>NC_143037.1:27002000-28408000 GCF_057628025.1 Oncorhynchus mykiss
AGGAAGGCTCAGGCCATGGAGCTGAGTTGGCCGCCGTGCCTGGACTGTGCATCGGCGCAGAGGAAGGCTCCGGGCTTGGAGCTGGACTGGATGCCATGCACGGACTGGGCCCTGACACCGAGGAAGGCTCCGGCCTTGGAGTGGGACTGGACGCCGTGCCTGGACTGGGCACCGGCGCAGAAGAAGGCTCCGGCCATGGAGCGGGACTGGACGCCATGCCTGGACTGGGCACCGTCGCAGAGGAAGGCTCCGGCCTGTGGACCATCGTAGGAGGATCCGGACTGTGGACCGTCGCAGGAGGTTCCGGACTGTGGACCGTCGCAGGAGGTTCCGGACTGTGGACCGTCGCAGGATGTTCCGGACTGGGAACCGTCGCCGGAAGCTCTGGACTGGGGACAGTCGCCGGAAGCTCTGGACTGGGGACAGTCGCCGGAAGCCTGATGCGTGGAGACGGCACAGGTGGCACCGGACTGGTGACACGCACTTGAGTGCGAGGAGCAGGCACAGGACGTACCTGACTGGGAAGGTGCACTGGAGGCCTAGTGCATGGAGCCGGTACAGGTGGCACCGGACTGGTGACACGCACTTCCGGGTGAGTGAGAGGAGCAGATACAGGACGTACCAGACTGTGGAGGCGCACTGGAGAGCTGGTACATAGAGCTGGCACAAATTGTACCAGAACGATGACACACTCCGCACGGCGAGTGCGGGGAGCTGGCACATGACGTACTGGGCTGTGGAGGCGCACTGGAGACCTGGTGCGTAGAGCCGGCACACATGGTACCGGACAAATGACATACTCCTCAAGGCGAGTGCGGCGAGCTGGCACAGGACGTACAGGGTTGTGGAGGCGTACTGGAGACCTGGTGCGTGGAGCCGGCACAGTTTTTACCAGACTGCTAGCACGCACCTCAGGACGAGTACAGAGAGCTGACTCAGGTGGCATCAAACAGATAACACGCTCCTTAGGGCGAATGTCGTGCATCATACACCAACATAACAACTCTCTCATTTCTCTCTCCTCCAATTTCTCCATCAACTCACTGACGGTCTCGGACTCTCTCCGTTCACTCTCCTCCAATTTCTCCTTCTTCTCCCAGACTGGCTATGGTTCACTCCCCGGCTCCGCCGACCACCCCGTGTGCCCCCGCCCAAAAACAAATTTGGGCTGTCGTTTGGGCTTTCTATGTGGCTTTCTATGTTGTCGCTGTCCTCCCTTCTCTCCTTGCATCTGCTTCCAAGGAAGGCTTTCGTCTCCTGTCATTATTTCCTCCCAAGTCCAGGATGTCTTTTCCTCCTTGATCTCCTCCCAAACCCAGGATACCCTCTCCCCCTGGGCACGCTGCTTGGTCCTGTTGTGGTGGGATCTTCTGTCACGTTCGTCGTAAGCATACTCGGACCAAAGCGCAGTGCGATATGGGTTCCACATGATTATTTACTGAAACGCACAAAAACAATAAAGAATAAATGACACGTGAAGTTATGGTGTGCTCACAGGCAACTTCACATAAACAAGATCCCACAAAACACAGTGGGGAAATCGCTGCCTATAGAAACATAGAAATACACAACCTAGAGTAGAACACCCCCCCTAGTCACACACCGACCTAACCAAAATAGAGAATAAAAAAGCTCTCTATGGTCAGGGCGTGACAGTTCCATGTGTAACTGTGTTGTTGTGTGTCGAACTGCTTTGCTTTATCTTGGCAAAGTTGCAGTTGGAAATGAGAACTTGTTCTCAACTAGCTTAACTGGTTAAATAAAGGTGAAATAAATTTAAAAAGTTCATTATAATTCCCAGCCTCAGAAATTCCAGCCCAAATAAAGTTCAAGTAACAGACACATCTCAACATCAACTGTTCAGAGGAGACTGTGTGAATCAGGCCTTCATGGTCAAATTGCTGCATAGAAACCACTACTAAAGGACACCAACAAGAAGAAGAGACTTGCTTGGGCCAAGAAACATGAGCAATGGAAATTAAGCTGGTGGAAATATGTCCTTTGGTCTGATGAGTTGAAAAATGTACATTTTTGTTCCCAACCACGGTGACTGTGAGACGTAGAGTAGGTGAACAGATAATCTCCACATATGTGGTTCCCAATGTGAAGCATGGAGGAGGAGGTGTGATGGTGCTTTGATGGTGACACTGTCTGTGATTTATTTAGAATTCAAGGCACACTTAACCAGCATGGCTACGACTGCAGTGATACGCCATCCCAATTGCTTTGTGCTTGGGACTATCATTTGTTTTTCAACAGGACAATGACCCAACACACCTCCAGGCGGTGTAAGGGCTATTTGACCAAGAAGGAGAGTGATGGAGTGTTGCATCAGATGACCTGGCCTCCACATTCACCCAACCTCAACCCAATTGAGATGGTTTGGGATGAGTTGGACCACAGAGTGAAAGAAAAGCAGTCAACAAGTGCTCAGCATATCTCCATAGACAAACAGTGGCAGTAGAATGACCTTACTGAAGATCTCAGTGACATTCAATGTGGCACTGTCATAGCATGCCCCCTTTCCAACAAGTCAGTTCATCAAATGTATGTCCTGCTTGTGCTGTCCCGGTCAACTGTAAGTGCTGTTATTGTGAAATGGAAATGTCTAGGAGTTTCAACGGTTCAGCCGTGAAATGGTTGGCCACACAAGCTCACAGAACGGGATCGTCGGTCCTTGGTTGCAATACTCAATACTGAGTTCCAAACTGCCTCTGTAAGCAACGTCAGCAAAATAACTGTTTGTCGGGAGCTTCGTGAAATGGGTTTCCATGGTCGAGCAGCCGTACACAAGCCTGAGATCACCATGCGCAATGCCAAAAGTTGGCTGGAGTGGTTTAAATTTGACTCTGGAGCAGTGGAAACACACTTTCTAGAGTGATGAATCACACTTCACCGTCTGGCAGTCTGATGGACGATTCTGGGTATGGCATGTGCCAGGAGAACGCTACCTGCCCCAATGCATAGTGCCAACTGTAAAGTTTGGTGGAGGAGGAATAATGGTCTGGGGCTGTTTTTCATGGTTCAGGCTCCTTAGTTCCAGTGACGGAAAATCTTAACGATTCAACATACAATGACATTCTAGGCGATTCTGTGCTTCCAACTTTGTGGCAATAGTTTGGGGAAGACCTTTTCATGTTTCAGAATGACAATGCCCCCGTGATCGGTGTGGAAGAACTTGACTGGCCCTAACTCCCTTGAACACCTTTGTGATAAATTGGAATGCCAACTGCGAGCCAGGCCTAATTGCCCAATATCAGTGCCCGACCTCACTAATGCTCTTGTGGCTGAATGGAAGCAAGTCCCCGCAGCAATGTTTCAACATCTAGTGGAAAGTCTTCCCAGAAGAGTGGAGGCTGTTATAGCAGCAAAGGGGGGACCAACTCCATACTAAGGCCCATGATTTTGGCATGAAATGTTCGACGAGCAGGTGTCCACATACCTATGGTCATGTAATGTGTCAATTGAGAGGGAGAATATGAGCGGCTCCACCAACACTTCAAAGCAATTCAATTATAGTTTCATCAACCAGGAATCGCCAGTGGGCTATGCTACCAGTTCGCACCCGAATGCAGACAATGCAGAAACAGTATTAATCATGATATGTAATTAACCCTTTAAACCCCAATATCACCCCAATAGAATGCTGCTGTAGACTACTCAAAGCTCATTTTATATTGTGTTATTGACTTTACGTTTGTTTACCCCGTGTGTAACTCTGCGTTGCTGTTTTTGTCGCACTGCTTTGCTTTATCTTGGCCAGGTCGCAGTTGTAAACGAGCTCTTGTTCTCAACTGGCCTACCTGGTTAAATGAAGGTGAAATAAATCAAATAAAAAAATCTGATCTACTACCCTAACACGACAGCTAATCTGTCAAATAAACAGAAAACGAGGCAATGTATAGCCTATGAATATCTGCACCTAGAAAGCACCTAGAAAACATGACAAACCATAACCTCAGCCCAACAGATAAAAACAAATTACTCTAGCTTTCATTTCGGTGGCTAGTGAGCTGGTTGTCTGTTTGGCTAGAGAAGTGACAGCTGAGGTTGATGCTTCATGAGCGCAGCTGTAATTTCCCTCTACACACAACTTTTCTTGCCTGACAGACTAACTAGTTAGCTAGCTAGCTATAGCAAGCAGTTCTGGCTGTTTCCATATGAATTACATCGGTAGAAACAATACAAAACTAGTTAGCTGACTATTTAAAGCTAAACACTGCAACTATTTCCATGAGACAGTTATCATGACCTGGTTTGCTAATCTGACAGCTATTCCCCAAGTTTCACAGCATCAAACATCGACAAACACCAAACATATATCTGCTGTTTACTCATTTCACTCACATTGACATCATCCCTTTTCATAGTGCAAGGACGAGTCCGAATCCGTATCACCAACAAAAATAGATACAGCCACTTTCACAGTGAAATGTCAAGTTTGCTTCGGCGCCGTCATTTTGAGTAATGAAGTTAAAAAAAATGTAAAATACTGTAGATATGTTATCAAAAATGCCCAAAGAAAGGTATTTCTAACCTTGAATACGACTGGGAAAAGCGCTAAGAATAGGACAGCCATCTATTTTATAGTACACTAGAACACAGCAAACATGGACCACAACAGTCTAAACATAGCTGAGGGCAATAGAGCAAAAAATCCACTAGATGACAGCAAATGAACCTCTCATAACCCTACAGGAAAGGTGAGAAATCTATATCTTCATTTAAGCCAGTGTACTTAGTGACCTGTAGTTTGTAAATCCCAAAACTTTCCCTTTGGTTTTGCTGTTTAAGATGGTCCCCTTTTCTAATTGAGGCCGGAACATGATCAATACCCCTAGCTTGTAGGGAGGCAGGGTTGCCATGGTGTAAGGACTTGTAGTGCCTTGCGAATGGGTTAGTCTTAATTTCCTACCCGTATGGCGTACTTGTGTTCCTCTAAGCGGTCTTGAAGGCGTCTCTTTGTCCGTCCATTGTAGAACGCCTTGCACTGTGGACATTCCAATCTGTAGATGACATGAGTGGTTTTGCAGTTAATGAAATGCTTGACTTTCTCCATTTCTCCATTGACATTCTCCATTTAACTGCAAAACCACTCATGTCTTCTACAGATTGGAATGTCCACAGTGCAAGGTGTTCTACAATGGACGGACAAACTGCCCTTCGTCTCCCTCCTTAGAAACATGGAACGGAATATGAAGTTTCTACTCTCAGTAACTTTCCATATACCTAGTTCCCATCTACCCTTAATTGACCCCAACATATACATTCCAAAGTAATGAGTTCTAGTATGGTAACATGAGTAAGTACATTTCAAGCTAGAATCTAAGTCCCGCCTTTCTAAAAAGTAACACCATACTGTTCAACATTATATAAACTTTGAAATTACTTATAAATGAACAAAAAAGAAAACATGATTAAGATTCTCAATTGATTCGTATGTCTACACCTCTGAGATTTATGGCCTCTCACTATGTAATCTTCTTCCATAGCTTAAGGCCCAGGTCTGCAATTTAAAATCACACTCTCCACACTTTTACTCCCCCTCTAACAGCCATTTCCCCTCCTGTTATACAACTGATAATGACATTACAGCTGGAGCTTGTGCCTTTCTCTTCCTCCTTCAGGTTCCTAATATAGTGATAGCAAATGACTTGAAAAGCAAAAGGAAACACAAAATATGACAGGTATTAGTATTGTGTTAAGCTATGCATATTCATATTTAACAAGAAACTAAGTTTGATAACATGACGATTCCCACCTCCCTTAAAACCTGACTCTATACCTTTGGGATACTGTTCTGCTGGGATCCATTAAAATGAAGGCCCTAAAAAAACCTCCTCATGCTTTCCCCCAGTCATCCCCGTCAGGTAGCAGGTGTATGACGTCATATCACCCTCACTTTGCCACCCCATCTCCTCCTCCTCCCGCCATGGCCACCCGATATACATGTGCTCTGGCCTTAAATTCACTGTACCTCTCAACTTGAGGTAAATCAGCACGTTATACACGTTTCAACATCAATGCCTTCAGGAGGTGATATCCCAGCAATGCTAACAAGGTAACCCCTGCTAAAACTATTTCAAAATGCTTCTCATTTGCTCCTCATTTGCTCCTCAATGCTCCTCATTTGCTCTGCAGACCAGACTCAGACTCCGCAAACTCCTACCGCTCCTTCAGTGACTGTTCCCACAGCTACTGCCGTGAGAATAGCTATTGCATTGAATCTGTCTCCTGCTCCTGATCTCTCATTACCATAGTCGTTCAATAGATCTAAGACTGAATCTTTCAGATAATCCCTACCAGTCTCCCAACTCTTACCCTTCTTTCTAGCCACCAACATCTCCAATGACATCCTATGGTCTACTACTGTTGGTATCTGTGTATAACACTTCCCTGTGCTCAGCTTAGGTACACATCTCTCATCCCAAGGCCGATCTACACCACACCCCTTTGTAAACTCCCTCGATATAGTGTAAAATTTGGTTCCCAACGGTTGATAAGCAGTAACCTTCTGACACTTTCCTTTTACCGTCACTTGGTCCCAATCTTCTGGGAAGTATGTCAAGTGTTTATTGGCTGTTAGGAATGGGGGAGGGATTAGTAGGAATGGGGGAGAGATTAGTGGCGTGTGGAGTGTCCAACTGTAAAAATAAAAAAAAACTCTGAAACACATGATTCTTTATCACACTCTGCAGCAGATGTGCTGCTACTATCACAGAGAACTTCTGTTCCAGTGAGGTGGTTTCCTGTCTACAGGGATCTGTGGCTAGTCTCTCAAAAGTTGTGCCTTCCACTCGGAAGCCCTCATTGAAAGTAGACAATAGCATCTGAAATGACAACACTATCCCTGCTACTACCACCTTGATCAGGGTATGCGTGTCATTCAATTTATCCTCGTAGTAGTCTACATATTGTGCACAGTTAGTTGTCCTTTCTCTTCTACAAGCTATCCCTTGTAATCACAACACATAGAGGAGTGGTATCGTTCCCCAGAGCCTCTATTACCCACTTCCTTAATCTATGAGCCACGCTGATCTCCGACCTCAGTCACATTGAATTCAGCTTTCCCAATTCCATGTAACCCTAATGCCTTGGTTTTTGGAACTCCATAGAATGCATTGATATCGGACCTGCCAAAATCTGCCACTAACACCCCGTAGGACTGACCCCATTACTCCCTCATCATACCATCACTAGTACAGCCCCTGAACAAGTCTGTAAGTACGCCTTCATCTGCTAATATGCCTCTTCTTCCCCCTGATGCTTGACCATAATAATAGTTTGGTTCCCATATTCACCCCTCATGCTATTGTCCACAGTATAACTACCCCAACAAGCTATCTCTGCCCAGGCTCTTGATGCTCTGGTGTCTAGAACTTTCCCTGACCACTTCACTCCTTTAGTTGCAGTACTATAGGGCATCACTGATGAATAGAACCTCTTCTTATGCGATAGCACTTCCCCCACACTGTCTTTTGCTGTATCATCATCAGCAACGGTTGCATCAGCGTTATCGACATCATGGGGCTTTTGGGGTTTTGGTAGGACTAGTCTGAACGTTTTTAACTGACCTTCAGCTGCACGATAACCCTGGCACATTATGTCCATTTGTGGCATAAAATAAAGTCTAGTTTCGTTCTTTAGACTATCAGTGTCATTACGGTCCTTCCACACTTCCTGTCTGTAATAAAACCACACCTTGTCCTGAACAATGTCTTGACAATAAAGTCAGTAAAGTAAAGGTAAAGTAAAAGGTACAGGTAAAGTTATTCATGAGTTCTAGTATGGTAACATGAATAAGTACATTTCGAGCTAGAATCTAACAACACCATCACATTTCCTCTCCCATGCGTGGACGCCGTCGCATTTAACCCGTGGGGGTATGGCAGGCTGCTCATGGCAATTTAAAACAAAATAAAATGATTGAGGATTACAACAATAGGTAAATAAACATGTTCATTCTGGTTACCGCACCTTGAACTATCTAAGCAAAGATTTTAGATGACTGACTATTAGCACACTTGTCTAAGGAGTCTTACTTGGTGATTACTGCACTGTCGGAACTAGAAGCACAAGCATTTCGCTACACTCGCATTAACATCTGCTAACCATGGGTATGTGACAAATAACATTTCATTTGATTTACTTAGGGGGTTCCTACTTCAGTGGTGTGTGTGTGACGACTCTCCCACTCTGCCAAGTTCTTTATCTTTGCTCTTGTTTTCCTTAGTAGGATGTTGGTGGGCTGAGCCGGCAGGGTCGTCAGCGAAATGGGACACACCTGGGCTCGGGTGTGTACCAGGGATAAATACACCTTTCCCCATACATTGAATAGACTCTTTCCACGCAGACACACTTGTTTCTGGTTGTGGCATTTTGGGGCTGCTTTGTGTTAATTTGTTTTGGCACCTCTCAACACCCCTCATTATCACCATCTATGTATGCATCCACTCACTTACACTACTGACTACACACACCATTGTTACTTGAATATAGTTTACTTTGTTTAATAAATATGTTTGTTATTTCTTTATCTCCGCGATGTCTCCCTCTTTGTTACGGCCTTCGAGCCAGTTTGTAACGTGTTGCTTGAGGAACTAGTATAAGTTGTAGATTACATATAAGGCCATAAGGACCTAAGGGGCATCAGCTTAGGGATACTACAGGGCTGACCTAGAGACCTCTGGTCCCACATAAAGAATTTGGTCTTAAATGGTATCTGCCAATTCAAGACATCAGGAATTTCGATCTCGGTGTCCAGTCTGTCTCCGGGAAGGTGGTACAGAGCGAGGTCGTCTATATGTGGACAATTGCTCCTTCTGTCAATTGGGATGGCAATTTGGGTGATTGAGTCATAATGGTCATAGGTCATGGTAACGGAGGTGAATTGTGTGGTAACAAGCCACTTGTCTCCTACTACCTCCAGCTGAGGGCTGGTCACATCATCCCTGGTTGTCATTCTTGCACTGCAGCGCTCATCGCTGGGTAGGGGTTTCGGCTGCAAAGGTGTTCAGTGTTGTCCCTAATAAATGGTTTGCTAGGGCATGAGTAATGAAGGTCTTTAGTTCTGATGCACATCAATAGATTGGGTGTCAGATGAAAGTCTGTCCTTTCTTCCTCATATGCTACAACCAGGGTGTGTTGATTTTCACATGGGTGTTGTCTTGCCAGAACCCTACGTTGAGTACAGTTTTTAAACCTGTAGATAGTCTCTAAGTCAATGACAGGGAGTGTGAGCAAGAATCCCACCTCATTGTGCAAAGTTTCTACATGGAAGGGAATCTCGCTTCCTAGGCCGTAGGCTAAGTGTACCTGTAGTGGTTTAACAGTAACTGTTGTAGTTGACGTCAAAATATCATGCTCCGTAGCAATGGCCACTAGGTAAGATGGAATTCTGTTCATGGCTAAGTTATCAATTGAACTGACCTCACGAAGGAAGTCCTCCATTAACATTCTTACCAGCTGTACACAGGTATGGGCATAATCATGAGGGTTCTGTTAATGAGAGTAGCGTGTGTGTTAACCACCAGAATAGCATCTTGGAGCATCTTTCCCACATGTTGCAATCTAAGTGCCTGACTCCTCATCTGCTGTTGGATCAGGGGCATCTCATCTGTTAGTTCTCTGACATTCTTTTTGACAGTGGCTAGACTGACTCTATTGGCGGCAGTGGTACCACAAAGAAGATAGTGACCCTACTGCTGCTGCTACTGAAAGGAAGGCTCCAATGAACTGATTCTGCCGTTTGGGCTCTGCTAATTCTGACTGGGTAATGGTGCATTTTGTGAGTTGGGCTAACATGTGAGCAGTGTCTAACTGGGAGTGCTTAACTGCCTGGCCGGTCCAATCAGACCCAGCCCAATTCAGGTGTGCGCTGGGGTGAATGTGTTGTCCACTCGTTAGTACATCTGGTTGGTTGGATTCAACAAGGGCACAGACTGCCAGGATCAACCAGAAGAATCACATCCTACTCTGAATTGAACTCCAGGGATAAAGATACACCATTGCGTTATAATGGTATTCTGTGAAGCGGTTTGGTAGGGTTGAACTGGCAACAGATTACGCATCCCCTTACGTGCTGTGCCACTTCCTGTTCCATATGTGGCCAGTGGCCTACTTGTCGCATGGCTTCACACGTAACTTTGACCCCCGTATGGCTCATCGTGGTGATGGGCTATCAACACCCCACCTTTTTTCTTTGGGACCACCCACCTGTGAGTGGTGTTGGTGTCCGGCACACAAACCAATAGGTTATGCCCAATTTAGGGTGGAACAAGTGTGTGAGCAGGGTGACATGTTCAAGGGAAGGACCAGACAAAAATGTAGTTTCATTGAGGCTGGTACGTACTGCCCACCAACCGGGAGCGGTACTCGTCAACTGGTGATGGATCAACAGCACCCAAGAAAGCCTCCTTTTTGTTTCGGACTGGGTGGAAGGGCATGACTTGTCATCCACCACCAGGGATGTTGGAGTGACTGAGTTTCCAAGAGTGAGTTTCTTTGTTTCTGGCTTGGTGTCATGGGGTGGTTGAGAACCTGAAGTCAGCCCTCCACTGTGGAATACATTGTTTCACTAAATGTCTTGGGAAGCTGGTAAGGTCAGGGGAGCAGGTGTGGTCAGTGTGACCACACTTGGTTCTTGTTCCAGACCATCAACGAGACCAAGCGATCAGCAGTGGCTCAGTTTCGAGGCTGGTAATGTACAGTCGTGGCCAAAAGTTGAGAATGACACAAATATTAACTTTCACAAAGTCTGCTGCCTCAGTTTGTATGATGGCAATTTACATATACTCCAGAATGTTATGAAGAGTGATCAGATGAATTGCAATTAATTGCAAAGTCCCTCTTTGCCATGCAAATGAACTGAATGATTGCAGAGGTCTTGAAAAAGAAGGGTAAAAACTGCAAATATTGACTCTTTGTATCAACTTAATGTAATTGTCAATAAAAGCCTTTGACACTTAAGAAATGCTTGTAATTATACTTCTGTACTCCATAGTAACATCTGACAAAAATATCTAAAGACACTGAAGCAGCAAACTTTGTGGAAATGAATATTTGTGTCATTCTCAAAACTTTTGGCCACGACTGTACACAAGGTGAACAATGGACATGTTCTGAAAGGTTAGTTTTAGGCGAATCCACATTGTGAGCAGTGAGGTTGTTTGAGTGAAACCTTGAAGTTCAGTGTCACATCGTTCTAATTTTAACTCATGTTCAGCCAAGTTTAAGGTTATCCAGCAATGTCAGAGACAATAGGGAAATGGACGAACCAGAATCAATCAGTGCTTCAAAGGACGGTGAGTTTCAGCAGGTAAAGTCTGTGTTTGCGGCTTCTGGGTAGCCGTTGTCGTATCATGACCATCATTAAAGTGTTTGACTGTTATTTTATCAAATAATTACATACCACATTCAATTATTACGCAATTAAATTATTCATATAATAATTTTAAATGATTAAATTATTATTAAATTATTCATATAATAATTTAATAATTTAATAAGTACTAATCTAGGGCACCACGGGAAAAGTTATTTAACAAGTTACTATCTCCAGACTAAACTCTAAAGACATAAATATCTCTTACATCAGTCACAGTCAATTCATTCATTCTTATTTACTTTATCAGTCTCATTCTGAGTGTCGAAAAATTCTTAGATATCTGTACGAACCCTAGCATAAATGATGAATCAGCGACATACAAATTGGCTTAACTATTTATTTCCTAACTAACTAAATAATCACACAAACACACAAACAAAATAGCTTACACATTGATTACTACATAATGCAATGAAAAGTCCCTAGTGGACGAACCCGATATGATGGCTTGTTACAAAATAAAAAGGCAGGGGCATGTAAGAAAGAGCGGGAGGAGAGACGAAGGACTTCCCCTATCGTACATACAGTTGAATAATACGCTCATCGTAAATATGGATATTTAGTTCCCCAACAACCGCTCATTCGGATTTAAAAATGCTATTTATATATTTACGATTGTATGTCTTTGTTGTCTCTCTGTTGAAATCGCCGGTCTGTCTGAGGAGAGTAATTCGACAGGAGTCTCTGGTTGGTCCCCAGAAGTCACAATGTCTTTTGTAGCTGTAGCTTCTTTGTCTCAGAGTGTCTGTGAGACCGGATCTTCCAGAGGAAGTTCGAATGGATTTTTCAAAGTACCGCCAGGTTGTTCTCGGTTGAGTTTACTAGACTAAAGTACTTAAACAGCTGCAGACTGAATGTTCCTGTGTAGTCCTAATCTTTGAGAGAGAGTTTCGGCTGACGCTGTCAGTAACGTGGGTCTAATGTAGAGTCTAACCATTTTACACATCCAGCTTACTGTCCGTGTACTGGTCCCAATGGTTGATTATTCAGGGTACAGCTAGAACCATTTTACACGCCTGAAGCAACCCGGCAATGTACTGGTCTGATGTACATTTCTTCACAGGTCCTTATATACACTCTGGAAAAAGGGCGGTTCCATTATGTTTGGCATGTCTGTGCTCACATGTGCGTGGTCACTGACTGGATAAATTTCATATGAAAAAACATGATCTCATTTAGAAGGCTAAGATCACATTTCATATTCTCCCAAATAGTTTCATATTTAATCATGTAACATTTAGATGTAAATCCGATAACTGGGAAATATACACATTCAGAGATACAGTTGTTGTTATACTGTCATTAGTTACATCACAAATTAGTAATACATTTGACATGATTGTTCTTTAAGTCCCCCACACTATTTCCGAAATTCTTTATATTAGAAATTTTGTTTAATTCTCCACTTTTGGATGATACAGTACTGCAAAATCTCTCTGTGGTAACAAAGGGATTTTTAATTTCTGTTTCTGCAGAGTGGGAGAGAGAGTATCTGCAATGGAATTTACTACAGTCATAAAACTGTGGTGGGGGACAGAGAGAGAGGGGTGATGGAATCTGGCACCAAGAAGGCAAGTCATGACAGTCCCCAAACCAACATAAAAATGACCATTGTGCCCCCCCCCCCCCCCCCCCTCCTCTAGTGGTTGACACAGTGAGGCTTTCTGAAAGCTGCAAAGCCCCACAAGAATGGCCAGGGGATGTCCTGGTTGGTGATCGCCGTTGCGGACCCACTCTGGTGGTTTACCCTGATAGGCCTTCTGCCAACGTAGCAGTCCACCACCAGGATGGGCAGTGGATATCCGGATTGGAATCGCCATTCCGGACCTGTAGTCTGGTCAATCTAGGCAGTAACTTAGGCAGATGTTAACAATCACACACATACTCACGAAATACACAATTACATTTCTTCTCAAATGAGTGGCGTTGTGGCACTAAGTGATGGTGTATGGGGAACTTGTTTATGGTTATATCACTCCTTAAGTGTCAAAGGAAATTAAATGAAAAGGAATAAAAAAACAAAAGATATACAAACTATAGTTATCACACCTGACTCATCTAATTGGACTGTATTCTATATACACACGTCTACGGACTTGGCAAAATGACCCTATCATGGCATTGTCTAATGCACGGGTGGGCAGCTCCAGTCCTCGAGGGCCTGATTGGTGTCACACGTTTTCTCCATCCCTAGGAAACACAGCTGATTAATCAAATTGCATTCTAAACTGAAGATCATGATTTGGTGATTATTGGAGTCAGGAGTGTTAGCTGGGGCTGGGGAAAACTGACACCAATCAGGCCTTCAAGGACTGTAATTGCCCATCCCTGGTCTAATGTCATATCTAGGCCATTCCTAATTTGCAGGGTGTGTTGCTTAGAGCACTATCTTAAGTTGATAACTACATGATAAGTCTACAGCTGTAAGGCACCAGCTTTGGGCAGTCTACAGGGATGACCTATGAACCTCTGAAGAAACTGGTGGGTATTGTAGTTGTAGAGTCAAAGGCCTCAAAGTCAATTTTCCACTTTACTAAGGCTGGTATTTTTTCAAAACCAAGATGCCAGGGCTCTTAGTGTTGCATGATTTTGATGCATCAAACGATAGGCAAGCCAACGTGTCCTGTAGGGCACAAGTAGGTAATGAAGGTGGGATACATGTTCGAGAGAAACATTTGTTTGAATTGTAACTGATCTTCCATTCCCGTTTTCAGTGAGTAGGACAAAGTAAGATGAACGGATCCTATGACAGTAAGCTTGTTCATTCCGAGCTTGTTTGACAGTGTCAGCTAGTGAGCTATTGTGTTTGCGAGTCGCAGAACCACTGAATTCCAACCTCAAGCTGTGGCAAGTTTAGCGTAGTTGTTTTGCTGTTGTAGACGAATGAACCTCGTCACTGGTTTGTCCCCAGAGGTCACAATGTCTTTTGTAGCTTCTCTGTCTTGGAGTTTCTGTTAGATGGATCTTCCAGAGGAAGTGTTCATTGGAATGGATCTTTTGTCACGGGTTCTTTTATACACTCTGGAAAAAGGGCATTTCCATTACATTTGGCATAATGTTTGTGCTCACGTGGGTGTGGTTACTGACTGGATAAACTTCATATGAAAAAAAAAAATCTCATTTAGAAGGCTAGATCACATTTCATCTTCTCACAAAAAGTTCCATACTTAATCATATAAGTTCCACAACATTTACATGAAAATCTGATTACTGGCAAAATGGTCAAGGAGGCTTTGGTCAGGGAGGTGACAGAGCTCCAGAGCTCCTCTGTGGAGATGGGAGAACCTTCCAGAAGGACAACCATCTCTGCAGCACACCACCAATATTGCCTTTACGATAGAGTGGCCAGACGGAAGCCATTCTTCAGTAAAAGGCACATGAAAGCCCGCTTGGAGTTTGCCAAAAGGCACCTAAAGGTCTCTCAGACCATGAGAAACAAGGTTATCTGGCCTGATGAAACCAAGATTGAACTCTGGCCTGAATGCCAAGCATTTCTGAAGGAAACCTTGCACCATCCCTACAGTGAAGCATGGTGGTGGCAGCATCATGCTGTGGGGATGTTTTTCAGCAGCAGGGACTGGGAATCTAGTCAGGATTGAGGGAAAGATGAACAGAGCAAAGTACAGAGAGAGATCCTTGATGAAAACCTTCTCCAGAGTGCTCAGGACCTCAGACTGGGGCGACGCTTCATCTTCCAACAGGACAACGACACTAAGCACACAGCCAAAACAACGCAGGAGTGGCTTCGGGATAAGTCTCTGAATGTCCTTCAGTGGCCAAGCCAGAGCCCAGGCTTGAACCCGATCGAACATCCCTGGAGAGACCTGAAAATAGCTGTGCAGCGATAATCCCCATCTCTGTTCCAAACATACTAGACTACCAATTCTTATTGCCTTTAGCCGTACCCTTATCCTACTCCTCCCCTGTTCTTCTGGTGATGTAGAGGTTAATCCAGGACCTGTAGTGCCTAGCTCCACTCCTATTCCCCAGGTGCTCTCATTTGTTGACTTCTGTAGCCTTAAAAGCCTTGGTTTCATGCATGTTAACATTAGAAGCCCCCTCCCTAAATTTGTTTTATTCACTGCTTTAGCACACTCTGCCAACCCGGATGTCTTAGCTGTGTCTGAATCCTGGCTTAGGAAGACCACCAAAACCCCTGAAATTTCCATCCCTAACTATAACATTTTCCGACAAGATAGAGCTGCCAAAGGGGGCGGAGTTAGCCTGCAGAGCTCTGTCTTACTATGCAGGTCTCAAACAATTCGAGCTTCTACTTTTAAAAATCCACCTTTCCAGAAACAAGTATCTCACCGTTTGCCGCTTGTTATAGACCACCCTCTGCCCCCAGCTGTGCCCTGGACACCATATGTGAATTGATTGCCCCCCATCTGTTTTCAGAGCTCGTGCTGCTAGGTGACCTATACTGGGACATGGTTAACACCCAGGCCATCCTACAATCTAAGCTTGATGCCCTCAATCTCACACAAATGATCAATGAACTTACCAGGTACAACCCCAAATTCGTAAACACGGGCACCCTCATAGATAGCATCCTAACCAACTTGCCCTCCAAATACACCTCTGCTCTTTTCAACCAAGATGTCAGCGATCATTGCCTGCATCCGTAATGGGTCTGTGGTCAAACAACCACCCCTCATCACTGTCAAACGCTCCCTAAAACACTTCAGCGAGCAGGCCTTTCTAAATCGACCTGGCCGGAGTATCATGGAATGATATTGACCTTATCCCGTCAGTAGAGGATGTCTGGTTATTATTTAAAAGTGTCTTCCTCACCATCTTAAATAAGCATGCTCCATTCAAAATTTGAACCAGGAACAGATATAGCCCCTGGTTCACTCCAGACCTGACTGCCATTGACCAGCACAAAAACATCCTGTGGCATACTACATTAGCATCGAATAGCCCCCGTGATATGCAACTTTTCAGGGAAGTTAGGAACCAATATACATATGCAGTTAGCTTTCCTAAGGCTACCTTTTTCAAATGGAAATTGTCATCCTTTAGCACAAAGTCAAAAAGTTCTGGGACAATGTAAAGTCCATGGAGAGTAAGAGCACCTCCTCCCAGCTGCCCACTGCACTGAGGCTAGGAAACACTGTCACCACCGACAAATACCCTATAATTGAGAATTCCAATAAGCATTTAGCTACGGCTGGCCATGCTTTCTACTAGGCTATCCCTACCCCGGTCAATTGCCCCTACCCTGGTCAACTGTTACAGACCTATATCTATCCTACCCTGCCTTTCTAAGGTCTTCGAAAGCCAAGTTAACTAACAGATTACCGACCATTTCGAATCCCACCATACCTTCTCCGCTATGCAATCTGGTTTCAGAGCTGGTCATGGGTGCACCTCAGCCACGCTCAAGGTCCTAAACGATATCATAACCACCATCAATGAGACATTACTGTGCAGCCATATTCATCGACCTAGCCAAGGCTTTCGACTCTGTCAATCACCACATTCTTATCGGCAGACTAAACAGCCTTTGTTTCTCAAATGACTGCCTCGCCTGGTTCACCAACTATTTCTCTGATAGAGTTCAGTGTGTCAAATCAGAGGGCCTGTTGTCTGGACCACTAGCAGTCTCTATGGGGCGCCACAGGGTTCAATTCTCGGGCTGACTCTCTTCGCTGTATACATCAATGATGTCGCTCTTGCTGCTGGTGATTCTCTGATCCACCTCTACGCAGACGACTCCACAAAATAATATCCGCCATGTTGCGCAGTCAACATTAGTCAGAAATAGCATTAGAAATATTCACTTACCTTTGATGAGCTTCATCAAAATGCACTCCCAGGAATCCCAGTTCCACAATAAATGTTTGATTTGTTCGATAAATTTCATAATTTATGTCCATATACCTCCTTTTGTTAGGGCGTTTGGTAAACAAATCGAAACGCGCATGCAACTCCAGCGGAAAGGTCGGACGAAAATTCCAAAAAGTTATATTGCTGGTCGTAGAAACATATCAAACTATGTATAGAATCAATCTTTAGGATGTTTTTATCATAAATGTTCAATAATGTTCCAACCGGAGAATTCCATTGTCTGTAGAAAAGCAATGGAACGAGAGCTACCTCTCATGTGAATGCGTGTGACTGAGATCGAGGCTGCTGGCAGACCTCTGACTCATTCCCCTCTCATTCAGCCCTCCTTCATAGTAGAAGCCTCAAACAAGTTTCTAAAGACGGTTGACATCTAGTGGAAGCCTTAGGAAGTGCAACATAACCAATATCCCACTGTAACTTCAATAGGGGCTGAGTTTAAAAACGACAAACCTCAGATTCCCCACTTCCTGTTTGGATTTTTTCTCAGGTTTTTGCCTGCCATATGTCTGTCTGTCTGTTATACTCACAGACATCATTCAAACAGTTTTAGAAACTAGAGTGTTTTATATCCAATACTACTAATAATATGCATATATTAGCTAGCATCTGGGACTGAGTAGGAGGTAGTTTACTCTGGGCATGCTTTTTATCCAAAAGTGAAATTGCTGCCCCCTATCCCAAAGAAGTTAAGCACCAGCTCTCAGAGCAGCGCACAGATCACTGCACCTGTACATAGCCCATCCAACTACCTCATCCCCATACTGTATTTATTTATCTTGCTCCTTTGCACCCCAGTATCTCTACTTGCACATTCGTCTTCTGCACATCAATCACTCCAGTGTTTAATTGGTATATTGTAATTACTTCGCCACCATGGCCTATTTATTGCCTTACCTCTCTTATCCTACCTCATTTGCACACACTGTATATAGACTTTTTCTACTGTATTATTGACTGTGTTTGTTTATTCCGTGTTTAACTCTGTGTTGTTGTGTCAAACTGCTTTGCTTTATTATTGGCCAGGTAGCAGTTGTAAATGAGAACTTGTTCTCAATTAGCCTACCTGGTTAAATAAAGGTGATGTAAAACATTTAAAAATATATTTAAATCCAACCTGACAGAGCTTGAGAGGATCTGCAGAGAAGAATGGGAGAAACTGCCCAAATACAGGTGTGCCAAGCTCATCAAATCAAATGTATTTATATAGCCCTTCGTACATCAGCTGATATCTCAAAGTGCTGTACAGAAACCCAGCCTAAAACCCCAAACAGCAAGCAATGCAGGTGTTGAAGCACGTTGGCTAGGAAAAACTCCCTAGAAAGTCCAAAACCTAGGAAGAAACCTAGAGAGGAACCAGGCTATGAGGGGTGGCCAGTCCTCTTCTGGCTGTGCCGGGTGGAGATTATAACAGAACATGGCCAAGATGTTCAAATGTTCATAAATGACCAGCATGGTCAAATAATAGGTCTGGGACAGGTAGCACGTCCGGTGAACAGGTCAGGATTCCATAGCCGCAGGCAGAACAGTTGAAACTGGAGCAGCAGCACGGCCAGGTGGACAGCAAGGAGTCATCATGCCAGGTAGTCCTGAGGCATAGTCCTAGGGCTCAGGTCCTCCGAGAGAGAGAAAGAAAGAGAGAAAGAGAGAATTAGAGAGAGCATACTTAAATTCACACAGGACACCGGATAAGACAGGAGAAGTACTCCAGATATAACATACTGACCCTAGCCCCCCGACACAAACTACTGCAGCATAAATACTGGAGGCTGAGACAGGAGGGGCCCATCCGATGATACCCCACCCACTTTGCCAAACCACAGCCCCCACACCACTAGAGGGATACCTTCAACCACCAACTTACTATCCTGAGACAAGGCCGAGTATAGCCCACAAAGATCTCCGCCATGGCACAACCCAGAGGCGGGGCGCCAACCCAGACAGGAAGATCACATCAGTGACTCAACCCATTCATAGCGTCATACACAAGAAGACTTGAGGTTGTAATCGCTGCCAAAGGTGCTTCAACAAAGTAATGAGGAAAGGGTCTGAATACGTATGTAAATGTGATATTTCAGTTTCGTATTTTTAAACACATTTGCTAAATTTTCTAAAAACCTATTTTTGGTTTGTCATTATGGGGTATTGTGTGTAGATTGATGAAGGAAAAAAACAATTTAATACATTTTAGAATAAGGCTGTAACATAGCAAAATGTGGAAAAAGTAAAGGGGTTTGAATAATTTCCGAATGCACTGTACTTGTAGCCTTTAGGAAAGGGAGTCTGGCCTACTTCTGCTAGAAAAATGCATTTGGCACGCAGACACAAAGCAACACATCTGTGGCTCTGTATTATCCTCAAAGCGGGTGAAGGTGTTTAGCTTGTTCAGAAGAAAGACGGTGTACGCGATGTGGCTCATTTTCCCTTTGTCGTCCAAGATTGTCTGTAGACCCTGCCTCAACGTCTTAACCATTGAATTTCAAATCCACTTTGTCTTTATACTGATGTTTTGCCTGTTCGATTGCCTTACGGAGGGAATAACTACACTGTATGTATTCAACCATATTCCCAGTCACCTTGCCATGGGTTAATGCGGTGGTTTGCACTTTCAGTTTTGCACGAATGCTGCCATCTATCCACAGTTTCTGGTTTGGGTAGGTTTTAATAGCCACAGTGGGTACAACCTCTCCTATACACTTCCTGATGAACTCAGTCACCGTATCCATGTATTCGTTGATGTTATTCCCAGAGGCTTTCCAGAACATATCCCAGTCCACATGATCAAAACAATCTTGAAGCATGGATTCCAATTCGTCAGACCAGCATTGAATAGACCTTAGCAAGGGGACTTCCTGTTTGAGTTTCTGCCTATAGGAAGTGAGGAGTAAAATGGAGTCGTGATCAGATTTGCCAAAGGGATGTCGGGGGAATGCCTTGTAGGCATTCCAATGTTTTACCAGCGTGAGTACTACAGTCAGTGTGTTGGTAGAACTTCGGTAGCATTTTCCTTAAATTTGCTTTGTTAAAATCCCCATCTACAATAAATGCGGCCTCAGGATATGTGGTTTCCAGTTTGTATAAAGTCCAGTGTCGTTCTTTGAGGGCTGTCATGGTATCGGCTTGAGGAGGAATATACACGGCTCTGACTATAACCGAAGAGAATTCTCTTGGGAGGTAATACGGTCGGTATTTGCTGGTGAGGTCAGAAGAACAAAAGAACTTGAGTTTTTGTATAATATTACACTATTTTCAGATAAAAATTTAATTTCAAGTCTTATTCATACAGTTGTGTTGATTAGGAAATACATCAGATAAAATATGTAATATTTTTATCATATTTGTACTGTGTACTTCAAAAGTGACTACACCACCTTTTTTACCAGAAAGGTGAGATGTCATCTTTTCTTGGAGTATGCTGTCACGCCTGCTCCCGCTCCCCCTCCCTGGCGCTCAAAGGAGCCAGACTCCCCAGCATTACGCACTCCTGCCACCATCAGTACGCACACCTGCCTTTCCCCGTCATGTGCATCAGCGTATTATTGGAATCACCTGGACCCAATCATCAGTTTATTAGCTCCCCTATATTTGTCAGTTCCCCATCTGTTCCCCACTGCTGCATTGATTGTCGATTGTCGTTGTTTTGCCCGTGTGCTAACGATGTGCCTGTCTTGTTTCATGTCTGTTCTTTTTTAAATGTTGACTCCCCGTACCTGCTTCTCATCTCTGGCGTCGGTCCTTACGTATGCAGCATTACTAGTTATGGTTTATGGTCCTCTCATGATAATTTATTTTGGGGATTATGTAGATTACATTTAGTTACATTTAAGATTATGAGAAAAAAATATAAATTAAGTTAATCCATTTTCATCTTAATTAGACCGATCTGGTTAAATAAAGGTGAAATACACTACATGGTCAAAAGTATGTGGACATCTGCTCATCGAACATCCCATTCCAAAATTATGTGCATTAATATAGAGTTAGTCCCCCCTTTGCTGCTATAACAGCCTCCACTTTTCTTGGAAGGCTTACCACTAGATGTTGGAACATTGCTTCCATTCAGCCACAAGAGCATTAGTGAGGTTGGGCACTGATGTTGAGTGATTAGGCCTGGCTCGCAGTCGGCGTTCCAATTCATCCCAAAGGTGTTCTATGGGGTTGAGGTCAGGGCTCTGTGCAGGCCAGTCAAGCTTTTCCACAGCGATCTCGACAAACCATTTCTCTATGGACCTCACTTTGTGCACGGGGGCGTTGTCTTGCTGAAACAGGAAAGGGCCTTCCCCAAAATGTTGCCACAAAGTTGGAAGCATAGAATCGTTCTCAAATGTTGTAGTGTTAAGATTTCCCTTCACTGGAACGAAGGGGCCTAGACCGGACCATGAAAAACAGCCCCAGACCATTATTCCTCACCCACCAAACTTTGCAGTTGGCACTATGCATTGCAACCGAGGACATGTGATTTATACATGCTACGCGCTTCAGCACTCCTATGACGGTGCCACATGAAAAGTCACTGAGCTCTTCTGTACAGGCCATTTTACTGCCAATGTTTGTCTATGGTCGACTTCCGGCGCCGACAGAGATGGCCGCCTCGCTTCGCGTTCCTAGGAAACTATGCAGTTTTTTGTTTTTTTACGTGTTATTTCTTACATTAGTACCCCAGGTCATCTTAGGTTTCATTACATACAGTCGAGAAGAACTACTGAATATAAGATCAGCATCAACTCACCATCAGTACTACCAAGAATATGTTTTTCGCGACGCGGATCCTGTGTTCTGCCTTACAAACAGGACAACGGAGTGGATTCCATGCAGCGACCCCAAAAAAAAAAAACTCAGAAAAAGAGGGAAACGAGGCGGTCTTCTGGTCAGACTCCGGAGACGGGCACACCGTGCACCACTCCCTAGCATTCTTCTTGCCAATGTCCAGTCTCTTGACAACAAGGTTGATGAAATCCGAGCAAGGGTAGCATTCCAGAGGGACATCAGAGACTGTAACGTTCTTTGCTTCACGGAAACGTGGCTCACTGGAGAGACTCTATCCGAAGCGGTGCAGCCAACGGGTTTCTCCACGCATCGCGCAGACAGAAACAAACATCTTTCTGGTAAGAAGAGGGGCAGGGGCGTATGCCTTATGACTAACGTGACATGGTGTGATGAAAGAAACATACAGGAACTCAAATCCTTCTGTTCACCTGATTTAGAATTCCTCACAATCAAATGTAGACCGCATTATCTACCAAGAGAATTCTCTTCGATTATAATCACAGCCGTATATATCCCCCCCCCAAGCAGACACATCGATGGCTCTGAACAAACTTTATTTAACTCTTTGCAAACTGGAAACCATTCATCCGGAGGCTGCATTCATTGTAGCTGGGGATTTTAACAAGGCTAATCTGAAAACAAGACTCCCTAAATTTTATCAGCATATCGATTGCGCAACCAGGGGTGGAAAGACCCCTTTCGGAAAAGCTGACCACGACTCCATTTTGTTGATCCCTGCCTACAGACAGAAACTAAAACAAGAGGCTCCCACGCTGAGGTCTGTCCAACGCTGGTCCGACCAAGCTGACTCCACACTCCAAGACTGCTTCCACCACGTGGATTCGTATTGCGTCAGACAACAACATTGACGAATACGCTGATTCGGTGTGTGAGTTCATTAGAACGTGCGTTGAAGATGTCGTTCCCATAGCAACGATAAAAACATTCCCTAACCAGAAACCGTGGATTGATGGCAGCATTCGCGTGAAACTGAAAGCGCGAACCACTGCTTTTAATCAGGGCAAGGTGTCTGGTAACATGACCGAATACAAACAGTGCAGCTATTCCCTCCGCAAGGCTATCAAACAAGCTAAGCGACAGTACAGAGACAAAGTAGAATCTCAATTCAACGGCTCAGACACAAGAGGCATGTGGCAGGGTCTACAGTCAATCACGGACTACAGGAAGAAATCCAGCCCAGTCACGGACCAGGATGTCCTGCTCCCAGGCAGACTAAATAACTTTTTTGCCCGCTTTGAGGACAATACAGTGCCACTGACACGGCCTGCAACGAAAACATGCGGTCTCTCCTTCACTGCAGCCGAGGTGAGTAAGACATTTAAACGTGTTAACCCTCGCAAGGCTGCAGGCCCAGACGGCAACCCCAGCCACGCCCTCAGAGCATGCGCAGACCAGCTGGCCGGTGTGTTTACGGACATATTCAATCAATCCCTATACCAGTCTGCTGTTCCCACATGCTTCAAGAGGGCCACCATTGTTCCTGTTCCGAAGAAAGCTAAGGTAACTGAGCTAAACGACTACCGCCCCGTAGCACTCACTTCCGTCATCATGAAGTGCTTTGAGAGACTAGTCAAGGACCATATCACCTCCACCCTACCTGACACCCTAGACCCACTCCAATTTGCTTACCGCCCAAATAGGTCCACAGACGATGCAATCTCAACCACACTGCACACCGCCCTAACCCATCTGGACAAGAGGAATACCTATGTGAGAATGCTGTTCATTGACTACAGCTCGGCATTCAACACCATAGTACCCACCAAGCTCGTCATCAAGCTCGAGACCCTGGGTCTCGACCCCGCCCTGTGCAACTGGGTACTGGACTTCCTGACGGGCCGCCCCCAGGTGGTGAGGGTAGGCAACAACATCTCCTCCCCGCTGATCCTCAACACTGGGGCCCCACAAGGGTGCGTTCTGAGCCCTCTCCTGTACTCCCTGTTCACCCACGACTGCGTGGCCACGCACGCCTCCAACTCAATCATCAAGTTTGCGGACGACACAACAGTGGTAGGCTTGATTACCAACAACGACGAGACGGCCTACAGGGAGGAGGTGAGGGCCCTCTGAGTGTGGTGTCAGGAAAATAACCTCACATTCAACGTCAACAAAACTAAGGAGATGATTGTGGACTTCAGGAAACAGCAGAGGGAACACCCCCCTATCCACATCGATGGAACAGTAGTGGAGAGGGTAGCAAGTTTTAAGTTCCTCGGCATACACATCACAGACAAACTGAATTGGTCCACTCACACAGACAGCATTGTGAAGGAGGCGCAGCAGCGGAGGCTGAAGAAATTCGGCTTGCCACCAAAAGCACTCACAAACTTCTACAGATGCACAATCGAGAGCATCCTGGCGGGCTGTATCACCGCCTGGTACGGCAACTGCTCCGCCCTCAACCGTAAGGCTCTCCAGAGGGTGGTGAGGTCTGCACAACGCATCACCGGGGGCAAACTACCTGCCCTCCAGGACACCTACACCACCCGATGTCACAGGAAGGCCATAAAGATCATCAAGGACATCAACCACCCGAGCCACTGCCTGTTCACCCCGCTATCATCCAGAAGGCGAGGTCAGTACAGGTGCATCAAAGCTGGGACCGAGAGACTGAAAAACAGCTTCTATCTCAAGGCCATCAGACTGTTAAACAGCCACCACTAACATTGAGTGGCTGCTGCCAACACACTGACACTGACTCAACTCCAGCCACTTTAATAATGGGAATTGATGGGAAATGATGTAAATATATCACTAGCCACTTTAAACAATGCTACCTTATATAATGTTACTTACCCTACATTATTCATGTCATATGCATACGTATATACTGTACTCTATATCATCGACTGTATCCTTATGTAATACATGTATCACTAGCCACTTTAACTATGCCACTTTGTTTACATACTCATCTCATATGTATATACTGTACTCGATACCATCTACTGTATCTTGCCTATGCTGCTCTGTACCATCACTCATTCATATATCCTTATGTACATATTCTTTATCCCCTTACACTGTGTACAAGACAGTAGTTTTAGAATTGTTAGTTAGATTACTTGTTGGTTATTACTGCATTGTCGGAACTAGAAGCACAAGCATTTCGCTACACTCGCATTAACATCTGCTAACCATGTGTATGTGACAAATAAAATTTGATTTGATTTGATTTTATGGAGATTGCATGGATGTGTGCACGATTTTATACACCTGTCAGCAAAAGGTTAAATTGGTCTTTAAATGCAGTAAAGCTATAGGCATATGCACTTTCATGATACATAAAAAATCCCTTTCTAACAAAAACAAGTTTAAATGTCTTTATCATATATATTCCTCAAACTCAACTCTGTACCTGTCAGTTCCACTGCTTTTTCCCCCTCTCATTGTTCCACTCTAGTGAGGGACTGATTTAGACCTGGGACACCAGGTGTGTGCTATTAATTATCGGGCAGAACTGAAAACCAGCAGGCTCCGGACCTCGTAGTGTAAGAGTTTAATAGGCTACCCCGATATACAGTACCAGTCAAAAGTTTGGACACACCTACTCGTTCCAGGGTTCTCTTTATTTTTACTATTTTCTACATTGTAGAATAATAGTGAAGATAGAGCCCAACCTGTTTTGAGACCCACATTTTTAGCAAAAAATGTATACATTGCCTGTTTTGCATTTTATTTTGGCATTGTCACGCTGTTATAAAGGATTTGGAGACAGGTGTAGGAATACACAATAGAGGTTTTAAATACACCTAAAACAAACATGTATACTAAAACACTGGGCTGATCCCAAACAAAGGGAGAGTTATTTCTGACTACGTCCGTCGTTGCTCCCTTATTCATGTTTTAATCGAAATTACGGAATGCCTCTTATCCGCTCATCGTTTCCTTATGCCATAGTGCAATAAATGTATTGTTTAGTGTTGTGTAGTTTCTTTGCTGGCATGCATCCAACTTTTTATTGTTGAGTTTGCCTGACCAAGATTTACATGCTAAAATCGCCACTGGTCTGTTGCCAGTTGGTCTTGTCTCGTCAAGCCTACCAGCGTGTTTTTCCGTACTGTTCTCCTTAGTCCCGGTTTTCCAGTTCTTCTGGTTTTGACCATTCTGCCTACCCTGAGCCTGCCGTTCTGTACCCTTTGACACAGCCCTGGATTACTGACCTCTGCCTGCACTGACCCTGCCTGCCGTTCTGTACCCTTTGACTCTGCCCTGGATTACCGACCTCTGCCTGCCCTGTCGTTTGCCTGCCTCCTGTTATATAACTAAACTTCTGCGATTCAAACTGTCTGCATCTGGGTCTTATCCTGAATGCTGATAGATCTAGGCTCTAACAATGAGGCTATAACAATGATTAACTCTGCAAAGCGTTCTGCATAGTCTACTCTCCTATCACAGGTCTTGCTCAGCCTCAACATGGGTTCATGGTAGGCCTATAAAAAACCTGGATTTTAAATATAAAGCAAGGGGCACTATCCCACGGAAAATAAAAATATTAGTGGTAGGCCTATAGCTAAAGACCAAAAAGATAGAAGCGGTAGGTCTGTAGAACAAACAGCGTAAAGAGTAACTTTGAAAATCAAATATTTTAGGCTTAGTTAGTGAAATACGTCAATTCTGGTCTTCATTTTAAACGTTTCGTTACAAAAGTGATATGTTAGTCTTTTAGTAGTAAATTTCTCTTTTTGCCCCTGGCGGTTCAACTCTACCATTGAAGTTGTGACGTAGAAGCACCTTGAGAACGTGCCTCTACGTCATCTCAAGGGAGGGATTCGGTATGAAACACACTCCCTTCGAGATGCTGGGTGGTACCACCTCAAGGCTTCCTATAAAAGCAGGCGACAGCTCACCTTATTTCACAACGGTCTTGGCATATATTTTGCATTATGCTTCATTGACTACTGACATTAAAACACAATTCAAAAGGCAGTAAAGGCACATTTCCTCATATGACCAAATTCAAACTTTCGTCGATGTGCTTTTACTATCATGACACAAGGCGAGACCCAGATGCCGATACAGGAGGCGGAGTCTTACAATATGTATTAATCCAATAGGGGAAGGCAAGAGAATGGTTGTGGACAGGCAAAAGGGTCAAAGCCAGTTCAGAGTTCAAAAGGTACCGAAGGGCAGGCAGAATTAAGGTTAGGGCAGGCAGGATGATCAGGCAGGCAGAATCAAGGTCAGGGCAGCCAGGATGATCAGGCAGGCAGAATTAAGGTTAGGGCAGGCAGGATGATCAGGCAGGCGGGAAAGTAGTCCAGAGTTAGGCAGGAGTCAAAACCGGGAAG
The DNA here is from genome assembly GCF_057628025.1 of Oncorhynchus mykiss. Classification (NCBI taxonomy): domain Eukaryota; kingdom Metazoa; phylum Chordata; class Actinopteri; order Salmoniformes; family Salmonidae; genus Oncorhynchus; species Oncorhynchus mykiss. Next base: position 27,029,316 of record NC_143037.1, read on the forward strand.
ACTATCAAAAAGAGAACGGGAAAAATACACTGGTTGACTTGGAAGCATACAAGACGAACTGGCACAGAGAGACAGGAAACACAGGGATAAATACACTGGGGAGAATAAGCGACACCTGGAGGGGGTGGAGACAATCACAAGGACAGGTGAAACAGATCTGGGCAGATCAGGGCGTGCGGTAGCGAGGTGCTGGGGTCTGGCGAGGGTCCGCTTGTCGACGATACCTGGAGTTGGTCTTGAGAATAACCACTCTGGCTCTTCTCCAGAACATCTAAACATCTGGGCCGAGGGTACGCTGACCTCCTGCTCAGGGAAGAACATTTTTTATTATTTACACATACCCATTGATTTTTGAATATTATAACATATCTAATAAAAGCCTCATGAGCTTAGTCTAATTGTCATAAAAAACACATTTACATTACCAAGTACATTAATGGGGTAAACCCTACTTTAAGAGTATAGGTTGTTTGAGGGAAGGTTTGAATTGTAATAAAACCCATCCAATGTGAGTACATCTGTTGTTGAAGTACATTAGATCAATAAAGCTGCTTATGCTGAAAAGCCTTGTTAGTGTTAGTTTTTCGGGATTCAGACAATAGCAAATATTTCACTTAAAACTTTTTTTATTTTTTATTATTTCCCAGGGTTTTTTCCCAGAAGGTCTGATAATAGCACAAGTCCTGCCACCAAACATTATTACTGCGCATTATAACTTTATGAAATGGCATAAAACACAATGGTTGTCAATGGCAACCTAGTGTTTGGTTTTGAAAATGTTATACAGCTCTCTAACAGTTTAAGCTACAGACACTAGACCAACTGTACAAAGGTCTTACAATTACATAACTATTGTAGTTTAGGAACTCTAAAATTAATAAAAAATGCATACATTTGCATAAAAGGAATACATTTACCAGTACCTAACTAACCCCAAAGATGGATTTATTTGGATTTTTTAAAGAGGTTATAATGTCCTTTCTCCAGAACCACAGGACCAGTCTTTAAAAAACGTGGTATACAGCATCTATGGAGAAGGATTTCTCATCTGATTTCTCTTTGTGGCAATCCATGGAAATTGTCTTTCTGGACCAGTCGTCAGTTAAAAACTTCAGTATGAAACAACACTGTAGGAGCAGTTGAATCCGTGCTTCTAGACCAGAACCCTGGCCCCTTGGTGTGCACCTGTATGCTCGTTGAAATCTACAATGGCAATAACGACTGATTTTATTGGAGGTGCAGAAAAGGTGGATTTGGCGCAATAAACTTTGATTATTTCCAGAAAATAACATTTTTCCAGTAGCATGTAACTTTTTATTTAGACCTTTTTTGGAAGTACATACCAGCTGTGACGGCAGGATTGACAATAATTGATCAGCAAAACTCCATTCTTTGGTAAGTACCGAACATACTTTGACATTATTAAGCTTGAAAACCTGGTGAATGGCAAGTTGAATGTCTGCTTCCTATGCTTAAAGGAGAATCGCCATATTCAACGTCTCTGGTTCAGGTAGGCCTAAGTGATGTTCATGCACACTTTCTTTCACATTTACGTTAGCTGCATAGCTAAGCGTAACGTTTTCTACAGATAATTCATGCCAACACTGCCACTTAAATGTCTTGACATCGATTAACTAGCAGAACATTCATTCAAATAAAACGTACCTCTAAAGTACTGCCCTGTCTCTTCTCGAATAAAACCAGTGCACTATTTTCTAGTGCTGAACTCAAGAGCGCCCGCTGACAAGCTAATGGCGAGGTATTACACTACTAGACCACAGAGTTTCTGTCTTTGAGTCACCAGACCAGGGGCCTAATGTATAATTGTTGCGTAAATTTCTGAAAAGTCTGCACACATACAAAAATATTGAGATGGATAAACTTGGCGCATGCATGTTTCCCGTTATAAATCAGACCTGTTGTAAAACTGTGCATTGTTGTGGACCTGTCAGCAGAATGTTTGAATTCAACAATGTTTAATATAGACTTTTCCCGCCAACCTAAATATTATGGACTGCCTGCGAATTCTGAATCATAGTACTACAGGGCAAGGCTACTCAAAAAAATGCAATTACAGTACTTTACAGTAATATTTCTCATGTATTTTTGTTCTACTTGACCTGTCTTTTTTTTAAAAACGTTATAGTACTACTGATATTCACTAGTGGACTGTTGGGAAAGAGCAAGCAAGAAAGGCATTTCACTGTACTTGTGCACATGACAAAAAATTTAAACATAGGCCTACTTCAATGTAAAAGATCAGGTGTTAAATTCGACTGTATACCAGTATTATAAATATTATACAATGTGCTGCATATAATATGGCAAAACTTGAACTAGCCTATCTAATGACTAGGCTACTAGATCCAATTAAATGAGATGTGCATGGTCATTTGTTGTAGGCTATGGCTCATTTTGGGAATATGAACCCATCACAGCCAGAAAGGTGAGGAATATATTCTGCAATGGTTATGCAAATAAAATAGTAAAAGATTCCTATTTTTTACCCCCTTTTTCGATCTTGTCTCATTGCTGTAAATCCCCAATGGGCTCAGGAGGCAAAGGCCGAGCCATGCGTCCTCCAAAACAACACCCGCCCGCTTAACCCGGAAGCCAGCCGCACCAATGTGTCAGAGGAAACACCGTTCAACTGACAACCGAAGTCAGCCTGCAGGTGCCCGGCCCACCACAAGGAGTCGCTAGAGCACAATGAGCCAAGTAAAGCCCCCCCCAAGCCAAACCCTCCCCTAACCCGGACGACGCTGGGCCAATTGTGTGCCGCCCTATGGGACTCCCGATCACGGCCAGTTGTGACACAGCCTGGGATTGAATACGGGGCTAAAAGTAAAACACATTTTCGCTCCTCACTAATGGCAAATGATTGCATTCTTGTTACTGTTTTCCTGTTTTTAGTTTATCATGAATAAGCTTATCATCATATCCCCTATTTGCACAAAATATGTACATGCCAGCTTGCAATACAATATTTCAACCATTAGCAGATGTGCATACACATGGTCTAAACCCTTCAAACCTAACTCTGGACCTTGAAGCCAGTTCCACAGCATTTTTTCATTGTTCCCCTATAAATCAGGGACTGACTTAGACCTGGGACAACAGGTATGTGCAATTAATTATCGGGTTGAACAGAAAACCAGCAGTCTCCAGCCCTCGTAGGGTAAAAGTTGAATACTCCTGGCCTAAATTTTGTGGGGAGGTGAGAGCATTCTCAAGTCAAGTTCCATTTTTATAAATACCAACTTTTGTGTGAACTGGCGCATGCACATTTTGGGTTATATTTTGTACATACACACGGTTTATAAATAAGGCCCCAGGGCTCTTCAACCCTGTTCCTGGAGAGCAATGACCCTGTGGGTTCTCTCTCTAACCCCAGTTATTAACCAGCTAATTATTAGAATCAGGTGCACTAGATTAGGGTTGTAGTGAAACCTAGAGGACAGTATCTTTCCAGGAACAGGGTTGGAGGGCCCTGCACTAGACAATACCTCACCATACATACCCTTGTCAGTGGGGCACTCTTGAGGACTGGTGATCGACAACCATCAACCAGAAAATGTGCCATGTCTTATTACAGAAAAGTATGAGCCTTTTGGTTAAACCACTGGGGTAAATCTCAGATAAAAACATACCCTGGTCAAAAGTCGCGCACTATGCAGGGAATAGGGTGCCATTTGGGACAGACATAGTGCACTGTGTAGGGAATAGGGTGCCATTTTGGACACAAGTGCTTTAGTGAGTTGTCATCAGGGATCATTAGAACAGTTCCTGGAGTTACAGTAGTACAACATCAGAGGCCTTGTTCAGGTTGGTGCCACATAATAGAACATTGAGATAGAAATTGTGGAGAAGATATTATGATTATCTGTCAGGTAGACTAGGGATTGTGTCAGCTGTATTACTAAATTGTATCTAAACAGATTTCTTTGTTCTAAACATTTCACCTCTGAATATCGGCCAGGGTTCTTTTTTGTAACATCCTTAAATTCTAAGGTTGGTCGATTCAACACCAGGAAGAGATATCTAACTTTGTTCAAAGAGGTTATCAACTTGCTTCTGGACTGAGCAGAAGTATAGGTACACGGTTGTCATTTATAAATAATAAACTACCAGTAGTTTTCACTCTTACAATCACAGTAGGTAATATGTAGCCTAACAAGGTGGTATTATTCATATTTTTGGGTTGTTTATACTGCCATCTTGAGGCCAGGTGAGCTATTGAATATGGAACAATGTTGTTGATAAGAGATGTCTCCATTTTGAGATCATATTGTATAGAAACAGAGTCCTGTTTTGGCATTGCCTTCATTTTAGCTTCCAGTGAACTAAAATAACTCCCACAGTGACTAAAGCAAAGGGTTGACTTGCCTTGTTTTGGATTCAGACAATATCATAAGGTGAATGTCAATGGTTTATAAAAAGCACATGGGGAACAAAATAATAAAGCAAATAATATGATTCAGAACAAAACTGTTTTTAATCTAAGTCCTCTGTTACTATTCCTGAAACCCTCTTCCCCGACATATCACTTCCTCTGGCTTTCAGTGAAGCCACACACAGGGGGTCTCATATATATATATATATATATATATATGCTCTCTCAGCAATAACAGAACCTTGAGGAGAGGCATGAGCGACACATACTCTTCATTGTTCACATGCTCACATACAAAGGCGTGGACAGAATTTAGAATGCACACACACGGCTACATGCATACACAAAGTGCACATAACTATGGCACAGCAAACACATGGAAAGAGAGTCATACTTTGTATGAATTCAAGCTATTACAATTTAGTTGCCAAATGTTTAGTTCTAGAGAGCAACATAGGAAAGGCAGATGGTTAAATGTGGCAAAGGAAATGGTAATAAGTTACCAAGCCTACAGATTGTGTAATGGACATACACAAACAACAAAATGACAAGGCAGGGTGTTACATACATGTAAGGCAAAAGTGGAGAGAAAACATTCTCCAGAGTGGTGTGGTAGCATCTCAGCATCGAGTAGTGTGTGATATTGAGACCATGGGTGCAATGCATCCAAACACATCCAAAACTGGGGGCGGGGCACACACAGTAAACCAGGTGTCATCAGTCACCCCCTGTGTCTTACCCTCACTTGTTAAGTACAATAGGTTCACTGCACAGTACACTCCCCCTGTCCACAACTCTATACTTATATCCTATTGTCCTGCTCCCATCTCTCCTTCCCCCCCCCCCCCCTCACACAGAAAGGCAATCAAGGTGAATTAAAATAAGACTTCCATTAAATGATAACACACCCCCCCCAAAAAAATAAATAAAGTGATCATAACCGAGAAAACCAATCAACACAATGTCAAATAAATCCTAAATGGCAACAAATACAAATTCTCACTTGAAAATCCATTTTAAAAGAATATCAACTAAAAGAAGCAGCAATGGAAATAGCATAGGCGCAAAAATAAAGGTGAGATGGCGAGAGAGAGAAAAAAAGTCAGCTGGAATGGCCTCCAAACATACTCCCTGGTCTCCTTCCCCCACACTCCAGAACAATATGCTGGCACCCCCACCCTGACAGCGGGCACCTCTCTCCCTGTGTATGTAAGGCCACTTTTGGCACAGACAGACTTGGGCACATGCAGTGTTGTGCCGAGAGTGGATTCCACTTATGGGTGGTAGTGGAGCCATCTGGAGGCTGCAGCTTCTATAATGTAAACTTAAACCGTGACCTCATGGACAAGAGGGTTATGTTAATTAGGGCACACCGTTTCTCATTGGACAAGTTCAGATGGAACCTCTCCGTTTTAGACTACTTTCTTCCGTTTCGTGCCTATTGAACATGACCCAGGAATGAAGGCCCGTTTTTGATCACTTTCAAAATGTCTGCCCGATTTTGACACAGCTAATGTGTTCCGTGCCTGTTATGGGACTAACTTCAAGCCTACGATGCCTATTCTGTAGAGGCCTTCAATCAAATCGATATGCATGCGTACGATTGCCGGTGGATACCCAATGTGCATTGAGTCTACTGTGTAAATGTCCAGGATTCTATGAATCAATATAGTATTTAGATCAAGTTTGATGACAAAGGGGCCTTATTTCTCACTCTATACAAGGCAAAGCTTACTGAATGCAAACATCATTCAAGTCAAGAAAAATCTCATGTGAAAAATAAATACTCCAAATAATTTCAACAACCCCCCAAAAAACATGAAACGGTCAACAAAAAAAAGTCTATACTTTGATGGAATTCATAGATGCGCAGGTGCTGTGCAGGTAGCCATGGCGACTGAGCTCCACCCCATTCTGGTGTCCGGCTGCCTTGATTGGTGAGTGAGGAAAGAGGTGGGATTAAGTGGTGACGAGCTCCTGCTACTCCAGTTTCACACCAGTCTTCTCTGTGTTGAGTAGATGGAGACTGTCGTCTATCAAGAAACTGTCGAGGGGAAGAAAAAAAAAAAAGAGACAAAGTTGGTTTTGGAATAGAGGTGCAAAACAAATGCAAGCCTAGATGTTGGATGATGGTTGTGTAAAGGTTGAGGGGAAGCTATTGAAAGGTTTCAAGTGCTGTCCTTTTATGGATTATCCACGAGGACTACTTTTGGAGTAGGAAGAACATGAGTGAGCTCTGTTTATAGCTTTCAAAAACATGAAAAAGTGCTCTGTAGAGTAAGTGGGAGCAAGTATCCATTACAATGAGCCTGTCCTCCCCATTTCTCTATCTATCAGCTTCCACTGGAATAGATCGATAGACAAGAGGTATACGTGCCTGTAAAAGAGGAAATGCACAGGCACAGTGCTGAGGTGCCAGACTGCATGGGCATCCAGGACCCAGAACAGCGGCGGGAAGTCGAGCAACTCCAGCAGGGCCAGGCCATGGAGCAGCACCACCACCACGCCACACTTCCACCAGTAGGGCAGTGTCCGCCGGTTCTGCCAGCACCAACACAGCCACCACAGCAGGTTCACTATGCCTGTGGGAGGGACAGGGAACAGGAGGTGGTGGAGAGAGGCGGGAATGAGGAGAGAGAGGGAGGAGGGGGTAGGGGATAGTGTGGTAGGGAAAACGAAAGAGATTGAGACTGACCGCAAGTAGGGAAATGCTAAAGTGAATGTTACCATGGGAACAATTGACTAGAATTAAATATTTGTATTTTTTGCTTGTTATGGATTAAGGTACGGTTAAGGTACGTACCTATGGTGGCGTTGGCAGCCATGTTGTAACCATAGTCGAAGCTGACGAAGGTCAGGTAAGACACGTGGGAGGTGAAGGCCAGGATGAGCAGAACCCCTACCATGCTGGACACCCCCGGCCTCTTCAGCCCCAACGTCCTGGGGAGATATAAGGGTCAATGTCATATCATACACTGTCCTAAAATATAACCACACAGAGGTTAATAATCACCTTTCATATTTTCCTTGTGTTTACGAGCCATCTATTAACAAACCCAGGAATAAAGCACTTTATGGAAGGAAATATTTGTTGCCAACCGCAACAGCTATGTATGTATATTAACATAAGATAAAACATAAATATTATCACTCACGGCTTATTGAGGTCGATTCTATACTGATGCAGTTTGTCTTTGTCAATGATCCTTCAGTGTTTTTACCGTATGTCATAGGGGTTAATCAACAATATTTCTTGAGGAAAAAAAGCCTGTTTTTAAACTTACCTCACACAGCATAAGTAGATGGAGTAGAGGATGACAGCAGATGCACAGAAGTAGTCCATTTTCTTGAAGAAAGGTAAATACAAACAAATTGGCAAATATATATATATATTTGCTTATAAAACGGTTAGTTCTGCCCAACAACAAAAAACAGTGAAGAGATCACCCTCGACATCAAGGGATTGGTGATGAGGAGTTAGTTATTGACAACAATCCATGGCAAATGCCTGTTAACAGTTCCATCCGAATTATTACGCTGCATCCTAATTCATGAATTGAAAAAATGTTCATAGAAAATAAATAGGTTGTTTTCAACTCGTGAATTGAACACCACAAAATTGGTGACTGGTAGAGAGAGGTCTATCTGAATCGGACTGATGTAATCTGAGGATCATACATTTTAATGGCAGCACAAGACGACAATGTCATTAGACCCTAGAGTTTGGTTCATCTGATTAGCTAATTGCCTGTTTGTTATAAAAGATTGAGTGGAAGCTTTCTCTTGTCCTGGCAGATGGTTTGGCATTGAATGAATCACACTGTAGCTTAAAGTATGTTCTAGCTACCCGCAAATCCAAACTGATTGTCAGGGTTGGGGCTTTTATTCCATCCAAATTTCACTCAATTGAGAAAAGAAACTGCATTTCTATTGAGAAATGTGTCCAATTCAACAGGAATTGATTTCTACCCTGGTTTCTCAACGTATGCTATGTGTCACAGATGGCTATACCCTAATTGTAACACATGCTGTATTAACCACTTGCTGTATGAAGGTTAGGTAGGTTATGATTATTAGGCTGATTATGATTATTAGGTTATGGTTTTGACCATTACCTCGGTGAGATAGGTGTCCCGGGTGTGGAACACTGTGGACCAGAACCAAGCATTGAGAGAAACCTGAAAAAAAAGAGAAGTTATTAAAAAAACAAGTTTACATAAGTATATTTTAATATGAATAAGCAAAAAAGGTTAAGTTAAGTTTCTGAAAAGTTATGTACACTCAAATGCACACATTACAATGTATAGGAAAATGCTACAATGGTGTAAGTCTTGGTGGACCTCTGTCTTACACACGACACACTCACGAAACAAACACAGTCAAACACACCAGAGAGAAGGCGGTGATGGTGTAGTACATAGGGCTCTGGCGTGGCACAGAGCTGCGGTAGCGCAGCAGCATCAGAAGGCAGGCCAGGCCGTTGAGCAGAGAGGCCAGAGCAGATGCTGGCTCCTCAAAGCACAGGAACCGTGCAAATGGCCACTGTAGAAGAGAGCAGGACAAAGAAGGAAAGAGTGAGACAAAATAGAGTGAGTGACTCCTAGTCTTTCATTATCCCCATATATATAGCCTAGTGGTTCATTTCTAAACCTCTCCTTGAGTACCCCCAAATCGTTCCACTAATTTGATATATTGCAGTACTAGCGCACCTTATCCAACTAATCAAGGACTTGAACCACTTGAATTAGCAGGGCTAATACTGATCAAGGGCTGCTAGTTAAATAAAACACACACAACATACACTACCGTTCAAAAGTTTGGGCTCACTAAGAAATGTCCTTGTTTTTGAAAGAAAAGCACATTTTTTGTCCATTAAAATAACATCAAATTGATCAGAAATACAGTGTAGACATTGTCAATGTTGTAAATGACTATTGTAGCTGGAAACAGCAGATTTTTTATGGAATATCTACATAGGCGTATAGAGGCCCATTATCAGTAACCGGCACATTGTGTTAGCTAATCCAAGTTTATAATTTAAAAAAGGCTAATTGATCATTAGAAAACCCTTTTGCAATTATGTGAGCACAGCTGAAAACTGTTGTTCTGATTAAAGAAGCAATAAAACCGGCCTTCTTTAGACTAGTTGAGTACCTGGAGGTTCAGCATTTGTGGGTTTGATTAAAGGTTCAAGATGGCCAGAAACAAAGACCTTTCTTCTGAAACTCGTACGTCAATTCTTGAAATCTGAGAAATGAAGGCTATTCCATGTGAGAAATTGCCAAGAAACTGAAGATCTCGTACAATGCTGTGTACTACTCCCTTCACAGAACAGTGCAAGGCTCCGGTACACAACTGAGCAAGAGGACAAGTACATTAGTGTGTCTAGTTTGAGAAACAGACGCCTCACAAGTCCTCAACTGGCAGCTTTATTAAATAGTACCCGCAAAACACCAGTCTCAACGTCAACAGTGAAGAGGCGACTCTGGGATGCTGGCCATTCTCCCTCAGCAGCCTCCTATGATTGATACACTATCCAAAATGTAATTAATAACTTCACCATGCTCAAAGGGATATTCAATTTCTGCTTTTTAATTTTTTATTACCCATGTGAGGCATTGGAAAACCTCCCTGGACTTTGTCATTGAATCTGTGCTTGAAATTCACTGCTCAACTGAGTGACCTTACAGATAATTGCATGTGTGGGGTACAGAGATGGGGTAGTCATTCAAAAATTATGTTAAACACCATTATTGCACACATAGTTAGTCCTTGCAACTTATTAACTGACATGTTAAGCACATTTTTACTCCTGAAGTTATTTAGGCTTGCCATAAAAAAAAGGGTTTGAATACTTATTGACTTAAGAAATATCAGCTTTTCATTTTTTATTAATTTCGGCAGAAATTGTGAGTTAAATTGGTTCTTTATTTTTTTTTGCTGTAGAAAGACGCAAACAAAACGTGGAGCTTGCCAGTCGAGTGATGCTAGCCTCTTGTAACTACCCATCCCGGATCCGGGAGCGTTGTTATCAACTGACACGAATTAGCATAACGCAACGGACATAAATATTACTAGAAAATATTCATATTCATGAAATCACAAGTGAAGTATTTGAAACACAGCTTAGCCTTTTGTTAATCACCCTGTCATCTCAGATTTAGAAAATATGCTTTCAGCCAAAGCAAGACAAGCATTTGTGTAAGTTTATCGCTAGCCTAGCATAGCATTATGCCTAGCAGGCATTATGCCCAGCAGGCAACCTGGTTACAAAAATCAGAAAAGCAATCGAATTAAATCGTTTACCTTTGATGAGCTTCAGATGTTTTCACTCACAAGACTCCCAGTTAGATAGCAAATGTTCCTTTTTTCCGAAAATATTATTTTTGTAGCCAAAATAACTCCGTTAGTTCTTCACGTTTGGCTGAGAATTCGACCGGGAATTGCAGTCACGACAACCGCCGAAAAATATTCAAAATTAGCTCCATAATAAATCGACAGAAACATGGCAAACGTTGTTTATCAATCCTCAAGGTGTTTTTCAAATATCTATTTGATAATATACCAACCGGGACAGATGCCTTCTTAGTAGGAAAGAGAGAAACAATGGCCGCATTTGTGTGTTACGCACAAAACACTAAGAGACTCCAGCTGACCACTGACACAATGTTGACGTTCAGGCTCATTTTTCAAAATAAAAGCCTGAAACTATGTATTGTGACACTAGACACATTAGGGAAGCCATAGAAAATGAATCTGGTTGATATCTCATTCACTGCTCAATAGGAACGCAGCGCTTTCTAAATCAGAGTCCCTTCCTGATTCGATTTTTCTCAGACTTTCGCCTGCAATATCAGTTCTGTTATACTCACAGACAATATTTTTACAGTTTTGGAAACTTTAGTGTTTCCTATCCTAAGATGTCAATTATATGCATATTCTAGCATCTGGTCCTGACAAAATAGCCCGTTTACTTTGGGAACGTTATTTTTCCAAAAATGAAAATAGTGCCCCCTAGAGTCAACAGGCTAGCTAGCCTTTGATGTCATGGCCACGAGTGCCTCGAGGGATAGGAAGAGTTTCGCTGCGGGAGAAACTGAAGTTAGCGTGAGTTAAAAGAAAGGGAAAAAAGGGTCTGGGAGTAAGGGACTGTCTGAAAAGTGTGAGAATGAAAAATAAACCGAAAATTTCTGCATTGATTGGAAATATAGGGACATTTGATAAATCTGTGGAACAATGGAGTTCTTACACAAAACGTTTTGAGTTCTTTGTGTTGTCAAATGGAATTAAAGCAGAAGTCGTTGTGCCAACATGTTTGACTGTTATGGGAGGAAAAACATTCAATCTACTACCCAGCCTAGTAACGCTTGAAAAACCTGGTGATAAATAACATGATGAAATTGTGGCTACCTTAAAAGGACATTCTCCCAAACCACTGATGATCGCAGAGAGATTCCAGTTTCATAAGAGAAATCAAGAGGAGGGGGAATCAATCTCACAGTTTGTGGCTGTATTGAAACAATTATCTGAACACTGAATTTGGCCGATCAATGAGCGACACTATACATGATAGTGTGTGGCATGCGCAGCGAGGCAATTCAGAAACGCCTTTTGACCGAGAGTAACTTAACATTGCAGAAGGCAATAGAAGTGAGTACGTCAATGGAAATGGCAAATAAAGACGCACAACAGCATAAGGTGTCTACGTGGTTAAAAAACAAGGCAGGGGGTGGCAACCCATGCTATCGCTGTGGGAAACCAGGTCACCAAGCAGAGGAGTGTTGGTGCAAAGACAGACTGCAGAAGTTGTGGAAAAAAGGGTCACATCGAACATGCGTGTAAAAACAAAAAGACAATCAAACAAAAGTACTGAACAAAGGAAAAGCGACTTCAGGAAGTACATAAAATGGAGCACACAGAGGATGAACAAAGTGATACCCTGTCTGAAGAGGAAGATTTTTTGCATGTTTTGTCCCTTTCAGACAAAGAGCTATTGACCAGATACTGAGCGGACTCACTGGGGTCCAATGTTACCTCGATGATCAACTCATCACCGGCAAAGACGAGCAGGAGCACCTGAGAAACCTGAACGCTACACTACAGAGATTAGAGTACGGTCTGAGGGTCCGGAAGGACAAATGCGAGTATGAGTACCTCTGTTGAGTATCTGGGCCACGTCATCGACAGTTCGGGGCTCCACAAGGCGCCATCGAAGGTGAAGGCCGTTGCGGAAGCTCCATCCCCACAGAACGTGAGTCAGCTGAGATCATTCTTAGGACTACTGACATACTACGCAAAGTTTGTGCCAAACCTAGCTAACATGTTAAAGCCACTACATTAACTTTTTAACAAAACCAAACAGTGGAAGTGGACAGACAGACGTGAGGAGGCCTTCAAGAAAGTGAAAACAGCCTTAGCTCAGTCAGAGGCCCTAACCCACTTCAACCCCAACTTGCCATTACAGTTGGCATGTGATGCATCGCCTTATGGCGTTGGTGCCGTTGTCTCACACATCATGCCATCAGGTGAAGAAAGGCCAATTGCTTTTGCATCACGGACCTTAAGTAAAGCCGAGAGCAATTATGCACAGATAGAGAGTGAAGCACTCGCCATTGTGTTTGGGGTTAAGAAATTTAATCAGTTTCTGTTCGGCCGACGATTCACACTGCTGACGGACCATAGACCCCTCACCTCCATCTTTGGTCCCCACACCGGCATTCCGTCGCTTGCAGACAGCCACATGCAGCGATGGGCGTTATTGTTATCTGCTCACCAGTACGATATCAAGTACAGAAGGTCTGAGCAGCACTGCAATGCAGACGGCCTCTCAAGGCTTCCCTTACCTGTCGCACACACTGAGCACTCCCAGGCTGAAATCTTCTACTTCAAGGAAGTGACAAACGCCCCAGTTACATCTGTCCAAGTGAAAAGGTTCACCCACACTGATCCAGTGATGTCTGAGGTCATGGACATTGTCACTCGTGGAAAAGGAGAAATCCGGACAGCCTACAACCTTACCTAGTGAGGAGAAACGAGCTCACAGTTCAGTTTGGATGCTTGCTATGGGGTTTTTGAGTCATCATAACGCCGCCACTGAGAAGGCAGGTCCCTGAAGAACTCCATTCAGGGCACTGTGGCATGGTGTGAATGAAGGAGATTGCACGCAGCTACTTTTGATGGCCAGGTCTGGATGCAGCTATCGAAGACAAGGTCAAGTCATGTTCTGCATGTCAAAAGATGAGGAACCTACCTCAGCTAGCGCTACTACACCCATGGGACTTCCCAGAGGAGCCTTGGCAGCGAGTCCACATAGACTATGCAGGCCCACTGGAGGATCGTATGTTCTTAGTCGTAGTTGACACACACAGCAAATGGCCTGAGGTCACAGTGATGAAGAGCACCTCAGCGGAGAGAACCATCGAAGAGCTACGGTCAATCTTCAGTCGCTTTGGCTTGCCAACGCAACTCGTTAGTGATAATGGCCCCCAACTGGTGTCTGAAGAGTTCCGGTCATTCACGGAAGCAAATGGAATTCAGCACATCCAGTCAGCGCCGTATCACCCTGCAACGAACGGCCTCGCTGAAAGGTTTGCCCAAACGATAAAGTCTAAACACCTTCCTGTTAACCTACAGAAACACTCCCCACGCTACAACCAAAGTGGCACCCGCGTCAGCCATGATGAAAAGACAGCATCGCACGCGACTCGACATCCTGAGACCTCCAAAGATGAGACAGGTTGTACAGAAACAACAGAGAGCACAGGTGGAGACAGAGCAAAGCAAAAGACAGAAGCTTTACATACCCTACATTACTCATCTCATATGTATATACTGTACTCGATACCATCTACTACATCTTGCCTATGCCTTCTGTACCATCACTCATTCATATATCTTTATGTACATATTCTTTATCCCTTTACACTTGTGTGTATAAGGTAGTAGTTTTGGAATTGTTAGGTTAGATTACTCGTTGGTTATTACTGCATTGTCGGAACTAGAAGCACAAGCATTTCGCTACACTCGCATTAACATCTGCTAACCATGTGTATGTGACAAATAAATTTGATTTGGAGAGAGAGTTCTTGCTCAGAACTACTGCAAAGGTCCAAAGTGGATACCAGCCACAGTGGTTGCACAAACAGGGCCTGTGTCCTACACAGTTCACACACCGGAAAACATAATCTGGAGGAGACACGTAGATCAACTGTTGCCAGGAACCAACCTCAGAGATGACTCATGTCAAGTGACAAACCAAGATCAGCTACTGGAGACCTACCATGACTACGACCTATCACCTGAACATCCACTGCAGCAACCTACAAATGTGGAAAATGCTCCAGACTCACCTGAACCAGCCAGAGTGCCTACTCAGGGTACCTTTTGCACCCGAGTCTGGGCATACACCATCACCACTCACTCAGAGATAATGTTACTGTAGACTCACCTGTATGTCGTCATTACCCTGCAAGAGAAAGACGACCCCCTGACAAGTTGACTATTTAGTTCAGACTAACCTCCGACATTGGGGCAGAATACACCCCTGGGTTAAGTCTGGGGACTGAGGCAAGTCTACCCTCTATCCCTAGTTTAGAAAAGGTTATTCTGAAAATATCATTTATTTACATTAAGAGAACTTATATTAAAAAGAAAACAATAGGCAAAACAGTGAATATTTACTTTTTCCTTACGAGTGATCAAAGGCAAAGGGGGAGGAATATGTTGTGTATTGATATTCTAGGTTTGTCCCTTTAGGGCACCTGTAACCCCTTGCTTACCTACGTTGAAATGCTTGGAATGTTCTTCCTGTGAAACGCATTAAACAATGCCCACGTTAATTTCTACTCCCATCTCATGTCCTGTCCTTATATTAGTTGTATAAGTAATACAGTGTGCTATACAACAGAAATCTCTAATATAAGTCAAATAATTTGATAGGTACCTGGGGCTGAGTCAGTAATAAATCTGTGGAACAGTTGAATTAATATTACCCGTTTCTCTACAGATAGCCAGCCTAGCTGC
Organism: Oncorhynchus mykiss; assembly: GCF_057628025.1. NCBI lineage: Eukaryota > Metazoa > Chordata > Actinopteri > Salmoniformes > Salmonidae > Oncorhynchus > Oncorhynchus mykiss. Next base: position 27,044,731 of record NC_143037.1, read on the forward strand.
TTAAATTGCTTCAGTACAATTCTCACCAGCTTGTTTTGATTGGTCTGTAGCTTATTCTTTAGATGTTTGGGTCTGCTGGTTAACCATGATGTGCACACAATCAAAAGTGACACTGAACTAGCACACCTGCCAGAGTCCTTAGCGTGTCACTATCCAAATATTTGGATGTCCCAAGCTAGGAATTTACATTTTTTGGTTTAACATTGTTAAAACCTTCAGGACCAGTCTCACCGTTTAGGTACCTATTCAGTTCACACTCATGGTAACTCACCTCAGATTTTGTGCCCACTTTGACACTAAAACCGAGGGATTTGGTTTTTCTAAGATGCAGAAAAAGGTTGTTATCCGAAAGCCATTTATTGACACTGGATAACTCTGCACTAAGGATCTCACGGTAAGGTTGACCAGAGAATGCATAGAACCATACCTTTCCATGGAACTGTGGGATGCTGTAGCCTTCAGCCTGGTAAAGTCCCACTGTTTGCCACATGCACTGGTACCGGCAGTCATCACGACACGTCCAGCCTGGACAAGGGACAGAAAGTTGGAGTTAGACAAATACATGTAGTAAAGAGAGCACACACAACTAAATAAAATGGGCAGTGTTCAAATACAACAGCCTATGGGTTCACTCTTCTTTTTTACTCTGCACTTGCTTAGCAAAGAACTCCAACTTTCTGTCCCTTGTGGTCGTTCCTGACAATCTACAGCAGTAAGCCAACTTATCTGATGGAACACAACACCAACACAACACCAACACAACACCACAACATCTCATTGAGAGTCTGTAGTTAATTGATTTGACAGAAGCCAAATGGGCTACGGCTTGTTGCATCACAAATAATTCATTAGCAGCACCAATTCAAATGCTCAACTGGCTTCAAAACTTCACGCAGTACCTCGTGCAGTGATCACCAAAATGGAACACTGTCTGTCTGAGTATACGAACAGCTAACCAATGCAGAACAGCCAAACATGCATTTAAATGACAGCAATATGCATTTTAAGCATTTCTCATTTCCACACTGATAACGAAATTGGTTAGCTAGCTACGATATCAGTGGATGCTGCTCTAGTAGTAACGTTAGATGGCTGGCGACTGGTTCCCCAGCGCGAGCTAGCTGGTTTTTAAACTTCCAGAACGTGGCAGCGGCAGAAAATCCTCACCTGTCAGCGCCATGTAAGGCGCCTGTGTAGACTGAAAACCTCTGAGCCGAGCTCCGGTGCAGTTGGTCCGGACACATTGCGTGACACAGTCTTGGTAAACTGGCTCCTTGTCGCCTTGGGAGGCATTCACAGCAGTCGCGGTGAGCAGGAGAAGAGCGACGATTGCCAGGGCAGAGTATATGACAGCTGTGCAGGGGGGCAGTGGCGAGGCCATGGTCGTAGAGTTGGCACGGGGTAGCGACCGCAGCGAAATTTCATGTCACCCAGAGCCGACAACAAAAGGCCCAGCTTTCCATACCCAGATCACCAGAACGTCATTCCACCTGCGGTAGTTGAGTAGGTCCCGAAGTGTCTTTGCGGATCACTGCCCTATGGGTCCACTATGCACTGCTGTACTTTTCACCCCGCTCCTGTCGTGCAGTTTTCCAAATTCCGGACCAGGAAGTGTGAATAAACATGCGCACTGCGCATGCCGGTGGTTGATAACGAAAAAAAGACTCGAGTCAAAGATTATTTTTTCTAACTAAACCAAGAGACCATAGCAGGTCGTTTCCAATAGGAGCAAATGAGTCATAGTGGGCAGAGCCAAGCATGAGTTCCTATTGGCGTGACATCTGCATTTTTCCGTTAGGGAACGCCTACTTTAAAGTGCTCTATTCGTCTTTGCGCACCTTCAAAACAACGCGATATTTTCAAAATCTACTGTTCATAACAGATTTTGGTTTTGGGAATATTAAACTGCCTTGAGATCAAATGTTTCATCGATGAGAACATGCGCAGAATGTCGGCCCAAATCCATTTCGATTCATCTTCTACCACTTCGGCTTCCTCTCACTACCATATTGTGTAGTGAGTGGAAATGCAAGCGGATGCTTCACATTTATACATCTGTCTCATTGTTCTATCTGTGCTAAAATACCACAGAATGAGTAATAATACTCGTAAAATTTAGCGGTCAAATAGGGAAATGGTTCCAATCGTTTTTCACCGTGGTAAAATTGGTTTGAGTTTCGATATTCGCCATACATTCGGACCTTCAAACTTCAATAGGTCGCGAACGATTTCAACTACATACCTCAGGGTTGGCTCTTTATGAAGGAAAAAAAAAAGGTGTACAGTGTTGCACAGGTCTTATTTTCCCGATTCCACCCCGAGTTTCAATCATCACAAGGCAAAGGTGTAGGCAGCCTGGCACAGTCAATGCAACTATACTGAGCAAAAATATAAATGCAACAATTTCAAAGATGTTACTGAGTTACAGTTCATATAAGGTAAACAGTCAATTTAAATACTTTTATTAGGACCTGCAGCCATGGGTGGGCCTGGGAGGGCATAGGCCCACACACTGGAGAGCCAGGCCCAGCCAATCATAATTTGTTTTTTCCCACAAATGGGATTTTTACAGACAGGAACCCCACCCAACCAAATTCTCTATAATGACGTTGGAGGCAACTTATGGTAGAGGAACTAACATTCAATTATCAAATCAAATTTTATTTGTCACATACACATGGTTAGCAGATGTTAATGCGAGTGTAGCGAAATGCTTGTGCTTCTAGTTCCGACAATGCAGTAATAACCAACGAGTAATCTAACCTAACAATTCCAAAACTACTACCTTATACACCCAAGTGTAAAGGGATAAAGAATATGTACATAAATATATATGAATGAGTGATGGTACAGAAGGGCATAGGCAAGATGCAGTAGATGGTATCGAGTACAGTATATACATATGAGATGAGTAATGTAGGGTATGTAAACATTATATTAAGTGGCATTGTTTAAAGTGGCTAGTGATACATTTTATTACATCAACTCCCATCAATTTCCATTATTAATGTGGCTGGAGTTGAGTCAGTATGTTGGCAGCAGCCACTCAATGTTAGTGGTGGCTGTTTAACAGTCTGATGGCCTTGAGATAGAAGCTGTTTTTCAGTTTCTCGGTCCCTGCTTTGATGCACCTGTACTGACCTCACCTTCTGGATGATAGCGGGGTGAACAGGCAGTGGCTCAGGTGGTTGTTGTCCTTGATGATCTTTATGGCCTTCCTGTGACATCGGGTGGTGTAGGTGTCCTGGAGGGCAGGTAGTTTGCCCCCGGTGATGCGTTGTGCAGACCTCACTACCCTCTGGAGAGCCTTACGGTTGTGGGCGGAGCAGTTGCTGTACCAGGCGGTGGTACAGCCCGGCAGGATGCTCTCGATTGTGCATCTGTAAAAGTTTGTGAGTGCTTTTGGTGACAGGGTGAATTTCTTCAGCCTCCTGAGGTTGAAGAGGCGCTGTCACCTGCTCCAGTGGGAAGCACCCACTGGGCAGTTTATCGACTCGTGGTGCAGCCCAATCAGCCACGCAGAAGGGTCGAGTGGCAACAAACCTGCCCAATTAGCCGATTCGCTTTCCATACACCCACTCGCCCATACTCCGGTCGCCATATTGGGATGCAGCTACCCATACTTGGAAGCATTGCCAAGGGCTGTGCAGTAAGCAATAGAAAGGAGACCAGTGAGGGCTATGGCTTTTAACCGAAGCTCACTTAAACCAACAGACACGGTGGTACGAAAGACATTGGTTTTTATTTTAAAAAATCATTGTTTTATTTGTTACAGAGATTTCAGACAGAAAATGTTGAGAATTTATTTTGTCTCCCTTTCTCTCTCTTACAATGCACCTACTGCTAAATCATGCTTTACTCTTATTCAAACGCCCTTCCTTTTGTCTCTATTGATGAGAAAGAGAAATTGAGAGGAGTAGGCAAGCTATTTTAGCGCAGTACTCGTCCCTTTTAAAAAGGTTTCCCTTTTTCCAGTACATTATTACTTCACATCAAGTCGAGACAAAACAGACCTTGCAGGTCAATATGCTACTTGTTTCAGATAAACAATAGAGCATACACCACAGCACCCAAGAGTAAAAGTGTTTGTCTGTAGATACTGAACTCTATAGGCATACATGATGTAGGTATGATGCATGCACTGTTCGATTCGACAGGGAGAGATATAAGTGAGGAATGAGGAAGAAGAGAAGGAATCAGAGGCAGGGAGGGAGATGGAGAGGAATAGTTTTGATGGTACAAGATTTTATTTTCAAATAATCCCACTGTTGATACTCTCACACAGCACACCTCCATTAGCCTTCAACCCTCTCAACTCAAAGTCTCTCGATAAAGGAGAGTCTTTCATAGTGAGCGGGGTGGAGATGGAAAGAAGAGCGAGGGGAGCGTGTAAGCGGGCCACAGAGTTGGAGAAGGGGGGTAGTGAAGGGGATGACGGAGAGAGGCAGAGGGATTGAAAAAGTGGATTTCACTCATCCTCCTTCTCCTCTCCGTGTGTGATGACATAGCAGATCTGTTTATAGTCTACGTTGCCAGCCACATCTGGGGGAAAGGCAGCCCACAGGTTGGACATCTGAGGGAGAGGAAGACAGAAGGAGAGGCTTACAACTCGGAAACATTGCGGGGAAATGGACAAAGTCCAGTGTCAGACAGCACACAGAAACAAGTCATTCATTATTACTGTAAATAACCATGGCATGAAAGGTCAAACACCATGTTGCTCTAAGGGTGAAATATTCCTAGAGCAAAATAACTGTGCAAAGAGCAAGAAATACTGTAAATCTCATTGTAATCAGTGTGGTTTCATTTTGAAAAAGTTTCTTCCACAATGTTCATTATAAAGGCGATTGTTTATGTATTGCTCAGTTTACGAAACGTATTTAAAATCGCCCCTTTTTACGCATATTGCTGAAGAAACGTTTCAAAATTAAAAATCACAGATTCTAATGAGGTTTGTGGTATTTCTTGCTATTTTAACAGTGATTGTGCACTAAGAAAATGTCGCTCTAAATGACTGAATGACTGATGGAATGACAGATCCCTCACCTCCTCAGCGGTGAACCTGTCGCACTGGGTGGTCAGGAGCTCCTCAATGCTGGAGGAAAGGAAAGAGGTAGGAAAAGAGAGAGAGAATTATTAACCAGGGCACACATTAAGACTACCTAAAGAGGTTGTGAGTGAATTTATAGGATAGTAATGGTAGGAAAGGGTACAGGGTGAAAACTTACAATTCCTTCTTGATGAAGCCGGTAGCCTCGGGGTCCAGGACCTTGAAAGCGCTCACGATAACATCCTCGGGATCAGCACCTAAGAGGAAGGGAAGAAGAGGATCCTCAGTTAAACTCTGTTACCTCAAACTCACAGTTACGGACTAAGAAGTGATGGACTAAGAAAAGTGATGGGATAAGAGTGATGGACTAAGAAAAGCAGTAGAAGCATTCATTATTAACAAACAAAACTTTATGTAAAATATATGTACATTATAAAGAAACTTATACTGAACAGAAATATAAACGCAACATAAAGTGTTGGTCCCATGTTTCATGAGCTGAAATAAAAGATCCCAGAAATGTTCCATTTGCACAAAAATATTATTTCTCTCAAATTTGGGGAACAAATTTGTTTACATCCCTATTAGTGAACATTTCTCCTTTGCCAAGATAATCCATCTACCTGGCAGGTGTGGCATATTAAGAAGCTGATTAAACAGCAATATCATTACACAGGTGCACCTTGTGCTGGGGACAATAAAAGGCCACTGAAAAATGTGCAGTTGTGTCACACAACACAATGCCACAGAGGTCTAAAGTTTTGAGGAAAAGTGCAATTGGCATGCTGACTGCAGGAATGTCCACCAGAGCTGTTGCCAGAGAATGTAATATTAATTTCTCTACTGTAAGCCGCCTCCAACATTGTTTTAGAGAATTTGGCAGTACGTCCAACCGGCCTCACAACTGCTAATCACGTGTAACCACGCCAGCCCAGGACCTCCACATCCAGCTTCTTCACCTGCGGGGATCGTATGAGACCAGCAGTCTCATACGGTCAGAAACCATCTCAGGGAAGCTCATCTGCATGCTTGTCATCCTCACCAGGGTCTTGACCTGACTGCATATCAGCGTAGTAACTGACTTCAGTGGGAAAATGCTCACCATTTATGGCCACTGGCAAGCTGTAGAAGTGTGCTCTTCACAGATGAATCCCAGTTTCAACTGTGCCGGACAGATGGCAGATAGCGTGTATGGCGTGTACAGAGACAACGTGACAAGATCCTGAGGCACATTGCCGCGCCATTCATCTGCCGCCATCAGCATGATAATGCACGGTCCCATGTCACAAGGATCTGTACACAATTCCTGGAAGCTGAAAATGTCCCAGTTCCTCCATGGCCTGCATACTCACCAGACATGTCACCTATTGAGCATGTTTGAGATGCTCTGGATTGACATGTACGACAGCGTGTTTCAGTTCCTGCCAATATCCAGCAACTTCGCACAGCCATTGAAGAGGAGTGGGACAACATTCCACAGGACACAATCAACAGCCTGATCAACTCTATGCACAGGAAATGTGTTGCACTGCATGAGGAAAATGGTGGTCACACCAGATACTGACTGGTTTTCTGATCAACTTCCATACCTTTTTCTTAAGGTATCTGTAACCAAAAGATGCATATCTGTATTCTCAGTCATATGAAATACATAGATTAGGGCCCAATGAATTTCTTTCAACTCAGTAAAATCTTTGAAATTGTTGCATGTTGAGTTTATTTTTTTGTTCAGTATATAGACATATAACTATCCAACTAGTTTATATTCCCTATACAGAAAGTATAGAAAGTACAGAAAGAGGGACTAAAATATCTGACTGCTCACTCTCATTAAGAAAAGGTAATATAAGTTATGTAGCTTATACAAAACGTTTAGAACACCTGCCCTTTCCATGACAGACTGACCAGGGGAATCCAGGTGAAAGCTACAGTATGATCCCTTTATTTATGTTACTTGTTAACAGGGTATGGTAGTAGGTGCCAGATGCACTTGTTTGTGTCAAGAACTGCAACGCTGCTGGGTTTTTCACGCTCAACAGTTTCCCATGTGTATCAAGAATGGTCCACCACCCAAAGGACATCCAGCCAACTTGGCACAACTGTGGGAAGCCTTGGAGTCAACATGGGCCAGCATCCCTGTGGAGCGCTTTCAACACCTCGTAGAGTCCATGTGCTCTACGAACTCAATATTAGGAAGGTGTTCTTAATGTCTGGTATACTCCGTGTATGATGGATGCATTACCAGGCTAGTACAGCTCGGCTTGGTTCAGCTGAGTAATGTGAAAAAAGCTATAAGTCGCTCCTAGAGGTTGACCTACCCTTCAGCTTCTCGCCGAACATGGTGAGGAAGACGGTGAAGTTGATGGGGCCGCTGGCCTCCTTGATCATGGCTTCCAGCTCCTCATTCTTCACGTTCAGTTGACCCATAGTGGCCAGCACATCCCTAAGATCATCCTTGCTGATGATTCCATCTCTGTTCTGATCAATGATTGTGAAAGCCTAGCAGGAAGCGAAGCAGACGAGAGAGTTGATACCATATTATTCACTGTGGAGCAATCCAAATGACATCGATCACATTAACATGACGGTCTTAAGTAAATGTCATGTTTCTATTGCTTATAAGCATAAGTTAATGTTATCACACTACCCAGTACCCTATTGAAATGCATTGCCATGACCTCAGTCTCCTCATTTCAAAATTCATTAGACTAGTCGATGATAATAGACATTGTGTAAGGAACAACATTAGGGTGCACTGCATTGTGAAATTTGAGTTGTGGGAATATTTACATCACAATTCACAAGATTTTCCCCAAGATAGTCCATCAAGATAAATGTGAAAAGGTCTCGCTCCTCACATAGCTGCATGTGCCACTCAGTGAAACCCAAGAAGGCTATAGAGCACACAGTGGACTTGGCAGCTGTCCAACCACTTGTCTTTTTAAGGTGTTAAAATGGTGTCGGGACATCAGACAAGCCTAGAGACATTTAAGGAATCAGTATTGATTACACCACTAACACACCTCCCCTTACCCCCCTCGCCCCTTCCCAGATTAATCCCTCTGCCCCCATCCGTTGTTTTTTTTTTATCCGCACCTGTCTCCAATTGGCCAAGTCAATCACACAAAGACAGGGATATACCCAAAGACTCTGACACACTTCCATTTTACCCCTTAAAAATCATACAAATTGTTATCAGTTTCCCAAATGATTGTAATTTGTCTCCCTCGCTGATTAGGTTGTGCTCTCCTAAATACTGAGAGCACTTTCAATGTGAACATTCCCACATGATTTGAACAACTCGTAGGTGTCACAGGGACAGGTTCGTAGAGGGGGTGCTGGGGAGGACTACCCAGCAAACCAAAATTGGTTCTGTGAAAGTTCCCAGAACATTCCTTAGGTTTCAGCAAATGTTCTCCAAATACAAAAACTGTCCAGTTGTGTTGATGATTATACAATGTCTGTACAAAACCTTTGTCTGAACACATTTAATTCTTTACAGGTAGATTATATTCAATTACCTGGAAACCTAATAGAGAACATTTAGGGAATGTTCTGTGGTGGTTGTTACAGAGGTTGTGCACAACATTTTAGTGAATGTTAGGAGAACATTCAAAGGATAGATATATATATATAAAAAACTATATAAAAAATCTGAAAAACAGGATGTTGTCATCCTAATGTTAGATAAAACCCTAACTAGAACTTAATGGGTATCTTAGCTAATGTTCTGGGAAATGTTCCCGGTTTGCTGGGTAGTGACCTGTCCCAGGTGACCGCTGTCGTTTGTCTCCTGCTGGCGTCTCTAATATTTTTTTTTTTTAATTGTCAAATGGAGCAAAAAACTTTATTGAATCAAGTCTGTCTGTCCAGCTCTATGACAGCTATCACTTCCATCACGCCCACAGTGATAGATACAGTCAAATGTGAACGCCACCAATGAGGATGCCACCTGCCTTAGGATGTCCTTGTCTTGCCTATTACAAAGTCGTTGGGTTGTTTGTCTATTTTGGGCTTTTGCAACCCTCTTTCAATGGGATCACAATGTGATGCGTGGAGATGTTACAATGGCATGTATCCCAAGAACTATGTCGGCTGACTTATTACAACTACTTGACCCCCCCCCCCCCCCCCAAAAAAAAAAAAAACTCACCTCCTTGTACTCCTGAATCTGGCTCTGCTCAAACATGGAGAACACATTGGAGGATCCACCCTCTCCCTGCTGCTGTCTTTTCTTGGCTTTCTTGGGTGCCTGGGGGTAAACGATGACCAAGACATGTAACTTAACTCACAGTCAACACAACCAACATTTTACTGTAACAGCCTGTTTGGGCCATCCATGCCACTCTGGCTCATTTTGGGCCAAAAGGTCTTAAACCTCCACAGTAGCAAGAGGAAATCCCTAAGATATTTTTTGAGAATGATTCCTTGTCATTGTCAGTGACATCAGTTGTGCCAGAAGTAGCCCTTCTAGGAATTTACTAGGTATTGTCATTGACCTCTAGGGATGATCTGTGTCCTTCTGCTATTTTAGCTGTTAACCGCCTTTCAATGAGTCACAAGTTCCTAGGCCGTCATTGAAAATAAGAATTTGTTCGTAACTGACTTGCCTAGTTAAATAAAGGTCAAATTAAAAATTAAAAAATAAACATGGGAGGGATGCTTAGCTTTGCTTCAGATTTCGATGCCTGGGTGCTTTTGGCTTTTGTCTGAATAAGTTGTACCAATTCAAGTCGCACTTTATCAGCATAAGGCTTTCAAAAAAAGGTGAGTTGCATAAAAGGCACTCGGTCTGTTCAATTGTAGCGTCAAAATTGGCTAAGATTCTGTAATATCTTCGAGGCCTCTTGAGCAGTGGTCCCCAAACATCCTTTAAGTATTTCCTTTTGATGCACCATTTCAACAAAACCAGAGTATAAAAGCCACAAGACTTGGTCTTGGCTCTTTTGCCCAGAGAGGAACCAGCTTCCACCAATAGGTCCCGAACCAGTTTGTGAAACTGTTCTAGAATCCTTTAAAATGTCATTCAGAGTCCATTTCATTGCCATTATCCAGTTTGCATTGGTATCCTACTATCAATTATGCTTTAAGTTGTCAGTTTATCAAAGACAATCCTAGACCCTAGAAACTGTTCTCCATTGAGAGGAACGCAAACACACTCACCATCTCTTTAGAGTTTGTGGGGGTTTTGGTTGGTCAAGAAGAGAAGTCTATGCCAAGTCGATGTGACTGACATGTTTGTGTTGGCCCCTTGCCTTATATACACTAGCTCAATGGGGCTAACTTTAGCTGCACCATCAAGTTTGGCAAGAAAAGAGGGAGCTGAGGAACGTAAGAGAGAGAGGGAGGAGCAAGGGGGTGCTCAGGGTATCGCCTTTCCGGCACTCCAAAATAGGCGCAGGGAGTCTTGGAATTAGGTGAATTCGAGCACAACATTCAGGTCTTACTTTGGTGTCAGTGTCACACTGACAACACACACAATATGGACCAACCTCTATTGCAGCCTTTGGGATTATTGAACCGCCCTTCCTTTCTCTCTTTAACACTTCATTCATAGCATGCTCAGGGTCATTGTTGTGGCTATTTTTCATTTTCTTTTATTCCATCCACCCCAAGACGGCAAACAACACAATGGGCTATTGTGGCATATCCATTGTATCCATGTCATGCCTGTTACCAGTTGCAGGTCCTTCCTGTTACAACACTTTACACCGCCCATAAAACAACATAAGTATGTGTTTCAAGCGCAGGCTTTAAAACTTATTTTCAAAGTCACAACTTGTTTAACTGACCTGTTGAGATCTGTGTATACAGTACGTACCCCCTACTAGTGTGGAAGAAGCCAACTGAATGGATGACAGTAATAACAAGTGGAAACTGTTGGCTGAGGGGGTTGGTAACATTCCAGTAATGACAAGGTCACACATATTCAAGAGACAGAACAGAATATAGCAGCAATTGCTAAGTAATTACCAAAACATACTATACATTCCTGCAACTCCAGTCCTGGATTACCCCCAACAGCACACATTTTGTTGTTTGATTTTATTTTGATTTGACGACTGAACAGAAGTGGTTTTCCAACATGGAGGCTCTAATTTGGGTTGCTCCTGGTCCCTGGAGATGCCCAGGACAGTGCTTGACCGAGCAGGCCACCAGACCACCCACTCAATGGTTGGGCTCCATGGTCGGCTGTCTACCATGGAAGTGTACAGTGGAGCGGCGTATTGAGATAGAGTTTCAGGGGGCCGTGAGAACTGATACCGCTCTCCCCTCAAACTACCGCACAAATGTTTCTTTCTTCGATATTCAAGGGCCTTCTCTCCAAAAGTCTGTCCAGCCTCAGTTGATATATTTTCTTCTCAGTCTCTGCTTTTCTCCCTCATACACATTGCATTACTTGCGAGAAGAACCAGTGGAGAAGTTTCAGTTGGAAGTAACGTAATAGGCTTCGTTGACAAGTGAGGAAAAATAGGAGCACTTCGAAAGAGTGTACTTTTTTTTTTTTAATGTAAAAAACACACAAACAGCTGTGGATAGACCAAAAATAGCAATGCCTCTGCCTCCCCCTGTTCTCATTCAGAGACATTTTGGCTCTCCCTTTAACTAGAGTCTAAGGGCCCGGGGCTGGGTTTCTACGAAGCCAACATATGGAATTGTTTTAAGATGGTCATACCAAGGATCATTTAGCTATTTGATTTGTGATTTTAGGATCCCTGTAGGTATAAACAAATATTTACTAATATTTTTATGAAACATTGAATTTGGCCTTAATGCTATTAGCCCATAGAAATGCATTGAATAACATATTCATAAATGGCAAAGCAGATCAAAAGGAAGTATGTTTTGAAGGGTCTGTCCTAAGGTGAATTCGAGCACAACATTCAGGCCTTACTTTGCTTCTACACCTGCATTGCTTGCTGTTTGGGGTTTTAGGCTGGGTTTCTGTACAGCACTTTGAGAAATCAGCTGATGTACGAAGGGCTATATAAATACATTTGATTTGATGGTGCATTCGGAAAGTATTCAGAACTAGTTTTCCCCATTTTGTTACGTTACAGCCTTATTCTAAAATGTATTAAATCGTTTTTCCCCCATCAATCTACACACAATACCACATGAGAAAGCAAAAACATATTAATAATGTTTAATAATGTTTGCAAATTTATAACAAATAAAAAACAAATATCACATAAGTATTCAGACCCTTTACTCAGTACTTTGTTGAAGCACCTTTGGCAGCGATTACTGCCTCAATCCTGGGTAGGATGCTACAAGCTTGGCACACCTGTATTTGGGGCGTTCCCCCAATTATTCTCTGCAGATCATCTCAAGCTCTGTCAGGTTGGATGGGGAGCATCCCTGGACAGCTATTTTCAGGTCTCTCCAGAGATGTTCGATCGGGTTCAAGTCCGGGCTCTGGCTGGGCCACTCAAGGACATTGAGACTTGTCCCGAAAACACTCCTGTGTTGTCTTGGTTGTGTGCTTAGGGTCGTTGTCCTGTTATAAGGTAAACCTTAACCTGCTCAGGACCTCAGACTGGGGTGTTCATCAAGGATCTCTCTGTATTTTTATCCATTCATCTTTACATCGATCCTGACTAGTCTCCCAGTCCCTGCCGCTGAAAAACATCCCCACAGCATGATGCTGCTATCACCATGCTTTACTGTAGGGATGGTGCCAGGTTTCCTCGAGACGTGACGCTTGGCATTCAGGTCAAATAGCTCAGTCTTGGTTTCATCAGACCAGATAATATTGTTTCTCATGGTCTGAGAGTCCTTTAGTTGCCTTTTGGCAAATTCCAAGCGGTCTTGTGTCTTTTACTGAAGAGTGGCTTCCGTCTGGCCACTCAACCATAAAGGCCTGACTGGTGGAGTGCTGCAGAGATGGTTGTTCTTCTGGAAGGTTCTACCATCTCTACAGAGGAAATCTGGAGCTCTGTCAGAGTGACCATCGGGTTCTTCGTCACCTCCCTGACCAAGGCCCTTCTCCTCCGATTGCTCAGTTTTGCTGGGCAGCCAGTTCTAGGAAGAGTCTTGGTGGTTCCAACCTTCTTCCATTTAAGAATGATGGAGGCCATTGTGTTCTTGTGGACCTTCAATGCTGCAGACATTTTTCTTACCCTGCCCCAGATCTGTGCCATGACTCAATCCTGTCTCTGAGCTCTACGGACAATTCCTTCGACCTCTTGACTTGTTTTTTTACTCTGACACTGTCAACTGTGGTACCTCATATAGACAGGTGTGTGCCTTTTCAAATCATCTCCAATCAATTGAATTTACCACAGGTAAATCATGTCAAGTTGTAAAAACATCTCAAAGATGATCAATGGAAACAGAATGCACTGGAGCTCAATTTCAAGTTTCTTAGCAAAGGATCTGAATACTAATTTTGTCAAAGAAAGATTTACAATTCCAAATTGGATGACCGTTCAAAACGTATTCCCAGTCTGAGCTCGTTTATTCCGGACTTCGCAAGTGGTAATGCTTGCAGTTAGCCTATGTCACCGATTAATTCCAAACCACTCATTGTGTACTGTTTATGTCCAATGACCGATGAGCACCAATACCTTTTTATCTACAATGAATCTTCATTGTTTCTCTTCATATGACAATGATTAAAATGGATTTGTCAGTAGACTGTCAACTTGATTCATGATGACTGCTAACTAAGATTTTGAAAGTAAGATGTTGACATGATCAGTCCAATCAATGCTACTGTTCATACAGTTGAAGTCGGAAGTTTACATACACTTAGGTTGGGGTCATTAAAACTCGTTTTTCAAACACTCCACAAATTTCTTGTTAACAAACTATAGTTTTGGCAAGTCAATTAGGACATCTACTTTGTGCATGACAAGTAATTTTTCCAACAATTGTTTACAGACAGATTATTTCACTGTATCACCATTCCAGTGGGTCAGAAGTGCACATACACTAAATTGACTGTGCTTTTAAACATCTTGGAAAATTCCAGAAAAGTATGTCATGGCTTCTGATAAATGATGTCAATTGGCCTGAGTCAATTGGAGGTGTACCTGTGGATGTATTTCAAGGCCTACCTTCAAAAAAAAAATCTAAAGAAATCAGCCAAGACCTCAGGAAAAACAATTGTAGACCTCCACAAGTCTGGTTCATCCTTGGAAACAATTTACAAATGCCTGAAGGTACCACGTTCATCTGTACAAACAATAGTATGTAAGTATAAACACCATGGGACCACACAGCCGTCATACCTCTCAGGAAGGAGACGCGTTCTGTCTCCTAGAGACAAACGTATTTTGGTGCAAAATGTGCAAATCAATCCCAGAACAGCAGCAAAGGACCTTGTGAAGGTGCTGGAGGAAACAAAAGTATCTATATCCACAGTAAAAACGAGTACTATGTCGACGTAACCTGAAAGGCCGCTCAGCAAGGAAGAAGCCACTGCTCCAAAACCGCCATAAAAAAAGCCAGACTACAGTTTACAACTACACATGGGGACAAAGATTGTACTTTTTGGAGAAATGTCCTCTGGTCTGATGAAACAAAAATAGAACGGTTTGGCCAAAATGACCATTGTTATGTTTGGAGGAAAAAGGGGGAGGCTTGCAAGCCTGAAGAACACCATCCCAATTGTGAAGCACGGGGGTGGCAGCATCATGTTGTGGGCATGCTTTGCTGCAGGAGGGACTGGTGCACTTCACAAAATAGATGGCATCATGAGGCAAGAAAATTATGGATATATTGAAGCAACATCTGAAGACATCAGTCAGGAAGTTAAAGCTTGGTCGCAAATGGGTCTTCCAAATGGACAATGACACCAAACATACTTCCGAAGTTGTGGCAAAATGGATTAAGGACAACAAAGTCAAGGTATTGGAGTGGCCATCACAAAGCCCTGACCTCAATCCTATAGAACATTTGTGAGCAGAGCTGAAAAAGCTTGCGCGAGCAAGGAGGCCTACAAACCTGACTCAGTTACACCAGCTCTGTCAGGAGGAATGGGCCAAAATTCACCCAACTTATTGTGGGAAGCTTGTGGAAGGCTACCTGAACCATTTGACCCAAGTTAAACATTTTAAAAGGCAATGCAACCAAATACTAATTGAGTGTATGTAAACTTCTGACCCACTGGGAATGTGATGAAAGAAATAAAAGCTGAAATAAATCACTCACTACTATTATTCGTACATTTCACATTCTTAAAATAAAGTTGTGATCCTAACTGACCTAAGACAGGGAATTTTTACTAGGATTAAGCGTCAGGAATTGTGAAATACTGAGTTTAATTGTATTAGGCTAAGGTGTATGTAAACTTCCGACTTCAACTGTATAATGTGATTGAATCTGTGTCCAATGACCTTGAGCCTTCTTGGAAGGGCACTACTAATGTAACTATATGGCAGGACGCAGAGGATTAGAATTTTCGATGTCTCCCATTACTAAGGACTGGTGACGTAGTTTCCCCATGTGTGACAGAACACTGAGCCAATCACGGCACAACGCTCCTATTTTCTGCTGGCTCGCCTCCACCACAGAAAGCACTGAGCTCGGCTGAAACACCTGCATTTTGGAGCTGCCTTACTCAAGGAAACAAAACAGAGACCATGTTTGTATGCGGCTTTATTAATTCAATGATTTTTACATCTTTTTTTTTTTTACATTATTTGCAAACTTAAATGTGACCGTACAAATACCAAAATAACATGCAAAACAGGCATGTATATTTATATATATTTTATGCTAAAAATGTGGGTCTCAAAACTGGCATGAATGACAGGTCTCACCTGCTCTTGTGGCTGAATGGAAGCAAGTCATTGCAGAAATGTTCCGACATCTAGTGGAAAGCCATCCCAGTAGAGTGGAGGCTGCTATAGCAGCAAAAGGGGGACCAACCCATGATTTTGGAATGAGATGTTCGTCGAACAGGTCTCCACATCCTTTTGATCATGTAGTTTATCTGAGATATACAAGAAAGCTCAGGGCCTGCATCGACAAAGCCTCTCAGAGTAGAAAATTGGTCGAGAGAACACAGACATTTTACTCTTACTGTTATGGGTAAAAAATAAAAGATATACACAAAGCCTCTTAACTCAGAGTCCCACCTAGTCGACAGAGACCGCATGAGCTGTCCTAACCAGTTAAGCGTGACAAGCAGGTGTCTTGATAATTAGAAAAAAGCAGCAAGTCAGTGGTTCCTACACCACATGCAATTGTTTTGGAGTTGTTCAAATTATGTTTTGATATTTCTATATGATCAATCCATAAATCAAGAGACTTACATGCAACTTTTCTCTTGAGGTTTTGACAATGGTTTCACAGGAGGTCTATTTCACATATGCCTAAATACATATAACCACTAGGCTAATAAATAAAAATTTTCTTTCAATTATTTGATAACTTACATCATGTTATTTCGAGTTATCCCTTTGGAGCGAAACATCACATTGTTAAAAAAAGATACCTAAATTGGGCTTATGTTAACTTAGATTGTGTTTGATGGAAATGATAGACCATTCAAACACTAGATGCAACGCTGTATGCAACATTACTGGAAAGTGACTTGATGCCTACTGTGTCAAAGCAATTTAGAATTGTTAAATGTGAGTGATGAGTGTGTTGATATAACATTAATAGTCAAAATTCCTCTTTTAAAAAAGGTTATGTAAGCCAACATATTAGCCAATAATTATGAGTAGGCAAAATGATCGTATCAGGCAAAAATGATATCAAATGTTTTACCATTGCAACAGATGTTGTAGTCACATTCACCGTGATTAGTTATTCCCCATTATTTGCAACTATGTCAATGAGCGTCATAACAATCTTTCCTTTGCGGTACCTCAAACTGTCGTGACTACCAGCTAAAATAAATCAAATTTAACTCAATGTTTATTTAACTAGGCAAGTTAGTTAAGAACAAATTCTTAATGACAATGATGGCCTACCACCCCGGCCAAACCCTCCCTTAAGCCGGGCGAAGATGGGCCAATTGTGCGCCACCCTATGGGACTCCCGATCACAGCCGGTTGTGACACAGCCTGGGAATGAGCCATGGTCTTTAGTGATGCATTAGATTGCTGCGCCACTCGGAAATACAACAGGTGTAGGTAGACCTTATCGTGAAATACTTAGTTAATTTAGTAAAAAAAATCTTAACCAACAATGCAGTTCAAGGAAGAGTGTTATGGGCTTGTAAGTAAAGTAAAAAATAAAAGTAACAAAATAACAAGGCAATATACAGGGGGTACCGGTACAGAGTCAATGTGCAGGGGTACAGTTCAACAAGATTCCTAGGACCTTTTCTGAGATGCTTTGTGGATACAGGCCCTGGATATTCTGTTGTTTTTACCCATATTTAACCCCTTTTTGGGGGGAGCAATAAAATACTTAAATATATTTTTAAACCGGTAACAGGTTACCTTCAGACGAGTCTTGTGAAGCTTGTGGCTGTTGTGGAGCAAAACAACCAACATGTAGCCTACGTGTTCGTGAGCGCTTTCGATGGTGGGGTCATATTAATTAGTACCCCAAACCGTTTAGTTCGCTTGGCACATTAGCAGTACTGACATCAGACAAGTCCCGTGGGGCTCAGTGCCAGCAAAAAGTGATTTCATGTCACCAAAGAGGAACATTTGTGGACATCCAAGCGGGGTGTTGGAGTGCTCAGTTATCAGTGGCACCAGATTAATGAATTTCCCATACAGTATTCATTTTTAGGTTGCATCTAACAGCGTTTCATATCCTCTGCATAATTTGTGTGGGTTGAGTTGCTGTGTTGACTAAACTAGACTATTTTTGGAATCATGCTGGCTTAAGTGAATTTCAACCAATGTGAAGAAGACAACTCATAAACTCACAAATCAATTGCATGTATTATCTATTGAATGCAATAGCTGTATTATTACAGCATTACATGTAATAATATTGTAGCTTATCGGCTCTAATGGGGAGATTGCCTTTTAAATCATAGATATTAATTCAAATGATTGGGGAAGAGGAAAACTGTCTAAAAAACATTTATTTTAAAATAATCATTATATATTTTCTTACATTCACAAATATTAATTCATGTTGGCATCCATTATTGCAATTGGTACAGACTCCTTTGGTATGGACTGTTTACATGCTTATAGTGACATACCATGCTGAATCAACCAAAATCAATTAAGTCTTCTTCCTGAATTACATCTTTCTGTCCCCGTCTCAACCAATCAGCAATCAGCTCCTTCACCTCCTTGCCAAAGTCCTCGTGTAGTTCGCTAAATTCCACCTTGGGTCCTGACCCAGTCACTGACCACTCCCCTTGGGGTGGGGATGGGACATTAATAGGTACAACATTTGCATTTCTCTTGGGCCAGAGTTTTGGAGACCGCTTATTGGTTGGTTTAGAGGAAATGGGAGGAACTTGTAGCATTTCATTTGTGCTAAAGCTATGCCCGGCTCCCACACTTGGCCCTAAGTACTGTGAAAGGGTCGCGGTCCCAGAGTTCAGCCAAATCAGCGACTGAGTTGGCCTCTCTGTGTTTGGGCCAGCCAGTGTAGACTGTTGGGATGGGTCACCAGGAAATGCTTTCATGGCCTCTGTGGAAGGATGAAGGAGTGACTAAGAAAAAAGGTGCTTGGACATTCATGGACACTTGTTCATTAAACACAGCTGAACATTGATGAAGGTGCTTTGCATATGTAAAACCATCACATGTATAAGTAGCGGGAACCACTAACTCATAAGTACATTTCAACGCGGTTACCAATCCTGATCCTGTAGATATTTAGGACGTGCAGAGTTTTATTCCAGCCAAGCACTAAAACACTTGTTTCAACTAAATCGAAGACTTGATGATTAGTTGAATCCGGTTACTTACCTACTAGCTCTCAACGACCAAGCTTGACCACTTGTTTTCCAGCTACTCTCATGACCAGGCAAACACCTTGTTGATGTATCTACTCCCAATTATCTAGCTTGCCTAGTGCTGGCATGGAACAAAATCCTGCACCCATTCACCTTTGTACTGTTTCTCCAGATCCATGACCAGCGCGGCCAGGTAGCCGTGGTTGGCCGACAGCAGGGCCCTGATCCAGCTCTCCTGGCTGGGCTGGTCCTCTGCGGCTAGCTTGTAGGTGCGCAGGCCCGGTTCACCGCTCCACACCAGCGAAAAGGCAAACTGCTCCTCAGACTCGCACAGCTGCACTGAGCAGCCCTCCAAAACAATGACGCCAAGCAGGTCGCGGTGGTTGGGCCGGTCCTTGTAGAAGAGCAGGTTTGCCTTCAGCATGAACCAGCGCTTCTGATAGGAAGTGTTTCTCTCACCCTGTATATAATGGTACAATGGCATGTTTTGTCAAAACAATCTGTTGTTCACAGTTCAACAGGTCTGATGTCCACAGTTCAACAGGTCTGATGTCAGTCTCAAATAGTTATTGTAGTTGAATCATTCTGAATTAAAAATACATATGTACATAATATTATTTTCCTTAAATCTAGCACAAATGAATGTGCTCTGGAGAGAACATTTTACATATCTGGCATTAGTACTGTATCAAAAAATATCTTTATCATATCAAAAATACCAATAAAAACTAGTTTGCTTTATGTACAGTCAAATACGTGCGCCTGTGCAGTTTATTGGTCAATTGTCACTGAGGGGGTTTCGACTAGGCTGAACCGGGGTGCACTGGGTCATGGCCCGTCAAAAATTGCACTTCTGTTTTATCCCACCGCTCCTAAAACAGTGCCTTCAGAAAAGTACCTCACTTTTTCCACATTTTGTTGGGTTACAGCCTGAATTTTAAATGGATTAAATTGAGATTGTGTGTCACTGGCCTACTCATAATAAGGTCAGGAGTAAAAATGTGCTTAACAAATCACATAAGTTGCATGGTCTCACTGTGTGCAATAATAGTGTTTAACATGATTTTTTTATGACTACCTCAGTTCTGTACCCCACACATACAGATAATTGTAAGGCACCTCAGTCAAGCAGTGCATTTTAAACAGATTCAACCACAAAAACCAGGAAGGTTTTCCAATGCCTTCTGGTTGCCAGCTCACTTCCAGACAGATTTTTCCGGACACACCCAGGATTCGAACTGGCAACCGTCCTGTTGCCGGCTCATCTCTCTAACCGCTAGGCTGGCTACCTGCTGTCCCGGTCATATTTTCTATATAAATACATAAATCTGTGCCATGTTGGGGTCATACTTGATAACATAAGCAACCATTTAACTTAACGGTTTCTCCGTCTCAAAATGCAGTCAGCCACGCACGTAAATTGCCTCCCCTCCTCAATATTTAGAAATGGGTAGCTGTGTGTTTCTATTTGACAATAACATCTGGTGCGGGATGTCTAATATTAAGGTATTCCTCGCTTGAGGTATAGTACCTCATGATGAGCTGTAGACCACAATATCCACCAGGAGTTATCAATATTTTTTGTAGCAGTCTATTTACCATCAAAAAATGATGCTAAGACCGCACTCTACAAGTTGTATAAGGCCATAAGCAAACAAGAAAATGCTTATCCAGAAGCTACGCTCCTAGCAGCCCGGGACTTTAATGCAGTCAAACTTAAATCCGTTTTACCTCATTTCTATCAATATGTCACATGTGCAGCCAGAGGGGAGAAAAAAAAGGAAACAACTCTAGACCACCTTTACTCCACACACAGAGATGCATACAAAGCTCTCCCTCACCTTCCATTTGGAAAATCTGACCATAATTCTATCTTCCTTATTCCTGCTTACAAGCAAAACCTAAAGCAGGAAGTACCAGTGACTTGGTCAATACAGAAGTGGTCAGATGACACGGTTGCTATGCTACAGGACTGTTTTGCTAGCCCAGACTGGAATATGTTCCGGGATTCATCCAATGGCATTGAGGAGTACACCATATCAGTCACCGGCTTCAACAATAAGTGCATCGACGACGTCGTCCCCACAGTGACCGTAGGTACAGATCCAAACCAGAAGCCATGGATTACAGGAAAAATCTGCACCGGGCAAAAGTCAAAGAGCTGCCGCTTTCAAGAAGCGGGACACTAATCCAGATGCTTATAAGAAATCCCGCTATGCCCTCAGACGAACCATCAAACTGGCAATGCATCAATACAGGACTAAGATTGAACCTACTACACCGGCTCTGACACTCGTCAGATATGACAGGGCGTGCAAACTATTACGGACTACAAAGGGAAACCCAGCCACGAGCTGCCCAGTGACGCGAGCCTACCAGACGAGCTAAATGCCTTTAATGCTCACTTCGAGGCAAGCAACACTAAAGCATGCATGAGAGCACCAGCTGTGCCGGACGACTGTGATCACGCTGTCCATAGCCGTTGTGAGCAAGACCTTTAAACCGGTCAACATTCACAAGGCCGGGGGGCCAGACGGCTTAGCAGGACACGTACTCAGAGCATGTGCGGATCAACTGGCATATGTCTTCACTGACATTTTCAACCTCTTCCTGACCGAGTCTGTAATACCTACATGTTTCAACCAAGTTCCTTGGTGTCCTCGTCACCAACAAACACAAACACACCAAGACAGTCGTGAAGAGGGCACAGCAAAACCTATTCCCCCTCAGGAGACTGAAAAGATTTGGCATGGATCCTCAGATCCTCAAAAAGTTATACAGATGCACCATCAAGAGTATCCTGACGGGTTGCATCACTGCCTGGTATGGCAACTGCTCGGCCTCCGACCGCAAGGCACTACCAAGGGTAGTGAGTATGGCCCAGTACATCACTGGGGCCAAGCTTCCTGGATTCCAAGGATTCCATGCACCCTAGTCACAGACTTTTCTACCACACAGGCTTGCTGTGCAGTAGCAAGTCTAGGTCTAAGAGCAAGTCTTGGTCTAAGAGGCTTCTAAACAGCTTTTACCACCAAGCCATAAGACTCCTGAACATCTAATCAAATGGCTACCCAGACTATTTGCATTGCCTCCTCTCCTCTTCTACACTGCTGCTACTCCCTGTTAGTATTTATGCATAGTCACTTTAATAACTCTACCTACATGTACACATTACCTCAATTACCTTGACTAACCTCTGTGCCCCCGCACACCGACTCTGTACCCCCTGTCATTGGCCTCGCTATTGTTATTTTACTGCTGCTCTTTAAATATTTGTTACTTTTCTCTTACTTTTTAAAAACATTTTTCTTAAAACTGCATTGTTGGTTAAGGGCTTGTAAGTAAGCATTTCACTGTAAGGTCTACCTGTTGTATTCGGCCCATGTGACAAATACAATTTGATTAGCTTGAGCCTACTGACAGGTTCATAGAAACAGCCCTTCTCCAATTCTGTAGCCTACTAGAAACCAGAAGTTTCAACGTTTATAAAACTAGCAAAGTCGTCTTTGAACTCACAAAGTCGAGCCCAATATAACCGTTACCAGTCACTTCACAATACAAACTTTATACCATTTGAAAAATGTAATGTTCTATATAATTAAAATTTGTGCTTATGAATTTACCATGTTAAAATGTGACTGTACTTTGTTACAAGTTCGCTCACAGAATTAAGGGTTTGTTATGAAATCATTTCCAATCCATCAAATTCATCATGGTATATTATTGGTGGAGTCAAATCCACCCCCCGCAAGTTTAATGCGCCTGTCTGATATGCATTTTGAGCCGGAGAAACTGTTTAAATGTAAATGGTTGCTTATGTCTGCAAGTATGGCCCCATTGTCAGCAAGGTAGAATGGTGCATCGTTCAAAAACACACATCTTTTCCATTCCTCTACTGCAGAGAGAGCCTGCAGAGTTCTGTCATCCTATCCAGGTCTGTGCCCAAAGAATTCAAACTTCTACTTTTAAAAATCCACCTTTCCAGAAGCAATTCTCTCACCGTTGCTGCTTGTTATAGACCCCCTTCAGCCCACAGCTGTGCCCTGGACACCATATGGGAATTGATTGCCCCCAATCTATCTTCAGAGTTCGTAATTTTAGGTGACCTAAACTGGGACATTCTTAACGCCCCGGCCGTCCTACAATCTAAGCTAGAAGCCCTCAATCTCACGCAAATGATCAAGGAACCTACCAGGTACAACCCTAAATCCGTAACCATGTGCAGGCACCCTCTTATATATCATCCTGACCAACTTGCCCTCTAAATACACCTCTGCTGTCTTCAAAACCAGGATCTCAGCGATCATTGCCTGCCTGCATAATGGGTCCGCGGTCAAACAACCACCCCTCATCACTGTCAAACACTCCCTAAAACACTTCAGCGAGCAGGCCTTTCTAATCGACCTGGCCTGGGTATCCTGGAAGGATATTGACCTCATCCCATCAGTAGAGGATGCCTGGTTGCTCTTTAAAAGTGCTTTCCTCACCATCTTAAATAAGCATGCTCCATTCAAAAAATGTTGAAGAACAGATATAGCCCTTGGTTCACCCCAGACTTGACAAGCACAAAATCATCCTGTGGCGTTCTGTATTAGCATTAAATAGCCCCCGCGATATGCAACTTTTCAGGTTAGTCAGGAACCAAAATACTCTGTCAGTTAGGACAGCTAAAGCTAGCTTTTTCAAACAGAAATTTGCATCCTGTAGCACTAATTCCAAAAAGTTATGGGACACTAAAGTCCACAGAGAATAAGAGCACCTCCTCCCAGCTTCCCACTGCACTGAGGATAGGAAACATTGTCAGCACCGATAAATCTACAATAATCAATCATTTCAATAAGCATTTTTCTACGGCTGGCCATGCTTTCCACCTGGCTACCCCGGCCATCATCTCAATACCCCCTGCAGAAACATGCCCAAGTACCCCCCCCCCAACCCCTATTACTAGCCTATTCAACCTCTCTTTCGCATCGTCTGAGATGCCCAAAGATTAGAAAGCTGCCGCGGTCATCCCCCTATAGACCCAAACTGTTAGACCTATTTCCATCCTGCTCTGCCTTTCTAAAATCTTCGAAAGCCAAGTTAACAAACAGATCACCAACCATTTCGAATCCCACCGTACACTATGCAATCTTCTCCACTATGCAATCTGGTTTCCGAGCTGGTCATGGGTGCACCTCAGCCACGCTCAAGGTCCTAAACGATATCATAACCGCCATCGATAAAAGACAGTACTGTGCAGCCGTCTTCATCGACCTGGCTTTCGACTCTGTCAATCACTGTATTCTTATCGGCAGACTCAACAGCCTTGGTTTCTCTAATGACTGCCTCGCCTGGTTCACTAACTACTTCTCAAATAGAGTTCAGTGTGTCAAATCGGAGGGCCTGTTGTCCGGACCTCTGGCAGTCTCTATGGGGGTGCCACAGGGTTCAATTCTCAGGAAGACTATTTTCTCTGTATATACCAATGATGTCGCTCTTGCTGCTGGTGATTCTCTGATCCACCTCTACGCAGACGACACCATTCTGTATACATCTGGCCCTTCTTTGGACACTGTGCTAACAAACCTCCAAACAATCTTCAATGCCATACAACACTCCTTCCGAGGCCTCCAACTGCTTTTAAATGCAAGTAAAACTAAGTGCATGCTCTTCAACCGATTGCTGCCCGCACCCTCCCACCCGACTAGTATCACTACTCTGGACGGTTCTGACTTAGAATATGTGGAAAACTACAAATACCTAGTTGTCTGGTTAGACTGTTATCTCTCCTTTCAGACTCACATTAAGCATCTCCAATCCAAAATTAAATCTAGAATCAGCTTCCTATTTTGCAACAAAGCCTCCTTCACCCATGCTGCCAAACACACCCTCATAAAACTGACTATCCTACCGATCCTTGACTTTGGCAATGTAATTTACAAAATAGCTCCCAACACTCTACTCAGCAAACTGGAGGTAGTCTATCACTGTGCCATCTGTTTTTTCACCAAAGCCCCATACACTACCCACCACTGCGACCTGTATGCTCTCGTTGGCTGGCCCTCACTACATACTCATTGCCAAACCCACTGGCTCCAGGTCATCTATAAGTCTATGCTAAGTAAAACCCCATCTTACCTCTGATCACTGGTACAAATAGCAACACCCACACGTAGCATACGCTCCAGCAGGTATATTTCACTGGTCATCCCCAAAGCCAAACTTCCTTTGGCCGCCTTTCCTTCCAGTTCTCTGCTGCCAATGACTGGAACCAATTGCAAAAATCACTGAAGCTGGAGTCTTATATCGCCCTCTCTAACTTTAAGCATCAGCTGCCAGAGCAGCTAACCGATCACTGCACCTGTACACAGCACAGCCAACTGCCTCATCCCCATATTGTTATCTATACTCTTGCTCTTTTGCACCCCAGTATCTCTACTTGAACATCATCATCTGCACATTGATCACTCCAGTGTTAATGCTAAGTTGTAATTATTTTGCCTCTATGGCCTATTTATTGCCTTACCTCCCTACATCTGCACACACTGTACATAGATTTTTCTATTGTGTTATTGACTGTGCATTTGTTTATGTGTAACTCTGTGTTGTTGTTGTCGTCGCACTGCTTTGCTTTATCTTAGCCAGGTCACAGTTGTAAATTATAACTTGTTCTCAACTGGCCTACTTGGTTAAATAAAGGTGAATAATGGCCACTAACAATGAAAATAAATGTGTTTAAAAATGGAAGGTTGTTGGGAGGAGGCAAGATCAGGTGGGACCATTCTAGCCAATGAGAGGGCAGACACGTGTGAACAACAGGCACAACGGTTTCCACTAGCTACCACAGCCAGAAAGTCAAAATTGGCTATATTGTAAAAAATATATATATATTAAAAAAATAAAAAAATAATTGCTTTTTGGTTTCAATTAAAGGTTTAAGGTTAGGCATAACACATTTTAAGAAGTTAAATTGTAGAAATAGGTGGACTTTATGACTGCGCCAACTAGTGACGACCAGGCACAACTCCGATATAAAAGTAGTTTTTCTCAAAGTTACCAGGATGTCACGTGTCCGACTTAGATCAATACACTCTTAACAACCTAATCATTACGAAACTTCTATTTGATCAAATAAGCCACACGTATATATAATTCGACACTGACCTCCATACAAAAAGTCCTTGCTTCGTGAGTGAAAAAAAGCCACCTGCAGGAGAAGACAGATTGTGGACATCCCTCTCGCTGCGCCTCTTCCTCTCTGGCATCACTGCTTGTGAAAGCGTCTCATGCAACTCCTTCCCTGATAAATATTTTAGTTCCAGGAACCACTCTGCTGCAGCCCCAATAATGTCCATCTTCTTGGACTTTCCCTCCACTTTAGCCGTGCCAATGATCACTGTTACATAAAAAAAAAAGTCCACCTTCTTTACATGTAACATCCTTGGATCCTGCCGGTAGAAGCCAACGAACACTGCAGTCTGCATTGAAGGCCTACCCAACACCATGGAGTCCTTAGGAGTACCTTGAGTTCCCTCCACCCGTTTGACAGCCTCTGCATATGAAATGCTCTCAATGACCCTGACTTTGGCAACTTCATTATTTTTCGACCTCGTCAGGCACTCCAAAAATATACTACATGCTTTCCACCACAGTTGCAACACTTCACAGCTTCTTCAAAAAAAAAAAGCACCATGAGCTTCTTTTCTACAACTTCTACATCTTGGATTCCTCCCCCTGCAGACACTCTACATGTCCAAACATTCTACACAGTTTACACTGCAAATGCCTGGAAATAAAAGCTCTTACAGAAAAGTGCACATACCCCAGCTTCACTCAGGTCGGGAGGGACTCCACATCAAAAAACAAGAATAGACAAGGTCTTCTTTCTTGCCTTTGAGCCAACAATTCATCCTCCATGCATCAACCACTACAGGAACACTCATCAGCTCCTCGATGCCCACTCCCTCCGAGACTCCAGCAATTACTCCCTTGACAGTTTCTCTTCTCCTTAGCTCTGCATGGCCATCAATTTGGCTGATACCCAACACATGCTTCCTCTGTTCAGCAGAAACGCACAAACAAATCAAGACCAGCCCACTCCTCGTGACCCCCACCGACTCCACACCTCTCTCTACCATCTTAAATACTTGTAACGGATTTGACAATTCAGTCCCCAATTTTCCCAGAAACCAGACTCACAACAGATATGAGGTATTCTCAACATTAGGAGTCTTCTTTCCAATCCTAACTTTGCTTCTTTTCCCATTATTTTGGACAGAGGTCCATTCTTCCTTATTCCACTGCTATCCGATTCATATTCCACATCCCCCTCTGCCACCCTTCCTTAATCAGAGTTTGCCCTCATCTTCTCCTGATGTGCTATCATATTCCATTGTTTCCCATCTCTGAGCACACCTGCCCTAACATTTCATCATGCTTCATGTATACATGCTTCATGTATAGAAATGCAGGGCAGGCCATTATTTTGGCTACCATGGCTATGCTCCCATAGGATGAAAATGCCCCTATCCACAGGGCTTGAGTGGTCACTGAATGGTTTGATGAGCATGAAAGCGATGTAAACCATATGCCATGGTCGTCTCTGTCACCAGATCTCAACCCAATTGAACACTTATGGGAGATTCTGGAGTGGCGCCCGAGACGCGGTTTCCACCACCATCAACAAAACACCAAATGATGTAAGAGTAAGAGTTTGAGACACTTGTGGAATCTATGCCACGGTGCATTGAAGATTTTCCGGCTCGTGCTGGCCCAACGCCATATTAAGTCATGGCATTACCTTTATTTTTGGCATCTACCTAAAGTTAAATCTAGACTTGGTTTCCTCTATCACCCCAGCTGCCAAACTAACCTTGATTCACATGATCATCCTACCCATGCTAGATTACGGAGACATAATTTATAGATGGGCAGGTAAGGGTGCTCTCGAGCGGCTAGATGTTCTTTACCATTCGGCCATCAGATTTGCCACCAATGCTCCTTATAGGACACATCACTGCACTCTCTGCTCCTCTGTAAACAAGTCATCTCTGTATACCCGTCGCAAGACCCACTGGTTGATGCTTATTTATAAAAAACGTTTTATGCATCACTCCCCCCTATTTGAGATAGCTACTGCAGTCCTCATCCTCTACATACACCCGTTCTGCCAGTCACATTATGTTAAAGGTCCCCAAAACACACATCCCTGGGTCACTCCTCTTTTCAGTTTGCTGCAGCTGCGACTGGAACGAGCTGCAACAAACACTCAAACTGGACCGTTTTATCTCAATCTCTTCATTCAAAGACTCAATCATGGACACTCTTACTGACAGTTGTGGCTGCTTTGTGTGATGTATTGTTGTCTCTACCTTCTTGGTCTTTGTGCTGTTGTCTGTGCCCAATAATGTTTGTACCATGTTTTGTGCTGCTACCATGTTAAGTTGCAACCATGTTGTTGTTATGTGTTGCTGCCTTACTATGTTGTTGTCTTAGGTCTCTATGTAGTGTTGTCTCTCTTGTTGTGATGTGTGTTTTGTCCTATATTTATATTGTATTTATTTATTTTTTCTAATCCCAGGCCCCGTCGCCACAGGAGGCCTTTAGCCTTTTGGTAGGCAGTCATTGTAAATAAGAATTTGTTCTTAACTGACTTGCCTAGTTAAAATAAAGGTTAAATAAAATTAAAATAAATTAAGTCACTTCGTTTTGCCCCGACTTCACCATTGGCTTTGAATGGGCATTTGATACACCTAATTTAGTCAATCTGCAATTAAAAGGCAAGGATGACAAGCAAATGATTGTGATAGCTGAAATTATAGAATATACAAGTTAGTCTGCAAGACATGCAGAAAGGCGTGTTATCGGGTTACCTTTTTATACAGGTATCCTTCTTTGTCGACGGGTGAGCTGCACGACTGAAAATGAGTGAGGATCTTCCCGGTAATCTTCATCTCAACACCATGCTTTTACCATAGGAGTAGCTGGAGTTGGGCTACATAAGAACAAGGAAGTTAGTAGGGCACCCACCACATCACTGAAGCACATTCTCTCACTGCGGAGTTTACCTTGGAAAAAAATATTCAAATGTTTTTTAATTATCAAATGATTTTGTTGTCTAATGATTTAACGCCATATGCGTTTGAACTTTGAGATAGTAATACAACGTTTGCATACTTCATTGCTGTGATGGTGAAATTACGCATCTTTACAAATATTAGGCTCATTCAATATGCGCAAATTAATTCGGTCGATTGTTTAGCTACCGTTCACAATCCGTAATTATTATATACAATTGTAATGCTTTGTTGCAGCTATGGGGATCCGTAAAACAAAAACGCATAGGCTGCTGTAGCGTTCATCATGAGAAATCCCCTTTACGTATCTGCTTCCGCATTTGTAAAATAAAGGCAAATGGAAGTTTGGTAATATCATTGGGCTAAAAAGTCGTAGGCTACCTCTCTTCATCGAGAGGAACACATGTGTATGCCTAGTAAAAGAGCATAGGGTAAATGGGGTTGTTTTACTTACCTCTCTGCAGAATAACGTGTGAAGGCTCACCAGGTATTGGCTAGAGAGGATACAGTTGTTGTCAAATTGATGTAAAAAATCAAATGTTGCATTTTAGCTAACCATAACCCTTTTCTTAACCTTAACCTACTTCTCATAATCTGTTACGTTAATTATCCTAACCTGCTACGAAAAGTCCATTGTGACATAAACTGTATCCCTTCTAGACAAAACCGTCCCACCAGCTCCCTGGGTGTTGTCAAACACTTCCTGGTAACTAAGGTGAGCGCTCAAATGAGCACACCGTCCACGTCAGCGCCTCATAGGTAACATGGGCCCACGCCCCTCAACTGTATGCTGATAAAGCCAGTGGTGTAAAGTTCTTAAGTAAAAATATTTTGAAGTACTTCTTAAGTCGTTTTTTGGGGTATCTATACTTTACTATATGTATTTTTTACAACTTTTACTCCACTACATTGCTAACGAAAATATATACTTTTTACTCCCATACAATTTCCCTTCTACCCAAAAGTACCTCTTACATTTGGAATGCTCTGGCAGGACAGCAATATGGACCAATTCACACACCTATCAATACAATGCGGTCATCCCTACTGCTTCAGATCTGGCGCAATCACTAAACACAAATATTGGGCTTGTAAAGTGTGTGTTGGAAGTATGTCCTTGTCTGTCTGTAAAAAAATAAATGTTGCAATCTGGTTTGCTTAAATTTGATGTATTACTTTTACTCAAGTGTGACAATTGAGTACTTTTTCCACCATCACACATAAGTACATTTTAAAACCAGATACTTTTACTCAAGTAGTATTTTACTGGGTGACTCACTTTACTTGAGTCATTTTATTTTATTAAGGCATCTTTACTTTCACTCAAGTGTGACCAGCATTGCAGCTTAAACCAGCATTGGATTGAATGAACTGTATTCACAATGTCAGGTCACACTAGATCTGAGGTCATGTTGATAAGGGACTCCTTTGTCATGGGGATGTATACCCCATTGTCTTCTCTGTTGGTTTATGCAAATCTCATCAACCCCCATACAATCTTGTTGTAGCCTATGAAATCATACTAGGTGTTTATCCTTTGAACTGTACAATTAAGTTAATGATTTGTGATAGTTTCTGAATGTGTTGCAATTGCCTCAAATGCCCACAATGGAAGTTACTTAGATGAAACTGCTTATGTCAATGTTGATTGCAGAAACAGTCATGGGAATTAATTCCATGCAGTGTTAAATGCCATGTACTATCCTCACGAGTTTGTAATACAGTAAAGGCACATGCTTATCATGTGTCCATTTCATTGTCTGAGTAGTGACTGACCACCAAACACCATAAGGCTGTGTTTACACAGGCAGTCCAATGTGGATTTTTTTCCACTATTTGAGCAAAATAACAGAATTGGGCTGCCTGTGTAAACACAGCCTAAGAGTTGCACAATTCCCCACTCTAAGACTAGTTCTATTTTGTAACATGAGGTAGGCCTATCTTTATGACGACTATAACGTTAGAGCATGACATTCTGAGATGAACACTAAAATAACCCTGTTCCTGTTTTGTCCCAACTAGCCACCAGACCAACTGAGCTAATTGATCAGTTCAATGATTGACTCAACTCAACACACCTGAGCCCTATCCTAGCCTGCTCCGGGTCAGGCGAACGCCATTTATTCTGAAAGGTTGCGTCATCATCCCCTTCATTTGAGGAAAATGACGGATTAAATATTATAATCCAATGTTTGTGTTAAATCGTCATGTTAATACCTATCAAATGTAGTAATGACAGAATGCATTTAAAATGTCACACGGTAGAACCTTTTGTATGAATTAATACGATTATTGTATCGCATTGTATCGATAGGAGGGGGGAAAAGTGCTCATGCATTAATACGCACACCAAAACCGGCATTAACGATAATAAAATAAAGACCGCACTTCTAAGACTTTTCACACCATAGCCTGCTGAATTTGCAAGCTAACCTTAAATTAATTTCGGCACAAATGAAAATGTATCTGTTTCGGCATTCTCAATGAAGAGTTCGACATGCAGCCGCAGTCATAAACCTTCTAGAGTTAACAGTAGGCAGGCGATCAATATCCACCGTCATTACGGAAACCATCTAGCGTAAGAACCAAACAAAACGGGACGGGACCTACCGGAATTGGTTGAATAGGAAGTCTTGAGTTTTCCGTTTGCAAAACAGAAACAGCGTAATGATTACGCCCCTGACTAGTTTAAGAAAACCATGAGTCAATCCAGCTTCATTCTTCGTATCCGAAGAGGAAGAGACGCCCAAATCGGAGGAAAATCTCTCTAGCAGGAGTTGTTTTTTCGTTGTTTCGCCCACCAAGCAAGAAGTTTCATAATACTGACATGTTTTTAATCAATCATATTCATGTCATGAGGCTAGTAGCATAGCATCTCTCTCCATTGAATACTGGCCGTTGATGTCAACAAACCAAATCGAATATTCAAAAATAGATTACAATAATGAGCTGTATCCACCAATTCAAAAGGATAGGCAGGAGCTAGACAGCCCACCGTGCTGCTTTGTGAACGACTTCCATTATTAGGGTGGAAAGACATGTCAGTATATCCATAATCTTTGGTATCCCACTCCGGGCTTCCAGGTAGGTTAAAACAAAAATATGACATGCCTTATAGGCACTACAGGACCGGGGTTGCCTACTCCTCTGCATTAGAGGTTGCAAGCCTGTTCAATTAATTATATTTCTTTGTTCTGACAAGTAGAAAGAGAGTCCTGACCCAAGTCCTCAGTTTGCTCACTTCTCTCTTTAATCATCATGAACACAATGTTGTAATGCTCAATTTGTCACACAACATCCAAGTCTTTCCTGTATGTGTACAGAGGAGATACATGTTTCAGTGTACAAAACATTTTTGTTGCTTACACCGCACTCTCTTATTCAAAAGCCAGTGATAAAGAGGTTTGCCTATTGAATAATGAACACTCCAGTGGATCAAAGGTATGCCATCCGCTAATGGTCAAAATACATGTTACCCATTGACTAAATCGATAACCTGAATAATACAGCCAATCCACCCATGAGTATGACCCAGTCACTTTACTTTTTCAGCACTGCAGATCTCATGTTAATTTCAGTACCACGCACTGCATGTGCATTTATATATTTTTTTCTAAAAAAAAATTGCTTTGAACGCCTAGTTTGACTGTTGATCTCTCCATGCCTGCTGCAGGTGTAAGGTCTCTCCGATGTGGATCTTCTGATGCCTCTTTAGGTTCTCCCCACGGCTGAAGCTCTTGCCGCACTGGCCGCAATAGTATGGCTTCTCCCCTGTGTGGACTCTTTTGTGCTTTTTGAGGTCCCCGGCCTGACTGAAACACCGGCCGCACTGAAGGCAGCAGTAGGGTTTCTCGCCCGTGTGACAGCGCTGGTGGATACGCAGGTTCCCCACCCGGCTGAACGTCTTGCCGCACACAAAGCAGCTGTGCGGCTCATCCCTCCTGAAGTGTTGCCTATGGTGTTTCCTCCCGTCCCTGCTGTTTTTCCCAAACCCAAACCTCCTCCCGACGCTGTTGTGACTCGAGTGGACGAATACGAGTTCGTTATATGGTCCAGTGCTCACATGAGACTTGTGAGCATTCGTTGTTGGGTCGTAGCGTGTGGAATTGCAGCTTAAATCAACACAATCAAACGTCTCCGGGAGAGTCAAAGGTTCGGGTGCTGAGCACTCAGTGGTCTCGGGTTCCGTCTTGATAACAGTCAGATTGATGCCAAGCTGGGTGTTTCCCTGTGAAGTGCTATTCAAGTCTGAGTGCGAGTCATTTTTCACACCCTGAGGCACGTGGACCGAAACGGCTTCATCTGATTGCCGTGCCACCTCCTCGTGATGCCCGGGTAAGGTTAAGGTAAAGTTACACTCTGTCTCATAGTGTGCTGTTTGATCCAGCTCCAGTGCATTGTACTCCTCCTCCTCCTGCCTTAGTCTCACAGTCTGTTCGAAAGTGAGCGCTGGTTTCTCATCTACCTGTGTGGGCTCTGGGCTGTCCTGCCTCAGACTAGGGCTCCAACCCTGCTCTGACGGTTTCTCGATGGCCGCTCTTCCACGGCCACCAGTCGCAGGAAATGTTGCAAGTTGAGCAGCTGCAAAACAAAACAGTGAAAGGGTGAACTTGAGCAAGCGGCAGAAAATGGCATCTTATCGATTTGATTATGTTGGCCAGCCAGCCACCCACCACCACCACTGAGACACTATCCTGACTCACCTGTGTTCTCTCTCTTCATCTTGTCCTGCATTTCCTGCAGTCTTCTCCTCAGACTCTCATTCTCTCTTTGAGTTCTGGCTGTTTTCTCCTGGTATTCTGACACAGTCTCTTTCACCACCTCCAGAACCTCATGCACTGCCACCGTCAGCAGCTTCGCCACACGGGCATTCAGACGCTCAATTTTGGACATCCTGAAAGGAACATAAACAGAGGAGTCTGCTGGTCAGGACCAAAAACCATTGCATTACTTTCATGATAAGCAAACAGTGCAGTGTCAATTCACCTGCCACTAGATATTGATAGGAGGGATTGACTGTTATTAAATGACATATTGAGCAGCTTACCCAATTCGAACAGAATGCTCAACCAATGAGAATGCTCATTGGTTGGTCACCCTCTTTGGTTGTACCTCTGTAGTGTTGCACAGTATACTGAAACTTCGATACTAGAACATGGAAAAACGGTTCGGTACTAGAATTGGTTACTTTCTGTACTTCTGTCAAATGTGTCTCACGTCGTATAATGATTGAGAGGATGAAGTCTATCAGCGCAGCCGATGTCCCCTTCTGCAGTGAGCGCACCGTTCATGCCTCTTACCTGCTCCATTTACTCATTGCTAGCTCCCCACTCATGCTGCACAGAAGTTACCACACTTGAATAATGCAACACGGCATGTAGAAATGTTGAAACTGTTCACAAAACAATGTCCATACAGACTAGAATCCTAATACAATGCAAGATGATACCGGTAGCTTCCAGTTGTTGCTAGCTTACAGCTGAAGCTAACATCAAACAATTCACAACCCTAGCACTTTGTGATATAATGCAAATCATTATGCAAAATATGCTGATTTCAAAGCTGTGTCACCAAAAACGTTATTAATTCACTTAATCGTCTTTGCATCACATCCAAAGATACTTTCCCACCTTCTGTAACGTCTCCCTCAGACTATATGGACATTTTTTTTCTCTTTTTTCTCTCCACCCTTATTCAACCAGGTAGACCAGGTGAGAACAAGTTCTCATTTACAATTGCGACCTGGCCAAGATAAAGCAATGCAGTGCGACACAAACAACAGAGTTGCACATGGAATAAACAAACGTACAGTCAATAACACAATAGAAGAAAAAAAATCTATATACAGTGTGTGCAAATGAGGTAAGATTAGGGAGGTAAGCAATAAATAGGCCATAGTGGCAAAGTAATTACAATTTAGCAATTAAACACGAGTGATAGATGTGCAGTA
Organism: Oncorhynchus mykiss; assembly: GCF_057628025.1. Taxonomy (NCBI): domain Eukaryota; kingdom Metazoa; phylum Chordata; class Actinopteri; order Salmoniformes; family Salmonidae; genus Oncorhynchus; species Oncorhynchus mykiss. The sequence goes on from NC_143037.1 coordinate 27,079,623, forward strand.
GATTAATGTGCAAGTAGAGATACTGGGGTGCAAAGGAGCAAAAATATTAATAAATAACAATATGGGGATGAGGTAGATGGATGGGCTATTTACAGATGGCCTATATGCCTTGTCATGAATGACTTCATTAATGGATTTTATAAAATAAGAGATTGTAAATGTTGATCAGTACAATAAAATAAGTCCTAATTGGGAGGAAAACAGATTGTCATCTGTAGCCACATTAAATCATTTTAAAGTATTTTCTTAAAACTGCACTGTTGGTTATGGGCTTGTAAGTAAGCATTTCACTGTAAGGTCTACACTTGTATTCGGCACATGTGACAAATACAATTGGATTTGAATAGTGAAAACAACCACAATAACTCAATGTATGCACTTACTCATTGAATATGCTTACACCTGTATTGTGAATAGGCCGCCTAGGCCATCTTGATTTACCATGTTTACCAATAGAGATTTACCATTCAAATAAATGATTACCATTATGTAGTTACATTGGTAAAAACAGTCCAATTAATGATGATTGTACAATTTATTAATTGATGCATACATGGCTGTCTATGAAAAATGTTGACATCAAATTTTAAATGTAATGATATTGAACTATTGAAGATATCCGACGATAAAACAGAGCAGTAACGTTAGCGGAGTTATCCGTCTGGATCAAGTGCCATGGTATCGAGTTACTAAACCTGGTATCGAAAGAAATTCTGGTATCGTGACAACACACTCTAGTGTTGGAAACCCAGCCAGTGAATGGGATACACTTTGTGTATGACACTCAATTTTACACAAAAAAAGTCAAACAATAGATACCTCTCTTTGTTGACCCTTATCCGCCGACTCGGTGTCCAAAACAACAGACAAGTTTGTATGGGGAATGGGCTAGCCAGCTAACGCGTTAGTTAGCACAGTACACCACAGTGGCCAGAAAAAAAAACGTGTCCAACCTTTGGCTTACAACTTTTTAAAGTAATGTTGATAAAATGTACATTGTAAACGAAATAATCCTCGTATGAATACAGGTTAACTAATTGAACTAAGGTTCATGTTTTGGTAGAAAAAAAACACGCAGCAGCCTCTAAGTGTGACGCCCGCTGTGAAGCAGGCAGGAATAAAGAAGTACTTCCAGGTCATGGATATTCTTCAATGAGGTTGAAAAGCGGTTGTCATCCAAAAAAGGTTGCATTACCACCACCTACTAGACTGGAGTACAACTCCCTTAAACTTTTTTTCTTTCTTTTAAAAAAAATAATAAAATAAACAAATTCTCTACACTTACTAAAAACCCACTCCATTATTTAAATCTATTTAGTCCTACCTCAGGCCAACAGCCTGAAAGGATGGGACACTACCACTCAATACACCCTGTAACTCTTCTGAGATCACATTTCGCACACCCAAATACCTCTCTGCAGCGGTCACCACCATTTTTCTGTAACTGACGTTCCATCCCTGCAGTACAGTTAATAACCATTGCTATAAATGAAAAAAATCCAATCTTACTGAAACATAACTTTTTTTGGCCTATCCCTCTATACTGGTTCAGCTCTACTACTCACACCACTCCTCTCAGGATCCCTCCCCTTGACCCATCTTCCTCTTCTTTCTTCACTGGCTCAGCATATGACAACTTCTGCACTACTCTAACCCTGGAAACCTCAACCTGCCTCTCTCGCACCGGACATTTCTGATCCACAGCCACATGAGCACCCCTGCAATTAACATATACCATTACTTTCCCCAATGCTACACATTCTTTTGTATCATGCCCTTCTGCACACTTCTCACACCTAGGAAACTCCCTCCTACAGACTGCTGCCACAATGCCCATGAGCTTAACACCTGTAACAACATAATGTATTAGGCACAAAAGCTTGTACGGGATAACTTATATATCCTAACATCACTTTGTCGGGCAAAGACTCAACATCAAAACTCAAAAGGACAGACAATGACTCTTCTGTTTCACCACTCACACCACCCTGTCTGCGTCGCACCAAATAACGAGCATCACAAATCCAGGTCACAGATTTTCTTCTTCTTTAAATTTGTATTGGTGGATCGCAACTAACTGAAAGGTGCATACACCACCACCTACTGTACGGGAGTGTGAGGATGATCACAGACTCCCAATTTATCTGTTGCGTCTATTGTTCTGGAAAGTGAATTCATTACACTTTGTGACACAAAAAGGGAAGGGAAGAAGAATTCCCCTACCATCTAACCTTACAACCAATAAAACCTCACCACAATTCCACTACCTGACCCTATCTGATCCAACACCAGGCCGGCATTCTGGGAGGACGAGACATTATCGTTCAACACACTTTGTAACTCCTCTGCAGTAAAATATCATACACCCAAGTACTTCTCTGCTGCTGCCACAACAACATATATTTTATGTTATTTACATTCCATTTCTGTGTTACAGTTGATAACCATGGCTATGAACGCTAAGAAGCCAACCATACTGAAGCACATGTTATTCCGATCATTCCCTATTGGCCTCAGCAGAGAACAGAGAACCTCTTACATGCCGACCAGACCGGAAATGTCACGTGCGCGAGCATAGCAAAATAAGTGTACACATACATGTTATTCAATCATTGCACCCACGCTGCTCGCACGCATTAGCAAGCATCAGCGTGGTCAGACACTAAAATAGAACTTGGTTCTATTTGTGACGCTCAGCATGCTGCAAGTCCTGCCTCTCCCATCTCCCTATTGGTTTTTAGGAGCAAATACCCATGTGCCATCTCCTCATTGGTTTTTAGGAGCATATACCCACATGGGTGATTGAAAGATGAAGATGCCGAACAGTTACCATACCAGATGGTGATGCAACCGGTCAGGATGCTCTGACTGTGTAACTGTATAACTTTTTGAGGATCTAGGGACCCGTGACAAATCTTTTCAGTCTCCCGAGAGGGAATAGGCTTTGTCGTGCCTTCTTCGCAACTGCCTTGCTGTGTTTGGACCATGATAGTTTATTGGTGATGTGGACACTAATGAACTTGAAGCTCTCAACCCGCTCCACTGCAGCCCCGTCGATTTGAATGGGGGTGTGTTTGTCCCTCATTTTCCTATAGTCCAAGATCAGCTCCTTTGTCTTGCTCACGTTGAGGGAGAGGTTATTGTCCTGGCACCACACTGCCAGGTCTCTGACCTCCTCCTTATAGGCTGTCTCATCATTGTCGGTGACAGTCCATCCTGCAGCAAAGCACCCCCACAACATGATGCTGCCACCACCTTACATCCGGTTAAAACTAACCTTACTAAAAAAAAAACAGAATCTGGGAGTAATTTGTATATCACTGGTTAGAGGATGACTTGTAGAAGACAGCCAGCTACAGTTTGGATTGTTGCATTTTGTTTCAAGTGGGTCGCCAACGTGGAAAGGTAAACACAACAAACACTATTTTGTTAATCACTCATATCGATATCAATTTGAAATTAGTAGAGCGGGGGCAAACGTTTGAGGTGTATGCACTGTTTAAACAAACACTATTCAAAGGCCACAATGAATCTGATAATCATTTACATGGTTAGAAGATAATTTGCTAAAAGACAGTAATCTAAATTCTAGAACAGGGGTTTTAAACTAATTCCAAGGAGGGCCGAGTGTCTGCAGTTTTAGTTTTTTCCTTTCAATTAAGACCAAGACAACCAGGTGAGAGGAGTTCCTTACTAATTCGTTCTTTACTAACCCACAGACTCTCGGCCTTAGGTGGAATGAGCTTGACACGTGTTCTAGAATGTCGGATGGAAGTTTTGGAAGGCTGCCAAAACAGGGAAGGAAACAAATCAGTTGCTTTGTTATTTAATTTCAACAAATCACGATCCGCCATATGATATCAACAGTGATAAGGATTGGTTGTTATTTGAGTGATAGTTTAACTCTCAAATCCATGAATTGGTATGAGGCCAGCGTCTTTTATACAGGGAGCTTTCAAATTTTCCACGCCATTTGGCCACCAGTCCATACCATAAAATCAACAGTGCAAAACCAATGATATTGCTCTGTTTTGAGCAATCGATTTTGGGTCATTGTGTTGACTATAAATGTGTATACTAACATCACTAATGAGGTAAAAAGGATGTACAATTACCCTCATTCAATGTGGTCAAAATGTGATGTTGTTTAATGTAGTAAAACATTCTGTCCAAGTACAGGAAATTAGAGTAACAGGGTTGGTTATGTTTCCACTTGACACTGCAGAAATATGTATTAGATGTTTATGTATTCCCATTGGTTGGTTGAATTTACATATTAATATTATGACATTGGTCATGCTTGCAGATAGGGGGGAGATCGCAAACTTAAATTCTTCCCAGTCTGATATTGACGTTCAAGCGGTAGGTCATGTTCTGAAATACTGTATTCTATTTTTCATATTTACAATGTGTGCGAGTTCACTATGTACATGTCCTGATATACACTACTGTTGAAAAGTTTGGGGTCACTTAGAAATGTCCTTTTCTTTCCATGAAAACAATAATGATTTTTAATTGAAATAATAATTGTGTCCTTCAAACTTTGCTTTTGTCAAAGAATCCTCCATTTGCAGCAATTACAGCCTTGCAGACCTTTGGCATTCTAGTTGTCAATTTGTTAAGGTAATCTGAAGAGATTTCACCCCATGCTTCCTGAAGCACCTCCCACAAATTTAATTGGCTTGATGGGCACTTACGAACCATACGGTCAAGCTGCTCCCACAACAGCTCAATAGGGTTGAGATCCGGTGACTGTGCCGGCCACTCCATTAGACAGAACACCAGCTGACTGCTTCTTCCCTAAATAGTTATTGCAGTTTGGAGCTGTGCTTTGGGCCATTGTCCTGTTATAGGAGGAAATTGGCTCCAATTAAGCGCCGTCCACAGGGTATGGCATGACGTTGCAAAATGGAGTGATAGCCTTCCTTCCTCAAGATCCCTCTTACCCTGTACAAATCTACCACTTTACCACCACCAAAGCACCAGCAGACCATCATATTGCCTCCACCATGCTTGACAGATGGTGTCAAGCATTCCTCCAGCATCTTTTATTTTTTTCTGCGTCTCACAAATGTTCTTTATGATCCGAACACCTCAAACTTATATTTGTCTGTCCATAACACTTTTTTCCAATCTTCCTCTGTCCAGTGTCTGTGTTCTTTTGCCTTTCTTTTGCATTTCTAAGTGACCACAAACTTTTGAACAGTACCTGTTAGATATTTGATGCATCCTGGGGTGTGTTTTGTATGTTATTGCTGTAAGAGCGAGTTAGCTAGCATGCTCTAATTGTAATGGTCACATTAGCTCCCAGTTATTCCCATGTTAAAACAGACGAATCACAAACCTACAGCCATCAAATCAAATCAAATCAAATGTTATTTGTCACATACACATGGTTAGCAGATGTTAATGCGAGTGTAGCGAAATGCTTGTGCTTCTAGTTCCGACAATGCAGTAATAACAAGTAATCTAACTAACAATTCCAAAAACTACTGTCTTGTACACAGTGTAAGGGGATAAATAATATGTACATAAGGATTTATGAATGAGTGATGGTACAGAGCAGCATAGGCAAGATACAGTAGATGGTATCGGGTACAGTATGTACAAATGAGATGACTATGTAAACAAAGTGGCATAGTATAGTATAAAGTGGCTAGTGATACATGTATTACATAAGGATACCGTCGATGATATAGAGTACAGTATATACGTATGCATATGAGATGAATAATGTAGGGTAAGTAACATTTATATAAGGTAGCATTGTTTAAAGTGGCTAGTGATATATTTACATAATTTCCCATCAATTCCCATTATTAAAGTGGCTGGAGTTGAGTCAGTGTCAGTGTGTTGGCAGCAGCCACTCAGTGTTAGTGGTGGCTGTTTAACAGACTGATGGCCTTGAGATAGAAGCTGTTTTTCAGTCTCTCGGTCCCAGCTTTGATGCACCTGTACTGACCTCGCCTTCTGGATGATAGCGGGGTGAACAGGCAGTGGCTCGGGTGGTTGATGTCCTTGATGAACTTTATGGCCTTCCTGTGACATCGGGTGGTGTAGGTGTCCTGGAGGGCAGGTAGTTTGCCCCCGGTGATGCGTTGTGCAGACCTCACTACCCTCTGGAGAGCCTTACGGTTGAGGGCGGTGCAGTTGCCATACCAGGCGGTGATACAGCCCGCCAGGATGCTCTCGATTGTGCATCTGTAGAAGTTTGTGAGTGCTTTTGGTGACAAGCCGAATTTCTTCAGACTCCTGAGGTTGAAGAGGCGCTGCTGCGCCTTCTTCACGATGCTGTCTGTGTGAGTGGACCAATTCAGTTTGTCTGTGATGTGTATGCCGAGGAACTTAAAACTTGCTACCCTCTCCACTACTGTTCCATCGATGTGGATAGGGGGGTGTTCCCTCTGCTGTTTCCTGTAGTCCACAATCATCTCCTTAGTTTTGTTGACGTTGAGTGTGAGGTTATTTTCCTGACACCACACTCCGAGGGCCCTCACCTCCTCCCTGTAGGCCGTCTCATCGTTGTTGGTAATCAAGCCTACCACTGTTGTGTCGTCCGCAAACTTGATGATTGAGTTGGAGGCGTGCGTGGCCACGCAGTCGTGGGTGAACAGGGAGTACAGGAGAGGGCTCAGAACGCACCCTTGTGGGGCCCCAGTGTTGAGGATCAGCGGGGAGGAGATGTTGTTGCCTACCCTCACCACCTGGGGGCGGCCCGTCAGGAAGTCCAGTACCCAGTTGCACAGGGCGGGGTCGAGACCCAGGGTCTCGAGCTTGATGACGAGCTTGGAGGGTACTATGGTGTTGAATGCCGAGCTGTAGTCGATGAACAGCATTCTCACATAGGTATTCCTCTTGTCCAGATGGGTTAGGGCAGTGTGCAGTGTGGTTGAGATTGCATCGTCTGTGGACCTATTTGGGCGGTAAGCAAATTGGAGTGGGTCTAGGGTGTCAGGTAGGGTGGAGGTGATATGGTCCTTGACTAGTCTCTCAAAGCACTTCATGATGACGGATGTGAGTGCTACGGGGCGGTAGTCGTTTAGCTCAGTTACCTTAGCTTTCTTGGGAACAGGAACAATGGTGGCCCTCTTGAAGCATGTGGGAACAGCAGACTGGTATAGGGATTGATTGAATATGTCCGTAAACACACCGGCCAGCTGGTCTGCGCATGCTCTGAGGGCGCGGCTGGGGATGCCGTCTGGGCCTGCAGCCTTGCGAGGGTTAACACGTTTAAATGTCTTACTCACCTCGGCTGCAGTGAAGGAGAGACCGCATGTTTTCGTTGCAGGCCGTGTCAGTGGCACTGTATTGTCCTCAAAGCGGGCAAAAAAGTTATTTAGTCTGCCTGGGAGCAAGACATCCTGGTCCGTGACTGGGCTGGATTTCTTCCTGTAGTCCGTGATTGACTGTAGACCCTGCCACATGCCTCTTGTGTCTGAGCCGTTGAATTGAGATTCTACTTTGTCTCTGTACTGGCGCTTAGCTTGTTTGATAGCCTTGCGGAGGGAATAGCTGCACTGTTTGTATTCGGTCATGTTACCAGACACCTTGCCCTGATTAAAAGCAGTGGTTCGCGCTTTCAGTTTCACACGAATGCTGCCATCAATCCACGGTTTCTGGTTAGGGAATGTTTTAATCGTTGCTATGGGAACGACATCTTCAACGCACGTTCTAATGAACTCGCACACCGAATCAGCGTATTCGTCAATGTTGTTATCTGACGCAATACGAAACATCTCCCAGTCCACGTGATGGAAGCAGTCTTGGAGTGTGGAGTCAGCTTGGTCGGACCAGCGTTGGACAGACCTCAGCGTGGGAGCCTCTTGTTTTAGTTTCTGTCTGTAGGCAGGGATCAACAAAATGGAGTCGTGGTCAGCTTTTCCGAAAGGGGGGCGGGGCAGGGCCTTATATGCGTCGCGGAAGTTAGGACAACATACTGTTGTCCTGTATATCTATTGTGCTTCCTTGTGTCTATCGTCAGGTACTTATATTTATTGTACTTTTATTTTTGTCATTGTTATAAACATTTACATTTAGGCAGATAGCGTTCATACACTGAGCATTCAAAACATTAAGAACACCTGCTCTTTCCATGACAGACTAACCAGGTGAAAGCTATGCTAACAATGTTTACATTCAGCTTTTTGATACCTTCTAATCCGTGAGCATGTAAGCCCTTCACACTCATACTCGTATATATGGGTTGAAAATGGCACATTTGGACACTAATAAACACCTAAATTGGAACGTAGTGTACAGCAACATGCTATACATGGCAATTCACAGCATTGTGTATTTTGACTGACAAGACATTCTGAACTTGAGCACCGCACCAACAAGAAGTTGCCCCCATCCCTCCCGATAACTTGAGCACCGCACCAACAAGAAGTTGCCCCCATCCCTCCCGATAACTTGAGCACCGCACCAACAAGAAGTTGCCCCCATCCCTCCCGATAATTGGGCAACTTCTGCAATGTTGTTGTTGTCTGTTATGTCATCATACACTGGGTTATTCTGAACACAATGAGCCTGTTCGTTCATGGGGAAGAACATTTGCTGTGGCACACGCACCTGAATGTACTCGTGACTCCTTTCTATGTGAACCAAAATTACAAATCTGTTTCTCTGAATTGCCTTGTGAAAGCCTAACACTGTCAGATCATATAGGTAAAAGAAATGTACCTAGTTGAAGACTTCTTTGAGTCATAAAAGTGCATTGAAATTGATTAGGAACTGTAGACACTTGAGAGGTGTGTGGTCACTTGGAGACCAGTTAGTCCTTTCACCCTTGTCACTTTTGTCTTCCACAATTTTCCAGTAATAGTCTTGTTACTGAATGTATCCAGAGTAGTTTCTGATTTCATTATCAACAAATGCGGCGAAAAGTACAGTAAATATAAAATACACATTTAAAATCAATGTAATGTTTGGATTAAGACTTGTGCCTGGTGAACTGTTGTGTACTCACCTTTGGTCTAATAATATCCCCATTAACTCCAAAATCATGGTTATGCATCTGCTTTTCATATTTCTTCTGTAACAAACATGTACATTTAGCCCTATCCATGTAGACCATTTCCCACATGTGAAGGGTTTGCATGAATTAAGATGGGTTTCAATGCATTCTTACTTTAGCTGCTTCAATGATAACTATTTTTCAACTAAGCATTTGAAGGTATTGTTTTTTTTACATGATTTGTAACCTTTATTTAACTAGGCAAGTAAGTTAAGAACAAATTCTTATTTTCAATGACAGCCGAGTGGGTTAACTGCCTTGTTCAGAGGCAGAACAACAGGTTTTTACCTTGTCAGCTCGGGGATTCGATCTTGCAACCTTTTGGTTACTAGTCCAACACCTGCCACCCCATCTTTTCTTGGAAGATATCTCACTATGTAAACTTTTTCCACTATTAATAATAATACTTTCAGCCAGCTGAGCAAGTGCACAAAGTTTCTACTAAAACGTCCTTTTCTAGGTGACATACGCTGTGTCCAATCAATCAATGTCTGGCTGTGTGTTTGGCTGTGGGATCGCCTAAGCCAGTGGAGGCAAAACTTAATTGTACAAAGCCTATTATTTGGTAGGGAATACTATTATCTACTATGTAGATCAGTGATTCTACACCTCACGTTGCTCAAGCTGATCCACTCCAATGAATTAGGGTTATTTTAAGGGGAGAATCAATTAAACAAACCACAGGACATTATGCTTACAGGGTAAGGAAACCAATATGTGATTTTGTCATTTGGGTGAACTATCCAATGAGCCTGTAAGTATCAAATGCTGTCACACATCAACCAATTATACATTTATTTGAACAGCTTATCTATGAAACACATGCTGCATACACACTGTCAGTCCATATAGCGTGTATTAATCCATGCTTGATTATGTCAATTAAGATAACTCACATTGTAATGATCTTACAAACACTTCCATGAGTTGACTATTGGGAATGCAGTTAGTGCAGTCACAGTCACGTTGTTGGCTCTACAGGCCAGTTGCTGGTTTGATCCCAATGTAACCGATGTGAAATGGCTAGCTAGTTAGTGGTGCGCGCTAGTAGACGTCACCCGCTCTGAGACTTTGAAGTAGAGGTTTCCCTTACTCTGCAAAAGCCCGGCGCTTTTATGGAGTGACCGGTAACAATGCTTTGTGGGTGACAGTTTGTTGTGTGTTCATAGGGTCCCTGGTTCAAGTAAGGAGAGGGACGGAAGCAACACTGTTACATGAATGCTGTTGACCGGGATCACACAGTTGGGCTTTGTCCAGAGGTCAAAGTAGGTTGAGTGCAGCCAATGTAAAATTTGGCTAGCTAGTTAGCGGCGCGCACCAGTAGCGTTCAAATCGGTGAAATCACCTGCTCTGAGACCTTGAAGTAGTTGTTTCCCATGCTTTGCAAGGTCTGCAGCTTTTGTGGAGCAATAGTTAATGATACTTTGGAGACAGTTGTTGTTTTCAGAGGGTCCCTGGTTCGAGCATGGAGAGGGTCAGACAACGCTGTTACACAAACTAGCTCCAATTTCACTCTCAAAAAGTGTGGTCTACATTATACCTTGTGACCATGTAGTAAGTGGCACACTATGCTTCGGGGGTGCAGCACAAAATCACCCCAACATCCATACAAACAGGCCAAAGTTCAACAAATGCACTTCACTTTTGATTCAAGGACAATTAAAATCTGAAAGTCAAACTTTATTCAACACTAAGATGCCTGACAACGTGAATTCTCTGATGCTTCTTAAGGTGACTGGACTGACTGAAAGTCTTGCCGCACTGTTGGCAGCCATACGGTCTTTCCCCAGTGTGAACCCTCTTGTGTTTCTGCAGGTTCCCAGCGTGACTGAAGCGTCTCCCACAGTGCAGGCAGCAGTAGGGTTTCTCCCCTGTGTGACAGCGCTGGTGGATTCGAAGATTCCCGATCCGGCTGAACGTCTTCCCGCACAGGATGCAGCTGTGGCTCTCCTCACGCCTAAGCAGAGGCCTATTTTGTCGCCTGGCGTCCTGGACCAACTCTGGGTGACATGTGAAGGGAAACGTGTCCACAAAGGTGTTTAGACCTTCTGCGTTGATGTAGTGCACTACACCGTGCATTTCCGGGTTGTTCTGCATGGGTTCCGGGGCACTGTGATTATGTGTTGCGCTACTATTCGAGTCTTCGCACTCAAAAAATGGGTTCTGGTCTGGGGTCTCTTGGGGGGCAGAGGAATATTCCAAGTGCTCAGGTTCAGTTTTGATTTCACCTGAGAACAGACCTGGGTGAGGAGGAGAGCTGGGATGGCTTAAGGGTAACATGTTGGAGGACATATGTCCAGTGTGCATGGAGTCTAGGTCGGCGTCACACAGAGAATGAGGCATGTATACAGTCAGGGCTGCCTCTGTCACCTGTGACAACCTCTCGGGAGGCGCTCCGCTTCGCTCGGCTAACGTTAGTGTGACATTACACTCAGTCTCGGAGTCCTCCAAGGGGTCTAGCTCCAGTGAGTTGTTGTACTCGATCTCCAGTCTCCTCCACGGTTTCTGGGTGAGCAATGGTTTGTCCTCGTACTGTGTAGACTCTGGGTCCTGCGGCCAGGGGCTGCCCTCGCTTCCCTCCTCCTGCTCGGTTTTACCTGAAATGGCTGTGGGAGCAGGGGCAGACTGTTGAGCTGCCAATGACAAAGATGGTATCAGAAAACCACACCAAACACCACAGAGGGTAACAATTGTTGATTGTATTAATTTGATCAGGCATATCACAACAGCGTTTCTCATCTGTCCCCACAGATGAATAACTAAAGGACTATCTAAACATCAGAATTTACCTAGTTTCTGCTACATGTGCTTTTGAGGAAAACTACCCCCAACTTGATAGCAGTCTCATCTGAGCAACCCAACATAATAGACTCAGAGCAGAAAGTCAGGCCCTCCTCATTTTTACAGTCAACTAGGTCTATTACTTCAACAACAAGCATTGAATCTCACCTGTGTTCTCTCTCTTCATCTTTTCCTGAAGTTCCTGTAGTCTCCTCCTCAGACTCAAGTTCTCTCTCTGAGTTCTGGCTGTTTTCTCCTGGTACTCAGACACAGTCTCTTTCACCACCTCCAGAACCTCATGCACCGCCACCGTCAGCAGCTTCGCCACACGGGCGTTCAGACGCTCAATTTTCGACATGATTTACAAATTAGGTTACAGGACTACAAAGTGCAGTAAATGACTGTGAGACCGTCCAAGTTTCATGTAAAAAGGCAGGGCAGGGCTTACTTTGAAGCCATCGATGACCGTCCAATGGTAGCTGTTGTAAGCTAACTAGCTGCTAAGGTTACAGATCTTAACACGCAGAGGCTCTGACATGCTAACGTTAGCTTCCGACTACATCAATGCCTGTTTTGGCTCCGATGTTTTCTTCTTCGTCGTCGTCTGAGCGATCAACATGCAAGTTCAACATAAAATGTCTCACCTGTGTCCATTTCTGGATAACGGCTGAACTGTTTTGTTGTAGCACAGGGCTCGTCACTTCCGCAAGTCACGTAAAGGGGCGGTTGCCAGAACGGACGCGCCCTCAAGTTCGTGTTTCACTTTGACAGTGATTTTCATTATATGTAGTCCCAACAGTGGAATATTTTATTAACACATACATGTAATAGTACGTACATTTTGGTTTGGAGAAAAATATTTGTTTATTCAAAATGACAAGAATTACACATTCTAATCAAATTTAGAGGTTTACTAGTCGTAAATATCAAATAGGAAGATTCCCAGACCCACACCACCATTGTCAGGAATAATACAGTAATTTGTGGTCTTGCGCATTATTTCTATCAGTGAGATTTGGTGCTGAAAATGTCAATACCAGCTTTTCACAATATTGTCCACATCAGAAAACTGTCAAGTCAAACACAAAGTAAGCAATTCTCTCCTGTTAGATATTATCCTTTCACTTTCCAGAACATTTCCCCCATACACTTAATCTGACCAACTCTAAATTAACGGAATGCCATAGTTCTCAGTCAAAGATCCCTTATGTTCTCATACATTATGGCACTGATCCTAGGTGAGTGAGCTGGTGCTTCTTGAAATTACTAGAATGACTGAAGCGTTTCCCACACTGGGTACAGCCATACGGTCGCTCTCCAGTGTGGTACCTTTGGTGTATTTTTAGGTAGCCTGACTGACTGAAACGCTTTCCGCACACAGAACAACAGTATGGCTTCTCACCAGTGTGGACCCTCTTGTGTTTTTTAAAATCACCAGCGTGACTGAAGCACCGGCCACACAGAGGACAGCAGTAGCGCTTCTCACTACCGAGATGTCGCTGGAGTATTCTCAACCCTCCTGCTCCACCAAAAGATTTCCTAAACGGGAGGGTATTGTGCTGTTCCTCAAATCTGTCCAATGCCGATTCAGCATTGTTTCCCAATGCAAATGATTCCCCTGAGCAATTTTGGTTAGGCTGGAAGTACACAAGTTCATAAGACCCTGAGTTAGGTTGAAGAGGCTCTCGATTGAGTTGGGTCTGGGGTAAAATGTGGCTTGAGCCTGCACAGTCATAAAAATGCTTTGGTGTTGAATATGTGACATACTCTTCCACTTCGGGTTCTGGTTTGATCTCCTCAAAAGTCAGCAGTGGTTGAGAGGCCTGAGGGGAATCGTTTGGGAAAAGTGAGTTTGAAACGGTGTGAGTGGAGTTCATATGACTCAATAGTGTTTCTGACAGCGCAGTATCAGCCACCAGAGTGTGGTGTTCCTTTACATGTGTATCATGTCCTATCTCAGATTTAAGATCCAACTCTCTGCTCTGTGTGGTCGTTTCTGGTCGTTCCTCGGCCAGCAAGCTCCTTGGGCCACACGGTGAGTGGAACGACCTGCTCTTCTTTTTCAAACTGATAGGAGGAAAGCCAAATGTTTGGACTCCAAAGGGTTTTTCGCTGGTAAGCCCATCATGTGGCTCTGGAGAGAGAATCTCTGTCAACTCCTCTTCAGACGGGAAGAGTTCAGTGTCCTCCCCCAGGGAAAGTTCCTGCTTACAATTCTGCAGCTCAAGTTGGACAGTCACAGTCTGCACAGCACCTGTGAACATGAACAAGATGCATATTGGCTTATAGCAAGGTAATAGGCAATTGACTGGGGGAGGGTAGCTGATGGTGGTCATAAGCAATACCATTTTATTTGTCCATTGTGAAATGTAAATGTGTCTTTCTGTATTTAGTTTGTTCTCAATCTCCTGGAGACCAAACAAGAGGCTAGCCCCTGGAGCTTGTTAGGGTTGGGTCATTCCATGTCATTTCAGCAAGAGATTGTGTAACTGGCCTGCACAAAATACCCCATAATGTCAAAGTGTAATTATGTTTTTAGACATTTTTACAAATTCATAAAAAATGAAAAGCTGAAATCGAGTCAATAAGTATTCAACCCCTTTGTTATGGCAAGCCTAAATACATTCAGGAATATAACATTTGCTGAACAAGTAACTTAAGTTGCTTGGACTCACTGTGTGCAATAATAGTGTTTAACATGATTTTTGAAAGACTACCTCATCTCTGTACCCAAACACATACAGATAATTGTAAGGTCCCTTAGTCAAGCAGTGCATTTCAAACACAGATTCAACCACAAAGAGCTGGGAGGTTTTCCAATGCCTCACAAAGAAAGGCACCTATTGGTAGATGGGAAGAAAAAAAAAGTAGACATTGAATATCCCTTTGAACATGGTGAAGTTATTAATTACACTTTGGGATGGGCGTATCAACACACCCAGTCACTACAAAGACACAGGCGTCCTTCATAATTCAGATGCCGGAGAGGAATGAAACCACTCAGGGATTTCACCATGAGGCCAAAGGTGATTTTAAAACAGTTACAGAGATTAATGGCTGTGATGGGAGAAAACTGAGGATGGATCAACAACATTGCAGTCACTCCACAATAATAACCTAAATGACAGAGTGAAAAGAAGGAAGCCTGTTCAGATTTTTTTTTATATTCCAAAACATGCATCCTGTTTGCAATAAGGCACTAAAGTAGTACTACAAAAAAAAAAGTGTGCAACAAAATATCCAGAATACAAAAAGTGTTATGTTAGGTGCAAATCCAACACAAAACATCACAGAGTACCACTCTTCATATTTTCAAGCATGGTGGTGGCTAAATCATGTTATTGGTATGCTTGTCATCAGCAAAGACTATGGAGTTTTTTTTAGGATAAAAATAAACTGAATAAAGCTAAGCACAGGCAAAATCCTAGAGGAAAACCTGGTTCAGTCTGCTTTCAAATTCACATTTCAGCAGGGCAATAACCTAAAACACAAGGCCAAATATACACTGGAGTTGCTTAACAAGACGACATTGAATATTCCTGAGTGGCCTTGTTAATTTTTTCAAATAATAATGTGCAAATATTGTACAATCCAGGTGTGCAAAGCTCTTAGACTTACACAAAGACATAATCACCTTTGGCAGCTCTACTTTGGCAGATTACAGCTCTAACATGTATTGACTTAGGGGTGTGAACACTTAACTAAATGAAATATTTCTGTATTTAATTTGGAAATAAATGTACAAACATTTTCTGAAAACATGTTTTCACTTTGTCATTATAGGGTATTGTGTGTAGATGGGTGAGAGAGAAAAAAAGCATTTCATCCATTTTGAATTCAGGCTGTAACACAATGACTAGGTATCCCCCTTTCCCCAATGTGTAATAAGTCAAGGAGTGTGTGAATTCTTTCTGAAGGCACTGTAAAAAGTCAATAAATATAGTACCTGACGTCCTATTTGGACCCAACTTTCTTCTAACAATGAGTAAGACATGAGGAATGCAAAGAAATGGTCAAAAGCCACCCACGGTCACACCACACCAATCCCACCCCCAAAACGAGTCTACAGTATCAGTTCTCTACGGCTGACAAATAGTAAAGAACTGCAGCTCGGAGTATTGTTTCTTCATTCTATGTAATGTATTCTCAGTGAATTTGGTCCTCCCCCCCAATTCAGATAAATTAGTAATTGAAATTGTTAGGCTTATGTCCCATTCTACATCCTGATATTACCAGGTTCTAACCACTAGATAGTGCTGTTTCTGCTATTATGTGATTTTTATTAAATGGATAGTTCACCCAAATTACATATTGGTTTTATAACAGTATGACAGCAACCCTTGCTTTGGTTGTTTACCTGGCCACCATTTCAAATGCTAACTTTTTAGCATTTGTAGCACAAATCCAATGCAAGTAAATGGTACCTACAGTTGAAGTCGGAAGTTTACATTAACCTTAGCCAAATACATTTAAACTCAGTTTTTCACAAATCCTGACATTTAATCCTAGTAAAAAGTCCCTGCCTTAGGTCAGTTAGGACCACCACCTTATTTTAAGAATGTGAAATGTCAGAATAATAGTAGAGAGAATTATTTATTTCAGCTTTAATTATTTCATCACATTCCCAGTGGGTCAGAAGTTTACATACACTCAATTAGTATTTGGTAGCATTGCCTTTAAATTGTTTAACTTGGGTCAAATGTTTCAGGTAGCCTTCCACAAGCTTCCCATAATAAGTTGGGTGAATTCTGTCCCATTCCTCCCGACAGAGCTGGTATAACTGAGTCAGGTTTGTAGGCCTCCTTGCTCACACACGCTTTATCAGTTCTGCCCACACATTTTCTAAAGGATTGAGATCAGGGCTTTGTGATGGCCACTCCAATACCTTGACTTTGTTGTCCTTAAGCCATTTTGCAACATCTTTTGAGGTATGCTTGGGGTCATTGTCCATTTGGAAGACCCATTTGCGACCAAGCTTTAACTTCCTGACTGATGTCTTGAGATGTTGCTTCAATGTATCCACATAATTTTCCATCCTGTGAAGTGCACCAGTCCCTCCTGCAGCAAAGCACCCCCAAAACATGATGCTGCCACCCCCGTACTTCACGGTTGGGATGGAGTTATTCGGCTTGCAAGCCTCCCCCTTTTTCCTCCAAACATAACAATGGTCATTTTGGCCAAACAGTTCAATTTTTGTTACATCAGACCAGAGAGTACGATAAGAAAAAAGGTACAATCTTTGTCACCATGCGCAGTTGCAAACCGGAGTCTGGCTTTTTTTAATGGTGGTTTTGGAGCAGTGGCTTCTTCCTTGCTGAGCGGCCTTTCAGGTTATGTCGATAAAGAACTTGTTTTACTGAGGATATAGATACTTTTGTACCCGTTTCCTACAGCATCTTCACAAGGTCTTTTGCTGTTGTTCTGGGATTGATTTGGTCCCATGGTGTTTATACTTGTGTACTATTGTTTGTACAGATGAATGTGGTACCTTCAGGCATTTGGAAATTGCTCCCAAGGATGAGCCAGACTTGTGGAGATCTACAATTGCTTTTCTGTAGTCTTGGCTGATTTCTTTTGATTTTCCCATGATGTCAAGCAAAGAGGCACTGCGTTTGAAGGTAGGCCTTGAAATACATCCACAGGTACACCTCTAATTGACTCAAATGATGTCAAATAGCCAATCAGAAGCTTCTAAAGCCATGACATAATTTTCTGGAATTTTCCAAGCCGTTTAAAAGGCACAGTCAACTTAGTGCATGTAAACTTCTGACCTACGGGAATTGTGATACAGTGAATTATAAGTAAAATAATCTGTAAACAATTGTTGGAAAAATTACTTGTGTCATGCACAAAGTAGATGTCCTAACCGACTTGCCAAAACTATAGTTTGTTAACAATAACATTTGTGGAGTGGTTGAAAAACGAGTTTCAATATCTCCAACATAAGCATATGTAAACTTTCGACTTCAACTGTATATTCGCATTTTCATACTTCATATCCACATTTTTTATTTATCCGTTATTTTACCAGGTAAGTTGACCGAGAACACATTCTCATTTGCAGCAACGACCTGGGGAATAGTTACAGGGGAGAGGAGGGGGATGAATGAGCCAATTGTAAACTGGGGATTATTAGGTGACCGTGATGGCCAGATTGGGAATTTAGCCAGGACACCGGGGTTAACACCCCTACTCTTACGACAAGTGCCATGGGATCTTTAATGACCACAGAGAGTCAGGACACCCGTTTAACGTCCCATCCGAAAGACAGCACCCTACACAGGGCAATCACTGCCCTGGGGCATTGGGATATTTTTTAGACCAGAGGAAAGAGTGCCTCCTACTGGCCCTCCAACACCACTTCCAGCAGCATCTGGTCTCCCATCCAGGGACTGAGCTTCAGAAGCAAGCCAGAAGTGGTATGCAGGGTGGTATCTATAACTATCTATAGTATCTATAACTAACATCATTGAGTTACACAATCAAATTGTAGACACTTTTTTAGGATGATTAAGGTGTTAAGAGTAAACATGATAATATTAGGTACCATTGACTTGCATTAGATGTGCTAAAAAGTTAGCATTTGAGACAGTTGACAACAAAACCAAAGCATGATTTCTGTCATACATTGTCCATATACTGCTTACAGGTTAAGGAAACAAACATCATTTTGAAATTTGGTGGAACTGTCCCTTTAACATTGAGGGAGGTGTCACGGCTATCACCTACAGTGCCTTGCGAAAGTATTCGGCCCCCTTGAACTTTGCGACCTTTTGCCACATTTCAGGCTTCAAACATAAAGATATAAAACTGTATTTTTTTGTGAAGAATCAACAACAAGTGGGACACAATCATGAAGTGGAACGACATTTATTGGATATTTCAAACTTTTTTAACAAATCAAAAACTTAAAAATTGGGCGTGCAAAATTATTCAGCCCCTTTACTTTCAGTGCAGCAAACTCTCTCCAGAAGTTCAGTGAGGATCTCTGAATGATCCAATGTGGACCTAAATGACTAATGATGATAAATACAATCCACCTGTGTGTAATCAAGTCTCCGTATAAATGCACCTGCACTGTGATAGTCTCAGAGGTCCGTCAAAAGCGCAGAGAGCATCATGAAGAACAAGGAACACACCAGGCAGGTCCGAGATACTGTTGTGAAGAAGTTTAAAGCCGGATTTGGATACAAAAAGATTTCCCAAGCTTTAAACATCCCAAGGAGCACTGTGCAAGCGATAATATTGAAATGGAAGGAGTATCAGACCACTGCAAATCTACCAAGACCTGGCCGTCCCTCTAAACTTTCAGCTCATACAAGGAGAAGACTGATCAGAGATGCAGCCAAGAGGTCCATGATCACTATGGATGAACTGCAGAGATCTACAGCTGAGGTGGGAGACTCTGTCCATAGGACAACAATCAGTCGTATATTGCACAAATCTGGCCTTTATGGAAGAGTGGCAAGAAGAAAGCCATTTCTTAAAGATATCCATAAAAAGTGTCGGTTAAAGTTTGCCACAAGCCACCTGGGAGACACACCAAACATGTGGAAGAAGGTGCTCTGGTCAGATGAAACCAAAATTGAACTTTTTGGCAACAATGCAAAACGTTATGTTTGGCATAAAAGCAACACAGCTGAACACACCATCCCCACTGTCAAACATGGTGGTGGCAGCATCATGATTTGGGCCTGCTTTTCTTCAGCAGGGACAGGGAAGATGGTTAAAATTGATGGGAAGATGGATGGAGCCAAATACAGGACCATTCTGGAAGAAAACCTGATGGAGTCTGCAAAAGACCTGAGACTGGGACGGAGATTTGTCTTCCAACAAGACAATGATCCAAAACATAAAGCAAAATCTACAATGGAATGGTTCAAAAATAAACATATCCAGGTGTTAGAATGGCCAAGTCAAAGTCCAGACCTGAATCCAATCGAGAATCTGTGGAAAGAACTGAAAACTGCTGTTCACAAATGCTCTCCATCCAACCTCACTGAGCTCGAGCTGTTTTGCAAGGAGGAATGGGAAAAAAATTCAGTCTCTCGATGTGCAAAACTGATAGAGACATACCCCAAGCGACTTACAGCTGTAATCACAGCAAAAGGTGGCGCTACAAAGTATTAACTTAAGGGGGCTGAATAATTTTGCACACCCAATTTTTCAGTTTTTGATTTGTTAAAAAAGTTTGAAATATCCAATAAATGTCGTTCCACTTCATGATTGTGTCCCACTTGTTGTTGATTCTTCACAAAAAAATACAGTTTTATATCTTTATGTTTGAAGCCTGAAATGTGGCAAAAGGTCGCAAAGTTCAAGGGGGCCGAATTCTTTTGCAAGGCACTGTAATAGCACCTAGTGGTTAGAACCTTGTAATATCAGGATGTAGGACGGGACATAAACCTAACAACTTCATACTACGTCAGACAGAGAGAACTGATACAATATACTAGTTCTTGGGGTGGGGTGTTGAGTTACCATGGGTGACTTGACAATTTTGGGGATTTCTTACTCACTGTAAAATAAAAAATAATGTCAAAATCAGATGCAAGGTACTATATTATATTATTGAATATTATATGAATTAGAGGTCGACTGATTAATCGGAACGGCTGATTAATTGGGGCCGATTTCAAGTTTTCATAACAATCGGACATCTGTATTTTTGGACAACGATTTGGCCGATGTTTTTTTTTTTTTTTTACACCTTTATTTAACTACGCAAGTCAGTTAAGAACACATTCTTATTTTCAATGACGGCCTAGGAACGGTGGGTTAACTGCCTTGTTCAGGGGCAGAACGACTGATTTTTACCTTGTCAGCTCGGGGATTCAATCTTGCAACCTTACAGTTAACTAGTTCAACGCTCTAACCACCTGATTACATTGCACTCCACAAGGAGCCTGCCTGTTACGCGAATGCAGTAAGCCAAGGTAAGTTGCTACCTAGCATTAAACTTACCTTATAAAAAACAATCAATCGTAATCACTAGTTAACTACACATGGTTGATGATATTACTAGTTTATCTAGTATGTCCTGCGTTGCATATAATCGATGTGGTGCGTATTCGTGAAAAAGGACTATCGTTGCTCCAATGTGTACCTAACTATAAACATCAATGCCTTTCTTAAAATCAATACACAGAAGTATATATTTTTAAACCTGCATATTTAGCTAAAAGAAATCCAGGTTAGCAGGCATTATTAACCAGGTGAAATTGTGTCACTTCTCTTGCGTTCATTGCACGCAGAGTCAGTGTATATGCAACCGTTTGGTCTGCCTAATTTGCCAGAATTTTACGTAATTATGACATAACATTGAAGGTTGTGCAATGTACAGGAATATTTAGACTTATGGATGTCACCCGTTAGATAAAATACGGAACGATTCCGTATTTCACTGAAAGAATAAACGTCTTGTTATTAATGACCTAAGGCTCGTACTTCTGTGTGTTATTATGTTATAACTAAGTCTATGATTTGATAGAGCAGTCTGACTGAGCAGTGGTAGGCACCAGCAGGCTCGTAAGTGTTTTGCCAGCTGCTCTTCGCAATGCTTCAAGCATTGCACTGTTTATGACCTCAAGCCTATCATCTCCCGAGATTAGGCTGGTGTAACCGATGTGAAATGGCTAGCTAGTTAGCGGGGTGCACGCTAATAGCGTTTCAAACATCACTCGCTCTGAGACTTGGAGTGGTTGTTCCCCTTGCTCTGCATGGGTAACGCTGCTTCGAGTGTGGCTGTTGTCGATGTGTTCCTGGTTTGAGCCCAGGTAGGAGCAAGGAGAGGGACGGAAGCTATACTGTTACACTGGCAATACTAAAGTGCCTATAAGAACATCCAATAGTCAAAGGTTAATGAAATACAAACGGTAGAGAGAGAAATAGTCCTATAATTCCTATAATAACTACAACCTAACACTTCCTACCTGGGAATATTGAAGACTCATATTAAAAGGAACCACCAGCTTTCATATGTTCTCATGCTCTGAGCAAGGAACTTAAATGTTAGCTTTCTTACATGGCACATATTGCACTTTTACTTTCTTCTCCAACACTTTGTTTTTGCATTATTTAAACCAAATTGAACATGTTTCATTATTTATTTGAGGCTAAAATTATTTTATTGATGTATTATATTAAGTTAAAATACGTGTTCATTCAGTATTGTTGTAATTGTCATTACAAATAAATAATTAATTGGTATCGGCTTTGTTTGGCCCTCCAATAATCGGTATCGGCACTGAAAAATCATAATCAGTCGACCTCTAATATGAATCCTATACATTTAAATGGACAATTTGGGTGCCATCAATTTGCTTAATTTCTAAGAAGCTCAAAAGTACATTTAAACAAAATAATGTTGCAGGAATGCTAATATTATCTGTTTAACAACAGAAACAATTTCATAATCTGAGATGGTGGGTGTCAAAATCCTCTTGTGCTTTGAGGTGGAAGACCTAGTTTAGAGTACAATGCGCAAGGGAACATCGCCTAGCACTCACTCACCTGTGTTCTCTCTCTTCATCTTATCCTGGAGTTCCTGCAGAATTTTCCTCAGACTCTCATTCTCTCTTTGAGTTCTGGCCGTGTTCTCCTGATACTCTGACACCGTCTCTTTAACCACCTGCAGAACCTCATGCACCGCCACCGTCAGCAGTTTCGCCACACGGGCGTTCAGACGCTCAATTTTAGACATCTTTCGAAGGCTTCCATCTGCTTAATAGATGAGGTGCAAAACTCTTAAAAATCAGCACTAGAAATACAGTTAAAACGTGGTGTAAAATGTATCACATGAATGAAACAATGCAACTGCTACATATGTTCTGTTCAAGCAACAATGTTGCCATAAATGGAGTGCAAGACTTCCAAGGCAGTGGCTAGGTTTTCATCCAAATGGCGACAGATTTTCATGCGAATATTCTAGACAATATGCCAATTTTCCCACCAAATGGATGTATTGCGGATTTTTTTTAATCAGTGCGCGATGACGTATTACACACAACATTTACACTTACATTTTCATGTACCGAATAATAACCGAATAATAATCTAAAGTTCAATGTGTTTCAATCGCATTTTCAACTCTACCGATAGTTTTGTCACAATAGCAAATGTGCCTACTCTGGTCTTGGCACCTGCGCTCTATAGCCAGCAACTCGCAGATACATTGCGGGTAGGCTGTGGGGGTTGTCTATTCTACATGATGAGATTATTATGGATAAGAGCGATAATATTTGGATTTGTCAAGCATCGAACATCATGTCCCTAGACTAATACCCTCGATATTTATTGGAAAGCAGCATCAAGCTCAACACCGTGCACTTTCACCACCATGTGAAGTTAATCGTAACTTATTTCATATGTATCTTAATAAACTGTATGGTTTCCCGAGTCGTACTAGTGGGATGACCACACACCATATCATCGCGTGCCTCCAAATGTACGTCGATTTGATGGTTATATCAACATTTGCGCATAAAGGCGTTTCCACCGCCATTTCCATCATAATGACTTTTACCGACACAAAAAGATACAATGTCAAAAAAACAAAATATCTGTCGGCATTTATAACATTACACCAAAACTTCCACAGCTGCGCCGATTTTTTTTTATCTATGGGACTTTCCTTGCATAAAAACTGTGGATGGAAACGTGGTTAATGACATATATTTACATTACATTTTCACGACGGATAACGTAGAAGGATAAATACTACTAATGGAACCTTACCCATCTGACTTCTCCTCTCACTCCTTAGAGCATGGAATCCGCCTGAAATACAAGTTAATCACAAACCGACTTTTGTGCTAGGGTGTCCGACAGATTCTTGATTCGATATCTCTAGACGGGGACATTTAACAACAGATTAGAGAAAAATTGGACATAAACAACATTTGTCAGATCATCGTCTCGTCAGAACCACAAATGAAATACTTCCGGGTCATAGAATTTCAAAAAAGTTCAAAATAAAAGTCCCTTTCGACATATTCAAATCAAAATGTATTTCTCAAACGCACCGAATACAACAGGTATAGATAGACCTGACAGTGAAATGCTTACTTTACAAGCCCTTAACCAACAATGCAGTTTTAAGACAAAGTGAAAAATAACAAATAATTAAATGAAACAATGCAGCAGTAAAATAACAGTAGCGAAGCTATTTACAGGGGGTACCGGCACAGAGTCAATGTGTGGGGGCACAGGTTAGTCGAGGTAATTGAGGTAACATGTACATGTAGGTAGAGTTAGTGACTACAGTAAGTGACTACAGTATGCATAGATAATAAACAGAGAGTAGCAGCAGAGTAAAGGGGGGGGGACAATGCAAATAGTATGGGTAGCCATCTGATTAGATGTTCAGGAGACTTATGGCTTGTGGGTAGAAACTGTTAAGCCTCTTGGACCTAGACTTGGTGCTCCGTTACCGCTTGTCGTGCGGTAGCAGATAGAACAGTCCATGACTAGGGTGGCGGGGGTCTTTGACAATTTTTAGGGCCCTCCTCTGACACCACCTGGTATAGAGGTCCTGGATGACAGGAAGCTTGGCCCCAGTGATGTACTGGGCCGTACGCACTACCCTCTGTAGTGCCTTGTGGTTGGAGGCCGAGTAATTGCCAAACCAGGCAGTGATGCAAAGAGTTAGGATGCTCTCGATGGTGCAGCTATTGAATCTTTTGAGGATCTGAGAACCCATGCCCATTTTCAGTCTCCTGCACTCTTCATGACTGTCTTGGTGTGTTTGGACCATGATAGTTTGTTGGTGATGTAGACACCCAGGAACTTAATGCTCTCAACCTGCTCCCCTACAGCCTTGTCGATGAGAATGGTGCTCAGTCCTCCTTTTCTTGTAGTCCACAATCATCTCCTTTGTCTTGATCACGTTGAGGGAGAGGTTATTGTCCTGGCACCACACGGCCAGGTCTCTGACCTCCTCCCTATAGGCTGTCTCATTGTTGTCAGTGATCAGGCCTACCACTGTTGTGTCATCTGCAAACTTAATGATGGTGTTGGAGTCGTGCCTGGCCATGCAGTCATGAGTGCACAGGGAGTACAGGAGGGGACAGGGCACGCACCCGGGGGGCCCCCGTGTTAAGGATCAGCATGGCGGATGTATTGTTACCTACCCTTACCACCTGGGGGCGGCCCGTCAGGAAGTCCAGGATCCAGTTGCAGAGGGAGGTGTTTAGTCCCAGGGTCCTTAGCTTTGTGATGAGTTTTGAGGGCACTATGGTGTTGAACGCTGAGTGGTAGCATTCTCACTTAGGTGTTCCTTTTGTCCAGGTGGGAAATGGCAGTGTGGAGTGCAATAGAGATTGCATCATCTGTGGATCTGTTAGGCCAGTATACAAATTGGATTGGGTCTAGGGTTTCTGGGATTATGGTGTTGATGTAAGCCATGACCAGCCTTTCAAAGCACTTCATGGCTACAGATTTGAGTGCTACGAGTTGGTAGTCATTTAGGCAGGTTACCTTAGTGTTCTTTGGCACAGGGACTATGGTGGTCTGCTTGAAACATGTTGGTATTACAGACTCAGTCAGGGACAGATTGAAAATGTCAGTGAAGACACTTGCTAGTTGGTCAGCGCATGCTCGGAGTACACGTCCTGGTAATCCGTTTGGCCCTGCAGCCTTGTGAATGTTGACCTGTTCAAAGGTCTTACATCGGCTACGGAGAGTGTGATCACACAATCGTCCGGAACAGCTGATGCTTTCATACATGCTTCTGTCATGTACTGTCATGTTGTCTTGTCTCTGTCCTTTCCCTTCACCCTGTCTCCCTCTGCTGGTCGTGTTAGGTTACCTTTTCTCCCCCGCTTTCCCCCAGCTGTCCCTTGTCTCCTCTAACTACCCATTCACCCCGTTCCCCACCTGTTCCCTTTTTCCCTCTGATTAGGTCCCTATATCTCTCTCTGTTTCTGCTCCTGTCCTTGTCGGATTCTTGTTTGTTTGTGTCATTCATGCCTGAACCAGACTGCCGTCATGTTTGCTGTAACCTTGTCCTGTCCTGTCGGAATCTGCCGGTCCATCTGAGCCTACCTATGTTTGGTAATTAAAGAAGCTCTGTTTAAGTTGATTCGCTTTTGGGTCCTCATTCACGCACCGTAACAGAAGAATCCGACCAAGAATGGACCCAGCGACTTCGGATCCTCTCCACTCAGCCGTCGAGATCCAGGGAGCGATGCTAGGCAGACACAAGCAGGAATTGTCTGCTGCTCGACATGCCGTTGAGACCCTGGCCACCCAAGTCTCCAACCTCACAGAACAGGTTCACCATCTCCGCCTCGATCCACCGGCCACTTCCAGGGCTTTCGAATCTCCGGAGCCCAGAATCAATAACCCGCCGTGTTACTCTGGGGAGCCCACTGAATGCCGCTCGTTCCTCACCCAGTGTGATATTGTGTTTTCTCTCCAGCCCAACACTTACTCCAGGAGCACTGCTCGTGTCGCCTACGTCATATCTCTCCTTATTGGACGGGCTCGTGAGTGGGGCACGGCAATCTGGGAGGCAAGGGCTGAGTGTACTAACCAGTATCAAGACTTTAAGGAGGAGATGATACGGGTTTTTGATCGATCTGTTTTTGGGGAGGAGGCTTCCAGGGCCCTGTCTTCCCTATGTCAAGGCAATCGATCCATAACAGACTACTCTATTGAGTTTCGCACTCTTGCTGTCTCCAGTGGCTGGAACGAGCCGGCCTTGCTCGCTCGTCTTCTGGAGGGTTTCCGCGCAGAGGTAAAGGATGAGATTCTCTCCCGGGAGGTTCCTTCCAGCGTGGATTCCTTGATTGAACTCGCTATTCGCATTGAGCGACGGGTTGATCTTCGTCACCGAGCTCGTGGAAAGGAGCTCGCGCTCTCCGTCGCCTCCCTCTCCGCATCACTACCATCTTCCTCTGCCGGCTCGGGTGCTGAGCCCATGCAGCTGGGAGGTATCCGCATCTCGACTAAGGAGAGGGAACGGAGAATCACCAACCGCCTCTGTCTCTATTGCGGTTCCGCTGGTCATTTTGTCACTTCATGTCCAGTAAAAGGCCAGAGCTCGTCAGTAAGCGGAGGGCTACTGGTGAGCGCTACTACTCCTGTCTCTCCTTCAAGATCCTGCACTACCTTGTCGGTCCATCTACGCTGGACCGGTTCGTCAGCTTCCTGCAGTGCCTTAATAGACTCTGGGGCGGAGGGCTGTTTTATGGACGAGACCTGGGCCCGGGAACATGACATTCCTCTCAGACAGTTAAAGGAGCCCACGGCCTTGTTCGCCCTGGATGGTAGTCCTCTCCCCAGGATTCAGCGTGAGACGCTACCTTTAACCCTCACTGTTTCTGGTAATCATAGTGAAACCATTTCTTTTTTAATTTTTCGTTCACCTTTTACACCTGTTGTTTTGGGCCATCCCTGGCTAGTTTGTCATAATCCTTCCATTAATTGGTCTAGTAATTCTATCCTCTCCTGGAACGTCTCTTGTCATGTGAAATGTTTAATGTCTGCTATCCCTCCTGTTTCCTCTGTCTCTTCTTCACAGGAGGAGCCTGGTGATTTGACAGGGGTGCCGGAGGAATATCACGATCTGCGCACGGTGTTCAGTCGGTCCAGGGCCACCTCTCTTCCTCCACACCGGTCGTATGATTGTAGTATTGATCTCCTTCCGGGAACCACCCCCCCCCGGGGTAGACTATACTCTCTGTCGGCTCCCGAACGTAAGGCTCTCGAAGATTATTTGTCTGTAGCTCTTGACGCCGGTACCATAGTCCCCTCCTCCTCTCCCGCCGGAGCGGGGGTTTTTTTTTGTCAAGAAGAAGGACGGGTCTCTGCGCCCCTGCATAGATTATCGAGGGCTGAATGACATAACAGTGAAGAATCGTTATCCGCTTCCTCTTATGTCTTCAGCCTTCGAGATCCTGCAGGGAGCCAGGTTTTTCACTAAGTTGGACCTTCGTAACGCTTACCATCTCGTGCGCATCAGGGAGGGGGACGAGTGGAAGACGGCGTTTAACACTCCGTTAGGGCACTTTGAATACCGGGTTCTTCCTTTCGGCCTCGCTAACGCTCCAGCTGTCTTTCAGGCATTAGTCAATGATGTCCTGAGAGACATGCTGAATATCTTTGTTTTCGTTTACCTTGACGATATCCTGATTTTTTCACCGTCACTCCAGATTCATGTTCAGCACGTTCGACGTGTCCTCCAGCGCCTTTTAGAGAATTGTCTTTTTGTGAAGGCTGAGAAGTGCACTTTTCATGCCTCCTCCGTCACATTTCTCGGTTCTGTTATTTCCGCTGAAGGCATTAAGATGGATCCCGCTAAGGTCCAAGCTGTCATTGATTGGCCCGTCCCTAAGTCACGCGTCGAGCTGCAGCGCTTTCTCGGCTTCGCGAACTTCTATCGTCGTTTCATCCGTAATTTCGGTCAGGTGGCAGCTCCTCTCACAGCCCTTACTTCTGTCAAGACGTGCTTTAAGTGGTCCGTTTCTGCCCAGGGAGCTTTTGATCTCCTCAAGAATCGTTTTACATCCGCTCCTATCCTTGTTACACCTGACGTCTCTAGACAGTTCGTTGTCGAGGTTGACGCGTCAGAGGTGGGAGTGGGAGCCATCCTTTCTCAGCGCTCCCTCTCTGACGACAAGGTCCACCCATGCGCGTATTTTTCTCATCGCCTGTCGCCGTCGGAACGTAACTATGATGTGGGTAACCGCGAACTGCTCGCCATCCGGTTAGCCCTAGGCGAATGGCGACAGTGGTTGGAGGGGGCGACCGTTCCTTTTGTCGTTTGGACTGACCATAGGAACCTTGAGTACATCCGTTCTGCCAAACGACTTAATGCGCGTCAGGCGCGTTGGGCGCTGTTTTTCGCTCGTTTCGAGTTCGTGATTTCTTATCGTCCGGGCTCTAAGAACACCAAGCCTGATGCTTTGTCTCGTCTCTTCAGTTCTTCAGTAGCCTCCACTGACCCCGAGGGGATTCTCCCTGAGGGGCGTGTTGTCGGGTTGACTGTCTGGGGAATTGAGAGGCAGGTAAAGCAAGCACTCACTCAAACTCCGTCGCCGCGCGCTTGTCCTAGGAACCTTCTTTTCGTTCCCGTTCCTACTCGTCTGGCCGTTCTTCAGTGGGCTCACTCTGCCAAGTTAGCCGGCCACCCTGGCGTTCGGGGTACGCTTGCTTCCATTCGCCAGCGTTTCTGGTGGCCCACCCGGGAGCATGACACGCGTCGTTTCGTGGCTGCTTGTTCGGTCTGCGCGCAGACTAAGTCCGGTAACTCTCCTCCTGCCGGCCGTCTCAGGCCGCTTCCTATTCCCTCTCGACCGTGGTCTCACATCGCCTTAGATTTTGTCACCGGACTGCCTTCGTCAGCGGGGAAGACTGTTATTCTTACGGTTGTCGATAGGTTCTCTAAGGCGGCTCATTTCATTCCCCTTGCTAAGCTTCCTTCTGCTAAAGAGACGGCACAAATCATCATCGAGAATGTTTTCAGAATTCATGGCCTTCCGTCAGACGTCGTTTCGGACAGAGGTCCGCAATTCACGTCTCAATTTTGGAGGGAGTTTTGCCGTTTGATTGGGGCTTCCGTCAGTCTCTCTTCCGGCTTTCACCCCCAGTCTAACGGTCAAGCAGAACGGGCCAATCAGACTATTGGTCGCATCTTACGCAGTCTTTCTTTTCGCAACCCTGCGTCTTGGTCAGAACAGCTCCCCTGGGCAGAATACGCCCACAACTCGCTTCCTTCGTCTGCGACCGGGCTATCTCCTTTTCAGAGTAGCCTCGGGTACCAGCCTCCGTTGTTCTCATCTCAGTTCGCCGAGTCCAGCGTCCCCTCCGCTCAGGCTTTTGTCCAACGTTGCGAGCGCACCTGGAAGAGGGTCAGGTCTGCACTTTGCCGTTATAGGGCGCAGACTGTGAGAGCTGCTAATAAGCGTAGAACGAAGAGCCCTAGATATTGTCGCGGTCAGAGAGTTTGGCTCTCCACTCAGAACCTTCCCCTTAAGACGGCTTCTCGCAAGTTGACCCCGCGGTTCATTGGTCCATTCCGTATCTCTCAGGTCATTAATCCTGTCGCAGTGCGACTTCTTCTTCCGCGATATCTTCGTCGCGTCCACCCTGTCTTCCATGTCTCCTGTGTTAAGCCCGTTCTTCGCGCCCCCGCTCGTCTTCCCCCCCCCCCCCCATCCTTGTCGAGGGCGCACCTATCTACAGGGTCCGTAAAATCTTGGACATGCGTCCTCGGGGCCGTGGTCATCAGTACCTAGTTGACTGGGAGGGGTACGGTCCTGAGGAGAGGAGTTGGGTTCCCTCTCGGGACGTGCTGGACCGTGCGCTGATTGATGATTTCCTCCGTTGCCGCCAGGTTTCCTCCTCGAGTGCGCCAGGAGGCGCTCGGTGAGTGGGGGGGTACTGTCATGTACTGTCATGTTGTCTTGTCTCTGTCCTTTCCCTTCACCCTGTCTCCCTCTGCTGGTCGTGTTAGGTTACCTTTTCTCCCCCGCTTTCCCCCAGCTGTCCCTTGTCTCCTCTAACTACCCATTCACCCCGTTCCCCACCTGTTCCCTTTTTCCCTCTGATTAGGTCCCTATATCTCTCTCTGTTTCTGCTCCTGTCCTTGTCGGATTCTTGTTTGTTTGTGTCATTCATGCCTGAACCAGACTGCCGTCATGTTTGCTGTAACCTTGTCCTGTCCTGTCGGAATCTGCCGGTCCATCTGAGCCTACCTATGTTTGGTAATTAAAGAAGCTCTGTTTAAGTTGATTCGCTTTTGGGTCCTCATTCACGCACCGTAACAGCTTCAGTGTTGCTTGCCTCGAAGTGAGCATAGAGGTAATTTAGCTCGTCTGGTAGGCTCGTGTCAATGGGCAGCTTGCGGCTGTGCTTCCCTTTGTAGTCCGTAATAGTTTGCAAGCCCTGCCACATCCGACTAGCATCGGAGCCGGTGTAGTACAATTCAATCTTAGTCATGTATTGATGCTTTGCCTGTTTGATGGTTCATTGGAGGGCATAGCAGGATTTCTTATAAGCTTCCGGGTTAGAGTCCCACTCCTTGAAAGCGATAGCTCTACCCTTTAGCTCAGTCACATATTCCAGTCTGTGCTAAAAAACAGTCCTGTAGCTTATCATCTAAGTAATCTGATTACTTCTTTATTGACCGAGTCACTGGTGCTTCCTGCTTTAGTTTTTGCTTGTAAGCAGGAATGAGGAGGATATAATTATGGTCAGATTTGCCAAATGGAGGGCAAGCGAGAGCTTAGTACACATCTCTGTGTGTGGAGTAAAGGATGGTCTAGATTTTCTTTCCCTCTGGTTGCACATTGACCATGCTGGTAGAAATGACGTAAAACGGATTTAAGTTTCCCTGCATTAAAGTCCCCGGCCACTAGGAGTGCCGCATCTGGATGAGCGTTTTCTTGTTTGCTGATGGCCGTATTCAGCTCATTGAGTGCGGTCTTAGTGCCAGCATCAGTTTGTGGTGGTAAATAGACAGCAATGAAGAATATAGATGAAAACTCTCTTGGTAAATAGTGTTCTACAGCTTATCATGAGATACTCAACCTCAGGCGAGCAAAACGTAGAGACCTTCTTACTATTAGATGTCGTGCACCAGCTGTTGTTTACAAATTTAAACAGACCGCCACCTCTTGTCTTACCGGAGGCAGCTGTTCTATCTTGCCGATGCAGTGTAAAACCCGCCAGCTGTATGCTATTCATGTCATCGTTCAGCCACGACTCGGTGAAACTTAAGATACCAACGGGACTTTAAAAACAGTAGTAAGATATATACGTGATCGTAGTTCGTCTATTTTGTTATCCAATGATTGTACGTTGGCTAATAGGACTGATGGTAAAGGCAGTCTAAACATAAAAAATGGTTACATTTTTTTTTATATTTAAGTGACATTTGCATTAAATGTGGGTTTAAAACATGTTTGATGGTCAAATAAATGGTCTATAAGCAAAAATGTATTCCATATAGATTGATATGCATTGTGGAATGGGCGGAGTAAAAGGCCAGCAACACTCTGTATTATTTAGAGCCACATGAAATGACACCATATATACAGTGCCTTGCGAAAGTATTCGGCCCCCTTGAACTTTGCGACCTTTTGCCACATTTCAGGCTTCAAACATAAAGATATAAAACTGTATTTTTTTGTGAAGAATCAACAACAAGTGGGACACAATCATGAAGTGGAACGACATTTTTTGGATATTTCAAACTTTTTTAACAAATCAAAAACTGAAAAATTGGGCGTGCAAAATTATTCAGCCCCCTTAAGTTAATACTTTGTAGCGCCACCTTTTGCTGCGATTACAGCTGTAAGTCGCTTGGGGTATGTCTTTATCAGTTTTGCACATCGAGAGACTGACATTTTTTCCCATTCCTCCTTGCAAAACAGCTCGAGCTCAGTGAGGTTGGATGGAGAGCATTTGTGAACAGCAGTTTTCAGTTCTTTCCACAGATTCTCGATTGGATTCAGGTCTGGACTTTGACTAGGCCATTCTAACACCTGGATATGTTTATTTTTGAACCATTCCATTGTAGATTTTGCTTTATGTTTTGGATTATTGTCTTGTTGGAAGACAAATCTCCGTCCCAGTCTCAGGTCTTTTGCAGACTCCATCAGGTTTTCTTCCAGAATGGTCCTGTATTTGGCTCCATCCATCTTCCCATCAATTTTAACCATCTTCCCTGTCCCTGCTGAAGAAAAGCAGGCCCAAACCATGATGCTGCCACCACCATGTTTGACAGTGGGGATGGTGTGTTCAGCTGTGTTGCTTTTACGCCAAACATAACGTTTTGCATTGTTGCCAAAAAGTTCAATTTTGGTTTCATCTGACCAGAGCACCTTCTTCCACATGTTTGGTGTGTCTCCCAGGTGGCTTGTGGCAAACTTTAAACAACACTTTTTATGGATATCTTTAAGAAATGGCTTTCTTCTTGCCACTCTTCCATAAAGGCCAGATTTGTGCAATATACGACTGATTGTTGTCCTATGGACAGAGTCTCCCACCTCAGCTGTAGATCTCTGCAGTTCATCCAGAGTGATCATGGGCCTCTTGGCTGCATCTCTGATCAGTCTTCTCCTTGTATGAGCTGAAAGTTTAGAGGGACGGCCAGGTCTTGGTAGATTTGCAGTGGTCTGATACTCCTTCCATTTCAATATTATCGCTTGCACAGTGCTCCTTGGGATGTTTAAAGCTTGGGAAATCCTCTTGTATCCAAATCCGGCTTTAAACTTCTTCACAGCAGTATCTCGGACCTGCCTGGTGTGTTCCTTGTTCTTCATGATGCTCTCTGCGCTTTTAACGGACCTCAGAGACTATCACAGTGCAGGTGCATTTATACGGAGACTTGATTACACACAGGTGGATTGTATTTATCATCATTAGTCATTTAGGTCAACATTGGATCATTCAGAGATCCTCACTGAACTTCTGGAGAGAGTTTGCTGCACTGAAAGTAAAGGGGCTGAATAATTTTGCACGCCCAATTTTTCAGTTTTTGATTTGTTAAAAAAGTTTGAAATATCCAATAAATGTCGTTCCACTTCATGATTGTGTCCCACTTGTTGTTGATTCTTTACAAAAAAATACAGTTTTATATCTTTATGTTTGAAGCCTGAAATGTGGCAAAAGGTCGCAAAGTTCAAGGGGGCCGAATACTTTCGCAAGGCACTGTACATTCTACAGACCCTACTGAGCACAGGAGGTTGGTGGCACTTTAATTGCGGAGGACAGGCTCGTGGTAATGGCTGGAGCGGAATAGTATAAAATACAGCAAACACTTGATTTCCATTTGGTTGATGACATTCCATTCGCTCCGTTACAGACATTATTATGAGCCGTCCTCCCCTGAGCACCCTCCACTGCTACTGAGTATTCCTTACAATGCTTTTACTGTGGCACCCAGAATAGTTTTCGCTCTATAAGCCAATATGTATTCCATATAGTGATTCACATTGTGACGAATGGAATGGGTGGAGTAAAAGGCCAACAACACTCTGTATTATTCAGAGCCTCATAAAATAATACAATATACAGTACCAGTCAAAAGACTGGACACAGCTACTCCTTCCTGGGTTTTTCTTTATTTGTACTAATTTCTACATTGTAGAATAGTGAAGACTTCAAAACTATGACATAACACATATGGAATCATGCAGTAACCAAAAAAAGTGTTAAAGAAATCAAAATATATTTTGAGATTCTTCAAAGGAGCCACCCTTTGCCTTGATGACAGCTTTGCACACTCTTAGCATTCTCTCAACCAGCTTCATGAGGTAGTCACCTGGAATGCATGTCAATTAACAGGTGTGCCTTGTTAACCTTTTCACAGGTACCAACACACAAGTGTGTTCATTCTACAGTGTTCCCTGTAGAGTATGACCAAATCAGTGTGATTAGAATGCGTATTTAGAACGTCCAGTTTCGAATGACGCCACAATCAGCATTTGCGCTGGCCACACATTTTGCACAAACACAGTCCTTACAAAGTTATGTCCAGAATGTGAGCAGTTTATTTTTGGATGCAATGTTTACACATTCACAGCAGTAGCTACAGCATAACACAATCATCCAAACCCGAGTAATGTAGGCTATATTTGTCCTAGCACTAACTGAGGAAAGATTGACATAACACAAGCGGTCATATTTTTATAACTCTCAGCTGATAGAAACTACAATATGAATGATCTAATAGCAATTGCTATTTATAATTAATGACATCACGGGTGAGCTCACCATTGATCGAAATAATTGAGTAAAACACTTTCTAGAAATCGAAAGTAATCAGGTGATGGGTAGTTTGTGCGCACCGCCATGCTTGTTTTTGTCGCATCAACCAAAGATAATAAGAGGAGACAAGATGAGTTTGGTCTGGTTGTAGTATGCATGTTGAAGGGGGTGTGTCATATACGATCATCCACTTCCCTTCATTCACTTCCGAAGTTTACCCGAAAATGAGTGAACCATTCCTTCACCTCATTATAACATCTTTGGTCTGGCATATTACGTAACACCCAGAATACATGTATAATATCAACAAACATGGCACCACACATAGCTGGCAAATAGCTTAGCTCAATATAATCAGTACAACCTTCAAAAAAGTATTTTACACACATCATTGGTGTCCATTACAATATATGCAATAATCGGAATGCATTATTTGTCATCAGTAATTGAAAACATGTGAATAAAACTGTAATACATTATTCTCCATACATACATACATACATACATACATATGTAACGGATGTGAAACGGCTAGCTTAGTTAGCGGTGCGCGCTAAATAGCGTTTCAATCGGTGACGTCACTTGCTCTGAGACCTTGAAGTAGTAGTTCCCCTTGCTCTGCAAGGGCCGCGGCTTTTGTGGAGCGATAGGTAACGATGCTTCGTGGGTGACTGTTGTTGATGTGTGCAGAGTCTAAAGTTATACTGTTACACATACATACATACATGCATACTGTATGCGCCTACAGTAGAAACGACAACATGATATACAGAAAATAAGGAACTTACTTTGATAGGAACGTACACATGTCCAAAGTTATTATGTGTAGTAAAACAACAAGGAAGGCAAAGTGAGCACCAGCAAGAACATTTTCCAATTCGTGCAAGACTGAGCAAATATTTGCTTACTTGATCTGCGCAAACATGAGTGAAGTGTGGTGGCTTCTCCTGGAAGAGAGAGGTTTACCCATCTCCGTAAAGCTTCAAACATAAATTGTCCGCAGCGCTGAAATGGACTACTTCTATATGAATTAATGAGGAGGTGGAACACACCTCAATTCAAACTGTTGTTAGAAAATACAACTTGATAGAAAATGATTAGAAATTGGCAAGTTGAAACATAGCCTATAGATAATTAGCAGGTGGTGCGTGTTAATCTCCTGTTGCGTAATAATCACATTTTGGAAAAGTGAGTGCATTCTGACATCACGTGCATAAAACAACTCACGCTGGGGCGACCGTTAGAAATATTTGGAACTCACATGTGAAAAGGTTAAAAGTTAATTTGTGAAATGTCTTTCCTTTCTTAATGCGTTTGAGTCAAACAATTGTGTTGTGACAAGGTAGGGGTAGGGGACCAAGTCCATATTTTGGCATGAACAGCTCAAATAAGCAAAGAGAAATGACAGTGACATGAAGGTCAGTCAATACGGAACATTTCAAGAACTTTGACATTTTCTTCACGTGCAGTCGCAAAAACCATCAAGCGATATGATAAAACTGGCTCTCATGAGGACCGCCACAGCAAAGGAAGACCCAGAGTTACCTCTGCTGCAGAGGATACGTTCATTAGAGTTAAACTGCATCTCCGATTGCAGCCCAAATAAATGTTTCACAGTGTTCAAGTAACAGACACATGTCAACATCAACTGTTCAGAGGAGACAGCGTGAATCAGGCCTTCGTGGTCGCATTGCTGCAAAGAAACCACTACTAATAGACACCAATAACAAGAGACTTTCTTGAGCCAAGAAACACAAGCAATGGACATTAGACCGGTGGAAATCTGTCCTCTAGGCAGAGGTCCTCTGTCCAGTGTCTGTGTTCTTTTGCCCATCTTAATCTTTTCTTTTTATTGGCCAGACTGAGATATGGCATTTTATTTGCAACTCTGCCTAGAAGGCCAGCATCCCGGAGTCGCCTCTTCACTATTGACTTTGAGACTGGTGTTTTGTGGGTACTATTTAATTAATCTTCCAGTTGAGGACTTGTGAGGTGTCTTTCTCAAACTAGACACTCTAATGTACTTGTCCTCTTGCTCAGTTGTGCACCGGGGCCTCCCACTCTTTCTATTCTGGCTAGTGAGAGTTTAAGCTGTTTTGTGAAGGGAGTAGTACACGTCGTTGTACGACATCTTCAGTTTCTTGGCAATATCTCGCACTGAATAGTTTTCATTTCTCAGAACAAGAATAGACTGACAAATTTCAGAAGAAAGTCTTTGTTTCTGGCCATTTTGAGCCTGTAATGGAACCCACAAATGCTGATGCTTCAGATACTCAACTAGTTTAAAGAAGGCCAGTTTTATTTGCTTATTTAATCAGAACTAAAGTTTTCAGCTGTGCTAACATAATTGCAAAAGGCTTTTCTAATGATCAATTAGCCTTTTAAAATTATAAACTTGGATTAGCTAACACAACATGCCATTGGAACACAGGAGTGATGTTGCTGATAATGGGCCTCTGTACGCCTGTGTAGACATTCCATAAAAAAATCTGCCGTTTCCAGCTACAAAAGTCATTTACAACATTAACAACGTCTACACTGTATTTCTGATCAATTTAATGGTATTTTAATGGACAAAACATTTTGCTTTTCTTTCTAAAACAAGGACATTTCTAAGTGACCCCAAACTTTTGAACGGTAGTGTATGTCCCCATTAACAGTAAAACATAATCAAAAGCTATTTCTTTCACATACTTGCTTTGCTGTTTTGTTGTTAATTTGTTCAGTCTCAACGAGGATTTCATCATATATGTCAAGCAGTGAAGTTTCAGCTCTGTCTGTCAGTGGCCTCTCTTCCTCGCTGCGCACTGTCACTGTGTCCGTTTCCATCTTATCCAGCTGTGTCTGTAACATTTCACGTAAACCCTGTTTGTCTGCATCGAAGTAGCGGTCCTTGTACCTAGCACAGTGACACTGTAAAGAAGCTCAGAAAGAATGCCTCCGAATCACTTGTTCACTGCCCTTGTAGAGTACTTTTGCTTTAACCCCACGGTCTGTGTCGGCAGTTTTGTTGTGCAGGCGTTTCAATGCTACAACAGAAGGTATCACGTCTGCTGCAGATGCAGTTGATTATCTTATTTCTCAAGTCAGTTGTTCGAATGGAGCTAGGAGTATATTCATGTTTCCAAGTTTCAAACATGTTCTCAAATGCCATTGAAATGGCAGCAGCGGTATGAGAACCAGCACATTATTAAGCATGCAATACGGCTTTCCTCAGTACGAAATCCTCGTCGACCCACTGTGCTGTCAGACTCTGCATGCTCATGGGGCTGACATCGCTGGTCCAAATGTCAGTCGTGAATCTAATAGCAGTGACGCCCATAGCAAGTAGCTCAGGGATGTGCGTTTCAACAATACTGTGTAACTCCGGTAGGGCAACATCTGAAAAATAGCGCCTACTTGGTAGTGTGTACCGGTGCTCGGGGTGCTCGACCAAACGGTGAAAGCTAACATCATCCATGACAGAGAACTGTTGACTGCCAAGGGCAATGAATTCCATTATCTTGGCATTAAGGGATTTCACCTTTGAGTTGTCTGCCTGAAATTGTCTTACTCTTTCAAATGAATGCTCGACCTGAACTTATTTAGTTGTTGGAAGTGTGCGCTTAGTATTTTTCTGCTTTTGTTCTCTGTACCACTGTATTTTTCGTGACGTCATTACGTTATCTACCTACATTATATAGGTATGCACGTCAGCTTTGACATTGGTTTTGCACATCGGCATTAATCTAGACATCGGGCTGATGCCGATGTTAGCATCTTTAGCTAATATCATCCGATTCCGATATGCTTACTGATATATCGTGCATCCCTAGTGTTATTTCAAAGTTTTGATGTCTTTACTATTATTCTACAATATAGACAATAGCAAAAATTAAGAAAAACCCTTGAATGAGTAGGTGTGTCAAAACATTTTAATGGTACTGTATACATTCTACAGACCCTACTGAGTATTCCAAACCCAACTTTTACATTACATTGGCACATAGAATAGTTTTTTCTCTATAAGCCACTATGCAATTTACAGGCCTAAAGTGTATTGCTTTGGGCCCACGTAATAGGTGGAGTAGAAAGGGCTGCTGGGTATTTATACCACAGTCATCCAAGAAATAATACCATATTGTATCTGCGTTCCAAAAAAAGGACACACCCTCCTCCACTTACCCTCACTTTATGACCTTGGGGGAATCCCCGTCACCATATTGGACGTCGGTCCAAATGATTAGCCAAGCAAAATAACTTCGCAACGTAAGCCCATCAGACCTCGTTTTTGATCAAATATCGTATAACCACAGACTTTTTTTTTTAAATTTGAAAACTGGAAGTCTTAATGTTGCTGCCTTGACGCCAATCGTCTTTATGCTGCTACATTGTAGCAAAAAGCCAATGTTTTACTGCCACCTACTGAGTTGGAGATTTAGAGCAGGCCGCAATAGTAGTCAAAGGGCCAACCACCAAAAATGTGTTGTTCCGTGACACAGGAAACAAAACTGCTAAATTTCAACAACATTACGTATATAATGTTATGAATATGAACTCTGTGTTTTTCAAAACTTGTAAAAGTTGCATATTATTTTCTTAGTTTTAATAATAAGAAGTTAGGACTTTTTGCATCGAAATCATAGCGCATTTTCGGTAATTTCCTATTCTTTTGTTGCACAATTGCACACAGAACACAACTATTTGTGCGCTCGGTGTTCGTCCTTGCATATTAATATTATATTTATTTTATATAGCGCCTTTCATTATACAGATAAGCTCAAAGACACTTAAAAACAAAAGTACATGTAGTTCTTTGGCTGGACAATGGTCTTCAACAGAGGCTGGCGCGTCAAGATCACGTACTTCTCAGGTGAGACGCACATAGTAGTGATGGGTCGTTCGCGAACGAACGCCTCTATTTGAACGGATATTTTCTAACGTGAAAGAGCCGTTCATTTGGCTTCTGATTTGCATAGTGCTACTACGTTCTCGACCAGCCTCATTATTGCAATAATTAATCGATATTAAATAAAGATGATTGTTTGAAGAAATGACCAAATCTCTCTCAGTACTGAATTTCCATGACAGCTTGCAATTACGTGTATTATTATTACAATTTCAATTAGAGGAAATAAATTTTACATTTTACAGGCTATGATCAAAACAACAACCAACTCTCTGACATATAAAGGGAGAGAGAGAATGATAGAAGAGGGAGAATGTTAAACAGGGACTTCGAACAGATATCTCTGTGTTGTCTTTGACAATATAGCTAATTTTGACATTGTGGCTGTGTCATATGTGGCTATATACAGAACCAGTCAAAAGTTTGGACACACCTACTCAATCCAGGGTATTTCTTTATTTGTACTATTTTCTACATTGTAGAATAATAGTGAAGACATCAAAACTATTCAATAACACATATGGAATCATGTAGTAACCATTTTTTTTTTAAACAAATCAAGATATATTTTGTTTGAGATCCTTCAAAGTAGCCACCCTGTGCCTTGATGACAGCTTTGCACACACTTGGCATTCTCTCAACCAGCTTCATGAGGTAGTCACCTGGAATGCATTTCAATTAACAGGTGTGCCTTGTTAAAAGTTCATTTGTGGAATTTCTTAATGCGTTTCAGCCAATCAATTGTGTTGTGACAAGGTAAGTGTGTGATGGATTCTGTTAAAATGTAACATGTTTCAAGTTAAACTGTGGTTTGTTTGTATCCTGATTGGTGAATGATTACTGTGAGTATTAATGGAGTTTAGGCCATGAAACTGTGTGTATGCTAATTTGGAAAGGTTGACCTAATCAGATAAGAGAAAATTGCCTAGGATCAGAGAGCAGGGTCAGGCCCAGGACAGTGAAGATGGACGGGGTGTGATTCTGACGTTGTAAATGAGAACTTGTTCTCAACTAGCTTACCTGGTTAAATAAAATAAAGGTGATTTTTTATTAATTTTTTAAACATCTAGCTAAACAAAGAGAGGACCATGGACATTCCACAGGGGAGATATGGGAAACTCATTGGGGTCATAAAATGTATAGCTGGGGAAGTGACACCTACAAGAGTGTGGTGACCAAAAGGAGGGAAGAGTACAAGATGTGTTGTGAACTTTCTAAATGTATGCACTCAGCTCACAGCATCCTTGGTAATAAACACTTGAAACTTCTCTGGAGCTTTTGGTCTCAATCAATCTTTGCAATCAAAGAGGTTGCAATAGCAATTTTCTTTTTAACAGGTGGTATACAGAAGATAGCCCTATTTGGTAAAAGACCAAGTCCATATTATGGCAAGAACAGCTCAAATAAGCAAAGAGAAACGACAGTCCATCATTACTTTAAGACACTTTGAAAGCTTCTTCAAGTGCAGTCGCAAAACCCTCAAGCGCTATGATGAAACTGGCTCTCATGAGGAAAAGGAAGACCCAGAGTTATCTCTGCTGCAGAGGATAAGTTTATTAGAATTACCAACCTCAGAAATTGCAGCCCAAATAAATGCTTCACAGAGTAACAGACACATCTCAACATCAACTGTTCAGATGAGACTTGCGTGAATCAGGCCTTCATGGTCGAATTGCTGCAACAAAAAAACAACTACTAAAGGACACCAATAACAAGAAGAGACTTGCTTGGGCCAAGAAACACGAGCGATGGATATTAGACCAGTGGAAATCTTTCCTTTTGTCTGATGAGTCCAAATTTCAGATTGTTGGTTCCAACCGCTGTGTCTTTGTGAGACACAGAGTAAGTAAATGGATAATCTCCGCATGTGTGGTTCCCACCTGAATCATGGAAGAGGAGGTGTGATGGTGTGGGGGTGCTTTGCTGGTGACACCGTCTGTGATTTATTTATAATTCAAGGCACACTTAACCAGCATGGCTACCACAGCATTCTGCAGCGATACGCCATCCCATCTGGTTTGCGCTAAATGTGAGACTATAATTTGTTTTTCAACAGGACCCAAAATACACCTCCAGGCTGTGTAAGGGCTATTTGACCAAGGAAATGGAGTGTTGCATCAGATGACCTGGCCATCACAATCACCCGACCTCAAACCAATTGAGATGGTTTGGGATGAGTTGGACCGCAGAGTAAAGGAAACGCAGCCAACATCTATCCCATGTGTCCGGTACAGGATTCATCCGTGAAGAGCACACTTCTCTGTCTTGCCAGTGGTCATCGAAGGTGAGCATTTGTCCATTGAAGATGGTTACGACGCCAAACTGCAGTCAGGTCAAGACCCTGATGAGGACAACAAGCACACAGATGAGCTTCCCTGAGATGGTTTCTGACAGTTTTTGCAGACCCACAGTTTCATCAGCTGTCCAGGTGGCTGGTCTCAGACGATGGTGAAAAAGCCGAATGTGGAGGTCCTGGGCTGGCGTGGTTACACGGGGTCTGCGGGTGTGAGGCCAGTTGAACGTACTGCCCAATTCTCTAAAACAACACTTATGGTAGAGAAATGAACATTCAATTCACTGGAACAGTTCTGGACATGCCTGCAGTCAGCATGCCAATTACACTCTCCCTCAAAACTTGATGAATCTGTGGCATTGTGTTGTGTGACAAAACTGCACATTTTAGAGTGGACTTATTGTCCACAACACAAGGTGCACCTGTGTATTGATCATGCTGTTTAATCAGCTTCTTGATATGCCACACCTGTCATTTAGATGGATTATCTAGGAAAAAGGAGAAATGCTCACTAACAGGAAGATAAACACATTTTTCCCCAAAATTTGAGTGAAATTAGCTTTTTGTGCGTATGCAACATCTTTCATTTCAGCTCATGAAGCATGGGACCAGGACCAACACTTTACATGTTATGTTTATATTTTTGCTCAGTATATATATATATATACATTGTAAAAATTTATGAAAACAAAAATGTGATCCTAATTTAAGATTATAGTTAAGCATGAGGTTAGAAGTGTGGTTAAGGTTAGGGTTAGATTAAAAATCACATTTTAAAAAGATACATTGTAGAAATCGGCTGGGTTTATGACTTTGTGGCTGTGGTCCACAGTGGTGCTTCCGGAACGGTTATGTCGCGGGACCTGACATTGATACTTCCTGTAGGTATCATATGTTTCCTGTCAAATTTGTATTATACTTTTTGATACGTTTGCTTATGCAATATCAGTTAAAAAAAATAAAAAATAATATAGCCTATTTAAAAACAAAAAAAGACGTACAATTTGTTCCCTAAACCAGAAGTTGTGAACTACAAATATGGCGTATTTTGTATTTTCCACCTAATCCTAGGGTTAGGAATGTCAATTATATCTTCACCAATTTCATTCTAATTGACATGTAAAATGATATGTACATTCATTAATAACTCAATAAAGTTGTACTGCATCACCATATGCCAATTCAATGTTTGAAGTTGTGCACTTTTTGAAATGTGTTTTTCAGTCCTTGATATTCAAGCTTGGAATGTGGGTCCGACATTATTTGAAAAGGATCCCTTACGGAACTTCATGTCAAATAATGTTTGGATATGTTCATCTATTGTTGATTTACAAATCATCAACGTTTGGAGAAATTGCACCTGTGGGGGACACTACTGAGCACTCCATGTCCACCAGGGGTAGGGTATTGAACAAATATGTCTGATTCATCCCAAAGACAAAAAACTAAAACAAAAAATTGGGGGGGGGATTCCATGACCAGACTTGGCTTGTTACACTATGTTTTCTAGGGGTGTATTTAGCTTCATGGTGTGAAAACAAGTGTATGTACGTAAATGTTTATACAACTATGTTATATCAATATTGGAGCATTGATAATATCATATACTATTTAAACATTCTAAACGTTTGATGTGGCAATTCAACCCCAATACCAATTATGGCCTAAAGGCCATAACCGCACCTGGAATGCCATGGTGTCCGGCACAGCATGTTTCTGATAAGCAAGACAACGATGCACTGCATTTCTCACCGCCCTATCCAAATAGAGCAGCTGTGCCATGATTTGGCATTCACCTTCTGAAAATATATGCAGCCAAAAATATATAGTAGCCAACAGAACCCATGCAGAAAAACACACCTGCTGTCTCCATGCGCAAAACATTTTTGGATGTCAATGATACAGAGGTAGCCTACAGAAAGAATGCAGGTAAGGTAATAAGCATAATAGCATGGTATACATAGCCCTATAACTTCAATCTATAGCTACTCCTATCCTATTATGCCTATAATAAAATCCCATATGAAGATGCATTTATTATTGCATAGGCCTATATTGCGCAGGCCTAACTGAAGGTCAGTCGGCCATATAATAAGCTCGACTGTTGTTCCCTGTTACAAATCGATTAAACCGTCCGACCCACAGAACCAACAAGTAAGTGTGAGTGATGTTTTCGCATGTGTGTGTATCTGACTCTCCTACCTGGGTCTGCTGTAACTATTTTACGTGAGTGAGTGAGTTGTTAGACAAATTCCTGAATAAAGTGTTTTCATCATTCAAGATTGCAGCCGGAAGCAACAAGAAGCACTGCGATGTGTGTCGACCCAAGGACAGGAAGACACAGTACACATGCATCAAGTGCAAGAAATACAGTTCCTCATGTGGTTTGTAGGCCAGCCTTAATTTGTGTTCAACGGGGCTCATTTATCGTTTCCATTAAATACTGTATGTAAAATTTGTCCTTCCAATTTGTTCAGTTCAAAGCAATAAACATCAATAGTGATGAAAACCTTGTTTCATTTATATTTGTTCAAGATAAACAATAATTCCACCCATGTCTTAATTTAAATTGATTGGTTTACAAAAATCGCATTCTCTAAAAAATAAAAGTGCTTTCAATGATAAATGTAATCTAGCAGAGGTAAATGGCAAATATTAACCATGTACGCTGTCTATAGCTCTTGTAATTGATATAAGTCAACATTAAGTATTTTTACGTAAATTGTTACAGCGGTACTGTTTTAAAAACCCAATAATGCCGTAGGTCCATCAGACCCACGTTCATTGGGTGAATAACAAAAACATGAACACCACACAAGGGTTAAGCTTACACGCAGGTGTTCAGAGCATGCTAATTAGCACAGGTGGCCGCCTTTGTCTTCCGTAAACAAGTGCTGTAACATGGAGATATGGCCATGTGGGAACACTAACCTTATGTCTAGATGTGTGTGAATTGCAATTATATTATTTTCAGTCAATCTTTGGGATGATCCATCTATGGATCACATGTAATCAATTGAGTATGAAGACAGGATAAGCTTCCAACATCTCTTTAATTGGCTTTGAGTCATGGATTATAGCAGTAAATATGAGCTATTAAACATTTTCTTGCCATCACCAAAATAGTTGTGAATATACAAAGACATGAAAAGTTCATAACGGAATACTGTATATCACTTGACCCATTCTTTTAATGCAATCAATTACAAATTGAAGTAAGAACTTGTTAACTCATAAAAGGGGAACAAAAT
The DNA here is from genome assembly GCF_057628025.1 of Oncorhynchus mykiss. Lineage (NCBI taxonomy): Eukaryota > Metazoa > Chordata > Actinopteri > Salmoniformes > Salmonidae > Oncorhynchus > Oncorhynchus mykiss. Next base: position 27,124,568 of record NC_143037.1, read on the forward strand.
TGACACATTTCAAGCAAAACAATTGTTTGAAACAGGCATTTTAAAACAGAAACCGAGAACTATATAATACACATGGCAATTCAGTCCAGTGGTTCTCCATCTATTACAATGTAAAGCCGGAGTTAGTACGTCGTCATTCAACACAATTTACAGTCTCGTTCTCAGGGTTGTCCTTCCAACGTAGAAGTCGTCTCATCAAACAGACTGAGCAGGTTCTTTGGTTCAAAGCTGGGTCGAGGGAGGGGCTCTGAGCGGACCCAGTTCCGGACGGGCCATTGGGAAGTGTGTGTAGATGTGTTGTGCTGATTGTGTGCGTCCATGGACCGGTCTATCTGGCTGAGTCTGTGAGAGCTTGTGCCTTTAGGGGACCCTGTGAGTGCTGTCATTGTGTGGCGGGATCTGTCTGAGTGGATGCTGGAGGGTGTGTGTGCGAGGTTGAGGCTACGTGAAGGTGTGTGGATGTGACCAGAGTGTGTAGGGGTGTGGGCAGGACTGAGTTGATGGAATACTGGAGGTGAGTTCGGCAGAGGGGTGGAGGTGCTTCCCATCGATAGCCGGGATTTGATTCTGTTGAATGAGAAAATTGTGAGAATGTCAAAGGGCAATAATAAGTGAAATATAAGTTAAGCCTTTTTCTATTGAGTAACTGTGGCTGAAAGGATGGACAAAAGATTGATCTCACCATACTTTTTCAGCAGCAGTGCTAACATTGCATTTTATTTTAATATATTTTTATTATGCCTATGTATGTTATGTTGTGAATTTGAACATGAAATATGTGTCTCTTGTAGATTATTCTGACGTTTTTCGTATGATGTACCCTATGACTAATGAAAACTTGCTATGTCATTGAGATTTTACAGACGTGTTTAATACGCCTTATTTATACACTTTTGTAATATTTATGAAATGTATATTGTTATATTTGGTAGCACTTATTTATTTTTCCTTTGCCTCCAACCCCCTTCGATGTGTAGAACGGATGTGGGTGGAGCCAGGTCCACATAATGGTGCAACTTTCAAAAAATCCCAAAAGCTCTGACGAAGGCCATGTGGCCGATACGTAAGCTTATTAAAGATCGGTGACACTATCAAGAGCAGTGTGCGGTTTCCTTTTTCCTTCAATATATTTTTATTGTTGACTCTTTTAGCTTAACAGGTACAGTTGCGGACAAATATATTGTCACCCTTGCACTTTTCTCAACCTCTTGAAACTAGGAGGCAATATTTTCATTTTTGGAAAAATAACGTTCCCAAAGTAAACGGGCTATTTCTCAGGACCAGATGCTAGAATATGCATATAATTGACAGCTTAGGATAGAAAACACTAAAGTTTCCAAAACTGTAAAAATATTGTCTGTGAGTATAACAGAACTGATATTGCAGGCAAAAGCCTGAGAAAAATCCAATCAGGAAGTGACTCTTATTTTGAAACCCCTGTGTTCCTATGCATCCCTATTGCCCATTGAAAGGGATATCAACCAGATTCCTTTTTCTATGGCTTCCCTAATGTGTCTACAGCCACTAGACAGTTTCAGGCTTTTATTTTGAAAAATTAGCGTGGACAACATTGCGTAAGTGGCCAGCTGAGGGCTCTGAGTGATTTGTGCGTAATAGACAAAGGCGGCCATTGTTTCTCTCTTTCCTACTAAGAAGCCACCTGTCCCGGTTGATATATTATCGAATAGATATTTGAAAAACACCTTGAGGATTGATTATAAAAAACGTTTGCCATGTTTCTGTCGATATTATGGAGCTAATTTTGAATATTTTTCGGCGTTGTCGTGACCGCAATTTCCAGTCGAATTCTCAGCCAAACGTGAAGAACTAAACGGGAGTTATTTCGGCTACAAAAATAATATTTTTGGAAAAAAGGAACATTTGCTATCTAACTGGGAGTCTTGTGAGTGAAAACATCCGAAGCTCAAAGGTAAACGATTTAATTTGATTGCTTTTCTGATTTTCGTGACCAGGTTGCCTGCTGCTAGCTAGGCATAATGCTATGCTAGGCTATCGATGAACTTACACAAATGCTTGTCTTGCTTTGGCTGTAAAGCATATTTTCAAAATCTGAGATGACAGGGTGATTATCAAAAGGCTAAGCTGTGTTTCAATATATTTCACTTGTGACTTCATGAATATTTTCTAGTAATATTTATGTCCGTTGCATTATGCTAATTAGTGTCAGTCGATGACAACGCTCCCGGATCCGGGATGGGTAGTTAGGTGTGCCTTAAGTTAAAACCTCTGTTAATTGAAACGCACCTTCAGTGCTCGGTTGTCCCCACCAAGTCTGTCCCTAAACAATTTGATTTACTGGTTTTACACATTAAAAACGTTCAAATAACTATTTGTTGACTGTGTCTGGGTGTTATCAGCCACCACCAACACCGGCCTGTACTCTAAATGCCCTAAGTTCTCTTCTGGCCCCTTCCACCAGCTGACAAACTAACCCCGATTCAGATGACCATCCTACCCATGCTAGACTACGGAGACTAAATGTATAGATGGGCAGGTAAGGGTGCTCTCGAGTGGCTAGATGTTCTTTACCATTCGGCCATCAGATTTGCCACCAATGCTCCTTACAGGACAGATCACGGCACTCTATACTACTCAGTAAACTGGTCATCTCTGTATACCCTTTGCAAGACCCACTGGTTGATGCTTATTTATAAAAACCCTCTTAGGCCTAACAGTTTGCTTCAGCTAGCGACTGGAACGAGCTGCAACAAACACTCAAACTGGACCGTTTTCTCAATCTCTTCATTCAAAGACTCAATCATGGACACTCTTACTGACAGTTGTGGCTGCTTCGCGTGATGTATTGTTGTGTCTACCGTCTTGCCATTTGTGCTGTTGTCTGTGCCCAATAATGTTTGTACCATGTTTGTGCTGCTGCCATGCTGTTGTGTCTTAGGTCTCTCTTTATGTAGTGCTGTCTCTTGTCGTGATGTATATATATATATATATATATATAAAATATACTTTTTTAATGTGCCTCGACAAAGCAACACAAAGTTCACAGAATCACAAAATCAAGTGCTGAGTCAGCGTGATTCCACAAAATGTTACTACACTCCATGCCACTGTGTGACATGCGAAGGAACCACCAACTGGGAAGTCAGCCAGGCGTTACGGTATATGCCTGTCTTAACTCTGTGTTCTCTTTTAGTTTTGAGCATGCCTTTTTTATTTATATATATATATATATATTTTTTTTTCTTCAGCCCCCCCTTTGGTAGGCCGTCATTGTAAATAAGAATTTGTTCCTAACTTTTGGGACTGGGGGGGGGCAGTATTGAGTAGCTTGGATAATAAGGTGCCCAGAGTAAACTGCCTGCTACTCAGGCCCAAAAGCTAGAATATGCATATAATTAGTAGATTTGGATAGAAAACACTGAAGTTTCTAAAACTGTTTGAATGATGTCTGAGTATAACAGAACTCATATGGCAGGCAAAAACCTGAGAAAAAAATCCAACCAGGAAGTGGGAAATCTGAGGTTTGTAGTTTTTACAAGTCATTGCCTATCGAATATACAGTGTCTATGGGGTCATATTGATGTCTTCACTATTATTCTACAACATAGAAAATAATACAAAATAAAGAAAAACCATTGAATGAACACGTGTCCAAACTTTTGACTGGTACTGTACATTATCCAGCGACAGTAAAGTAGTCAGAGTGTACAAAACATTAGGAACACCTTCCTAATATTGACTTGCACCCACTTTTTCCTCAGAACAGCCTCACTTCATTGGGCATGGATTCTAAAATGGTGTCGAAAGCGTTCCCCACAGATGCTAGCCAATGTTGACTCCAATGCATCCCACAGTTGTGTCAAGTTGGCTGGTAGTGGATCACTACTCTAAATAGCTCGTTCCATCTCATCCCACAGATGCTCGACTGGATTGAGATCTTGTGACTGGGCAGGCCAATGCAGTAAGCTGAATTCACAGACATGTTCATGGAACCATTCCTGGACAATCCTAGCCTTGTGGCATAATCCTGATGAAAAAAACTGAGTTGCAGATGGATACACTACCGCCATGAAGGGATGCACCTGATTAGCAATGATGTTCAGATATCCTGTGGCATTCAAACGTTGCTCCACTTTCATCAAGGGGCCCAAAGTGTGCCATGAAAACATCCCACATCACCAGCCTGCAATGTTGATAACCACTTGAGTAAATGCTTTTCTCCATACCCTAGTCCACCCATCAGCAGGAACCCATATTCCGACCAGGCAATGTTTTTCCAATTCTCCAGGGGCTACCGTTTTCATTCCTTAGCCCACTGCAATCGCAGTTTCTTGTTTTTTTGCTGAAAGAAGTGGAACTCTAAGGTCCAGCAGTGTTGTGGTTCTTGACAGACTCAAACCGGTGCGCATTGCATCTACTACCATACCCCGTTCAAAGACAGTAAAATATTTTGTCTTGCCCATTCACACTCTGAATGGCAAACATACATCAATGTCTCAAATACTTTTTAACCCCTTCATCTACACCAATTGAAGAGTATTTAACAATAAGGGATCATAGCTTTCACTTGGTCAGTCTCATGGAAAAAGCAGGTGTCCTAATGTTTTGTACACTCAGTGTATATGAATATGCAGAAAAAGGGACAATGAGGTTGCATTAAATGGAGAACTCCCTCCCAATCAATATCTCAAATGCTCACTCTCATTTGGATGTTATCTGGTCTCGTGTCAGTTCAGAGTTTGTCATTTACCTGTGAGAGAAGGTGGGGGAGTGCTCCGGGCCCAGGGCGTCGGGCAGAAACACCACGTCCTCGAGGATGCCTGAGTCAGTGTGCATCATGGCACTGGGGGGCAGCATGAACTCCAGCTCCGAACTCTCCTTTGGAGGGGTGCACGGTGAAGGGGGCGTCCAGCGTGGAAGGAACGGGAGGTTGAGAGAGGAGAAGAGCCCCCAACCAGAGTATAAAATAGACTAAGAGAGAAAGGTAGAAGATACACAAGTTTATTTGAATAGAAGTACAAATCAAACAGGTCCATCTTGAACAACATTGAGAGTCTATCCACAGGGATGCAAACTGGTGAGGTCCCAAAAAGGAGACACTTATTTTGTGAAAAAATAAATTCCCTGCTTAGCGTGAAATGCAGGTTAATTAAACAACAAATAATATGATTTACATGATCAGTCTGTGTGTAAAATAAAAAGGGGTTAATGTGAACCTAACTCATCTAAAAAATTAAACAAGCAATCCAATGCTATTTTATGCCTAGACTTTACAGCAAACGACACTGAAGTCTTGAGAAGAAGAAAAATACACCAATATTGCAGTTAGCCATGACAGCCTTTATAATAGAACATTGCACTTGGGGAAAAACATCTTAAAAGTAGAAATAGTTTCATTCTAACTGGCACTCTTTTTGCTCTATTATAGTGGCCACTATAGAAGATATCGATCAAGTGCACAAGGCTACATGTGCAAAAATAATGTTCACTGAGTAAAATAAACATAATCCCCCTCACTCACACACAAGTGATACTGTCAAGTTCAACAACAAAAGCAATATTTTTGGACTACACTGCACATTACTACATTATACACTTTCTGCCTGTGGACATGTGTTCTACAATGTGCCAGCAGAGCATGATACCCTTTGTTGGCATAATTGATATCTTTCAGGCAGAGAGTACACCTGGCATACCCCTTTTAATCCACTGTATTGAAAAAGTGAGAAAGAGGGAAAGTGTGTGGTGTTCCTTTCACCTCCAGAGTGGCATCCAGCTTAAGCCAGGCCCAGCTTCAGCTACACTTGATCCCTGAATCCACTTGTTTAACAAGCAATGCCTCATTTTCAACTAATTCTCTCATTCTGAAAATTAACCACATACTGTAGATGGAAAACATTATTTCACAGCTAGTAGTTAGTTAAAATTTCACAGATTGCCAGGGTCCTAGTAAGCAACTAAAGCGTTATAAATTGAGGAACGGAAAGGAGTCAAATACCAGTTAATACTATAGCGAATTGGTTAGGTTACTAACGTTAGCTCATCTGATGTTGTAACATTAGCTAGACAACGTTAGCTGTCTGACTTCATTAACCAACTAATTTTCACACCATAAACTCAATTTGATCAGTTAAGTTGGCTAATGTTGCTCAACATTTCTCTGGCTAGCTAATGGAGAATTTGATCCAGCTAGCAAGATACTTAACAATGCTAACAATACCTGTTCCACCACACTTTCTCCCTCACCTCAAACTTTCCAAATGCCAGTTGTTTTTCAAGTACGCTCCATCATCTTCTCACACCTGTCCCCGTGGTTAATCTTCTCACCTACCTCTTGTAACCGGCAAACTGCGTTTCTACTCTCTGCTGTCTTTCCAGAGTGCACGCTGATACTGTAACTAGCAAATTGGTTGTTCCTTCTCTCTTCAGTCACGTGCTGCATTATGTTGTGTATTATTGCTGCATTATGTTGTGTGAATTATTATGTGAACAATTAGCTGAGCCTTGGATACAGCCACTACTGCTCCAAAAGCACATCACTCGTTCGCTTACAGCCAGTAATGATCCAAAGCCACCCCCCAACCAAAATTTTCTCAATGGATCTACACGAATCATGTAGGTCACCTATTTTGGATTCAAAACGGCAAATTTTGCCGAAAGGTGACTAGTTTGCATCCCTGTATCCAACATGTGTATCATAGCTACTTTAGAATATATTTTCTTATGCTGGTTAGCAGTTGAGTTTGAACAAAATGTATTATTAAAATAGTTAAATCGCAGTTTAGAGGGAGGCGGAAAGTTATGGCGGCTGGGTTTACCAACCTGGCAAAAGGCGACTAGTGTGAGCAGGGTTTCGCGGAGGAAGAGGGAGACATGGCGCCTCCACCTGTGTCTCCTGACCACTGGCAGGGTGAGGAGCTCGGGCACGGTGGCCCTCACAGACAGCTCCGGGGCCAGCATCATCCGCAGCACAGTCTGCAGCTCCACTGACAGGCCTGGAAGTACACAGACAATAACGGGAAACAGAAAATTGAAGATAAAAAGGATGACCCTAATAGGCATAAAATGTGAATGTCCAGACTCGAGACAAATTTGCCAGGTGCAAACCATATGAAAAAAATGATTCCCTTACACTGATGCTCCCGATTGCTTTTCAATATTAGACAAACACATGGAAGGACATGACAGTGTGCAGGTTAATTTCACTGCGTTTTATCATTGCAACATTTGATGTACAGTTACATTCAACGTGGTTGTCCGAAACGTGTTCACAGCTGGCGATGCCTTACCGCAAGTGGGTATTTCCCATCATTTGTTAGAATATCAATGAGAGTCATCAGCATCTTTCCTTTGCGGTACCTCAAACTGTCGTGATTAGCACCTGAGAAACTTTTATGAGGAGTTTTACTCTTGGCTCAGTCTGAACATCATCCTAAAACCTACTCCGAGTTGAGTTTTTTTGTCTTAAAAACAGGTTAACAGGATTCCAAGTACCTTCTCTGAGATGCTTTGTGGATACGGTCCCAGATGTGTAAAAGCTGCCATTACGCATTATCTGTGTCATATTTAGAAGATTGTTAAATTGTAAAAAAAAAAAAAAAAAAGCCCATAAATATATTGTACAAAAAAACAACAACCTGCCATTACCATTGGTAAACTCTGCAGGTAGACGGCCTTGTCTGAGCTGCTGCCATCCCTCTCCCCCTTTTGGCACCTCCATATTGCAAGCCAGCTCCAAGATGGACACGCCAAGACTGAGAAAAACAGGAAAGTCTCATTATTACTAATTGATTAGATATAAATCATGTTTTTTTCCCCACCAGGTGCTCAAAGCACTTCACATCATAAAGGGGAATCACTTCCTCCATTATTAAGGAGTATAGGGAGCACCGGCATCATCACCTGAAAACATCAGCAGCAGGACCATACTCGCCCCTCAGCAGCTCTGGGGCCATGTATCGGGGATCACCCTCCTGGATATCCTCCTTCTCCCTCCCCTTCCCCTCCGGCAGGCCAGCGGCGACTCCCTCCCCTCTGAGCTCCAGGGCCAGCCCAAAGTCTCCTAGTTTGAGGCGGCCAGAGCGCGTCAGGAACACGTTAGCCGGCTTGAGGTCCAGGTGGGCGAAGTCACGGGCATGAAGGTGGTGCAGCGCCGAAAGGAGGTCGCACAAGTATGCCCACGCCGCAGGTTCATCTGTAGAGTAATGGGAGAAAAATGTAATTATGGACACACAGGGTTACATTCCTCAGGTATTGTTAGCACAGCCGTATTGTGTATCAGTGGCGGTCAGACAAAGTGTATCAACAGAAATCATCACACCCCAAATGTCATAGAAATAGGTAACAAGAACTATAAACAAATACAAAGAAACTCACATTAACTACATTTAATTTCACTGCCATTCACAAATCACATCCATGGAACAGTAGTATGCAACATATGTTGTGTCACACAGTGCACCTTTCCAATTTTTACTGACTGACCTGGGCTGGAATGTTGGGCCTCGGCGTGCAGCAGCAGGCTGGTGCAGCACAGCTCCATCTGGATGTACAAGCGGCACCCCTCCTCCCAGGCTGCCACAAAGCCCAGGATGTGTGGGTGGGGGCACAGGCGCTCGTGGTTCTGGGCCTCCCGCATGCTCCTGTTGCGCTCACTGTTGCCCCTGAAGCGCTGGACTGAACGCTTGACAGCGTAGTGGTGCCCGTCCTGGTGGCTCAGCACCTGGGAAGCGGTCAAGTGGAGCTCTGAGATCTTGTTCTTGTGTTATTTAGGCTCTCCACATTAAAGATGTTGATTGACATGATACATTTTATTTTATCTATGATATTTGAATTTCCCGTGCATCCGTTTTGGACAGTTCCCACTCACCTTGTACACCTCACCGAAGGACCCTCTCCCCAGCAGGCCCAGGTTGGTGAAGCACTGGTTGAAGTAGGACTGCTGTCTGCTGGGGTCGTACAGCGACAGCGGAGGGGGAGATTTGATGAGGGAGTGGGAGAGGGGAGACCAGGGGGACGGGGGGCGCTGGGGGAAGACCCGGCTCAGAGGGGGGCAGCCCTTGGACGGGGGGCGCGGGGGTAGTGAGTGCGAGATATGGGCGGGAGTTGAGAGAGATGAGGTGGAGGATGAAGAGAAGGGGAGGCGGCGTTTCTTAAGGGAGAAGGACTGCTCAGCCTTGGAGAAGTGGGTGGGGAGGGGGAGAGGTGTGGTGGCAACTTTGGTTTCCAAGTACACAGACATGGCTTGGAGAAGTTGAGGGATCAATAAAGGAGCATTGGCCTGGGAAGTGACAGGGAAGGTAAGGTGACCGACCGTAGGATCCTGAGTTTCTGAGCACAAGTTCTGAGATTCAGAGCTGAGAAAATAGAAAGGTCAACATTAGTGTGCTTTCAACATAGTCAAGACAAGATGATGTTGACATTGGGTGCAAAACGGATAACAAATCTGTAAAAGACAACCTAATCAAAGCCACTTTAGGTAGCTAACAATAATAGCCTGAACCACATGGGTGACGTGTCAGTCAAATACCCCTTGACCAACTAAGCTGGCACAAATGTCATTGATTTTGTTTCTGGTAAATAAATTAACTTTGTCAGCTAATAACTGTAGCCTTGCCATCGATTTGGGTAATCTTAACGTTAACATTACATGGACATTGCATTATTCAATGTAAACAACAGCTAGCCAGCTCTCCAAAAGGAGTTTACTTACCAGACTGGACGAATTCTATCAAAATGAACAGCTTAATTCCAAGTGGCAGTCATCAACGTAGCTAATAGTAGCATTCTTATGACCAGAGAAACACGAAAGTCATCTTTAGATTAAAATATACTGGTTAACGTTCGATAGTTGGCAAATAGAGCTGGCTAGCTCCTATCCAAGTCAAGCACATTGTATTTCATGGGAAATATATGTTCCTGAACCAAAGGAGAAGGACTTTCCCCGCCTCAACCAAGTACGGTTAGCTGCAGCCCAATATGGCGACCGGAGGACTTCTTCTTCGATGAGGTTTAACGGCGGTTGGCATCCAATATATGTTGCATTACCGCCACCTACTAGACTGGAGTACAACTCCCTTATGCTTTGCTTGAAAAAAACAAATACCCTACCATCGAACACTACACTCACACATTTAAAAAAATAAAAACATAAAATTTAAAAACACACCATACTCCACTATTTAGTCCTACCTCATGCCAACAACTTGAAAGTATGTGACACCGTCACGTAACACACCCTGTAACTCTTCTGATGTCAAGTCTCGCACTGTAAATACTGCACGGCCAATTCAGACATCAGATTGACCATGCAATGCCTTTAAAGCAATTCTGCACCCATACTCTGTAGAATATGCAGCTGCCACCACCTCAATTTTCTGCGACTCACGTTCCATCCCTGCAGTAACGTTAACAACCATTGCTATAAAATGCTAAAAATCTAATTTGACTGAAACTTGTCACTTGCCAGCCTATCCCTCTGTACTGGTACAGATCTACTACTCACACCCCTCTCAGGATTCCTCCCCCTTGACCCATCTTCCTCTACTTTCTTCATTTGCTTCAGCATATGACAACTTCTGCATTACTCTAACCTTGGAAACCTCAACCTGCCTCTCTCGCATGGGATATTTCTTATCCCCAGCTCCATGGGCATCCCTACAATTAACACATTTTTTTTATTTTTTATTTTTTATAATTTATTACGTTCAATACCATTCATTCTTTACAACTCATCATTTTCATTCATACTCCAATAATGGTATTTTAATTTAACGAAACAAAAACCCCAAACAAAATCTCAGGGGAGCATCTTCCCTCCCCGTCATCCTACAAACTACCTTTCCCTATCTCCCCGTCCCTAATCTATCCCCTTACAAATCTAAATGACACCCAGCCCTAAACCCCCCTTCCACCTCTCCCGGGCAGCATGCTGCCCCCACTTCCTCTCCTCCCTCTTCATTCTCCCCCTCAAATCTCCTTCCACCCTCCTCACTATCCCTTCCACCCCCCAATCTCTCCCTGTCTTCACCATGTTCTGCCTGGCTTCCCACAGCTCCCGTTTAAAGAGACTCATGAGAAGCCAGAGCAGAAACCTGTCCCTATCCGACACTCTCGCTCTCCCATAACCTCTCTCTACCCTGGACCACGTCAATACAAAATCCCCTCTTACCAAACCTAACAACACCCGTGCCCTAGCCCATACTACTCCGGCAAAGGCACAGTCCCAAAAGGCATGGCGCACAGTCTCCTCCCTGCCACAAGAGGATCTTGGACAGGTGGGGGATTGCGCCAAACTATGCCGGTACATGATGGAACGTACCGGCAAGCACTTGTGGAGGCTCAACCAATTCAGGTCATTGAGCCTGTTGTCCAGACCCCGCGCCTGCACTCCCTCCCAGACCACTTCCGAGATGCCCACTACAGGCGCCGGACTCCCTGCCTGTCTGACCTCCTCGTACAGGTGCCTGTGATTTAAACCTACTCGGGCAACTTCAACCTCAGGGTGCGCACGCAGCCACTTGGCCGCATGGCCAAAGTGCCACGGCAGCTGTTCCGCCCGAGGACCCGTGTTAGACCACACCATTACGCTTCTCGCCTGATACGAGAAGAACACCCGCAGGAGGTAACCGGACGGGTGTATCACTGGATGAGCAAGCTCCGTTAACAAGAAAGAAACAAAACTTGCATCCAGCTTGAGGGGGAGATGTGGTACCCCCCTACCTCCCTCCCCGATGGGACAGAGCATGCATGCCCTGGCGACCCACTCGTACCTGCCACCCCACATGAACTGAAACACAAGCCTCACTAGAGGCCTCCTCAGACAAGCCGGCAATGGGTAGATGTACGCCAAGTACAAAATAGATGACAACACATCCACCTTTAGGACCAGGACCTTGCCCATAAAAGACAAAGACCTAGCCTTCCACATCGCTAGCTTCCTCTGTACCACTGCGATACCCATGTTCCAGTTCAGCGTCGCTGAGCCGGAGGTCTCAAAATGGACCCCGAGAATCCTCAGGGCCCCCTCACAGAGAGATAACCCCCCGGGCACATCCGTCCTACCGCGCCATCTTCCTGAAAAACTTAACGGAAGACTTTGCATGGTTCAGAACCGCTCCCGACGCTCGGGTGAAATTCCCAATGATGGCAAGGGACCTTGTCAGGCACGAGTCCTTGCACAGCAGCAAGGAAGTGTTGTCAGCGTACTGCGTCATCTTAACACACAGCCCACCACTTCCAGGGATCAACAAGCCTTCCACCCCTGTGTCTGCCCTAATGGCAGCCCCCAGAGGCTCCATGTACAGAACGAAGAGGAGAGCCGAGAGTGGGCACCCCTGCCTGACCCCAGACGAGAGGTCAAAAACGTCACCCAAGTGACTATTTACACTAACTCGGCACCCCGCTCCGACATATAATGTATGGATCCATCCTATGAACTTCTCCCCAAATCCTAATCGACCTAACACTCTGGATAGAAAATATCTATTCACCGATCAAAGGCTTTTGCCTGATCTAGCGCTGCTACCATTAAAGGCAGGCCTCTATCTTCAACCCAAGCGATGTCCCTGATTAACTGTAGGTTCCATCTAATAGAGCGGCCCTCTACCCCGCACGTCTGATCCTCATGGGCGACGTAGAGAAGGGCTGTGCGCAACCGGTCTGCTAAAACCTTTGCAAGTAGCTTGTAATCTACGCACAGCATGGTCAACGGCCGCCAGTTGCCAAGGTCTGTTGATTCCCCCTTCTTATACAGAAGTGACAGCACACCAACAGCCAGAAAGCGCAGGGGCGGAGCTTCGGTGGCGTGCCCGAGCGCTGTGACAGCACGGCTCCAACCCCAGCCTCGGACACATCCACTATGAACGCTAACGAGGGGTCCGGATGCGCTAACACGGGCGCGTAAGTAAACAGCGCCTTCAACCGCTTGAAAGCTCCGTCCGCCTCGGCCAATCACTGTAAACGCACCGGCCCCCACTTCAGCAGTGAGGTAATAGGAGCTGCCACTTGCCCAAAACCCTGGATAAACCTCCGGTAGTAATTGGCAAACCCTAAAAACCGCTGCACCTCCTTTACCGTGGTCGGAGTCGGCCAAATACACACGGCGTTAATGCGGTCACACTCCATCACCACCCCCGAGGTGGAAATGCGATAACCCAAGAAGTTAACGGCTCGTTTGTAGAACACACATGTCTCAGCCTTGACGTATAGGTCATGTTCCAGCAGTCGCCCAAGTACCTTGCGCACCACGTAGACATGCGCGTCGCGTGTGGCAGAATAGATCAGGATGTCATCCATGTATACCACCACACCCTGCCTGTGCAGGTCCCTGAGAATCTCATCTACAAAGGATTGAAAGACGGCTGGAGCATTCTTTAACCCATACGGCCGTGACGAGGTACTCATAGTGGCCTGATGTGTACTGAACGCGGTTTTCCACTCGTCTCCATCCCGAATACGCACCAGATTAAACGCGCTCCTTTGGTCCAGTTTCGTGAAAAAACGCTCTCCGTGGAATGATTCCACCACCGTAGCGATGAGAGGTGGCGGATAACTAAATCTCACTGTGTTCGAATTTAGACCTTGATAATCAATGCACGGACGCAGTCCTCCCTCCTTTTTTTCACAAAAAAAGAAACTCGAGGAGACGGGTGACGTGGAGGGCCGAATGTACCCGTCTCAGAGATTCCGTGACATATGTCTCCATGGCCAACGTCTCCTCCTGTGACAATGGGTACACGTGACTCCTGGGAAGTGCAGCATTCTCCTGGAGGTTTATCACACAATCCCCCCGTCGATGGGGTGGTAATTTGGTCGCCTTTTTTTAAATACAAAAAGCGATAGCCAAATCGGCATATTCTGGGGGAATGCGCACAGTGGAAACCTGGTCTGGACTCTCCACCGACGTGGCACCGATGGAAACTCCTATACACCTACCTGAACACTCCTCTGACCACCCCTGAAGAGCCCCCGGTTTCCAGGAAATGAGGGGATTGTGAATAGCCAGTCAGAGAAGCCTGCAATTTATTGGAATGGCAACATGTTTGTGGAGGAGTGACGGAATGCGTGCTGGTAGCCCAGCTGGTCCTGGCTCTGTGGCATCAGAGTCAGACTGAAGCTCCTGCGGTGGAGGAGTGGGTACAGCGCTCTAGGGAGACCTGGAGGGCAGTCCAGGATGCTCTCAAGCAGGCCGGTGGACGGCAGAAGAAGAGCGCTGACCGCCACCGCAGTGAGGCCCCTGTGTTCGCACCAGGGGACAGCGTCTCGCTCTCGACCCAAAACCTGCCCCTCCGCCTGCCCTGCCGGGAAGCTGGGGCCGCAGTGTGTGGGGTCATTTAAAGTCCTGAGGAGGATAAACGAGGTGTGTTATAGATTACACCTTCCCTCTTACTATCGCATTAACCCCTGGTTTCATGTGTCTCTCCTCAGGCCGGTGGTAGCTGGTCCCCTAAAAGAAGGTGAGGTGCCGGAGGTCCCTCCGCCCCCTCTGGACATTGAGGGGTCCCCGGCGTACACGGTACGAGCTATTCTGGACTCGAGACGCCGGGTGAGGGGTCTGCAGTACCTCGTGGACTGGGAGGGGTACGATCCGGAGGAGAGGTGCTGGGTACCGGTGGGGGACATTTTGGATCCTTCCCTCCTGAAGGACTTCCAACGCCTCCACTCCGCCCCCGGGGTCGGGGCGCTGTAGGAGCCGCGCGTCGGGGGGGGGGGGGGGGGGGGGGGTGGTACTGTCACGAATTCCGCCGAAGATGGTACCCCTTCCTGTTCGGGCGAACGCCGGCCTACTAGCTGCCACCGATCCCCTTTTCTGTTTCATTTAGTGTTGTCTGATTAGTTGCACCTGTTTCTTGTTTTGGGCTATTTAAACCCGGTAGGCCTGCCGGCTTTTGTGCGGGCTTGTTTTTCTGTTATTGGTATGTGTGATTTTTATTTCCCGAACCGTTTCGTCCTGTTTGTTTTGGACTGGGTCTTTTAGCGCCCGTGTGTGTGGCGTTGACCGATACTCTGTTGCTTTGGGAATAAATATAGCCACGTATCTAACTACCCTGCTCTCTGCGCCTGACTCCTCCACCCACTACTTCTAGAAGTCCTGACAAATATTACACAGAGGAATAATGAATAACTTTGTAAGTATTAAGTATTACATTGATTTATTCACCAAATTATGTTAAAATATTCAACAAATGACTTTCATTTTCAATAAATCAGTGACAACTTGATCAAGCTTATGCATATGAAACTGTTTACAAAACCATTGCACATTAATAAAGGTTGTTGTGGTTCTCAGCAACTTAAACCAGCACTGAAATGTGAGCAGTGAAGGTAACTTCTCCTCCCTTGGCCTTATGTTTATGCTCTGTTCTCTTCAGGTTGAAGCACATCCCACCCAATCACCCAGACATGTAAAGAACTTGGGAGTTTAGTCAGGAGTTTATTTAGCAGTGTGCCACATCACTATGTTGGAAGTGGATCCACACATTTATTCTCTATCATGCAGAATTGGCAGCTCATTGTAACATATGAAGCTCATTTTAAAATACAGACGTGGGTGATTTCTTCCCCAGGCACTGCACGTTGCGCAAGTGTTTATTCCTGCCCTGCACTAACACCATGTTCAACTATTCCTTGTCTACAATTTAGACCACAATTATTTGAATGGGGTGTTAGTGAAAGGCTGGAACAAGAACCTGTAAACTCCTGTCCTGTGAATAAAAAATCTGTGGCGATCATGACCAAATTACCCTCATGTACTGAACAAGCTTTTGAATTTGAATCTCCTTGATGTCCCTCACTTGAGGATGCTAAAATGTTTATTCTATTGTAATTCCATTTACTTTTTAATTGTATTCTCATCATTGTCGAGAAGGAACCTGCAAGTACAAATTTTGCTGCACCATGTGTATCTTGTACATACTACAAAAAGAACTTGAAACGTTACTTATTTTGTACAATGATTGGTTATAAGGATTCAAGCTCAGATACAGGAAAACCAATTAAAGGGTTAGTATGTATTAAAAAAGATACGTGTTGGATGTCTCCCCAAGGTTCTGGTTTTGAGGCTTGGGCATCTGGGGGCTGCAGTTCATCTGTCTTATCCCCTGTAAGGAGAGAGAAAGGCATTAATAATATATCAATGGTGTATTCATTTAATTGAATACACACTGAAAACAAATAGAAAAGGAACATTTCAAAGATTTTACTGAGTTAGAGTTCATATAAAGGAAATCGGTCAATTTAAATGAATTCATTAGGCCCTAATCTATGGATTTCACATAATTGGAAATACCTTAAAAATAAAAAGGTAGGGGCGTGGATCAGAAAACCGTATCTGTTGTGACCACCATTTGCCTCATGCAGCACGACATCTCCTTTGCATAGAGTTGACCAGGCTGTTGATTGTGGCATGTGGAATGTTGTCCTACTCATTTTCAATGGCTGTGCGAAGTTGCTGGATATTGGCGGGAACTGGAACACGCTGTCGATTCAGAGCATCTCAAATATGCTCAATGGGTGACATGTCTGGTAAATATGCAGGCCATGGAAGAACGGGACAGCTTCCAGAAATTGTGTACATGGGGCCGTGCATTATCATGATGAAACATGAGGTGATGGCGGCAGATGAATGGTGCGACAATGGGCCTCGGGTTCTTGATAAAATGCAATTGTATTCGTTGTCCGTAGCTTATGCCTGCCCATACCATAAGCTCACCGTCACCATGGGGCACTCTGTTCACAATGTTGATCTCAGCAAACCGCTCGCCAACACGACGCCATACACGTTGTCTGCAATCTGCCCGTTACAGTTGAAACCAGGATTCATCCATGAAGAGCACACTTCTCCAGCATGCCAGTGGCCATTGACGGTGAGCATATGCCCACTGAAGTCAGTTACGTCAGGTCAGGTCGAGACCTGGTGAGGACGACGAGCATGCAGATGAGCTTCCCTGAGACAGTTTCTGACAGGTAGTGCAAAACTAGAGTTTCATCAGCTGTCCGGTGGATGGTCTCAGACGATCCCGCTGGTGAAGAAACTAGATGTGGAGGTCCTGGGCTTGCGTGGTTACACGTGATCTGGGGTTCTAAGGCCGGTTGGACGTACTGCCAAATTCCCTAAAACAACGTTAGAGGCAGCTTATGGTAGTGTAATTGACTTTCAATTCACTGGCAACAGAGAATTGCACACTCCCTCAACTTGAGACATCTGTGACATTGTGTTGTGTGACAAAACAACACATTTTAGAGTGGCCTTTTATTGCCCCAGTACAAGGTGCACCTGTGTAGTGATCATGCTCTTTAATTAGCTTCTTTACATGGCACACCTGCCAGGTGGATGCAATAGCTTGGCAAAGGAGGAAAGCTCACTAACAGGGCTGTAAAAACATTTCTGCACAAAATTGTACAAAAATAAGCTTTTTGTGCATATGGAACATTTTTGGGATCTTTTATTTCAGCTCATGAAACATGGGACCAACACTTTACATGTTGCATTTATGTTTTTGTTCAGTGTATATTCCTGTTTGATATGCATGAATATACAATAATTAAATAGGACATGTTCTCCTTTATAATATGCCAGTGTCTGTTTTGTATCCAATGCATTTAGCTTACATTAGGATGAAGTATTCTTCTAATCTAGTTGTATTGCATAATTTTGTCTATCAATATTAGTTATCAATGCATAAGGTGAATATAAAACCAAGCTATCTTGAACATCAGTGTCATTTAATAATATGCATGGCTGTTATAGTTGTCTGAATTTATCACAATGCAAGCCTGCTCATTGGAAATGAAACACTAGCAGTCCTATTGCAATGCAATATTAGCTTGACATTGAAACACCACTATTTTGGCTATTTATCATTCTTCAGCAGTAAGCAAAATCGTTTCATATTTTCATTATTCGTTTTTGTTTCAGCCTCTGTACAATGCATGAAACTTACCTGTCATGCGTCCACAACGATGAAGCAGCAGACAAGCAATTTGCGAGAGGACCCCACATAAAATTATTCTGTCGGTGTCAGCTTAATTCACTAACAGGTACTGAGAAAATCAATTCTGATCAATTCTGTTACTTATTTACTTGTTTATTATTCGTGTTAAATATTCACATTCTGGGATAGTTGTTCACTGAATTGCTAGCACTAGTTGATCATGCTGCTACATTGAGTACAATGACATAGCTAGCAAGCATAAAAGCTAGCTTTGTTGATTTCGGCTACGTGATGATGCAGTTTCCTGTTTAGGTGAGAAGGGTGCAATTGCGGCCTGCGTGTGGGCATTCCTGCATCTGCAGAAAGCCCTTTTTATACTACTGTTGGTACATTTTTAAGCTAGTACAGGCGGGAGACGGGATCGCTCCAGTACAGTAGGTGGCGTTAAATTCACAATAACGTTGGATGCCAGCCGCCGATAAACCCCACAGAAGGGGAGGAGGTGGCAATGGTAGCTAGCTATATACATTTATACACACACTGAGTGTAGAAAATATGAAGAACATATTCCTAATATTGAGTTGCAGATGGTGCAGTTGCCATACCAGGTGGTGATGCAGCCTGACAGGATGCTCTCAATGGTGTATCTCTAGAACTTTGTGAGGGCCTTAGGTACGGCTGTTACCGTGGCCATATTACTGTCACACCAGCGGCCACGATTCATGATGGCAGTCAAATTCCACATGATCGTTTAGTCATGGTAATTAGGCATCTCCAAGCGCTGCTGCTGGTCATTAGCAGCCAACCAAACTTGCTAACTCACTGGTACTCAGCACTCCCTTGTCCCTCTAATCACTCTGACATTAATGCAAATGTAATCAAAAATCTAGTGAAACACTTCATTAGAGCCCATGAGCTCATGTTGTGCAACATTTCTATAGGCTATGCAATTGCGTGAGAAAACAGAGATGATGGCCTCTATTAAAAAGAGGAGGATCCCATCAGCTTTCTATAGGCTAGGCCTACTATATTTATTTCTCAACTTTCCTAATATTAAGCGCATTGCTGATCTTTACAACAGGAGTATACCCTACCTGACTGACATGAAAATGAACCACGGGAAAAGCACCCTCCATTCGCTATTTAAGTGCATAGATTACATGTATTTTTTTCCCACTGCCCCTGTTTAGAGACAGGTGCATGATAATGGTCCATTCTCAATCAAAACAAATTTCACACATATTATTTAGTATATGTAAAGACAAGATTAAATCAAGAATAGTGTGATGTGTGACAATATTAGCCTATCACTTGTGAATTATATATTATCACTTCTGAATAATGCCCAGTTTAAGGAAATAAATAGCCCATGCTTTTTTTGCGACTTTTTCAAATCATAGACACACACCTTATGTAGCCTAGCGCATAGGCCTATATGTTTTGATAAGGTTTATATCACAACTAAAGTGGCCAAAGAAATTATTTAAATGAAGCACTATAATCCGGTGTAGAGCCTAACTTATCGGCTCTTAACCAACCATGCAATTTTGTTTGTTTTTTCGTAACAAACTGAAAGCATGTATATCCTACCAACAGGACAAAAAAAACTGTAATATCTAATGTTTCACCGAGTCGTGGCTGAACGACGACATGAAGAACATACAGCTGGCGGGTTATACACTATCGGTAGGACAGCTGCCTCTGGTAAGACACGGGGTGGGGGCTTATGCATATTTGTAAACAATAGCTGGTGCACGATATCTAAGGAAGTCTCAAGGTTTTGCTCGCCTGAGTTAGTGCGGTCTACAGCTTCTCATGAGATACTCTATCTACCTAGAGAGTTTTCATATGTATTTTTCGTAGCTGTCTTACATACCACCACAGACCGAGGCTGGCACTAAAACCGCACTCAATGAGCTGTATTCCGCCATAAGCAAACAGGAAAATGCTCATCCAGAGGTGGCGCTCCTAGTGGCTGGGGAGTTTAATGCAGGCAAACTGAAATCAGTTTTACCTAATGTCGATCAGCATGTTAAATGTGCAACCAGAGGGAGAAAAACATTCTAGACTACCTTTCCTTCCACACACAGAGATGCTTACAAAGCTCTCCCTCGCGCTCCATTTAGCAAATTTGACCATAACTCTATCCTCCCGATTCCTGCTTACAAGCAAAAATTAAAGCAGGAAGCACCAGTGACTCGGTCTATAAAAAAAGTGGTCAGTAGAAGCAGATGCTAAACTACAGGACTGTTTTGCTAGCACAGACTAGAACATATTCCGGGATTCTTCCGATGGCATTGAGGAGTACACCACATCAGTCACTGGCTTTATCAATAAGTGCATCGAGATTGTCGTCCCCACAGTGACTGTACATACAAACCCCAACCAGAAGCCATGGATTACAGGCAACATTCGCACTGAGCTAGAGGGTAGAGCTGCCGCTTTCAAGGAGTGGGACTCTAACCCGGAAGCTTATAAGAAATCCCGCTATGCCCTCCGACGAACCATCAAACAGACAAAGCATAAATATGGAATCGTACTACACCGGCTCCAAAGCTCGTTGGATGTGTCAGGGCTTGCAAACTATTACAGACTACAAAGGGAAGCACAGCCGAGAGCTGCTCAGTTACACGAGCCTACCAGACGAGCTAAATACCTTCTAAGCTCGCTTCGAGGCAAGTAACACTGAAACATGCATGAGAGGATCAGCTGTTCCGGACGACTGCATGATCACGCTCTCCGCAGCATATGTGTGTAAGACCTTTAAACAGGCCAACATTCACAAGGCCGCTGGGCCAGACGGATTACCAGGACTTGTACTCCGAGCATGCGCTAACCAACTGGCATGTGTCTTCACTGACATTTTCAACATCTCCCTGTCGGAGTCTGTAATACCAACATGTTTCAAGCAGACCACCATAGTCCCTGTGTCCAAGAACACTAAGGTAACCTGCCTAAATGACTACCGACCAGTAGCACCTACATCTGTAGCCATTAAATGCTTTGAAAGGCTGGTCATGGCTGACATCAACACCATTATCCCAGAAACCCTAGACCCACTCCAATTTGCGTACCGCACCAACAGATCCACAGATGATGCAATCACTATTGCTCTCCACACTGCCCTTTCCCACATGGACAAAAGGAACACTTATGTAAAAATGCTATTCATTGACTAAAGCTCAGCGTTCAACACCATAGTGCCCTCTAAGCTCATCACTAAGCTAAGGACCCTGGGACTTGTGGCAAAGAAGGGGGAGTGATAAATGGCAGATATGTGAGAGCAGAACTAATAAACGGGCTCTGCCCGATCAGTAAAATGGCCACCACTGTCAGAACTACAGATCACAAAATGACCGACCGCCAAAACTACAAGTCCCAGAAGCAAGGGGAACCCTCAGAAGGTGGAGCCGACCCACAGATAAAGGGTCAAGAAAAACCAGGAAGAGGGAGAGAGAGTGCTGGAAGGATCTATGAACAATAGAGAAAGAGACCATAGAGATTGGCTGGATTTACCGTGTAGGAGCTGGATTGTTTTGGACTTACACCTGTTGGCGTTTGGACCTGGAACTACCGAGAACCCGATTCGTGTACCAAACCCTGCTATCCTTGACCTCGCCTACGGCCCGGGTGGACCAGGACGGAGAAACAAACACACAGGTACTGTCCTGTTCGAAAGAACTCTCATTCTTGGGTGATTTGGTGACAGTTTACCACTTAATTTGTGACAAACGCTCCTAACCTTGAAGAGGTTTGCCACAGACTAAACACCTCCCTCTGCAACTGGATCCTGGACTTCCTGACGGGCCACTCCTAGGTGGTAAGGGTAGGTAACAACACATCCGCCACGCTGATCCTCAACACAAGGGCCCCTCAGGGGTGCGAGCGCAATCCCCTCCTGTACTCCCTGTTCACTCATTACTACACAGCCAGACATGACTCCAACACCATCATTAAGTTCACTGATGACACAACAGTGATCACCGACAACAATGAGACAGCCTATAGGGAGGAGATCAGAGACCTGACCATGTGGTGCAAGGACAACAACCTCTCCCTCATTGTGATCAAGACAAATGAGATGTTGTTGACTACAGGAAAAGGAGGACGGAGCACCCCCCATTCTCATCGACGGGGCTGTAGTGGAGCAGGTTGAGAGCTTCAAGCTCCTTGGCGTCCACATCATCAACAAACTAACATGGTCCAAGCACATCAAGACAGTCGTGAAGAGGGCACAACAAAATCTATTCCCCCTCAGGAGACTAAAAAGATTTGGCATGGGTCCTCAGATCCTCAAAAGGTTTTACAGCTGCACCATCGAGAGCAGCCGACGGGTTGCATCACTGCCTGGTATGGCTACTGCCCGGCCTTCGACCGCAAGGCACTAGAGAGGGTAGTGCGTACGGCTGTTAGGGTTGCGTCAATTTGAATCTGTTATCAGGATAACTATGACACTGAGTCACCGATTGTATGCTATGTATTTTTTATTAGCTAAGCAAAAAGTGGTAAATGCAATTTTCGTAAATACGGGCTCTCTGTCCCACCTCACAGGGCAAACAGAGAACTGACTTGTTCCTGACAAAGATATTATAATATACTCTTGACAGAAGTAGTTCCTGCTTCCGAGCCGGCCTGTCAGAGTAGAGACTGGGCGTGGTTTAGACTCACCCAGCCTATCGTTGATTGTTGGCGCAGAGCTGGTCCCAGCCCCCGGGCGCTCCAGCGGTCAGTCGTTGTAGTTGTATAGAGTATACAGTTATTAGGCACCTGGCTCCTGTTATCTAACAAAAGACTGTTTGTTCTCGCAACACTACGTTCTGAATGTGCCCCCCCCAACTCATTGCACAGTTCCTGTCTTCATGTTATTCTGTATTTTTCCATCACGAGAAAGGCCCATGGCCCTGAAACTGTTAACAATGTTTCAAGTCAGCTATGTTGCATAACACATATACCCACACAAGCCAACAGCAAATAATATTCCATCACATATGATATGGTAAGGGCTATAGTGTATAACACAGAACCTCACACGGCTCAGTACATCACCGGGGCCAAGCTTCCTGCCATCCAGGACCTCTATACTAGGCATTGTCAGAGGAAGGCCCTAAAAATTGTCAAAGACTCCAGCCAGCCTAGTCATAGACTGTTCTCTCTGCAACCGCATGGCAAGCAGTACCAGAGCGCCAAGACTAGGTCCAAGAGGCTTCTAAACAGCTTCTGCCCCCAAGCCACAAGACTCCTGAACAGGTAATCAAATGGCTACCCAGACAATTTGCATTGCCCCCCACCCCCCTACGCTGCTGCTACTCTCTGTTATTATCTATGCATTACCACTTTAATAACTCTACCTACATGAACATAATTACCTCAACACCGATGCCCCCTAACATTGACACATTGACTCTATACCCCCTGTATATAGCCCTGATATTGTTATTTACTGCTTCTCTTTAATTATTCGTTATTCTTATCTCTTACTTTTTTTAGGGATTTTCTTAAAACTGCATTGTTGGTTAAGGGCTTGTAAGTAAGCATTTCACTCTAAGGTTATATTTGGCGGATGTGACAAATCAAATTTGATTTGATACATACACAGCGTGTGAGTTTCAAGTTTGGGGAAGATCATTTTCACCTTAAAAATGCACCTTTATAATAAAAACGTTACATACATAATCACATTTGTGGTCACTTTTGAGAATGGTGTTATGCTGCTAATGGAACATTTGCGCTTATATTCTACTGCTGTGTGCACATTGCTCCACTTATATGTGAAGAAATAGCCTAATAGCCCAGCTAACAAAATTACGTTCCAGGACGTGACCACAAAGTTATTTTATTCTCCACATAAGTCATAATAACGTTATTGTGAAATGTGCCTTCTACGTAGCTGTGTTGTCCAC
The DNA here is from genome assembly GCF_057628025.1 of Oncorhynchus mykiss. NCBI lineage: Eukaryota > Metazoa > Chordata > Actinopteri > Salmoniformes > Salmonidae > Oncorhynchus > Oncorhynchus mykiss. The sequence goes on from NC_143037.1 coordinate 27,148,380, forward strand.
TGACAAAACTTACGTCCGACTTAAGTCTTTTCAGGACGTAGAAATGTGGGGGATTTTAAACAGCTAAATAACATTATTCAGTAACATTATAAGAGACGTCCCTGAATCTTCCTTGAACGTGTACACTTCGTGCCTTGTTGGTACTGTAGGTACCCACTGGCGAAAGTTACGTTCCCAGTAGTTACCAGAAACTGTATTTTGTGGGCTTTCAATGTACTTTCTGACATTTAGCAACATTATGAGGTTGACCTTAAAATAATGTTTTCATATAACGTCTCCTAGATGTACCTGTGGTGTCAGTTGACACAAGTTACGTCCCAAGTCACTTCAGGACGTTGAAATGAGGGGGCCCCTGAATATCTAATGACATTATAAGACACGTCATTTAATCTACCCTGAACATATACACAGTATCCTGTCGGTAGGTGTCCACTGACGAAAAATGCAAAAATCCAGAAAATAAGAAGTTCTCATATATTTTTTTAAAACTTAAACTGTATCACAATAGATTCGGAAACAAAATCACAGCAATAAGCTCACAAAATAACAAGTCAGTAAAAACATGAACCCTGCACACCAATCAAGAACTGTAAAACTGCTTTAAGCTAAAAGTGAATAACTATGTTATGTTTATTCAGGTGCTGCTGCTCCACCCTCATCCACTGTCGCTTCCTCAATCCGCTCCTGGAAGTCACAACAAAACAAATTGGTCATTATTTTCAGAAAACAAAGGATCTAAATGCCGATTTAACGTTGTCTCCCTACTACATTCCTTATGTACAAGCACAACAATTTAGCTATACTGACCGACTGGATTAAAGTGAAGCAAAGCAAAAAAATTAATATTAAAGTGCTCTTTTTAATCATACCTTTCTCTTACTCTTGAGCCGAGCTGGTGCATGTTTGACAGCGTCTGCTATTTTGTCATTTACCTCTTGGTAGGTAGCCTTGAGGTGTGCTTTCAGATTATAAAAAATAATAATAATAATAATAAATAAATAAATAAATATATACACAATTGAAGTCAGAAGATTACATACACCTTAGACAAATACATCTAAACTCAGTTTCTCACAATTCCTGACTGTCAGGGTTTTCGCTGCTGGTCATTCGAGTCAAGTGCAGGAGAGCAGAGAATAGGTGATCAGGCGGCTTTATTAGCCAAGAGCAACAAACAGACAGGCGCAAACAGCTACAACTCAAGCCAACCGGCAAAAGTGACAATCGCAAAATACTGTCAATAATATAAGAATAAGGTTCACCAATAATTCCCCAAATAGGGTACAGGCAATGCCCAGGGTGAAAACCAGACTGGCGCGATACAACAAACACAAAACAGAACAATTCCACACAAAGACATGGGGGGAACAGAGGAATATATATATATGCAGTGTGATTAGGGAATGTAAACCAGGTGTGCGGGGAACAAGACAAAACAAATAGAACAATGAAAAGTGGAGCGGCGATGGCTAGAAGGCCGGTGACGTCGACCTCTGAACGCTGCCCGAACAAGGAGGGGAGCCGACTTCGGCGGAAGTCGTGACACTGACATTTAATCCTCGTAACAATTCCCTGTTTTAGGTCAGTTAGGATCACTACTTTATTTTAAGAATGTCAAATGTCAGAATAATAGTAGAGAGAACGATTTATTTCAGCTTTTTTTCTTTCATCACATTCCCAATGGGCCAGAAGTTTACATACACTCAATTAGTATTTGGTAGCATTGTCTTTAAATTGTTTACCTTGGGTCAAACGTTTTGGGTAGCCTTCCACAAGCTTCCCACAATAAGTTGGGTGAATTTTGGCCAATTCCTCCTGACAGAGCTGGTGTAACTGAGTCAGGTTTGTAGGCCTCCTTGCTTGCACACGCTTTTCCAGTTCTGCCCACAAATGTTCTATGGGATTGAGGTCAGGGCTTTGTGATGGCCACTCCAATACCTTGACTTAGTTGTCCTTAAGCCATTTTGCCACAACTTTAGAAGTATGCTTGGGGTCATTGTCCATTTGGAAGACCCCTTTGCGACCAAGGTTTAACTGATGTCGTGAGATGTTGCCTCAATATAACCACATCATTTTCCTACCTCATGATGCCATCTATTTTGTGAAGTGCACCAGTCCCTCCTGCAGCAAAGCACCCTCACAACATGATGCTGCCACCCCCGTGATTCACAGTTGGGGTGGTGTTCTTTGGCTTACAAGCCTCCCCCTTTTTCCTCCAAGCATAATGATGGTCATTATGGCCAAACAGTTATATTTTTGTTTCATCAGACAAGAGGACATTTCTCAAAAAAGTACGATCTTTGTCCCCATGTGTAGTTGCAAACCGTAGTCTGGCTTTTTTATGGCGGTTTTGGAGCAGTGGCATCTTATTTGCTGAGCATGCCTTTCAGGTTATAGGACTCGTTTTACTGTGGATATAGATACTTTTGTACCTGTTTCCTAGAGCATCTTCACAAGGTCCTTTGCTGTTGTTCTGGGATTGATTTGCACTTTTCGCACCAAAGTAAGTTCATCTCTTGGAGACAGAACGCGTCTCTGAGAGGCACTGAGTTTGAAGTTAAGCCTTGAAATACATCCACAGGTACACCTCCAATTGACTCAAATTATGTAATTTAGCCTATCAGAAGCTTCTAAAGCCATGACATAATTTTCTGGAATTTTCCAAGCTGCTTAAAGTCACAGTCAACTTAGTGTATGTAAACTTCTGACCCACTGGAATTGTGATACAGTGATTTATAAGTGAAATAATCTGTCTGTAAACAATTGTTGGAAAACTTACTTGTGTCATGCGCAAAGTAGATGTCCTAACTGACTTGCCAAAACTATCTTTGTTAACAAGAAATGTGTAGAGTGGTTGAAAAACGAGTTTTAATGACTTCAGGAGTTTTAAACATCCGACTTCAACTGTATATACATTTGCACTATTTACGCCCATCTCAGTAAACTAATCCATTGACATGATTGGTTGACGGTAGGTGGGGGCGGTACATCCTATATACAGCTCTGCACTGCTCCGTGAAGCGCAAGAAGTATGAATGCCCTGACTTATGCTGAGGCCATTCTTGTCCTGACCTCTACTGAGTCCATACCACCATAAATGCTGCACGGCCAATGCAGACTTCTGATTGACCATGCGCCCAGATGCACAATGCACATCTCTCTCCAGAATGTGCTCTCTCCCCCCAATTTGTGCACGTTCATTGTTTCATAACTTTATTGAGTAAATGATTTGTGTTCCTTAGTGTATATCAATTTCCCATTACATATATCACCAGTAGTACAGTCGTGGCCAAAAGTTTTGAGAATGACACAAATATAAATTTTTACAAAGTCTGCTGCCTCAGTTGATGGCAATTTGCATATACTCCAGAATGTTATGAAGAGTGATCAGATGAATTGCAATTAATTGCAAAGTCCCTCTTTGAGTGAAGGGTCTGAATATTTATGTAAATGTAATATTTTATTATAAAATCAGCAAAAAAAAATCTAAAAACCTGTTTTTGCTTTGTCATTATCGTGTGTAGATTGATGAGGGTGGAAAGAATATTGATTACATTTTAGAATAAGGCTGTAACATAACAAAATGTGGAAAAACTTACAGGGTCTGAATAATTTCCAAAGCCATTGTAAATGTGCCCAGTTGGGGATCTGATAAAATTTCTGATTTGCTTAATGCACATGTGGAACTTCTCAAAGTAATGTTTCCCTTTTGATAACCACTCAGCGTGAAAGGGAAAAATGCCATGCTTTGATCCAGTGGAAACTTCATAAAATAGGCTTATCAGTGCTAGACTTGGACTGAAATAGGTTCCGCTACTCATTTTGGGTGCTGGTACTGTTTATATTTAGGTGCAGGAGCTCCACAATACTTTTGAGCTAATATTCTATAAGAGGAACAGGAGCTCAAGCAGTGGAAAATTTGAGGTACCGGTACTCAGCTCTGGTAATGTATGGTAAGCTCCTGCCCAAGTCAAGCATAGCTTTTTATCCCTTGTGCAAATAGCCTACAGCTGTGTCTGTCCGAGCTCACTGGCATGGAAACTCTGAGAGCACAGAATATTTTATGCAATGTTGCAAGTTTTGGTAGAGCAAGCTAGACCCAAGTTAATAGTTGATACGATGTTTCAAGTTCGTTGCAGACAGGCCATGTGTAGCCAATGTGATTTATAGGATATTTATTTTTATCAGGATATTTTCTACCTGCAGGCTGCAATGTTTAAATTTGTTGGCTTTATGTAGGCTATCTTTACATAGTTAGCAATAGAAGTTACTTTTTAGGGTTGTATCATTTTCATGTAGATTTGGATAAAAATTGTATTAACGTCATGACAATGATTTTGAGATACGAAGACGTTATTATAAATTAAATGAAACTGTTTCACAAAAATGTGTATTTGAAAACCATAACTGGCACACAGATCGGTAGAAATTGTAAGATAAATTGACATTCCACATGAGAAAGGTTGCCGACTGCTCGTGTAGCCTATTACCGGCAACTTCAGGAGAGTAATTGCAGAATCTCTGAAAGCAAGCAGGAGCAGGGGGAGAACAGTTGGGTCAGGTTAAGTTTTTTTTCTTCTGGTTATCTAGATCTCTGGCATCAAACTGTAAGCTTAAAGCATCAGACAAGCTCAATGCATATAGTTGATTATACTAAAACGCATAGGTTGTGTCTATATATGGAAAAATACACATTTAAAAATGTAGAGTAATCGAGTGGTCGAAAGAACATACAACTTTCGGTTGACCAAGATTTTATTTAGTTGGGGCCAGCCCTATTATATTCAGATGTGTCTCCTTGCCTACCATCTTTATACATCAATGGCTGTTGTTTGCGGTATAAGAAGTGTAACAATAAACATGTCAGACAAGTTATTTCGAAAGAAATCTTCCCAGAACAGTTAAACAATTATTATGTATCTGTAACCAAGAAAATAAGAAAAAAATATTTGTCTTTCCCTATACCACCCAAGGCCAAAGAGTACCATTTAAAAATTATAAATAATATTTATTCGTCAAATTAATTTTTAAGATTGAAATTCAGTGTAGAGCGTAATTACTGTACATTTTGTCAGAATGACATTGAACATATTCTATTTTGCTGTGATTATATTACCACTTCCTGAGTGGAGTTACATGATTTAGTACTTTCAAAGAATATTAATATTGCCAATTTCACATACAATGTCATCAAATTTGGTTTATTCCAAGATTATAATAATTTCAATTTCATGATCAATAATGTAATTGTATTAGCCAAATTCTTTATATACAAATGTAGATTTTTGAAAACTACCTCAACATTACAATTTTTTTGAAAGAGAGCTTGATATTTTTGTGCAATCATTAAGATTTGTTAAAAACAAATGTGCCCCGAAACTCATTGCATTGTTGCCTTTGATACATACAAGCTGATATGATATGTATAATTAAATGTACAGTATAAAACCTCTGACATTTAAGTGTTCTATTAAAAAATACACTATATTTATGTTTTATAATTATTTGTCTTTCTTTTTTTCCCTTTCCTTTTTTTAAACCTGTGTGCTTGGTTGTGTTCTTTGCTAAATATGCATTTTGAATGTGTAATTCAAGTTTCGTATATGTTTGTGCAATTTCAAAAGTTCAATAAAAAAATAAAATACAATAACAGCAACAAGAATTAACAAACAAAAAAACGAATGTTCATATACGCCGATTCATGGACCGTCTATATCCAAGTTGCATCTGGTTTATAGCGACCAACATCACATGCGCACTAGCACTCAGTAGCAGCAGCGAAGTCATCATATCATCCAAAAACATTGGCTGAATATAAAATGTTAATATCTTCGGCTGTGAGTGATGAAAAAGAAATCGTCCTCAGCGACAATTATTTTAAGAATTCAATGGATGTTGTGTGCACAAAGGTGATGAATAAAGGAGTCACATTGAGAATTTGATGACTTTGGAAGTTGTCTTTCTGGGCCAAGCGTCAGTTAAACTGCAATACCGGAGCAAAACTGTAAGAGCAGTTGAAACTGTGCTTCTAGACTAGAACCCTTGCCCCTTAAAGGCGCTACATGGCCATGCGGCCTTCGCAGAAGTCTGAGCAAACGGTGCAGTGCAAAACTGTTGTGAAGGAAGTGAGATGTGCATGCAGCATTTACGGTGGTATGGCCTCAGTAGAAGTCGGGCAAGAATGGCCTCAGCACAAATCAGGGCATTCATACTTCTTGCGCTTCGTGGAGCAGTGCAGAGCTGTATACAGAACCTCCCGCCCTCACCTACCGTTAACCAATCATGTCAATGAGGAGCTGGATGGTTCCGACCTAGAATATGTGGACATCTATAAGTACCTAGGTGTCTGGCTAGACTGTAAACTCTCCTTCCAGACTCATATCAAACATCTCCGATCTAAAATCAAATCTAGAGTCAGCTTTCTATTCCGCAACAAAGCCTCCTTCACTCACGCCGCCAAACTTACCCTAGTAAAACTGACTATCCTACCGATCCTCGACTTCGGCGATGTCATCTACAAAATAGCTTCCAATACTCTACTCAGCAAACTGGATGCAGTTTATCACAGTGCCATCCGTTTTGTTACTAAAGCACCTTATACCAACCACCACTGCGACCTGTATGCTCTACTCGGCTGGCCCTCGCTACATATTCGTCGCCAGACCCACTGGCTCCAGGTCATCTACAAGTCCATGCTAGGTAAAGCTCCGCCTTATCTCAGTTCACTGGTCACGATGGCAACACCCATCCGTAGCACGCGCTCCAGCAGGTGTATCTCACTGATCATCCCTAAAGCCAACACCTCATTTGGTCGCCTTTCGTTCCAGTTCTCTGCTGCCTGTGACTGGAATGAATTGCAAAAATCGCTGAAGTTGGAGACTTTTATCTCCCTCACCAACTTCATACATCTGCTATCTGAGCAGCTAACCGATCGCTGCAGCTGTACATAGTCTATCGGTAAATAGCCCACCCAATTTACCTACCTCATCCCCATACTGTTTATATTTACTTACTTTTCTGCTCTTTTGCACACCAGTATCTCTACCTGTACATGACCATCTGATCATTTATCACTCCAGTGTTAATCTGCAAAATTGCAATTATTCGCCTACCTCCTCATGCCTTTTGCACACAATGTATATAGACTCTCTTTTTTTTCTTTTTTTTTCTACTGTCTTATTGACTTGTTAATTGTTTACTCCATGTGTAACTCTGTGTTGTCTGTTCACACTGCTATGCTTTATCTTGGCCAGGTCGCAGTTGTAAATGAGAACTTGTTCTCAACTAGCCTACCTGGTTAAATAAAGGTGGGAAAAAAATAAAATAAATATGGAGCCCTCTGGATACGGCGATGCGGTACAGAGCTCAATTTGGCCTCTGCATGCCTCTGGAGGCACCGCAATTGCATCACACCATCCATACGGCGCCTCAGACCACATTTTTGGATGAAGCATAAATTGGCTTTTAGACGGTTCATAATTGGCGTATGCGAACGCGAGTAAAATACCTTTAAAACAACAGGCGGAGATGTTGGACACAGTCTCCAGTTCTTATTATACCCAGAGAGGAAGAGGCAAAGAGAGAGGCCCTCCAGCTGGTAGCGTTGTTTTTTGACTCACCAAAGGAGGAGTTTTTGTATGGAGGTCATTGAGAGAGTGTCAAATTTGGTCAACAAAAAATGTAATGGCTTATTTGCCAGTGAGGTTTATTTGATATAATAGACGTTTCGTAATACTTAAGTAGGACACGTGACATTCCGGCAACTTTGAAAGAACGCTTAACCTATTTAATCCCATCAGTCACAATAGTGACCGTAAAAAACGTTTTCAGTTATAAGGCTCTAAAAATGTTACTGAATGATATAGCAATGCATTTCCAGCAAATATTGAAATAAAAGAGGGTCTCAATGAAATATGTGCAATGTCACATGTTAAGTGTAAATTGTCACATGACCAGAGCTGTTTACTTCCTGGTTGCACCATGAGAAGAGGATGGCTGCATCAAAGCTCCCAAACAAAAGGTTAGTAAAGTATGTTAACATAAAGATAGGACAAAGATGTTTGGTACAAATCATCTTTAAGGTGTCTAGTATTGATATATGCATTTGAAATGACTCGACTTTGTTCGGTGTGGTCATAGAATGAGTAAACATGTTGATGGCAACAATAGTGACCGGCGAGATAACAGTGCATCTAGGTAAACACATACTCATACACAGCTCTTGTTCTTCTACCCTGTTCTTTCTTTTAGTTTGACTTTGAGTCAAGTTCTGGATATGTTGGATCTAGGTGACCGCCCAGACAAGGCGTGCAACATTGCAGGTATCCCTCAAAATGAGAAAGATGCTGTCCTCCGTGATTGTGATAGCGATGGGTCAGATATGGACTATGAGGGGGAGACATGCCATTTGCCAGCCAGGCTGTTAAATGCATATGCTGACCGTATGCAAACAGATCATGACAGGAACAACGTTATCAGTGATGATGACCTACCCCTCACCACCGTTGATAATGAAGAGCCAACGGCCTCTACTCGCCAGAGGGTCCAGTCAGAAGAGCTAAGGGCAAAGCTGCAAGTGGCCAACAATAAAGATTGAGTGTTCAAACGATCGAAGAGGCCTACCACCGCTGTGATTCCAAAACACATAGTATACAGTCCAAATGCTGCAGAATGTGTAAAACAAAGCTGCCCCAACCCAATGGATGTTTTCCTACTAATGTATCCATCCACCCTAAGAGAGATCACCATTGAAATGTCCAATCTCTACTCCACCAAGACCAAGGACAAGCAACTGAGTATGGATGAGCTCCTTACATTCTATGGGATCCTTGTACCATCTGGGTACAGCTCAGTTCCAAGATGACACATGTACTGGTCACTTGACAGTGATGTACATAATGAAAGTATTTCAGATGCAATGCAGATAAATCACTTTGATTAAATAATGGCCTCAGTTCGTGTGGTTGACAACACAAAGAACACTGACGACCAATTTTTTAAGGTTAGGCCCATCTTTCCGAGCTCAATCAGTCATACAAAGTCATGCCATTTCAGGAATGGCTGTCAGTGGATGAGCATGATCCTATACTATGGATGTAAGCAATTCATTAGAACTAAACCAATCCGTTTTGGTTACAAGCTATGGAGCCTTGCCTCACCCAGTGGTTACATGTATCACATATACATATATATGATGGATCCCACACACTCCTCCCTGAGACTGGGTTGGTTCAGGGATCCAGTGTTGTTCTCGGTCTTGCAGAGCAATCTCAGGCGCCTCAAGGTTGCAAGTTCCTTCATGATAACCTCTTCACTTTGCTTGCACTCCTCGATGAAATTACAAAAAGAGGATATGGGAGCTCTGGATCGATGAGGCCAAATTGTCTGTTTGATGTCCCATTTAAACCACAGAAGGACTTCATGAAGTTACCCCGGGGAACCTGAGGTTCTAACCCGAGGAGACAAGTTGCTGGTCCGTTGGAAAGACAATAACATTGTCACAGTTGTCACGAAATGGCTCAAAGTTTGTAACAAAGGGGAGACAACGTGGAGACAAGGAACAACAAAATATATTTATTAAATAAAGCAAACTAAATACAATTAACTGTTGTGTAAGTCAGTGTTTGCATGCATAAATGTGATGATGCAGGGTGTTGAAAGGTGCCAAAGCAAACAAACAGCCACATAAACACCAAAACAAACTATATAAAGGTGTCTGCATGGAGAGAGTCTCCTCCATGAATGGGGAAGTGGTGTATCTATCCTGGGACACACCCGGGCCCAGGTGTGTCCCATGTCGCTGATGACCCTCCCAGCTCCACCCACCTGCATCCTAATAAGGAATACAAGAGCAAAGAGAAAGAATACGGCAGACAGAGTGGGAGGATCGTCACACAGTGGCAACAAACATGGAGGAGAAATATAGTGAGACCTCTGTCAAGAGATGGAACAAGGAGCGACGTGCCTTTGACAAAGTCCCACAACCAAAATGCAATAACTGATACAATGAGCACATAGGTGGTGTTGACCTTCACGACCTATAGGTTTCAAGATACCATATCTCCATCAGGTCTAAGAAGTGGTGGTGGCCCATCTTTGCATGGTCTCTCAACAGTGCACTCATAAACAGCCATTTATTTTAAAGACACATTATGGGAGAGACCATTGACCTGCTCACCTTCTCACGGATAGGGGCACATTCTCTTATGCAAAAGTTTGGTCCAAAACCACTGAGTCACGGAAGGAGATCTCTACTGGCTGCTAGTGTTGAAGATTAGGCAAGATATGACAAAGCTTCTCACTGGCAAATCAACACGATGCACCGGTTCCAGAGATGTGACAAATGGTGACAAACGCACTACCTATGCATGTCAGAAATGCAAAGCGCCACTGCACATTGAGTGCTTCAAGATATACCACGGACAGTGGAAAAGAAAATAAGAGTGAATGAAAAAGCCAATAAAAGAAGAATGGAAAAGTCAAAGGGTGAGGATAAGCAGTACAACGGACTCTAGGAAAAAAAGAAAAGTTTAAAAAAAAAAAATCAGAATGACTGAAATGTTTTTGGAAAAAAAGGTCAATTGATTCAAGACGTACTGTATTGACAGTAGGTCTGAATGATCGTAGTTCAAAATAGTGATGCACAAACTAATCATGCACTTGGTTCTGAAGCCTACCTTTGATATATTATTTTATTTTGTTCAGTGTAGGCCTCTACTTGAATGCATATTCTACAGGCTACCTCGATCCTAAATGTTACCTGTATGTTCAATGTGAATGAATCACACGACTGCTATACAGTTGTTAGTGAATGTTGCACTAAAACGTCACAATGACAATGTTATAATGAATATTGCACTAAAGTACAACTTCAAAAGTTACGATAAAGTTACAATATTAATGTTTCAGTACATGTTGTACTAAAGTAACAATGTTACAATAAAGTAACAATGTTAAAATATGTTGATGGTTGTTTTTTGTCTTTGTTCTCAGTATTCCTATCGGTGTTGCATAAGGGTTTTTGATATGTAAAATAGTCACAGGGGAATGTGATGGGGCATTCTAGTAGCAATGCTGGGGACTGCCAGTGAGAGAGTTTTACATGTGTTAACTGGGCTGGGTTATTTAAGAATTTTGATGACTGCATAGGATAAATATGTTAATTCATTATACATTACATTATCCCATGACCGACCATAAAACACACTTTTTCACCTACTTTTCCATGAAAATGTAAAAAAATAAAAATATGATAGATTATTTCAAAGGATTACTAATGACACAGGATTTTGATATTTTAATGTATGGGAAAAATCGGGATTAAATGGGTTAATATCGGAGTTGTCTCGAGATGGCTATGCATATGAAAGCAGGTAGCATAGCGTCTCTCGCCATTTTATACAGGGGGTTGACGTCACCAACCCTCATTAAATATTATTAAAATAATTAGACAACCACCAATCCAAAGAGAGAAATGGGCGGAGCCCAACATGCCTCTTTGTGGACAATGACTCCCATTGTTAGGGCGGAGAGAGAAGTATCTTGTCAGTATATAAAAAATCTTTGTTTATACCTTAATGTTTGAATACCCCCCGGCCGCGCAGTGCAGTCTGGGACTACGGGCGGTGTTATCAGGGATCCTCGGGACGTCCCTACCTAATTGATGTTGACATTTCAAATGGTTAATGTAAGGCTAGGGACGACTCAAGCATTCTGCATAGAACTGACCGTGAGGCGGCTGTCGCAACAATCTACTTGAAATGGTGAGTTTTCAAGAAAGCTTGCCTGTAGTTTCTAGGAACATTTTTGTATTTAAGGAGTAACGTTTTTGGGAATGTGGTATTATTGAATCAGCAGCCTTATTTTTGGTTTAGTTTACCGAATAACTTGATAGCCTAGCAAAAGCTAGCTAACGCTTTTAGTTAAAGCTAGCCAAAATTAAGTCAGTATTGTGGCAAACAGAAAATAATATTACAAATGCGTAGTTAACTATACGTGGTCTTGGTTATGGCAAGTCTGTGGCTAGGCGAGATGCTAACCAGCTAGTTGCATCAGGCTCAGGCTTTTAAATGACGGGAAACAAGGCTTTTGCCAGGCTTGTTGACCAAACAAACCATCTAGAGAACGACTGCCCCCTCGCCTTGAGGATTTCAAATTGAAGGCCGACGGTTGAACTAATCGCATTCTTTCCTAAAACAGAATCCCCATTATAGTGAATGGAGAAATGACGATCTTCGTGGTCAGTATTCGTGGATATATACAAAAACATCTAACATGATCATTTTTCCAAAAATCGCTTGGATTTCACCAGATGTATTTCATTAACTTTATCTGTGTGATTTAAAATTATAATTTAGTTGCTAATTGCAGCCTGTAGTACCTTGTTCGGCCTTCAACGAGATCAAATCAATGTTATGTCACATGCTCCGAATACCTTACCGTTAAATATTTACTTACAAACCCTTAACCGACAATGCAGTTAAGAAAATATTTACTAAATAAAATAAAGTTTATATACAGGGGGTACCGAGTCAATGTGCAGGTTAGTCGAGGTAATTTGTACATGTAGGTAGGGGTAAAGTGACTCAATGAGGGGGCAGCACTGGGCTAGCTTGCAACATCACTTCCTATAATAGTTTACAAAATTGCATGATGTGACCAAGAACTTGAGAAGAGGGTGCATCCTAATTGAATACCACAGTATGAGTCATAAAACCTGGAAATGGTTCCAATAGTTTTTTTTCGTTAAGTGTTTTTAGAACTAGTTAATATACGGTGTGTTTCGTGTAAGCCTACCCTGGCGTGACTCTGATAACCGTGCAAATCTCTCAGACAAGGTCATTAAAACAAATATTCGCCTGTAATTACCCCCCCCAAAAAGCCACAAGCATTTTGTTATCATACTACACAATCTTGTCGCAAGCTTTGACATCAGCCCCAAGGAACATTTCTCCATACATACTCATTAAGTAGCAAGTAACCTAACAAATAACGTACATATCGTAGCATTTTTAGTTTCTCGTGTAAATAATTGTTATTGTGCGTATTTTTTTAATGATCTAGCTAACTACCGTAGCATTTTAAAATTACTATAATTTATTAATTACCCTCTTTTTGTAGCGAACCTTTGGTCTCTCCGTTGATCAGAAGCATCTGTGCTATGTACCCGATTGTAACCACAACTCCAATAAGCATACGTGCATTTTTTAAAATCGTTTTCCGACCTCTAAGTGAAAGGCGTCGCTGGAGCCATGTGATAAGGTAAGCCCTGTTTGCTAGCTGCTAACAAGCAATTTTGGTTAGATCAAAGATCTGTTTAGCTAGGTGCTTATGAAAATTTGCTAGATAACCACCGATTAGTGTTAGTTACTTGTACAATGCACGTTACCTTAATTACAAGTTAAAAATAAAGCTAGCATAATGACTGTTGTGACCTTTTTATTGACATGTCTTTAGTGAGCTAGCCAGCTACTTTTTCTCATGTGGTGACATGCTAGCTAGCGTTAGCCCACAAGGGAAGGGATATTTAGCTAGCTGAGTCGTTTAACTCACCGTTCATGGAGTCAGACTTTCTAGTTAATGTTAGGCCGGCACCGTGGCAAGAATAGTTGCTTAGCTAGCATGTCACCACTTAAAACACTGACTACATGAACAGTAAGTAAACTGTTAGTTATCTAGCTAAATATCGCCTGGTGGGCTAGCTAGTTAGGCACATTGGTTGGCTACAGGGTAAAGTAACTTTTGGGTCCATCAGCCACTGTGGCAGGTAGATTAAAAATGATTTTTGTTGCCATAATTACATTTAAAAAAGGATGACCATGCTATTTAATATTTCTAAAAAATATATATTAGTAAGAATTAATGTGGTATTTTGTCACGAATCAAAATGGGACAATATGTTATGCTACCCTTAAGGGCGGGGGGTCACCGTGGTAACGTGGCCACTCAACCTGTCACGTGTGAGTTTTGGGTTCTTCACTCTGTTGAAGCAACAGATTCAAACTAATGTTGACAATCAACCAGGCTTGTGAACAAAAAAATAATGTAATTGACCAAGAAACATGACGAAGTCTCACTTTGTCGACTTGCTAGCTAGCTATTAAAGAAAACAGCAGAAATATTTAAACATATACCTCAGCGTTTTTCTAACCCTAAAACTCACACGTGCTCATACTTGACAAAAAAAAAGGTTCAGCTGATGTAAAGTTTTCACTGTAGAGACCTGCAAATTGATCACCCGCTAACGTGGATGGTGAAATAGATATTCTTACCTGCCAATACTTAACTTTACCCACATTTGGTGGGTGGCCAGTTTAAATTTTATGCTCTAGTAGGCAAGTTGGCTCCATTAGCTAACGTTGGCTGGCTGGCTCACAAATTACTTGTGACCTCAATGTTTTCCCCATACGAAACACAAACGGTTTTGTTCAACGAGTGCATCTGCTGTACATGACTAATCATAGTACCTGTGAAGTCAGTTAGAAATGTCAGCAGGGATGGAATTTAAGCTAGCCCGATGCTATTACTTTTCAGACTGGGCAATAGACAATGTGCCAAACTAGCCTGACACAGCAGTGACATTTTTCCTTTATAAACATCACATGCCACAGATTTAGGATCTGAATGTAGAAATCACGGCCAGCTGGCCAGTGCACAAAATCCTTATCTTCCATCCCTGAATGTCAGTCCCTTTCAGATGATCCCCCTATCACTCTTAGTCCTCCTTAGTGACTGTATGGCTGAGGTTTTTTAACTTGCCTCTTGAGAATTACTCAGACATACAACTGTATAACGCATCGCAATACTTCACCTCTTTGGGCAAATAATACCATCGACTGTCCTGATCATCTAGTTGAGCATTCCAGATTCCTCCATCCCAGTAGAAATGTCCCATCCACATAGTAGGATTTTAGATGTTCAGATAGTCAAAAGCCCAGTCTATTTTACTGTAACTATAGTCAAGTCTTGGTTATGGTATTTTAATATACACTACATCACCAAAAGTATGTGGACACCTACTCGTCGAACATCTCATTCCAAAGTCATCAGCATTAATATGCTACTATAACAGCCCCCACTCTTCTGTGAAGGCTTCCCCCTAGATGTTGGAACATTGCTGCAGGGACTTGCTTCTGTTCAGCCATGAGCATTAGTGCAGTCCTGCACTGATGTTAGTTAGGCGATTAGGCCTGGCTCGCAGTCAGCGTTCCAATTCATTCCAAAGGCCTTTGATAGGGTTGAGGGCGGGTGGGTCAGATCCTTTTTTAAACTGTTGCCATAAAGTTGGAAGCACATAATTGTATAGAATGTCATTGTATGCTCTAGCGTTAATATTTCCCTTCACTGGAACTAAGGGGCCAAGCCCGAACCATGATAAACAGTCCCAGGCCTTTATTCTCCCTCCACTAAACTTTACAGTTGGGATTATGAATTTGGGCAGGTAGTGTTCTCCAGATTCGTCCGTCAGACTGCCAGATGGAGAAGCGTGATTCATCACTTCAGAGAAGGCTTTACAGCACCCCAGCTGATACTTGGCATTGCACATGGTGATCTTAGGCTTGTGTGCTGCTGTTCGGCCATGGAAACACATTTCATGAAGCTCTCAAGGTTGCTTTCAGAGGCAGTTTGGAACTTGGTAGTGAGTGTTGCAACCAAGGACAGATTGTTACGCGCTTCAGCACTCGGCAGTCCTGTTCTGTGAGCTTGTGTGGCCTACCACTTTGCTGCTTAGCGGTTGCTCCTAGGGGTTTCCACTTCAAAATAACAGCACTTACAGTTAACTGGGGCAGCTCTAGCAGGGCAGAAATGTGGTGAACTGACCTGTTGGAGAAATGGCATACATTGAACGTCACTGAGCTCTTCAGTAAGGCCATTCTACTGCCAATGTTGTCTATGGTGATTGCATGGCTGTGTGCTCGATTTTATACACCTGTCAGCAACAGGTTTGGCTGAAATAGCGGAATCCACTCATTTGAAGGGGTGTCCACATACTTTTGTGTATATATATACTGTAGATATGATTTTAGTAATCAACCTAGCTAGTAAAAGTAACTTAACCTGTGGTGTTTTTCAGATGGATGGACTGGAAACCCAGTGACAGCTGTCATTTTCTGGTGGGAAAAAGAAATGGCCCTGTAATTACCAGAAAAGGTAGCACATCCACCATGGCAGAAGAGGAAGATTCAGACTGTTGATTGGGAAACGAGAACAAACGATGATGAATGAGTATTATAAACTATATGTTTTCTGTCCAGATAAAGATGGTGATACAGCATTGAAAAAGACCTACCACTGAACAAATGTCTTTGTTTTTCAGTCCAACAGGAGTGCATCCCTCAGGCCATCCGGTGCATGGACATCCTGTGCCAGTGTGATCCAGTTGTGGAGACTCCAGTAAATCGAGCCTGTGGCCGGACAGGTCCGTAACGCATCAAATATGATACAATATTGTGTGAAACATTGAATTTGTAGATGCATCAGAATGTTGACTTTGTACCCATTTTTAAACATAAGGCGTGGCATGCAGAATGTCAGACTCACCCCACGAGAAGCAGTGCATGATCAACGCCACCCTCTGCAAGGGGATCTGCTGGGAGTGATGTACTCTCTCACTCTGGGTGTAATACATAATTTAAACGTCATAGATAAAAATTCCGACTGTGCCCATGATAAAATGTAATGCGAGTTGTGAAACTATGGAGATGCATTCAGACCATCCGTTGTGATTTGAACTTATGATAACTACATTACTTTAGTTGGCTGCTTTGAGGAAAACTTGAATGTAATATAAACTATTCTAGTTTGTGAATGATCTTTATTCATTGTTCACTTCTTTTTCAACAATATCAGATAGTCAGGGATGACCGGGGCCTTCAGCAAGTAAGACACGGGGTAAGAAATCATTTGAACATCACAGAAACAGTATAAATTCCCACTGTGCCCATGATAAAGTTGACCACTACTTGCCCTCCAAGACACCTACAACACCTGATGTCACAGGAAGGTAAAAAAGATCCAAGGACAATAACCACCCGGGCCATGACCTGTTCACCCTGCTTCCATCCAGAAGGCGAGGTCAGTACAGGTGCATCGGAGCTGGGACAGAGCGATAGGAGCTGGGACAGAGCGATAGGAGCTGGGACAGAGCGATAGAAGCTGTTTTTCAATCTCAAGGCCATCAGATTGTTCAACAGCCACCACTATCACAGAGGGGGTCGGCTGCCTACCTTCAGACTTGATATCATTGGCTTTAATAAATAGAACACTAGTCACTTTAATAATGCTACTTTAAGCATGTGGCAGGGTAGCCTAGTGGTTAGTGTTGGACTAGTAACCGGAAGGTTGCAAGTTCAAATCCCCGAGCTGACAGGGTACAAATCTGCCGTTCTGCCCCTGAACAAGGCAGTTAACCCACTGTTCCTAGGCCGTCATTGAAAGTAAGAATTTGTTCTTAACTGACCTGCCTAGATAAAGGTTAAAAATAAATAAATGTTTACATATCTCGCATTACTCATCTCATATGTATATACTGTATCTTTCAGCATCTTAGCTGCTCTCACTGCTCATCCATATTTTATACTTACATATTCTCATCCCATTCTTTTACTAGATTGTTTGTATTAGGTTTTGTTGTGGAATTGTTAGATATAACCTGTTAGATACTGCTGTACTGTCGGCTCAAGAAGCATAAGCATTTCTCTACACTCGCAATAACATCTGCTAACCATGTGTATGTGACCAATAACATTTTATTTTACATTACTTTCATTGGCTGCTTTGAGCAAAACTTGTAATGGAACTTGTTTTGTGAGCCGTGTGTGTATGAACTATGTGAAATATTTTTGCTGAAAACAGGTACTGGCAGGAGGAGCAATATGAGTCTGCCAGAGTTTGTCATGTTATGGAGGCTTTGGTGGTCCACACAATGAAGCAGGTGTCCCTTCCAGTGATGTGGAGCTTGACCTTGGACCTGATGCTAGTAAGGATGGTGTTCAGAGGCTGAAATATCCTCCTTGATATAGAAATACTTCAACTTCACTGCCTCAATGGTAAGGTCCCTTGCACCATTGGGACACTTTACCTATACCACTACTGTGGTGCCCACCAGACCATCCGGTGAGGATCCCAGACCCTGTGACCCATAGCCCTGACTCCTGCACATCCATCCCTGTGGCCATTTTTAATGCATTGATGTGCTCTTCGTTATCTGTGGCCCATTGTAGACGACACCCCATCCAATGACTGAACACCTTGAAATGCATTCGTTGTAAGGAATGTGCTTTATAAATAAAGTATGATTTGATTGACATTACAGCTGTAGAATATTTAATAAACTAGCTTTCACATGAGGACAAGTTAAGTTTATCGATAATTTTTTAAAATTGATAACTTGGGATTTTATCACTTGACATGTCATATAGTGGGAAGGATCCTATAAATCAAGATTGTTAATGCATGTACCACTACTAATAGATCAATAGTGTGCCCGTTTGTAGATTTGTCTCTGGTCATGAAAATAGAGGCTAATGTCTAAACAGCCCATTTTGAATGTCAATATGATTTTTAAATATTTATATTGAGTTATTACTTCGTCTGGTATCTGGGGTAAATCTGGTTAATGATTATATAATTAAATGGCTCTGTCCTTATGTTAAAAGCTGTATAGAACAAATTGTATGGCTAAAATGCACTTCTCCACATGGCAAGCCTTTATATTGGTCTTCTCCCCTTTTAATGCTCTTATGCTTATCCTTAAAAATGCTATAAGGGCTGAAATAGACAAGTCGACATACTGTATAAACAATTATCTAGGCTAAGTAAAATAATCCTGTAATCTACTGCTGTGCTAACTAGTTAGCTAAAGTGTAGTCCGTGGCTAGCTAAAACAGAAGGGGGACAAATTAATGGATTGGACACAGGTCTCTGATCTTGCTGGTGAACGGTAGCTGAACGTGTCGGCTAGAGATGACGTGCAGGAATTTGTGGTCTTGCTCAGGTCTTCTCTTTTGGTAATTAGCGTTACACATATTACAAAAATTAAGAGGCGAATATATTGATACAACTCACCTTGTCAGAGATTTTAATGGTTATCAAAATGTCCCACTTGGGTAAGCCTACACGAAATAGACCTTTTTTTTAATATGAAGTAGTTCTAAAATCCCAAACGCATAAACGATTGGAACCATTACCGAGTTTTACCGCTAGGTTTTATGTGTGTGTTGGACTATATTGCAACCCGAGTATGGGCGAATGGGTGTCCAGGAAAGTATTTGGCGTGTTGAAAGTGGGTGTGTCGAAGCACTTTGCTGCAATAGGTTAGGACGGTTTTCATTTAAAGTTTTTAAATCATCAATTTCTTAGCGCGCAACTACAGTACATGGAGCTACCGTACCACGAGAGTTTGGCCTTTTAAACCAGAGGATGTCTTGAGTCATATTTCACTGTTTTACACTAATTTGTAAATAGTTATAAAACTGACGATTGTTTTATTTTTTATTTATGTTTGGTGTACTCTTGTTTCATCCGTTTGTGTGCTTACTGTGACTGTAACCCTGATATTGGTTTCTTGGGATCACACCATTGCAGGACAGTAGTGCTTGTCAAGTGGGAGTGAAGGGCACTGTCCCGGTGTTGGTATTCATGACCTCCCCATTGAGTAGTGGACTGTATGTTGGCTATTTATCAAGGTGACATCTAGATAGTAATCAATATTAGTTATTAGTTATTTCTTGTGTAGGTATTCCTACTTGAAATAAAATTGTGTGAGAGAACAAAATCGCCACATTAGCTACTGCCGGCGACACGACCGTGATACCAAGTAGTAAAGGACTGTCCATTTGCCATATGTAAATTCTCACCGATCATACGGGAAATGCCGCAGACTTCCCGACAGGTAAGGAAGCACCTCAAGTCGCCTGCGTATCTACTCGTCGTGCAACCAATCAGCCTCGCAAAACATTGAGTGGCAACAAATCTGCCCAGTTAGCTGATAAGCTTTCCATACACCCACTCCGTTCGACACGCCAATACTCTGGTCGCCATATTGGGCTACAGCTACCCATACTTGAAAGCTCTGCCATGTAGCAAGATAGTGACACGCTGAAATGACACTTCCTGATCTTCAAACGGGCCACTGAGAATTGTCATGAAACAATGGGGTGATGACATCAATGGCTTCCTCCATATTTTTTACAGAGTTAAGTGGCAAGCTAGCCAGCGTGATAGACTTGACACTTGGCTAGTATTGCCAATTATTAAAGAATGATCAAACATCTTCAGTGTAGGCAGAGCAAACTCGTTTTGGTGATTTCTGGTATATTCAAATATATCAATATATCAATCACAGCATGTTTTTGGACTGATGCAGCTGTTTTCACCTGATTTAAGTGATTTACTATACCATTGGAAATTAATGTTGAAAGTTAAATTTATATTTCAAAAACTGAAAATGATGCTGTTTCTACTTCCTGTTGACAAGACATTTTGAAAAATAGCCCAATGTCAAAACACAGTTTTAAAGTGTCCAAATCATTAACTAATATGTATCTACACAGATAGTGCATTCTGAAAGTATTCAGACCCCTTGACCTTTTCCACATTTTGTTACGTTACAACCCTATTTAAAAAATATTTGGAAATGCACACACCTGTCTATAAAAGGTCCCACTTTGTAAGGTCCCACAGCTGACAGTGCATATCAGAGCAAAAACCAAGCCATGAGATCAAAGGAATTGTCTGTAGAGCGCCGAGACAGGATTGTGTCGAGGCACATATCTGGGGAAGGGTACCAAAACATTTCTGCAGCATTGAAGGTGCCCAACACAACAGTGGGGGACCTTCGGAGCTCTATGGACAATTAGAAAGACAAGTGTGTGCCTTTCTGTATCATGTCCAATCAATTGAATTTACCACAGGTGGACTCCAATCACGTTGTAGAAATAACTCTAGGATGATCAATGAAAACAGGATGCACCTGAACTAAATTTCGAGTCTCATAGCAAAGGCTTTGAATACGTTTGTATATATGTTTTTAGCAAAACAAATCTAAAACCCTGTTTTCTCTTTGTCATTATGGGAGATTGAGTATTTTTTATTAAATCCATTTTAGAGTACGGTTGTAACGTAACAAAATGTGGAAAAAGTCAAGGGGTATGAATACTTTCCGAATGCACTGTGTGTGTGCATCCCGGAGTCGCCTCTTCACTGTTGACTTTGAGACTGGTGTTTTGCGGGTACCATTTAATGAAGCTGCCAGTTGAGGACTTGTGAGACGTTTGTTTCTCAAACTAGACACTCTAATGTACTTGTCCTCTTGCTCAGTTGTGCACCGGGGCCTTACACTCCTCTTTCTATTCTGGTTAGGGACAGTTTGTGCTGTTCTGTGAAGGGGGTAGTACACAGCGTTGTACGAGATCTTCAGTTTCTTGGCAATTTCCCGCATGGAATAGCCTTAATTTCTCAGAACAAGAATAGACTGACAAATTTCAGAACAAAGTTCTTTGTTTCTGGCCATTTCGAGCCTGTAATCGAACCCACAAATGCTGATGCTCCACATACTCAACTAGTCTAAAGAAGGACAGTTTTATTGCTTTTTCTATCAGAACCGGTTTCAGCTGTGCTAACATAATTGCAAAAGGGTTTTCTAATGATCAATTAGCCTTTTAAAATGATGAACTTGGATTAACTAACACAAAGTGCCACTGGAACACAAGAGTGATGGTTGCTGATAATGGGCCTCTGTATGTCTATTTAGATATTCCATAAATAATCAACTGTTTCCAGCTACAATAGTCATTTGCAACATTGACAATATCTAAACTGTGTTTCTGATAAATTTTATGTTATTTAAACGGGAAAAAAATGTGCTTTTCTTTAAAAAACAAGGACATTTCTAAGTGACCCCAAACCTTTCAACGGTAGTGTATATACACTGCTCAAAAAAATAAAGGGAACACTTAAACAACACAATGTAACTCCAAGTCAATCACACTTCTGTGAAATCAAACTGTCCACTTAGGAAGCAACACTGATTGACAATACATTTCACATGCTGTTGTGCAAATGGAATAGACAACAGGTAGAAATTATAGGCAATCAGCAAGACACCCCCAATAAAGGAATGGTTCTGCAGGTGGTGACCACAGACCACTTCTCAGTTCCTATGCTTCCTGGCTGATGTTTTGGTCACTTTTGAATGCTGGCAGTGCTTTCACTCTAGTGGTAGCATGAGACGGAGTCTACAACCCACACAAGTGGCTCAGGTAGTGCAGCTCATCCAGGATGGCACATCAGTGCGAGCTGTGGCAAGAAGGTTTGCTGTGTCTGTCAGTGTAGTGTCCAGAGCATGGAGGCGCTACCAGGAGACAGGCCAGTACATCAGGAGACGTGGAGGAGGCCGTAGGAGGGCAACAACCCAGCAGCAGGACCGCTAACTCCACCTTTGTGCAAGGAGGAGCACTGCCAGAGCCCTGCAAAATGACCTCCTGCAGCCACAAATGTGCATGTGTCTGCTCAAACGGTCAGAAACAGACTCCATGAGGGTGGTATGAGGGCCCGACGTCCACAGGTGGGGGTTGTGCCCAACACCGTGCAGGACGTTTGGCATTTGCCAGAGAACACCAAGATTGGCAAATTCGCCACTGGCGCCCTGTGCTCTTCACAGATGAAAGCAGGTTCACACTGAGCACATGTGACAGACGTGACAGAGTCTGGAGACGCCGTGGAGAACGTTCTGCTGCCTGCAACATCCTCCAGCATGACCGGTTTGGCGGTGGGTCAGTCATGGTGTGGGGTGGCATTTCTTTGGGGGGCCGCACAGCCCTCCATGTGCTCGCCAGAAGTAGCCTGACTGCCATTAGGTACCGAGATGAGATCCTCAGACCCCTTGTGAGACCATATGCTGGTGCGGTTGGCCCTGGGTTCCTCCTAATGCAAGACAATGCTAGACCTCATGTGGCTGGAGTGTGTCAGCAGTTCCTTCAAGAGGAAGGCATTGATGCTATGGACTGGCCCGCCCGTTCCCCAGACCTGAATCCAATTGAGCACATCTAGGACATCATGTCTCGCTCCATCCACCAACGCCACGTTGCACCACAGACTGTCCAGGAGTTGGCGGATGCTTTAGTCCAGGCCACCTCATCAGGAGCATGCCCAGGCGTTGTAGGGAGGTCATACAGGGACGTGCAGGCCACACACACTACTGAGCCTCATTTTGAATTGTTTTAAGGACATTACTTCAAAGTAAGATCAGCCTGTAGTGTGGTTTTCCACTTTAATTTTGAGTGTGACTCCAAATCCAGACCTCCATGGGTTGATAAATTTGATTTCCATTGATAATTTTTGTGTGGTTTTGTTGTCAGCACATTCAACTATGTAAAGAAAAAAGTATTTAATAAGAATATTTCATTCATTCAGATCTAGGATGTGTTATTTTAGTGTTCCCTTTATTTTTTTGAGCAGTGTATATTCTAGGCCTATAGCCTAACACTCGGCCTATAGGCCTACTAGGGTTGAGTATGTGCCCGCTATTTTACAAATGTTCCATCTGTAGAAAACATCACTTTTCTCCTTGGTAACCCGGTATTTCTGGCCTAAACCGGAAGTGTCATTCAAAAGCAATCTAAATAGGCCTATGTCTGGATTTGATTAGCGCTTTAATCGAAAATTAAAGCCTGATGCTACCTGAGCCTGATGAGTCATACATTAAATACATTTAATGAGCCCAAGTCCAAAAAAGCCCAAATGATTGTGCCGTTATCCAATAGGCTACATATATAATATTTGTTGCTACTGCACATTATGCAAGACAGAAAAACATAAAAGCCCATAGATGTAGCCAGCTGTATGATCTCTTGGGTAAATAAATTACACTTGCTCTAGTATGCTAATCTTTTTGAGTGTGAACTGTATTACTGTACTGTATTGTATCATACTGTATTATATGGAGGGGAATTACACACGTCCTGTGGTTTAAGCATTGTTGTGGACTTAGAACCAATTTTGTTGTTTCTCTATTTAAAAAAGTGTGAAACTTGAAAATCAATCCAAATCTGAAACCTATAATGGAATTAGGCCAAAAATGAAACCCATTTTATATGTTCCTGGGTTAGTTTATATATTTTGCCAAAATAAAAATGAACTACAGTAACTGCTGGCATTTCATTTTTCCCACTGTACTGAAACCGAACCGTGACCCCAAAACAACAATACATACTGAACCATGGGTTCGGCGATCCATTACATCCCTAGACCTACTGCACTAACCTCATTCCTACAGAACTGTTCTTATTTGGTTAATGTTGCATGGCATAAATCTTTTTAAGTCATGTTAAAAAAATTATTTGATTGGTAGATCTCGGCTTGCTTTTTGACTGCTAAAGTAATCTTGACTCAGAAAAGGTTGGTGACTGTAATGAACACGATGGTATACAGAGAGCTGGTTTCAAGCGCAGGGCGCAGAAGGTGTTTATTTGTAAAGGACCACAGGAGGAGGCAGGTAGTTGGGTCCAGGGGCAGGCAGAAGGTCATACACAGGGGTCCAAAAAAGACGACAGTACAGGCAGGGAAAAGGCTAGTAACGTCATCCGGGAGATCAGGCAATAGGTTGATAACAGAAAATCTGATAGGCTAATGTACAGGCAGGGAATAGGGAAAAGGCATCGTTAGTGAGGAAGGCAAAAACTATCATACAAGGGAGGATTAAATTACTGGGGGAAAACAGAGCTCCATTGCCATCGATAAACACACAGTTTCATCAGCAGTCCGGGTGGCTGGTCTCAGACGTTCACGCAGGTGAAGAAGCTAGATTTGGAGGTCCTGGGCTGGCATGGTTACATGTGGTTTGCGGTTGTGAGGCCGGTTGGACCTACTGCCAAATTCTCTAAAATGACGTTGGAGGCGGCTTATGGTAGAGAAATGAACATTCAATTCTCTGGCAACAGCTCTGGTGGACATTTCTGCAGTCAGCATGCCAATTGCACGCACCCTTAAAACTTGAGACATTTGTGGTATTGTGTTGTGTCACAAAACTGCACATTTTATAGTAGCCTTTTTTATTGTCCCCAGCACAAGGTGCACCTGTTTAATGATCATACTGTTTAATCAGCTTCTTTTTGTTGTTGTTGAATATTACATTTTTGCAATTTCCAATTAAGAACATTCAAAACTAAAATGAGAAGACAGACAACAATATAACAACGTTATAATAGCATTAAAGACAACAAACACAAATTTAAATGCAAAAAATATATATTAAAAGAAGAGACATGTTCACCTTTAGTAGGCTACATATTATACATTAAGTGTGAAACATTACATGAGGATTATACAGAGATGCAATCAATGTGATGTAAAGGGAAGCTCTCCATAAAATCCATAAAGGTCGTTGTCAAATTCTGTAAAATGCCTCTGACTTATTCTTCAAGCACTAAGTACATTTCTCCAGTGGGATACAACTATTAACTTCAGATAGCACATTGCAACTGGCAGGGGGGTATCTGATATCCATTTCAAGGCAATACATTTCTTAGCAGCAATCACTTGCTAAATTTCTGTTAGCTTTATAGTATGACTTTGCCTAAGATTGGAATTAGTAAAGTTACCCAGTAGACAGACTTCAGGGTCTGAAGGGAATGCAGCCCCATGAATTGAGTATATGGTATCACATACCCCTTGCCAGAAATTGTGTAGTTTTGAACACTGCCAAGTGGAATGGAGGAATGTTCCTTCATCTGAGCCACATCTAAAACATAGGGAGGAGATACCAGGATTGAACTTGTGCAATCTAGATGGGGTGACATAGAGCGGATGGAGGAAATTAAACTGGATCTGTCTGTATCTGGAGTTCAATGTGGATGTAACACCTTCCCTGCATAGGTCACTCCATAGTCCCTCTTCAAGATTAAGACCCATATCTTTTCCCATCTAAGATGTTTATCTAGCTCAGCCAGTGGTAATCCTGACATGAGAGCATCGTAAACAAAGGAAATGGCAACTGCTCAGCATCCGACCGTAAGGCGCAACAGAGGGAAGTGCGTACAGCCCAGTACATCACTCGGGCCAAGCTTATTTATTAGGCGGTGTCAGAGGAAGGCCCAAAAAATTGTCAAAGACTCCAGTCACCCAAGTCATAAACTGTTCTATCTGCTATCACATGGCAAGCGGTACCAGAGCGCCAAGTCTAGGTCCAAAAGGCTCCTTAACAGCTTCTACCCCCCAAGCCATAAGACTGCTGAACAGCTAATCAAATGGCCACCCGGACTATTTGCATACCCCCCCCCCCCCCAAAGTCAATATTTTGTAGAGCCACCTTTTTCAGCAATTACAGCTGCAAGTCTCTTGGGGTATGTCTCTATAAGCTTGGCACATCTAGCCATTGGGATTTTTGCCCATTCTTCAAGGCAAAACTGCTCCAGCTCCTTCAAGTTGGATGGGTTCCACTTGTGTAACAGCAATCTTTAAGTCATACCACAGATTCTCAATTGGATTAAGGTCTGGGCTTTGACTAGGCCATTCCAAGACATTTAAATGTTTCCCCTTAAACCACTCGAATGTTGCTTTAGCAGTATGCTTAGGGTCATTGTCCTGTTGGAAGATTAACCTCTGTCCCAGTCTCAAATCTCTGGAAGACTGAAACAGGTTTCCCTCAATAATTTCTCTGTATTTAACACCATCCATCACTCCCTCAATTCTGACCAGTTTCCCAGTCCCTTTTGATGAAAAACACCCCCACAGCATGATGCTGCCACCACCATGCTTCACTGTGGGGATGGTGTTCTCAGGGTGATGAGAGGTGTTGGGTTTGTGCCAGACAGCGTTTTCCTTGATGGCCAAAAAGCTCAATTTTAGTCTCATCTGACCAGAGTACCTTCTTCCATGTGTTTGTGGAGTCTCTCACATGCCTTTTGGCGAACACCAAACATGTTTGATTATTTTTGTCTTTAAGCAGTGGCTTTTTCCTGGCCACTCTTCCGTAAAGCCCAGCTCTGTGGAGTGTGGTTGTCACGTTCTGACCTCTATTTTCTTTGTTTTGTATGTAGTTAGTATGGTCAGGGCGTGAGTTGGGTGGGCAGTCTATGTTTGTTTTTCTATGATTTGGGTATGTCTATGTTTCGGCCTAGTATGGTTCTCAATCAGAGGCAGGTGTCATTAGTTGTCTCTGATTGAGAATCATACTTAGGTAGCCTGGGTGTCACTGTGTGTTTGTGGGTGATTGTTCCTGTCTCTGTGTTTGCACCAGATAGGACTGTTTTGCGTTTTCACATTTCTTGTTTTTGTTAGTTTGTTCATGTGAAGTGATTTATTAAAACATGAATAACCACCACGCTGCGCTTTGGTCCGCCTCTCGTTCAGATGAAGAAAACCATTACAGAATCACCCACCCCAACAGGACCAAGCGGCGTGGTAACGGGCAACGGCAAGAGGAGCAGCAGGAGAAGCAACAGAGGCAGCAGCAACAGGAGCAGCAGCAGCAGCAGTGGGAGAGGCTGCACTATTTGGAGAAATGGACATGGGAGGAAGATTTGGATGGTAAAGGACCCTGGGCTCAGCCAGGAGAATATCGCCGCCCCAAGGAAGAACGGGAGGCGGCGAAAGCGGAAAGGCGCCGGTATGAGGAGGCAGCGCGGCGTCGTGGATGGAAGCCTGAGAGTCAGCCCCAAAAATTTCTTGGGGGGGGGCTAACAGGGAGTATGGCTACGCCAGGTAGGAGACCTGAGCCAACTTCCTGTGGTTACCGGGGGGCTAGAGAGACCGGGCAGGCACTGTGTTATGCTGTGGAGCGCACGGTGTCCCCAGTGCGGGTGCACAGCCCGGTGCAGTACATTCCAGCTCCGCGTATCGGCCGGGCTAGAGTGGGCATCGAGCCAAGTGCCATGAAGCCGGCTCTACGCATCTGGTCTCCAGTGCGTCTCCTTGGGCCGGCTTACATGGCACCAGCCTTGCGCACGGTGTCCCCGGTTCGCCTGCATAGCCC
This sequence comes from Oncorhynchus mykiss, assembly GCF_057628025.1. NCBI lineage: Eukaryota > Metazoa > Chordata > Actinopteri > Salmoniformes > Salmonidae > Oncorhynchus > Oncorhynchus mykiss. Next base: position 27,176,350 of record NC_143037.1, read on the forward strand.
AGTGCGGGCTATTCCACCTCGCCGCACTGGCAGGGCGACCGGGACCATTCAACCGGGTAAGGTTGGGCAGGCTCGGTGCTCAAGAGCTCCAGTGCGCCTGCACGGCCCGGTCTATCCGTCACCACCTCCACGCACCAGCCCTCCGGTGGCAGCCCCCCGTACCAGGCTGTCTCTCCGGCCCATCCTTACAGGGGCTCCCTCCTCTCCAGCGCTGCCGGAGTCTCCCGCCTCTCCGGCGCTACCAGAGCCTTCCTCCTGTCCAGCGCTGCCGGAGTCTCCCGCCTGTTCGGCGCTACGAGAGCTACTCAGTCCGGCGCTTCCAGAGCCTTCCTCCTCTCCAGCGCCGCCAGTGCCGCCCGTCTGCCCAGCGCCGCCAGTGCCGCCCGTCTGCCAGGAGCCGCCAGTGCCGCCCGTCTGCCAGGAGCCGCCAGTGCCGCCCGTCTGCCAGGAGCCGCCAGTGCCGCCCGTCTGCCAGGGGCCGCCAGTGCCGCCCGTCTGCCAGGGGCCGCCAGTGCCGCCCGTCAGCCAGGGGCCGCCAGTGCCGCCCGTCAGCCAGGGGCCGCCAGTCAGCCAGGGGCCGCCAGTGCCGCCAGTCAGCCAATGCTAATGCTCCAGATACTCAACTAGTCTAAGGAAGACCAGTTTTATTGCTTCTTTAATCAGGACAACAGTTCTCAGCTGTGCTAACATAATTACAAAAGGCTTTTCTAATGATCAATTAGCCTTTTAAAATGATAAACTTGGATTAGCTAACACAACGTGCCATTGGAACACAAGAGTGATGGTTGCTGATGTGGGCCACTGTACACCTATGTAGATATTCCATAAAAAAAGTATCAGTTCCCAGCTACAATAGTCATTTACAACATTAACAATGCCTACACTGTATTTCTGACCAATTTTATGTTATTTTAATGGACAATTTATTATTTTTTTTAATCAAAAACATGGAAATATCTAAGTGACCCAAATCTTTTAACCGTAGTGTATATACAGTACCATTCAAAAGTTTGGACACACCTACTCATTCAAGGGACCTCAAAGTGAAGGAAAAGCAGCCAACAAGTGCTCAGCATATGTGGGAACTCCTTCAAGACTGTTGGAAAAACATTCCAGGTGAAGCTTGTTGAGAGAATGCAAAGAGTGTGCAAAGCTGTCAAGGCAAAGGGTGGCTACTTTGGAGAATCTAAAATCTAAAATATATTTTGATTTAACACTTTTTTTACTTATCTATTTTCTACTTAACACTTAATTTGTCAGCCTAAAATGTATTTTATGGGCTGTATCATGTATCATGAGTCATAATTGGGTCACTCATAATGCTGAAATAACTCTCTCCAGGCTTACTAAATGCTAACCTGTTGATGTGCACTGTATTTGTGTGTATACTTAACCAACACCTTCTCCTGTGGTGTATTCATTACTCAGAGTCTGTTGCAAAACATGCTGTCTGTTGCAAAACGTTTTGCAACAGAAACCGTTTACTCCAAACATTTCTTTTTTAATTGGACAAATTCAGGTAGGTCCCTCACAGTTTCATTCCGTTTGCTCTGTTTGCTTCCGTTTGTCTCGTAAACGGTAAACGGTAAACGGTTTGCATTGCAAGATGTAATTAATAATTAATTAATACACCCCTATTATTTCCTCTCTCTCAGGATGTGTTCCTTATGATCCGGCGTCAGAAGACCACCATTTTCACAGATGCCAAAGAGTCCACCACCGTCTACGAGCTGAAGCGCATTGTAGAGGGAATTCTCAAGAGAGAGCCTGAGGAACAGAGGCTCTTCAAGGTATCACAGGTTCTACCTTAGTAGTGAGTTGGGTTGAGGTGGAGTTACGCGATTATTAATACACTACACCTGCTCGTCCAACATCTCATTCCAAAATCATGGACATTAATATGGAGTTGGTCCCCCCTTTACTGCTATAACAGCCTCCACTCTTCTGGGAAGGCTTTCCACTAGATGTTGGAACATTGCTGCAGGGACTTGCTTCAATTGAGCCTCTTGAACATTAGTGAGGTCGGACACTGATGTTGGGCGATTAGGCCAGGCTCGCAGTTGGCATTCCAATTTATCCCAAAGGTGTACAATGGGGTTTAGGTCAGGGCTCTGTAGGCAGTGGTGTAAAGTATTTCAGTAAAAGTTATTTAAAATACTACTCAAGTAGTTTTTTTGGGTATCTGTACTTTACTTCACTATTTATATTTTTGACTACTTTTACTTCACTACATTCTGAAAGAAAATAATGTACTTTATACTCCACACATTTTCCCTGACACCCAAAAGTACTCATTCCATTTTGAATGGCTAGCAGGACAAGAAAATTGTCATATTCATATACTTATCAAGAGAACATCCCTGGTCATCCCTATTGCATCTGATCTGGCATTGCGCACAAATTGTTTGTCGGGAGCTTCATGAAAAGCATTTTCATTTCATGAAGCTCCCGGCAAAAATGATTGTACTGACGTTGCTTCCAGAGGCAGTTTGGAACACGGTAGTCAGTGTTGCAACCAAGGAAAGACGATTTTTATGCTCTACACGTTACAGCACTCGGCGGTACCGTTCTGTGAGCTTGTGTGGCCTACCACTTATTGGCTGAGCCGTTGTTGCTCCTAGACGTTTCCACTTCACAATAACAGCACTTACATTTGACAAGGGCAGCTCCAGCAGGGCAGAAATTTGACGAACTGACTTGTTGGAAAGGTGGCATCCTATGATGGTGCTATGTTGAAAGTCACTGAGCTCTTTAGTATGGTCCATTCTACTGCCAATGTTTGTCTATGGAGATTGCATGGCTGTGTGCTTGATTTTATACACATGTCAGCAATGGGTGTGGCTGAAATAGTCGAATCCACAAATTTTGGCCATGTAATGTGTTTTTGTTAGCTATATTATTTTTCAAGAGGGATCTCCATCTCACCAGAAAGTTAACTTCTTTAACTTATATCAAATGTGAGCTAGCCTCAGTTTAAACAGTCAAGTAAATGTAAAAAAAATAAAAAAAATCTGCTTTTGGGTCCGCCACCAACAGTGTCAGATTTAGTCGTCACTTTACAACATAATTTAGTGTCTCATGAATTTCAGTAACATTAGCAAATATAATCATCTCTTTCTTTCCCCAGGATGACCAGTTGCTAGAAGACAGTAAAACTCTTGGCGATTGCGGCTTCACCAACCAGACTGCAAGACCTCAGGCCCCAGGCACTGTTGGACTGGCTTTCCGAATGGGTGGTACATTCATTTACACTAACTACTCCTCCAGCTACTTTACTGTCACCAGTCCCAGTGTAGTCCCCCTCTATTGGATTTGGATTAGTTATACAAGATTTGAGAGCTTCAGGCTCCTCTAATTTTTAAATATTCTTATCTAATAAGGTACAGGCTTACAGGGTGCGTTTAAAAAACAGCAACTCGATTGTTTATAATGAGAGCAGTACGTTTGGGGAGGGGCTAGGATTTTGTTGTGCTGTCCTTCAGGAAAGTTGGGGACGTTAAGGATCTTCCAATTGAAAACTAAGATTAGATATAGACAGGTGTGCTTTGACTGTTTGATTAGTCAGTTGACCAGTGAATGAACTTTTTTTTTTTTTAACCTTTATTTAACCAGGCAAGTCAGTTAAGAACAAATTCTTATTTTCAATGACGGCCTAGGAACAGTGGGTTAACTGCCTGTTCAGGGGCAGAACAACAAATTTGTACCTTGTCAGCTCGGGGGTTTGAACTTGCAACCTTCCGGTTACTAGTCCAACGCTAGTCCAACACAGGCTACCCTGTCGCCCAGCTACTACTGACCACCGTTTCAGTCTGTTGTCCTCTGTTGTCCTCAGTAGGCTGTAATGTTAGTACGCTGTGTTATTGAGCCCCCTTTCTTTCTCCCCTCTTCAGATGAGATGTTTGAGCAGCTGCAGGTGGGGGCATTCTCCAGCCCTCCAGAGCTCCCTGACGTCATGAAACCCCAAGACTCTGGCAGCACTGCCAACGAACAGACTGTGCAGTGATGGAGGGAGGCATGGAGGGATCGGGGATGGGAGAGGGCTGTCTACAAAAACAGCCAAGGAGGTATATAGGTGGCAGGGTAGAGGATATGTACCATCATTTTGGGTTAAGATGGGATGGGGCATGTGTAACCAAACCAGGTTACTACCAACCACCTTCACCTTAACCGAACACTCCTGGATCCCTGTGAATGCTTTGCAAACAGCAGTTACTTTATGATAAGAACCCCCCCTTCCTTGCTCCCCAGCCTTCTTGTCAGGTGTACCATTCTGTTCAAACACTTTGGGAATGAGTCTGACACATGGGTGTCAGGCTCAAATGCTCTCATTTGAATGAATAACTCTGTGTTGGTTTTGAGTGTGACTCTGTGTGTGTGTGTGCAGGGTGTGAAATTAACTTTTTGGTCCACCAGACGTAGTGGTTGGTGGATGCCCGAATTTTACCAGTCACTCACATTTTTCACCAGCCACATTTCCCCCTGAAAAAATGTAAATCACAGAAAAGACTGTACCCCATCATGCTTTCACCACTGTAGCGTTGAGATTCTATTTTCCAGAGTTGACACGCATATTCACACTTAAATGTTTTTTTTTACATGTGGGCTTTGGATTTAGAAAAGAAAAATGCACTCAAATGCTCTGTATGACCACCCGCCAATGTGTCTGGTAAGAATAGACATTATTCCAGGCAATGCCAAACTACCAGCATGTGGTTGGTGTTAATTTACCACCCTGTATAAGTGTTAGATAATTATTGTTCTTACTATTACTGTTCTTAAAGGAAAAATCTACCCAAAACCGCTAATTCTTATAATTTACAGTGTTAAAAGAACACTATGTGAGAACAATATTTTAAATGTTGTCGTTATAATAAGGTTGGTAGCAAGAGGTGGAAATCGTTGTGGAAATCTGTTGCAGCTCAAGTCGACTACAAAACCCCCAATGGAATGGTCTCTATGGGCTGGCTAGTTAGTTATCTGTAAATTCGCCTAAAGAAACTGCACTATCAACTTAGGAGTCTACAATATCACCATGTTCAACATGCAGATCGATGTGCCTCACAGAGGTCTGACATTCGCAACGGCACCATGCAATACTCCCTGGACTGAAGAGGCAGACAAATATGAGAAATGTGCTGGACCCTCTGAAATTACACATTTCTCGAGGTAGGATTTTTGCTAATTTTTTATCAGTGGTTAATTTAAGAGAAGACTACCCCTTGTGTTATGACATCGGGAAGTATTGAAATCTGACGTATGATAGATGTTTTCGCACCATGTTTGTTCCACATCATATATTCTTATCTGAACACACAGTTCCAGTGTGCTTTTCTGAATAGATTTATTTTCACACTTAGACCTGGAAGGAAAACTCATTTACACTGTAAGGTAAATGCTGTTCTACTTCATTATAGCATCGTTATAGTTTATTTGATGTAATGTGGAAATTCTTACATTTTCAGCCCCTTCACTCTTGTTTGTTTGCACTGAGACCAAATGCTTGGAACTCCTGGACTAAGCAGGAGAACCGGTTGGTTGAGGACATCTTTTTGTGACATTTAAAGCAAAACTTGGCAAAAGATGTTATTAGCATTGGACTGGTCTTTGGGGTGGCCTGCCATACATCAGGTCATGTGACATCAGTTTCCGCCCCAAATGAAAAAACATAGACTGTAACTGTGAGCTTAAATAAACATTTGTTTATTTTCTATTCAATTGTCAGTATTTCAATGTTTATATAACTTACTAGTGGCATACCTAATACATGACTAACATTTAGTTGAGGAATGTCATTGTAAACCATAGTCAGTCATGCTCATTGCTTAGTCAATTCAGAATTGAAATATTGCTTTTTCAATGTTTTTGGTCACATCCACTATTGAGGAGAGGAGTGAAATTCTCAGTTCTGTAGCAACAATTCCCGTACTTATTCCTTGTGAATGAAGCTTGACATCTCTAACCAGGTGTGTTTCTAGATTAGATTAAATGTGTGTAACTGTCACAATTTTTTATCCTGGCAGACACGATGTGAAGGACACCAATTGAAATAGATAGTGCAAATGCTCAACAACACCACTTCACAGCTACATCATTACCGTTAGTTTGGCGCTTGCCAAAAATCTAAAATGTTCTATCCCAAATATGGACTAGGAATGTAAAAAGTGACCTCATTTGTCGGGGAAATGGGGGGGTTGTAACAAGTGGTGTATATAAAACCTGGATTGCTAATACTATGTATTTGCCAATGAGAGGTTTTGAAGGCACCGGTCGGCCATATTGGCACTCCCCAGAAGAAGGAATTCTCCATTATTTAAATAAAATGGACAAAATAACATGTATTTAAGTAAAACATAATAATAATTGTAGTGGGGACAATAACATAACTTTTTTTTAAAGTATACTTTAAGGAAATTGTTTTTATATTTGTTAATTTTTTATTTATATGTTTAGCTCAGAGAATATACTTTGAAAGTATGCATTAAGGTGTCTATAATGTAATAAACTCGTCAAAAATAAATGTTCACTTTAATTCATGCATTTCTATTGCTTCCAAAATATGTTTTACGGCGTTAAGGGGAGTGCCAAGATGGAGGCGTGGTGGCTTCAAAGCATCGCCCTTGGTTTGTCATCTAGTGTGTATATATAACGCATTGGTTGTAACCGCAGTAATTTAACTACGCCTTCTCCAGTCTGTGGTACCAGTAGGCATAATACAGGAAGAGAGTCGTGGAGGAAAAGAAACGGGACGCCCTTTTTTTTTATACTTGCATAGTTAGTAGATAACGGAATCCAAAAAGTTTTTCGGGGCCAACGCAGACAATAGCCCTGTTACAGAGATAATATATCCAGCCATTCCATGGACGTTTGACGAACAAGGTTCAATAGAATAAACCATCCACTACAAGCTGATGCTGATTATATTAATATTTTCTCACATCAAGAGGAAAAAAGCTAATTTCAGAATTTACCATGGATGATTTGGGTATGTATTGACAATTGCCCCTCTTTGAAACATTGTAGCTACGTGCTCCGCTATCTAATGGAATTGAAGAACGATGGTTGGAGTACTGAGGCAATGAAAAAAGTAACATTTTTGTTTTCTTGAAAGAGATCCATCTTTGCTGGAATTTGGAGCAAAGGTAAATGCACATTGAAAGGGAATAGTTTAGAAAACAATGTTTTCTTATAATCTATGATAATAGATAGGAACATGATTAGGCATAAGATATTACCTATAAATAGTACGAGGTTTGAAAGGGCATCTGGGGTCCTATTCCTATTAATCAAGCAACATTTTACTTATAAGCAGGTCATTTTAGACTTGAAAGTAACAGCCCTTATCCTCAAGTCTTTGTTATTGTGCCTATAGAGTCAGCTTTTGAATTGATCAGTATATCGACTACATTAGATTTAGGCCTAGCTAGTAGCTACTGTATGGGTGGTCTCTTATAATCCATGTTTACGAGAGATTGTTATCTAGTGAAAATCCGCTGGTCTCAATTGAATAACCTTTTTAACCATAGAACAACTCAAATATTATCTTCCAACTCAAATCTTGCTTTCTCTACATTGTGCTCCTCTTTTTCAAGGGAGGAAAGAAGATCAGGAAAAGCTTAATTTTGTGACATTTTTCTTTGACAACTCCAGCAATGTAAAACAGCATGCTCTCTTTAACTCTATGCCAAGAAAACAAGGAGTATACTACTGTAACTGTATCCTATGTCAACATGCAGTGCTTCTAGCTCTAACCACAAATTCAATCCAAATTAGATCTTGGACGTCCTCTGTAGGCCCTCTCTGTCTATAATGCTATCGATGAGTCAGAGATGGACTTTAACATAATAAAGATCTCAATGTATTTCATTCAGCCATCAGGGGAAAAGAGTGTGACTATCATTAGTGTTAGTGAACTACTGGGTGGATTTAATAGTTAGAAGAGCCCCTTTCAAATTACTATTGATACAGAGGTTGAGGAATACATATATCCCTCTTTTCTTAAAAATGGTGGCAACTTTCAGAATGGAAAGCAATGTCCCAGCCCTCTTCAACTAGCACTGAAATAGCCTAGGGCCGCGATGGCTCACCAAGACTCATGAAGTTCAGTGAAAATAGGAGGGTTGTGTGCTGTACCAGGCCAGAGAACAAAGCATTTGCTCTTGTGGCCTACTCGCTCGAAGAGTAGTGTGTGCAACATATTTCAAAACGGAGGGATTTTATGCTTAGCAAGCATGAGGAAGAATGTCTCCATCTGGTTCAGCACATCTGGATAGGATTGCACTTCAAGGTTCAGTTGTTGCCGGGTGACTGGCGACTTTTTCTCAAATAGGGGGACAGTGTTTATGTCAGTGTGTTTATGCTGTAGTGTTGTGTGTTATGTTGTAAGTTGATGTCTTTGGTTGGTGTGACTTGTGGGGGTTTTCAGCGAGACCACTTGTTAAGAGAGGCTATGGCCAAGTCAAACAGTCGGCAGGCAGAGCTCTAAATATGGTCATATTTCACATTGAGAGAATTTCAACTCCTTATATGAGCAGTCCAGTCTGTAAGTGTGTGTGTGTATAAGAGAGGGAGAGAGTGAGAAAGAAAGAATGTGTGTGTGTGTGTGTGTGTGTGTGTGTGTGTGTGTGTGTGTGTGTGTGTGTGAGCGAACAACATTCTCTCCACATGTTTGTACCAATGTGAATCATCAGTGGGAGAAATGACCACAGACTGTGATGATAAAAGGCAGTCTCACCATCCCCAGTCATATGTAGGTTTAATATGTCTAACTCTTACCAAGAAATTATGAATGTGACGTACATATAAATACCAAATTAGCTCTAAAATAAATACACTGACCTCAACTAAATATTCCATTTTGAAAATGTAAAGCAGTCATTTTCCCGATATATCCTTATTTTGCTCTGAAGTTGCTTCAAAGTTGCTCAAAAGTTGTATGAAGTGATGCTCTGTGCATCTTCCACAAATATTATTATCAAAATAGATTTTCCTGGAAATATGGTTTGATAATTCATGTATTGTTTCAGATTCTGCATGGTTTGCAAAAGTAAACCATGTAAATTAGGAGAAAAGCTTGTCTAATAATCCAATAAGACACATTGTCCTGGTTTTGGCCATAAAAGGGATACATCCATGATGTCAATCATGTGTTGTAAAATACAGTATGCCATGGAGGAATACTAAAATGGCTTGTACTTCTCGTAAAAATGAGGTTTGAGTTCGATATCAGTTGACAAACACCCTTCCTCCACTGCTTCCTTATCACTTTGGCATGTCCAGAAAGGTCTACAGAAATGTTATATTTTTCATGTGACTTTAGCTTGTTTGCTCATTTGATGTCCCTTGCTTTGATTGGTCAATGTGTGATTCTCGCTCTAATTGGCCCGCCTCTCTGTGTCCTCTCTGCTGCCTGCGTCTGATTTGCATCTCTCTGATTGGTCACTGAGTCCGTCTGTCTACCCTCAGGAGTTCCTGACTCACCTAACTACCCTCTCAGTCCTCGTATTGTTGTGTTTGGTACGTAACTGTCTGTATGTATGTATGTTTGTTTGTGTGTTTCACCCTCTTTCTGTAGTATCTCAGTGTGTCAAAATACTTTGCTTCTATGTCCTCACCTCCTCCATGTGTCCCTTTGTTATTTTGTCTTTTTTGCCTCCTATTTTCCTTCTATAATTTCCACTCCCATTCCCATTTCTCCAATTTCTTGTATTTAACCAGCATTAACCATCAACATAGGTATCAGCCAATACCTGTGTACTAACCACCCTCCGAGGCAAAATGAATGACTGCACAGTATGAATGACAGCATCTTGAATTCCTCTACAAAGACTCCCATTGAAATAGAATCTCAAAAAATCTATAGATTATATTTCTATGCACACTCCCATCCTCTCTGACTCTGTAGACGCCCTCCTCGCTGACCTAGAGAGCACCAGCTCTCCCCTGGCCAGGTGCCCAGTCCTGCTTACCTCTGATCCCCCGGCGACATCTGACCCCGCGCCTGCCAGCCCTCAGGAAAACGCCCAGACCAGGCCACCGCCTCCAGCTTACACACCCCAGCAGGTAAGAGGTTTGAGATAGGAAACATTTTTTAAGTTTTGAGGTAGACTTAACAACTTGGATCAGATTACCTTTGCCCCAAATCTTAACCATTAGGAGGGGTGGAAATATACCTGAGCCTGAATGAGTGGTGAGGGCCAACTTCTGCCTACTCCAGGTGAGGTAAAAGAGAGAAGTCAACATAGAACAGGCTGTTGGAAGTGTCTCATACTGTAGATAATTATAAAATGCTAAAAGAGGATAGGTAGTAAGGAGGGATCAGACTCTGCTTAGAAACTCATCTTGTCAAAGTTAAATGTTTTTATAGAATAGTTATGAAGTACCGTAACTCGTATTGTGTTGATGGGTGAGCGTTGAGTTCAGAGCAAAAGTGAAGATTGACTTTCTGGTTGAAAAACAAGTGAATTATGTTTATAATGTGCAAACATTTCTTTTAGACGGTGTCTGCTGCAATGAAGTCCAATGGTTCTCAGAACCCAAACCCAGACAAACAACTGTACAGGTACTATTTTCCTTTATTATTAGTTACTTTACTAAGTAAAACAGAGTGGTCAAAGCTGCAGCGATTAAGCTGGTTCCACCAGGCTATTATTTTACAGCCCTATATGAAATAATGTTTATGGCCCTGGCTTTTTTTTGTGAATTCTACATTCTTATGCATTGGGGGGGGGGGATATGGTCGGGGTTCTAAATTATTTTGTAGAAGGACTAAGGAGCTCAGTTCTGGACAAAAAGGACATTCTACTCCAAAATGAATGAAAATAAGTATGCTGACACCATCTAAAATAGAATTTCCTCCTCCAGAAATTAGCCCAATAACACATTGGTGAAATGATTTGCTAAAATGATTTCAACATATTGGGCCATGTACAATATGCCTATGCATGGTCCATATTATCAGGTATGCTATTAGCAATAAACATGATCACCTTTAGCCCAACTGATGCAGCAAAGTGCAAATAAATAGGCTGACGCATTGGGTTGCCTATCTGCCTATCTGCTAAAATCCTGGGTTTAAAATGGTGCAGTTCGCGCATATTTAGGAGTTGAGGAATAAATAAAGTAGGAATGGAAAGCTGGGATTCCCCTCTTTTCAACAAAAGTCATTACAACTAATGTTTTCGCGATTGCAAGAATTGTTGTGCATTGTCCTGCTTGTCAGAATGCATGTTTCCCTCCCTATGGCACTTATTACATGAATGCGCCACGAGAGGAATATTTATCTAGCATAGAACACAACAACAAGCCTACTAGGTAAATATATAAACTATTTTACTGTGTGGTTGTTAGATTTTTCTATTATAATTTCTTGTTTTGTTTGCAGAGGAAAAATACATGTGGAATGTTCTAGCATATTCAAAATGCGCCTCAGCAGAAATATTTGTTCATGTTCCATATTTTTTGTTGTTGCGTGGTGTCAATGATTTTGCCGTGGTGCCCCTTGAGTGCAGCCCTCTGCTCCCCCCCGAGCATCCCATAGATCTTTCATTGTCAACAATCTACACAAAATACTGTAATGTCAAAGTGGAAGAAATATTCTAACATTTGTAAAAAAATACATATAAAAAAAAATATGACAAATAAAACACGAATATAGCTTGATTAGATAAGTATTCAACCTCGTGAGTCAATACACATTAGAATCACCTTTGGCAGCGATTACAGCTGTGAGTCTTTCTGGGTAAGTCTCTAAGAGCTTTCCACACCTAGATTTTGCAACATTTGCCCATTATTCTTTTCAAAATTCTGTTGCTGATCATTTCCAGGTCTTGCCATAGATTTTCAAGTAGTTTTTGTTTATTTTTTGTTTATTTAACCCATATACTTAAACAAAGTATTGACTCAGGGGTGTGAATACTTATGTAAATGAGTTGTTTCTGTATTTAATTTTCAATATTTTGCAAACATTTATCAAAAACATGTTTTCACTTTTGTCATTATGGGGTATGGCAGGGTTCCCCAGGGTCCCCCCCCCCCCCAAAAAAAAAGTAATAATATATATATATATATATATATATATATATATATACAGTACCAGTCAAAAGTTTTGGACACACCTACTCATTCCAGGGTTTTTCTTTATTTTTTACTATTTTGTGAAGACATCAAAACTAAGAAATAACACATACAGAATCATGTAGTAACCCAAAAAAAGTTTTAAAACAAATCAAAATAGATTTTATATTTAAAATTCTTCAAAGTATCTACAGTTTGCCTTAATGACAGCTTTGCACTCTTGGCATTGTTTCAACCAGCTTCATGAGGTAGTCACCTGGAATGCATTTCAATTAACAGGTGTGCCAATCAGTTGTGTTGTGACAAGGAAGGGTTGGTATACAGAGATAACATGGACTTGGTCTTTTACCAAATAGTGCTATGTCAAGAACAGCTCAAATAAGCAAAGAGAAACCCATCGTTACTTTAAGACATGAAGGTCAGTTAATCCGGAAAAATTCAATAACTTTGAAAGTTTCTTCAAGTGCAGTCGCAAAAGACATCAAGCGCTATGATGAAACTGGCTCTCATGAGGACCACCACAGGAAAGGAAGACCCAGAGGTACCTCTGCTGCAGAGGAAAGGTTAGAGTTACCAGCCTCAGAAATTGTAGCCCAAATAAATGCTTCACAGAGTTCAAGTAACAGACACATCTCAACATCAACTGTTCAGACAAGGCTGCATGAATCAGGCCTTCGAGGAAACCACTACTAAAGGACCCCAATGAGAAGAAGAGACTTGCTTAGGCCAAGAAACACAAGCAATGGACATTAGACCGGTGGAAATCTGTCTTTTGGTCTGAAGAGTCCAAATTTTAGATTTTTGGTTCCAACCGCCTTGTCTTTGTGAGACGCAGAGTAGGTGAACGGATGAGCTCCGCATGTATGGTTCCCACCGGGAAGCATGGAGAAGGAGGAGTTGATGGTGTGGGGATGGTTTGCTGGTGAGACTGTCAGTGATTTATTTAGAATTCAAGGCACACTTAACCAGTTTGGCTACCACAGCATTCTGCAGCGATACGCCACCCCATTTGGTTTGCGCTTAGTGGGACTATCATTTGTTTTTCAACAGGACAATGACCCAACACACCTCCAGGCTGGGTAAGGGCTATTTGATCAAGACTGAGAGTGATGGAGTGCTGCAACAGATGACCTGGCCTCCACAATCACCGACCTCAACCCAATTGAGATGGTTTGGGATGAGTTGGACAGCAGAGTGAAGGAAAAGCAGCCCACAAGTGCTCAGCATATGTGGGAACTCCTTCGAGACTGTTGGAAAGCATTCCAGGTGAAGCTTGTTGGGAGAATGCCAAGAGTATTTAAAGCTGTTATCAAGGCAAAGGGTGGCTACTTTGAAGAATATATTGTGATTTGTTTAACACTTTTTTGGTTATTACATGATTCCATATGTGTTGTTTCATAGTTTTGATGTCTTCACTATTATTCTACAATAAATAAAGAAAAAGCCTTGAATGAGTAGGCTTGTCCAAACCTTTGACTGGTACTGTATATATTTTTGTATTTTTGTAAAATTTCGTTGTTGCGCATAAAAGAGAGAAAACACCAGGAAATCAGGTCCAAGTGATTTTAATTTAAGAGAACTGTTACCAAGTATTCCCACGCATAATATAGAGACACGTGATCATATTCAAATGTAAGTAAGGTTTGAAATGATTGTTTTAGTCAAACATTATATCTGTTTGGGCTTCTTGTGGTCAATTTGCAGTCTACAAATGATTTCTAATTATGTTCCAGCCCCTGACCATCCACTCAAGAAAAAATCTTCTGGCGGTTGAATCTAGTTGATGATCTCTGGGGTATTGTGTGTTGATGGGTGAGAAAAAATATAAACTCAAGATTCAACACTTTCAAATATTTTACTGAGTTACAATTCATATACGCAAATCATTAAATAAATTAGGCCCTAATCTATGGATTCCACATGACTGGGCACTGGTGTAGCCATGGGTGAGCCAGGCCCAGCCAATCAGAATGAGTTTTTCCCCACAAAAGGGCTTAATTACAGACAGAAATACTCCCTCAGTCAATCCCACAGGTGAAGAAGCCGAATGTGGAGGTCCTGGGCTGGCGTGGTTACACATGGTCTGCGGTTGTGAGGCCGGTTGGGCGTACAGCCAAATTCTATAAAACAACGTTAGAGCCAGCTTATGGTTGAGAAATTAACATTAAATTCTCTGGCAACAGCTCTGGTAGACATTCCAGGAGTGAGCATGACAATTGCACTCTCCCTCAAAACTCAAAACAATTGCACTGTGGCATTGTGTTTTGTTACAAAAAGTGGTCTTTTATTGTCCCCAGCATAAAGTGGCCTTTTATTGTCTTTTATTGTCCCCAGCATAAGGTGCACCTGTGTAATGATCATGCTGTTTCTTGATATGCCACACCTGTCAGTTGGATGGATTATCTTGGCAAAGGAGAAAAGCTCACTAACAGGGATATAAAACATTTGTGCACAAGATTTGAGAGAAATAAGCTTTTTGTTCATTTCTAGTTATTTGTATTTCAGCTCATGAAACATGGGACCAACACTTCACATGTTTTGTTTATATTTTTGTTCAGTGTTCTTTCTGAAGGCACTTTAGGTGTACTGTAATCAAATGAAACAAAGGAAATAATTGAAAGAAACAAGGTTTAAAATAAATAATGTTTTATTAGCAGGCACTAGTTTGGTTCAAGCCTGTCATGAGCATTTGGGCATAGGTTCTCATCGACATCACAGTAAATGTCCTCAATGTTCATGCATCTTGAGAAAAATCTTTTGGCATGGAGAATCCAAGCCTGACACAGTAGGTCGGGATTGATGTCATGCATGCCTCATCCATGGCCTGAAGGAGGTTGGCACACTCATGGGGACCTTCTACCTGTATTGTATTTTACAGTATTGTATTGTACTTATGCATTGTAGTGGTCCTGTGTGGCTCAGTTAGTAGGAGAATGGCACTAGCAACACCAGAGTTGTGGTTTCGATTGCCACTGGGGTCACATAAAAATGTGTGGATTCACTGTTGTCACTGGATAAAAGCGCCTGTTACGTAAATGGCATATATTATTCTATTTGAGTACTGCGTTGCCCAACGCAATTTTAGTACATCAGTGTGGAACCCCCCCCAGTAAAAAGATGCTTGTAACTTCATTTTGGAATCATGTTTACTGTAATGGGGTTGCCTTTGTGACATACATCTCTAATCTTGTCAATATCAGATTTTTTTATAACTTAATGTGAAATAAAGTCATAATAGTCATCATCATAATAGTACATTACCCTGTTTAAACCGTAACTTGTGTTTACTGTAACTTACTGTCAGCCGTTACCTGTAAGTTACTGTAAAAGCGTTGCAGTTTGTTACTGTAAATTCCAAAGAAACTTGGTTTAACAGTATATTACTGTAAAAAAAAGGTGCTTTCTTGACAGTAATGTACAAGAGCTCCACCTTGTTCTTAACTGGTCGAAGGGCCTCCAGACGTAGCTCCACCTCATTGTTTGTTGGTGGAAGGGCCTCTAGCTGGTGGTCCACCTCGTTCTTCGCTGGTGGAAGGGCCTCCAGGCAGAGCTCCACCTCATTCTTCGCTGGTGCAAGGGCCTCCAGCCGGAGCTCCACCTCGCTGTTGGTCGGTGGAAGCGTGACCAGATGGACACATTCTTTATTTGCAGGGGGTATTGAGTTGAGTGTGGTGATTGCTTCACTGTCAGTCCAAAATTGCCAAACTGTGTGGTTACATGTAACAAAGCATCATTTTACTATCATCATTGGGCTATTGCCGCTTTCTTCAAATGTTGCTTTTGGTAAGCTTTGGCCTTTTGGTATATAGTCTGCCCTGTCTGACGCGGTAGGATACATAACCTACGATTGGCAACAGTTGGATAGAAGCATGCAATGAAGCGACCACCACACAATCCTCAACTCAATAGCCCTTGCAAATAAAACATGTCCCTTCAGTTTTTTAGTCTCTGGATATTCTGCTAATATTCTCAAATCTGGATCATTTGGGATCCTGCCAACCCAATCTCTCTTGAAAATGTATTTGCTTCGATAGGCCTTGCATGAACCCATGTTATTCACAAATTATAATAATCCATTGAGGTTCACATGGGTATGATATCAGATTAGATAGACATTGCATGGTTTCCCCCCAACTTGATTGAATTATTTTGATTTATGGTCTTTTGTTGATGTGAAAAACCAGCCAAAGACTGGCTTCCGAATATTGGTTTAGCGGTGTCCCAATGTAAATGCTACAAGGTGGAGTTTACACTTTATACATGATAGGGTTATTTTTCAGTAGTTTTACCCTAAGAGGGTTTGCAAACAGGGTCCGGATTATTCGGGTGCCAAGAATGTGCATTCCTGTAACAAACCAGCAGGGCATCAGGTACATTTGTAGATACACTATATTTATGAATGTTTATAAAATATTTAAATCATATTGTTGAAAATACACTACTGTTCAGAAGTTTGGGGTAACTAAGACATTTCCTTGTTTTTGAAAAAAAAAGCAAATTTCTGGTCCATTAAAATAACATCGAATTGATCAGAAATAGAGTGTAGAGATTGTTAATGTTGTAAATGACTATTGTAGCTGGAAACAGCAGATTCTTTATGGAATATCTACATAAGTGTACAGAGGCCCATTATCAGCAACCATCACTCTTGTGTTCCAATGGAATGTTGTGTTAGCTAATCCAAGTTTCTCATTTTAAAAGGCTAATTGATCATTAGAAAACCATTTTGCAATTATGTTAGCATAGCTAAAACCTTGTTCTGATTAAACTAAGCAATAAAACTGGCCTTCTTTAGACTAGTTGAGAATCTGGAGCATCAGCGTTTGTGGGTTCGATTACAGGCTTAAAATGTCCAGAAACAAATAACTTTCTTCTGAAACTCGTCAGTCTATTCTTGTTCTGAGAAATGAAGGCTATTCCATGCGAGAAATTGCCAAGAAACTGAAGATCTCGTACACCGCTGTGTACTACTCCCTTCACAGAACAGCGCAAACTGGCTCTAACCAGAATAGAAAGAGGAGTGGGGGGCCCCGGTGCACAACTGAGCAAGAGGACAAGTACATTAGAGTGTCTAGTTTGAGAGACAGATGCCTCACAAGTCCTCAACTGACAGCTTCATTAAATAGTACCTATAAAACACCAGTCTCAATGTCAACAGTGAAGAGGTGACTCTGGGATTCTGGCCTTCTAGGCAAAGTTGCAAAAAAAAAGCCATATCTCAGACTGGCCAATAAAAATAAAAGATTAAGATGGGCAAAAGAACACAGACACTGGACAGAGGAAGATTAGAAAAAGGTGTAATGGACAGACAAATCTAAGTTTGAGGTGTTCGGATCACAAAGAAGAACATTTGTGAGACGCAGAAGAAATGAAAAGATGCTGGAGGAGTGCTTCTACACCTGCATTGCTTGCTGTTTGGGGTTTTAGGCTGGGTTTCTGTACAGCACTTTGAGATATCAGCTGATGTAAGAAGGGCTATATAAATGAATTTGATTTGATCTGTCAAGCATGGTGGAGGCAATGTGATGGTCTGGGGGTGCATTGGGGGTGGGAAAGTGGGAGATTTGTACAGGGTAAAAGTGATCTTGGAAGGCTATCACTCCATTTTGCAACGCCATGCCATACTCTGTATGCCAATTTCCTCCTATAACAGGACAATGACCCAAAGCACAGCTCCAAACACAGCTCCAAACTATGCAAGAACTATTTAGGGAAGAAGCAGTCAGCTGGTATTCTGTCTATAATGGAGTGGCCAGCACAGTCACCGGATCTCAACCCTATTGAGCTGTTGTGGGAGCAGCTTGACCGTATGGTACGTAAGAAGTGCCCATCAAGCCAATCCAATTTGTGGGAGGTACTTCAGGAAGCATGGGGTGAATCTCTTCAGATTACCTCAACGAATTGACAACTAGAATGCCAAAGGTCTGCAAGGCTGTAATTGCTGCAAATGGAGGATTCTTTGACAAAAGCAAAGTTTGAAGGACACAATTATTAGAAATCATTATTTACAACTTTGTCAACGTCTTGACTATATTTCTTATTCATTTCGCAACTCATTTCATGTAAGTTTTGATGCAAAACAAGGACATTTCTCAGTGACCCCAAACTTTTGAATGGTAGTGTATGAATGTTGGTTCAGTCCCCCCACCCCCCCATTAATTTGTTTGAGTTATACCATTCTTTCCCCATCTCCCACTCTCTCCTTTTCACTCTCTCTTTCTCTCACCCTCTCTCACCCTATCTCCCCTCCAGCACAGTGAATAAGCCTCGCTCCCCCCGCACGGCCGACCCTCCCCCTCCGGCCTTCTCCTCCTCCTCTGTGTTAGGAGGGGGTCTCAGCGAACTGGACCACCTTCTGCAGGAGCTCAACGCCACCCAGTTCAACATCACAGGTCAGTCAGAATAGGCTTGCCCTCATAAGTCTCCACTGGACAGTGTTTGCTAAATGTTTGATGATGTAAACAAGGTCATATTCATACCGTGTGTGTGTGTGTGTGTGTGTGTGTGTGTGTGTGTGTGTGTGTGTGTGTGTGTTGTTTTCGAGCAGCATTTTCTCAACATGTGGTATTCATGCTTTGTGTGTTCGTCTTTGTCTGTTGGTAGATGAGATTCTGGCCCAGTTTCCCACCACTAAAAAGGATGAGAGGGACAAGATAAAAGAGTTCCAGGGGTCCAAGGACAAGGTCACAACACCCTACCCCAGGTACCCATATACACCCTCCATATACCCTAAAGCAGGGATCGTCAACTAGATTCAGCCACGGGTCAATTTTTTTCTTGATCAGATGGTCGGGGGGCCGGAACATAATTTGTAGACTGCAAATTGACCGCAAGATTCTCAAACAGATATAATATTTGACTAAAACGATAATTTCGGACCTTGCTGACATTTGTATATGATCATGTCTCTCTATTATGCATTCAATACTTGGGAATAGATTTTCATAATTAAAATTACTGGTAGCTAATTTTCTGGTGTTTTTAGAGTATTTTATGAGATAAAAATATATATACAGTACCAGTCAAAAGTTTGGACACACCTACTCATTCTAGGGTATTTCTTTATTTTTATTATTTTCTACAATGTAGAATAATAGTGAAGACATCAAAACTATGAAATAACACACATGGAATAATGTAGTAACCAAAAAGTGTTAAACAAATCTAAATATATTTTATATTTAAGATTCTTCAAAGTAGCCACCCTTTGTTTTGATGACAGCTTTGCACACTCTCGGCATTCTCTCAACCAGCTTCATGAGGTAGTCACCTGGAATGCATTTCAATTAACGCGTGTGCCTTGTTAAAAGTTAATTTGTGGAATTTCTTTCCTTATTAATGCATTTGAGCCGATCAGTTGTGTTGTGACAAGGTAGGGGTGGTATACAGAAGATAACCCTATTTTGTTAAATACCAAGTCCATATTATGGCAAGAACAGTTCAAATAAGAAAAGAGAAATGTTAGTCCATTATTACTTTAAGACATGAAGGTTGGTTTCTTCAAGTGCAGTCCCAAAAACCATCAGGTGCTTTGATGAAACTGGCTCTCAACATCAACTGTTCAGAGGAGACTGAATCAGACCTTCATGGTCGAATTGCTGCAAAGAAACCACTACTAAAGGACACCAATAAGAAAAAGAGACTTGCTTGGGCCAAGAAACACGAGCAATGGACATTAGACCGGTGGAAATCTGTCCTTTGGTCTGATTTTCAATTTTTGAAATCTGTCCAAATGTTCAATTTTTGGTATTTATGAGATGCACAGTAGGTGAACGGATGATCTCCACATGTGTGGTTCCCACTGTGAAGCACGGAGGGGCAGGTATGATGGTGTGGGGGTGCTTTGTTGGTGACAATGTCTGTGATTTATTTAGAATTCAAGGCACACTTAACCAGCATGACTACTACAGTATTTTGCAGCGATACACCATTCCATCTGGTTTGTGCTTAGTGGGAATATAATTTGTTTTTCAACGGGACAGTGACCTAACATACCCCCAGGCTGTGTAGGGGCTATTTGACCAAGAAAGAGTGATGGAGTGCTACATCAGATGAAATGGACTCCACAATCACCTAACCTCAACCAATTGAGATGGTTTGGAATAAATTGGACCTCAAAGTGAAGGAAAAGCAGCCAACAAGTGCTCAGCATATGTGGGAGCACCTTCAAGACTGTTGGAAAAGCATTCTTCATGATGCTTGTTGAGAGAATGCTGTCATCAAGGCAAAGGGTGGCTACTTTGAAGCCTAAATTTGCCTAAAATATATTTTGATTTGGTTACTACGTGATTCCATATGTGTTATTTCATAGTTTTGATGTCTTCACTATTATCCAACAATGTAGAAAATAGTAAAAATAAAGAAATACCCTTGAATAAGTAGGTTTGTCCAAACTTTTGACTGGTACTGTATACAGTGCCCTGCATAAGTATTCATCCCCCTTGGTGTTTTTTCTATTTTGTTGCATTACAACCTGTAATTTAAATTGATTTTTATTTGGATTTCATGTAATGGACATACACAAAATAGGTGAAATGAAAATAGTCCAAGTCAAATGAAAAAAAAAACTTTCAGAGTGCAAGGAGGGCATTAATCAGAGGCAAGGAGGGCATTAATCAGAGAGGCAACAAAGAGACCAAAGATAACCCTGAAGGAGCTTGAAAGCTCCACAGCAGAGATTGGAGTATCTGTCCATAGGACCCCTTTAAGCCATACACTCCACAGAGCTGGGCTTTACGGAAGAGTAGCCAGGAAAAAGCCATTGCATAAAGAAAAAAATTATCAAACACGTTTGGTGTTCGCCAAAAGGCAAGTGGGAGCCTCCACAAACATATGAAAGAAGGTACTCTGGTTAGATTAGACAAAAATGTAGCCTTTTGGCCATTAAGGAAAACGCTATGTCTGGCGCAAACCCAACACCTCTCATCACCCCGAGAACGTCATCCACAGTGAAGCGTGGTTTGTGGCAGCATCATGCTGTGGGGATGTTTTTCATCGGCAGGGACTGGGAAACTGGTCAGAATTGAAGGAGTGATGGATGGTGTTAAGTACAGAGAAATTCTTGAGGGAAACCTGTTTCAGTCTTCCAGAGATTTGAGACTGGGACAGAGGTTCACCTTCCAGCAGGACAATGACCCTAAGCATACTGTTAAAGCAACACTTGAGTGGTTTAAGAGGAAACATTTAAATGTTTTGGAATGACCTAGCCAAAGCCCAGACCTAAATCCAATTGAAAATCTGTGGTATGACTTAAAGATTGCTGTACACCATCGGAACCCATCCAACTGGAACAGTTTTGCCTTGAAAAATGGGCAAAATCCCAGTGGCTAGATGTGCCAAGTTTATAGAGATGTACCACAAGAGACTTGCAGTTGTAATTGCTGCAAAAGGTGGCTCTACAAAGTATTGACTTTGGGGGGGTGAGTAGTTATGCACGCTCAAGTTTTCTGTTTTTTTTTGTCTTATTTTTTGTTTGTTTCACAAGAAAAAATATTTTGCACCTTCAAAGTGTTGTGTTGTGTAAATCCAATGATACAAACCCCCAAAAAATTAATTCCAGGTTGTAAGGCAACAAAATAGGAAAAATGCCACTGTATTTATACAAAAGTGTTCATAA
The DNA here is from genome assembly GCF_057628025.1 of Oncorhynchus mykiss. Taxonomy (NCBI): domain Eukaryota; kingdom Metazoa; phylum Chordata; class Actinopteri; order Salmoniformes; family Salmonidae; genus Oncorhynchus; species Oncorhynchus mykiss. The sequence goes on from NC_143037.1 coordinate 27,198,038, forward strand.
AACTTGGGGGACCAAGTAAAATCTCCCTTGGGCCGCCAGTTGGTGAACCCTGCCCCAAAGGCGTAAATACTGGCTTGCGTCCCAAATGGCACACTATTCCCTTTATAGTACATTGCTTTTGCCCAGGGACTCTAGGGCTCTTGTAAAAAGTAGTGCACTATATAGGGAACAGCGTGCCATTTGGAATGCATTCTATTTTGTTCCAGGATACTGTCTTTTTAGTGCTCCTACTATAGTTGAAGTGTGTATAGTGCTATGTGTTCAGTTAAACGACCGATCAGCAGTTGAAGCAATAACAAAGTTTTGGTAAAAAGCTGAAGGATGGGCCTGGAGAAATGTAATCACTTTCAAATTCTTAGACCGAGCTATGGATGCAATCACTGACCATCCAAGATATAAAAATTGTAGTTTTAAGCATGTTTTGAAGCTCTATAGTATTTGTTTACATTTACAATGTTTTCAAACATTGGAGTAACACAAGCTTATATTTTGGGTACTTATGGGGTACAACAGTTGAAATAAGCTCATGAGCCATTTATAAATTAGGTTCTCTTCAAGAATCAATTTGTATATATAATTAATGTATAAGTCCAAGTATGGATGTAGCAACTGCAGATTGCCCCTTTAACTCCTTCCAAAGTTGCAAATGTTTTGCTATGAAAAATGTATGTTTATTATTTTCTTAAGTCAAGGTAGTCTCTCCCTGTTTCAGGCCATTTTCTTCCGTTTGACTAATGAACACGATCCTGTACTCTAGTTGTGTTCATCCGTTATAATTTTTTTATGTCTGTAATGTTGTCTCTCCAACTGGAAAAGCTTAACCTGTGTTTTGAATGATAAAATAAATGTATTAATTCATTCAGTTCGGTGAAGCCGTCAGCCACCTCAGCTACACTTGAGCTGGACAAACTCATGGCCTCTCTGTCTGACTTCAGAGTCCAGAGCACAGTAAGAGCCCCACTACCAACCTGTATACTTCACATTAAACACTACAGCCTGTATGCTACTGCACAGTTTAGTTCACTACGGGCAACATTTTTGTGACGCAAAAGAGAACAGATTTGTGCAAAAATACTAAACCTCATTACAATCTGGCAGTGTAATTGAACTTTAAACTTTCCTTCAACAACGTGTGTGATCAGGTGACATCTCTTTATGCATTGGGGGGAAAGGGAGGTACCTAGTCAGTTCTACAACTGAATGCTTTCAACTGAAATGTGTCTTCTGCATTTAACCCAACCCCTCTGAATCAGAGAGGTGCAGGGGGCTGCCTTAATTGACAGCCACATCTTCGGCGCCCGGGGGACAGTGGGTTAACTGCCTTGCTCAGGGGCAGAACGACAGATTTTTACCTTGTTAGCTCAGGGATTCGATCCAGCAACCTTTCGGTTTTTCATAGATCTATGCTCTTTTGCACCACGAAAATATTGCAGATCATCTTATAATACTGTGTATACAGTACAATGTTCTTGATGCATTGCATTTATATATAGTCCTCTTTCTCTCTCTGCTTGTCTATCGTTATCCACTCATGCTCTACGCATTAAGAACGCTACAGAGTTCAAAACTGCGGAGCCGCAGAGCCATGCGGTCTATTGTGACGTACGTCGCCCGCGACTTGATAACAGCCAGTTAAATGAGGTTCGTAAATGGGCCGCGCGGACTGTCGCGTCTCTGCGGCTGTGCACTCTGAATTGAGCTTTACTCTCTGTTTACAAGTATATGCTTGTCTGTCTCTGTCCTTCCCTGTCTGCTTGCCAGTGTCAACGGTTGTGTTCCAGGTCGTCTCTATTGCAGTCGATGAGTCGGAATGACTCATCGACTCATGACTCATGATATCATATCATATTAATTTAGTTCCCTGAGATGTTACTGGTCTCAGGGCAGTATTCACAAAGCTTCCCAGAGTAGGAGTGTTGATCTAGGATCAGGTCCCCCCTCTTATTCATTTCTATTTAAAAGGCAAAACTGATCAGAGATCAGTGCTCATACTCTGAGATGCTATATGGGTTCAGATCTCACAATGCCTGATGACTTCACCGGGTATTGTGAGATCTAATAATCAGTGCAGTGCGACTGCAACATAGACAATTCGGAACGCCCGTTCAGTTCAACTAATTCAAAAGCATGACAAGAATCACCATGCACTCTCTGGTCCTAATGCATCCTAATCACATTGACATTTGTGTCACAGGTGATCACTGGTATGTTATCTAACTCTCCTTCTCTCTTATTAGCCAGCTCCAGCTGTCACACCAGTGATCACAGTACCACAGCATCCGGTCCCGCCCCCACAAGCCTCTTCCGGCGGCTCATTGGACAGCATGCTGGGGCTCCTCCAATCGGATTTAACCAGGCAGGGAGTCCCCACATCCTCCAAGGGTAGCTGCTCGGCCTGTCAGAAACCGGTTGTAGGACAGGTGATCGATCGCGCAACACTGTCCCATTGTGGAGATTCTTCCTGTACCTTGTAGAACATAACAATTTTTGCTAAGAAAGTTCTTAACTTTGTTCTGTTTCACATGATAATGCATCACATTTGTGCTTGATCTATGGGCAAGCCAGTACCGTTTTCACACTTGTGCCATCCCAAACCCCATTGTGCTGGCTCGAATGTTTTCTTTTAACACTGTCCTGTGCAGCATGGTTCCAGTAACTATGGTGGATACGTAACCAGGCCAGCTCAGTACAGTTTGGCTTGGCTCGATTCGGTTCAGTAGTGCGAATAGCCATTAAATAACTGACCATTCACCTTTGACCCTCCAGGTGGTGACTGCTCTGGGGCGGGTATGGCACCCGGAACACTTTGTGTGCTCGGAGTGTGAGACAGAACTGGGCAGCCGGAACTTCTTCGAAAAGGATGGTCAGCCGTACTGCGAGTCGGACTACTTTACCCTCTACTCTCCCCACTGCGCACACTGCAACAAGCCCATACTCAATGTAAAACCTCCACCTGACACTGTGTGTGTGCAGGAGTGTGTGTGTGCGTGCATGTGTGTGTGTATACTGTCTACTTCACCACAAATGTCTATGTACTTACATAAAATGGTGTCAAAATTAATACATTGTGTTTACCTACTGTATATAACTAATTTCCACCATTACACTCCTTTACACTGTTTCATTAACATGTCCAGTGATATTAGCCTTAGTTATACAGCCCTTACAAAGTGTGTATGTCACCTGAAGCCATAAAAAACTGTTTTCTGTGTTGCCTGTGTAGAAAATGGTCACCGCCCTGGACAAAAATTGGCACCCAGAGTGTTTCTGTTGCGTCAAGTGCAGCCGGGCATTCGGAGAGGAAGGTAATAAACCCACGCTTCCTGCCAAGGGCCACACTGGGATGTAGACAATAATGAACTGTAGGTTGTTTTGTTCCATGGTCCTCAGCAATACAACACCAGAAAACACACTTACTTTGTTGTTCCACAAATAGAGTGCCTTTTGCAGCCCTTTGATATTTGAAAAAAAAAATATTAAATGAAGTGTCTTTTAATAATATAAATATATTTTCCTATTTTTCTTGACTTAAGGAAGATTTTAACCCACTTAACCCCTACATTTCCCCAAGTATTCACCATCTTCTTTGGTTCTCATCTTCTTTTTTGCCCTAGTTCTTTTGTCGCTTTGACAAAGTAATTTTTAAAGATTATTATTTATTTATTTATTTTTAAGTGATTCATTTACATTTGTCCCTCATTTTAAGGTCCATCCTGTTTTGTGAACTGAACTCTCGTTTTAATATAGGGAAACCATTCCTTTAAAAAAAAAATATTCAAAAGAAACATTGAACAGGTAAGAGTCAAATCATAGTGTAAAAAGCAGGTGAGCTGGTTCTACTCGTATAGTGTAAAAAGCAGGTGAGCTGGTTCTACTCGTATAGTGTAAAAAGCAGGTGAGCTGGTTCTACTCGTATAGTGTAAAAAGCAGGTGAGCTGGTTCTACTCGTTTTGGACATTTGCTGGTGTTTTGTGGTAGAAAGCGTTGAGCATAACATGTCAACCCTATTACCCATAGATAGACGGGATAGAAATGTTTGAACAACTTTGGTATTTTTGTTAAGCTAGCTTTCTATCACTACAATGGAAATGAGAAAGCATGTGCATGCTCCCATACGGAAAACTATCGCTCAAGTCCACCAAAATGGAATATAACATTACGGATAAAGTTCGGAATGACACAATTTCATGTGTACAACATCTAAATACCTGCATCACTATACTGAGAGCGTTGCCATTTCTAAAATGATGTATTTGGGTGATTTTAGAGCATTTGTTCGTGTTTTTTATGAAGTTTACCATTTTTATAACAAAATGTTAAAATTACGTGAAATAAAAAAAAAAAATACACAAATTACACTACGCAAAGGCCCTCTTCATGGAATGACCCTACTACTGAGGCTTACACACGCATTACTTCATTACTTCCAATTTGGCATGTATTTTGGCATATATTTCAATGAGTGTATGTAAATGTAAATGTAAATGAATGTAAATGTACTACCATGTATATGTTTCTTGATTTGTTTTACATAATACTTAACCGCCTGTGTCTCCCTTCCTCTCTGTAGGTTTCCATGACCGCGAGGGTCAGCAGTACTGCCAGCAGTGCTTCTTGTCCCTCTTCGCCTCCCGTTGCCAAGGATGCACCCAGCCAATCCTGGAGAACTACATCTCTGCCCTCAACTCCCTGTGGCACCCGCAGTGCTTTGTGTGCAGGGTAAGTGTGTGTGTGTGTCGGGGTGGGGTCTGTGTCTTTATGTCTATAAGGACAAAGATTGTCCAAACATGGACACTTGTTACGAATGTGAATCGAACACCACACAAACCACGCACCACACATTTTTTGTATCACATGTTCATCTCCAACTCAACTCCCTTTGCCTTTTGTCGTGTCTGCAGGAGTGCTACTGCCCCTTCGTCAACGGCAGCTTCTTCGAGCACGAGGGCCAGCCGCTGTGCGAGGCCCACTACCACCAGTCGCGCGGCAGCATGTGCCAGGCGTGCCAACAGCCCATCCTGGGCCGCTGCGTCACCGCCATGGGTGCCAAATTCCACCCGCACCACCTGGTGTGCCACTTCTGCCTCAAGCCCCTCAGCAAGGGTTGTTTCAAAGAGCAGGAGAACAAGCCCTACTGCCATCCCTGCTTCATCAAACTCTTCGGCTGAGCACCGAGAAGGACGCTGCCCATCCTATGTTTTCTTCTTCCATAACTCCCATACCAGGTGTATGTCGTGTTCATTAGGGCACATAACAATTTAAAATGTTTTGCAACAGAAAACGTAAATGAGTATTTCTTATTGGACAAGTCCAGGTCCGTCCCTGTTTCAATGCGTTTGGTGCCTAATGAATTCGACCCAGCTCTTTTCTAGTTGCGAAGTTGAACAAATATCTGTCAGCCATTTTGTTTTGTCGCAGAGAATGAGAGAGAGATCAGAGCTGGACTCTTTCTGGGTTATAAGACAACATTGGCGACTAGAAAGAGAAAGGGATAGAGAGAAAAGTCTAAGACAATCCAAATCTCTATTAGACTGGTACCATGCAGGCAAAACTGGTTGAAATGATGTCATAATGAACATTTCAACTAGTTTTGTCCGCAGGGTACACAGAGGCCAACAAAAATATTTGGGTGAGAAGGGAGCATAGATCTCCAAGACACATAGATGACCAATGCAGAAGCCATAGCTAAACTTTTGAGGAAGTTTTCCAAAGAGAAAATAATAGAAAGTTGTTATCACATGGTGTATGTAAATCCATGACTTATCAAATGGAATATTGACCACTGAATTATTTGAAATTGACATTTTTGATGGTATCGAATGGAACCTTTTTATGAACATTTTGATGAAGGATCTTTAATAAAAACCCATTTAATATATTTGCTTTACATTGCAAAGTATAATTATCACTGCTATTGCATTTCTATACTGATATATTGTCTATTTTAAATTTGAGGCTACCATGTATCGCAATTGTAGTGCCAAAGATTTTACAATGTTTTTTTCCACCATTGTGCTATGCAATTATGTATAAAGAATACCAAAGAGTAAAATAAACACAATTTTGTTCTGCCCTGACTTTGGTGTTGAGGGAATTTATTATGTTTCAAGAAATAAACAGCCATTCTAATTTGCACGTAGAAACAAGCAATGGACGGGATGGTCCTTTTGTTCTGACTGTTGTTAACATCCTTATTTCCAGTAATATTTTAGACTGTACCATAATCATGGATCTTGCGTGCAAACAGGCATTTTCTAATTCACAGAGGGAATGCGCATGCATCGTTTTTTCCCAGAGGCCCCGCCCCCGACAGGTGTGGTCATTTAAAACGCTAATGACCATACAAAGTTGTCTAAAAAGATAAAGGTAGCAGAAAGGTAAACCGACGAATAGAAGTGTAATATTTTCAGAAACTATTCAAATGAGTGACTCAGAACAACCAGTAAGTTGACCGTTGTTGCGCTTCTTCGTGTGCCAAGCTGAGATACACATGTGTTGTTTAAAGTACATTCGGCTAAACCTCTCATCATTCTCAAAACAACCAGCCTACATACACGTGCTGCATCACATCACATGCGTCGAATACACGCGACTGTTCATACGTCAAAGTTGTAGCCATCGAGTTTAGTTCATTCTAAATTGTATGTCAAGTTAGTCAATGGCGGTACTATCGACAGCAGATGTCACCCTTGTATTTTCCTCCCTCTGTACGTTCTTTCAGGAGACTGAAACCGCAGTCTCTCAACCTCAGTGGCCAGAGAACGGAGGCCAATGGAGCGATGAAGAAGGGGGGGCAGGCATGGACGAGTGTGGATTGGCAGAGATGGCAGAGGAGGATGAGGAAATAGATATCTACAACAATGAGACGTTTGGAATGGGTATGTTTTTGTTTTTTTACTGTTTAATGATGCACCCATGCATCAATATAAGTAACATTAAAAAAATCCCCATCAAAGCTGTCAATTTAAGCTAGAAATAGTTATGTTATTTTTCATGGGCTGCGTCTCAATCCTCCGCATCCGCTATGTTGGCCTTCCGCATGTGCGGTGGCTGTGTTTGTCAGACTATGAGACATCTTGAAAATCTGTCTTTTCACGAAAACGTCTGTAGCGTCCAAAGGGGAGACTCTCACGAACACTGTGCTCTATGACCCCCACAAGTGTCATGGGACTCCTCTGAAAGTAACCCATACAAATGAATGGAAGTATGGAGCTAGTTTTGTGCAAACAAATGGGTTAAGTATGTGGCCAAATAAACGGATTTTTCCTGAGATTTCTTATGTCTCCTAGATATAGGTTAGACTCTTCAAAACCTTATCCCCCCTCCCCAACAGTTTAGACTTAAAGGTTAGGAACGGTGACCGCAAGTGCCAAGAATAAAACTAAATGGGTTCAGTTACGACGTAAATTATTCTATTTAAATGTTTTACAATGGGCCTCTAGATATGGATACAGAAGTCGGGGACACGGAAGGGGATCCCACTAACCCTCTGTTCCAATTTGGAGAGAAGCCACCTGCCCCACCTGCCTTGCCATCCCTCTCCCCTAGCTCCCCCCCCTTCTCTCCCAGGGCCCGGCCACAACTCCGGGTCCAGGGCCCTCCGGGCCGACGAGGAAGGGGACAGAGGGGAGGTCAGGCCATGGCGCAGATGTTTGAAGACCCAGCTGTGGTGAGGACTGTGGAGGGGCGACCAAGTTTGCAGGTGATTACTACTATTGCGAGGTCCGTTGTATCCAGTAGGAAGAAAATGTTTTTAAACTGTATGTACTACCTGAACTTGTCCAATAAAACACGTTTTCTTTTGCAAAACATGTCCTCATTCAACCATTTTATTCTACGGTCTCTAGTTTGCACGTTACCATTTGTTATTTCCTCAGAGCTTAGACAGCGCTATAGTGGACGTTGGGAGCGTCTCCTACTGGGATGATCTAGATCCAGATGCTGTGAGTCATTTGTCACAACCCCGTTCTGATGACAAAATATATTTACTGTCATTTGACCTACTCTGCTCCTCTTTTCTCTCACAGTGGATGTTATCATCTTATGAGAGAACCAGACACGCCTCTGGATCAGTATTGCAGGTAGTGGGCGTTACATGTGGAAGACTACCAACACAGGATAATACCACTTTTTCAAATAAATCTGATAATGCCACTTTTTCAAAGAAATCTGATAATGAAAATGAAGGGGATTATGCCACGTTTAGTAGCATTAGACCCTAATGGTTAGTTTAGCACATTTGGGTGTTCTCTTTCGACAGGACCCGGCCATTGTGTGTGTGATGGACAGTCATGCCCCTGGCAGAGGACCGAACTATCTGGACTCTCACTACCCGTTCTCCAACTCAAGTGGGAGGAGAGGGGGCCTAAGAGGGTCATACTCAAGTAGACCATTTGGGCAAAGATGCCCATCTCAGGTAATTGACTGGTAGAGTAGTTGTCTGAAGACTAGGGCACAAGGGAGAGATTGCCAAAGACGGTCTATCGCTGGGTAGTTGACCTGAATCTTTGGTAAATATTTGTTGAAAGACGATGGAACACACTGCCCAGTCTACGGCCGATGGCAAATGTACATGTATTTGTTTACATGTTTTTGTTTAACTTCCCTTGCAGATTAATACCATGTTGCCCAGCTCTCCCATCGTCTCCCGGCGACCTTTCACCACACAACAGCCATATAACCAGGTTCCTGCCTTCCCATCAATAGTTCCCCTGTTGTGTACATTTAGAAATGATCTGCTCACAATTTGTATGAATTTGTTAATGTATCTGCATACCAGAAGCATGTAGGGAAATGTTATTCTCTAGTTATGTTGGTGTGAGTTGTAATGGAGATGTTCTGTTCACTCAGGTGGGGGGCTTCCTCTCGCCCTCGCCACGTCCCTGCCCATCCACCCCTCAACCTTTAACTCCGAAAATGATGCAGCTTCGCTTTGGTGCAAACTCCCCAAGACCCTCTCCCTTCTACAGCCCCTCGTCAAATCGTGTGCAGCGATTCAGGTCTGTGTCGTAATTAGATTTTGTTCCGTACCTTTCTGAGTGAAGAACCTACAAGGACAAGAGTTGGACACCTGCTCTCGTTCTTTTGTCTCTGACCACAATCTGATGAGCGAATGTATCTCACTATTCTATCAAATGGCTTATAATTGTACTGCGTTTTCTTAGAGATGAATAGGGTTTGACCTATAATCACATATGTATCTCCCCAACAGGTTCCCTGATCCAGTGACACAGCTTCACCCCCAACACAGACGACTGTTGAGTCAAAGGCAACAGAGATCCCAAAGGTTTGGCACGTGATTCTACTTATTTTAAATGGACTTATATTTGATATTATTACCCTATGTCTAAAATGTGGTTGCTTGACCAGTCCTAGAGTGAGTTATGTCCAGAGATCAAAGAAACTCTTATCATATTCAGCATGGTTGCGCTTAATATTTCAGCAAATATGTTGCTTCTTGGATGCATTAGTTTAAAAACTAACCTATTTCCCAGACCCTATTCCTGGAATAAAGCGCTTTCAATGTAGATACTCTATTGTACTAGCTTTTTAGGACAGGATATGCTTGAGCCCTATTCGGACGGTATTCATTTTACTGGGGAGATCGGGTAATTATGTGCATGAGCATAAAACACAAATTTTAATTTCAATCCTGTGCGTATCTGCCATGTCAGTCATTTTTACATGGCGGAATAGAAGCAAGTCCAGCCAGAATAACCTACTGTTTTTCGGTGACCTCAAGTCCTCTAATAATACTAGGCCTGTGCGCATTAACATCCCTCTGTTTTCCAAGACATTTGAGTTTGACAGGTGCTGCTAGCAGTTTTTTTTATTGTAATTTTTGACCTTTTATTTAACTAGGCAAGTCATTTAAGAACAAATTCTTATTTTCAATGACGGCCTAGGAACAGTGGGTGTTCAGGGGCAGAACGACAGATTTGTACCTTGTCAGCTCGGGGGTTTGAACTTGCAACCTTCCGGTTACTAGTCCAACGCTCTAACCGCTAGGCTACCCTGCCGCCCCAGTTTGAGCAAGAAAATGAGAACTGATTTGATAAATTGATTCTTAAAACAAAGTGCTGCACATATATTTCATATGAATGGCATGCATTATCAACTTGCACAGTGAATACTTTTGATTATACATTTTGTGCCAATGTATTGAAATTCAACATCGCCAATTTGTCAGTTTGTTAAGGCCTAAATGTGCAATAAAGTATTGTACCATACCTATTTAATGAAACCCTGACTGTTGATGTAGACAAAGCAGGGCATCCCTGACTCCCCACTGGGAAACATTTTGGAAATTTCAATTTCTCTTTCTCATCCCTAAAATGCGTCTCATGTGCTTCTGAACAGTGAATTTGCACATCTGCAGGATGGAGGGACTACTACCATGGATTGCTAAAATGGCCCTAATGATTATGATCACAAAATGTAAATATTATGGACACCTTTACATTTGACAGCCAAGCACAAGTTATCGGTGTAGCCCATTATCGTCTAAACCCAGCTAGAATAAGAACCTCCAGGCTTCTGTCTTGAGTCAATTAAAAATTACAAGGGGAAGTTTGGAAAAACAAGTCCTGTGTGAATTGTCCTCTGGAATAACGCATGCTGGGGTAACAATTACGTAACCACTTGTCTAGTAATACTAGTCCTGTCCAAATGGGGCTTTAGTCTGTCAGCGTTGCGGTCAATTCGGAACTTAATTAAATTCCATGCATGAATTGAAATTCGAATTGGACAGATTCCACAGGAAGCTGAATTTAATTAGAATTATGTAGAATGTAATTAAACTGAGACATGATTCATGAAAGTCTCATTCCTTTGACAATTATTTTACCAAAAGCATCTGTCCCTTAATGCAAAAAATACAGGAAGCACTTCAAATATATTAGCTTGATTGCAACTCGATGTCAGTGTTTGTATTTTTTGTCATGGTATTAGATTTGATACATTCTGGGAATTGTTTTTTCCTTTGTATTTAACATGTAAGTGAGTTATTATTATTGATCATTATAGAGGTCTTAGAATATTTCCAGACTACTGTAATGATTTAACTTGTTTAAGGAGAATGTCTATAAATAAAATGACATAGTATTGGTCACCAAATGTCAAAATACAAATGTTTTTTTGATGTATTGACTAAATTAGCCTGCTTGAATTTCATTGAATTAAATTCTACCTCATTTAATTCCAATTCTCCTTCCTGTGGGGTGTGGTAAATTCAAGAATTGAATCAGAATTAGAGCAATTTGCGACTTTAATTCATAATTGGCCTAAACCCTGCTCGGTCTCCCATAAACCTGCCCCAAAGGAATTTGAAGGTACTCTGCTTTGCTTTGATAATTGAAGCTTACAATGACTTGTTGATCGCCCTCTAGAAAACCAGACAGCTGGGACCCCTACTGTAACCTCATGTCGGCTAAAGAGAAAGAGTGGATCATTAGACTACAGATGATTCAGCTTCAGAGCGAGAATCCCCACCTGGACGATTACTACTACCAGGTACTGTAGGTTGGCTGGCACTTCTCACTCCTCTCATTCTTTGTTGTCTTTAACCTTTGTAACTAGGGGGCAGTATCTTCCTTTTTGGATAAAAAACGTTCCCGTTTTAAACTGGATATTTTGTCACGACAAGATGCTCCACTATGCATATAACTGACAGCTTTGGATAGAAAACACTCTGACGTTTCCAAAACTGCAAAGATATTGTCTGTGAGTGCAACAGAACTGATGTTACAGGCGAAACCCAGATAAAAATCCAATCAGGAAGTGTCCCATATTTTGAAAGCTCTGCATGCCAATGACTCCTTATGGCTGTGAATAGGCTACGAATGAGCTTACGCTTTCTACGTATTCCCCCAATATGTCTTGTTACGCATTTATGTTGAAGAATAGCCATAAGGGACCACATTGAGCAAGTGGTCACATGATGGCTCCCCCAGAAAATCTTGCGTAAAGTACAGAAGTAGCCATTATTCCAATCGCTTCTAATGAGAAACCAATTGTCCCGGTGGATATATTATCGAATAGATATGTGAAAAACACCTTGAGGATTGATTCTAAACAACGTTTGCCATGTGTCTGTCGATATTATGGAGCTAATTCGGAAAAATGTTTGGCGTTGTAGTGACCGCATTTTCCGGTCGATTTCTCAGCCAAACGTGAAGAACAAACGGAGCTATTTCGTTTACAAAAATATTATTTTTGGAAAAAAGGAACATTTGCTATCTAACTGGGAGTCTCGTGAGTGAAAACATCCGAAGTTCTTCAAAGGTAAATTATTTAATTTGATTGCTTTTCTTATTTTTGTGAAAATGTTGCCTGCTGCTAGCAAGGCATAATGCTATGATAAACTTACACAAATGCTTGTCTAGCTTTGGCTGTAAAGCATATTTTGAAAATCTGAGATGACAGTGTGATTAACAAAAGGCTAAGCTGTGTCTCAATATATTTCATTTGTGATTTTCATGAATAGAAACATTTTCTAGGGATATTTATGTCCGCTGCGTTATGCTAATTAGTTTGAGGCGATGATTACGCTCCCGGATCCGGGATGGGTATCAAGATTAACCTTCAATCCTTAGAAATAGGATTTTAGTTCCACATTCTCCTCCAATAACTTGGTACCCAATTCTCTACTAAAATCCCCACAGCTATCTTTCTGCATGTTCTTTCTTTATACCATAACCACAGTTTACTTTTGGAATGATTTTCAGATGCATGATGGCTCTCCTCTCACATTGTCCTGTAGGAGTACTATCGGCGAATGGAGGCCAAGCTGGCAGAGGAGGAGTTGGGCATGCGGGGCAAGAGGGAGCCACCCAAACTCACCACCCCCTATGTCACCAAGATGGACTCTTACACCCCAGGTTTCTCCATATACCCCCCATGCACTTGTCCTTATCTGTGCATGGTGCTGAAGTGTACTTTGGAAGTGAGCATTGTTTGTATACGGCTGAATGTTTTTTTTTTTTCAACTGGAGTGATGCTGTTGCTCTTTCAGTGGTGCACATCGAGGGTTCCCTAGGCCAGGTCGCCGTGTCGACATGTTTCTCTCCTCGACGAGCGATCAATGCAGTTGCAGCCCACTGTCCACATGAGGTGAGGACATGCTTTGGGCACCTTTTTGAAGAAAGTACAACAGTTAAACTGCAAGTGTGTGTTCTCTGAATGGTCTCTTCCCTCAGGAACTAAAAGACATCAGGCAACAGCGATTGGATGTCCTAAAGAAAATAGAAAAGGTAAAGTACAGCAAATGGCATCTTAAAGGAGTGTTCCACTTTATTTTCATCCCAAAAATGTATGTATACACAACCTTTCAAAAGTTTGCGGTCACTTACAAATGTCCTTGTTTTTGAAAGAAAAGCATTTTTTTTCCCCCCATCCATTTTAAAATAACCTGAAATACAGTTTAGACATTGTTGTAACTGACTATTGTAGCTGGAAAAGGCAGGTTTTTAACAGAATATCTACATAGGTGTACAGAGGCCCATTTTCAGCGACCATCACGCCTGTGTTCCAATGGCAGTTGTGTTAGCTCATCCAAGTTTATCATTTTTAAAAGGCTACTTGGTCATTAGAAAACCCTTTTGCAATTGTGTTTGCACAGCTGTAAACTGTTCTGGTTAAAGAAGCAATAAAACTGGCTTCCTGCAGTTGAGTATCTGGAGCATCAGCATTTGTGGGTTCGATTACAGGCTCAAAATGACCAGAAACGAATAACTTTCTTCTGAAACTCGTCAGTCTATTCTTGTTCTGAGAATTGAAGGCTATTCCATGTGAGAAATTGCCAAGAAACTGAAGATCTTGTACAATGCTGTGTACTATTCCCTTCACAGAACCGCGCAAACTGTCTCTAACCAGAATAGAAAGAGTGGGAGGCCCCGGTGCACAACTGAGCAAGAGGACAAGTACATTAGCGTGTGTAGTTTGAGAAACAAACGCCTCACAAGTCCTCAACTGGCAGCTTCATTAAATAGTACCCGCAAAACACCAGTCTCAAAGTCAACTGTGAAGAGGCGACTCCGGGATGCTGGCCTTCAGCCACTTCAGTGTTGATGTTGAGACTGGTGTTTTGCGGCTACTATTTAATGAAGCTTCCAGTTGAGGATTTGAAGCGCCTGCTTCTCGGTATACCGGCAACATCTCTCTCAGGAGTATGACAGGAGTCCACAGGGAGAGAAGACATGAGAGAAGAAACTGTTGATAGCTTAGATTGGATGCTGTAAGCGGTTGCTGGATCTGACTCGGGTCTCGGTAGAAGTGGTGCGGACAGGGCCATATTGAAAGCCTTTGTCACTTTTCTTCAGCCAGTTACACCAGGTTTTGCGGTTCTCACACTGTCCTCGTGGTCAAATTATCCCTTCCATGCATTAAGACACCAACTGTGACCCCGAGAGGAAAGATCAGAATAACAGTTCATTTCCGATTCAGGAAATCCAGACAAGCGTTGACTTTAAATGATTACTTTAACCAATTCTTAATACCAGTGTCTAAACATATGTCAAAGAGAATAACACATTCTATTGAAACAATTTTTTTCAAATTGGCTTATCCTCCCCATCACACTTAACTTCATCGCAGAGCCACAGGATCAGGAAGTTAGACCTCTAACCCATCGGGATAAATCCCAACAATCCAGCAGTCCTAATCTGGTAAGATTTGTATAAAAACAGAATAAGCAACACAACAGTACACTCCTTCACATCACTTAATACATTCCTTACATTTCACTGTGTGAACTTCAATCCAAAACTTGTGTCAAAATGGGGGAGGTACGACTCCCAATTTGAGTAAAAAAATGGAACAATGGTCAAAATAGAAGAATAAACACTACCCTCAATAATTCCATGTGTGTGTGTGGTTGCAGTCGGACGTTTACATCCACTTATGTTGGAGTTATTAACTCGTTTTTAAACTTCCGACTTCAACTGTATATATTTATACCCTTATGGTCATAGGTAATAGACTTAATACAGCCTACGCTTAGTCAAAGGCAACACTATCCTTCTTCCTGTTGGTCCAAATCACAAATATGGCTAAGAACTATGAACTTCATCCATAATTATCAATATTACAAATGACCTTCATTATCCAAATGGCTTTCCAGTGAGGGTGATCAAACCACACTGGAAAGTCATGTCAGAGGTCATACAAACCCTTCAAATAAGTGTTTCTTACTATATTAGACAAATTAAATGTTAAACATTTCATACATTTTCGTATCCTACATGTCTTAAACACGTGTAAATTATTTTGTTAACGCGGAACAAAAAAAACTTCAGAAAATTCGATGTGTCTGCACCTTTTTAAGATGACTTTGCATTGGGACAAATGGAAAAATCACTAAACCCAAATGAAATACAACGCTCACAATAAATCGAACAGTATTTTTTATAACGCCAACAAATAGTCATAAGTGTGTGGCTATTTGCAAACCTTATGGTAAAAACCAAAATGGCCAGGCTTTATTTAATTTGGTAGTTTACTGCCTCAATCTCACCCGCTGCTCTCTCCAAGACCAGTCTCGGGAAACATTCCAAAGAGATAATGAAACCTATTCTGGAAAATAAAGTGTACATTTTGTTAGCATTCACTATGCTACATCTTAATCAGCAATCCATGATAATGGATTACTCCATTCATTAAATGTTTGTTTTAATCCACCCCTTTATTTAGCATGTACTACCCTTAGACATGGCAACTATCTTGTCACCGAATTTAACGATTTACTGGTCTCTCTTCCCCATGATTCTCCATAACACACTGCACCTCAATGTTCATGAACGAATAAATGTTAAATTAATTTTAGTGTTGGTAACCAATGCGAATTCCTCGTGACCCCTCACGTTCGTCCATTTATATAAATCTATTTCACAATAAAATGATGTAAAAATGTCTCACGAGATTAAAAACCCCCCAAGGTTTTCTGAGTTTGCGAGGAGTGTTTGGCCAAATAATTCTAATGTGTTACCTCTTTAGAATCTATTCCGCTGGCATTTCGCATAGATTCTCCACGCCAAAATACTTTTTCTATGGCAAATTTAGCCAATTTCTCATAAGGAATCTGATATTTGATCCTTGGCATCTATTAAAAAGTTGTGTAAAACGTGGTCTCCTACTTCTCCATTCACATGAAGACCGTTATCTCTATGAACCACTACGGATCTAACCAAGGCCATAGACTGCTATGTCAAAGTTCCAGAGACCGTTCCACAGGTGCATGTTCATTAATTGTTTATGGTTCATTGAACAAGCATGGGAAACAGTGTTTAAACCCTTTACAATGACGATCTGTGAAGTTATTTGGATTTTTACGAATTACCTGAAATAGTTTTTTTTGCTGAGTTTACATACACACTGCGTATATACATATACATTTTTTTAAAGTCACTTGAACCCAGTCTGACACAAGATTCATATGGTAGACAAGCTTATACACAATTTATATACACACCATTAACCACAGAAGCATTTTTTTTTTAATTACAATTATAGGTAGCCCTTTAAAAAAAGAAATGTATTCCAGGCTTCATCTAAATATTGCGTAAATGGAAATACACAAACAACAAAAACAATTTAAATTTCTCCTCCTTACTCAGCCACATAATGCCAGGGTATATCTGGTGTGCTTTCTAGAGCAAGAGTATATTGTGGTAGAAAGAGCAATGGAGGATAAATTAGTTTAATTCCTCCAAGTCATAATTACGTAGTCTTTCCTCTTCTGTTTCAACACTGACCTGTTTCAATACGCAATATCCCTGATCTTACCTGTGCACATAGTGATCTCTTTTTTAGGTAGGTTATACATAATATATATCTCACACGAATTCACCCTTAATCAAACAAAAGGTTCTAAATTTATTTGTGCTATATCTCCGAGGCCCACTTTCAGTCCGCACAGAGTGAAGAACCCTCTATTCTTATTGCATGAAACATCGATTTTGATAGTGCAATTTTCTCCATAACTTCTATAAAAAACATTTACATATGTAAAATTAAAATAAAAATCAATAAGTAATTTCAATATGCCATTGTCTCCTGTAGTTGTTCATGGTGCTGCTGGAGGTAGAAGAGGGGCAGAGGATGAAGGCACAGGTGCTGGGGGAGGGTGAGGAGAAGGGGCTGATGGAGAAAACTGAGATAAAAGTGGAGTACATCTACTCCCAGCTACAGCATCCCGACCTGTGAGTCCTGCTCTCTGCCGGTTGTATCAAGTCACCTTGAGCTAAAGTTCCTTCAAAGTATTCATACCTCTTGACTTATTCCACATTTTGTTACACCCTGAATTATGGATTAAATATAATTATCATTCATCTATACAGAATACCCCATAATGACAGTGAAAAAACCTGTTTTTAGAAATGTTTTAAGCATTTAATTTTCAATAAATCTGCTCTCATTTACATAAGTATTTACACCCCTGGGACGAGTACAGATTTGAGTCGTCTTGGGTATGTTTCTTTCAGTTTTGCTTCATCTGGATTTGGGTATTTTATCATTCTTCTTTGAACAGCAATCAAGTCTTAACACAGATTTTCAATGGGATTCAAGTCGGGTCTTTAGCTGGGCCACTTAAGGACTATCATGTTCTTGTTCTAATGCCATTCCAGTGTTGATTTGGCTTTATTCTTGGTCATTGCTGTTGGACTGTAAATCTTTACCCTAGTCTGTCATTTGCACTCTGAAGCAGGTTTTCATCAAGGATTTGGTTCCCTTCATTGTTCCTTCTATCTTTACCAGGCTCTCAGTCCCTGCTGCTCAAAAGCATCCCCATAGCATGATGCTGCCGTCACCATGCTTCACGGTAGGGATGGTGTTAGATGGGAGATGAGCTGTGCCTGGTTTTCTCCAGACATGGCGCTTTTCATTCAGGCCAAAGTTCATTTTGTCTCATCAGACCACAGTCGTTTGCCTTATGATCTGTCTTTCATGCACCTTTTGTGAACTCCAGGCATATTGTCATTTGCCTTTTTCTCAGGAGTGGCTTCAGTCTGGCCACTCTCCCATAAAGCCCAGATTGAAGTGCTGTAGAGACTGCTGCCCTTCTGGCAGGTTTTACGATATCAGCCAAGGAACTCTGTTTTGTCAGTGTCCTTGGTCACCTCCTTGACCAAGGTCCTTCTTGCCTGGTTGCTTAGTTTGGTCGGACAGCCAGTTCTAGGCAGTCTGGGTAGTTCCACATATTTTTTTTTCAATTTTCCTTTGTGACCACTGTGCTTTTGGAAACTTTCAACACTCAAGAAATTGTTTTATACCCTTCCCCAGATATACACTATGGGTCAGAAGTTTTAGAACACCTACTCATTCAAGGGTTTTCCTTTATTTTTAATATTTTCTACATTGTAGAATAATAGTGACAAACTATGAAATAACACATATGGAATCGTGTGTTAAACAAATCAAAATATATTTGAGATTCTTCAAATAGCCACCCTTTGCCTTGATAGCTTTGCACACTCTTGGCATTCTCACAACCAGCTTAACCAAGAATACTTTTCTAACAATCTTGAAGGAGTTCCCACATGTGCTGTGCACTTGTTGGCTGCTTTTCCTTCTCTCTGCAGTCCGACTCATCCCAAACCATCTCAATTTGGTTGAGGCCGGGTGATTGTGGAGGCCAGATCATCTGATGCAGCACTCCACTTCTTGATCAAATAATCCTTACACAGCCTCGAGGTGTGTTTTGGTTCTTTGACTTGTAGAAAAACAAATGAGTCCCCCGAAACCAGATGGAATGGCATATTGCTGCAGAATGCTGTGATAGCCATGCTGGTTAAGTGTGCCTTGAAATCCAAATACATCAGTGTCACCAGCAAAGCACCCCCACACCATAACGCCTCCATGATTTACGGTGGGAAATACACATGCAGAGATCATCTGTTCACCCACACCGCACCTCACAAAGACACAGCAGGTGGAACCAAAAATCTAATTTGGACTCCAGAACAAAGGACAAATTCCCACCGGTCTAATGTCCATTGCTGGTGTTTCTTGGCTCAAGCAAGTCTTCTTATTGGTGTCCTTTTGGAAGTGGTTTCTTTGCGGCAATTTGACTATGAAGGCCTGATTTCACGCAGTCTCCTCTGAACGGTTGATGTTGAGATGTCTGTTACTTGAACTCTGAAGCATTTATTTGGAATGCAAATTCTGAGCAGCGGTAACTCTTCCATTTCTGTGGTGGTCCTCATGCATGACAGCCAGTTTCATCATAGAGTTTGATGGTTTTTGCGACAGCACTTAACTTCAAGAACTTAGTTTATTTTTCTGGATTGACTGACCTTCATGCATTAAAGTAATGGACTGTTTTTCTTTGCTTATTTGAGCTGTTCTTCCCATAATAGTATACCACTCCTATCTTATCACTACACAACTGATTGGTTCAAATGCTTTAAAAAGGTAAGAAATTCCACAAATGAACTTTTTAACAAGGCACACCTGTTAATTGAAATGCATTCAAGGTGACCTCATGAAGCTGGTTGAGAATGCCAAATGTGCAAAGCTGCCATCAAGGTAAAGAGGGTGACTATTTTGAAAAATCTCAAGTATAAAATATATTTTGATTTGTTTAAAGCTTTTTTTTTTTGGTTACTACATGATTCCATGTGTTATTTCACAATGTAGAAAAGAGTAAAAATAACCATTTGAATGAGTAGGTGTTCAAAAGTTTTAGAACGGTAGTATATGCCTTGTCATAATTTTCGGAGATCTACAGAGATATAGTTATGGTAATGTTTCTGACATGCACTGTCAACTGTAACCTTATACACTGATTGTATAAAACATTTAGAACACCTGATCTTTTTATGACCTAGACTGACCATGTGAAAGCTACAGTATGATCCATTATTGATGTCACTTGTTAAATCCACTTCAATCAGTGGAGATGAAGGGGAGGAGACAAGTTGAAGGATATTTTAAGCCTTGATATTTTAAGCCTTGACTTGGCTTGTGTATGTGTGCCATTCAGAGGGTGAATGGGCAAGACAAAATATTAAAATGCCTTTGAACGGGGTATGGTAGCAAGTGCCAGGTGCACCGGTTTGTGTCAAGAACTGCACCGCTGGTGGGTTTTTCACGCTCAACAGTTTCAAGAGTAGTTCACCACCCAAAGGACATCCAGTCAACATGAGCCAGCATCCTTGTAGACTCCATGCCCTGATGAATTTAGGCTGTTCTGATGGCAGGGAGTCCAACTGTGGCCAATTGTTTGGACATGATTTAGAAACGCCTGTCTACACAGTGTACAAAACATTAAGAACACCTTACTAATATTGTGTTGCGCCCCACCTCCCCCTTCCGAAAACTTTGCCATTATGAGTTTTTTTTCTTCCACACCCATCTGTTTAATCTGTTTTTGAATTCATGCTGGAACACAACAAAATGTGGAATAAGTCCAGGGGTATGTACACTTTCTGAAGGCACTGGTCTACTTTAAACTCCAAATTCAACAAGTAATCCCCGCATCCATTTAGAAATTCTTAAGTTTCATATTTTCTCACAAATTATTGTTATACAGTGATTCAGTACTTGTCAAGTATTTGACAAATATTTCACCCTAGAGAGGCAGGGGAAGAATTTCTGCCATGTCTCCTGGTGTCCAAAGGAAAGCAGCTACTGGCTCGACTCATCCCCTTCCTTTCCCATGACGCCGCGTTGAAAGTCTTAAGCATGGTGACATCTCACCTGCCTGTACTCATGAGCAGAGACGCAGATGAGGTCAGTTAAAAAAAATGTAAAAGTAATGTTCCGGTGTATGACTTAGTGTTGTGGAACGTTTAAATATATATTATGTAGAACAAACATGCCTCTGACTTGTAGAGTAAGGAATCAAGTCAGTTATTTTAGTTTTGCCTAATGGCACTGTTTGCGTATGAAACATGGCACTGTTTGCGTATGAAATGCTGCTTGCTTGACTGAAGAATAATCCATACTCTCACTTCCACACAACCGTGGGGTTCCACACATCCCTGTAGTCTCTTCCGGTTTTGTACCCGTCTCTTCGAATTGTGATCGGAGGCATGACCTTCAGTCAGCTTATTGGGGTCCTTAAAGACTTTACGGCATCACTTCCCGACTCCAGCGATGGCAGCGTGTGCCTCTCACTTGTCTGCCAAAGCAAGGTTGGTTACGCGTTTCACTTTCTCACATACAAAGAATGGTATGCTAGGCTACAATATTTGACTATCCAATATTTTACTATTGTGTGTTGCGCTGCCCTGTTGTCTTGTTCGTCATTCTCCCGTTTTACCTTTCAGTTTGGGCTCTCCTTACTCTACGCTCTGCTGTCCCAAGGAGAGAGGCTACTGTCCTCTGATGTTCCTCTGGAGCCCAGCATTGGTGACTTTGAAACATGGTACAACTGCCTTCATTCCGAGCAATATCTTTGTCCACATGCAACACTGTCCCTAAGTTGTAAATAGACATACTCCTAGGCTACAGTTAACCGTGTCTGTACATGGTCCTTGCCCCTTGTTGTTCATATTGACAATTTTTGTCAACTTTATCTCTAGGACAGACACAGTCTTCTTGGTGGCTTCGCAGCTATCCCAGAGTGCTCTGGTGGAGCCCCTTCTCCTACCCTCAAACCTTCTCACACTCTTCTGCCGCTACCTGGACAAGCGTACTATCCACCAGCTGAAGAGCAATATGGAGTGAGTGTCAGAATTGACAGCACATTCTGTTTTTATTTTATTTAAGAGATGTTCTATGCATGCATTAAAAAAAACAATAGTTAATCGTAACCAATCCCAAGGTGTATTCATTCAAAAACATTGTCTCATCTAGATCTGCGACTGGATACCTGGCTCTTCCGTCGTAGTAGGCAAGGACATCTGAAGCAGAGACTGTGTTTTGGCTAATGTACAGAATGTAATGAGCACCAAAATGAAAACGAGTGGGCATGCATACCCTGAGGTATTCCCTCTGCCTAGACGTACCACAGTATGGCTGCATTTACACAAACAGCCCAATTCTGATTTTTTTTTTTTTTTCAATAATTGCTCTTTTGAGTAATCAGATCAGCGCTGAAAAATATTTGATGTGAAAAGATCTGTGATTTTGTCAAAGACCAATTAGTGGAAAAATATCAGATTTGGCCTACCTGAGTAAACGCAGCCTATGCTACCCATGCATTCTCCTTGTATGCAAAATGTGTTGTCTTAGAACACATGAATGCCATTCTTCTTATTCCTTCCTTTTTTTCTTCCCTCATTCCCTCACTTTTTTTGCACCATTCCGTTGTCTCGATCTGTTTCCTTTATCTGCTCCTTTTTATTTCCTACTTTCCTCCTCTTAGTCTCCAGTCCAGCAACTCAGATTTGCTCTCTAGTCACAAATTCTCTTCATTTTTAACCTCTATAATCCAGTCCATAGTTTTAACTGCTACAGTACCATAGTACCACAATGTGGTGTAATGGACATAAGTTAGTCCTATGATGTAACACAGCCAGTAGATGGGGCTGAGCGATTGATACGTCAGCTCTCACTCTCCAGCTAACCTGCCTAATATTCAAGTCAAAATGAAAATATCAATCGATGTGTAATATCATTTCGGGAAGAGTAAGCTGTCATTTATCATTTTCATGATTTAAACGGTCTTCTCAAAAGAAATTGGTGTCTGAATCATGGAGGATTGTGCAGTTGCACTTTGTTAGTACGTGTGTAGGTTACATTTTGTCATAGAAAAATGTGTTTTCGTAAAATCAAATTGACTTAAAAAAATATTTGGAAGTTTGGTTTCTTTCTAAAAGATAAATGTATATGGTTTTCCAAAATGTACCCTCTATGCATGTGCCATATGCTTTCTTCAATATTTATTTGAATATTTAAGTTGTAACTTGATCAAATTGAATCAGTTTAGTTGGAAACAGAATAATCACTCTTGTATAGCACTTGCAACATAAGAAATAAAATTCTTTAAAAATAATTTGTCTTTAGTTTGAACTGTGTACACACCACAACCTGCTCTGCAAGAGTAGACTTGGGTTGATGACCCATGTGTTGTCTGTTAGATATAGATCTCTTTGTGTAGGCTACTGGACAATTTTCTGTGAATATATTTTCAACGTGAGTGTGTGTGTATACCCCTTCAAATGAGTGGCTTTGGTTATTTCAGCCACACCTATTGCTGACAGGTGTAAAATTGAGCACACAGCCATGCAATCTCCATAGACAGACACTGGCAGTAGAATGGCCGTACTGAAGAGCGCTCTTTCCACTTGGCACTGTCAGAAGATGCCAACTTTCCAACAAGTCGGTGTCAAATTTCTGCCCTGCTAGAGCTGCCTCTGTCAACTAAGTGCTGTTGGTGTGAAGGGAAACCTCTAGGAGCAACAACTGCTCAGCCGTGAAGGGGTAGGCCACACAAGCTCACAGAGCGGGACCACAGAATGCTGTTGCGTGTACATTTTTTTATATTTTTTATTTAAAAAAATAAAATCTGTCCTCAGTTGCAACACTCACGACAGTTCCAAACAGCATCTGGAAGCAACATCGGCTCAAACTGTTCGTCGGGAGCTTCATGAAATGAGTTTCCGTGGGCAAGCAGCTTAAGATCACCATGTGCAATACCAAGCGTCAGCTGGAGTGGTGTAAAGCTCGCCGCAATTAGTTTTTGGAGTAGTGGAAATGCGTTCTCTAGGGTGATGAATCACGCTTCACCGTTTGTCAGATGCCAGGAGAACGCTACCTGCAGAGTTTGAAGGAATAATTGTCTGGAGCTGTTATCATGGTTCTGGCTAGTCCCCTTAGATCCAGTGAAGGGAAATATTAATGCTACAGCATAAAATTACATTCTAGACTATGTTCCAACTTTGCGCAACAGTTTGGGGCAGGCCTGCCCTTGTTTCAGTGTGACAATGCCCCCATGCACAAAGCGAGGTCCATACAGAAATGGAGAGATCGGTGTGGAAGAACTTGACTGGCCTGCACCGAGCCCTGATTTTAATTCCACTGAACACCAAATCAAACTGCCAGGTCCTCTGGTTGCTTTTGACAAGCACAACCTTTTACTGTTTTCTCACGCCCCTCAGGTGACCATGGACACATACTCTTAGGTACTTTCACTGACGCCATCTTGGTGTTGAACCAGTGCAATGAGGAGTTGACAAGTATCACAAAGCTACTTTCAGAATGTCTGCCGATGGATGTTGAAGGACACATTGGCAAGTTATGACAATATTCAAGACTGGATAAACAGTGAAAGTGAAGGCTTTTACATGAGGACATTTCAATGTTAAGCCCTTCAAAGTATTTATTTGAAAAATAACCCATTGCATACTACCGTTCTGTGTAGTTCTTGGTAAATTCCTTGTGAAGAGTTTTTTAATAAACTCAGCAAAAAAAAGCGTCCCTTTTTTAGGACCCTGTCTTTCAAAGAAAGTTTGTAAAAATCCAAATAACTTAACAGATCTTCATTGTAAAGGGTTTATACGCCGTTTCCCATGCTTGTTCAATGAACCATAAACAATGAATGAACATGCACCTGTGGAATGGTCGTTAATTTCCTACCGTCTGCAAGCTGTTAGTGTCTTAAGGTCACAGTATTGAAAACGTAGGACACCAAAGAGGCCTTTCTACTGAATCTGGAAGAACACCAACAAAGATGCCCAGGGTCCCTGCTCATCTGTGTGAACGTGCCTTAGGTATGCTGCAAGGAGGCATGAGGACTGCAGATGTGGCCAGAGCAATAAATTGCAATATCCGTACTGTGAGACACCTAAGACAGGGAGACAGGACGGACAGCTGATCGTCCTAGCAGTGCAGACCACGTGTAACAACACCTGCACAGGATCGGTACATCCCAACATCTCACCTGCGAGACAGGTACAGGATGGCAACAACTGCTTGAGTTACAACAGGAATACACAATCCCTCCATCAGTGCTCAGACTGTCCGCAATAGGCTGAGAGAGGCTGGACTGAGGGCTTGAAGGCCTGTTGTAAGGCAGGTCCTCACCAGACATCACCGGCAACAATGTCGCCTATTGGCACAAACCCACCGTCGCTGGACCAGACAGGACTGGCAAAAAGTGCTCTTCACTGACAAGTCGCGGTTTTGTCTCACCAGGGCTGATGGTTAGATATGTGTTTATCGTCAAAGGAATGAGCCTTAAACTGAGGCCTGTACTCTGGAGTACTTATTTTCCACCATAATTTGCAAATAAATTCATTAAAAATCCTACAATGTGATTTTCTGGATTTTTATTTCTCATTTTGTCTGTCATAGTTGAAGTGTACCTATGATGAAAATTACAGGCCTCTCATCTTTTTAAGTGGGAGAACTTGCACAATTGGTGGCTGACTAAATACTTTTTTGCCCCACTGTATATATACAGTTGAAGTCGGAAGTTACATACACTTAGGTTGGAGTCATTAAAACTCGTTTTTCAACCACTCCACAAATTTCTTAACAAACTAACAAAATTAACAAACTATAGTTTTGGCAAGTCAGTTCAGACATCTACTTAATTTTTCCAACAATTTGTTTACAGACAGATTATTTAACTTAATTCACTATCACAATTCCAGTGGGTCAGAAGTTTACATACACTAAGTTGACTGTGCCTTTAAACAGCTTGGAAAATCCCAGAAAATTATGTCATGGCTTTAGAAGCTTCTGATAAGCTAATTGACATCATTTGAGTCAATTGGAGGTGTACCTGTGGATGTATTTCAAGGCCTACCTTCAAACTCAGTGCCTCTTTGTTTGACATCATGGGAAAATCAAAAGAAATCAGCTGAGACCCCAGGAAAAAAATTGTAGACCTCCACAAGTCTGGTTCATTCTTGGGAGCAATTTACAAACACCTGACGGTAACAAGTTCATCTGTACAAACAATAGTACGCTAGTATAAACACCATGGGACCGCGCAGTCGTCATACCGCTCAGGAAGGAAATGTGTTCTGTCTCCTCGAGATGAACGTACTTTGGTGCGAAAAGTGCAAATCAATCCCAGAACAGCAGCAAAGGACCTTGTGAAGATGCTGGAGGAAACGGGTACAAACGTATCTGTATCCACAGTAAACCGAGTCCTATATCGACATAACCTGAAAGGCCGCTCAGCAAGAAAGAAGCCACTGCTCCAAACCCGCCATAAAAAAGCCAGACTACGGTATGCAACTGCACATGGGGACAAAGATCATACTTTTTGGAGAAATGTCCTCTGGTCTGATGAAACAAAAATAGAACTGTTTGGCGGAAAAAGGGGGAGGCTTGCAAGCTGAAGAACACCATCCCAACCCTGAATCACAGGGGTGGCAGCATCATGTTGTATGGGGTGCTTTGCTGCAGGAGGGACTGGTGCACTTTACAAAATAGATGGCATGAGGATGGAAAAGTAGGTGAATATATTGAACATCAACAACATCTCAAGACATCAGTCAGGAAGTTAAAACTTGGTCAGAAATGGGTCTTCCAAATGGACAATGGCCCCAAGCATACTTAACAAAGTTGTGGCAAAATGGCTTAAGGACAACAAAGTCAAGGTATTGCAGTGGCCATTACAAAACCCTGACCTCAATCCTATAGAAAATTTGTGGGCAGAACTGAAAAGGCGTGTGCGAGCAAGGAGGCCTACAAACCTGACTCAGTTACACCAGCTCTGTCAGGAGGAATGGGCTACAATTCACCCAAGTTATTGTGGGAAGCTTGTGGAAGGCTACCTGAAACATTCGACCCAAGTTAAACAATGGAAAGGCAATGCTACGAAATACTAATTGAGTGTATGTAAACTTCTGAAAACTTTACATTTTTACTAGGATTAAATGTCAGGAATTATGAGAAACTGATTTTAAATGTATTTGACTAAGGTGTTTCACAATTCCTGACATTTAATCCCAGTAAAAATTCCCTTTTTAGGTCCGTTAGGATCACCACTTTATTTTAAGATTGTGAAATGTCAGAATAATAGTTGAGAGAATGATTTATTTCAGCTTTTATTTCTTTCATGACATTCCCAGTTGGACAGACGTTTACATACACTCAATGAGTATTCGGTAGCATTGCCTTTAAATTGTTTAACTTGGGTCAAACCCACAGTTTGAGCTTCCCTGAGGCGGTTTATGACAGTTTGTGCAGAAATTCTTCATTTGTGCAAACCAACAGTTTCATCAACATTTTAGTGGCCTTTTATTGTCCCCAGCACAAGATCCACCAAAGTGATAAGCCTGTACTGTGCAGAAACGCCACTGTGTGAAATTCCTACTGGGGGAACCGGTGATTGGCAGGACATGATGTTCCCCTAGGATGGGATATGAAAGGGCCAGGGTAATCCATGGGAAAGATACGTAGACTGAAGCAGGTACATGGCAGCTTTTTACTGGCCACATGGTTGAGCCATGTCTGATCAGTGAAGTAGGCTACTGTGTTAACACTCCTAGCTTTTCTTGTAAGAAATACCTATTGAGATCGCTCAGGACATAAGAATGTACATAATGTCTCTCCCATTTTGGTGTGTGTGTGTGTTACATCTACAGACGGTCTAGATCAATTCCAAAGTTGGCAGACAGACAATATTGTCCCATTGTCTGGAAATGAGTTGGAATGTGGGACCGGGGGACAAACTGTGTGGGTTTCCGTGTGGAATGTTTAAATTGAACAGATGGGAGAAACTGGAATGGTGGGGTATAGGCAGGTACAGCAGAGAGGCAATGAACATTTCAAGATATCACATTTTTGATATTCTCTTAATCCCTGCGTTGCCATGATTGAAAGGTATTGTGTGTTTGCTGTTGTCCCAATTTCTCTTGTAGATGCACAGTCTCCTCTGACAGTTATCATGGGAACAAATTGTGTTAATACCAACTGTTTGACAGATGTATAGCGTGAGGGTTGAGGTGCTAGTGCTTGACACGTTCACAAACACAAGTTGCTCTGGGTTAGAGAATTTGCCATTTACATTTTTGTCATTTAGCATTTGACACTTATCTAAAGTTACTCAGTGACTTCATCATAAGGTAGCTAGATGAGACAACCACATTTAGCATCTGCTGGTTCAAATGGTTCAAATTTCATATGTACAGTATGCTTGGCCTTCATGGGATTACGGTCACTGGTCTTTGATGTAAGAATTTCCCTATCAATCTATCGTATTTATTGACCAGAGCTATCAATCATGGCTGCTCTCACCCCTGGATCTCTGTGTTCAGCTAGCTATCCCATCATCTCACACCACCCTGTCTGGACGATCCTATAGGATTGTTTGTTCACGGAGGCCCTCTGGCCCCAAATATGACCCTTCACTGAAGAGGGCACTCTGGGTGAGTGACAATGGCCGGCAGGTTTTGTGGCCATCCAGACAAATAGTTGTGCCTATATCACCAACTTGAAATGACTACAATGTGACATGACTGTACTGTAATGGATGGATTGAGATACCCAAAGCTCTGGTATTTTTTTAAGCAAGGTTTAGACAAAATGAACAAATGTCTTTTAAAATATGATATGCGAATCTGCATAAGGGACGATGAAATGTAAACGTTTGTATAAGAAAAAGGATTCCTTTACATGATTTGTTGAGCAAGTAAGTTGCAGGGTCTGAACTTCTTTTGTACTTCTCAAAGCACGTCCGCAGATCATCTTCCGTGCAACAGAACTTAAAGGTATAGTCAGTGATGCATAAACAACAATATTGGGCTGACTTCTGCAACAACTAAAAATGAATCGCCAGGCTAAACCTCTCTGCTGTTTTTGGGTCTGCAGCTATCACATTGTGGCTGCGTGACACACACCCGTGCACATGCAGTGATATTTGTTTGCGATTGCAACGTCTTGCATCGTGCTCATCTGCAATATCTGCTGTTCGTCCTGCTGCTTGCGCCAATGTCATAACGCTGAGTCGTTTGTCTATTGACGCACCCTTTCTACAATTGAAGTAACGTAATAAAATAATCCCCATCAAAATCTGTCAGTTAGGGCCTCCCGGGGCCAGCTGTGCCATCAGTGTCCCTGGGTTCGCGCCCAGGCTCTGTCGTAACCGGCCGCGACCGGGAGGTCGGTGGGGCGACGCACAATTGGCCTAGCGTCGTCCGGGTTAGGGAGGGCTTGGTTGGTAGGGATGTCCTTGTCTCATCGCGCACCAGCGACTCCTGTCTGACACATTGGTGCAGCTGGCTTCCGGGTTGGATGCGCGCTGTGTTAAAAAGCAGTGCGGCTTGGTTGGGTTGTGTATCGGAGGACGCATGACTTTCAACCTTCGTCTCTCCCGAGCCCGTATGGGAGTTGTAGCGATGAGACAAGATAGTAGCTACTACAACAATTGGATACCACGAAATTGGGGAGAAAAAGGGGGTAAAAAAATAAATAAATAAATGAGAAAAAAAAATCTGTCCGTTAAATATGTAAACTAGAAATGTTTTTTTTTGCATGGGCCTGTGATGCCATCCACTGCATCCCACTATGTCAGCCTCCCTACATCTGCGGTAGAAAGGTGGCTGAGCTACAGCAGTGTTTGTCAGGCCATGACACATCCTGAAAATCGGTCATCCCACGAAAATGTCTGTATGGTTTGGCCTAAAAACTAATACCACGCTATGGAATGGTGAGATTCTTGCGAACATGATGGTGTTCTCCGATTTTCTCTATGACCTTTACAAGCTCCATGGACTCGTCTGAAGTCTGTAACGCAGATGTGCCAACTTCTGTCTGTAGCTTCCAAACCGTTTGAGCTATAAACTAATATGACCTCATTGTGGAAAGGGGAGACTCTCACGAACACAATAGTATTCTCCATTGCTCTAGGACCCCCACAAGTGTTACGGGACTTGTCTGAAGGTAACCCATAAAAATGAATGGACATATGGAGGTAGTTTTGTGCTAACAAAAATACGGGGTTAAATGTGTCAAAATATTTATAATCCTGAGCTTTCTTAGATATAGGACAGACACTTCAAAATATTATTCCTTATAATTAACAGTTTGACTTTTTTTTGCCATTTATGAATGTGTTGTTTCTATGGACTAAGTATTAAAGGCCAAATTCAATATTTTATCCCCTATTTTTTTTAAAAGTATACCTAAATAAAAGAGCTAAATGACCCATGGTATGACCATCTTAACCCCCCTGAGGTTCAATTTTAAGGGAAATACCATGGAAGCCATACTGACTTTGTTTCCAAATGCTCGCCAGATCTCCTACGGCGCTTTCAAAGCCATTCCTGCAGGCTTGTTTGCAATTCATTGTAAAGGATCACAGGCTAGTTCAACTGATTCTGCAATGCCATTTAGCGTCAGTCTCAAAGAGCTGGCAGACTGGACTGGCCCAGAACCAAAGGGTTCCGGGATCAGAGCTTAGTCGGCAACCCCACCACCAGTGCCATACAAGCCCTACACCTGGCTATATATACAGAGCGAAGAGACCGGAGTGGAGAGTTGGAGAATCCCTTTCCAAACTATGGTAACATTGTGTTCTCTGGACCAATTTTTTTGTACGATACACAGAGCGGTACATTAACATCCTGTCACCCACAGCCTAAACCCACCACACACTGTAGTTCAGTGCAGAGAGGGTATGTCAGGGAGAAGGAATTTGGCTATGATTATTTGTCTTTACTGTGCCTGAAAAGTTTCCATACTGACAACACGTGTCTGTCTGTGTCTGAGGTCTGCATAAATGTTCATGATATGTTTATGTATATGCATACCTTATTGGAGATGTATATATGCAACCTGTATTCAGTGGTAGACGGTAAATCTGGGATACTCCAATTAGTATGATATGCTACGTTTCGTATGGTGTGTTCATTTATTTTGTATGATATGATACGAATTACAATTGTCAAAAGGAGATAATTCAAGGAGGATTTCACGCCGTCATTGGAAGAATGAAATTCAGACAATTTCTTATCATTTTTCAGTGAAAGACCTTTTTACATCTTGAATTTCTAGGAGGAGAGTAACAAGCATGCCGGAAGACTCAAAAGAGGCTGCTTAAGAGGAACAGTGTGGAACTGTCATCTGAGTTATTAGGGCTAATGCTAATCTTGCTAGCTGTGGTGTTATCATTATCTTGGGATTCAACAAAGTTTTGGTCATCCTTCTTGCCTCTCAGCCGGAGATCCATGGCTCTTTGGGAAGGTATGTACTTAACAGTTTATCAGCCGATGTTAGAATATTGTTTCAACGTTGTTATTTAGGATAATATATATATACTGTACCAGTCAAATTTTTGGACACACCTACTCATGAAATGTTTTTTTGCACTGTAGAATAATAGTGAAGACATCGAAACTATGAAATAACACATGGAATTTTATATTTGAGATTCTTAAAAGTAGCCACCCTTTGCCTTGATGACAGCTTTGCACACTCTTGGCATTCTCTCAACCAGCTTCATAAGGTAGTCACCTGGAATGCATTTCAATGAACAGGTGTGCCTTATTGAAAGTTAACTTGTGGAATTTCTTTCCTTCTTAAAGCGTTTGAGCCAATCAGTTGTGTTGTGATAAGGTAGGGGTGGTATACAGAAGAGAGCCTTATTTGGTAAAATACCAAGTCCATATTATGGCAAGAAAAGCTCAAATAAGCAAAGAGAAACGACAGTCCATCATTACTTTAAGACATGAAGGTCAGTCAATCCAGAAAATTCCAATAACTTTGAAAGTTTCTTCAAGTGCAGTCGCAAAAACCATCAAGAGCTATGATGAAACTGGCTCTCTTGAGGACCAAAACAGGAAAGGAAGACCCAGAGTTACCTCTGCTGCAGAGGATAAGTTCATTAGAGTTAACTGCACCTCAGATTGCAGCCCAAATACTTCACAGAGTTCAAGTAACAGACACATCTCAACATCAACTGTTCAGAGGGTTTTGCTTGAATCAGGTCTTCATGGTCGAATTGCTGCAAAGAAACCACTACTAAAGGACACCAATAATAAGAAGACTTGCTTGGGCCAAGAAACACGAGCAATGGACATTAGACCATTGGAAATCTGTCCTTTGGTCTGATGAGTCCAAATTTGAGAGTTTTGGTTCGAACCGCCGTGTCTGTGAGACGCAGAGTACGTGAACGGATGATCTCAGCATGTGTGGTTCCCACCGTGAAGCATGAAGGAGGAGGTGTGATGAGGTGGGGGTGCTTTGCTGGTGACACTATCGGTGATTTATTTAGAATTCAAGGCACACTTTTAAACAGTATGGCTACCACATCCTTCTGCAGCGATACGCCATCCCATCTGGTTTGCTCTTAGAGGGACTATCACACCTCCAGGCTGTGTAAGGGCTATTTGACCAAGAAGGAGAGTGGTGGAATGCTGCATCACATGACCTGGCCTCCACCATCACCCGACTTCAACCTGATTCCAAATCAAATTCACATGACAGTGAAATCACATGACAGTGAAATCTTTACTTACAAGCCCTTAACCAACAATTCAGTTAAGAAAAATACCTAAAAAGAAAGAAAAGTAACAAATAAATAAAGAGCAGCAGTAAAATAACAATAGAAAGGCTATATACAGGGGGTACCTGTACAGAGTTGAGGTCATTGTTATGAAAGTGACTATGCATAGATAATAACAGAGAGTATTAGCAGCATAAAAGAGGTAGCCCTTTAATCAGATGTTCAGGAGTCTTATGGCTTGGGGGTAGAAGCCTTTAGAAGCCTCTTGGACCTAGACTTGGCGCTCCGGTACCACCTGCCGTGCGGTAGCAGAGAGAACAGTCTATGACTAGTGTGGCTGGAGTCTTAGGCAATTTTTAGGGCCTTCCTCTGACACCGCCTGGTATAGAGGTCCTGGATCGCAGGAAGCTTGTGTTGGGAATTCCAATGTGACTAACATTAGCTAGGTGGCTAAAGCTAAAATTCGCTAGGTGGCTAACATTAGCTGGGCTAGGGTTAGGAGTTAGGTTAAAGGGTTAGCTAACATGCTAAGTAGTTGCAAAGTTGTTCATTAGCTAAAATGCTAAAGTTGTCCATGATGAGATTCAACTCATGTAACCATACCAAACATGACAGACAAATTTAAGTGTCCCGGATTAACATTTACTATGAGGGGCACCCGAGTGGCGCAGTGGTCTAAGACACTGCATCTCAGTGCAAGAGGCATTTTTTTTATTTTATTTTTTTTATTTCACCTTTATTTAACCAGGTAGGCTAGTTGAGAACAAGTTCTCATTTGCAACTGCGACCTGGCCAAGATAAGGCATAGCAGTGTGAACAGACAACACAGAGTTACACATGGAGTAAACAATTAACAAGTCAATAACACAGTAGAAAAAAGGGGAGTCTATATATACATTGTGTGCAAAAGGCATGAGAAGGTAGGCAAATAATTACAATTATGCAGATTAACACTGGAGTGATAAATTATCAGATGGTTATGTAAAGGTAGAGATAGAGATATTGGTGTGCAAAAGAGCAGAAAAATAAATAAATAAAAACAGTATGGGGATGAGGTAGGTGAAAATGGGTGGGCTATTTACCAATAGACTATGTACAGCTGCAGCGATCGGTTAGCTGCTCAGATAGCAGATTGTTTGAAGTTGGTGAGGGAGATAAAAGTCTCCAACTTCAGCGATTTTTGCAATTCGTTCCAATCACAGGCAGCAGAGAACTGGAACGAAAGGCGGCCAAATGAGGTGTTGGCTTTAGGGATGATCAGTGAGATACACCTGCTGGAGCGCGTGCTACGGATGGGTGTTGCCATCGTAACCAGTGAACTGAGATAAGGCGGAGCTTTACCTAGCATGGACTTGTAGATGACCTGGAGCCAGTGGGTCTGGCGACGAATATGTAGCGAGGGCCAGCCGACTAGAGCATACAAGTCGCAGTGGTGGGTGGTATAAGGTGCTTTAGTGACAAAACGGATGGCACTGTGATAAACTGCATCCAGTTTGCTGAGTAGAGTGTTGGAAGCAATTTTGTAGATGACATCGCCGAAGTCGAGGATCGGTAGGATAGTCAGTTTTACTAGGGTAAGTTTGGCGGCGTGAGTGAAGGAGGCTTTGTTGCGGAATAGAAAGCCGACTCTTGATTTGATTTTCGATTGGAGATGTTTGATATGGGTCTGGAAGGAGAGTTTAGAGTCTAGCCAGACACCTAGGTACTTATAGATGTCCACATATTCAAGGTCGGAACCATCCAGGGTGGTGATGCTGGTCAGGCGTGCGGGTGCAGGCAGCGAACGGTTGAAAAGCATGCATTTGGTTTTACTAGCGTTTAAGAGCAGTTGGAGGCCACGGAAGGAGTGCTGTATGGCATTGAAGCTCGTTTGGAGGTTAGATAGCACAGTGTCCAAGGACGGGCCGGAAGTATATAGAATGGTGTCGTCTGCGTAGAGGTGGATCAGGGAATCGCCCGCAGCATGGGAAACATCATTGATATATACAGAGAAAAGAGTCGGCCCGAGAATTGAACCCTGTGGCACCCCCATAGAGACTGCCAGAGGACCGGACAGCATGCCCTCCGATTTGACACACTGAACTCTGTCTGCAAAGTAATTGGTGAACCAGGCAAGGCAGTCATCCGAAAAACCGAGGCTACTGAGTCTGCCAATAAGAATACGGTGATTGACAGAGTCGAAAGCCTTGGCAAGGTCTATGAAGACGGCTGCACAGTACTGTCTTTTATCGATGGCGGTTATGATATCGTTTAGTACCTTGAGCGTGGCTGAGGTACACCCGTGACCGGCTCGGAAACCAGATTGCACAGCGGAGAAGGTAAGGTGGGATTCAAGATGGTCAGTGATCTGTTTGTTGACTTGGCTTTCGAAGACCTTAGATAGGCAGGGCAGGATGGATATTGGTCTGTAACAGTTTGGGTCCAGGGTGTCGCCCCCTTTGAAGAGGGGGATGACTGCGGCAGCTTTCCAATCCTTGGGGATCTCAGACGATATGAAAGAGAGGTTGAACAGGCTGGTAATAGGGGTTGCGACAATGGCGGCGGATAGTTTCAGGAATAGAGGGTCCAGATTGTCAAGCCCAGCTGATTTGTACGGGTCCAGGTTTTGCAGCTCTTTCAGAACATCTGCTATCTGGATTTGGGTAAAGGAGAACCTGGAGAGGCTTGGGCGAGTAGCTGCGGGGGGGGGGGGGGGGGCTGTTGGACGAGGTTGGAGTAGCCAGGCGGAAGGCATGGCCAGCCGTTGAGAAATGCTTGTTGAAGTTTTCGATAATCATGGATTTATCGGTGGTGACCGTGTTACCTAGCCTCAGTGCAGTGGGCAGCTGGGAGGAGGTGCTCTTGTTCTCCATGGACTTCACAGTGTCCCAGAACTTTTTGGAGTTGGAGCTACAGGATGCAAACTTCTGCCTGAAGAAGTTGGCTTTAGCTTTCCTGACTGACTGTGTGTATTGGTTCCTGACTTCCCTGAACAGTTGCATATCGCGGGGACTGTTCGATGTTAGTGCAGTCCGCCACAGGATGTTTTTGTGCTGGTCGAGGGCAGTCAGGTCTGGAGTGAACCAGGGGCTATATCTGTTCTTAGTTCTGCATTTTTTGAACGGAGCATGCTTATCTAAAATGGTGAGGAAGTTACTTTTAAAGAAAGACCAGGCATCCTCAACTGACGGGATGAGGTCAATGTCCTTCCAGGATACCCGGGCCAGGTCGATTAGAAAGGCCTGCTCACAGAAGTGTTTTAGGGAGCGTTTGACAGTGATGAGGGGTGGTCGTTTGACTGCGGCTCCGTAGCGGATACAGGCAATGAGGCAGTGATCGCTGAGATCCTGGTTGAAGACAGCGGAGGTGTATTTGGAGGGCCAGTTGGTCAGGATGACGTCAATGAGGGTGCCCTTGTTTACAGAGTTAGGGTTGTACCTGGTGGGTTCCTTGATGATTTGAGTGAGATTGAGGGCATCTAGCTTAGATTGTAGGACTGCCGGGGTGTTAAGCATATCCCAGTTTAGGTCACCTAACAGAACAAACTCTGAAGCATCACTACAGTCTGTGGTTTGAACTCAGGCTGAATCACATCCGGCTGTGATTGTGAGTCCCATAGGATGGTGCACAATTGGCCCAGCGTTTGGCAGGGGTAGGCCATTATTGTAAATAAGAATTTGTTCTTGCTAAGAATTTGACTTGCTAGTCTAGTCTATGAGACCAGGCTGATATATGAACGCGTGAAGGACAATGTTTTTTCAAACCCTCAACATTTTGGAATATATTGACTTGACCAAACTGTCATTACTTTGTCTAAAAATCCTATTTGTTATGTGAATCTTTAATTTAACTGTACATAGGATTAACTTTAATGTCTTCAAGGGGAAAATTGTATTAGATACACAGTACAGTAGTCTTAAGAGAGGGGCTGTGAAAGACAAGACTGTCAGATACAGAGCCAGGGAAAGCCAGACAGGCTTTTTCCAGGACACCAATAAAAAGGACCGACACTCCCAGCAGCAGGTATGTGACACCCAGCAGCAGGAATGTGACAGACTTGGTTTTGTCGGACATACAGTATTTCGAGAGTCGAGTGGAGACCAACTGATTCAGTTCAGTCAGTCGTCCTGATGAGCACTTCCCAGCTAACTTGTTTATGCTTGTGGCTAGAAACTTTATCGAGAATTTTAAACTTTTCTGCCGAAGCTGTGACATGGGAGATTTGTTTAGGTTCATTCAGTTGGAATTGTTTATTTGTTTTTTATGTAGACGTTAATGTCGTAGTTGTACATTTTCGGTGAAAATAACTATTATAAATGTGCATTAGCGGTCACCCTGACCTGATATTGCCTATCTAGTTACTTCCCTCTCCTTACTCTGGCAACTGGGAGCGGAGGACACTGTGCCCGGTGTTGTTGTGTTGTGTTGCAGGCTTGCGGCGCAAATTCTCTCCATTGAGCAGTAGACTGTATCACGGTGACATCCAGGTGGTTACTACCAATATTACAAATTATTTATCGTGTAGGCTTCTATCCTACTCAAGTGGGATAGAACAAAATTACATTTGTACCACTGTGTCTTGAATAACAACAGTGTGAGCAACAATAGTGGAATCGGCAGTTCACCTTCAAAATAAAAGTCCCCCATTTGAAACCGATTCAAAAGGATAGAAATGATCGAATCATGCCACAATCGGACTATATAATGCTAAACAAGTTTGGAATGTTCAACAGAAGACACTTTAGTTAATTTGACAAAAACAAAGCTGAAATCGCACTGTGGATGTATTAGACTTGCATTGGGGGCATACCTGTATTCACTGTACCGCCTTACCTATGGATCTTGGGTCCACAAAATGGGGTATAAGCCTACTTTGTGACACCCCCCTGATTACAATTCTGAATAGTTTACACAAATATTAGCTTCATAGCGCTTATTGCATGACTTCAACTGTGGGAAATCGCCTAACTATTCAGATAAAAAATGTAAAATTAATTTGGCAGTCAGCCTTACCCCATTTCATGGACCCAAGATCCATAGGTATCAGCCTACTAAGTGACACCCACATTTCATGGACCCAATATCCATAGGTATGGCTGTTCAGTATGTCCTCAATGCAATTCTGAAGTCTAGTACAACCACAGTGCAATTTCAGCTGATTTGTCCCCTTTTGTTTCAAATTAACAAATGATTGTGTTTCGTTGAATTTATATCGCATTCTAAACTTGTTTAGCATTATATATTCCAATTGTGACATGATTCCACAATTTATTTAATCCGTTTGCATGTTTCAATTTGGGACTTGTATTTTGAAGGCATACCGCCGTTTCCACATACATCAAATTGGCCACGTTAGCTACAGCCCGCGACGTGTTAGCCTCCAGCTGCGCACTGCGCCACCTGGGATTCATCAGAGAAAATGACATTACCCCAGTCCTCAGCAGTCCAATCCCTGTAGCTTTTGCAGAATATCAGTCTGTCCCTGATGTTTTTCCTGGAGAGAAGTGGCTTCTTTGCTGCCATTCTTGACACCAGGCCATCCTCCAAAAGTCAGCTGGTTCTTTTGTGGCAGGACTGAAATGCAGTAGAAATGTTTTTTGGGGATTCAGTTCATTTGCATGGCAAAGAGGGACTTTGCAATTAATTGCAATTCATCTGATCACTCTTCATAACATTCTGGAGTATATGCAAATTACCATCATACAAACTGAGGCAGCAGACTTTGTGAAAATTAATATTTGTGTCATTCTCAAAACTTTTGGCCATGACTGTATACTAAAATGAACTAATAGTATATAGAATGTAGTATGTACTCATTAAGTATGCAGTATACAGTATGTTAGTGTGGGTATTCGAACACAGGTCTTGTCTTTTTCTTGTCATCAAATCACTGCCAAAAGTCAGGTGACCTAAGCGCTACCAAATATGGAGTTGCAGGTTTGCCACATCTCTCCTATGTGCAAATCTTTATGGCAGTCATTTTACTTAAGGCCCTTAGAAATTACCTGCATATCTGCAGTTATAAAAATGTTTTTAATGCAATATATCGATTTACAAATACAAATCAAAGGGTGTTTGTTTGTGGATAGTGAATTGCATTTGTGGATAGCGATTTACATTTTTGGAACGTGATTTACATTTGTGGAAAGTTATTTACATGTGTGTATTCATGATTTACATTTGTGGAAAGTGATTTACATTTGTGGAAAGTGATTTACATTTGTGGATTGGTGATTTACATTTGCAAATACATTTGACATGATATTTATCCCGCACGTCAGGATGACTGACTGAAGTCAACCAAATCCATTCATCTCCACACTCGACTCTCAGCTGCGCCACATACATCATCAATTTAGGCACCAAGCGTGTCCATATAGCCTCTCCTGTCTCAGTAACCAGGTTTCCATCCAATCGTAATTAATGCGGCTGAATTACCTGATGCAGTGGCGGATTTAGGTATAAGTGATATAGGCAGCCGCCTAGAGCTGCATCTGGATGGGGGCGGCACGGGCCGCCTGCTAAATTTTTTTTTTTTTCTATCGCTCATTTGCACGTCACATCAATGATGTCATGTCACCGTGTTGGACTGTGGGTCAATTAACCTTGTCGGAGTGGGCGCCCTGATTCTAGTTTGAGCTAGGCAGGCTACTGCCTGGGAAGGTCTCCCACTCAGAAGTACGAGATGGGGCGGGGGTAGGTTGACCTCAAGTCTCCCCACTGGAAGCCCGAGGTAGGGGGAGCGGGGGAATCTATCAAATAGCGCACCTCTTACTATGTACAGTACTAATGCAATTAGTAAAATCAGTCACACTATGGAATGCTACCAAATAAACAATTCATTAATTCATAATACTGTGAATATATAGTTTCACAGACATATTGTTGCATTTTTTTCTGGTTTGTGCGAAATCCATCCATCTGTGCTCAGACTGTCCGCAATAGCCTGAGAGAGGCTGGACTGAGGGCTTGTAGGCCTGTTGTAAGGCAGGGCCTCACCAGACGTCACCGGCAACAATGTCGCCTCTGGGCACAAACCCATCGTCGCTGGACCAGACTGGACTGGCAAAAAGTGCTCTTCACTGATGAATCGCGGTTTTGTCTCACCAGGGGTGATGGTTGGATTTGCGCTTAACGTCAAAGGAATGAGCGTTACACGAGGCCTGTACTCTGGAGCGGGATCGATTTGGAGGTGGAGGGTCCATCATGGTCTGGGGCGGTGTGTCACAGGATCATCGAACTGAGCTTGTTGCCATTGCTGGCAATCTCAATGCTGTGCGTTATAGGGAAGACATCCTCCTCCCTCATGTGGTACCCTTCCTGCAGGCTCATCCTGACATGACCCTCCAGCATGACAATGCCAGCAGCCATACTGCTCGTTCTGTGCGTGATTTCCTGCAAGACAGGAATGTCAGTGTTCTGCCATGGCCAGCTAAGAGCCCGGATCTCAATCCCATTGAGCACGTCTGGGACCTGTTAGATCGGAGTGTGAGTGATAGGGCCAGGGCCATTCCCCCCAGAAATGTCCGGGAACTTGCAGGTACCATGGTAGAAGAGTGGGGTAACATCTCACAGCAATAATTGGCAAATCTGGTGCAGTCCACGAGGAGGAGATGCACTGCAGTACTTAATGCAACTGGTGGCCACACCAGATACTGACTGTTATTTTTGATTTTGACCCCCCCTTTGTTCAGGAACACAATATTCCATTTATTATTCCATTTATGTTAGTCACATGTCTGTGAAACTTGTTCAGTTTGTTGAATCTTGTTATGTTCATACAAATATTTACACATGTTAAGTTTTCTGAAAATAAATGCAGTTGACAGTGAGAGGATGTTTCTTTTTTTGGTGAGTTTAAAACCAGTCTGCACACCACCAAGGTGAATTGGTTTAGTCTTGATTGACAGTGTTGGGGGATGGGTAATGTATTGATGCTGGAGTGCCAAATCAACACAAATTTGTTGCTATTTGTCTTTGATATTTCTTTTTGATATTTCTTAGTCTTATTTTTGTATATATATTTTTAGATTTAGATAGTTTTAAATGTTATGATATTTTTTTTTGTGTTGTTCCCAATGTCTGAATAAAAATTACAGTTAGGGCAGACTGGCACTGAAGGGGGGGTTTGCCCAGGGAACCATACTAGAACCGCCACTGACCTGATGCATGAACAAAGTCACAGCCTGGGCTCATGGAAACAGGGAATGTCTGTACAATTTCCTACATTTCGACAAGCAATTTGTTCCTTCGACTTGGTGGGATCTTTTTGTGTCAGTAAAATTAATATTATGCGAGAAATGGCGGTGGAAATAGATTTATGTGCAAATATTGATATAATAACCATCATATCAAAGTAAACTTGGAGCCACTCTGATACTGTACGTTGTGTTGTCCTCCCGGAGAGCATGCAGTTTATTAGGCTACAGATTAAATAAATGCTGGTGAACTTCACAGCGTCATTAAAGTGCACGATGATGAGCTTGATGCTCCTTTACAATAAATATCAGGGGTCTTATTCTGGTGACATAGCGATCGATGCCTGGCTGCCCTTTGATAGATAGAAATAATCCTGCTCTTATCCATAATAATCTCATCATGTAGGCTAGCCTAGCTGCATTGTATTTGCAAGCTGTTGGCTAGAGTGCACGTGCCCAGACCAGAGTGGGCACATTTGCTATATAATGCAACAGTTTTTGTGACAAAACCGTCAGTAGAGTTGAAATGGCTTTTGATTCAGTATATGCCAATTTAACCTCAAATTCTTTCTATGTACTATGTCTTCAACCTCAGCGTTTTATCCGCAACAAGTCAGTTTGATGGAAACTAAAATGCACATTGTTTTTATGCAGATTTTATAATAGTCACATGAAAATCTGTCGTCAATTGGATGGAAATCTAGCTTCTGCAACCAACCTTTGTTTTACTTTGGCTGTGTAAGTGTCACTTTTCTTCCTTCTTAACGAGCATACTAAAATTGGGCACAAACAAACCAAATGCCCACCTTAAACACAACACCTCTGACTTTAAATTCAGCCGTAAATATTTGTTGTCGTCATTCTAGTGCTCGGCCAAACACCACTTCACAGCTCACACTCTGTGCTGCTGCATCCTCCACAGACAGGCCTTTTCTGCAATATTTAATAAAACTATAATTTATGATTTTTGGAAATAGCATAAGACACTGCTTTTAGTTTGTGCTATTTTAAGCAATAAGGCCCGAGGAGGTGTGGTACATGACCAATATACCACGGCTAAGGGGTGTTCTTAGGCACAACGCAACGCCTTAGCCGCGGTTTATTGGCCATATATCACAAACCCCCGAAGAGCCTTATTGATATTAGAAACTGGTTACCAATGTAGTTAGAGCAGTAAAATGAAATGTTTTGTCATGCCCGTGGTATACGTTCTGATATAGCATGTCTTTCAGCCAATCAGAATTCAGGGCTCAAACCACCCAGTTTATATTGGACCATATGTACTTGACTGACATGTTTTTAAATTGCTGGATGTATTTATGATGGTTGATTAACTTCTGGCAATAGATATAGTAAAAAATTTTACACGATTACAAACATATAAAAAATATTTAAAATCATGACCATGTCCTGGCATTCTCATATGTGCCTTGTAATAAAAATGAACATGAAATAATTTCTCATATTGTTACCAGTTGAAACCACAGAGCCCAGATGGCATCAATCCAGAGCCAAGAGCAACCACTGACTGTTTGCAGTTATTCCATTGGTTTGGAGGAATGAGACTGTGGGAAGGCAGAGAAGCAGGGTGGAATCCACAAATCCAACCTTAACTGGTCATTACCAAGATATTGTTGAGTTTTTGTACCATCTTGGGGTGTGTAGAGGTGAGCACTGGGCTTGGTGGGAAGCCAAGCGGGTGAGAGGTCTGGGTTGGGGGTTAAGAAGTCAAACATTAACTTTCCCTTGACCCCATAAGATGCGGATCTGGGCAGGCAGTGTGGAATGTAAGTTGAAGGTGAGATATCTTTCTTTTTGCGCCCCTTTTTTTGGAAGCATACAAAGAGTCACTCATCCTCTGTCTGTGTGTGTGTATATAAGCTGAGATCATGGAAATTCTTTCACATGCAAAATGAGGACAGAGGAGTTAATCTAATTTCATATTGCTACCAATTTGTCACAAGTTGTCATTTCCTCCCTAGTAATCAATGAGATGCACAGCTCAGAAAAGTATTAACGGAGTATCTCGAAGAATAGTCTGGACTGGATTATATAGTACCTGATGTGTACGACTTGGTATGCAACTCCAGTTCTATGAGTGGAGCGGAGCCGCATAGGGGGTTTCGCTCCTATTGGTTTATCCCGCTGCCTAAGCAGCACAGCCTGAAAATATAATTATGCACGCACTTCAGCCAATGGGGGCCCAGCTGGCCCTACACATCAGCCTCCCGAAAAGTCTTCAGCGAGACGCCGGGGGTCGGTCAGGGCCTGAAGCCCAATGGGGCTCCGCTCCACTCATCGAACTGGAGTTACTTACCCAGTAACCCAGTAGGGCTTCGCTCCTATTGGTTTAGGGCAGAGCAAGCACACTTCCCTGCCAGTCCCAACACTTCCCACATAATGAAAAGTTAGGCCCATGTTCAACAGAAATGTAACACAAAGTGCTACAGCTT
Organism: Oncorhynchus mykiss; assembly: GCF_057628025.1. NCBI lineage: Eukaryota > Metazoa > Chordata > Actinopteri > Salmoniformes > Salmonidae > Oncorhynchus > Oncorhynchus mykiss. The sequence goes on from NC_143037.1 coordinate 27,241,012, forward strand.
ACTGTGTCCTCATTCAGTCCGCCACAAAAAAAAGGTAATGAACTGGAACTGAACCTTGCAGACAGTAATCATGAATCCCCCGGAAAAACACTTGACAGCCCACCACATATCCCCAGCAGCAATGCCGATGACATCCCACCACATAGCTCCAGCAGCAATGCCGATGACAGCCCACCACATAGCCCCAGCAGCAACTCCGAGTGCAGACTGTGTAAGAGAGCTCGAGGACATATCCAAAAGGGAAAGTGGCCGTCGAAGCGCCGCAGTGCCATAGCACACAAACAGCCGAGGCGATGACCTAATCGTTGCCGTGCATTCCACATAACGGGCCTCTCTCTCCTCCCCATGTAAAGGAGGGGAGAAAGCCCATAGCTCAATGATCTGCGATCTGTACGGACTCTTGATAATGTTAGGCATAAAGGCAGGATTAGGACACAACACCACCCTGTTCAGATCGCCATTGAGGCGAGACAGTCGGGTCGCGTGGACAGAGTGCATAAGTCCATAAGACATGCTTAACAGAGATCAGGGAAAGTAACAATGCCATCTTCAAGGACTGCATGTTCAGAGGAATCTCGGTACAGCCACCTGGTTTCTTTACGCATCGCGCAAACAGAAACAAACATCTCTCTAGTAAGAAGAAGTGTGTATGCCTTATGATTAATGAGTCGTGGTGTGACCATAACAACATACAGGAAGGAACTCAAGTCCTTTTGTTCACCTGACCTAGAATTCCTTACAATCAAATGCCAACCGCATTATCTACCAAGAGAATTCTCTTCGATTATAATCACAGTCGTGTACATCCCCTCCCCCAAGCAGACACCTCAACGGCCCTGAAAGAACTTCACTGGACTCTATGTAAACTGGAAACCACATATCCTGAGGCTGCATTTATTGTAGCTCGGGATTTTAACAAGGATCCCTAAATTTTATCAGCATATCGAATGCCCAACCCGGACTGGAAAAATTCTGGATCATTGTTACCCTAACTTCCGCGACACATACAAAGCCCTCCCTCACCCTCCTTTCGGCAAATCTGACCACGACTCCATTTTGTTGTTCCCAGTGTAATGCGTCTGTGTGTAGCTGGTGTAGAAGAATCAGGCAGAGTACAGCAGATATGAGTAATGTCACAATTTTACTCAATAATAAATACAATACACGTCAATAATACCAAGGCCACAAATACGGACCGCAATACAATAAACAATCACTCACAAACAAACATGGGGGAACAGAGGGTTAAATAATGAACAAGTAATTGGGGGATTGAAACCAGGTGTGTAAGACAAAGACAAAACAAATGAAAAGTGGATTGGCGATGGCTAGAAGGCGGGTGATGTTGACCGCCGAATGCCGCCCGAACAAGGAGAGGGACCGACTTCGGCAGAAATCGTGACACCCAGCCTATAGACAGAAACTAAAATGGGAAACGCCCGTGCTCAGGTCTGTTCAACGCTGGTCCGACCAATCTGATTCTATGCTTCAAGATTGCTTCGATCACGTGGACATGGGATATGTTCCGGATAGTGTCGAACAACAACATTGATGTTTACTCTGAATCAGTGAGCGAGTTTTTTAGCAAGTTCATCAGTGATTGATGGCAGCATTCGTGCAAAACTGAAAGTGCAAACCACTGCTTTTAATCAGGGCGAGGCGACCAGAAACATGACTGAATACAAACAGTGTAGCTATTCCCTCCTCAAGGCAATCAAACAAGCTAAGTGTCAGTATAAAGACAAAGTAAAGTCGCAATTCAACGACTCAACCACGAGAGGTATGTGGCAGGGTCTACAGTCAATCACGGACTACAAAAAGAATACCAGCCCCGTCGCGGACGCTGATGTCTTGCTCCCAGACAAACTAAACAACTTCTTTGCTCGCTTTGAGGACAATACAGTGCAACCAACACGGCCCGCTACCAAAACCTGTGGACTCTCCTTCACCGCAGCCAATGTGAGTAAAACATTTAAACGTGTTAACCCTTGCAAGGCTGCTGGTCCAGATGGCATCCCTAGCTGCGTCCTCAGAGCATGCTCAGACCAGCTGGCTGGTGTGTTTATGGACATATTCAATCAATCCCTATCCCAGTCTGCTGTTCCCACATGCTTCAAGAGGGCCACCATTGTTCCTGTTCCCAAGAAAGCTAAGGTAACTGAACTAAACGACTATCGCCCCGTAGTACTCACTTCCGTCATCATGAAGTGCTTTGAGAGACTAGTCAAGGATCAAATAACCTCCACCCTACCTCACTCAATGTTAGTGATGGCTGTTTAACAGTCTGATGGCCTTGAGATAGAAGCTGTTTTTCAGTCTCTCAGTCCCAGCTTTGATGCACCTGTACTGACCTCGCCGTCTGGATGATGAACAGGGGTGAACAGGCAGTGGCTTGGGTGGTTGTTGTTCTTGATGATCTTTTTGGCCATCCTGTGACATCGGGTGGTGTAGGTGTCCTGGAGGGCAGGTAGTTTGCCCCCGATGATGCGTTGGGCAGACGGTTGCGGACGGTGCAGTTGCCATACGTGCGTTGATACAGCCCAACAGGATGCTCTCAATTGTGCATCTGTAAAAGTTTGTGAGGGTTTTTGGTGCCAAGACAAATGTCTGTTGTGCCTTCTTCTCCACACTGTCTGTGTGGGTGGACCGTTTCAGTTTGTCAGTGATGTGTACACCGAGGAACTTGAAGCTTTCCACCTTCTCCACTGCGGTCCTGTTGATGTGGATAGGGGGTGCTTACTCTGCTGTTTCCTGAAGTCCACTATCAGCTCCTTTGTTTTGTTGAGTGAGAGGTTGTTTTTCTGTCACCACACTCCCAGGGCCCTCACCTCCTCCCTGTAGGCTATCTTGTCATTGTTGGTAATCAGGCCTACTACTGTTGTGTCGTATGCAAACTTGATGACTGAATTGGAGGTTATACTCCAGGTTGAGTTGTACTCCACTACCTGAAAGGCAAAGCGAAGAAACCTTGTGTGACGTGGCAGCACCTGCACATGGAAGTACGCATGCTTCAGGTCAGCCTCCAGTATCCAGAGGTGTGGACTCAAGTCACATGACTTGGACTCAAGTCAGACTCAAGTCACAAATATTATGACTTGCAACTCGACTTTGACTTTAGCACCAATGACTCGTGACTTAACTTGGACTTGAGCCTTTTGACTCGACCTGCCTTGATACCCTCTCCAAGCCCAAATATTACAAATTATGCTATTTAAAAAAGTGTGCAGCGCATCAACTCTTCATTTTACGGATTACAGTTTGAATCGGACAGCAGCCAATCAAATTGTGCCAGGTGAGAAAAAGTTGTGCGTGGCAGAGCAGAGGAACGTCGACGGGTGACTTCAGATGGAGCCCTTGGAAAGATGATACCCAAAATTATTATTTTAGGATATAAAGATTAAGCTTAAGCTGCACAAAGAACAGTAAGTCATGGCTAATATACTCGACAACTATATCATTTATAACTTTGCTAGTGTATCGTGTAGGCTAATGTAACGTTAAATTAATGAGCCTCCACACAGTCAGTCAGTGCGGGAACGTGATCATTGCACCCAAGATTGGGCTACAACTGATTAGGCAGTTGGTAGCCTGGCCACTATCTATGCTACAATAGTCTGGTGAAATTCTCCTGCCTTATCTGGTGTCCTGTGTGAACTTAAGTATGCTCCCTCTAATTCTCCCATCTCTCTCTCTCCCCCCTCCTGGAGGACTTGAGCCCTAGAACAATGCCTCAGGACTACCTGGCCTGATGACTCCTGACTGTCCCCGATCCAGTCCACTTGGTCATGCTGCTGATCCAGTTTCTGCTGCTTTGCCTGTGGCTATGGAACTTGGACCTGTTCACCAGATGTGCTACTTTGTTGTGATGCTGCTCCAGTTTCAACTGTTCTGCTTGCGGCTATGGAACCTGTTCACCTGATGTGCTACCTTGTCCCGGACCTGCTGTTTTCAACTCTCCCTTTCTCTCTTTCCTGCCTTCTCTACCGCACCTGCTGTCTCAACCTCTGAATGCCCGGCTATGAAAAGCCAACTGACATTTACTCTTGAGGTGCTGACCACTGTGATTATTATTTGACCCTGCTGGTCAGCTAGGAACATTTGAACATCTTGAAGAACGATCTGGCCCTAATGGCCATGTACTCTTATATTCCCCATCCAACCCAGTCAGAAGAGGACTGGCCACCCCTCAGAACCAGGTTCCTCTAGGTTTCTTCAAGGATGCTTTTCTAGGGAGTTTTTCCTAGGCACTGTGCTTCTACATCTGCATAGCTTGCTGTTTGTGGTTTTAGGCTGGGTTTCTGTATAAGCACTTTGTGATATCTGCTGATGTAAAAAGGGCTTTATAAATACATTTGATAGATTGATATACAGTGCCTTGCAAAAGTATTCGGCCCCCTTGAACTGTGCGAACTTTTGCCACATTTCAGGCTTCAAACATAAAGATATAAAACTGTATTTTTTTTGTGAAGAACCGACAACAAGTGGGACACAATCATGAAGTGGAACGACATTTATTGGATGTTTTGAACTTTTTTAACAAATCAAAAACTGAAAAATTGGGTGTGCAAAATTATTCAGCCCCTTTACTTTCAGTGCAGCAAACTCTCTCCAGAAGTTCAGTGAGTGATCTGAATGATCCAATGTTGACCTAAATGACTAATGATGATAAATACAATCCACCTGTGTGTAATCAAGTCTCCGTATAAATGCACCTGCACTGTGATAGTCTCAGACGTCCGTTAAAAGCGCAGAGAGCATCATGAAGAACAAGGAACACACCAGGCAGGTCCGAGATACTGTTGTGAAGAAGTTTAAAGCCGGATTTGGATACAAAAAGATTTCCCAAGCTTTAAACATCCCAAGGAGCACTGTGCAAGCGATAATATTGAAATGGAAGGAGTATCAGACCACTGCAAATCTACCAAGACCTGGCCGTCCCTCTAAACTTTCAGCTCATACAAGGAGAAGGCTGATCAGAGATGCAGCCAAGAGGCCCATGATCACTCTGGATGAACTGCAGAGATCTACAGCTGAGGTGGGAGACTCTGTCCATAGGACAACAATCAGTCGTATATTGCACAAATCTGGCCTTTATGGAAGAGTGGCAAGAAGAAAGCCATTTCTTAAAGATATCCATAAAAAGTGTTGTTTAAAGTTTGCCACAAGCCACCTGGGAGACACACCAAACATGTGGAAGAAGGTGCTCTGGTCAGATGAAACCAAAATTGAACTTTTTGTTAACAATGCAAAACGTCATGTTTGGCGTAAAAGCAACACAGCTGAACACACCATCCCCACTGTCAAACATGGTGGTGGCAGCATCATGGTTTGGGCCTGCTTTTCTTCAGCAGGGACAGGGAAGATTGTTAAAATTTATGGGAAGATGGATGGAGCCAAATACAGGACCATTCTGGAAGAAAACCTGATGGAGTCTGCAAAAGACCTGAGACTGGGACAGAGATTTGTCTTCCAACAAGACAATGATCCAAAACATAAAGCAAAATCTACAATGGAATGGTTCAAAAATAAACATATCCAGGTGTTAGAATGGCCAAGTCAAAGTCCAGACCTGAATCCAATCGAGAATCTGTGGAAAGAACTGAAAACTGCTGTTCACAAATGCTCTCCATCCAACCTCACTGAGCTCGAGCTGTTTTGCAAGGAGGAATGGGAAAAAATGTCAGTCTCTCGATGTGCAAAACTGATAGAGACATACCCCAAGCGACTTACAGCTGTAATCGCAGCAAAAGGTGGCGCTACAAAGTATTAACTTAAGGGGGCTGAATAATTTTGCACGCCCAATTTTTCAGTTTTTGATTTGTTAAAAAAGTTTGAAATATCCAATAAATGTCGTTCCACTTCATGATTGTGTCCCACTTGTTGTTGATTCTTCACAAAATAATACAGTTTTATATCTTTATGTTTGAAGCCTGAAATGTGGCAAAAGGTCGCAAAGTTCAAGGGGGCCGAATACTTTCGCAAGGCACTGTACTCGCAAAAGTATTTTTGGTGGATATATTCCGGCAGACGTTTTGTCGTAAACATTTGAAAAGGCCTTTTGGCTACACTCTTGTTTGGAACGTGTAGGTCCGTAATCGTGTTCCAGGCTTTTGTTTTTCCATTTATATTTTGAGGTTGCACATTAGCACGTGGGGCGCACCAATTGGTGTCATCTCGTTAGTCAGAAGGTGTTTCACCTGTGCTAGCCCAGGTGATATTTAAGAGCGGCTGGCCCAGTGCTTCAGTTGTCTTGAGAGATTTGGAGGGTTGACACCTTTAGTTGGCTATCCCTATTTGATTTTTAGAAAAACAATCCATTATCTGATCTTCCCTGTTTTTGTTTTGCTCCACTTTTTGGTTTTCTTCCTGTCTTTAAGTTTGGTGTGGGTTTTTCTTTTGTTTGCCTCTTCTTGGGCAAATTTAGTGGGTACTCATGGTGGGTGTCTTTTAGGTCCCAGTTGTTGTTGCTAGTTAACTTTCAGTGGACAACACCTAAACCCTACCTGTTTTGTTTTGGTTGTTGCCAGTGACTCTTTATTAGTCCCCCCCCCCCTTCTGCTTGAGTGACAATTTTTGGTTCTCTTGCTGGGGAATGTTACATTTGGCACAAAGAAACAAGCCGAGTAAAGACCCTTGTTTCTCTCCTCTGGGGGAACTACTGTGACTGACTCTTTCGCCAGGAGTTCTGGAATATCTGTGTTTAAAGCAGCGACCTTCTCTGGTTATGTCATCTCCACGACCCCCAAAAAAGTGGTCCAGTGAAATTGTGTAGTTTAACCCTTCCTAAGCGTCTGGTCTAGCCAGGCGGAAAGAGTACAGCTTCCCATGAAAGGGAGAGGCAAGTGTGTCAGGCTTTTACAGTTCTTCGGTAATTTGATAGTTGTCTTTCCATGTTGTTTTTTCTCCTGCCATGCGTCTTATATGAAATGTATCATCATTCTATCAGATGCTGTCTCTTTCAAGTCCTCAATAGGCGATTCTGCCTGTGTACTGTGAAATAACTCCTGTTTCATATGTTTTCCTAAAATGTGGGTGCAGTTTTCTGAGTCATTGATGTGTGTTATTTGCTTATACAGTGCCTTGCGAAAGTATTCGGCCCCCTTGAACTTTGCGACCTTTTGCCACATTTCAGGCTTCAAACATAAAGATATAAAACTGTATTTTTTGGTGAAGAATCAACAACAAGTGGGACACAATCATGAAGTGGAACGACATTTATTGGATATTTCAAACTTTTTTAACAAATCAAAAACTGAAAAATTGGCCGTGCAAAATTATTCAGGCCCTTTACTTTCAGTGCAGAAAACTCTCTCCAGAAGTTCAGTGAGGATCTCTGAATGATCCAATGTTGACCTAAATGACTAATGATGATAAATACAATCCACCTGTGTGTAATCAAGTCTCCGTATAAATGCACCTGCACTGTGATAATCTCAGAGGTCCGTTAAAAGCGCAGAGAGCATCATGAAGAACAAGGAACACACCAGGCAGGTCCGAGATACTGTTGTGAAGAAGTTTAAAGCCGGATTTGGATACAAAAAGATTTCCCAAGCTTTAAACATCCCAAGGAACACTGTGCAAGCGATAATATTGAAATGGAAGGAGTATCAGACCACTGCAAATCTACCAAGACCTGGCCGTCCCTCTAAACTTTCAGCTCATACAAGGAGAAGACTGATCAGAGATGCAGCCAAGAGGCCCATGATCACTCTGGATGAACTGCAGAGATCTACAGCTGAGGTGGGAGACTCTGTCCATAGGACAACAATCAGTCGTATATTGCACAAATTTGGCCTTTATGGAAGAGTGGCAAGAAGAAAGCCATTTCTTAAAGATATCCATAAAAAGTGTTGTTTAAAGTTTGCCACAAGCCACCTGGGAGACACACCAAACATGTGGAAGAAGGTGCTCTGGTCAGATGAAACCAAAATTGAACTTTTTGGCAACAATGCAAAACGTTATGTTTGGCGTAAAAGCAACACAGCTGAACACACCATCCCCACTGTCAAACATGGTGGTGGCAGCATCATGGTTTGGGCCTGCTTTTCTTCAGCAGGGACAGGGAAGATGGTTAAAATTGATGGGAAGATGGATGGAGCCAAATACAGGACCATTCTGGAAGAAAACCTGATGGAGTCTGCAAAAGACCTGAGACTGGGACGGAGATTTGTCTTCCAACAAGACAATGATCCAAAACATAAAGCAAAATCTACAATGGAATGGTTAAAAAATAAACATATCCAGGTGTTAGAATGGCCAAGTCAAAGTCCAGACCTGAATCCAATCGAGAATCTGTGGAAAGAACTGAAAACTGCTGTTTACAAATGCTCTCCATCCAACCTCACTGAGCTCGAGCTGTTTTGCAAGGAGGAATGGGAAAAAATGTCAGTCTCTCGATGTGCAAAACTGATAGAGACATACCCCAAGTGACTTACAGCTGTAATCACAGCAAAAGGTGGCGCTACAAAGTATTAACTTAAGGGGGCTGAATAATTTTGCACGCCCAATTTTTCAGTTTTTGATTTGTTAAAAGTGTTTGAAATATCCAATAAATGTCGTTCCACTTCATGATTGTGTCCCACTTGTTGTTGATTCTTCACAAAAAAATACAGTTTTATATCTTTATGTTTGAAGCCTGAAATGTGGCAAAAGGTCGCAAAGTTCAAGGGGGCCGAATACTTTCGCAAGGCACTGTATTTACCTTGTCTGTGACTTATGCCTTCATAGTTGATTGATTTACCTGACTGTGTTTATACTATATTTTAAGATGTATATTTTATTTACTTGCGTGTAAGTCTTGTCTTGTTGTCTGAACGTTTTGTTTCAGTCGATTTGAAATTATTTAAAGTGTAAACTGTTTGGAAGTTTGTCTTTCACTGGGTTACGTTAAGAGGTGAAAATAACATCCTCATCTTAGGTTCCTACCTGTAGACGAGAGTCTAGACTGATCCATGTTGAAAACATTTTTTTAAAAGTGGTGTATAGTCAACCCTTTGTCTGTGATATATGAATTACTAAACTTGGTTGTAGAGTGTGTAGTTGGGAGATATGGCTCCTTATTGTAAAAAAGTTATATTCCCTGTAGTTGTACTGAAGGGATGCAAGTCTTTCATTGGTGCAAGGCTGCATATCATTTTTAGAAAAGGTAAAGTTGACCAATTTAGCTTGCATGTCTTGTCCAATTATAAACATTGTTAAGACAAGCTTACTAAGGCTGATTGCCCACAAGTCAGTGCTAAGCAACTGCTTTGGTTTAAGTGCACTCTGTTGGCTTCTTTTTCCCATGTATCCAACCTTGGTGATGCACCGTGTGGAGCCCATCAGTCACTGTCCTATTTGGTGAACCCCCTTCTCTTAGTCTAAGTGTTAATGTAATTTAACTGTCCAAGTGTGTGTACACCATGGCCAAGGAATTGGGTTGTGGGGCTGTCATGTTTCCTAGAAAAGGGAGGAGCATCTCCAAAATGGGAACGTCCAAAGCCAGAGAGCTGATGAGAGGAGGGGCACCTGAAACAAGAGTGTATATGAAGCCCTCACATGCACAGAATATGCCAACAGTAGAGCAGCTGCATTCCCTTTTCTGCTGGTGTCTCTCTCTCTTTTGGCTTTTTTATTCTGTTGTGTCTCCACCATGTTGGGATGGCTACTTCTACGGACTTTGCTGGTCCTTTGGCTGGCGCATAGTGCGCACCTGAAGAACAATGGTAAGTGGAAGAGTTGTGGAAAGAGAGAAAGGCTCTGTCACATATTTATCAGAAGTATCAGTGGTTTTGATGGCTAAGTAGATTGGAGTAAAGTGCTGGTAACACCAGGGTTGTGGGTTCAATTCCTGGAGGGGCCACATACAGTATGTGACACTGTTAATGTTGCCAGTTCTGTAAGTTGCTTTGGATAAAAGTATCTACATGATGCTAACCCGGCAGGGTAGCCTAGTGGTTAGAGCGTTGGACTAGAAACCGTAAGGTTGCAAGGTCAAACCCCCGAGCTGACAAGATACAAATTCTGCCCCTGAATAGGCAGCTAATCCACTGTTCCTGTAATTGGTTACAAATCCTTCTACAATCTTTTTGATTCTTAGACATTCCTTTTTATTTATTTATTGAACATTCTTGCACAGAGGCTTTTCTTTGAGACTTGAATTGCACCTTCATTTGCAAATATAGTATTGGGCTTAATATTGATTTATTACCTTGGATGTCAGTATGCACGGAAAATGGTGTGGCTAGCCTACACTAGTCTTACATTTTTATGGTGGCATTTTGATCATTTAGATTAGTATACAATTGCTGATAGATTTTATTACAGTAAATGTGTACAATTTAACTTTCTTTGAAGAATCTCATGAAGTCAGTAGTTTGTCACGGGCATGTCTGTTATGAGAAGGTGCAACGCTCCATGACCCACGGCTTTTGAGTTATGAGCGTCGAGACATGTGGCCAGCAGGTTATGATGCTGTGGCTCAGTAGCAGTTGGCGCTGATTTGATTGTCTCTGTTTTATGTTTGTGTAAATCCCACATAACTACCTTTTGGCTATTTGCAGTGTGGGTATACTTGTGTCACTCAATTACAATTTCTTAAGATGTGGACATGTTGGTTTCTGTGGTTCAGTTCAAGTAAACAGCTGTTAAGTAAATGACCTGTTGCTACACATGGCTCATTCAAAAGGCATTATACTGTGCATGTTTATGCAACATTACACTTGGTATACAGTACCACTTGTATAAAACCTCACACATTAACTTTTAAAAAGCACATTTAAAAAAAAAAAACGTCTTTCTATGAGGCAGTTTTCCAGCAGACTCTAAATGGTTGATAATAAAACTCAGGATCATTAGAGGATCAAGATGATGATAACACAAGGAGTTTATAGACGCTTGACAAGTCATTTTATGTGTTGTGACCATATTATAAGGCATTACACGTGTTATCTAGGTCGAAATACGATCTTCAACCGAGCCTGTTGTAAAGGTCTTTTCCATTTGTTTGAAGGCAAACATGTCAGTTTCACTTGGAGCAGTTAATTACCATGTGTTACCATAAAAAATAAAAAATAAACCTGGATTGGTTTTTAAGGAGCCAGACACCTACAGTATAACTTTTTTGGGATGTGTGCCCTCTAAGACCTGATGTGAGATGCACCGCTATTTAGATTATCATACAAAAGGGGTGTGGTAACATGGGTATTGAAACACTTGGAGATGGGTGGTAATGCTGCATGACGATTCAAATACGGCTTGAGTCTGCAAACAATATCAAATCAAATCACATGCGCCGAATACCACAGATGTAGTAGACCTTACAGTGAAATGCTTACTTACGAGCCCTTAATCAAAAATGCAGTTTTAAAAAATACGGATAAGAATAAGAAATAAAAGTAACAAGTAATTAAAGAGCAGCCGTAAAATAACAATAGCGAGACTATATATAGGGGGGTACCGGTACAGAGTCGATGTACGGGGGCACCGGTTAGTTGAGATAACATGTACATGTAGGTAGAGTTATTAAAGTGACTATGCATAGATGATAACAGAGTAGCAGTGGTGTAAAAGAGGGGGGGAATGCAAATAGTCTGGGTAGCCATTTGATTAGGTGTTCAGGAGACTTATGGCTTGGGGTTAGAAGCTGTTTAGAAGCCTCTTGGACCTAGACTTGGTGCTCCGGTACCACTTGCCGGGCGGTAGCAGAGAGAATGACTAGGGTGGCTAGAGTCTTTGACAATTTTAAAGGCCTTCCTCTGACACCGCCTGATATAGAGGTCCTGGATGGCAGGAAGCTTGGCCCCAGTGATGTACTGGGCCGTTCGGACTACCCTCTGTAGTGTCTTGCGGTCGGAGGCCAAGCAGTTGCCACACCAGGCAGTGATGCAACAGTCAGGATGCTCTCAATGGTGCAGCTGGGGGAATAGGTTTTGTCGTGCCCTCTTCACGACTTGGTGTGCTTGGACCATGTTAGTTTGTTGGTGATGTGCACACCAAGGAACTTGAAGCTCTCAACCTGCTCCACTGCAGCCCCGTCGATGAGAATGTGGGCGTGCTCGGTCCTCTTTTTCCTGTAGTCCACAATCATCTCCTTTGTCTTGATCACGTTGAGGGAGAGGTTGTTGTCCTGGCACCACACGGCCAGGTCTCTAACCTCCTCCCTATAGGCTGTCTCGTCATTGTCGGTGATCAGGCCAACCATTGTTGAGGCATTGGCAAACTTAATGATGGTGTTGGAGTCGTGCCTAGCCATGCAGTCGTGAGTGAACAGGGAGTACAGGAGGGGACTGAGCACGTACCCCTGAGTGGCCCCTGTGGTGAGGATCAGCGTGGCGGATGTGTTGTTACCTACCCTTACCATCTGGGGGCGGGTGTTTAGTCCCAGGGTCCTTAGCTTATTGATGAGCTTTGAGGGCACTATGGTGTTTAACGCTGAGCTCTAGTTAATGAATAGCATTCTCACATAGGTGTTCCTTTTGGTGCTGGAGATTCATTAAAAAAATATTATGCTGGGCACATGCAGTGTATGTTTCTATGCAATATATTATTCTGAAAGTCAAGACAACATTCAATGTAAGTTTTTTTTTTTTAATGATGCCAGATACTGTAGATCTGTTCAAAAGTATGAATTAAGTTTACGATGGTGGTGTTTGCATAGGCCTTCTTACTTTTGTTCATTATTTCCTATGATTGCAAGAAGGGTGTTAAACGGGCAAAGTCTGTCTTCTTTTAAATCTATTTTCAAACTTTTAATAGATGGCTTTTAATTGATTGGCATGTACACAGTGAATATAGTATACGGTATTGATTACCTGGTGTGGGTTTTATCTAACCTTTTTATATTTTACTCGTTGATAGTTTCACTGTATGTTGTCTTCACCTGTTGGTTTATATAATGGGTATATATATATATATATACACCCATTGATTCTTGAAGAATATAACTTATAATTGCCTCATGAGCTTAGTTCAACTGTCATTCCCCATCAGAACTCAAAATATGAGCTTGTTTTACTCCTTTGTTTGTGAACATTGTGAACGTAAACAAACACTGTAAAGCCTTAAAACATGGTTAAAACTATAATCTTGATATCATGGATGGTTAGACCCTATATCCAAAGCTCTGGCAATGAGTTTGAGAGTGGTTCAATTTCTCCAGCCCGATCCCTCAGCTATTTACCAAATCAGTGGCAGGGTGATGCTATTTAAATTTTATTTTACCTTTATTTAACTAAGCTAGTCAGTTAAGAACAAATTCTTATTTTCAATGACGGCCTAGGAACAGTGTTCAGGGGCAGAACAACAGATTTGTACCTTGTCAGCTCGGGGATTCGAATTTGCAACCGTTCGGTTACTAGTCCAACGCTCTAGCCACTAGGCTACCCTGCCGCCCCAATCTCTAGTTATTGTTTGACAGATTGCCCATTTAAGTGTTTATTGTATGTTTACAAATTAATATTTTCATTTTTTTGTGTGTGTGCAAAGCACTTTGAACTACTGTGTGTAAAGTGGTATCGAAATAGTAATTACAATTAGTTTTACTAAAAATATTTTCTACACAATTACGTGTCATTTTGTTGAAAGATTGAGCTAGTACTACTTCATGAAATGGTCCAGTCCACATGCCTGAATGAAGAAGAGAGAAGGCAAAGAAGAGAGAAATCTCTAGCAAATGCTGGTGTTTACCTGTCACATTTCAAACGATCATGTCAAACTGTAGAAAGACAAACATCTGAGTGATGCTTGCTGTGAAACTCTTAAGTGCATTGCTGTGTCCCTCAAGTTCTCTTGTGATTGTGCGAGAAAAAAAAACATATTCCTTTTCCACTGGTTCTCTTTCTTGAAATCAAAGGCAGCTAAGCTTTGGTGACAGCGACAGTCTAAATTTGACATCTCACCGTGAGAAAATAGATTTGACTACTTGTACACAGTCCCTGTATTGAGGGATTTTCCCCTAGTGTCAATGGATCTCATTTCCCTTAAATGATCTGCAAAATCCAGACTCACACAGGAATGTCATAGTTTTTATATTTGACATTAGAAAGTAGCCAATCAGTTTCTCCAAATGTCATGTTGATTCGTTAATGTGAGATTACATCACTGTCAACATGTGACACCTTTTACATTTTTGCTGATGTCATTTGTGATTCCCAATTGTAGGATATAGACTGGCACCGGCAGCTGTTGTGCCCGATGGACATAGCCCTCGACCCAACTCAATTCAACTTAGGCTATTTGAGATCGTTACGCTTTATTTTAAAACCTTTTATTTTCCCATTTCAGGAAATGGTGGGGGTGTTGGAAGGATGTTGATGCCATCCAATGGATATGGATACAAGGGAATTGGTAAGTTGTGTGAAGAGGTTGCTGTGGGCTGCTTGGTCTGTACATTATGTGCATTAGGGTAAATGTGTGATAACTGGTATGGTAGTCTGACCTACTACTTTTAACATTTTCCTGAGTCTGCCTGGAGTGCAGGGTGTGCAATTTTTTGACATTTCTATTGGTGCATTAAGTCAGACAAGCTCAAACTAAGTGCTAGAAACAATTGTCAAGTATTTGAAACCTAGGTCTAAATGGTAATAACAGTTGCCATGCTAATTGTAGGATATTTAACTAGGCAAGTCAGTTTAGAACAAATTCTTATTTACAACGATGGCCTACCCCGGCCAATCCCTAACCCAGACGACGCTGGACCAATTGTGTGCCACCCTATGAGACTTTCAATCACGGCCGGTTGTGATACAGCCTGGAATCGAACCTGTAGTGGCACTTCTAGCACTGAGATGCAGTGCCTTAGACCACTGCATCACTCGGGAGCCCAGTGGTGCAACAAATGATCAGGGGGCTAAACCTAATGGTATATGCTTTTTTTTCATTGTGAATCTGCTTTAATTTGTCGGAGAGGGTCGAGTTTGTGAAACGACGTTGTATAGTCACGTTTGGTATAACACTGTATGATCCCAATGGTGCTTGAGGTGGACTGCTCAATGGACAGGGGGCTAAACCCAATGGTAAATCCACCCTATTTTGTGTGTGTTTTTTAAGGCACACATTTATGATATTTCTTTACTACTAATTGCTCTTTTGACCAATCAGATCAGCGTTTTGCCAATAATTGGGCAAAAGATCAGAATGGGCTGCTTGTGTAAACGCAGCCTAAGAGTTTACGTCTGACTGTATATCAACAACTTGAATGCTTGACTATTGACCAGTAGGTGTCATGTCCTAATCATTGTCTTATAAACGTTGTCAAATCAGCATAAGGGTCGTTCCAACAAACGAATACCTATTGCTTCCCTTTGAAATTTTAAGTATTGAATATATTGAATATTAAAGGAAGTGCCCTTTAATATACTGCATACCACATGGGAACATTAAATAAATCAGATTTTGCATATGAATGAAGACTTGCTAAAGTGTCAAAATTCTGCATTTTGACATGTTCCACTGTGTACCCTGTTATTTCTCTGAAGATTTGAACCCACAACCCCAAAATGTCTCCCAATTCTCATCATTGTAAAGCCCTCGTTATTTTTGTTGCATTGACAGTCCTTTCTGAAGATGATTATTTATTTAATGTGATTAGTGATTCATCTAATCACATGAAATGTCTGTCCCTCATTTTAAGTGCCTAAGAACACCAACGTAACCTATCTGAATGACTACCGTCCCGCAGCACTCACATCTGTAGCCATGAAGTGCTTTGAAAGGCTGCCCATGGCTCACATTAACACCATCATCCTAGACACCCTGGACCCCCTCCAATTCGCATACCTCACCAACAGATCCATAGATGACTCAATCGCTATTGCACTCCACACTGCTCTTTCCCACCTGGACAAAAGGAACACCTACGTGAGAATATTGTTCATTGACTACAGCTCCACGTTCAACACCATAGTGCCCATTCAAGGTCATCACTAAGCTAAGGACCCTGGGACCGAACACCTCCCTCTGAAACTGGATCCTGGACTTCCTGACGAGCCGCCCTCAGGTGGTGAGAGTAGGCAATAACACATCTGCCATGCTGATCCTCAACACGTGGGGCGTCTCAGGGGTGCGTGCTCAGTCCCCTCTTGTACTCCCTGTTCACCCACGAATGCGTGGCCGCACACAACTACAACACCATCATTAAGTTTGCCGACGACTCGGCGGTGGTAGGGCTGATCACCGACGACGACGAGACAGCCTATAGGGAGGAGGTCAGAGATCTGGCAGTGGTGCCAGGACAACAACCTCTCCCTCAATATGGGCGATACAAAGGAGCTTATCTTGGACTACAGGAAACAGAGTGCTGAACAACCAACATTTACATCTACAGGGCTGTAGTGTAGTGGGTCAAGAGCGTCAAGTTCCTCAGTGTCTACATCAGTAAGGATCTATCATGGTCCAATCACACCAACACAGTTGTGAAGAGGGCACGACAATGCCTCTTCCCCCTCAGGATACGGTGACACGATTCCTTTTTAAATATATATATATATAAAAAATAAACATTGAATCGTAGTGTAAAAGCAGATCAGCTGGTTCTACTCTTTTGGGCCATTTTCTGATGTTTTGTGGTGGAAAGCTGAGCGGGTCGAGCATAAGATGTTAACCATATACAGTATAGGTTAGAAATGTTTTATCATTTATTTTTTGTGAAGCTTGCATTCAATTGCCCCTCCCTGTTGCACCCAACAAGCTTCCATTCCCCCTGTCACAATGGCTGATTTTAAGATGAAATCGTCAACCCTGTTACTTTATTTGGCACTTAATAGACACTTACAATAGTCATGTTTTCATTTAACCTCTTGAAATGGGACAACGTGTTTTTTTATTAAGTTGTACATGTGCTCTTTATGATCATGTTAAAATGAGGTGAAATAAAACCTTTTTTTAGGGTACACTACGCCAATAATACTCATTTGGTGGAACGAACCATAACGCGATGTATAACCTTTTATACCTGCAATGCCAATGCTAACCTTTTATGTGTTCATAATTTTCATATGTTATACAGTATATGTTGGTAACACCTGGGTGTTTAGGTTACAGTGCTGGAGCCGGAGTGCCCAATGGAAACGGTGCCAAACCCAATGGTAAATACTCACTTTGCACTGTGTTTCTCTGTTTACATTATGTTTCTTGCACAATACTACAGTCGGAGAACATGTTTTGGTTGGTGTTGAATTGATGACACCTCATCAGTGTCTGTCCAGCAGGGTTGGTGGGGTGTGACACGTTGTTCCATGAGAGTTGAGTTTATTCAATAGCTAAATGACATATGGAGGGTTTACACCTGTGGAGTGCAGCAATTTAATCTACATGCAATGTGTGTTTGATTTCTATAGGTTATGGTGCTCCTGCAGCTATGTCCAATGGAAATGGTGCTAAACTCAATGGTTAATCTCCCTTTTTTTCTTTCATGCCAATTTTTGGTTGTTGTGCTTAAGCAAGTAGTCTGCATTAGTACTTTTTCAGAGATTCAGTAAGTGATACAACTTTGACTATTGGTTTTAACCTGTCTGATCTCTAGGTTATTATGGTGCTCCTGCAGCTGTGCCTAATGGAAATGGTGCTAAACCCAATGGTAAATTACCCACTTATCTGCACTATGTCATATCGGATTTATTTGTTGAGATTTGGTACAATCATGCATTTTCTGTAACACTTTGGCATCCCTGTTGAAGGATATGGTGCTCCAGCTGCTGTACCCTATGGCCAAAGGTCAAAAGGTAAATCACGTCTTTTTTTTCCCTTTGAGTGTCAATTGTGTGTGTTAGTAATTATATAGGTATTAGGTTTTCAGAGGTTCAGGAAGTGACACAACTACCATGTGGTTCGAGTTAACAGCTGTTGTTAACTGCTGTTAACAGTTCGAGTTAACAGTTTGTCTGATCTCTAGGTTATGCTAAACACAATGGTAAAATGATCCCCTTATCTGTACTACTACCATATCAGATGTATTTGTTTATCTGGTACAATCATGCTTTCTCTGTAACACTGACGTCCCTGTTGCAGGCTATAGTGCTCCAGCTGCTGTACCCAATGGAAATGGTCAAAAATCAAAAGGTAAATCGTTTTTTCCCCTTGAGTATCACTTTAGTGTTTTAGTAATTATATTGGTGTTCAGAGGTTCAGTAAGTGGCACAAGTACCATTTGGTTTATTTTAATTAACATTTGCCTTATCTCTAGGTTATGGTGCTCCTGCAGCTGTGCCTAATGGAAATGGTGCCAAGGCCAATGGTAAACCTCCTTGGCTTTGTTTCTGTCCATATCTAGATCATTCATGGTGAATTTGCAGTATATAATCATTGTTTTGTTGTGACAACTGTGTTATTTCCAGGTTATGGTGCCGGTGTGCCTAATGGCAATGGACAAGGAGCTAAACACAATGGTATGGTAAACTCTTATATTGGTGCCGCAATCAAAGCTCATAATGATGCCTTTGCCAAGTAAATTTTCATTGAGACTGAAAATGATTACTTGTTCCCAAACTGTCTGTGAACGATTGTTTCGGGTTCCGTTACTTTTAATAATTTATTTATAGGTTACGGTGCTGCTCCAATATTGTTTAAATATCAATTTATAAGAATAAGTTGTGTGGTGTCATTTACCTGAAACCTCTAGGTCAAGGAGCTGGAGCTGGTGCACCCAATGGACATGGTGCTCCGAATCCAAATGGTGTGTGTGTTGTACTTATGTGTTGTACTTCAGAGTTGGTTGGTTGTTTAGCATCAAAAACCGATACTTGCGCAACTATGCGGCAAAACAGACTGGGTTGGCTTAGATTGTTGACAGCAGGTCAGCTATATTTTGTCCCCAATGTTTAATGGAAAGCATAAATACATTTGCACAATGTTTCTCAAATACATTGTTAGTTGTCGGTTAGCTAGCAAATTTATTAAGTAATATTAGCTTGGACATGAAATGAGTCAAAACACCTCAAAACAAGACATGGTATCAAGAACAAGGTTAAGCTATCTGAAACGAGCCACTTACGATTCCCCACATGGCAGTTTCTTGTCATTGTTGCTAACTATCTGGCCATCAGAATCACAACAACACACGGCCTTTTGCCCCATTTGAAGCGAGTGTTATCGTTTTCGCGACGTTGTCAACCCGCCTATATATTGCCAATATTCATTCAGCATGACTAAATTAATGAGTTTACACTAGCACTGCATGCTAGTCTTGTTAGCTTGTAGCTTGTAGCTTTCCTCATCTTTTCCGAGGTGACTTCTGCATGTCCGTGTGCGTTGTGTTTGTGTTTTTTTTGTGTTCACGTTGTGTGTATTGCGTGTTCATATTCTTCATATTTTACAAGCTTACTGCTGTAACACCATGTATGTGTGTTAAATGGTGGAGGAGTTTGAGTTGGGTCACATCATGTTGTTTTGTGTATGGGTTTTAAAGCTGGCATGAAAGGACCCATGAAAGGATACGGCCGACCACCTTTTGGTGCAGGTAAAGTACTGTCTTCTCTAATCACCCACCATTTTTTATAGCATAATAATCTATAATTTATCACAATGACCACATATTTGCTCCTTTGTTCTTGTTTTGGTACCAGGTGCTTCTCTTGGAGTGGGGACTCGAAAGGGTCTGGGGGTACCTCAACTAGCTACAAACAGGAGGGGAGGTAAGTGAGAAACTGAAAGTTGTGTATGGGTATATTAAATCACTTTTTATAGATACTTGTTTTAACTAACTATTAATGTTGTCATTTGTGTTTCCAGTGTATGGCGGTAATGGATATGGCTCACAGCCAATGAATGGTGAGTCAATACAAAACTATCTGAGCTATTTACATTTTTTTTTTTAACTAATCATTTGGAATATTATAGTATATCCTTGTATACTTTTGACCCTTGTCCGTTGTCTAACCAGGCTACAGGCCAAATGGTGCCTATGCCAGGGCTGGTCTTGGCCTGGGTGGTGGCCTCTCGGCTGGATACTCTAATGGAGGAGGCCAAAAAAGACCCACGCAGGGTAAGCTTAGAATTGTGTTTGAATAAGTCTTCCTCAGCTGTTGATATGAAAAGTGTTTTGTTAATTTACACCATTTGTGATTCTCTCTGTAGGTTACGGCGGTCCCAATGGACAAGGTGTTAAACCCAATGGTAAATCTCCCTTTTTCTTTATATGTACATTTTGTGTTTTACAAGTTAGTATGTTTTAAGATATTCAGTAAGGCTATACACATAATTTTGGACTATTTGAAGGATCACATTTCTCACTTCGCCACAGTGTGGAAGTTTGGGTTTGGATCAATCGCGGTACATTGAATCATGGGAATCAAAATAATAATTTGTCAATCTGTCAATGATTAGCTGTTGCCTTTCATTTGAATTATGTCTCTGCAACACATGTATTGTACATACTTAAACTTGATTTGGACATTACATTTATGGGACATTGCAACTCAATAGATGCTAGTCAGCCTGCAAAGTAAACACTTCTAAGGTAAGTTAAATACATTACATGACCAAAAGTATGTGGACACCTGCTCGTCGAACATCTTATTCCAAAATGGTGGGCATTAATATGGAGTTGGTCCCCCTTTGCTGCTATAACAGCCTCCACTCTTCTGTGAAGGGTTTCTACTAGATGTTGGAACATTACTCTGGGGACTTGCTTCCATTCAGCCAAAAGAGCATTAGTGAGGTCGGGCACTGATGTTGGGCGATTAGGCCTGGCTCGTAGTCGGTGGTCCAATTACTCCCAAAGGTGTTTGATGGGGTTGAGGTCAGGGCTCTGTGCAGGCCATTCACGTTCTTCCATATCGATCTCAACCAACCATTTCTGTATGGACCTTGCTTTGTGCACGGCGGCATTGTCTTGCTGAAACAGGAAAGTGTCTTTCCCAAACTTTTGCCACAAAAGTTGGAAGATCAGAATAGTCTAGAATGTCATCAAAACTATGCATCATACAGGGATCATTTCTGTAGAGAGAGAACTTTGCCTTTTTAAAGCTTAAATTACAGTGCATTTATGTATGTTTTTGGTGAGTACAAGAAGTGTTGAGTTAAAGTTACAATTGGTGGAGTACTGTGGATGCCAATATCCCTGTGAGCCTCCCAGACCCATGTTGCCCCAGGTTAAGAACATAAATTGTAGATTAATAATATTACATTGTATTACACTTTCTAAACGTATTCCAAGGACCCCTGTGACAAAATTAGTTTAATATGTTCTTAGTAATATTCATAAAAAAATAACATGTAAAAAATACAGAGTTTACAAAACATTAAGGACACCTGCTCTTTCCATGACATAGACTGACCAGGTGAATCCAGGTGAAAGCAATGATCTATTATTGATGTCACTTGTTAAATCCACTTCAATCAATGTAGATGAAGGGGTGGAGATAGGTTTAAAGACATGTTTTTAAGCCTTGAAACAATTGAGACATGGATTATATGTGACTGCCATTCACAGGGTGGATGGGCAAAACCAAAGACTTAAGTGCCTTTGAACGTGGTATGATAGTAGGTGCCATGTGTCAAGAACTGCAACGCTGCTGGGTTTTCACGCTCAACAGTTTCCCGTGTGTATAAAAAATGGTCCACCACCCAAAGGACATCCAGCCAACTTGACACAATTGAGGGACGCATTGGAGTCAACATGGGCCAGCATCCCTGTGGGCTGTTCTGAGGGCACTTTGAGAACCCCTGGCCTAAGTGGTACAACCATGAACATTGGTTTGAATCTGTCTGATCTCTAGGTTATGGTGCTCCTGCAGCTGTGCCAAATGGAAATGGTGCTAAAAAAAACAAAGGTAAATCTCCCTTTTTTTCTTGGTATGCTAATTTTGTGTTAAACCAAGTATTTTAGGATTATTTTAGTCAGGGAAACATGGTGCTGCTGTGCCCAAGGAAATGGTGCTAAACCAATGGTAAACCGCCTTGGCTCTGTTTCTGTTCATTCTAGATGATTCATGTTGAATTAGCAGTATATTATAATTAGGTGTGCTTGCTGAATGCAAGAACAGCTGAAATCTGACATTTATTATTCACCTTCCGCTGCTACCTGTAGCACCAAAACCATCAAAGCTACTAATACCAAAACAACTATAAAATGTACAAGCTGATTGTCTTCAGGTTGCTAGAAATAAACTTATTGATACTAATTATACTTTTCACACTACAACCATATTTGCAGAAATCCCAATGCATTTCAATGGCCATAGACTTGAATGGTAAACAAAAATGGAGACATCTACTATTGAACTGTTTAAGCTACCAACATCAAACCAATGTTGAAATGTGCAGACTGACTAAACCTAGATTGCTTATATACAGCTTTTTGTTACTATTTATAATTTGAACTATAACAATTTTAAATTTGCATAAAAGGGAAGTATTGGGAAGTATCTGGATTCGCCACTGCTCAACCGTTTATTCTACAAACACCACACTAACGTTGAAATGTGTAGACTAACTCAACTAACATTGGTTTTAAAAAGCTTTTAGAATATATTTATACTTTTTGCACTAACATTCTACATTTACATGAAAGCTCCATAGTCTACGATTGGCACATTTTGCTTTTCCGCACTGCTCTTGAACCGTTAAAGTTACAAACACCGAACGTTGACATGTACAGATTGACTGAACTTAGAAGCTTGTAAAAAAAAAAAAAGATTGTTGATACTATTTGTACTTTTAACCCGAACCATTTCATATTTTCAATAAATGCTCCGTAGACTTCAATGGTCAAATTGGATCAGACACCTTTCTTGAACCATTTATGTTACAAACACCAAACCAATGCTGACGTGCTGACTGATTCAACTGCTTGTCTAAAGATTGTTGATACTTTTTGTACTATAACTATTTTAAATGTGCACTATTTTAAATGTGCATCCATAGTCTACAGAAAGGCACATTTTGAATTTGCCACTGCTCTTGATCCGTTTCAGCTACAAACACCGAACCAACGTTGAGATATGCAGACTGACCCAACTTAGATTGCTTTAACACATCTTTATGCTACCATTCATCATTTATCATCTATAAAGCTTGTTGTATTCCCGCTTCAATGGCAAAATGCAGGCTTCAACGTTCTAAACTGAGAACTTTCAAAATGTTGAAAAATCAACAATCCTATTCCTCGGCCAGTGTCCAGTGTGCGCTCTAAATGCTCTGAGAGCGGAACGCTCTGAATTTACAGACAATCTGACAACGCTCTGAATTTATGAATGCCCAGAGCGCACTCTGAGCACACTCTGGCACTCCAGAGTGAATTTACAAACACACCCATAGTACTCCCTCTAGCCTACTATACTAACTCACTAAAGTAACTCCACACGACAGCTCACCACACAACTAACCCATAAGCCTATAACAGCCCTATTACTACCATTGCTAATACTAATATTACTACTGGAGTCACTACCACTACTACTATTTCACAACAATGCAAGCACACACATTTTTTTTTTTTAAGGAAATGTCATTTTCTAGTTGTTTTTGTTGTGACAACTGTGTTATTTATAGGCTATGGTGCTGGAGCTGATGTGCCAAATGGACAAGGTGCCAAACCCAATGGTAAGTCCAACCAAAACAACTCTGTGTTTGTCAATTTATCGTTAGTGTTTTAAGCATATTATATCAGTATTGTGTTTTCAGAGTTTGGTTTGAGTTAACATTTGTCTGGTTTCTAGGTTATAGTGCTGGAGCTGGTGTACCCAATGGACAAGGAGCTAAACCCAATGGTAATGTAAACCCCTACATTGGTGCTACAATCACAGCTATTAAGTGACATTTCTATTGAGACTGTTCACCATGAGAACTGGTTTTATAACTGCATGTAGTCCAGGGTTTCTTGAAAGACGGGACAATCACAATAAATAAATACAAATCTTAATATTAACAACATTGTAAATATACTCCATCAGACACCATAAAAAGCATTTACAAAAAAAAGTGTTTAAAGACCTTGATTGTTTCATTCTAACATTAGATTATTCAAATGTGTAATACAAATCTCCAAACCCAATAGTAAGTCCCCCCTAGAATTTTGTTTGCAGGAGTTTCCTAAATCTCATGATTTGTTGTTGTTGAACCATGTCATTCAAGGACCCAATTTTGTTTGAAATTTGTCACAATCATCTTTAAGTAAAAAGTTTTGAATTTATTCTTCCTGTGGGGATAACTTCAGGTTATGGTGGTGTACCCAATGGATATGGTTCCAGACCCAGTGGTAAGACTGCAAAGTTACTCAGTTGTATGAATTCCTTTTTTGTTCTATAGTTATGGTCATTTGATATGAAACCAGTTGTAATGACCATCTAAGAACATAAGCATTTGTCTGTTCCTGATGCCTAGGGTATGGATATCCCAATGGTGGGGCAAAGGCACCCAAACCAGGTAAATATCAACAACACGTCCCAACCCGTGTACGACCCGACTGATAGATAGAAATAGAATAGAAATGATAGAAATGCGAGTTATAGACCTGTCATGCTCATTTAATGCAAGTCTGATAAGTGGTCCTCATCCTTGTTATGAGCGATACTTCTATGCTTCCCTTTCCGGTAAGTTTTTTTTATTTATTTTTACTTTCTGTTTTGTACATCAGCTTCAAACTGCTGAAAATAGGATATTTTTGGTTATTGAAAAGATATTTCACAGAGTTTTAGATGGAACAATGTTGAGCCAACCATAAGAAAATATATGCACACATTACTGTAAATCGCTTTGGATAGAAGTGTCTGCTTAGTGGCATATATTATACAATTGTATTATGTATTATTATATACACTACTGTTCAAAAGTTTGGGGTTACTTAGAAATGACCTTGTTTTTCAAAGAAAAAAAAGAGATTGTCCATGAAAATGACATCAAATTGATCAGAAATACAGTGTACACGTTGTTAATGTTGAAAATGACTATTGTAGCTGGAAACGGCTGATTTTAAAAACAATTTTCTTTATGGAATATCTACATATGCGAACAGAGGCCATTATCAGCCACCATCACTCCTGTGTTCCAATGGCACGTTGTGTTAGCTAATCCAAGTTTATCATTTTAAAAGGCTAATTGAACATTAGAAAAGCTTTTTGCGATTATGTTAGCACAGCTGAAAACTGTTGTCCTGATTAAAGAAGCAATAAAACTGGCCACCTTCAGACTAGTTGAGTATCTGGAGCATCAGCATTTGTGGGTTTGATTACAGGCTTAAAATGAACAGAATCAAATAACTTTCTTCTTAAACTCGTCAGTTTATTCTTGTTCTGAGAATTGAAGGCTATTCCATGTGAGAAATTGCCAAGAAACTGAAGATCTTGTACAACGCTGTGTACTACTCCCTTCACAGAACAGCGCAAGCTGGCCCTAACCAGAATAGAAAGAGTGGGAGGCCCCGGTGCACAACTGAGCAAGAGTACAAGTACATTAGTGTGTCTAGTTTGAGAAACAGACGCCTTACAAGTCCTCAACTGGCAGCTTCATTAAATAGTACCCACAACACCAGTCTCAATGTCAATAGTGAAGATGCGACTCCGGGATGTTGGCCTTGAGCCATACAGTGCCTTGCGAAAGTATTCGGCCCCCTGGAACTTTGCGACCTTTTGCCACATTTCAGGATTCAAACATAAAGATATAAAATTGTATTTTTTTGTGAAGAATTAACAACAAGTGGGACACAATCATGAAGTGGAATGACATTTATTAGATATTTCAAACTTTTTTAACAAATCAAAAACTGAAAAATTGGGCGTGCAAAATTATTCAGCCCCTTTACTTTCAGTGCAGCAAACTCTCTCCAGAAGTTCAGTGAGGATCTCTGAATGATCCAATGTTGACCTAAATGACTAATGATGATAAATACAATCCACCTGTGTGTAATCAAGTCTCCGTATAAATGCACCTGCACTGTGATAGTCTCAGAGGTCCGTTAAAAGCGCAGAGAGCATCATGAAGAACAAGGAACACACCAGGCAGGTCCGAGATACTGTTGTGAAGAAGTTTAAAGCCGGATTTGGATACAAAAAGATTTCCCAAGCTTTAAACATCCCAAGGAGCACTGTGCAAGCGATAATATTGAAATGGAAGGAGTATCAGACCACTGCAAATCTACCAAGACCTGGCCGTCCCTCTAAACTTTCAGCTCATACAAGGAGAAGACTGATCAGAGATGCAGCCAAGAGGCCCATGATCACTCTGGATGAACTGCAGAGATCTACAGCTGAGGTGGGAGACTCTGTCCATAGGACAACAATCAGTCGTATATTGCCCAAATCTGGCCTTTATGGAAGAGTGGCAAGAAGAAAGCCATTTCTTAAAGATATCCATAAAAAGTGTCGTTTAAAGTTTGCCACAAGCCACCTGGGAGCCACCAAACATGTGGAAGAAGGTGCTCTGGTCAGATGAAACCAAAATTGAACTTTTTGGCAACAATGCAAAACGTTATGTTTGGCGTAAAAGCAACACAGCTCATCACCCTGAACACACCATCCCCACTGTCAAACATGGTGGTGGCAGCATCATGGTTTGGGCCTGCTTTTCTTCAGCAGGGACAGGGAAGATGGTTAACATTGATGGGAAGATGGATGGAGCCAAATACAGGACCATTCTGGAAGAAAACCTGATGGAGTCTGCAAAAGACCTGAGACTGGGACGGAGATTTGTCTTCCAACAAGACAATGATCCAAAACATAAAGCAAAATCTACAATGGAATGGTTCAAAAATAAACATATCCAGGTGTTAGAATGGCCAAGTCAAAGTCCAGACCTGAATCCAATCGAGAATCTGTGGAAATAACTCAAAACTGCTGTTCACAAATGCTCTCCATCCAACCTCACTGAGCTCGAGCTGTTTTGCAAGGAGGAATGGGAAAAAATGTCAGTCTCTCGATGTGCAAAACTGATAGAGACATACCCCAAGCGACTTACAGCTGTAATCGCAGCAAAAGGCGGCGCTACAAAGTATTAACTTAAGGGGGCTGAATAATTTTGCACGCCCAATTTTTCAGTTTTTGATTTGTTAAAAAAGTTTGAAATATCCAATAAATGTCGTTCCACTTCATGATTGTGTCCCACTTGTTGTTGATTCTTCACAAAAAAATACAGTTTTATATCTTTATGTTTGAAGCCTGAAATGTGGCAAAAGGTCGCAAAGTTCAAGGGGGCCGAATACTTTCGCAAGGCACTGTATCTCAGACTGGCCAATAAAAGAAAAGATTAAGATGGGCAAAATAACACAGACATTGGATAGAGGAACACTGCCTAGAAAGCCAGCATCCTGGAGTCGCCTCTAAACTGTTGACATATTAATACTATATTAATGCTATATTTGATCTCAAGGTCATGGTGCAGGAGCTGGTGTACCCAAGAGATATGGAGCTAAACCTAATGGTAAATTCCTGCTAAAGTGTTTGAAAGTCCTGAAAAGTGTATCCAATATTTATTTTTTCTACACATAAATACCCCATTTAAAAAAAAGAAAGAAAAAAAAGAAATACAGATATATCTAATTTACCTAAGTATTCACACCCCTGAATCAATACTTTGTAGAAGCACCTTTGGCAGCGATTACAGCTGTGAGTCTTTCTGGTTCAGTCTCAGAGCTTTCCACACCCAGATTGTGCAACAATTATTTAAAGAATTCTTCCAGCTCTGTGAAATTGGTTGTTGATCATTGCTAGATAACCATTTAAGTCTTGCCATAGATTTTCAAGCAGATTTAAGTCAGACTAACTCGGCCACTCAGGAATATTCACTGTCTTCTTGATAAGCAATTCCAGTGTCGATTTGGCTTTGTGTTTTAGGTTATTGTCCTGCTGAAAGGTGAATTCATCTCCCAGTGTCTGGTGGAAAGTAGACTGAACCTGGTTTTCCTCTAGGATTTTACCTGTGCTTAGCTCCATTTTGCTTATTTTTTTTTATCCTGAAACTGCCCAGTCCTTAACGATTACAAGCATAGCCATAACATGATGCAGCCACCACTATGCTTGAAAATGTGGAGAGTGGTACTCCATAATGTGTTGCAATTAGATTTGCCCCAAATTACAACACATTAGGACAAAAAGTGAATTTTTGTGCCACAATTTTTGCAGTATTTCTTTAGTGCTTTGTTGCAAACAGGATGCATGTTTTAGATGTAAAAAAAATAATCTGTACCGTCTTCCTTCTCTTCACTCTGTCAATTAGGTTAATATTGGGGAGTAACTACAATGTTGTTGATCCATCCTCAATTTTTTCCTATCACAGGCATTAAACTGTAACTGTTTTAAAATCACCATTGGCCTCATGGTGAAATCCCTGAGTGGAACTTGTTGGGTTACACACTTTTCAGCTTTTAATTTGAATTAATTTGTAAAGAATTTTTAAAAAAAGAAGAAAATTCCGCTTTAACATTATGGGGTGTGTGTAGGCCAGTGACAAGAATCTAAATGTAATCTGTTTAAAATTCCGGTTGTGTAAAAATGTGTAATAAAGTAAATGGGTGTGAATACTTTCTGAAGGCACTATCTGATCTGTTGAATAGGAAGTGTCTACACTAAAACTATTATGGTGATTTTGCAGTAGGTCGATTAGGAATTTTCAGTCGGTCTAAATCGTAATTGTTTGTTGTTGTCATTTCCAGGTTATGGTGCTGGAGCTGGTGTGTCCAATGGACAAGGAGCTAATGGTGAGTCTACCCTGGAAGTAGATTCCATCCCAGGTAATACATGTCTCTTCTTGATTGTGCTGTGGCAAATTGATATGTTACTGGGATATGTTGTAGGTTATGGAAATGGATCACCTCAACCTCAAAATAC
Organism: Oncorhynchus mykiss; assembly: GCF_057628025.1. Taxonomy (NCBI): domain Eukaryota; kingdom Metazoa; phylum Chordata; class Actinopteri; order Salmoniformes; family Salmonidae; genus Oncorhynchus; species Oncorhynchus mykiss. The sequence goes on from NC_143037.1 coordinate 27,269,745, forward strand.
TAAAGGTGTCGGAGCAGGTGCACCCATTGGAGGAACTGAAGCGTCCAAGGGAGGAGCTAAAGCACCAAATGGTGGTAAGCATTCACTGTCAAAAGCTGAGATTGTGTACATCTGCGCCCCTATGTTTCAACGTTTGTATTATTTCAAATAAAACATTTGCTCACTCTATCCGATGTCTGTCATTTTCCAATGTCTATCAATTGCCACTTTGATCTTAACTTGTAAGCAATGAATATTGTAAATGCGCACTTGATTTGTGAGCCAGTATTTTTAACTCTTGTGATTCCTAGGGTATGGTGTTCCTGCTGGTGTACCCAATGGACATTTGGCTAAAGTAGTCAATACTGGTAAATGCTCCATGTTGTCTGATTGTGGCCTCAGCTTTTCTGTCTTAACCAGTTTGAGTCCATTTTTGTTCTGTATGGTTGAGTTTATCTTGTATGTGGTTTGTCTCAGCATGTCCTACAATATGTGTCTTCTGATCTAATATGGGGGAAACTAGTAGTATGGTGTTTAAAGCATGTTTTCATGTTCTTCTTGCATGTTGTAATTTGTGTCAATCGGTCTGTACTGTACAGTTTGTCTCAGAGTAACTGTACTAAGGTATTATGGTGCATGTGTTTTATTTTATAAGCAATAATTGAGCAGTATTGCATTTCAGACTTCAAGCATGTCTTCCTGTTCTACTTATGCATGTGCTGTATGTCTGTCGTGGTTTGTGTTAATCGGTAAGGTGTCCCTTGTTTGTTTTTATCTCCTAAATGATCATGTCAAGATACTGTCATACTGCATGTTTCACTGTTGCACTTTTTCACTGATTAGTTATCTTTTAGTTGGTACAAAGTTACTGTGTTTTGGTTCCCAGGTTACGGCATGCCAAATGGATACAGCATGTCAAATGGTCAGGGTACTAAAGGTGTTGGTGCACCGAATGGAAAGGGCCCCAAAGGTGAAGTTCTTACTCCTGAAGCACTAAACCTTGCACCGGCACCTGAGCCAGGATTTGTAGTACCTGAGCCAACAAAGGGTGTAGCTCTAATCTTTCCACAAGGGAAGACATACCCTAAGCCAGCACCAGTTCCACAAGGGAAGCTTTTCACTAAGCCAGTACCTATAGTACCACAGGCAAAGAGTCCAAAGACAGCGCCAGAGCCAGCACCGGTTCCACAAGGAAAGACATACGCTAAGCCAGCACCAAAGCTAGCACCTGTCGTTCCACAAGGAAAGCCGTGCCCTAACAAAGCACCAGCGGCAGCACCAGTTCCACAAGGGAAGACATACCCGAAGCCAGCCCCAAAGCCAGCAGCTGTAGTACCACAGGCAAAGAGTCCGAAGCCAGCGCCGGTTCCACAAGGGATGCCGTACCCTGAGCCAGCACCTGTTGTTTCACAAGGGAAGCCGTACCCTGAGCCAGCACCTGTCGTTTCACAAGGGAAGCCGTACCCTGAGCCAGCACCTGTCGTTTCACAATGGAAGCCGTACCCTGAGCCAGCACCTGTCGTTTCACAATGGAAGCCGTACCCTGAGCCAGCACCTGTCGTTTCACAAGGAAAGACGTACCCTAAACTAGCACCAGAGCCAGCCTCACAGGCAAAAAGTCCAAAGCCAGTGGCACCAGCCGTGCCTCAAGGAAAGAGTCCCAAAGTACCAGATATGGGTAAAACTCTACTATTCTCTGCATGTCCATGAAATGGTGTGCCATGTTAATGGCATGCTTCGTATTTAGTTAGAATTTGTATCACACTGGGCAAGGGGTGTAAAAGCATCAGATTTTCTTATAGCATGTGAGTAGCTAGCTATGGAAATAACCTGTATTGAAATGGAATATCCTCACAAACAGAATAATGGTTTGGGATGTTCAATCCATGGGGGAATATTTTTAAACCAACCTTTACTTGGCGATTCTTCCTTCTCGACTTGGAAGGAACCGTTGTCTTCTGAATTCCTATGGCTAGTTGCAGCTGCATTTTGGAATTTAGGAAATGCTCTGTTAAATAAAAATATGTTTGTGCCATGAAGTAATTCAACAATGGACAGTGGGGTTCGCAATTATTGACACCCTTGATAAAGATGAGCAAAAATGACTCTAAAATAAATCATTCAAATACTGAGCTATATTTATTGTATGCAAAAAAACAAATTGGGAAACTATATTATGGTATACTCATACAATTGCTCATTGTGTACTCACACAAAATATAGGGGTCAAAATTGACACCCCTGTTTTCAATAACTTTCAATACCACACCTTGCAAGGATAAAGACACAGACTTTTTCTAAAATGTTTTATGGTTTAGAGAACACATTGGGAGGGATCTTAGACCATTCCTCCATACAGAGTCCTTCCAGATCCTTGATATCCTTTGCCTGCACTTATGAACTACACTCTTCAATTCAAACCACAGGATTTCAATGGATTTCAAGTCTGGAGACTGAGATGGCCATTGCAAAATGTAGATTTTGTGGCCAATTAACCATTTCTTTGTTGATTTTGATGTGTGCTTGGGGATGTTGTCTTGCTGGAAGATCCACTTGCAGCCACATTTCAGCCTCCTGGCAGGCAACCAGGTTTTTGGTTCAAATATCCTGGTACTGGGTAAAGTTCATGATGCCATTGACCTTAACAAGGGCCCCAGGATCAGTGGAAGCAAAATAGCCCCATAACATCAAAGATCCACCACCACATTTTACAGTAGGTACAGTGGTTCTTCCTTTAAAAATGTTGAGCTTATGCTGTTACCGTTTGTGGTAGATGGTGACAGATTGTGGTAAATTTCGTCATTCTGGCACCAATGGCTGACACTTAAATAACATGCCATAGAATTCTGCGGCACCCCTCAAGCTGTATGCCGCAACTTTTAAAGGAAGAACCACTATGTGGTTATTTTCTGCTCATGCATTCTAATTGAGAAGCCAAACCCACCACTGGTGTTCGTGGCCAAAGAGCTCTATTTTCATGTCATCTGACCAAAGCCCCTGTTCCAATCCAAGTATGGTGGTGGATCTTTGATGTTGTGGGGCTATTTTGCTTCCAAGTGGCTCTTGCAGCAAGACAACCCCAAGCACACATAAAAATCCACAAATAAATGGTTAATTGGCCATAAAAATCAACATTTTGCAATGGCCATCTCGGTCTCCGGACTTAAAACCCATTGAATTGAAGAGGGCAGTCCATAAGCGCAGATGAAATATATCAAGGATATGGAATGATTCTGTGTGGTGAAATGGCCTAAGAACCCCCCTAATGTGTTCTCCAAGTCATAAAACGTTCTAGAAAAAGGCTCCGTGCCATTATCCTCGCAGTTGAGCTATTGAGAACAGGGGTGTCAATCATTTTTACCTCTCCCTTTTCTCTGAGCAATTGTATTAGTATACAATATAGCTCAGTATTTTAATGTGTTATTTTATTCAGTCATTTTTTGCTAATCTTTCATCAAGAGTTTCAATCATTTCAGACCCCACTGTATAATGTATGCCACCATATTTTCGAAAGCACAAATGTGCCTTCCAAGTCGAGAATTAATGAAGTATCGCCAAGTTGAGGTTGGTTGAAAAATTATCTCCCTTGGACTGAACATACCAAACCATAATGGCTGGTCATGGGAGGATAATCCATTGCGTTACTGGTCATTTCCATAGCTAGTGAGTAGCTTCACCACTCAAATCTGGTATACTGTAAGTAGCATCATATATGGGTGAAAAAAAAGCTGACACTTTGTAGATTCCCAAATATAATCTTCTATCAGCAAAGGTCTAGCCAGTGATAATTCTCTGTACTAGGGACTAGATATCTATGGTCCTTCTCTTTTTAGAAAGCACTGACGGGTCAGCAATATCCTGTGGACAGGTAACCCCGACAACAGTCAAGCCCTCTAGTCTGAAGTTTTTTTTACACCCCTTTTCCCATGATCGGATAATAGTCTACTACTATGGTACTCATGTTTTAATGCGTTCTTAACATGTGCCGTGTTATACTACATGTATGGTCAATCTGCATCACTTGTTTCTAATTTGCTAGTCTAGAAATTGTCTACAAGGCATTGTAGTAGTCTAATCTAGACGTGACAAAAGCATGGATTAATTTTTCTGCCACATTTTTGGACAAAGTTCCTGATCTTTGCAATGTTACATAGATGGAAACAAGCTAATAATAATGATATGTGTGGGGTACAGAGATGAGGTAGTCATTCAAAAATGATGTTAAACAGTATTATAGTGCACAGTGGGAATCCATGCAACTTATTATGGGATTTATTAAGCACATGTTTACTCCTGAATTAATTTAGGCTTGCCATAACAAAGGGGTTGAATACTTACTGACTCAAGACATTTCAGTTTCTCATTTTTTATAATTTAATATTTTGAAAAATGTAATCCCACTTTGATATTATTGGGTATTATGTGTAGGCCATTGACAAACATATTAATTTAATATTTTAAATTCAGGCTGTAACAAAACTAAATGTATGTCTAAATCTGTTTACATGTTTGTTTTTTACCGTGTTTAACATAGTCTGCTTTAGTTTGTGGTGTTTTCTGTAGTTTAGACAATGAAGGCTTTGACAGTGCCTGTATTTACACATTTTGGGCTGAATCCTATCTCGAGATCCATGCAACCAAGTCAGATCTTCGCATAGATCATGCATTGAAATTATGTCAAAGAGAAATGTATGAAAAGTTTCAAGATAGAGGTACGGATTTTCATGTTGGGTTTCCACCCTGTGTGTTTTCAGTGTTTACAATGCAATTTTTTTTTGCACACCATGGTTGTTGTTCATTAGGTCATAGTTTTTTGTGTCCACCAAAATGTTTCTGTCCATTGATGTTCTAAAAAGAAGAGCCGTATGTGGGAACTTCACTGGGAATGTTTAATTTTAGGCAAATAACGGAAACCAGATGACCATTTACATATTTGTTTACAATTTCCAACTAAAATGACCAGTGGCTGTAAATGGTGATGACCTTGTGGCCCTTAGGTTATGTCACTGGAAGTGAGGTCCCTGAGAAAAAAAATGGTGGGTCGGGCACACCTCCTGGGAAAGGTGATTGGGGCGTAGACCCTGAAACTCAGGTGCCTAAAAGTACTGGACCCATGGTTACAAAGGCTGTGCCTGCGTTGGTACCTGAAACGATGGCAGCTAAAAAGACTGGTCCCATCGTCCCTGGAGAAACCCTGACTAAAAGTGCACCAGGGGTGGCACCGGAAGAAGTGAGCATTAAAAGTGAGCCTGCAGTTGTACCTGAAAAATCAGCAGTGGAACATGGGGTGCTGGAATCTAAAGTTGGGAGTCCACCTGCTAAACTAACACTTGATATTGTTTGCGTCTTTGGATGTGTAAGTGCTGTCATATAAACACAGTGTATGTTTGTCATACTGGTCCTTGCATATGTCTACACCTGTCCCGCACCTGTGTGATGTGTAGTGTATGTGTCCTCTGTGACATGTCAAGTCCTCTGTTTTGTCTTGTCAACAAGTTCATCCTATGTTGGTATCATTTATGGCACTGTCAGGTCTGTTTGAGTGTGTCACATTATTTATTTTGAATTGTTTTAGTGTGTTGGTTGTCATATTAATTTTATGTTTTTGTTGCATGCTTTCTTGTGGTGTTGGCTTTTCGCAAAATGTATTTAAGAAAATGTAGGTATATTAATGTCATGATGTGTTTTTTCTTATTGTACTTCTCATGTGTTGGTCTGTTGGAACTTCCGCTGGCGCACGGCTGCATCCAATGTTATTGGACATGAATAACCTAAATGATACCATATAGATTGTAGGTTCAAGTATTTGTTTGATGTTGAGTGTGAAGCCTGTGGTCTGTCTATGAAGTAATTGGTTGTTACAAGACATCTCTTTGTGTTTCCCTAGTTTGAGATCAGTTTCAATCAACGTTTTAAGTATGATGACTGGATTACTGGCGGTTATTTGTCTTGATAAGTCTGTGGTGTAGCCTGATATTTCTCTGCGAGTAAGTTGAGGGATGTATGTTGAGGTCGGCCTTGCCAGTCTTGTTTTATTGATACCGTTGTGACCCCTAGTAGATGGTGAAGGAGCTGGGAACCCCAATGGCAATGGGCAGGGAGCTAAACCAGCCAAACCTGGTAAACATCAGTTACTAGTAAAATATACAGTATAAATACACCCATAGATAAATACAAAGTATAACTAATGTAGAAATAGTTTGCTACCCCAGCACCGCATTTGTATTGTGCTATTAGTATAATTCTTGTTAGGTTTTGTCATTTTATTCATTTGTTTACTTGAATACATGGCATTCTATTTATATTGCATTTTTCTGACATGGATATTCTAGACGGTGGACCATCAGGAGTGCCAAATGGACAATGGGTGAAAATACCCAGTAATGGTAAACCAAGAGTACTATATGTTATTCACAGGTGATCTGAATGGCATTTATTGAACAATGTGCCATAATCACCTCAACCTAAATGGTTTAAAGTGCATGCTGTTTTTCTGTTTTTGCCTATTTGTGCAGTTCATGTTTTTGCATGGATATTGTTTGTCCTGGCATGGTAACAACTGCTGGAATGTCTTTGCTATTGTACGGTGAATGTTGAGTCTCACTCTGAGTGCATGACCTTTGACTCATGCTGCTTGTGACCCCTCTTCCCTAGATTGTTCACGTTGAGCACCTGCGACGTGTCCCACTTGGTTGACCTGTGCTGGTGGAGGAATTGTTCATTTATAGTGCTGAACCTAACTTGAACACAATAATATCATACGACATGTATAGGAGTTACACAGTTGTAGAACAGTTAACTCGTACCTGATTTCACTTTACACCATGTTATTTAAGGTTATGGTCCAGGAGCTGGTGTCCCCATTGGCTTGGGTGCTAAACCCAATGGTAAATTTGCCCTAATATCATACATTCTTGCCTAATATCATACATTCTTGTGCATGGCATCAATGAGGTCTTCCACACACTCAGCTTTCTGTGTATGATGATTAGGTTACGGAGGAGGAACTGGTGTAAACGGAGGTGGTGCCCCCAATGGCTATGGTGCAAAACCCAATGGTAAATTGTTACTGGTTAATTGAAGCAGTCATAGTAGCTATTTATTATAGATTATTTAAAGATTAATGTTACCATGTAGGCCCACAACATAACAGTCACTCTTATACAGTGCATTCGGAAAGTATTCAACTCCTTCCCTTTTTCCAAATGTTGTTACATTACAGCCTTATTCTAAAATGGATTAAATAGTTTTCCTCATCAAGCTACACACACTACCCCATAATGACAAAGTGAAAACAGGTTGTTAGAAATGTTTGCAAAAACAGCAATACCTTATCTACAGAAGTATTCAGACCCTTTGCTATGAGACTCGAAATTGAACTCCGGTGCATCCCGTTTCCATTGATCATCCATGATTTTTCTACAACTTGATTGGTGTTCACCTGTGGTATATTCAATTGATTGGACATGATTTGGAAAGGCACACACCTGTCTATATAAGGTCCCACAGTTGGCCGTGCATGTCAGAGCAAAAACCAAGACATGAGGTTGAAGGAATTGTCCGTAGAGCCCGAGACAGGATTGTGTCGAGGCACAGATCTGGGGAAGGGTAAGAAAAATGTCTGCAGCATTGAAGGTCCCCAAGAACACAGTGGCCTCCATCATTCTTAAATGGAAGAAGTTTGGAACCACCAAGACTCTTCCTAGAACTGGCTGCCCGGCCAAACTGAGCAGTCGGGGAGGAAAGGGCCTTGGTCAGGGAGGTGACCAAGAACCCGATGGTCATTCTGACAGAGTTCCTCTGTGGAGATAGAACCTTCCAGAATGACAACCATCTCTGCGGCACTCCACCAATCAGGCCTTTATGGTAGAGTGGCCAGGGGGAAGCACTCCTCCGTAAAAGGCACATGACAGCCGGCTTGGAGTTGCCAAAAGGCACCTAAATGACTCTGACCATGAGAAACAAGATGCTCTGGTCTGACGAAACCAAGATTGAACTCTGGCCTGAATGCCAAGCATCACGTCTGGAAGAAACAGAGCACGCACAACACTCCCCATCCAACCCGACAGAGCTTGAGAGGATCTGCAGAGAAGAACACCCCAAATACAGGTGTGCCAAGCTTGTGCCAAGAAGACTCAAGACTGTAATCACTGCCAAGGGTGCTTCAAACAAAGTACTGAGTGAAGGGTCTGAATACTTAAGTAAATGTGATTTTTCATATTATCATTTTTGTACATTTGCAAAAATGTCTAAAAATCTGTTTTTGCTTTGTCGTTATGGGGTATTGTGTGTAGATTGATGAGGGGGGAAATGTAATCCGTTTTAGAATAAGGCTGTAACGTAACAAAATGTGGAAAAGGTCAAGGGGTCTGAATACTTTCCGAGTGCACTACATGTGGTGATATAATACCCAATGCGGAATTCATTATAAAATAACTTTGGCAGAGATAATGGTGTGTGTGCAGGAGTTGTCTTTTATAATAAGTGTTTTTAGTGGGGGTTTTTGGTACACATTTTTACATGATTGTGCATGCTATCAATGAGATCTTCTACACACTTTGATTTCTGTTAATGGTGAATAGGTTACGGTGTCGGAGCCGGTGCACCGCACGGACGTGGAGCCAACCCCAATGGTAAACCTACTCTGTTTTCTTGTGTAGTTTTAAGCCTAAACAAAATGTTTGCCATTTCGTGGTGGCATCAGGTTTTCCAGTGCAATTAGGATGAAGGTTCATATTTTTTGTTGAGCTGTTGTCTTTGTCAATTTTAATGGTTTGTGGGAGTTTACTTTTATATTAAGTTTAGTTTTCATCATCATTCTTGTGCATGCCATTAATGAGGTCTTCCACACTAAGATTTTGGTTAACGGTCATTAGGTTACGGTGCAGGAGCTGGTGTACCAAATGGAGATGGTGTCCCCAATGGCTATGGTGCTAAACCAAATGTTAAATTGCTACTGTTTTGAAGAAGTCATATGTGGTTCTTGGAATAAAACCCCCAGGGTTGAATTCATTATCAAAATAATTTATTGTTGACGTTTCAGTCTTTGGTCACATACCTAAATGTTGACATGTGCAAAGGTAATAAAGTGTGCAGGAGTTGTCTTTTATATTTTAAATTACCCCACAATTTGAATTCATGTATAAAAAATGTCTAAGTGTGTGTGTGTGTGTGTGTGTGTGTGTAATGTATTTGTTTCTAACCCATTTATCGACTGTGTGCAATGCACTCAGTGGCTCTGTTTTGGAAATGCCTTTACAGATTGTCTTTTTAGAGGCTTCATTTCAAGTAAATCTGTGTGCCCTGACCGAATAAATGCATTTTACTAGTGTCATTGGCCACAATTCATCTCCATATGCGTCTCCGATTTTGCTCAATTTCATGTAAATGCTTGTCCAGGGTTCAAGCACCATTTTCTATTGCACTCAGTGACTAAGTTCTGCTGTTTCAGATATTAAGTAAAAGATATTCAGACTTTGTGATATATTTGTTATAGGATATGGAGCTGGGGTACGTCCGAATGGAGGGGGAGCTAATGCACCCAAACCAGATAAACGCCTTGTTTTTAAATAAGTTATGAGCCTTGCAACCTTTCTAACACCTGGCAGTGTTTTCTCTCTATAGTGTGTCGTAAATGTTGTCTTGTGATCCATAGGTGAAGGTGCTTTTGCAGGAGGCTATAATCCTGTTGCTGCTGGCTATGGATATGGACCTGGAGCAGGTAATGCCAATATTAACTGTACAATGATTGTGAGTGTGAACCATTTTCCATTTTTGTACTGAAGAAAACATGTTCAATATAGGCTATTAAAATGTCCTAATATAAATTCCTCGATGGATTGTCTTTGTGCAGGTGAAAATCCTTTCGCAGGGAAACCCAAACAACATAGTGGTGAGTACCCAGCTAGCACACAACATTCTAAGAGAGCATGCCCAAGCGAAAAACAATTAATTGTATTATATTACAAGTATACTTAAATATACAAAACATTAAAATAATATACTTCAAATATGAGATGTATATCTTATGTATACTATACATATAATATAATTACACTTCAACACACTTTAAAGTTTACTTTAAATTCATTGTTTTTTTTTGGTTTTTTTGTATACTATAAATATACAATTATCAACCTTCAATACACTTATTGAAAGTGTACTTCAAATTCATTGTTAAAGTATACTATATGTTCCCTATCATTAAACGTACACTCATTAAAACTGTACTAAAATTTCAAACGCTTTAATTGTAATTTAGTATATTAATTCTAAATGCACTTGGAGTTGAAGCATAGATTTATTTTTAAAGGAAACTCTGGTTGTGAGTGATCAAGTACACAGTGCCTTGCAAAAGTGTTCATACTCCTTGTATTTCTTCACACTTTTGTGTTACAAAGTGGGATTAAAATTGATTTGTCATTTGTTGTCAATAATGAACTCAAAATACTCATGTCAAAGTGGAAGGGGAAAAAAGTTTGATTAATAAAAATGTGATAAGTAGAGTCGTTGCATAAGTATTCAGGCCCTTTGTTTAAGCAAGCCTAAATTATGCTGAACAAAAATATAACATGCAACAATTTCAAAGATTTTACTGAGTTACAGTTCATATAAATAAATCTGTCAACTGAAATCAATTCATTAGGCCTTAATCTCTGGATTTCACATGACTGGGAACAAAGATATGCATCTGTTGGTCACAGATAAATTGCAACAAAAAGGTAGGGGTGTGGATCAGAAAACCAGTCGGTATCTGGTGTGACCACCATTTGCTTCATGCAGCGCAACACTTCTCCTTCACAGGGTTGATCAGGATGTTGATTGTGGCCTGTGGAATGTTGTCCCACTCCTCGCTGCCAAAGGTGTTTCTAGCATGTATTGTCTCGAGGAGCTGAATACTTTAATTTTACCAAATTGTTCAGAGAACTTTAAGAAACATAATTATTTTATAGGAATTTCAGTACTTCAACATAATGTTTCCTAGAGGTTCCCAAAGGTTCTATTTAAAAACCTCTGACTATATTCTGGGAGCGCTCTCCAAAATGTTGTGACATTACAGATGTTCTCAGAACATAAAGACAACTTAGAGAAACAACTATATTTTTGGACAATGTCATTACTTCATCAGAACATTTCACACAAGTTCTCATGTGGTTCTATTAAAAAAAAAATGGTTTTACTATTGTAGGTTATGGTCAAGGTGTCTACCATGGAGCTGGTTATGGCTATGACGCAGCTGCAAATGGAAATGGCTACGGTGCACCTGCAATTGGTAAGTTTAGCATCACACATTGTGTGACCAAACAAAGATATACACACATGCAAGAGGCATATCTCATCGGATACAAATCATAGATTGAATATATTTCAGAATTTTCTATGATTTTTTGGAACGCCACCAAGCTACCTTTTTCACATAATCGAGAACTAAGAAAGTATTGCCAAGAAGAGGTTAGTTGAAAAATCTATAGTGACGGTTTATATGGGGCTTTCCTGTAATGGACACCAAAAATCTTTGCTTATATCACATTATCTGGCCTACAATCTGTAGCTACATAAATGCTACCTCGTTAGAGGCATCCTACTGAGCACAAGATGTCTTGTGCTCAGTCGGATTGTTCAAAATCACGCTATTTTGTCTATCTTGTATCTGTACCAATTCAAGTTAGTTGAGTAGTCTATGCTGATGGAGAGTTGCCTGTTTTAGATATACTGGCTAGGACTGCTACACCTACATGTGAGAAGCCTGGTTTCTAAAATTGACTTTAACATATGGACCTTTCAGGCAAACCAGGACACTGCTTTTAGCCATGTCTTTTTCTAATAACAGTTTCAGACTCTGTAACTTGAGGGATACAACATTTACAGATCTGATTGAAAAGGGAAGAGGTGAAGGTATTACATTCCACCTCTGTCCCTAGTCAGTTGGAATGCCAAGCCCTAAACGTATGCTCAGGAAATGGCACCCGATTTACGGTGGAAGGGGTATGCCCTCATTTGCTTTATTACTCCAGTGCTTTTAAAGGGCTAGTTCACCCAAATTACAAATATGTTGGTTTCCTTACCCTGTAAGTAGTCTATGAACAAGGTATGGCAGCAGTTCTTGCCTTGATCTTGTGTATCTGGCCACTATTTCTAGAATTTGTGGCACAAATGCAAGTCAATGGTACCGATATTATAATTTTTCAATATTACAGTTGTCATAGCTTTACCTCCTGGGTGAGGATCAAAGAGACCCCCTCTCTCCTACCGGAGAGTCGTAAACTTCCTCTCTTGTGCACTGCAATATGGAGAAGTCAAAAATCCCACAGAGAGACTCTGCCCCAAAACTTTATGGAGATTTCACAATGTATATGTCAGAGTTACATCTAAATGTTGTAAAACTTATATGATTAAATATGAAACTATTTGTAAAAACATATCAATGTGATTTTAACCTTCTAAATGAGAAATTGTATTTGATATAAAGTTCAAGTCATGAACCATGCCCACATGAGAACAGACATTATGCCAGCGTGATGGAACGCCCCCTTTGACCAGAGCGCTTTTTAATTGACTCGTAACAACATTTTACATTAGACCAAGCAGACGGACAGTGTAAGCCTAACGTCACGAATGGTTAGACTCTACTAGACCAGACAGTGTGGAGCGGTGGCTATACGGCTGACAAATAGTTTAAAACTACTAGACCAGTATACGTGCACTAAATAGAGAAGACTAGACATGCACCGCCTGCAGATTTGCATGTAAAGTAGTCTAGAACTTTGACCATAGGCACGAGGAAGATCTTATCAAACGATCATTGGAACGTCTGATGTAACCAGTCTAACGGACACTTCCAGAACAAAGAAAGCTACTACTACAACTACTAAGGACATGGTGATCTCTGGTGGACCACCAGAGACTTACACAACCAGAGACTTTCTGTCGAACTATTCGTCACAGACGAATCGGGCAATTTCAAGAGAGAGAGACAAAGACATACAAGCGTAAATATTTACATTGCATTTCTAAATCCAAATGCTAAATATCCATTTTTACAATGAGCATATTATTCAACTGTATGTACGATACTTTGTCTCTCCTTCTCCTGCTATTTCTTTCCCCACCCCTTTCATTGTGTAACCAGCTGCCATATCGAGTTAGTCCACTAGGGACTTTATTGTTAGTAATCAATGTGTAATCTATCCTGTGTGTGTTTATGTAATTGTGTGATTATTTGGTAGTTAGTAAATAAATGATTTAGCCAATTTGTGCATCACTGAGTCATGTAGACTAGGGTTTATGCAGATTTATAGAATATTAGGACGTTCAGAATGAGACTGATATGAGGTAATAATAATTCATGCATGACTAATATGATAACGATATATTCTGATATTCTTGAGTTAATTCGGGAAAGGGTAACTTATTACATTTTTTTTGTGGTGCCCATGATTGCTTTGAGTTAATTGTTACGTGATTAATTTAATCACAAACAGTTGATTTGATAAGATAAGTCATTGCATTAATGATAGTCACGACACAGCACATTTTTATTTTTATTTTTTACCTTTATTTAACTAGGCAAGTCAGTTAAGAACAAATTCTTATTTACAATGACAGCCTAGGAACAGTGGATTAACTGCCTGTTCAGGGGCAGAACATTCACAAAGTATTCAGACCCCTTCCCCTTTTCCACATTTTGTTACGTTACAACCGTATTCTAAAATTGATTAAATAAAAAAAAAATCCTCAATCTACACACTATACCCCATAATGACAGTGAAAAAAGTTTTTTTTTTTTGGGGGGGGGGGGGGGGCAACTTATTTACATAAGTATTCAGACCCTGCTATGAGACTTGAAATTGAGCTCAGGTGCATCCGTTGATCATCCTTGAGATGTTTCAACAACTTGATTGGAGTCCACCTGTGGTAAATTCTATTGATTGGACATGCTTTTGAAAGGCACACACCTGTCTATATAAGGTCCCACAGTTGACAGTGCATGTTAGAGCAAATACCAAGCCATGAGGTCGACGGAATTGTCCGTAGAGCTCCGAGACAGGATTGTGTTGAAGCACAGATCTGAGGAAGGGTACCAAAAATGTCTGGAGCATTGAAGGTCCCCAAGAACAGTGGTTTCATCATTCTTAAAATGGAAGAAGTTTGGAACCACCAAGACTCTTCCTAGAGCTGTCCGCCCGGCCAAACTGAGCAATTCGGGGAAAAGGGCCTTGGTCAGGGAGGTGACCAAGAACCCGATGGTCAGTCTGACAGAGATCCAGAGTTCCTCTGTGGAGATAGGATAACCTTCCAGAAGGACAACAATATCCGCGGCACTCCACCAATCAGGCCTTTATGGTAGTGGCCAGACGGAAGCTACTCCTCAGTAAAAGGCACATGACAGCCCGCTTGGAGTTTGCCAAAAAGCACCTAAAGACTCTCAGACCATGAGAAACAAGATGTTCTGGTCTGATGAAACCAGGATTGAACTCTTTGGCTTGAAAGCCAAGCGTCACGTCTGTAGGAAACCTGGCACCATCCCTACGGTGAAGCATGGTGGTGGCAGCATCACGCGGGGATGGGGATGTGGGGATGTTTTTTGCAGCAGGGACTGAGACTAGTAAAGGATGATCACTCTTGGACTCAATATACAGTTTTTTTGTCAAATCAAAATGTTCTGAAAAAATGTCAAATCCAGTACTATAATCAAGCCACATTTTTCTGCGAAAAATTCATGAAATAGTTTTTTTCCTTCATAAAATAAAACATGTATTTGTCACATACCTGTTGTATTCGGCGCATGTCAAATGTCAGTCAAATGCTTACTTACAAGCCCTTAACCAACAATGCAGTTTTAAGAAAATACCTAAAAAAAGTAAGAAATAATTAAAGAGCAGCAGTAGAATAACAATAGCGGGGCTATATACTGGGGGTACCGGTACAGAGTGAATGTGCTGGGGCACTGGTGGGTCGAGGTAGTAACTATGCATAGATAATAACAGAGAGTAGCAGCAGGGGGGGGGGGGGGGGTTGGCAGGCAATGCAAATAGTCTGGGTAGCCATTTGATTAGATGTTTAGGACTCTTATGGCTTAGGGGTGGAAGCTGTTTAGAAGCCTCTTCAACCTAGACTTGGTGCTCCGGTAACAGAGAGAACAGTCTCTGACTAGGGTGGCTGGAGTCCATTTTTAGGGCCTTCCTCTGACACCGCCTGGTATAGAGGTCCTGGATGGCAGGAAGCTTGGCCCTGGTGATGTACTGGGCTGTACGCACTACCCCCTGTGGTGTCTTGCGGTCAGAGGCCGAGCAGTTGCCATACCAGTCAGTGATGCAACCCGTCAGGATGGTCTCGATGGTGCAGCTGTACAACTTTGAGGATCTGAGGACCCATGCCAAATCTCTTCAGTCTGAGCTTGTTGTCATTGCAGGCAATCTCAACGCTGTGCATTACAGCGAAGACATCCTCCTCATGTGGTTTGATGGTTCGTCGGAGTGCATAGCAGGATTTCTGCTATGCAGAGTCCCACTCCTTGAAAGCGTAAGCCGTACCGTTTAGCTCAGTGCAGATGTTGCCTGTAATCCATGGCTTCTGTTTGGGGTATGTACGTACAGTCACTGTGGGGACTTATTGATGAAGCCAATGACTTATTTGGTGTACTCCTCAATGCCATCAGAAGAATCCTTGAACATATTCCAGTCTGTGCTAGCAAAACAGTCCTGTAGTTTAGCATCTGCTTCATCTGACCACTTTTTTATTGACCGAGTCGCTGGTGCTTCCTGTTTAATGTTTTGCTATACCCCATAATGACAAAGCAAAAACGGGTGTTAACTTTTGTCCTCTGAAAGTATTCCTTAATTTTTTTTTATACACCATCAATCTACACACAATACCCCAAAATGACAAAGCAAAGGTTAAATCTATTTTTGCTTTGTCATTATGGGGTATTGTGTGTAGATTGATGAGGTGTATTTATAACAGGCATGAGGTGTATTTAACATATTGATGAGGTATATTTATAACAGGTAAAAACCTGTTTTTGCTTTGTCATTATGGGTTATTGTGTCTAGATTGATGAGGTGTATTTAAAAAAAAAAAAGTTTTATCATAAGGCTGTAACGTAACAAAATGTGTAGACAAGTCAAGGGGTCTGAATACTTTCTGAAGGCACTGTATGTGCTAGATTTAACTATAATGTGTGATCTGTGATCCTTTAGATATTCAGAGAAAAATTAGGATGGATTATAGTACTGGATTTGACAATTCATTCATATTTAATTTTTTTTTACAATAGAACATTTTGATTTGACTAAAAAACAGTATTGAGTCCAAGAGTGAGTGCCCTAGTTTTCAAAATAACAGTGAATGTCAAACGTTTCATCTTTCTATCAAGGTGTGCCTGCTGGTATGGAGGGAAAATCAGGTATGTTATAGACAAATACAACATCAGTCCTAGCCTCCCACCATGTCGAGCAATCAATCCATGCCAATGAATGAATCCATACATCCTAATGCAGGTGGGGTTGGTGCAGGACTTGAAGAGCCTGCAAATGGCGGCAAATATGGTGAGAAGGGCCCCCTCAAATTTTTAAGAACAAATTAGTGCATGACAACACTGAATGGATCAGAATAATAGTTTAAAACAAAATCAGAACTGCCTGCATTCCCCTCATTTTCTTTAACAGGTGGTTCCGGACCTTATGGTGGAGCACCAATCATTCCTGCTGGACTGGATGGTACGATTACACCCATATCTATACACAGTGCTTATCTCGTGTACAGTGTGGGTGTACACTCGTATACACAGTAGCTGAAATGCGTCTCTCCTCCTTGACAGGAACAAGTCAGTTTGAACCTCAACCCGCTGGCCTACGTCCTGATGGGAAATCAGGTGGAATATATGGTGGTGAGTTGGTTGTACACAAACACATTTTCTTCAGGAAATGTACCTTTTCTAAATGATATGTAAAGTCAGCAAAAAAAGAAACGTCCCTTTTTCAGGACCCTGTCTTTCATAGCTAATTTGTAAAAATCCAAATAACTTCACAGATCTTCATTGTAAAGGGTTTAAACACTGTTTCCCATGCTTGTTCAATGAACCATAAACAATTAATGAACATGCACCTGTGGAACGGTCATTAAGACACTAACAGCTTACAGACGATAGGCAATTAAGGTCACAGTTATGAAAACTTAGGACACTAAAGAGGCCTTTCTACTGACTCTGAAAAACACCAAAAGAAAGATGCCCAGGGTCCCTGCTCATCTGCGTGAACGTCCCTTAGGCATGCTGCAAGGAGGCATGAATACTGCAGATGTGGCCAGGGCAATAAATTGCAATGTCCGTACTGTGAGACACCTAAGACAGAGCTACAGAGAGACCGGACGGACAGCTGATTGTCCTCTCAGTGGCAGACCACGTGTAACAACACCTGCACAGGATCGGTACATCCGAACATCACACCTGAGGGACAGATACATGTGGGCAACAACAACTGCCATCACCAGACGTCACCGGCAACAACGTTGCATATGGGCACAAACCCACCGTCGGTGGACCAGACAGGACTGGCAAAAAGTGCTCTTCGCTGACGAGTCGCGGTTTTGTCTCACCAGGGGTGGTGGTCGGATATGCGTTTATCGTCGAAGGAATGACCGTTACACCGAGGCCTGTACTCTGGAGCGGGATAGAGTTGGAGGGTCCGTCATGGTCTGGGGTGGTGTGTCACAGCATCACCGGACTGAGCTTGTTGTCATTGCAGGCAATCTCAATGCTGTGCATTACAGGGAAGACATCCTCCTCCCTCATATGGTACCCTTCCTGCAGGCTCATCCTGACATGACCCTCCAGCATGACAATGCCACCAGCCGTACTGCTCGTTCTGTGCGTGATTTCCTGCTTGACAGGAATGTTAGTGTTCTGCCATGGCCAGCGGAGTGCCCGGATCTCAACCTGTTGGATTGGAGGGTAAGGGCTAGGGCCATTCCGCCCAGAAAGGTCCGGGAACTTGCAGGTGCCTTGGTAGAAGAGTGTGGTAACATCTCCCAGCAAGAACTGGCGAATATGGTCTAATCCATGAGGTCGGAGATGCACTGCAGTACTTAATGCAGCTGGTGGTCAGATACGGTCTGTTACTTTTGTTTTGACCCCCCCCCCCTCCCTCCCTCCCTTTGTTCAGGGACATGTTATTCCATTTCTGTTATACACGTGGAATTTATTCAGTTTATGTCTCAGATGTTGAATCTTGTTATGTTCATAGAAATATTTACAAATGTTAAGTTTGCTGAAATTAAACGCAGTTGACAGTGCGAGGACGTTTCTTTTTTTTTAGTTTGTGTAAAATTTAAATGGAGTTTACTCTTTTGCTCTGTCGGTCACAGGATTGGGTGGGCCATATGGTGGTCAGCCCCTCGGAATGGGCTCAGAGGCAACATCTCAGGCCAAATATGGTGAGTGAGTTGCTTGTGGTGGGGCTCAGGGTTGCATTTCTCCAATGATACATATTTACAGGAAAATAACGAGAAACAGGAAGATAAATGTATAACTGATGCTGCCTCGCTTTGTGGACCTTTTTCTCATCAAGCTTTAGAAATTCGCAATTGTCCACATAATGTGGAAATTTGTCTTTGGCTTTGCATTAACATCACAGCAGAGTGACTCACAATGAACAGTAGTCCACTCCCTCTCTTGCTTCGTGCCCTAATACATTATCTTGCTCTGACTCAGGCATTGGGGGGTTGCCATTTGGTGGTCAACCCCTCGGGTTGGGGACTGATGGTGCAGGCAAGTATGGTATGTGTATGGTATATGTACGCCTGCTGCATCTACGGGTAACAGCCAAAATAACGTAAACACTTGAGGATTTGTATTTATTAAGGATCCCCATTAGCTGCTTCCAAGGCAGCAGCTACTCTTCCTGGGCTCCATCACCATTAAGGCAGTTATATACCATTTTAAATATGACATTACATTTCACAACACTTTTCACAACACATTGTGTTCACTCAGGCCACTACTCTACTATCACATACAGGTATCTATCTGCAATACAAAATCCATGTGTATGAGTGAGTGTCTTATGTGTGCTTGTGTGTGTCTCTTCACTGTTCCATAAAGGTGTATTTTTATCTGATTCTACTGCTGGCATAATTTACATGATGTGGAATAGAAATCCATGTGGCCATGGCTCTATGTACTACTGGGCACCTCCCATACATAGTCTGTTCTTGACTTGGGTATTGTGAAGAGACCTTTGGTGACATGTCTCGTGGGGTACACATGGGTGTCTGAGCTGTGTGCTAGTAGTTTAAACAGACACCTCAGTGCATTCAGCTTGTCAACACTTCTAACAAAAACAAGTAGTGATCAAGTAAATCTCTCCTCCACTTTGAGCCAGGAGAGATTGACATGCATATTATTGTTAGCTCTCTGTGTACATCCAAGGGCCAGCCGTGCTGCCCTGTTCTGAGACAATTGCAATTTTCTGAGGTCCCTCTTTGGGGCACCTGACCACACGACTGTACAGTAGTTCAGGTGCGACAAAACTAGGCCTGTAGGACCTGCCTTGTTGATAGTGTTGTTAAGAAGGTAGAGCAGAGCTTTATTATGGACTGACTTCTCCCCATCTTAGCTGCTGTTGTATCAACATGTTTTAACCATGACAGTTTACAATCCATGGTTACTCCAAGCAGTTTAGTCACGTCCACTCAATTTTCACATGATTTATTACAAGATTCAGTTGAGGTTTAGGATTTAGTGAATGATTTGTCCCAAATAAAATTGAAATGTTTAGGACTAACTTATTCCTTGCCACCAATTCTGAAACTGACTGCAGCTCTTGGTTAAGTGTTGCAGTGATTTCACTCGCTGTAGTCGCTGACGTGTATAGTGTTGAGTCATTTGCATACATACACACTGGCTTTACTCAAAGCATGTCATTAGTAACGATTTTTAAAAATAAGGGACCTAGACAGCTGCCCCGGGGAAGTCCTGATTCTACCTCGATTATGTTGGAGGGGCTTCCATTTTAGTGATAATGCCTGAGAAGCCAGTGTTTGGAGGATATATTGGCATGGGTGTTGTTAGCAGCAAACCATGCCAATATATCCTCAAAACACCGGCTTCGAGGCTATTATCACTTTTAGACAACGGGTTACCAACACATTTAAATAATGATTGACATTTTCATTAATGTTATTTCAATAAATGTATTCATACTATTTCATCCTTCCACAAGATATAGTCCCTAGTGTTGCTACCCAAACCGGCTGTTCGTTTGTTCTTTTGGTTTGGTTGCTAGAGACTCGACCCAGTCATTGTCTTTTTGTTCTGCATCCATGAACGCAACCCAGTCATTCGTTCTAAATGTTCCATTGCCATACTGGCTGGCAACGTTCTTATCCCTTTCTTGCTAGCTAGCCAACTACAGCTAACTTACAGTCACGTCAAAAAGTGCATTCAGAATCACACCAAAGTAGCTGCATTTGCATAAGCTGTTTTCTAGAGACATTTATTTGGATACGTCCATAACAATGAGCTAATAAGACACGATTTCGCCTGGCATAGAAAATGTGCACTCTCGTCAGGACACTGTTGCTCAGAAGAGCTAGCCAACAAACAGCTAGCACAATCACTTCAAACTCGAGCTGGAAAGACTACAAACTAGCTGCACTTCGTTTCGTTTTTACTTTATTTCAATTGAGAAAAAAAAAAGAAACCCACACACTGCTCTTTAATAAGCTTTACGTATCGGCCTCAAGGACTTCGTCAGAGCTTTTGTGCTCACTATTTGAGAGACCGGGATACTAACAAATACCCACCAACAAACTTTATTTTATTTTTTTTCCATTTGGGGAGGAATGGGAGAAGAGTTGTCAGACTTTACGGCATTCCTCAATGACATTGACCCCAATCTAAAATTCACTATTGAATGTGATACTCCTTACTTCTATGTGGATTGAAAAATCAAATGGAACCTTGTTTACAACTCTGTATAGAAAAGAAACAGACAGAAATAGTATAGTGCAGGGGAACAGCTTCCACCCTGAGAAATTAAAAAGAGGACTTCCAAGAAGCCAGTTTTTCAGATGGTCCTCTGTGGGAGTGGCATATATGGCACAATCTAGAAAAAGCAACGGAGATGCGCAATAGCTTTCTAAGAAGAAGCTACTCTCCACAATGTGTGGATGAAGCTCTTGATTTGGCATTGGGGAAAACACGAGATGAAATGCTACAAAAAAATAAGCACTAAAGCTAAAGAACACTAATGTTCACCACAACATATATGTTGATTTTGCACAAAGTGGGAGATGCTGACAAGAGGAACTGGCATGTTTTACCATCAGACCCAGCTTTGCCAGCTGAATTTAAGAATCCACCACTTATTGTATATAGAACAGGTCACAATTTCCGCGATAAATTGGTCCATACCCTCTTCGGAATGGTAGCTATAAATGCAGAGGTTGCGCACAGTGAAACAATATCATGAAGTGTGAATATTTCTGCCACCCACATACAGGAAAAAGGTTCCAAATAAATTACATTATTAT
The DNA here is from genome assembly GCF_057628025.1 of Oncorhynchus mykiss. NCBI lineage: Eukaryota > Metazoa > Chordata > Actinopteri > Salmoniformes > Salmonidae > Oncorhynchus > Oncorhynchus mykiss. The sequence continues at coordinate 27,291,255 of NC_143037.1, forward strand.
GTGCTCCACCACCCATTACAGGTTGCAGGCACTGGTTCAAGTTTGAAGCATTTAAATGTATTTTTTTGTGGGTAGATCAGCTTTAATACTGAAGATAAATTGTAGCTTCCATCAATGTAACCGTCTGCATCATTTCCAATCCCCCATATATATATTACATACGGTTACACGGTTACATACACTGATATATATATATATATATATATATATATATATATATATACACGTACGCACACAGTACCAGTCAAAAGTTTGGACACACCTTCTCATTCAAGGGTTTTTCTTTATTTTTACTATTTTATACATTCTAGAATAATAGTGAAGACATCAAAACTATGAAAAAGCACATGAAATCATGTAGTAACCAAAAAAGTGTTAAACAAATGAAATTATATTTTAGATTCTTCAAAGTAGTCACCCTTGCCTTGATAACAGCTTTACACACACTTGGCATTCTCTCAACCAGCTTCATGAGGTAGTCACCTGGAATGCTTTTTCAACAGTCTTAATGGAGTTCCCACATATGCTGAGCACTTGTTGGCTACTTTTCCTTCACTCTGCAGTCCAATTCATGCCACACCATCTCAATTGGGTTGATGCCGGGTGATTGTGGAGGCCAGGTCATCTGATGCAACACTCCATCACTCTTCTTCTTGGTCAAATAGCCCTTACACAGCCTGGAGGTGTGGTTTGGGCCATTGTTCTGTTGGAAAAACAAATGACAGTGGGACTAAGTGCAAACCAGATGGGATTGGTTATTGTTGCAGAATGCTGTGGTAGCCATGCTGGTTGTGTGCCTTGAATTCTAAATAAATCACAGTGTCACCAGCAAAGCAGCATCACACCACCTCCTCCATGCCTAATGGTGGGAACCACACTTGCAGAGATCATCCGTTCACCTACTCTGCGTCTCACAAAGACAAGGCAGTTGGAACCAAATATCTCACATTTGGACTCATCAGACCAAAGGACAGATTTCCACCAGTCTAATGTCCCTTGCTTGTGTTTCTTGGTCCAAACAAGTCTCTTCTTATTATTGTTGTTGTTTAGTAGTGGTTTCTTTGCAGCAATTTGACCATGAAGGCCTGATTCACACTGTCTCCTCTGAACAGTTGATGTTGAGATGTCTGTTACTTGAACTCTGTGAAGCATTTATTTGGGCTGCAATCTGAGGTGCAGTTAATTGACCATTTCTGAGGCTGGTAACTCTAATGAACTGCAGCAGAGGTAACTCTGGGTCTTCCTTTCCTGTGGTGGTCCTCATGAGAGCCAGTTTCATCATAGCGCATGATGGTTTTTGCGAATGCACTTGAAGAAACTTTCAAAGTTCTTAATGTTCAGTATTGACTGACCTTCATGTCTTAAAGTAATGATCAACTGTCGTTTATCTTTGCTTATTTGAGCTTTTCTTTCCATAATATGGACTTGGTCTATCTTCTGTATACCACCCCTACCTTGTCACAACACAACTGATTGGCTCAAACGCATTAAGAAGGAAAGAAATTCCACAAATACAATTTAAACAAGGCACACCTGTTAATTGAAATGCATTCCAGGTTACTACCTTATGAAGCTGGTTGAGAGAACGCCAGGAGTGTGCAAAGCTGTCAAAGCTGGTAACCGGTAACCCGGTGGCTACTTTGAAGAATCTGAAATATAAAATATATTTTGATTTGTTTAACACTTTCCTGCTTACTACATGATTCCGTATGTGTTATTTCATAGTTTGATGTCTTCACTACTATTCTACAATGTAGAAAATAGTACCAATAAAAACATTTGACTGGTACTGTATACATACAGTGCCTTGCGAAAGTATTCGGCCCCCTTGAACTTTGCGACCTTTTGCCACATTTCAGGCTTCAAACATAAAGATATAAAACTGTATTTTTTTGTGAAGAATCAACAACAAGTGGGACACAATCATGAAGTGGAACGACATTTATTGGATATTTCAAACTTTTTTAACAAATCAAAAACTGAAAAATTGGGCGTGCAAAATTATTCAGCCCCCTTAAGTTAATACTATGTAGCTCCGCCTTTTGCTGCGATTACAGCTGTAAGTCGCTTGGGGTATGTCTCTATCAGTTTTGCACATCGAGAAACTGAAATGTTTTCCTATTCCTCCTTGCAAAACAGCTCGAGCTCAGTGAGGTTGGATGGAGAGCATTTGTGAACAGCAGTTTTCAGTTCTTTCCACAGATTCTCAATTGGATTTAGGTCTGGACTTTGACTTGGCCATTCTAACACCTGGATATGTTTATTTTTGAACCATTCCATTGTAGATTTTGCTTTATGTTTTGGATCATTGTCTTGTTGGAAGACAAATCTCCGTCCCAGTCTCAGGTCTTTTGCAGACTCCATCAGGTTTTCTTCCAGAATGGTCCTGTATTTGGCTCCATCCATCTTCCCATCAATTTTAACCATCTACCCTGTCCCTGCTGAAGAGAAGCAGGCCCAAACCATGATGCTGCCACCACCATGTTTGACAGTGGGGATGGTGTGTTCAGCTGTGTTACTTTTACGCCAAACATAACGTTTTGCATTGTTGCCAAAAAGTTCAATTTTGGTTTCATCTGACCAGAGCACCTTCTTCCACATGTTTGGTGTGTCTCCCAGGTGGCTTGTGGCAAACTTTAAACAACACTTTTTATGGATATCTTTAAGAAATGGCTTTCTTCTTGCCACTCTTCCATAAAGGCCAGATTTGTGCAATATACGACTGTTTGTTGTCCTATGGACAGAGTCTCCCACCTCAGCTGTAGATCTCTGCAGTTCATCCAGAGTGATCATGGGCCTCTTGGCTGCATCTCTGATCAGTCTTCTCCTTGTATGAGCTGAAAGTTTAGAGGGACGGCCAGGTCTTGGTAGATTTGCAGTGGTCTGATACTCCTTCCATTTCAATATTATCGCTTGCACAGTGCTCCTTGGGATGTTTAAAGCTTGGGAAATCTTTTTGTATCCAAATCCGGCTTTAAACTTCTTCACAACAGTATCTCGGACCTGCCTGGTGTGTTCCTTGTTCTTCATGATGCTCTCTGCGCTTTTAACGGACCTCTGAGACTATCACAGTGCAGGTGCATTTATACGGAGACTTGATTACACACAGGTGGATTGTATTTATCATCATTAGTCATTTAGGTCAACATTGGATCATTCAGAGATCCTCACTGAACTTCTGGAGAGAGTTTGCTGCACTGAAAGCAAAGGGGCTGAATAATTTTGCACGCCCAATTTTTCAGTCTCACAGTCCCTGATGCTCAAGTACAACCCCACAGCATGATGCTGCCACCACCATGCTTCACATTAGGGATAGTTCCAAGTTTCCTCCAGACGCCACTCTTGGCTTTTATCAGACCAATTGAAAAAAAGAGAAAGACCAATTGAAAAAGAGAAACCAATTGTTTCTCATGGTCTGAGAGTCTTTAGGTTCCTTTTGGAAAACTCCAAGCGGGCTGCCGTGGCTTTTACTGAGGAGTGGCTTCCATCTGGCCACTCTACCATAAAAGCCTGATTGGTGGAGGGCTGCAGAGATGGTTGTCCTTCTGGAAGGTTCAGTGACCATCGGGTTCTTGACGAAGGACCTTCTCCCCCGATTGCTCAGTTTGGCCGGGGGGCCAGCTCTAGGAAGAGTCTTGGAGGCTCCAAACTTTGATGAGCATGGAAATTATGTAAACCATATCCCATGGCCGTCTCCGTCACCAGATCCCAACCCAATTGAACACTTATGGGAGATTCTAGAGCGGCGCCTGAGAGCGTTTTCCATCAACAAAACACAAAATTATGGAATTTCACTTGGAAGAATGGTGTCGAATTCCTCCAAAAAAAGATGTCATTCTGCACCCTGAATAAGGCAGTTAACCCACGGTTCCCCGGTAGGCCGTCATTGTAAATAAGAATTTGTTCTTCACTGTTAAATCAAGGTTAAATATTTGTTGAAAAATAGAATCTGTACCAAGGCGCATTGAAGCTGTTCTGGCTCGTGGTGGCCCAACGCCCTATTAAGACATTTTGTTGGTGTTTCCTTCGTTTTGGCAGTTACCTGTATGTCAGTGTACCTTTTTTATTGTTAACATTCTAAATGCATGTGTTTATATAATGTGTTGTATGCATGTCTGTTGATTACTGGTATGTATTTATCTCAATGTATTTATGTAATCATGCACGTATGCATGTAGTGTATGTGCCAGTATGTACAGTTGAAGTCGGAAGTTTACATACACCTTAGCCAAATATATTTAAAATAATTTTTCACAATTCCTGACATGTAACATCTTAGTAAAAATTCCCTGTCTTAGGTCAGTTAGAATCAGCACTTTATTTTAAGAATGTGAAATGTCAGAATAATAGTAGTGATTTATTTAAGCTTTTATGTCTTTCATCACATTCCCAGTGGGTCAGAAGTTCCTATACACTCAATTAATATTTGGTAGAATTGCCTTTGAAACGTTTTGGGTAGCCTTCCACAAGCTTCCCACTAAGGTGTGTGAATTTTGGCCCATTCCTCCTGACAGAGCTGGTGTAACTGAGTCAGGTTTATAGGCCTCCTTGCTCACACACGCTTTTTCAGTTTTGCCCACAAATTTTCTATAGGATTGAGGTCAGGGCTTTGATGGCCACTCCAATACCATAACTTTGTTGTCCTTAAGCCATTTTGCCACAACTTTGGAACTATGCTTGGGGTCATTGTCGATTTGGAAGACCCATTTGCGACCAAGCTTTAACTTCCTGACTAATGTCTTGAGATGTTTGCTTCAATATATCCACATTATTTTCCTGCCTCATGATGCCACCTATTTTGTGAAGTGCTCCAGTCCCTCTTGCAGCAAAGCACCCCCACAAGATGATGCTGCCACCCCGTGCTTCACGGTTGGGATGGTGATCTTCGGCTTGCAAGCCTCCCCCTTTTCCTCCAAACATAACAATGTTCATCATGGCCAAACAGTTCTATTTTTGGTTCATCAGACAGAGGACATTTCTACAAAAAGTACGATCTTTGTCCCCATGTCTGGCTTTTTTAAGGCAGTTTTGGAGCAATGGCTCCTTCTTTGCTGAGCGGCCTCTCAGGTTATGTCGATATAGGACTCGTTTTACTGTGGATATAGATACTTTGTACCTGTTTCCTCCAGCGTCTTCACAAGGTATTTTGCTGTTGTTCTGGGATTGATTTGCACATTTTGCATCAAAAAACGTTCATCTCTAGGAGACGGAACGCGTCTCCTTCCTGAGCGGTATGGCGGCTCCGTGGTCCCATGGTGTTTATACTTGCGTTCTATTGTTTGTACAGATGAACGTCGTACCTTCAGTCATTTGGAAATTGTTCCCAAGGATGAACCAGACTTGTGGAGGTCTACAATTGTTTTTTCTGAGGTCTTGGCTGATTTCTTTTGATTTTCCCATGATGTCAAGCAAAGTGGCACTGAGTTTGAAGGTAGGCCTTGAAATACATCCACAGGTACACCTCCAATTGACTCAGGCTAATTGACATAATTTATCAGAAGCTTCTAAAGCCATGACATAATTTTCTGGAATTTTCCAAGCTGTTTAAAGGCACAGTCAACTCGGTGTATGTAAACTTCTGACCCACTGGAATTGTTATACAGTGAATTATAAGTGAAATGATCTGTCTGTAAACAATTGTTGGAAAAATGACTTGTGTCTTGCACAAAGTAAATGTCCTAACCGACTTGCCAGAACTATAGTTTGTTCACATGAAATTTGTGGAGTGGTTGAAAAACAAGTTTTATTGACTCCAACCTAAGTATATGTAAAATTCAGACTTCAACTGTATGTTAATTATTAGATATTTCCTTTGTCTGTTTCTTACAGATATTTTCTTCACGTACAAGAAAATGCACTGTGACTATGCTATATTCTGCATCTATACACTTAGTATACAAAACATTAAGAACACCTGCTCTTTCCATGACATATATTGACCAGGTGAATCCAGGTGAAACCTATTATCTTTTATTTATGTCACTTGTTAAATCCACTTCAGTCAGTGTAGATGAAGGGGAGGAGACAGGTTAAAGAAGGATTTCTAAGCCTTGAGACAATTGCGACATGGATTGTGTACTTGTGCCATTCAGAGGGTGAATGGGTAAGACAAAATATTCAAGTGCCTTTGAACGGGGTATGGCAGTAGGTGCCAGGCGCACCGGTTTGTGTCAAAACACTGCTGGGTTTTTCACACTCAAGTTTCCCATGTGTATCAAGAATGGCCAAAGGACATCCAGCCACTTGATACAACTGTTGGAAGCATTGGAGTCAACATGGACCAGCATCCCTGTGGAGAGCTTTCAACACCTTGTGGAGTCCATGCCCCGATTAACTTGAGTCTGTTCTGCAACTTAATATTAGGAAAGTGTTCCTAATGTTTGGTATACTCAGTGTATGTACAGTGTTTTTTTTCTCTATCTACTGTATGTATTTATGCATGTACTGTATGTGCCAGTGTGTGTGTATTCTATGGGTTTGCATTTTGTTCTCTCTGAACTTTGTCTCAATCGCGCTCAGGAAATGGTGGAATCGCCAACGCACCTGATGTTGGCAAGTCAGTTGGTAAATACGGTGAGTGCCATACATTTCTCTAAATCACTGAGAATATGTCAATCTGAATTCTATCACTATTATTTTCTAATATATTCATTGCACTGCTTACACAAACAGGAAATGGTGGTCTACCCTATGGATCTCAGACTCTTGGATTGGGTGCCGAATCCAAATCCTCTGGAAAATACGGTAAATTTATCAATCAAATGTATTTAATGAAGCCCTTTTTACATCAGGAGTTGTTACAAATTGCTTTAAAGATAACCAGCCTAAAACCCCAAACATCAAGCAATGCAGAGGTTTTAGCTTCCCTAGAAAGCTGGAACCTAGGTAGAAACCTAGAGAGGAACCAGGCTTGCAGAGGTGTCCAGTTCTCTTCTGTCTGTAAGGGGGCAGGGGGTCAATGGTTGAACCAGTACTGGTTGAACCAGTAGGGCTAGTTTTTCTTTAAGGTGTTTAAGCCAGGCCTAGGCTTAATCTGTGTTAAGGAAACCGGACCCTAAAAACAGGATTTAATTCTGTTTCAGGCGGGCTAGGCACTGGAATGGGAGGGGATCCTGCACCTGGAAAATATGGTGAGCTACCTCATTTCTATCTGAAAAGGACCTCTATAATCCAGACAGACCTATGCAATATCTGATGAAATATAATAATAATGGATGTTCTCATGCATGGTATAGGCCTAGTAAATAAAAAAGGTCATTTCTTATAGTTCCAATGCAGCAGTTTATATCTCAATATCAAATCATTTATGTGTAACAATTAAGCACCTTACTGTGATTGTTTTCTATTAAAGTGGTCAACAAGAAACAAAAATAGCTTCTTAGCAAAGAGACATTTCTAGAAGAATTTTGCTAAGGGATGGATGATCGAAATTTACAGAATTGATACCTGATGGAAAATAGGGGAGGGTCATGCTTTTTACATTTCAGTCAAGGGGAGGGTTTAGAGTTTTTTTTCTTCCAAAATCTAGTCCAGGTTAGGGTCCTGTTATTTGTAATTGATGACATTTCAATATTTCTCTGTTTTAGAATTAGTTGCTTACTTGGATATATATCGAAGTGTTCCCAATGCCGCCCTTCATCTCTGATTCTCTGCTGGGCGCGCAATATCAAGTGCGCCTATAGCCTATTTAATGTGGTCTCAATCAAATGGTCCATAGCCTATAGGCAAGGAAGTGCAAGCTCGTAGAAGCACAGAGCAAAGTTATATTTCTAAGATAGCTGCCGGGATGGTGTAAGTAAAACCAGGCAGCATTACACACGGCAAAGGATATTCCAACCCTGAGCCCCGGCCTGCTCTTGCTGATCAAAAACTTTTTTGTGTGCTGCCTAACCAATGGTGTGACGTGTAGGCCTACGGTGGCAGTTCAGGAAGAGAGTCAAAGGCTTCTTCCAATTTTTATTTATTTGGCCTAGTCCAAAAAAATGCACTATCATGCGCGCAGACTAACCTATAGCCTTTGTTCTGTTCAGTTTGAGAAGGAGGTCGCAAATATTTTTTTATTTAACCCTTATTTAACTAGGCAAGTCAGTTTAGAATAAATTCTTATTTACAATGACTGCCTACCCTGGCCAAACCCGGACGACGCTGGGCCAATTGTGCATCGCCCCATGGGACCCCCAATCATGGCCGGAAGTGATACAGCCTGGATTCGGACCAGGGACTGTAGTGACGCCTCTTGCACTGAGATGCAGTGCCTTAGACCGCTGCATGGTGCAGGAGGACCGGAGATCAACTTTGATAGCTTGCTACTACTGTAGATTTAAAAATAGATTTTTATTAAAAACTGAGTGTACAAAACATTAGGAACTCTTTCCACGACATAGACTGACCATGTGAATCCAGGTGAAAGTCATAATCCCTTATTGATGACACCTTTTAAATCCACTTCAATCAGTGTAGATGAAGGGAGGAGACTTTTAAGCCTTGAGACAATTGAGACATGGATTGTGTGTGTGCCACTTAGTGGGTGATTGGGCAAGAAAACATTTTAAGTGCCCTTGAACGGGCTACGGTAGCAAGTGCCAGGCGCACCGGTTTATGTCAAGAACTGCAACGCTGCTGGGTTTTTCACACTCAACAGTTTCCCGTGCGTATGAAGAATGGTCCACCACCCAAAGAACATCCAGCCAACTTGATACAACTGTGGGAAGCATTGGAGTCGACATGCACCAGCATCCCTGTGGAGTCCATGCCCCGAATAATTGAGGCTGTTCTGAGGGCAAAAGGGGTGCAACTCAATATTAGGAAGGTGTTCCGAATATTTTGTACACTAGTGTTTTATCAGAGTTATTGACCTCACGGTAAGCCAGATTCAAGAAACTAACATTCTGGTGCTGACACTTGAAGCAGCAGCCGCCACACAATCAATCGGAAATGGACAGCTCATGGTGCTGAAAGTATGCAAATTCGAGTAGGCATAATTAATTTAAACCGTCTTAAATTAAAATTAACTTCACTAACAACAATGGGGCCTACCTCTGTGTGCTGTTAAGTTAAAACCAAGACTCGAATTGAGGGGGTATGAGAGGGTATGTCATAGACCTACCTTTTATTAGAGAAAATGGCAATGACAACAAAAGCACAGGCCTGCCCTTTGTTAGCTTAAGATTTTGAAGAAAATAAAACAGATCCGATTATATAACGTGTCCTATAATGCTTTGGTCCGTGATGCTTTATACTATAAACAAGCTGAAAATACTCGGGAAAGATGTGACTCAGATACGTAAGGGGATATTAATCTTCTATAGCCGAGGAGACAAACAATTTACTTTCCTTGGGAAGTAATCTAATTCTTTCACTATCAATTGATTAAGCTATTCACTTTCTGTACAATAGATGGTTTTAAGGGAAACACTTGTGACCTTCTCTTGTTGGGTTACAAATCACAGAAGAGTTAAGCAGTTAAAGCTGAAATGTTTCTGCTATCGTAGACCTGGGGTGGAACGGTGGGCCAACTTTTGAAAGTACCATGCTCAGATTCCTAATGATGTCTCACACAAGACCCTGATTTGGCATTGGAGAAATATGACAGATAGGCCTATGCGTTCATCTATCTGTCCATTCTTAGCCTGTAATTTCAGTAATTTGTGTGCTATTAAAAAAGGTTCTGCGAATATGTAAAATGACATAGAATTGCATGACATTTTTTATAAAAGGCAACTTTTTCTCAGACCTGGAAATACGATGATAGATTCATGCAATGCTTTAATTACAAAGGAGATGTTTCCACCCCTACTCTTGTCCACCGTGGTCTGCGTACCCACAACCTTCTGGCCCGCAAACCTGTGCTCTATCAAAATTCACACGTTGCCATGTAATGCTTACAGGACGAAAAACGGTTTCTAAAACGGCATATCTAAGGCTCTGGTCTGTTCAAAAAGTGAGGGTAAACAGTAGACATGGTGTCTGCTATTCACTTAGTTTTTATTATTATTTTAGGTATAGGGAAGGTTCACTCCGTTTCTCTTTCAAGCGATCAGGGAGGGTTTATTTCAAAAATATTTTGCTGAAGGGAGGGCCATCCATTTTCATTTCAAAGAGGTGTGATTTTCTCCATATAACCCTTATTATATAATACGTTCACTCCCTGAGTGTGGGGAGGGGAAAACTGAACATTTGCTGTTATTGTCATAGGTTTGGAACTCTTATTGGTCTACTAACTAATTTACCTCCTGATGATGTCACCAGGCAGGCCAAAACTCCATCCCACCAAAAGAGGCTGACATTTCAGCCGGCCTTTTCAAACCGCTCTTACACTAAAAGAGCTGTATTATTCCAACTTCATAGTGTTTTTGACTGCACTGGGCCTTTAATAACGTGAAATGGATGCAACAAATAATTAATTTCAGGCAACTTGGATCTACAAAATGCCTAGTTACAGGTCATTTCCTCCAATGGTGTAATGCAATGAAATCTCTCTCACCCTAGGATATGGTGCACCCTATGATGGGCAACGTCTTGGCCTAGGGGGTGATCCTGGGAAATCAGCTGGCAAGTATGGTAAATGCCTCTTTCACCTTTTATCACCACCATCCAACCACATCAAACCAGACCAGAGCTACACGCTCTCACCATTCAAACCCTCTTCTTACCAGTTCATTGCCAACGCTGTGGCCTATTTTATGCTCAGCAAGAAAGAGCAAGCTGCTTACCACCTTGAATATTAGTTTTTGTTTTTTAAAGCTCAAAATAAGTGACCAAAACTACATTGCTATTCCTGGGACTCGCATTGAGCTAGGCTACTCATAGGCCTACAAGAGCTATTATAAATAGAAAGAGGAGAGGTGAAGAGAGAGGCCAGTGGATCTGATGCCATCTGGAGATTCATGAATTATTCAAGATGGGAACAGTGAAGACAGCAGGATGTGTAAAATTAGGATCTGTCATTTGTAGGCCTACGCTGCCATGCTCTTCTTTTTTTGTTGCCTACAGTGCATTCGGAAGGTATTCAGACCCCTTGACTTTTTCCACATTTTTCTACGTGGTTCCCTCATTTCAGTGCCTCTCCGCCTCTTTCTCTCCCTTCCTCCCTCCTATTCGTGCAGGCTATGGAGAGATGCCATACGAGCCTCAGCCTCTTGGACTTGGCCCCGATTCTGGTAAATCGAATGGAAAATATGGTATGGCTGTCTTTGGCTTTTACTTCATGTTCTTTCGCTGCTTTCTTTACATATACCTTTCTTTACGTATGTATGCATTGCACTGGTGTTTATGTACCATGCTGTCTGCTGTTACTGTTGTGCTTCAAGTTTAAAGATAAAATATAGAAGTTTAGGTTTTTCTAAGCATACTGCACGTATGTATTGTGTTGTTCTTTATTTTGTGCTATTCTTTATGCCGCCATTGTCTAAGCAAGAGGTGTGCTAATAATGTATGCCCAATCAAACATACTTTGCTGGGGGTTTTTACAGGACAGGGTAGGTTGCCATACGAGCCTCACCCTCTTGGGCTCGGTCCAGATGCTGGAAAATCTGCAGGCAAATATGGTGAGACTCAGCAAACCTGGGGTGTATTAATATATTTTTTTAAACTTAGCAAAACATTTTGCACGTTTTGCAACGGAAAATGTTTTGCAACGAAAACAAGTTTCTACTTGACAAATTCATGTAGGTCCCTCTTCGTTTCGTTTGCCTCCATTATGTTCCTATTGAATACACCCCTTGCACCCTCCATCTTTCTGCCGTCTGACATGTCTATTTTCTCTGTGGTTGCCATGTTAGGGGGCGGTGCACCAGAATCCTATGCACCAGAACCTCTTGGCCTTGGTGGTGAAGGACAGAAATCTGCTGGGAAATATGGTGAGACTTTTGTCGTATTTCACATTGCTATTGTTTTTTCATTATTGTTCATTCTGTCATCTCTTCCTACCCATCTTAAAGCTACTCGCTGTAAAAGAGCTGCAATTTCTTTGTGAATCAAATACTTGACCAGTACTCTAGTCCTCACCTGTCCTGGCTTTTCTCCACAGGTAACCTTGGACCATACGAGCCACAGACCCTTGGATCAGTCACTGATGGCAAATCCACCGGACAATACGGTAGATACATCTCTTCTTTAAAGCCACACTTTCAAATTGTATATAGGCCCAATGAAAGGGTGACCATTTGCCTCTTGCTCTATGAAATGAATCAATAAGTGCTACATTGTCCGAACCCCCTTTTAATCTCATCTGCTCTCTTTTCTCTGTCATTAGAAAATCCTATGCCTTATGAGCCTTTGCCCCTCGAATCAGAGACTGTCGGAAAGTCATACGGTAACGGTAGGAGTGTAGTGGTGAATGGTAGATATTTGTTTTTGCTCAAAGATACAGTAGCCTGTTCCCAGATCTGTTTGTGCTGTCTTGTCAACTCTGTCACTCATTGACATGTTTGGCAATGACAACAACCATAGGAGTTTGCTATAGGCATATAGCACAAAAAGATGTTGGACCAGCCTAACATATCTCATGCATCTCCCAGTAGATCTGCCGCTTTCAAGGAGCGGGACACTAATCCGGGCGCTTTTAAGAAATCGCACTATGCCCTCAGATGAACCATCAAACAAGCAAAGCCTCAATACAGGATTAAGATTGAATCCCTACTACACCGGCTCTGACACTCATCGGATGTGGCAGGACTTGAAAACTATTAGACTACAAAGGGAAACCCAGACGCGAGCTGCCCAATGACACAAGCCTACCAGATGAGCGAAATGCCTTTTTATGCTCGCTTCGAGACAAGCAACACTGAAGCATGCACGAGAGCACCAGCTGTTCTGGATGACTGTGTGATGACGCTCTCGGTAGCCGATGTGATCAAGACCTTTAAACAGGTCAACATTCACAAAGCCGCAGGGCCAGATGGATTACCAGGACATGTACTCAAAACATGCCTGGACCAACTGGCAAGTGTCTTCACTGACATTTTCAACCTCTCCCTGACTGAGTCTGTAATACCTACATGTTTTAAGCAGACCACCATAGTCCCTGTGCTCAAGGAAGCAAAGGTAACCTGCCTAAATGATCACCGCCCGTAGCAATCACATTGGTAGCCATGAAGTGCTTTGAGAGGGTGGTTATGGAACACATCAACAGCATCCTCCCGGATACCCTAGACCCACTCCAATTCACGTACCGCCCCAACAGATCCACAGATGACGCAATCCCACTCCGCACTGCCCTTTCCCACCTGGACAAAAGGAACACCTATGTGAGAATGCTGTTCACTGACTACAGCTCAGCGCTCAACACCATAGTGCCCACGAAGCTCATCACTAAGCTAAGGACCCTGGAACAGTGGTAGGCCTGATCACCGACAACGATGAGACAGCCTTTAGGGAAGAGGTCAGAGAACTGGCAGTGTGGTGCCAGGACAACATCCTCTCCCTAAACGTGATCAAGACAAAGGAGTTGATCGTGGACTACAGGAAAAGACGGGCTGAACAGGCCCCCATTAACATCAACGGGGCTATAGTGGAGCGGGTCAAGAGTTTCAAGTTCCTTGGTGTTCACATCACCAACGAACTATCATGGTCCAAACACACCAAGACAGTTGTTAAGAGGGCACGACAACACCTTTTCCCCCTCAGGAGACTGAAAAGATTTGGCATGGGTCCCCAGATCCTCAAAGTTCTACAGCTGGACGATTGAGAGCATCCTGACCGGTTGCATCATTGCCTGTTATGGCAACTGCTTGGCCTCCGACCGAAGGCACTACAGAGCCACCCTAGTCATAGGCTGTTCTCAATGCTACCAACCGGCAAGCGGTACCGGAGCGCCAAATCTAGGACCAAAAGGCTCCTTATTAACGGCTTCTACCCCCAAGCCTGCTGAACAATTAATCAAATGGCCACCGAACTATTACATTGACACCTCCCCACCCCCTCCATTTGTTTTGTACACTGCTGCTACTCACCGTTTATTATCTATACATAGTCACTTCACCCCTACCTACATGTACAAATTACCTCAACTAACCTGTACCCCTGCACACTGACTCGGTACCAGTACCCCCTGTATATAGCCTAGTTATTGTTATGTTATTGTGTTACGTTTCAAAAATCTTGTTGAACTGCGCTATTGGTTAAGGGCTTGTAAGTAAGCATTTCACGGTAAGGTTTACACTTGTTGAATTCGGCGCATGTGACAAATAAAGTTTGATTTGATTTAATCTCCCCTTCTCAGAGAGAATAGGAGAAATAGCACCAGCACAACCTACTAGACTTGAAGAAGAGGGAAAATCTACTGACAAATATGGTATGAATTGTCTGGACATACATTGACTTAATTTATATCGTTTGTTTTCTGTGTTTGTCTGGACATGCATCAAAGTGAATTTATATGATTTGGTTTTCTGTATCCAAATGTATTTATTTAATCCCAATGTACTCTTTACATTTCAGGCAATGGGGGTTATATAAATGGACAAGTTCAGCCAGAAGGTAACGAAAGCACCCAGTTGTCTAGTTACTACACTTGCAAATCATGTAAAATTTTAATAGAACTTCAATAATCTCAACTTTCATTTGTCTATGCTCATACACTACAGAAACATAATTATAGTTACATCAGTAGTTCCAAACCCAGTATTAGGTGTCTGCTATAGCAACAACGTTCTTGTACATGACATGACCAAAAGTATGTGGACACCTGCTCGTCGAACATCTCATTCCAAAATCATGGGCATTAATATGGAGTTGGTCCCCCCTTTGCTGCTATAACAGCTTCCACTCTTCTGGGAAGGCTTTCCACTAGATCAGGTATTCCCAAACTGGGGTACACGCAATGCCATTGGGGGTATGCCAAATAAAAATGTGATTCATTTTAAAAATACATACAAACATAGTTTTTTCTTCACATTTTCAAACAGTCCATTTAGTAAGGCCCGCGTCCATAGAGACACATACCAGCTCTACTGGTAGTACTGCTACTACCAGCAGTACTACACCTGCACCTGTCGACAACACAAGTTGTACTGCTTCCATGAGCACATCCAATGCTAGCATCAGTAATTCTACATTTGTTGTTAGCCCAGCTAGCATGGACACTGACAGTTGTGAATCTGATGCAGCCGAAGAGCTACTGCCCCCTTACCTGGAAAATCACCGAACAGACAGGGACGTTGGACCATCGAAGAGGTGCAAGTGTGATGAGAACTACATTGATTTGGGGTTCACTTATATTGGGAGTAGTGCCGTTCCTCAGCCAATGTGTTATATGTGCAAAAGTATTATCTCACAACTCGATGAAACCTTCACTCGTACCAGACATTTATAGAAACAAAAAATGCCAATTTGAAAGATGTGCCACATTTAGTTTTTTGTGAGAATTAAGGTGATTTTCAAGTAGTAAGGCATGTATAAAAGCAACAGATACATTAATAAGAAGGGCCTAGAAGCGTCTTATATGGTGAGCTACCGAGTGACGAGGACAGGCAAGCCCCATACTATTGTGTTGGACTTAATTCTTCCTGCTGCCACAGATATGGATGGGACAATGCTTGGGGAAAAGGCCAAAGAAACTATACAGACAATGTCTCCATCAAACACTGTTTCACGACGCATCAGTGACATGGCAGGAGATGTTTTGAAACAATTACTGCTTCGTATACACGCCAGTGAATTCTATGCGTTACAGCTGGATGAGTCAACAGACGTGGCGGGCCTGGCACAGCTCCTGGTACATGTCCGTTATGTTTATGGGGGGGGGGTCAATTAAGGAAGACATCCTCTTCTGCAAACCACTGCAAACCAGAATAACAGGAGAGGATCTTTGTAAAGTACTGAACAGCTTTGTGACATCAAATGGACATTGGTGGTCAAGATGTGTTGGTATCTGTACTGATGGCACAAAAGCAGTGAGACATAGTGGAGTGGTAACGCGCGTGCAAGCAGTTGCTTCCGACGCCACTTGGGTACACTGCAGCATCCACAAGAGGCTCTTACTGCCAAGGGAATGCCTGACAGCTTGCAAGACGTTTTGGACACTCTTGTGAAAATGGTTAACTTTGTTAAAGCAAGGCCCCTGAACTCAATGCGTATTTTCTGTACTATGCAATGTGATGGGCTGCGACCATGTAACACTTTTACAACATACAGTAGTGTGCTGGTTATCAAGGGGCAAAGTATTGATTTTTTTTTTAATTGAGAGACTAGCTCTCTCTAGTTCTCTTTACTGACCAAAAGTTTCACTTGTCCGACCGCTTGCATGATGACGAGTTTCTCACACGGCTGTCCTACAGTGGCTTGCGAAAGTATTCACCCCCATTGGCATTTTTCCTATTTTGTTGCCTTACAACCTGGAATTAATATTTTTTTTTTTGGGGGGGGGGGGGGGGGGGGGGTGTTGTATCATTTCATTTGCACACAATGCCTACCACTTTGAAGATGCAAATATGTTTTGTGTGAAACAAACAAGAAATAAGACAAATAAAATGGAAAACTTTGAGAGTGCATAACTATTCACCTCCCCAAAGTCAATACTTTGTAGAGCCACCTTTTATAGCAATTACAGCTGCAAGTCTCTTGGGGTATGTCTCTATAAGCTTGGCACATCTAGTCACTGTGATTTTTGCCCATTATTCAAGGCAAAACTGCTCCTTCAAGTTGGATTGGTTCTGCTGGTGTACAGCAAACTTGAAGTCATGCCACATATTCTCAATTGGATTGAGGTCTGGGCTTTGACTAGGCCATTCCAAGACATTTAAATGTTTCCCCTTAAACCACTCGAGTGATGCTTTAGCAGTATGCTTAGAGTCGTTGTCCTGCTGGAAGGTGAACCTCTGTCCCAGTCTCAAATCTCTGGAAGACTGAAACAGGTTTCCCTCAAGAATTTCGCCATCCATCATTCCTGACCAGTTTCCCAGTCCCTGCCGAGGAAAAACATCCCCACCGCACGATGCTGCCACCACCATGCTTCACTGTGGGGATGGTGTTCTCGGAGTGATGCGGTGTTGGGTTTGCGCTAGGAATAGCGTTTTTCTTTTTACATTTTTTTTTTTATTTTAATTTTTTAATTTTACCCCTTTTTCTCCCCAATTTCGTAGTATCCAATTGTTGTAGTAGCTACTATCTTGTCTCATCGCTACAACTCCCGTACGGGCTCAGGAGAGACGAAGGTTGAAAGTCATGCGTCCTCCGATACACAACCAACCAAGCCGCTGCTTCTTTAACACAGCGCACATCCAACCCGGAAGCCAGCCGCACCAATGCGCCGGAGGAAACACCGTGCACCTGGCCACCTTGGTTAGCGTACACTGCGCCCAGCCCGCCACAGGAGTCGCTGGTGCGCGATGAGACAAGGACACCCCTACCGACCAAGCCCTCCCTAACCCGGGCGACGCTAGGCCAATTGTGCGTCGCCCCACAGACCTCCCGGTCGCGGCCGGTTACGACAGAGCCTGGGCGCGAACCCAGGGACTCTGATGGCACAGCTGGTGCTGCAGTACAGCGCCCTTAACCACCCAGGAGGCCGGAATAGCGTTTTTCTTGATGGCCAAAAAGCAAAATGTTTGTCTCATCTGACCAGCATGCCTTCTTCGATATGTTTGGGGAGTATCACACATGCCTTTAGGCGAACACCAAACACGTTTGCTTATTTTTTTCTTTAAGCAATGGCTTTTTTCTGGCCACTCTTCCATAAAGCCCAGCTCTGTGGAGTGTACGGCTTAAAGTGGTTCTATAGACAGATACTCCAATATCTGCTGTGGCGCTTTGCAGCTCCTTCAGGGTTATCTTTGGTCTCTGTGCTGCCTCTCTGATTAATGCCTTCCTGGCCTGATCCGTGAGTTTTGGTAGGCGGCCCTCTTGGCAGGTTTGTTGCCATATTCTTTCCATTTTTTAATAATGGATTTAACGGTGCTCTGTGGATGTTCAAAGTTAAGGATATTTTTTTTTTTAACGCAACCCTGATCTGTACTTCTCCACAACTTTGTCTCTGACCTGTTTGGAGAGCTCCTTGGTCTTCATGGTGCCGCTTGCTTGTTGGTACCTCTTGCTTAGTGGTGTTGCAGACTCTGGGGCCTTACAGAGCAGGTGTATATATACTGAGATCATGTGACAGATCATGTGACACTTAGATTGCACACAGGTGGACTTTATTGAACTAATTATGTGACTTCTGAAGGTGATTGGTTGCACCAGATCTTATTTAGGGGCTTCATAGCAAAGGGGGTGAATACATATGCAAGCACCACTTTTCAATTTTTTTATTTTTAGAATAAAATAAAAAAAAAATTAAAAATTCGCTTCACCAATTTGGACTATTTTGTGTATGTCCATGACATGAAATCCAAATAAAAATCCATTTAAATTACAGGTTGTAATGCAACAAAATAGGAAAAACGCCAAGTGGGATGAATTATTTTGCAAGGCACTGTATCTGGGTGATGTATTTTCTCGCCTGAATGATCTGAATCTAGAATTACAGGGACTCTCCACAACTATCTTCAATGTGCAGGACAAAATTGAGGCTTTGATTAAGAAGTTGGAGCTCTTCTCTGTCTACATTAACAAGGACAACACGCAGGTCTTTCCATCATTGTATGATTTTTTGTGTGCAAATTAACTTACGCTTACGGACAATTTCAAATGTGATATAGCGAAGCACCTGAATGAGTTGGGTGCGCAATTATGCAGGTACTTTCCTGAAACAGATGACACAAACTGGATTTGTTATCCATTTCATGCCCTGCCTCCAGTCCACTTACCGATATCTGAACAAGAGAGCCTCATCGAAATTGCAACAAGCGGTTTTGTGAAAATTGAATTTAATCAGAAGCCACTGCCAGATTTCTGGATTGGGCTGCGCTCAGAATATCCTGCCTTGGCAAATCGAGCTGTTAAGACACTGATGCCCTTTGCAACCACGTGAGACTCTCCAATACAACCCACATTGCAGAGTTATGAGCATCCTTTCAAGCACACCTTTTTCATTAACCTGTGGTGGGTTATTCACAATTTTCGATTAACAAATAAGGTTTCATATGTAAGATGGTTAAATAAAGAGCAAAATGATTGATTATTATTATATTATTATTTGTGCCCTGGTCCTATAAGAGCTCTTTGTCAGTTCCCACGAGCCGGGTTGTGACACAAACTCACACTCATTCTTATGTTTAATAAATGTATCGTATAGTTTGTGTGTGGCAGGCTTACAATGATGGAAAAAAAAAACTTTTGAGAGTGTGCTGACCCTGGTGCTGGTGGAGGTTTGAATGTTTGAAGGGGTACAGGACTATAAAAAGTTTGGGAACCACTGCACTAGATGTAGGAACATTGTTGCAGGGACTTGCTTCCATTCAGCCACAAGAGCATTAGTGAGGTCAGGCACTGATGTTGGGCGATTAGGCCTGGCTCACAGTCAGCATTTAAATTAATCCCAAAGGTGTTCGATCGGGTTGAGGTCAGGGCTCTGTGCATGCCAGTCAAGTTCTTCCACACCTATCTCGACAAACCATTTCTGTATGGACCTCGCTTTGTGCATTGGGGCATTGTCTTGCTGAAACAGGAAAGGGCCTTCCCTAAACTCTTTCCACAAAGTTGGAAGTACAGAATCGTCTAGAATGACATTGTAAGCTGTAGCGTTAAGATTTCCCTTTAATGGAACAAAGGGGCCTAGCCCAAGCTATGAAAAACAGCCCCAGACCATTATTGCTCCACCACCAAACTTTACAGTTTGTGTGCTGACTTCCAGAGGCAGTTTGGAACTCGGTAGTGAGTGTTGAAATCGAGGACAGACTATTTGTACGCGCTACATACTTCAGCATCAGGCGGTCCCATTCTGTGAGCTTGTGTGGCCTACCACTTCGGGGCTGAGACATTGTTGCTCCTAAACGTTTCCACTTTACAATAACAGCACTTACAGTTGACCGGGGCAGCTCTAGCAGGGCAGAAATTTGACGAACTGACTTGTTGGAAAGGTGGCATCCTATGACGGTGCCATGTTGAAAGTCACTGAACTCTAAAGTAAGACCATTCTGCTGCCAATGTTTATCTATGGGGATTGAATGGCTGTGTGCTCGATTTTATACACCTGTCAGCAACGGGTGTGGCTGAAATAGCCAAATCCACTAATTTGAAGGGGTGTCCACATACTTTAGTATATATAGCATATCTCCGTGTGTTTCATATTTTGTTCAGTGTCAGTCTTTGTGTTCATCCTGATTGTGCATCTCCTTTTGCATCTCCGTGTGCTATACAAACCCTCCCCTTCTTTCTCCCCTTCTTTCATCCCTCATTCATCCTGCCATGCCATCCACACCTCCTCTCTTCTATAAAATCCCTTAATTCTCTTTCCTCAGTTGTCTCCTTCCCCCCAGCTCCCACTCCTTGGCCCTCCATCTCCTATCCCCCCATCCCCTCATTTGTGCCCGTAGTGTCCTTCTTCCCCCCCGAGGCCCCTGCCGCAGCTGTTTCAGAGGCCCCACCCAAGCCTGTGGGCACTGCCAGCCTCTCCCTTGCATCTGCGCCCAGCACCCAAATGAAAGCCCCGCCACACGGGCCTGACACTGCGTTGCTTCAGCCACCGCACCAGATAAACATTCAGCAGCACCTCAAGCTGCACATTCACCCGCAGGGCAAATCATGGCGAGGTAAAAAGTACAGTCCAAGCAGACCCAGCTTATGTTCATTAGGGCACGCAATGCAAAAACGCTTTAAAACGGTTGGCAATTGATAATGGAAATGAGAGTTTCTTATTGGACAAGTCCCGGTAGAGTCCCTCCCTGTTTCAGTCGTTTTTTTCCCGTTAAATGCATATTGAACATGACCTAGTGCCAATGGAGTAAGAAGAGTGGAGCAAAGTTGAGTTCACATCACCACTTTGAGCAAGACACCATGAGCTTGATTGTATTTTGACTAAGGGATTATGGTAACCAGTCAGAAGTCAAATAGACCATAGACTGTATTGATAGGAGATTGGATCCTGGAAAGTAGAGTAGCAGTAAAGATAGAACAGCGTTGCACACCTGCTAGCTTCACATAGCTATTGCTTTGTGCTTTGTGCTTTGCTTTGCTACCCCTAAACTCACTTGTTTTTACCTTTTTTTTAATACAATATATCCTGATTTAAGTAGCCAGCCAACCTTTAGAAATAACAAATACAACCTTATGGAACAATCCTTGGATAGCTTTTCAGAATTCATTGATAAATTGGCCCACATGGAAAACTAAAAGCATAGAAACCATAAATGACTTGGTAATAGGAAATACATTTATTTCCATGATAGCTTTAAAAAGCAATTTTGGGTCGATCAATGTAGATCTTTTCAAATGCATATTTTATGTCACAAAATGTATATTTGAAATCTGGACATCAGAGCAATCTTGAGGGAATCTTATTTGAGTCAGAAAAGGATATTCATATTATAGGTAATCTATAGAAAACCTTACAACTAACAATCTCTTACCAAAAAATATAAACTATTGGAACCAAGATGGATGGAATGTTGGAACATAACTAACCGGGTAACAGTTAATGAAAATGTATGCTTAATCCAATATAAATTAATGTATAGAATGTATTATACAAGAGACAATTCACAAATTCTACAGCACAATGGCATAGTCATGTCTGAAGTGTAAACTACTAATGATTCAATAATTTATGCCTTCTTGGAATGTTGCAAAATTCAAACGTTATGGGCGGAGTTACAAAGATTGATGTTTCAGAGGTATTGAAATGTAAATGTATTTTTTAATTCATCTGTGTATATTTCAAGACATGACAAATGAGGGCGCAGTGAGATACCCAATGAGTTGGACAATAACCTTCTCATCAATTATAATTTAAAAAATTCTACTCAAACTGGAAATCAGCCCATCCTCCGGTGTTCACGCAATGGAAAGGTCAAATGTTTAATAATCTCAAAAATTGAAAGAACGTGGGCGACGGAGAGAAACAAAATTGTGCAGTTTGAGGCCATGTGGCAGAAAGTGATAAGGGCACTGGAGATAGGGGTGGGTGCTAGTGGGTCTGGGCAGGTGTGATGTTTGTATGATGATAGTCATTTGTATGTGTATGTTGTCTATTGTTTGTAAAATATCAAATCACATCTTTAAAAAATATATACACTACCGTTCAAAAGTTTTAGAACACCTACTCATTCAAGGGTTTTTCTTTTATTTTTTACTATTTTCTACATTGTAGAATAATAGTGAAGACATCAAAACTATGAAATAACACAGGGAATCATGAAGTAACCAAAAAAGTGTTAAACAAATCAAAATATATTTTATATTTGAGATTCTTCAAATAGCCACCCTTTGCTTTGATGACGGCATTGCACTCTTGGCATTCTCTCAACCAGCTTAATCTGGAATGCTTTTCTAACAGTCTTGAAGGAGTTCCCACATATGCTGAGCACTTTTTGGCTGCTTTTCCTTCACTCTGTGGTCCGACTCATCCCAAACAATCTCAATTTCAAATCAAATCGTATTAGTCACATGCGCCAAATACAACCTTACAGTGAAATGCTTACTTACAAGCCCCTAACCGACAGTGCAGTTTAAAAAAATATGGATAAGAATAAGAGAAAAGTAACATGTAATTAAAGAGCAGCAGTAAAAAAAATAATGATAGGTGGGTGCCAGTACGGAGTCAATGTGCAGGGGCACCGGTTGGTTGAGGTAGTATGTACATGTAGGTAGAGTTAATTAAATTGACAATGCATAGATGACAACAGAGTGTGGCAGGGAGGGCAATGCGAATAGTCTGGGTATTCATTTGACCAGATGTTTAGGAGTATTATGGTTTGGGGGTAAAAGCTGTTTAGAAGCCTCTTCAACCTAGACTTGGTGCTCCAGTAGCAGAGAGAACAGTCTATGACGAGGGTGGCTGGAGTCTTTGACAATTTTTAGGTCCTTCCTCTGACACCACCTGAAATAGAGGTCCTGGGTGGCAGGAAGCTTGGCCCTGGTGATGTACTGGGCTGTACACACTACCACCTGCAGTGTCTTGCGGTCAGAGGCCGAGCAATTGCCATACCAGGCAGTGATGCAACCAGTCGGAATGCTCTCAATGGTGCAGCTGTAGAACCCTTTGAGGATCTGAGGACCCATGCCAAATGGGAATAGGTTTTGTCGTGCCGCTTCACGACTGTCTTGGTGTGCTTGGACCATGTTAGTGTGTTGGTGATGTGGACACCAAGGAACTTGAAGCTCTCAACCTGCTCCACTGCAGCTCCGTCGATGAGAATGGGGGCGTCTTGATCACGTTGTTCTCGGTGATCAGGCCTACCACTGATGTGTTATCTGCAAATTTAATGATGGTGTTGGAGTCGTGCTTGACCATACAGTCATTGATGAACAAGGAGTACAGGAGGGGGCTGAGCACACACCCCTGAGGGGTCCCTGTGTTGAGGATCAATGTGGCGGATGTGTTGTTACCTACCATTACCATCTGGGGGGCAGCCCGTCAGGAAGTTCAGGATCCAGTTGCAGAGGGAGGTGTTTAGTCCCAGGGTCCTTAGCGTATTAATGAGCTTAGAGGGCACTATGGTGTTGAACGCTGAGCTGTGGTCTATGAATAGCATTCTCACATAGGTCCATAGGTCCTTTTGTCTAGGTGGGAAAGGGCAGTGTGGAGTGCAATAGAGACTGCATCATCTGTGGATCTGTTGGGGTGGTATGCAAATTGGAATGGGTCTAGGGTTTCTGGGATGATGGTGTTGATGTGAGCCATGACCAGCCTTTCAAAGCATTTCATGGCTACAGACGTGAGTGCTATGGGTCGGTAGTCATTTAGGCAGGTTACCTTAGTGTTCTTGGGCACAGGCACTATGGTGGTCTGCTTAAAACATGTTGGTTTTACAGACTCAGACAGGGAGAGGTTGAAAATGTCAGTGAAGACACTTGCTAGTTGTTCAACGCATGCTAGCAGTACACGTCCTGGTAATCTGTCTGGCCCTGCGACCTTGTGAATGTTGACCTGTCTGAAGGTCTTACTCACATCGGCTGCGGAGATAGTGATCACAGTCTTCCGGTACAGCTGGTGCTCTCACGTCTGTTTCAGTGTTATTTGCCTCGAAGAGAGAGAGAGAGCATAGAAGTAGGTAGGCTTGTGTCACTGGGCAGCTCTCGGCTGTGCTTCTCTTTGTAGTCTGTAATGGTTTGCTGGCCCTGCCAAAGCCGACAAGCGTCAGAGCCGGTGTAGTACAACTCGATCTTAGTCCTGTTTTGATGCTTTGCTTGTTTGATGGTTCGTCGGCGGGCATAGCAGGATTTCTTATAAGCTTCCGGGTTAGAGTCCGGCTCCTTGAAAGCGGCAGCTCTAGCCTTTAGCTCAGTGCGGATGCTGCCTGTAATCCATGGCTTCTGGTTGGGGTTTGTACGTACGGTCACTGTGGGGACGACATCATCGATGCACTTATTGATGAGGCCAATGACAGGTGTGGTGTACTCCTCAATGCCATTGGAGGAATCCCGGTACCTATTCCAACCTGTGCTAGCAAAACAGTATTGTAGCTTAGCATCTGCTTCATCTGACCACTTTTTTAATTGATCTAGTCACTGGTGCTTCCTGCTTTAATTTTTCCTTGTAAGCAGGAATCAGGAGGATGGAATTATGGTCAGATTTGCCAAATGGAGGGTGAGGGAGAGCTTTGTATGCACCTCTGTGTGTGGAGTATAAGTGGTCCAAAGTTATTTTCCGTCTGGTTGCACATTTAACATGCTGATAGAAATGTGGTAAAACTGATTTAAGTTTCCCTGCATTAAAGTCCCCGGCTACTAGGAGCACCGCCTCTGGGTGAGCGTTTCCTTGTTTGCTTATGGCGGAATACAGCTCATTCAATTCTATCTTAGTGTCAGCCTTTGACTGTGATGGTATGTAAACAGCTACAAAGAATATAGATGAAAACTCTCTCGGTAGGTAATGTGGTCTGCAGCTTATCATGAGAAACTCTACCTCAGACGAGCAATAGCTCAAGACTTCCTTAGATATCGTGCACCAGCTGTTGTTTACAAACATACATAGACTGCCGCCCCTTGTCTTACCAGATGCCACTGTTCTATCCTGCCGGTACATCATATAAACAGTATGTTGATATTGTCGTCGTTCAGCTACGTCTCCGTGAAGCGTAAGATGTTACAGTTTTTAATGTCCCATTGGTAGTTTAATCTTCCCAATAACACGTCCATTTTATTGTCCAATGATTGCATGTTTGCTAGCAGAATTGAGGGGAGTGGGGGTTTATTCAATCACCTCTGACCCCTCAGAAGGCAGCCCGCCCTCCGGCCTCTCTTTCTCTGCCTCTTTAAGCAGATCACTGGGGTCGGGCCTGTTCCCGAGGGAGCCGTATATCCTCGGGCTCGTCAGAGTCTTGAAATAAGAAAAAGGGTTCTGCTAGTCCATTGTAAGTAATCGCAGTCCTGATGGTTGAGGTCGCGGATTGTGGAGGCCAGGTCATCTGATGCAGCACTACATCATACTCCTTCTTAGTAGCATCTCAGTGCAAATGATAGTCCCACTATGCCCAAACCAGATGGGATGGCGTATCACTGCAGAATGCCTTGAATTCTAAATAAATCACAGACAATGTCACCAGCAAAGGTCCCCCACACCATAACACCTCCTCCTCCATACTTTACGTTGGGAAATACACATGCGGAGATAATCTGTTCACCCACACCGCGTCTCGCAAAGACATGGCCTCTGGAACCAAAAATCTCAAATTCAGACCAAAGGACAAATTCCCACCGGTTTAATGTTCATTGCTCGTGTTTCTTGGCCCAACCAAGTCTCTTCTTATTGATGTCCTTTTAGTAGTGGTTTCTTTGCAGCAATTTGACCATGAAAGCCTGCTTCACGCAGTCTCCTTCTGAACAGTTGATGTTGAGATGTGTCTGTTACTTGAACTCTGTGAAGCATTTATTTGGGCTGTAATTTCTGACGCTGCTAAATCTAATGAACTTGTTCTCTGCAGCAGAGGTAACTCTGGGTCTTCCATTCCTGTGGCGGTCCTCATGAGAGCCGGTTTCATCATAGCGCTTGATGGTTTTTGTGACTGCAACAAACTTTCAAAGTTCTTAATGTTCCGTATTGACTGACCTTCATGTCTTAAAGTAATGATGGACTGTCATTTCTCTTTGCTTATTTGAGCTGTTCTTGCCATAATATGGACTTAGCCCTATTTGATAAAAGACCATCTTCTGTATACCACCCCTATCTTGTCACAACACAACTGATTGGCTGAAAAGTACATATTAACTTTTAACAAGGCACACCTGTTAATTGAAATGCATTCCAAGTGACTACCTCATGAAGCTAGTTGAGCAAATGCCAAGAGTGTGCAAAGCTGTCATCAAGGAAAAGGGTGGCTATTTGAAGAATCTCAAATAACACATATGAAATATATTTTATATTTCATAGTTTTGATGTCTTGACTATTGTTCTACGATGTAGATAATAGTAAAAATAAAGGAAAACCCTTGAATGAGTAGGCGTTGTAAAACTTTTGACAGGTAGTGTACGTGAAATGACAAATATAAAGCAAATTTATGCCACTTTCAATGGACAAGTTATAGAGGGCCCTAATATTGTAACCATTGAGTGGATTCTGTCAAATTGTGCAGGATAAACTCATAGAGTGCCTGACTTTTATAGGACATAAGCTTGCTTCCTACAGTATAATGAAATGCATAGTATCATACAGGATTCCAATATATAACTGTTGTCATCATTGTAAGTAAACTCAGCAAAAAAAGAAACATCCCTTTTTCAGGACCCTGTCTTTCAAAGATAATTTGTTAAAATCCAAAGAACTTCACAGATCGTCATTGTGAAGGGTTTAAACACTGTTTCCCATGCTTGTTCAATGAACCATAAACAATTAATGAACATGCACCTGTGGAACGGTCGTTAAGACACTAACTGCTTACAGACGATAGGCAATTAAAGTCACAGTTATGAACACTTAGGACACTAAAGAGGCGTTTCTACTGACTCTGAAAAACACCAAAAGAAAGATACCCAGGGTCCCTGCTCATCTGTGTGAATGTGCCTTAGGCATGCTGCAAGGAGGCATGAGGATTGCAGATGTGGCCAGGGCAATAAATTGCAATGTCCGTACTGTGAGATGCCTAAGACAGCGCGACAGGGTGACAGGACGAACAGCTGATCGTCCTTGCAGTGGCAGACCACATGTAACAACACCTGCACAGGATCGGTACATCCCAACATCTCACCTGCGAGACAGGTACAGGATGGCAACAACAACTGCCCGAGTTACACCGGGAACGCACAATCCCTCGTCAGTGCTCAGACTATCCACAATAGGCTGAGAGAGGCTGGACTGAGGGCGTGTAGGCCTGTTGTAAGGCATGTTCTCACCAGACATCACCTGCAACAACATTGCCTATGGTCACAAACCCACCGTCGCTGGACCAGACAGGACTGGCGAAAAGTGCTCTTCTTTGATGATGGTCGGATTCACGTTTATCGTTGAAGGAATGACCGTTACACCAAGGCCTGTACTCTGGAGTGGGATCGATTTGGAGGTGGAGGGTCCGTTATGGTCTGGGGCGGTGTATCACAGCATCATCGGACTGAGCTTATTGTCATTGCAGGCAATCTCAACACTGTGCGTTACAGGGAAGACATCCTCCTCCCTCATGTGGTACCCTTCCTGCAGACTCATCCTGACATGACCATCCAGCATGACAATGCCACCAGCCACACTGCTCGATCTGTGAGTGATTTCATGCAAGACAGGAATGTCAGTGTTCTGCATTGGCCAGCGAAAAGCCCGGATCTCAATCCTGTTGAGCACTTCTGGGACCTGTTGATCGGAGGGTGAGGGCTAGGGCCATTCCCCCCCTAGAAATGTCTGGGAACTTGCAAGTGTCTTGGTGGAAGAGTGGGGTAACATCTCACAGCAAGAACGGGCAAATCTGGTGCAGTCCATGAGGAGGAGATGCACTGCAGTACTTAATGCAGCTGGTGGCCAAACCAGATACTGACTGTTACTTTTGATTTTGACCCCCACTTTGTTCAGGGACACAATATTCCATTTCTGTTAGTCACATGTCTGTGGAACTTCTTCAGTTTGTCTCAGTTGTTGAATCTTGTTATGTTCATACAAATATTTACACATGTTAAGTTTGCTCAAAATAGACACAGTTGACAGTGAGAGGATGTTTATTTTTTTGCTGAGGTCATAAGTCATTTTACCCTGTTTGTCTGACATGCATGTCTCAGTTCCTTTTGGTATTTTTAGTAGAAGAACTTAAAATGCATGATCACGCATGCATAGCCGCGGGAAGTAGGCGTGCTGACTGCAGCACCCCCCCGATAAATACATATATTTTTCATTATTATTAAAAATAAGTGTCCACAAAATTTGTGAACTGGCCCTCATTACTCCTTACTTTATTACTCCTGACATGACTTTATTACCCCATCGACAGGACCCCTAACCCAAAACATCTTCCCGCAGCCATGCACACGTTCAACCAAGGAATTTAAGTTATTGAAAGATTCTGTTGAAGTGTTGGCATTGCCATGCCAGCTTTTGTGAGGGACACTGTCTGCATTTCCCCTCTGGATATATTTAAAGAGCCGCGTTATTATGTAATCAAGCATACAAACGTCTGTGTCTTTGAGTGGTTATCTTGGGCAGATAAGAGAGAAATTGATACGAAATTGTCTTCTTTTTTTCTATACTTTTTCCTTTTATTTTCAGGAGGTGCAAAGGAGAAGAAATATGAACTAACAGGATTCTTTGGGAATAGTGGATACTAAGGTAAAACATTAAAGGTAGACTAAACGTGTCCTATAGATGATCCTATAGATTTGAAATATTAGGCAGTATGAATATGAATTGTGTTGACCACTTTCTCTCTCTCTTGTCTTTCTCCTCGTAGGTTGACCAGGGTGACGGTGGCCATTTACAGCATTTAACTTCACTAGATTTTTTTTACATTGCTGTTGTTGTTGTATATTTGTTTTAATTCCCTTTTTAATTGATCTCTAGTTTTTGTATAATTATTCATATCTCCCTGTCCATGCCAAACCAGTCCTGCCTGACATATTTTTTTTATCATTTTCATGCCATGTCTGTAATATCACTAGAACTAAGAAAACACACATTTAAGTTTTGTTAGGGCATGCCTTCTTTGTAGTTTATATTTTCTACAAATGTATCTTGATTATGTGTCTGTCTTATTTCATTTCGTAACCACCTGTCTTACTCCACTTACTGGATAAGGTGAATCACGTTTTGAGAGTTTGTGTGCTACAAATATTTAATGTGTTGATTGAATCAGTCCAGTTTTTGTCTGCATAGTTTTATAAACTCAAACTCAAACAAATGTATTTTGTATGGGAAAGTTTTTTTTAATTTTTTTATTTTTTACTACCTGTGGCAAACACCTGTATATTTTTGGACAGTTTTGATGGAATAAAAACAGACTGGAAATACCATCAGTGTGGCAAAAGTGTATTTTATGCATGTATTTATTTTTTATCTTTCAAGATGTGATGTCATTGCTTTCAAACAATATCTTGTTGGTGTAATAGGTGGTAGTGTGTTTGAGCAGTGCTGCAGGTTGCCCATCTTGAAATGGCCTGTGCCACATTTACCATAGCTTCTTTATTAAAGCATCTTTATCCCAACTATTCCTCATACTCATTAAAGTGGTGCAATCCCTAGATTAGCCACTGAAATGACAGTACTGTAGAGCAAGAGCATTAGAATATACTGTGCATGCAGCCTACAAACTCCACAACAAACAGACAAATTGAGGAGAATGTTGAGCAGAGGCTTGGTGGCAAACAGGTATATGACATTGAAATAGTGAGCAGAGCACACCGCACACAGCTTTCCAGTGAGGATTACACCAGATTTAACCCTATGAATAACAGTGATTGCTGATTGGTCACACAGAAAGCATGCCACTCTGTGAGCTCAACAGGTCGCTTGCTAAGAACTTCAGTACCTGTTCCAAGGATGAGACTCGTGCCGACATTATCCTGCCAACTATCCTGCTTGACTTGACAATGTATGTGCCTAAAGTTCTTACTGGAGACTCTTTCAGGATATATGTATATTGCACGATCAACTAATGTCCTGTAAACTCAGGGGGACATTGGCTGGAGAAAGCCACCATGGCTTGCTTACATGGACCACGACTACTGAATTTGGAGAAAACCCCTCCTCATCTTCAGTTCAATGACTTGATCCTGACAGGCTACCGGCCAATTTCAACCTTTCAGGGGTGCATCAGAAGCTTGTTCTACTTGCACAATGAATTTGGTAACATTTATACCCATGGTAAGTATACGGCCCCTACCGTTGATATATGAACTGGCATAGTTTATTGATAATTTACACTTCAGAATAACTCATGTCTCATTATAAATGCGTTTATATATATCTAAATGATTATACATATATAACTGATAATTGTAACGCTTATACATTTTCATGTTTACAAAAAATGTATGAAATACTAATTGATTTATTTACAAAGTGTATTCACGATTAATAATTCAATATAAAGTATCTATGGTTCTCCTGTTTTTTTTTAACTAAATTGTCTCATCTCATGTGTATTATGTATTTAATGTATAGTCTAAGTGAGTATGTAGTCTTTGTAGGCTAGTAGATGTCTTACTACACCAGTAATGAAATTGTTAACAGCTGCAAGTTTGAAAAATAGGCCGCTTTGGGCTACTCTCACTTATGGGCCATTTACAAGCATACCGGTACTTTTACAAGTATGTGTAAAGAGACAAGGATATGGGGGATTACTGGTAATCTGTCCTTGTCCTGGATATATTGCATTAGTAATTGGCCTTGGAGTTGTATGATTGACCCATTAAAGTGGTAAAAATAGTCAAAACACTTTTCTATCTTTGGCAACAACTCTCAATAGGCTATGCATGAAACTTGAAAGATGCACCAAAAAAAAATAGGAATGATTATTTTGTACATTTTGTTTGTATGATTATTTTCCACTCTCTGACACCCTACAACCCTACAACTGAGATGTGCATAATGCTATGCAATGCATAACATTGCAGAACATTCGTAGTTTAAGCATGTGCAGCTATGCACCCTTGAACCTAAGTGTGGCAGTCTCTATGATGTGACTCCTCCTTGGATATCCTCTGTAGCTAAGCACATTAACACTAACTCTAACTCAGGAGGGGATTAGCATAGGAGAGTTGCTCAGCAGGCTGCAATACACCTGTGAGAGAGACTTCAGAGAAATGCAATGGTGTTGGACAAAACAAACTGAAGGGCTATTATACTATGAGGGCCATTTCAAGGACACAGAGTAAGCCTTTATCTGGTGTACTCCCCTACATGTACTGGTACCAATATACCTGACCTAGACTGTGTTGAATCCACTGTGCCTCCATCTTGGTACTCCTCCTAAAAAAATATTTTGGAAGGTATATAAATGCATTTATTAATGTCAACATTAGTTTTTGCCACCTTGACTCTATTACAGACACCTTAATGTACACTTTTAAATTATATGATGTGAGCTAAACATAAAAATAAAATGAAAACAAAATCACACTTTTTTTAGATTAATGTCCCCACTACAACAAAACATTATTAAATACATGTCATCTTTAGCTTGAAAGATGGAATTGAAATACCATAGAATTCAGATACTGTAAAATGTGCCAGACCATGCCCATGTGGATGTCCAATGGTTAGTAGTGGCCATGTTGTTTGAGGTGCTAGCCTGAAAAACATTGCATTGAGAGAACTTGGTCCATAGAGGCCATGTTTTAGGTTTTGTGCAAATCGGTCATTCGGTGCGAGAGGAGTAGCGTTTTAAGTGTTTTTCACAAATTCAAAATGTCTGGAAAATCCATCACCTTATGGGTCCTAGAGGCAAATTGTTTCTTGTGAGGAGAGGGACATATGTACAACATTTTATGACTCTAGGGGAGAATCCCAGTTGCATACTCCTCACGTCCTCTCTCCTCACCTCCTCAAAACAGGACTTCTGTCTTTCTCATTCAGTGGGTTTTGAGAAGGAGAGAGGACACAATGAGTATTGAGATTCTCCCTAGGTCTCATGGGGTGAAGGGCGTGACCTTTCAAAGTTTTCATCTTCAATTGCTTGTTATAGCACCACCATGTGGCCAATTTACATGGCACTGCTTGACAAGATGTTGCCCTTGACCTTTTTTGCAAAGTATCAACCTTGTAGGCCTTACCATCTCACAGTAATTTGAATTTGTGTGAATTTGCCCTTATGGAATAATAATAATAATAATGAACCCCAGCAAATACAATAAGGTTTCTTGCAGATTTGCTGCTTGAACCTCTAATTAGCAAAGCATGGCAAAATAAGAGTCTAGACTTCAAAAGTCTATCAATACTGAGATCTCCCTCCATCCATCCAGGAATCCCATTCTTCTGTTTCCTTGTGCTGCTGCCACTTAACATCCCCTGGTCCGAGGTGGAGCAAACGTGGATGTGTGTGTTCCACTACCTTGCCTGCCTGTCCCCCACCGTGGGCTCAGTGCTTTACCACACCTTCATGAACCATGAGGGCGGGGAGCCCATCTACGACACACTCCTTTCCCTTGACATGGTCGGAGTCTGCCTGGTCAACACCTTGGGTAGGTAAAGTCAGATTCCAGATCAGTTGTTTGAAA
Organism: Oncorhynchus mykiss; assembly: GCF_057628025.1. Classification (NCBI taxonomy): domain Eukaryota; kingdom Metazoa; phylum Chordata; class Actinopteri; order Salmoniformes; family Salmonidae; genus Oncorhynchus; species Oncorhynchus mykiss. Next base: position 27,323,914 of record NC_143037.1, read on the forward strand.
TATGTTTGAAAACGTATCCTTCCTTCCTATTCTCATCACACAGTCACTCACACATCCATCTTCATTGACTCTCCTGTTTCTGTGTCAACCAGGATGCCTGCCCATCATCTATATCACCCTGATGTGCTACCCTGGCACTTGCATCCTGGCCCTCCTGTCCTACAGCCTAATCTCAGCCTGGGGCATCCTCTGTGCCACCACAGCGCGTAGCAACTATGGGCGCCTTCGCGCTTTCATCTGGCAGGCCCTCTTCCGTGTGCTCCTCTTCCTGTTCCGTTGGCTGGGCGACGGTGTAGGCAGCCCAGCTTCGCTGCGCCTCTTCTTCACCATGGACATGCTGGCTATCATGGGTGGCCTGGTGAACCTTAGCCGGGTGCCCGAGCGTTTTAGCCCAGGCCTCTTCGACTACTGGTGCAACAGCCACCAGATAATGCACGTGCTGGTGATCTGCTCCATTATCTACATGCACTGGGGGATGCTGGAGGATTTAGCCTGGATTAAGACGTTCCAGTGTCCGGTGTTGGAGTGAGGGACAGAGAACAAATAGGGCTGGGGCGTAGGATTTGAGGGGTGGGTAGGAGTGACCATAAAAATAGAATGACCAGAATGGACAGCCCCATTCAAGTCTATGTTCGGTGATGGGTGGACTGGCAGCCATATTGAATGTACTTACCGATAAGTACACATTAACATTTCTGTGGTCTGAGGGGCTATAAACCTTCTCGTAAATTATATTTCTATGGGTGACGAGAGAGTGAAATTAATGTTTTAACATGCACTTTAGGACTAGCTGCTGAAATGACTGTAAGGATTACGATTGATTCACTGTCCATTTTGAAATATTCACCCCCGTACAGCAGAAGAATGTAGGGATAAGAATCGATTGGTGCTATTAATGATGGACGTCGGGGAATTGTTGTTTTGCTTTTGAACCCAAATTTCAGTGTTATTACTTAGCAATGAGATGGACACACATCTACACGATTCTGTATCAGTTAAAATGCAGTAGGCCTTTGCCTCCAGTGACCAACATACATTTTTTCAATGAAAAGGATTGCAATAAATTAAATAAATATATATTTCTATCTCCTGTTTCCAGTAATACTCCCTTTCAGTGTTTGACCATTATAATTTTCTTGTCAGAAACAACTGTTACTGTGGCATCAAAAAGTACAAAAGTTACTACGAAAAGAACATGGCAGGACAAGAAAACGTAAGCTTTGGCGGTTTAATTGCAAGAAAGAGATATATATATATATACACTCGAAAGGAAAAATGTAGATGCAAAACTCTCATTAGAAATTAATTATACATGTTTTATCAATATTAATACACTGTACTAGCATTTTATATCAGGTGTGCATTTTCTGTGTATTTATTATTATTTGTGTTTTATTCAGACTTGGCACCAAACAAATTACAGGCTTAACCATAGCATTAATGTAAACCAGAGTTTATCTTTCAGGCTTAACATTGGTACCACTTCTACTTGTACTGCACCTTAAACCCAAAAGCACAAGCATGTCAAATTCTGTGAGTATGATGATAAAGCAATAATGGTCAGGTTTTGCACTTTATGCACTCTATTGCTTCTTGCAACTTTGCGCTGTGTTCCTCACAGTTCTGCAGACTAAGAGTACCCCCAGGTCTAATTTCTCTGTTGCAGTGTGTCATTTATTCTTCATCAGAGCTGCTGTCATCCTCAGGTTCCGATAGATCAGCGATGGGGAAACGCAAGATGGCCGCCACTCCACTGAGCTGGGTCAACTCTGTACAAGGGAGAGACAGATGAGGCTGCTCAATTGTTTAAGCAAATTATACAATATTTGGTTGACAAATAATAAATATCACAAACTCAATGATGCAATGCTACTCAGTAACCCTATCAGTGAAATCCACTATGGTGAGAAGAAACATTGGGTGTTTCTCAATATGCATACAACCGTATCTCCACACTCATGCGCCGAGTGCATTCTCCGACCACATTCTTGTGAGTACGTTCTTTTGAGGAATGCATAAAAACACATTTGAGAAGCACTCGCACTCCCCCTACTGTGTTACCTTACGCTTCACCTCCCCATTCACCGAACTTCCTTCTAGCCAAGTCAATGGCAACAATAGACAAAACAAGATATATACAAAGCAAACTTCCTAATTTTCAGCTAGATATGTAAATCGTAATAATCTAGCTAGCCAGCTAGTTAAACAAGAAAAAATGTACCTAAAACTAAAGTTATGCAAGGTAGATGTATATTTTTCATAGGTAGCTACCAATTCTTCGTGGCTAGCTAGCTAGCCCTATTGACTTACAATAAACTTATCCATCCAACTAATATTATGCAAGATAGATGTCAATTGTTTGTGGGTAGCTAGCAAACAATTATTCGTAGCTACCTGGCTAGTTAACAGTACTAGTAGCTAGCCCTATTGACCCTATTATTAGCCCTATTATTATGGGCTTGCGATCTACGGTACGTAGGCAGGTAAACATGCCAAAACTAACACAGCATGTATTTATTAACATATCAAGATAAAATATCGTAGTCAGGCAACATATGAAAAGTGAATAGGCAACATTTCATTCTGAAGTCAGAGTGTTTTTTCTTACGCTTAAGCTCAAATAATGGCCGCCATTTATTTCAATAAATGTTGCATCCTTTTGTACGTAGTTGCGTACAAAATACTTTCCGTTGACGTTTACGTCGATGCATGTACAAACGGAGTACTCATTTGAGAAGTGCCCTCTGTGCTCCATTTCACATACTTTGAGTTGCACTCGCACTCCGACCCTACCGTGCTCCAATTTGCATGCTCGGAGCACGGCAGTATGCATTGAGAAACACCCATGGTATACTACCAATAACACATCTGTGAAATTGGCATTGACATGTCACTGAATATGGAAGGAACAAAACTTACGTTCTCCAGATACATGAAGGCTTGAAAATATTCTGTGGAAGAAAATAAAGAGGATCAGAATGAGAGTCGAGGACATGATCACTATAAGAAACAATCATCATAATTACAGTATAACTTGTCTACAGTAGCCTATCATATTTTTTTTTACTCATCATATTTTCACCATTATCATCGTTTCTCTTTCCTGCCTATCCCTACCTCACGGTTCCACCATTGTCTCTCACGTTGTCCACCAGCCGTACGTATCTACTCCGTGTGGCCACATCCTGGTGCCTGGGGACAGAGACATCCAAATGAAATGAACAACATGCACAGATAAGCGACGACACCCCCTCACAGCTCATCTTCTCGCTGCCTGCTCTTTCCATGACATAGACTGGTGAAAGCTATGATCCCTTCTTGATGTCACTTGTTAAATCCACTTCAATTTGTGTAGATGAAGGGGGGAGACATGTTAAAATAACCATTTTATTAAAGCTTTGAGACAATTGAGATGTGTTGTGTATGTGTGCCATTCAGAGGGTGAATGGACAAGACAAAAGATTTAAGTGCATTTGAAAGGTTTATGGCAGTAGGTGCAGCCCCCTGGATTGAGTGTGTCAAGAACTGAAATGCTGCTGGGTTTTTCACGCTCAACAGTTTCCCGTGTCTATCAAGAATGGTCCACCACCCAAAGGACATCCAGTCAACTTGATACAACTGTTGGAAGCATTGGAGTCAACTTGAAGAAGTCATTCCCCAACAAATTGAGGCTGTTCTGGGGACAATTCAATATTAAGAAGGTGTTGCTAATGTTTTGTACACTCCGTGTAAGTCTACTTATCTTGAGAATAGAATAACTTTCTTTTTTTCTGGAGGGAACTTTGGTTGTGGCATTCGAGTTAGGTTATAAACACATTTGAGCACAACTCACACATGACAGATACACATGCATTGTATGTGTAGGTCTCTATCCTCACTTTCTCAAATATTTATATAAAACACACACAAAATACAACATTTTCCCCCACAGAAATCCAGATATAATGCCATAAAACTACATACCTGAAGAGCTTATCGCTAATCAACAAGATGTCAATAGCCAGTGCTTCGGAAGCTTTCTCCACGTGAGCCAACCTGCAACATCAAGTGAATAGAAAGGTTAGTAGTGGTGGAACACGATGACTCTCAATGTCATAGTCAGTTATTGGCATCGTGTTCAGTAGGGCACACCGTAGCAAAACGTTTTGCAACGGAAAACATGTTCTTATTAGCCTAATTCAGATTTTAGCTCAAAGAAAGAAAACAAACCAAAACAGGGAGGGACCATCTAGACGTGTCCAACAACGTACATTTTCGTTTTCTGTCGCCAAACGGTATAAACTGTTTTTGCTGTATGCCCTAATGAACACGACTACGGTCTCTCTCTCTCACCCATAGAAGGCTCTGTCGGGCTCATGTTTTAGCATCTTGTAGAAGTCCTCCAGGGCTTTCACCTCCCCTGCTGCCTGTGAGTCACAGAGAAGACAAAGCATGAATAAACTGCAGTGTTCCTATTGAAAGGACCACGCAGCTGGATTAATAGACTATTAGTAGGATTAATAGACTAAATGGGACACTCGCCTTGGTATCAGACAATCTAGCCGTGACAGCTGGATCGCATAGAATCTCTGCAGGAAAAAAAAACAACCCAGTAAGCATTGCCCCACAGAAAAGGAAGAAATATCAAAACAACATTCTGAAATAAAATAAACATAAATAACACATAACTTAAAGTTGAAAGGTATATGTATTATTACATCTTATAAGCATGATAATAAGATATAAGGGGTTACAGATGCTTATAGCAATTCTTACAATGCATTACAACCACATTAATAATGCATTGTAATAATACATTGTAACGTTATCAAAACATGTTCCCTACCTTTTAGGGAGTATTTGTGTCCCGAGGAGGAATGGACTAACATAAACTTGGGCCTATTCTCCAGCAGAATCTTGGAGTCTTGTCGGACTGCTTCTCTGAAGAGGTAGGACATGAACTGGTCCTTCACAAACCCTGGACTGGCCACGAGTATACACTTCACCACTGACACATAAAAGACAGAGGACCAGAGTGAGAAAGAGGTGATATTAGGTAAAAGGTGAGTAGGTGTGTAGGGGGAGCGACCGTCACGTGATCTAAATCTGCCCCATTTCACAGGCCAGATGATGCCTGCTTAATCAGCCCTGAGTTGTGTTCAGTAGGGAGTTTCACCATGAAGGGGGATATCCTAGAGGACCCACCGTCAAAGTTGATATGTCTGAGGATCCCCTGCATCACTGCCTCATAGAACCTATCCAGGGCCTGAGAAAGGGAAAGAACCCATTAGGAAACCAAACCCTTGCACATACTGATTGTTAAGACGCTTACACACAGGAAAATAAAATACAGCCGCCTCCATTGGTTTCTATGTAAAGCTGGCAGCAGGTTTGCCTCCCACCCTGGCGAGACTGGAACAGGGAGGGACGGCAGCTGCCGCCAAGGGCACGCGAGGTACATGCTTCTCTTCCACTCCAGTTAAACACTTTCATCTTCTCGTGCTGGGTGCAGCTGCCTCTCCTCTTGCGAGGGATGGTTGCCCCCACCTCGGGCCCTTAGTAGGGTCATAGCAGGGGTCACCAGCACCAGCTTGGCCAGACTCTCATGCATCACCAAGGCTAATTACTTTTGTATTACTATAGAATAGTCAATATGGCAATATACCATGTCATACGGATTTCAAATACTTCCAGGAACACTCAAATGGCAACCACTCACTGATGGTAGAACTGTAGTATGGCGTATGATCATTGTTCTGTGTTTGTTCCAAATATGACAACAACCATAGTTGGCTACACAGCACAGATAGATCTGGGACCAGACTAGGATTATGTAGCATAGTTATAGTGTAACAGAGTTAGATTTGCAGCATGCCGCTAGTGCCGACTTTGGCAGCTCCCTGTCTGTAAGCCCCTTTAATGATGGGGTCATGAAGCCAATACTGACCTTCTCGTGCTGGGTGCAGCTGCCTCTCCTCTTGCGAGGAATGGTCACCTCCACCTTGGCCCTTAGTAGGGTCATAGCAGGGGTCACCAGCACCAGGTTGGCCAGACCCTCCTGCATCACCACGGCCGCTACGTCTGCCTTCTGGGTGGGGTCACACGCCTGCTCTGAGAGGGCCACAGGAAATAGAATAAGAGTTCAGGTTGCATACAGGCCTAGGTACTCAAAACAGGGTTCGCACTCTGTGGTAAATCTATTTACTTTTCCCCGACTTTCCATGTCTACAGATAAGAATTTCCATGTGACAACTTTCACACACATTAGGCAATGCAATGTACATGTTTCTGAACATTTAATGTATAAACTGTGATCCATATGAAACAATCCCTGATTTTCCATAATTGCATCAATGTATTGACTAAATTCCCCAACTTTTCCTGTCTGGAATGCGTATTTGAAAATTCCATGATATTCCTGACATTTCTCGACCAGTGGGAACCATGTCAAAACAGGTCTCAATACAGAGAACCATATGAAAGACTTAGTGAGTGGAATACCTTGAAATTCAATGATTTTGATTGACAGATTACGTACAAAACAACAAAACAGGGATTTAAGCCTTTGAGGAGCACCATCACCTCACAGGTTACAAGTACACACTAGAGGTCGACCGATTAATCGGAATGGACGATTAATTAAGGCCTAATTAGGGCCGATTTCAAGTTTTCATAACAATCGGAAATCGGTATTTTTGGGCGCAGGTAGGGGCGAGGAGAGGGACGGAAGCTATGTTACAGTTACACTGGCAATACTATAGTGCCTATAAGAACATCCAATAGTCAAAGGTATATGAAATACAAATGGTATAGAGAGAAATAGTCCTATAAATACTATATAAACTACAACCTAAAACCTCTTACCTTGGAATATTGAAGTCTCATGTTAAAAGGAACCACCAACTTTCATATGTTCTCATGTTCTGAGCAAGGAACTTAAACGTTAGCTTTTTTACATGGCACATATTTTACATGGCACATACATGGCACATATTGCATATTGGCACATATTTATTTATTCTCCAACACTTTGTTTTTGCATTGTTTAAAACAAATGGAACGTTTCATTATTTATTTGAGGCTAAATTGATTTTATTGATGTATTATATTAAGTTAAAATAAGTGTTCATTCAGTATTCTTGTAATTGTCCTTATTACAAAAAAAAAAAAAAAAAATGGGCCGATTAATCGGTATTGGCTTTTTTGGTCCTCCAATAAATCGGTATCGGCGTTGACAAATCATAATTGGTCGACCTCTAGTACACACTCACCGATCCTATCGAGGACGACACTATCCCAGATCTTTTTGGCAAGTGTGAACTTCCTGTTTAGCTCCAACTCAATGGTGTGGTAAGCCCCCATCTAGGGACAGAGGAAAAAGCACTTCCTTCACTTGCTACTACAAAACAACAACAAAAATTAAATTGGAAACTCCACGTAACTTAGACTATTAGCATTAGCTTTCCTAGCATCATGATTTGTCTACTGGTAATGTGTCAACGCTAAACGAACATAATAACAGTTACAGGCTAAAGTGGAAGTGCGTTGTTTTTGTCCTCAACGTTTTAATCTCGGACCTTCACATATTGATTCTCTTGGATGTTGGTTCCCTTCACCCTCAGCTGGCAGGCCTGTGAGTCAAAGTCAATAGTATCCACACACAAACACAGGGTGGTGCGCACTCTCGAGCTCCCCACGCTGCCCGTGGATGACTCAGTCTGCACCTTTCTGAGGAATCAGGGAGAAAGGTATCATGGGTCACTAAGGCTGTGCTTTGTAGTAAAGGTGTGTGTGTGTGTGTGAGAGAGTGAGTGAATAAGTGAGTGAGAGTGACAAAGTGAGGTAGATAGCTTTTCTCACTTGAGCTGTAATGCTCTAATTATTTATGACTTACCATAAAATAGTCAATATGGCAATATACACTGCTCAAAACAATAAAGGGAACACTTAAACAACACAATGTAACTCCAAGTCAATCACACTTCTGTGAAATCAAACTGTCCACTTTGGAAGCAACACTGATTGACAATACATTTCACATGCTGTTGTGCAAATGGAATAGACAACAGGTGGAAATTATAGGCAATTAGCAAGACACCCCCAATAAAGGCGTGGTTCTGCAGGTGGTGACCACAGACCACTTCTCAGTTCCTATGCTTCCTGGCTGATGTTTTGGTCACTTTTGAATGCTGGCGGTGCTTTCACTCTAGTGGTAGCATGAGACGGAGTCCACGACCCACACAAGTGGCTCAGGTAGTGCAGCTCATCCAGGATGGCACATCAATGCGAGATGTGGCAAGAAGGTTAGCTGTGTCTGTCAGCGTAGTGTCCAGAGCATGGAGGAGCTACCAGGAGACAGGGCAGTACATCAGGAGACGTGGAGGAGGCCGTAGGAGGGCAACAACCCAGCAGCAGGACCGCTACCTCCACCTTTGTGCAAGGAGGAGCAGGAGGACTGCCAGAGACCTGCAAAATTACCTCCAGCAGGCCACAAATGTGCATGTGTCTGCTCAAATGGTCAGAAACAGACTCCATGAGGGTGGTATGAGGGCCCGACATCCACAGGTGGGGTTTGTGCTTACAGCCCAACACCGTGCAGGACGTTTGGCATTTGCCAGAGAACACCAAGATTGGCAAATTCGCCACTGGCGCCCTGTGCTCTTCACAGATGAAAGCAGGTTCACACTGAGCACATGTGACAGACGTGAGAGTCTGGAGACGCCGTGGAGAACATTCTGCTGCCTGCAACATCCTCCAGCATGACCGGTTTGGCGGTGGGTCAGTCATGGTGTGGGGTGGCATTTCTTTGGGGGGGCCGCACATCCCTCCATGTGCTCGCCAGAGGTAGCCTGACTGCCAGTAGGTACCGAGATGAGACCCCTTGTGAGACCATATGCTGGTGCGGTTGGCCCTGGGTTCCTCCTAATGCAAGACAATACTAGACCTCATGTGGCTGGAGTGTGTCAGCAGTTCCTGCAAGAGGAAGGCATTGATGCTATGGACTGGCCCGCCTGTTCCCCAGACCTGAATCCAATTGTGTACATCTGGGACATCAACTCCTGGACAGTCTTGCACCACAGACTGTCCAGGAGTTGGCGGATGCTTTAGTCCAGGTCTGGGAGATGCCTCAGGAGACCATCCGCCACCTCATCAGGAGCATGCCCAGGCGTTATAGGGAGGTCATACAGGCACGTGGAGGCCACACACACTACTGAGCCTCATTTTGACTTGTTTTAAGGACATTACATCAAAGTTGGATCAGCCTGTAGTGTGGTTTTCCACTTTTGAGTGTGACTCCAAATCCAGACCTCCATTGGTTGATAAATTTGATTTCCATTGATAATTTTTGTGTGATTTTGTTGTCAGCACATTCAACTATGTAAAGAAAAAAGTATTTCAGAAGAATATTTCATTCCTTCAGATCTAGGATGTGTTATTTTAGTGTTCCCTTTATTTTTTTGAGCAGTGTACTATGTCACACAGATTTCAAAGACTTCCTGAAACACTCAAATGGTAACCATCCACTGATGGCAGAACTGTAGTATGATCATGGTTCGGAGCAGGATTATATTAACCGGGTACCAGATCTGTTTGTGCCAAACATGACAACAAACATATTTAGCTACAAAGAACAAATAGATCTGGGACCAGACTAGGATTATGTACCATAGTGAAAGTGTAACAGAGTTAGATTTGTAACCTCACTCCATAACTTGAAATGTTTCCACCCACACGATCAAATCGCTAACTTTTCTATAGCGCAGTTGGCTAAGATGTTGTCAAGTGGGCAGTCCAGTGAGTTTGCAAGACAGAGAATCCGAGATTGAGTACCAGTGCAAGCTCGAGTGGAAGGAAGTTATGCTGTTAAGCAAGCACAATGAAATCCGTCACAATAGCAAGTTACCTAATAGTGGAGGCCATAAGACTGTCACCGATCTGCAGTAAGTTGTAAGTGTGCCACATGTCCTCTGCCTCTTCCGGCATCAGTGTCACCTGACTGGGAGACAGACAGACACACACACACACACACACACACACACACACACACACACACACACACACACACAACCTTGATAATAGAGCTCAGTTCAGGTTGTGTGAGATTGAAAGTCATCAAAATCAGCAGTAATGGGAATTGCTAATGTTGGAAGGTTAGTCATTCAATTTGATCAAGACAATAATAACTGTTTCTGTGTAGCAATGGGGATGGAAATGTATTGAGCAGGGGTTTTTAAACTGGGTTCCACTTCCCCCAAGGTACTGCAGGGGGTCTACCAGTCAAAAGTTTGGACACACCAACTCATTCAGTGGTTTTTCTTTATTTTTATTATTTTCTACATTGTAGAATAATAGTGAAGACATCAAAACTATGAAATAACACATACGGAATTGTGTAGTAACCCCTAAAAGTGTTAAACAAACCAAAATATATGTTATACTTGAGATTCTTCAAGGTAGCCACCCTTTTTTGCCTTGACAGCTTTCACAGCTTTGCACACTCTTGGCATTCACTCAACCAGTTTCATAAGGAAGTCACCTGGAATGCAATTTCAATTAACAGGTATGCCTTGTTAAAAGTTTATTTCTGGAATTTCTTTCCTTCTTAATGCGTTTGAGCCAATAAGTTATGTTGTGAGAAGGTGGGAGTGGTATACAGTAAATAGCCCTATTTGGTAGAAAACCAAGTCCCTATTATAGCAAGAACAGCTCAAATAAGCAAAGAGAAATGACAGTCCATCATTATTTTAAGACACGAAGGTCAGTCAAACCAGAAAATGTCAAGAACAAAAACCATCAAGCGCTATGATGAAACTGAGTCTCATAGGGACCGCCACAGGAAAGGAAGACCCAGAGTTACCTCTGCTGCAGAGGATAAGTTCATTAGAGTTAAATGCAACTCAGATTGGACACCATTAAGAAGAAGATACTTAATTGTGCCAAGAAACATGAGCAATGAACATTAGACCGGTGGGAATCTGTCCTTTAGGCCAAATCTGAGATTTTTGGTTCCAACCGCCGTGTCTTTGTGAGACGCCGAGTAGGTGAATGGATGAGCTCTGTGTGTGTGGTTCCCACCGTGAAGCATGGAGGAGGTGTGATGGTGCTTTGCTGGTGACACGATCTGTGATTTATTTAGAATTGAAGGCACGCTTAACCAGCATGGCTACCATAGCATTCTGCAGCTATACACTATCCCATCTGGTTTGCGCTCAGTGGGACTATAATTAATTTTTTAACAGGACAATGACCCAAAACACACCTCAGGGCTCTGCAAGGGCAACTTGACCAAGGAGTGATGGAGTGCTGCATCAGATAATCTGGCCTCCACAATTCCCCAACCTCAACCCAATTGAGATGGTTTGGGATGAGTTGGACCGCAGAGTGAAGGAAAAGCAGCCAGATCTGTGCTTAGCATATGCCAGAACTCCTTGAAGACTGTTGGAAAAACATTCCTCATAAAGCTGGTTGAGAGAATGCCAAGAGGGTGTAAAGCTGTCATCAAGTACCAGTCAAAAGCTTCATGACTACCTCATGAAGCTGGTTGAGAGAATGCCAAGTGTGTGCAAAGCTTTCATCAAGGCAAAGGGTGGATAATTTGATGAATTTTTTTCACACTTTTTTGGTTACTACATGATTCCATATGTGTTATTTCATAGTTTAATGCTTAATAAAGATCTTGTACCATTGGAATAGTATTTTATTCCAATGGTAACTACCTCTAATTTCCTTCATACTGGACGCAGAGACATAAAAATGGTATCCACGGTGGTATTCTGTTGCAGCTAGTGATATTCAGTAAATAATGATTTTTCACATAAAAAAAAATTATATATATTTATACAGTGCCAGTCAAGATTTGGACAAACCTACTCATTCCAGGGTTTTTCTTTATTTTTACTATTTTCTACATTGTATAATAATAGTGAAGACATCAAGTTTTTAAAGAAATAATTATGTGAAAAATTATTATTTAATGAATATCACTAGCTGCAACAGAATACCACCGTGGATACCATTTTTATGTCTCTGCGTCCAGTATGAAGGAAATTTGAGGTAATTTCATGAGACAATGCCAACTAGCATTAGAACAATGCCGAAGTCTACAGGAACAGTTAACATGCTACCTGTTCCTGTTCACCTGACTCTGAGGAAGTAGATACATAAATTACAGTCATTGGAGCTCATTACAGGGTTTTCTATGTTGAAAATTCTTAAGTGGGCCGTCTAAGTGGTTATTTTCAGGATGGAAAAACTTTGTGTCAACTTAAACAACTAAAACCAGATAGAAAGCATGCAGAAAAGATATTGAACTATATATATATTTTTCTCAATAATACCATAGTTGAGAACTAACAATCAAATACAAGCAAAAAAATATGAAACTTGTATTTTCCTACTAGCACTGACTTTGTTGATAAAATCATAACTTTGACGGAAAATGTACACTACATGACCAAAAGTATATGGACACCTGTTCATCGAACATCTCATTGCAAAATCATGGGCATTAGTATGGAGTTGCCCCCCCATTGCTGCTATAACAGCCTCCATTCTTTTGGGAAGGCTTACCACTAGATGTTGGAACATTGCTTCCATTCAGCCACAAGAGCATTAGTGAGGTTGGGCACTGATGTTGAGTGATTAGGCCTGGCTCGCAGTCGGCGTTCCAATTCATCCCAAAGGTGTTCCATGGGGTTGACGTCAGGGCTCTGTGCATGCCAGTCAAGTTCTCCAACACCGATCTCAACAAACCATTTCTGTATGGACCTTGCATTGTGCACGGGGGCATTGTCATGCTGAAACAGGAAAGGGCATTCCCCAAACTGTTGCCACAAAGTTGAAAGCACGGAATCGTCTAGAATGTCATTGTATGCTGTAGTGTTAAGATCTCTCTTCAATGGAACTAAGGGGCCAAGCACAAACAATAAAAAACAGCCCCAGACCATTATTTCTCCACCACCCAACTTTACAGTTGGCACTACTCTGTCGGGCAGGTAGCGTTCTCCTGGCATCCACCAAACCCAGATTTGTCTGTCGGACTGCCAGTTGGTGAAGCGTGATTCATCATTCCAGAGAACGCGTTTCCACTGCCCCCAGAGTCCAATGGCGGTGAGCTCTACACCATTTCAGCCGACGCTTGGCATTGCACATGGTGATCTTAGGCTTGTCTGTGGCTGCTCACCCATGGAAACGCATTTCATGAAGCGCCCAATGAACAGTTCCTGTGCTGAAGTTGCTTACAGAGGCAGTTTGGAACTCAGTAGTAAGTGTTGCAACAAGAGGACAGATGATTTTTAGGTGCTACGTGCTTCAGCACTCGGCGGTCCCGTTCTGTGAGCTTGAGTGGCCTACCACTTCGCAGCTGAGCCGTTGTTGCTCCTAGACGTTTCCACTTCACAAAAACAGCACTTACAGTTGACCAGGGCAGCTCTATCAGTGCAGAAATGTGACAAAATTACTTTTTGGAAAGGTGGCATCCTATGGCGGTGCCACGTTGAAAGCCACTGAGCTCTTCAGCTTGGCCATTCTACTGCCAATGTTTGTCTATGGAGATTGCATGGCTGTGTGCTCAATTTGATACTTGTCAGCAACGGGTGTGACTGAAATAACAAAATCCAATAATTTGAAGGGGTGTCCACATACTTCTGCATACAGTGCATTCGGAAAGTATTCAGACCCCTTCAGTTTTTCCACATTTTGTTACGTTACAGCCTTATTCTAAAATGTATTTTAAAAAAAATTTCCCCTCATCAATCTACACACAATACCCCATAATGACAAAGCAAAAACTGTTTATTTTTATTCACATTTAATACAAAAACATCACATTTACGTAGGTATTCGGACTCTTCACTTAGTACTTTGTTGAAGCACCTTCGGCAGCGATTACAGCCTTGAGTCGTCTTGGGTATGATGCTACAAGCGTTGCACACCTGTATTTGGGGGGTTTCTCTCATTCTTCTCTGCAGGTCCTCTCAAGCTCTGTCAGGTTGGATGGGGAGAGTCAGTACACAGCTATTGTAGGTCTCTCCAGAGATGTTTGATAAGGGTTCAGGTTCGGGCTCTGACTGGGCCACTCAAGGACATTTAGAGACTTGTCCCAAAGCCACTCCTGCGCTGAAGCAGGTTTTCATCAAGGATCTCTCTATACTTTGCTCTGTTCATCTTTCCCTCAATCCTGACTAGTCTCCCAGTCCCTGCTTCACCGTATGGATGGTATTGGCCAAGTGATGAGCGATGCCTGGTTTCTTCCAGACATGAAGCTTGGCAATCAAGCCAAAGAGTTCAAACTTGGTTTCATCAGACCAGATAATATTTTTTCTCGTGGTCAGAGTCCTTTAGGTGTGTTTTGGCAAACTCCAAGAAGGCTGTCATGTGCCTTTCACTGAAGAGTGTTTTCCGTCTGGCCACTCGACCATAAAGGCCTGATTGGTGGACTGCTGCAGGAAGGTTCTCCCATCTCCACAGAGAAACTCTGGAGCTCTGTCAGATTGACCATCGTGTTCTTGGTCACCTCCCTGAGCAAGACTCTTCTCCCCCAAGTGCTCAGCTTGGCCAGGCGGCCAGCTCTAGGAAGTGTCTTGGTGGTTCCAAACACCTTCAATTTATGAAAGATGGAGGCCACTATGTTCTTGTGGACCTTCAATGCTACAGACATTTTTTTGTACCATTCCCCAGATCTGTGCCTTGACACAATCCTCATGGAGCTCTACGGACAATTCCTTCGACCTCACGGCTTGGTTTTTGCTCTGAAATGCACTATTACCTGTGGGACCTTATATAGACAGGTGTGTGCCTCTCCAAATCATGTCGAATCAATTGAATTTACCACAGAAACAATTCGGAAAGTAGAAAAAAACAAGTTGTAGAAACATCTCAAGGATGATCAAAGGAAACAGGATGCACCTGAGCTCAATTTCGAGTCTCATAGCAATCAGTCTGAATACTTACATAACCTCTTAGAGCTCTAGGGGCGCTATTTCATTTTGGGATAAAAAACGTTCCTGTTTTAAGCGCGATATTTTGTCACGAAAAGATGCTCGACTATGCATATTCTTGACAGTTTTGGAAAGAAAACACTCTGAAGTTTCAGAATCTGCAAAGATTTTGTCTGTAAGTGCCCCAGAACTCATTCTACAGGCGAAACCAAGATGATGCATCACCCAGGAATTAGCAGAATTTCTGAAGCTCTGTTTTCCATTCTCTCCTTATATGGCTGTGATTGCGCAACGAATGAGCCTACACTTTCTGTCGTTCGCCCAAGGTCTTAGCAGCATTGTGACGTATTTGTAGGCATATCATTGGAAGATTGACCATAAGAGACTACATTTTCCAAGTGTCCGCCTGGTGTCCTGCGTCGAATTCGGTGCGCAATTGCCAGCTGCTTCCACTTTACCATTTGATTCAGGGGAGAAAGCATGTGTCCAAGAACGATGTATCAATGAAGAGATATGTGAAAAACACCTTGATGATTGATTCTAAACAACGTTTGCCATGTTTTCAGTCGATATTATGGAGTTAATTTGGAAAAAAGTTTGCGTTTTGAGGACTGAATTTATGGATTTTTTTTGGTAGCCAAATGTGATGTATAAAACGGAGCTATTTCTAATACACAAGGAATCTTTTTGGAAAAACTGAGCATCTGCTATCTAACTGAGAGTATCCTCATTGAAAACATCAGAAGTTCTTCAAAGGTAAATTATTTTATTTGAAGGCTTTTATGTTTTTGTTAATGTTGCGTGCTGGATGCTAACGCTAATGCTAACGCTAAATGCTAACGCGAAATGCTAACTCTAGCTAGCTACTTTTACACAAATTATTGTTTTCCTATGGTTGAGAAGCATATTTTGAAAATCTGAGATGACAGTGTTGTTTACAAAAGGCTAAGCTTGAGAGATGGCATATTTATTTCATTTCATTTGCGATTTTCATAAATAGTTAACGTTGTGTTATGCTAATGAGCTTGCTGATAGATTTACACAATCCTGGATACAGGGGTTTTTTCATAGCTAAACGTGACGCAGAAAACGGAGCGATTTGTCCTAAACAAATAATCTTTCAGGAAAAACTGAACATTTGCTATCTGAGAGTCTCCTCATTGAAAACATCTGAAGTTCTTCAAAGGTAAATGATTTTTTTGAATGCTTTTCTGTTTTTTTGTGTAAATGTTGCCAGCTGAATGCTAATGCTAAATGCTACGTTAGCCATCAATACTGTTACACAAATGCTTGTTTTGCAATGGTTGAGAAGCATATTTTGAAAATCTGAGATGACAGTGTTGTTAACAAAAGGCTAAGCTTGAGAGCTAGCATATTTATTTCATTTCATTTGCGATTTTCATGAATAGTTAACGTTGCGTTATGGTAATGAGCTTGAGTCTGTATTCACGAACCCGGATCCGGGATGGGGAGATCAGAAAGGATAAGTAAGGTATTTCCGTTTTTTATTTTATATATTTGCAAAAAAAAAAAAAAAAAAAAAAAAAAAAAAACTTTACATTTCTAGTTAAAAGACTATGTTAGAGTTTACACTTCCTCATAGAATGAACTGTGGCCAGGGAGGTCTAAAATAAAAATTAACTCCTTACCAAATCTATTTATTTTAAAATGTTGATTACTTCTACTTGACATTCACCTTATGATAAAACATGACGGGATTAAACACTACGCAAAAAATAAAATAAAGGGAACACTTAAACAACACAATGTAACTCCAAGTCAATCACACTTCTGTGAAATCAAACTGTCCACTTAGGAAGCAACACTGATTGACAATACATTTCACATGCTGTTGTGCAAATGGAATAGACAACAGGTGGAAATTATAGGCAATTAGCAAGACACCCCCAATAAAGGAGTGGTTCTGCAGGTGGGGACCACTTCTCAGTTCCTATGCTTCCTGTCTGATGTTTTGGTCACTTTTGAATGCTGGCGGTGCTTTCACTCTAGTGGTAGCATGAGACGGAGTCTACAACCCACACACGTGGCTCAGGTAGTGCAGCTCATCCAGGATGGCACATCAATGCGAGCTGAGGCAAGAAGGTTTGCTGTGTCTGTCAGCATAGTGTCCAGAGCATGGAGGCGCTACCAGGAGACAGGCCAGTACATCAGGAGACGTGGAGGAGACCGTAGGAGGGCAACAACCCAGCAGCAGGACCGCTACCTCCGCCTTTGTGCAAGGAGGAGCACTGCCAGAGACCTGCAAAATGACCTCCTGCAGCCACAAATGTGCATGTGTCTGCTCAAATGGTCAGAAACAGACTCTATGAGGGTGGTATGAGGGCCCCGACATCCACAGGTGGGGGTTGTGCTTACAGCCCAACACCGTGCAGGACGTTTTTCATTTGCCAGAGAACACCAAGATTGGCAAATTCGCCACTGGCGCCCTGTGCTCTTCACAGATGAAACAGGTTCACACTGAGCACATGTAACAGACGTGACAGTCTGGAGACACCGTGGAGAACGTTCTGCTGCCTGCAACATCCTCCAGCATGACCGGTTTGGCGGTGGGTCAGTCATGGTGTGGGGTGGTATTTCTTTGGGGGGCCGCGCAGACCTCCATGTGCTCGCCAAAGGTAGCCTGACTGCCATTAGGTTCCGAGATGAGATCCTCAGACCCCTTGTGAGACCATATGCTGGTGCGGTTGGCCCTGGGTTCCTCCTAATGCAAGACCATGCTAGACCTCATGTGGCTAGAGTGTGTCAGCAGTTCCTGCAAGAGGAAGGCATTGATGCTAGGGACTGGCCAGCCCGTTACCTAGACCTGAATCCAATTGAGCACATCTGGGACATCATGTCTCGCTCCATCCACCAACGCCACGTTGCACCAGACTGTCCAGGAGTTGGCGGATGCTTTAGTCCAGGTCTGGGAGGAGATGCCTCAGGAGACCATCCGCCACCTCATCAGGAGCATGCCCAGGCGTTATAGGGAGGTCATACAGGCACGTGGATGCCACACACACTACTGAGCCTCATTTTGACTTGTTTTAAGGACATTACATCAAAGTTGGATCAGCCTGTAGTGTGGATTTCCACTTTAATTTTGAGTGTCACTCCAAATCCAGACCTCCATGGGTTGATAAATTTGATTTCCATTGATAATTTTTGTGTGATGTTGTTGTCAGCACATTCAACTATATAAAGAAAAAGTATTTAATAAGAGTATTTCATTCATTCAGATCTAGGATGTGTTATTTTAGTGTTCCCTTTATTTTTTTGAGCAGTGTATATATTTTTGCTAACATACAGTGGGGCAGAAAAGTATTTAGTCAGCCACCAATTGTGCAAGTTCTCCCACTTAAAAAGATGAAGAGAGGCCAGTAATTTTCATCATAGGTACACTTCAACTATGACAGACAAAAGACAAAATCCATGAGAGATGAGAGAGGCCTGTAATTTTCAGGACAGAGGAGCCTCTTAAAGAAGAAGTTACAGGTCTGTGAGAGCCAGAAATCTTGCTTGTTTGTAGGTGACCAAAAACGTATTTTCCACCATCATTTGCAAATAAATTCATTAAAAATCCTACAATGTGATTTTCTGGATTTTTTTTCACATTTTGTCTGTCATAGTTGAAGTGTACCTATGATGAAAATTACAGACCTCTCATATTTTTAAGTGGGATAACTTGCACAATTGGTGGCTGACTAAATACGTTTTTTTGCCCCACTGTATGGGTAGTCTGGACAATAGAACGAGTCAAAATTCACCCAGGGCTGAAAAATAGCAAAAGAACGTTGGCTAAGCAGGAACACTAGCGCAAGCCCATAGCTAATGAATGGAATCGAACGTTCACAGAGCCTGACTGGTGACGCTTAGAATTCCATTTAGCCTAAATGGCAGCAAAAAAATGTATCCTTTTTTTTTTATTTTAACACTACAATATGTTCTTAGGACGAAACGTAAAAAAAATAACTTGTGTAGAAAGTAAACATCCGCACATCGTTGGTGCCAAGTGTGCTTATGTCTGAATAAAATGAAGTAGGGGAAAAAATGGCAACTTTTGACTATTTCTGGTCTAGAGACCGATGACAGGAGAGTACCCTGCCCAACCTTGTGTAATTAGAAAGAGGAGATTATCTTGTCCTTGATGACAAGGAGTACGCTGTCAAGCCTTACACAATTAGAAAGAGGAGATTATACTGTGTAAAAATAGTGTCAACTTTGGAGAAAAAAAATTCAAATATAAACATTGCGAGATATTTGGCAAAATAGTCAGACATATCTATATTTCCCTGTAGTAAACAATGGGACGACCTCAGAGTTCCATGAGTATTTTTTTGTTGTTGTTTACATTCTAACTAACCAGCAACGTGGGCAGGTCTCGTTGCCATCAATAGCAAAGCAGGCATTGTGACGTAGAACAATAAACTGGGAATAGAACGTTCAGAAGGCGAGTTGGTGCCACGTTGCTCAATGGAACTAATAAGCCTGTTTTTTCGTAATTACTTCAAAACTACGGCAAGCAGTTGGGACATACGGTCATATTATGAATCTTGGCTCCACCACGGATGCAATGAACTAGTTCAACGGATGCAATGAACTAGTTATCAGAAAAAAAGCATTGTTAAAAATGTAATGTGTCCAGGGTCGCCGGTTTACCTGCGCGGGGGTCCCTGGACAACAAAAGTTTGAAAACCCCTGGTATAAAGCACTCAGCACAACAATATTATAATGCAATGGTATTCCTATGATGATATTCTAGCTAAACTAGCTAGCATGCATGACTATGGACAACTGCCCATAGTTTGGGCTCAGCAGCTGATAAACCAGGACGGCCATTTCCATGTCAAATTAAACAACACATGGATACAACATTGTTCTTGTTTAATGATGTATAAAAATGCATACAATACACTGGTGGTGACTGAATAGTTGCACTGTACCAGAAGTATATACTGCTACGTCGGACACGTGCTAACTAGCGACAGACCTGCGCTAGCGTTCGTTAGCTTACCAGCTAGCTAACGTTAGCTTGTTGACGCTTACTTACCCGGCATTGTCTTTTTCGATATCTTTATGAAGCAACTTCATGGTGTAATAGCTTTGTTATAAACAACAGTATTATTTGCTAGCATATGAAGGAGTTATTATTACATTTAGCTAGTGTCATATTTACTTCCTCTCAAGAGTCTAGTTATCTATTTCTTTAGAATGAACCGCTCAAGAGATTTGGGTTGGCGGCCTGACCTCCGTTCCGCCAGCAAGAATAAGTAATACCAAGCAAGAACAAGGTGGCAATTTCCGTTCAAAATAAAAGTCTCACGGTGAAGATGGTAGATTTTTTGGTTCTTTCGAAATTCGTGCAGTAATACCTAACAATACAAATCGATACACATAGATTTAAGAAACAAAGACATATCAGAAAGAGCAGAGTCCGGAATATAAATATATGTATGTATGGTGTGTGTGGTGTGTATAGACAGTATGGACAGTATATTAATAGAAAATGTGCATACAGAAGTAGTTATGTAGCACTAGCCTTGACTAGAATACAGTCTATACATATGAAGTGGGTAACACAGTATGTAAACATTGTGACCAGTGTTCGATCACTATTTACCGTGCCTTCAGAAAGTATTCACACCCCTTGACTTTTTCCACATTTTGTTATATTACAGCCTGAATTTAAAATTGATTAAATTGAGGTTTTGTGTCACTGATCTAAACACAATACCCCATAATGTCAAAGTGGAATTATGATTTTTGACATTTTTGCAAATTAATTAAAAATGAAAAGCTGAAATGTCTTGAGTCAATAAGTATTCAATCCTGTTGTTATGGCAAGCCTAAATATGTTCAGGAGTAAAAATGTGCTTAACAAGTCACATAATAAGTTGCCTGGACTCACTCTTTGTGCAATAATAGTGTTTAACATGATTTTTGAACGACTACACACACTGTAAGGTCCCCCAGTTCAGCAGAGAATATCAAGCACAGATTCAATCACAAAGACCATTGGTAGATGGGTAAAAAACAACAGACATTGAATAATCCCTTTGAGCATGGTGCAGTTATTCATTACAATTTGGATGATGTATCAATACACCCAGGAACAGTTGTGCCAGGAAAATAACCTCTCCTTCAACGTGAACAAACGGAAGGAGCTAATTGTGGACTTCATGAGACAGCAGAGGGAGCACGCCCACATCTAAGTTCCTTGGAGTACACATCACTGACAATCTGAAATGGTCTATCCACACAGACAGTATGGTGAAGAAGGCACAACAGCTCCTCTTCAAACTCAGGAGGCTGAAGAAATTCGGCCTGGCCCCTAAGACCTTCACAAACTTTTACAGGCCTGTCGGGCTGTATCACCGTCTGATACGGCAACTGCTGTTGAGAGTGAAAAACCCAGCATCATTGCAGTTCTGCCTAAAAAAACAAGTGTACTTTGTCTTGCCAAAACGTTTGACCTGATGCATGTTTTGGCACGTAAGTTTGCCCTCGGGCCAGTGGCGTGTATTCATGGATGCCAAATGAAGTTGCCAGGATTCATGGATGCCAAAGGAAGTTGCTAGGCTACCCCAAAACATGTACAATATATATATATATATATATATATATATATATATATATATATATATCTTTTCATGTATGAGTGCTGCCAGCATTGCTGCAGAGTTTGAAGGGGTGGGGGGTCAGCCTGTCAGTGCTCAGAACATACGCCGTACACTGCATCAAATTGGTCTGCATGGCTGTCGTCCCAGAAGGAAGCCTCTTCTAAAGATGATGCACAAGAAAGCCCTCAAACAGTTTGCTGAAGACAAGCAGACTAAGGACATGGATTACTGGAACCATGTTCTGCGGTCTGATGAGACCAAGATAAACTTATTTGGTTCAGATGGTGTCAAGCGTGTGTGGCGGCAACCAGGTGAGGAGTACAAAGACAAGTATGTCTTGCCTACAGTCAAGCATGGTGGTGGGAGTGTCATGTTCTGGGGCTGCATGAGTGCTGCCGGCACTGGGGAGCTACAGTTAATTGAGGGAACCATGAATGCCAACATGTACTGTGACATACTGAAGCAGAGCATGATCCCCTCCCTTCGGAGACTGGGCCGCAGGGCAGTATTCCAACATGATAACGACCCCAAACACACCTCCAAGACGACCACTGCCTTGCTAAAGAAGCTGAGGGTAAAGGTGATGGACTGACCAAGCATGTCTCCAGACCTAAACCCCATTGAGCATCTGTGGGGCATCCTCAAACGGAAGGTGGAGGAGTGCAAGGTCTCTAACATCCACCAGCTCCGTGATGTTGTCATGGAGGAGTGGAAGAGGACTCCAGTGGCAACCTGTGAAGCTCTGGTGAACTCCATGCCCAAGAGGGTTAAGGCAGTGCTGGAAAATGATGGTGGCCACACAAAATATTGACACTTTGGGCCCAATTTGGACATTTTCACTTAGGGGTGTACTCACTTTTGTTGCCAGCGGTTTAGACATTAATGGCTGTGTGTTGAGTTATTTTGAGGGGACAGCAAATTTACACTGTTATACAAGCTGTACACTCACTACTTTACATTGTAGCAAAGTGTAATTTCTTCAGTGTTGTCACATGAAAAGATATACTCAAATATTTACAAAAATGTGAGGGGTGTACTCACTTTTGTGATATACTGTATATAACAAAAAATATTTTGTCTTATTGTGTTTCATAATTTTCCTTCAAATCACAAGAGGCTGAATGTATGTAACAGGAGAAAGCATCCGAGCAAGCAAAACAGTGCCCCACTGTCTCTCTGTGTGTTGGCCATCTACCTGATGCTGTCTGGTCCAAACGAGTATGACATTGTTGGCGCCCGTAGCATTGAAGGCAAGGGAAGCCAGCGGGCATTTGGCCTACCTTTACAAAAAAAATCTTTAAAATGTGCCAGTTTTGAGCTAAACTGAGCGAGCTCAACTGTGAATGGTCCTGACGCACCAAAACAAGGTGTCAAGGGGAGCCAGAAAAACTTGAATTGTTGCATCTCATTATGTTGTTGTCCTCAAGTGGCTTGGCTTCCCCAGTGATTTTACCCACACACCGCTACTGCCTTGGGCTGATTTACATGTGTAAAGGCTGCAGCCTGCTCATCATCATTAGGATAATGTAGGTAATTTATAGGTATGCAAATCAGTTAACACTCCATTTACTGATCACATTGTCTCCATTGTTTCGCTTTAGCAGTTAGCTTCTGACCTAATCACCCGCAAATAGTCGGATTTTGGCACCTCCATTTTAAGGGCAAGCCAAGAGTCTGGTGTGGAATGGCATTTTGAATTCACACTGGAAGCAAACAGAGAGTAAGTAAAAAATAATTAATGTATTCCTTTATAATTAAGATATACCCCTGCATTAGTCAGTCAGCAGAGTTAAAGTGTCAGTACAAAATTCCAGAATGGATCTTGGTTTTATGAACATAATCTATAGTTTTTCCTGCACAGTGCTGTACAGTATTTGTACCATATAGTGTTTAGGGGGCCCACGCAAACTTTTTGTTCAAACTAATCTGTTTGGTTTGCTCGGGACTCTAGTGAGTAGGCTGGACCCTGGTTTTATGGACACACAATCAATTATGTTCGGTGTAAAATGTATGTCCAATTCCCTGCATTTAAGCTGATTGGACACTTTTTAAGGGCCGCAAGATGACGCTCCTCTGTGTGTAAACTATGTGGATTTGGAAAATAAAAGTGTTCCTGAGTAGAATGGACATCCCTATTACTGCAACACAATGTACAGGCAATAATGTACAGTCCAATAAATGATATGAGTGCACAAACAGCATTGTTGACCATTTAAGCTTAAAATAAATACAAATATATTTATAGAAATACTTGAAATTATTGTTTGTATAATATCTAATGTAAAATATATTGCTAATTGTGCAAATGTATCATTATTTCCGCCATACTTATTAATTTAACAAGTATACAGGACGGGACTCTTATTCTGAAGGATTACGCTGGGCTCAAACACTCCAGTGCTAGTGCGCATTCGTAACCCGGAAGTGCTTAGTTATTCTTGCCTGTTTCACATAGTTGGTGGCCTGTACATTACATCATAAAGGGGCAACGGTTCCGTATATAAACATGGTTTCAACTGTTCGGTTTCGACTGCTCTTACAGTTTTGCTTCGGTACTGCAGTTTAACCAGAGCTTTTATGTACCCAAAGACAGTACAGTATAAAGATAAGCAAAATGCTTCTCCAATATAAATCCCCGGCAATGTCATGTTGACGCCTAGATGAAGCCAGTTTCCGGTTGGATATTCAAGCTTTCAAACTTCAATAGCTTTCAAACCACTTGATCCACAGACTCCAAATAAGTGTCATGATGTTGGAAATATTGCGCACAACATTGCACAGGTCTTTTTCACGATTTGGACAATAATACACTTTGCAAAGCTAATAAACATGTGGAAATGTAAGCAGTATTTTGTATTCCTCGTTGAATTAGTTAGTACAAAGTACAAACTTTTTTTAACATTTGAATTTCAATAGCTCTTTGGTCATGTGACCTACTGACTTCAAACAAGGTTCCGAATGTACACTCAGTGGGTCTACACATTGCACACCTTTTAGGTTGTCCATTTTCATCTCACACTTTTTTACATACATTTTTCCAACTTTCTCATTTCAATAGCTCCTTGGTTATGTGACCTGCTGGACTCAAATAAGGTGCAGAATGTCCACTAACTACCCTTCTATATTGCACACCTTTAGTTTGTCCATTTTCATCTCACACGTTTTTACATACATTTTCAAACATTCTAATTTAAAAACCTCCTTGGTTATGTGACCTGCTGACTTCAAACAAGATTCAGAATGTACATTCATTGGGCCTACATATTGCACACCCTTTAGTTTGTCAATTTTCATCTCACACGATTTTACATGAATTTCTCCAACTTTAGAATTTCAATAGCTCCTTGGTCATGTTACCTACGGACTTCAAACAAGGTTCAGAATGTACGTTCAGTGGGCCTACACATTGCACACCCTTTTTTGGTCCATTTCCATCTCACACAATTTTACATGAATATGCCTGCTCTGCCCCCTGAAGCACAGTGACCCCATTGACCTGGTGACCTCTGACTCCTGGCCTCTAGGCCTACAATCCATGCCCACCTACCTGCCCTCTCACTGGGCCTGAGAGTGTATAGCTTACTCCCTGGAACTACAGACCTCCAGTCCTTATTATAATCATAATACTGAATACAATGTGTGTAGTTTTAGTCAAGAATTAGAACAAGGACTTCCTGTTCCTTGTTAAAAATTAATGGAGCTATCGTCAGACCGGCTGGAATACTGTGTTCCTTACAGGACATTCTGTCCCTACCCAGGGAGGGGGGAGACCTTGGGCTTGTAGTAGATTATTTAACAGGTGGCAGACAATGTGAGAAGGCTTGTGAACTATATTGCCATTGTATCTGAGAGGAGGAGGGACATTTATGACAAAATGTGAGTTATATAAACCAATGTACATGGTATTATGACCAGAGCTCTCGGGAATAAACACTATTGGTTAATTTTGAGACTGATCTTTGTCTATTTTATGCAAATAAGAACCTTACAAATTCTTAGAAACGGACAGTGTTTTGCTTTGTTATAATTTAATTGGTTAACACCATATAGGAATTAAATTCCTCTAACATAGAGACAGTGGGAATCTCGTTCATCCATTCATGCACGTCACTAATTAGATGACGAGGCATTTGGCAACCTCAAGGGACTCTTACTTATGTCCCGCCGTTTACCCCCGCTTCATAGAATTTCCTCACTTTGACATGAGGGGGTCACAGCCACCCGTGGGATCATCAGAGGCTTTTCTGTCTTACAAACTGGACATCAGTTGCCGCTATTCTGAACCTCGCTTGAGTCCAGTAGGTCACATGACCAAATAGCTATTGAAATTAGAATGAGTACAAAATTCATGTAAACTCGTGTGAGATGAAAATGGACAAACTAAAGCGTGAGCAATATTGAAGGGTAGTCATTGGACATTCTGAACCTTGTTTAAGTGCGGGCAATTTTACTGCCATTGTTTTCTTTTGTAGATTGCATGGCTGTGTGCTCGATTTTATACACCTGTCAGCAACGGGTGTGGCTGAAATAGCCGAATCCACTCACTTGAAGGGGTGTCCACATACTTTTGTATACACAGTCCATTCAGGAAAGTATTCACACCCCTTGACTCTTTTCCACATTTCTTTCTAAACTTGATTATTTAGTTTAGTTATTTTTTTTTATCAGTCTACACACAATAATGACAAAGCAAAAACAGATTTCTCAAATTTTTTGCAAATGTATTAAAAAACCAAAAACTTAAATATGACATTTACATAAGTATTCAGAATCTTTACTCTGTACTTTGTTGAAGTGACTTTGGCAGTGATTACAGCCTCAAGTCTTCTTCAGTATGATGCTACAAGCTTGGCATATGTGTATTTGGGGAGTTTCTCCCATTCTCTGCAGATCCTCTCAAGCTCTGTAAGGTTGGACAGGGAGCACTGCTGCACAGCTATTTTCAGGTCTTTCCAGAGATGTTCGATCAGGTTCAAATCTGGGCTCTGGCTCGGCCACTCAAAGACATCCAGAACCTTGTCCCGAAGCCACTCCTGCATTGTCTTGACTATGTTCTTAGGGTTGTTGTCTGGAGCAGGTTTTTATCAAGGATCTCTCTGTACTTTGCTCCATTAATCATTCCCTCATTCCTGACTTCTGGTCACTCTGACTGACTTCATCTTTCCTAATTCATCCTTTACCATCCTCAATACTTCAAACGGATCTCCCAAAAAAGCATACAGTGGGGCAAAAAAATATTTAGTCAGCCACCAATTGTGCAAGTTCTCCCACATAAAAAGACGAGAGAGGCCTGTAATTTTCATCATCATAGGTACACTTCAACTATGACAGACAAAATTAGAAAAGAAAATCCAGAAAATCACATTGTAGGGTTTTTAATGAATTTATTTGCAAATTATGGTGGAAAACAAGTATTTGGTCACCTACAAACAAGCAAGATTTCTGGCTCTCACAGACCTGTAACTTCTTCTTTAAGAGGCTCCTCTGTCCTCCACTCGTTACCTGTATTAATGGCACCTGTTTGAACTTGTTATCAGTATAAAAGACACCTGTCCACAACCTCAAACAGTCACACTCCAAACTCCACTATGGCCAAGACCAAAGAGCTGTCAAAGGAAACCAGAAACAAAATTGTAGACCTGCAGCAGGCTGGGAAGACTGAATCTGCAATAGGTAAGCAGCTTGGTTTGAAGAAATCAACTGTGGGAGCAATTATTAGGAAATGGAAGACATACAAGACCACTGATAATCTCCCTCGATCTGGGGCTCCACGCAAGATCTCACCCCGTGGGGTCAAAATGATCACAAGAACGGTGAGCAAAAATCCCAGAACCACACGGGGGGACCT
This sequence comes from Oncorhynchus mykiss, assembly GCF_057628025.1. NCBI lineage: Eukaryota > Metazoa > Chordata > Actinopteri > Salmoniformes > Salmonidae > Oncorhynchus > Oncorhynchus mykiss. Next base: position 27,351,300 of record NC_143037.1, read on the forward strand.
AGTGAATGACCTGCAGAGAGCTGGGACCAAAGTAACAAAGCCTACCATCAGTAACACACTACGCCGCCAGGGACTCAAATCCTGCAGTGCCAGATGTGTCCCCCTGCTTAAGCCAGTACATGTCCAGGCCTGTCTGAAGTTTGCTAGAGAGCATTTGGATGATCCAGAAGAAGATTGGGAGAATGTCATATGGTCAGATGAAACCAAAATAATACTTTTTGGTAAAAACTCAACTCGTCGTGTTTGGAGGACAAAGAATGCTGAGTTGCATCCAAAGAACACCATACCTACTGTGAAGCATGAGGGTGGAAACATCATGCTTTGGGGCTGTTTTTCTGCAAAGGGACCAGGACGACTGATCCGTGTTAAGGAAAGAATGAATGGGGCCATGTATCGTGAGATTTTGAGTGAAAATCTCCTTCCATCAGCAAGGGCATTGAAGATGAAACGTGGCTGGGTCTTTCAGCATGACAATGATCCCAAACACACCACCCGGGCAACGAAGGAGTGGCTTCGTAAGAATAATTTCAAGGTCCTGGAGTGGCCTAGTCAGTCTTCAGATCTCAACCACATAGAAAATCTTTGGAGGGAATTGAAAGTCTGTGTTGCCCAGCAACAGCCCCAAAACATCATTGCTCTAGAGGAGATCTGCATGGAGGAATGGGCCAAAATACCAGCAACAGTGTGTGAAAACCTTGTGAAGACTTACAGAAAACGTTTGACCTCTGTCATTGCCAACAAAGGGTATATAACAAAGTATTGAGATACACTTTTGTTATTGACCAAATACTTATTTTCCACCATAATGTGCAAATAAATTCATTAAAAATCCTACAATGTGATTTTCTGTATTTTTTTCTCATTTTGTCTGTCATAGTTGAAGTGTACCTATGATGCAAATTACAGGCCTCTCTCATCTTTTTAAGTGGGAGAACTTGCACAATTGGTGGCTGACTAAATACTTTTTTGCCCCACTGTAAATACTAGTGAATAGTAGGGGGGGGGGGGGGGGGTGTTATCGTCTTCACCTCGTGTTGAGATTCAAAGTTCAAACCACTTTAAACGTGCAGCTGCAGCTTCACGTCTTTCTGGTCTGGTATGTTAATTCCCTAACACATAATTTATACAGTTTGCAGGAAAGGGGCGGTTCTGGCCGGGTGACACACTTTCTGACCTCACTCAGGGGCGGTGACAACTCGCTGTGCAAAGTTATAAAAAACTATTACCTCTTATGGCTTCTTAAATCACATTCCTCTCTCAACAAAAACACTTTCATCATTTTTCATATTACATGCACCATGCATAGTATGGAAACATCATACATGTACTGGGTATACTTCAAAGTTACAGTATGTCCTTTATAACAGTTTAATGACATCACAAAATAACAAACAAAATTAATCCGAACAAGTGAACATATGCGACATCTGAGACATTCTCATCAATGATCAGATGACATAAACTCTACAGTGGAAAGTCTACACATCAGAGTTATCGGATTCACATGGAATTGTTGTTCAATTTAAATGTTTGAATATGAAATTATTTGTGATGGGATGAAATGTGATTTTAGCTTCTAAAATGTGAGATGTAGGTTTTCATAAGATAGGGCTGCTCACTCAGTGGCCCGCCCACGTGAAGAGACAGCGGTTGTAAACTATGAAACACGCCTCTTTTCTCCCTTCTTATATAAAGCCTTGACGACAATAGAACTTTATTTGTTATTTTATTTAACCTTTATTTAACCAGGTAGGCAAGTTGAGAACAAGTTCTCATTTACAATTGCGACCTGGCCAAGATAAAGCAAAGAAGTTCGACACATACAACGACACAGAGTTACACTTGGAGTAAAACAAACATACAGTCAATAATACAGTAGAAACAAGTCTATATACGATGTGAGCAAATGAGGTGAGATAAGGGAGGTAAAGGCAAAAAAAGGCCATGGTGGCAAAGTAAATACAATATAGCAAGTAAAACACTGGAATGGTAGATTTGCAGTGGAAGAATGTGCAAAGAAGAAATAAAAATAACGGGGTGCAAAGGAGCTAAATAAAATAAAATAAATACAGTAGGGAAATAGGTAGTTGTTTGGGCTAGATTATAGGTGGGCTATGTACAGGTGCAGTAATCTGTGAGCTGCTCTGACAGCTGGTGCTTAAAGCTAGTGAGGGAGATAAGTGTTTCCAGTTTCAGAGATTTGTGTAGTTCGTTCCAGTCATTGGCAGCAGAGAACTGGAAGGAGAGGCGGCCAAAGAAATAATTGGTTTTGGGGGTGACCAGAGAGATATACCTGCTGGAGCGCGTGCTACAGGTGGGTGATGCTATGGTGACCAGCGAGCTGTTCTGTTCCGAGGACGTGAGGATAACGGTCCTATGTCAGAATGGTTCAGATAATAACTACAGAATGAAGCCAACATCAGCGTGAGCTTTGGTTGCAAATGGTATGAACTTTGAACTCTTATTCACTACAGAAGTGATACCTCCTAGCCGCTGAGTTAGCAATCGCAGCTGCAAATGCAGGTTAGGAAGGAACAGACAGAGTATCCCGTCTACCACACAACAATGTTACTACAACATATCCATTTGACCACCATTTGAGACATTCTTCAAAGGACAAAGGACTAGGTTTGGCAACACGGCCTTCCATCTACCACTAACCTACTGAAGCGCAGCTCAGAGTAAATATTTATTGCATTTTCCTTTTCCAAATGTGCGGTAATTTAGAATGCATAAGATACTGTATTTATGATAGCCCAGCTTTTTCCTTTGTTACTCAGTCTTCCCACTCCTTCAATCAACCCAGCCACTTTTCTTTTGTTTAACAAGCTGTCATATCTGTTCCGCCCGCTAGGGACGTTTTCCTTTATGACGTCATTTGTAATCAAATTATGATTAATTGTGTATATGTGTAATTCTGTGTGATTAGTTAGGTATTTAGTAAATATATAATTAAACCCAATTTTGTATTGCTGATTCAACTTGTTAGCCAGGGTTCTTGCAAATAAAAGAATTTACAACTTTCAGATGAGACTGAATTAGGACGACTATTGATATTGACTGCTATTGATGTAAAATATTACTAGGTCTTTACGAGTTTATTCGGAAGATAACAGCTCTATAAATATTATTTTGTCGTGCCCGACTCTCTAGTTAATTACATTTACATGATTAGCTCAATCAGGTGATATTAATTACGGAGAAATGATTTTATAGAATAGCATGTCATATCAATTAATCCGACATAGCCAAAGACACGACAGCGGGTAAGGCCTGTTTTTCGTCATTAACTAGGGTACAGGCAGGACTCAGATATCACTAAATTGAACACGCCATTTGCTCATGCTCTCCTTCCCAGTACAGTCATATCTGACTAAGATCATACGATTGTATCAGAAGTGCTTCAACCTTGCCAAACATAAAAAATTAGAGATTATTTCACAGAAAATAGTTATGTTCCTTGAGTTGTCAGAGTTTAGAGTGATGAAAAGTAGCTAACTACTTTCTCATGTCTCTTCATTGAGCAGAGCAGCCCAAGTGGAGCTTTTGCTATGGATACTCACAGACTCATGAGCAGAATGCATGCAGAGCGAGCTAAATGATCAGTGAGCGAGTGACAGACAGAGAGGGGCGGCTAATGGATTTACTAATGGAGGAAGTAATTTCTGATTTGGGGTTTTGGGCAGGGCCGGGCCATACATTTGGCAGAAGCAATCAGGCCTGGGTAGGGTCGGGCCTGAATGTTGTGGACACGGGTAGGGCTCGGCCTTACAATTAACGCCTGTGCAGGGCTCTACCGACTTGCGCCTGCCTACATGTCGACTCCATGAACTTTACCAAAACCATGTGATCAAAGGTCATGCAGTTTTTTTTAAAGTCGCCTTCAAGTCTTAGTTGCTTCTCACCAACTGCACCACGCAGCCATTGCCTAGCTATTTAATGGGAGGCACTGGCCGTGTTCAAGAGGACCAGAACCATAATGTATCATGGGTAAATTGTGACTGACTGACTAATCTACAAATAATAATGAGTAGTTACAGTGCCTTGCAAAAGTATTCATCCCCCTGCGAGTTTTTCATATTTTGTTGCATTACAACCTGTAATTTAAATAGATTTTTATTTGGATTTAATGTAATGGACATACATAAAATAGTCTACATTGGTGAAGTGAAATTAATAAAATAACTTTTAAAACCAAAATTGTATTCACCCCCTTTGCTATGAAGCCCCTAAATAAGATCTGGTGCAACCAATTACCTTCAGAAGTCACATAATTAGTTCAATAAAGTCCACCTGTGTGCAATCTAAGTGTCACATGATCTGTCACATGAGATTAGTATATATACACCTGTCCTGAAAGGCCCCAGAGTCTGCAACACCACTAAGCAAGGGGCACCACCAAGCAAGCAGCACTATGAAGTCCAAGGAGCTCTCCAAACAGGTCAGAGACAAAGTTGTGGAGAAGTACAGATCAGGGTTGGGTTATAAAAAAATATCAGAAACTTTGAACATCCCACGGAGCACCATTAAATCCATTAGGAAAAAAATGGAAAGAATATGGCACCACAACAAACCTGCCAAGAGAGGGCCTCCCACCAAAAACTCATGGACCAGGCTAGTAGAGAATTAATCAGAGAGGCAACAAAGTGACCAAAGATAACCCTGAAGGAGCTGCAAAGCTCCACAGCGGAGATTGGAGTATCTCTCCATTTGACCACTTTAAGCCTTACACTCCACAGAGCTGGGCTTTACGGAAGAGTGGCCAGAAAAAAAGCCATTGCTTAAAGAAAAAAATAAGCAACACGTTTGGTGTTCGCCAAAAGGCAAGTGGGAGACTCAAACATATGGAAGAATGTGCTCTGGTCAGATGAGACTAAAATTGAGCTTTTTGGCCATCAAGGAAAACGTCTGGCGCAAACCCAACACCTCTCATCACTCCAAGAACACCATCCGCACAGTGAAGCATGGTGGTGTCAGCATCATGATGTTGGAATGTTTTTCATTGGCAGGGACTGGGAAACTGGTCAGAATTGTAGGAATGATGGATGGCGCTAAATACAGGGAAATTCTTGAGGGAAACCTGTTTCAGTCTTCCAGAGATTTGAGACTGGGAAAATGACCCTAAGACCCTCAGTTATCATGGTTAAATATTTGAAAATACGTTTGTATTTTCTAGAAATATGCATGGAATAATTGATGAGACAACCCATATTTAAGAATAACTTAGGAAAGTAACCCAAACTAAAGACAATTTTTTAAATTACCTTGCTTAAATCGAGTTATGTTTTCTGACATATCCCCCTTCCAGCAGGACAATGACCCTAAGCATACTGCTAAGGCAACACTTGAGTGGTTTAAGGGGAAACATTAAAATGTCTTGGAATGTCCTAGTCAAATCCCAGACCTCAATCCAATTGAGAATCTGTGGTATGACTTAAAGTTTGCTGTAGACCAGCGGAACCCATCCAACTTGAAGGAGCTGGAGCCGTTTTGCCTTGAAAAATGGGCAAAAATTCCAGTGGCTAGATGTGCCAGGCTTATAGAGACATACCCCAAGAGACTTGCAGCTGTAATTTCTGCAAAAGGTGGCTCTACAAAATATTGACTTTTGTGGGGCTGAATAGTTATGCACACTCAAGTTTTCTGTTTTGTTGTCCTTTTTCTTGTTTTTTTCACAATAAAAAATATTTTGCATCTTCAAAGTGTTAGGCATGTGTAAATCAAATTATACAACCCCCCCCCCCAAAAAATATATATTTTAATTCCAGGTTGTAAGGCAACAAAATATAAAAAAAATCCAGGGTGGGTGAATTATTTCGCAAGCCACTGTATTTATGATGCAAGATTCTTTGTAGATCAGTCAGTCGGCAGTTCCCTGCACTGTTGGCTACAATGTTGATCAAGCTCACTAAAACTCACTTGTTATGTCTTTACATCACCTGCCTTCAGATTGTTGGGAAGTTACTTATCCAATCGAACTCTGAGAGTTTTTATCAATGGAAGCCTCTGTAACATCAGATATGTACAGTGCGATATCCCTCCGAGCATTTCCCTTGGGCCGTTACTCTTCTCAATTTTTACAAATGATTTGCCACTTGTCTTACAAGAATCTAAAATTACTATATATGTTGATGATTGAACACTATACATCAGCACCTACAGCCAGTGAGCTCACTGAGACTCTTAGCAAGGAGTTATAGTCAATGTCAGAATGGGTAGGTAACAATAAACTGGTCTTAAATACATCTAAGCATTGTATTTGGTTCAAAGCATTCTCTTAGACCTCAACCTAAACACGAGTTGTGCATAAAGGGTGTGCCCATTGATCAAGTTGAAGGACCTGAACTCATATGAGTAACATTGGATGGTCAGTTATCATGGTTAAGTCATATTGACAAAGTTGTTGTCAAGATGGGGAGATTAACTGTACTAGTTGTTCAGGCTTTGTTCTTGTCCCATCTTCATTACTGTCCAGTAGTATGGCCAGGTGCAGCAAAGAAAGACCTAGCAAAGCTGCAGCTGGCTCAAAACAAAGCAACATGCCTTACCCTTAAGTGCACACACAAAATGAACATTAATTAACAACATGCATGATAGTCTTTCATGGTTGATGGTTGAGGAGAAATAGACTACTTCTCTTCTAGTCTTTTTAAGAAACATTTCTGTGTTGAAAATGCCAAACCACTAATCTATTTGCATACACCTCAAACGGACATACATACCCCACCAGACACGTCACTGTGGATTTGTTCATGGTACCCAAACCAAAAACAGAATGAATGCGTCTGTAAGGTCCTGGGTGTCGTGAGGGTGAAATCAGGCGCAGGAAAGCAGAGTTCAATAAAGTGCTTTTTTTTTTAATGCACACAACGGTGAACTACGGTCATCCCACTTACGGGTGCTCAAACCAAATGCCCCAGACACAGGGAAACGAAAACAGTCTAGCACTAAATACACAAACATGTACATCTAATGCAAACACCAGGGTTACAATAATCAATCCCACACAAAGAACCAGGTGGGCCAGCTGACTAATAAAGCCTCACTAATTATAACCAACTCAAAACAGGTGTACTCAATAAACACATATGGAGGGTGAGAAAAGAATCAGTGGCAGCTAGTAGGCCGGCGACACGACCGCCGAGCGCCACCCGAACGGGAAGAGGAGCCACCTTTGTCAGAGTCGTGACAGCGTCACTCAGTTATGTATAGAGCCATGTCATCGTGAAATGACGTCTGTCCTCAGTCGCAACACTCACTACCGAGTTCCAAACTGCCTCTGGAAGCAACGTCAGCACAAGGACTGTTCGTCTGGAGCTTCATGAAATGGGTTTCCATGGCCGAGTAGCCGCACACAAGCCTAAGATCACAATGCGCAATGCCAAGCGTTGACTGGAGTGGTGTAAAGCTCACCGCCATTGGACTCCGGAGCAGTGGAAACGCGTTCGCTGGAGTGATGAATCACGCTTCACCATCTGGCAGTCTGACGGACGAATCTGGGTTTGGCGGATGCCAGGAGAACGCAACCTACCCGAATGCATAGTCCTACTGTAGAGTTTGGAGCAGGAGGAATAATGGTCTATGGCTTATTTTCATGGTTCGAGCTAGGCCCCTTTGTTCCAGTGAAAGGAAATCTTAAAGCTACTGCTATTCTATACAATTCTGTGCTTCTAACTTTGTGGCAACAGTTTGGGAAGGCCCTTTCCTGTTTCAGCATGACACTCATTAATGCTCTAGTAGCTGAATGGAAGCAAGTCCCCGCAGCAATGTTCCAACATCTAGTGGAAAACCTTCCCAGAAGAGTGGAGGCTGTTATAGCAGCAAAGGGGGACCAACTCCATATTAATGCCCATGATTTTGGAATGAGATGTTTGATGAGCAGGTGTCCACATACTTTTTCATTCATTACATTTTCATCAAAAACAACTTTATATCTAAGATGGTTTTGAATTTACAGCCTGCACATGCACAGTTTGCCTACTCAATGACGTGATTCAGCACATGAGTTTAGCTCATAGAAATAGGAATTAGAATACTAGAAAGGGCATGAACCTTCTTATGACGTGATAAAGTGCAGCCATTTTGGTCAGGGAGTTGTTCCATGGTTTGCCAGTGCTGTGATAAGATATTGTGTAAAATAATGATTTTGAAGAATTTATCTGCACTGTATGTTTGCTAGCTAACTAGCCAGACAGTTTTAGAGGAATGATTCCATAAATGTTTTAAAATGAACTGCCAATATGTCTACATTCCATTCAAACAATGCAGTCAATCCACAGCCATACACTGACTGAAATCAGTTGATGATAGGACTTAGACAAGTTGTAAATGCAACAAGTTCTGATATTGTGTCATATAATAGCACTCACAGCTTTTCAAGAAAACACAAAATTGAGATCTAATTACATATAAATTACATGAAATGTGTATAAAACCTGTATGGTATTTATAATTCTATGACAATATTTGAGGTATTATACAATTTGTGATATATCAAATGCCTTACTTTTATTTTCCTGCATAAGTAAAATCAGGATTGCGCCTCTAGTGCCATTCATTCCAATTAGACTGGTTTGGATTTCTCCCTGACCAATCCATTTTCATCCCATTCTGGAAGTTTGAGATTTGTTTTACCTTTCCCCTCTAGTAATTAAATAGGATATCTATGGTTTAGCTAGCCAATTTTGCCATGACATCACCTATAAGCCTGATCAGGGATTTGTATTAGACAAGCAGTTCCTGCTTATCTTCATTCTGTACTGTTTTAGCTTTAGCCCTATGCTTTTGCCCTGACACTCAAACGTGCCCATAGGTTCATCCTAACATAAAACCCACAATATACATTTATGTTTCAACATAACTCATCCTATTATCTCATATACTGCGTTTATTGTGCAAAACATGTATTACAAGGTAGCTTTTATAGATGTTGTAGTGCGTGATAATAATCATATGTCCCCTCAATTTGGCACCTCATTGTTTTTGCCTTTACAATTGCGTCATGGATCATGACATCTCCATGAGCGGAGAGGGTTTAAAATGAGGTTGGTTGCTAAGCAACGATGTTAGTTGTCACCTCGATTCAAATTACTGTCTGGAGGAGAGGCGAGAGCTAGCGTTGAAAACATATGTTGGTGTTCAAATACAACATAACACAACAGTCAACCAGAAAAAAGAAACAAGGATTACTCAAAAAAAGATAAGGTGGGATGATTCCGTTTTCGGTTTTGCCTTTTTTATTGATCCAAAGTGTGTTGGCAGCCAGCCACAGGGCAAGTGTATTGAAAACTAGATAGCTAGCTAGATGAATCTAGTTAGCTAGTTAAAGGTATACCCAGCGATGTGAAGTAGGTGCACAAAGGAAGGGTCAATTACCGCAACAACTACGAGCGTTAAAACTGCTCTACCAAACTTCTCTGCTGTGTTGGTCCTGTTGCTACCACGGTGTAACAGCGTGAAGCAACACGTGCACATGCGCAGATACTGTATGTGACCGTTGCCGCATTAAAAACAACTGGGAACTCCGGAATGTAATTACTCACTTTCACCGTATCTGCCATTTTCGAGATCTGGGTTTACTGGGATAATTAATGGAAAAATATGTTTTAATTGTCACATTCACCGGATAGATGCAGTGAAATATGTTGTTTTACAGGGTCAGCCATGGTAATATGGCGTTACTGGAGCAAATTAGGGTTAAGTGTCTTGCTCAAGGCCACATCGACAGACTTTTCGCGTTGTCTGCTCCGGGATTCTTTATACAGCTACGGAAGTTACACATAAATCAACATTTTGAGTCATTTCGGGGAGCATTTGAACTAACCCTAGCCTAACCAATGTCCTAACCTTAACCTAATGCTACGTTAATTATCCTTACCTGCTGCGTAAGTTCTCCTAACCTTCTACGCAAAAAAAAATCTGATCCGTACTGCATGAAATGAAACAACAGACTGAGCACACTTGACTTGAAACAACGATACAGATGTAACCATTTGCCATTCAATGTATCATCTGAGAGGCACTGGTGCTCCCAAGTCAAAATTCCACGTGCATTCCACAGGTCATGTTTATAAGTGAGTGTTCCAAAAAATTATCACGATTAGGAAAAGAGTTGAAAGTTTTTCAAGGCACACCAGTTCTCCCATATCTCCAAAGGGGTCTAGGGGGTATGGCTTAAGGTTCAATTAGGGACTGGGATAGAGGATAAATACATACTCAAGCTGAGTCTATTATGTCATTGATTGTCCATTTAACATTTTCACACAATCACCACTGAACATTTGAGTCTGAAAACCATGATCTGAGAGCCCTATGTGGACAATCAAAATATGTGAGAGTTCAACTTGTGAAAATCATCTCTATCGTAAAAGGTTATAGAAAGTTCAGAACTGGTGTGTTGAGCAACATAAGTATATCAGATTCTTTAGTAGAGAGGCAGCACTCAAAATAGATTTTTCAAAGTTACTTGATGTTTATTTGTATTCATTGAGGCAACAAAAAGATTGTCAGTGTGTCTGATATTGTTTCTCCACAGTATTCTTTTCCTGGGTGTGACCAAAGGTCAGGTCGTATTGTACAAACCTGCAGTTTTACAGAAACCACAATAATATACAATAATACAATAATGTTATGATCAGTGCATTACAGTGAGAAAACACAAACAACAAAATTATTGCCATTTCAGTTAATCAAGTCATTCCCATTTCATTTCCAACTACATAAGATCAGTTATTTGACAATAGTGATTTCACACAAATCATTCGTAGTCTCCCAGCAGTAGTTGGGGTACCATGAGGATGAGGTGTTTCTGTGATTATGCGGCAAAAGAGGTGCGCACTTGCCAGACATCAAATCAAATCAAAGTTTATTTGTCACGTGCGCCGAATACAACAGACCTTACAGTGAAATGCTTACTTACAGGCTCTAACCAATAGTGCAAAAAAGGTACAGTGCCTTGCGAAAGTATTCGGCCCCCTTGAACTTTGCGACCTTTTGCCACATTTCAGGCTTCAAACATAAAGATATAAAACTGTATTTTTTTGTGAAGAATCAACAACAAGTGGGACACAATCATGAAGTGGAACGACATTTATTGGATATTTCAAACTTTTTTAACAAATCAAAAACAGAAAAATTGGGCGTGCAAAATTATTCAGCCCTCTTAAGTTAATACTTTGTAGCGTCACCTTTTGCTGCGATTACAGCTGTAAGTCGCTTGGGGTATGTCTCTATCAGTTTTGTATTAACTTAAGAGGGCTGAATAATTTTGCACGCCCAATTTTTCAGTTTTTGATTTGTTAAAAAAGTTTGAAATATCCAATAAATGTCGTTCCACTGCATGATTGTGTCCCGCTTGTTGTTGATTCTTCACAAAAAAATACAGTTTTATATCTTTATGTTTGAAGCCTGAAATGTGGCAAAAGGTCGCAAAGTTCAAGGGGGCCGAATACTTTCGCAAGGCACTGTATTAGGTGAACAATAGGGTAAGTAAAGAAATAAAACAACAGTAAAAAGACAGGCTATATACAGTAGCGAGGCTATAAAAGTAGCGAGGCTACATACAGACACCGGTTATTCAGGCTGATTGAGGTAGTATGTACATGCAGATATGGTTAAAGTGACTCTGCATATATGATGAACAGAGAGTAGCAGTAGTGTAAAAGAGGGGGTGGCGGGACACAATGCAGATAGCCCGGTTAGCCAATGTGCGGGAGCACTGGTTGGTCGGCCCAATTGAGGTAGTATGTACATTAATGTATAGTTAAAGTGACTATGCATACAGTGCCTTCGGCCCCCTTGAACTTTGCGACCTTTTGCCACATTTCAGGCTTCAAACATAAAGATATAAAACTGTATTTCTTTGTGAAGAATCAACAACAAGTGGGACACAGTCATGAAGTGGAACGACATTTATTGGATATTTCAAACTTTTTTAACAAATCAAAAACTGAAAAATTGGGCGTGCAAAATTATTCAGCCCCTTTACTTTCAGTGCAGCAAACTCTCTCCAGAAGTTCAGTGAAGATCTCTGAATGATTCAATGTTGACCTAAATGACTAATGATGATAAATACAATCCACCTGTGTGTAATCAAGTCTCCGTATAAATGCACCTGCACTGTGATAGTCTCAGCGGTCCGTTAAAAGTGCAGATAGCATCATGAAGAACAAGGAACACACCAGGCAGGTCCGAGATACTGTTGTGAAGAAGTTTAAAGCCGGATTTGGATACAAAAAGATTTCCCAAGCTTTAAACATCCCAAGGAGCACTGTGCAAGCGATAATATTGAAATGGAAGGAGTATCAGACCACTGCAAATCTACCAAGACCTGGCCATCCCTCTAAACTTTCAGCTCATACAAGGAGAAGACTGATCAGAGATGCAGCCAAGAGGCCCATGATCACTCTGGATGAACTGCAGAGATCTACAGCTGAGGTGGGAGACTCTGTCCATAGGACAACAATCAGTCGTATATTGCACAAATCTGGCCTTTATATGGAAGAGTGGCAAGAAGAAAGCCATTTCTTAAAGATATCCATAAAAAGTGTTGTTTAAAGTTTGCCACAAGCCACCTGGGAGACACACCAAACATGTGGAAGAAGGTGCTCTGGTCAGATGAAACCAAAATTGAACTTTTTGGCAACAATGCAAAACGTTATGTTTGGCGTAAAAGCAACACAGCTGAACACATCATCCCCACTGTCAAACATGGTGGTGGCAGCATCATGGTTTGGGCCTGCTTTTCTTCAGCAGGGACAGGGAAGATGGTTAAAATTGATGGGAAGATGGATGGAGCCAAATACAGGACCATTCTGGAAGAAAACCTGATGGAGTCTGCAAAAGACCTGAGACTGGGACAGAGATTTGTCTTCCAACAAGACAATGATCCAAAACATAAAGCAAAATCTACAATGGAATGGTTTAAAAATAAACATATCCAGGTGTTAGAATGGCCAAGTCAAAGTCCAGACCTGAATCCAATCGAGAATCTGTGGAAAGAACTGAAAACTGCTGTTCACAAATGCTCTCCATCCAACCTCACTGAGCTCGAGCTGTTTTGCAAGGAGGAATGGAATGTGCAATGTGATGTGCAAAACTGATAGAGACATACCCCAAGCGACTTACAGCTGTAATCGCAGCAAAAGGTGGCGCTACAAAGTATTAACTTAAGGGGGCTGAATAATTTTGCACGCCCAATTTTTCAGTTTTTGATTTGTTAAAAAAGTTTGAAATATCCAATAAATGTCGTTCCACTTCATGATTGTGTCCCACTTGTTGTTGATTCTTCACAAAAAGATACAGTTTTATATCTTTATGTTTGAAGCCTGAAATGTGGCAAAAGGTCGCAAAGTTCAAGGGGGCCGAATACTTTCGCAAGGCACTGTATATGATAACAGACAGTAGCAGCAGCGTAAAAAGATGGCTTGTGTGTGTGTGGGGGGGGGGGGGGGGTACACAACGCAAATAGTCTGGGTAGCCATTTGATTACCTGTTCAGGAGTTGTCTTGTTTTGCACGCTTTGCAGTACTACAGGATATTTATTAACATAGCTCTTTATTAGCTAGCTACAACTGGCATGTTGACGTATCTCCAACCATGATCAACTGACCATGACCTAACCATCTGGGTGGTCTTAACCAATCATAGCACAGTATGATACGGCAGTAAAATGCATCCAATTACAATTCAGTATGTTTACACATATGAATATTACATCCCCCTTCTTTTAAAACAAAAGAAAAATGTTTACATATTCTAAGCATTTCTTTTGAATACATGCTCTGTAGTTTGGACTCAAGGTAAGTAACCATTTATATTGCATACTACACCAACTGAATCAACATAGACTCTGAAACAATGATCCAACATGTTATTTTTCAGAGTAAAAGCCTGAAACAATGCCTAAAGACTGGCCACATGTAGAAGAAGCCATAGAGATCGTGAACTGGGTCCTAAGTCTTTGTATGGTGGATAGGGTTTCAATGGAAAAACAGCCTTTCAATTTTCCTCAGGTTTTCGCCTGCCATATCAGTTCTGTTATACTCACAGACATTATTTTAACAGTTTTGGAAACTTTAGAGTGTTTTCTATCCAAATCTACTAATTATGCATATCCTAGCTTATGGGCCTGAGTAGCAGGCCGTTTAATTTGGGCACACTTTTCATCCAAAATTCAGAATGCTGCCCCCTACCCTAGTGAAGTTGATTGAAAGAAAAAAACAAAAAACCTGCAGAAACTAGGCCCTCCACGGAATGAGTTTTACACCCCTGGTCTAAAGGCTTGATTCTGTTTACTTGGTTTGTTCAGATCAAATGGTCACACCTCACATCACCCACCTTGAATCTGAGCAGAGGAGTTAGCAATTTTAAACTATTTAACCATAAACTTAATTGTTTAAAACCTGGATGTTTCATGTCATTTATGTAATTCCTTGTTTGGGTCTGTTGTCACCTACTTCTTTGCCCATAGATGGCTATTACCAGCTCATCGTCCTCTACGGTCCCGGGGTAATATCACTCCTTTCCCCTTTTTTTCATTTTTATTTTAAAGGGAGTATGCGAGCACACTCATTCGGTTCACCTAGCCAAGTTCTGCTAGGCACCAGCCAAACCTATGTATGCGGGCGGTTTAAGTGTTTAATGCTGTTTGTTCACAGGTCCAGCTGCACTGGACTCGCCAGTGCAGCTGGACTCGCATACACAAGGCTGCGGGGCCAGATGGATTACCAGGACGTGTGTTCCGGGCATGTGCTGACCAACTGGCAGGTGTCTTCACTGACATTTTCAACATGTCCCTGATTGAGTCTGTAATACCAACATGTTTCAAGCAGACTACCATAGTCCCTGTCCCCAAGAACACAAAGGCAACCTGCAGACCCATTGCACTCTACAGACCCATTGCACTCACGTTCATAGCCATGAAGTGCTTTGAAAGGTTGTTAATGGCTCACATCAACACCATTATCCCAGAAACCTGCAATGCTGAAATGCTGCAAAGGTCCCGCGAGAGAGGAGTCCGGCTCAACCCCGAGAAGAGCACAGTCGGCGCTACAGAGGTCAGCTACTTTGGACATTTTCTCACAGCGAATGGAATCAAGCCAGACCCACAGAAGATCTCAGCCATAAAAGAAATGGAGCCACCAAAGAACCGTGCAGAGCTGAAACAGTGCTTGGCATGGTCAACTACTTAGTCAAGTTTGCACCCAGCCTCTCCGATGCTAATGCACCTCTGCGTCAACTGCTAAAGCAGTCCAGTGAGTTTCTCTGGGACAAGCAACATGACATTGCTTTCCAGAGTGTGAAAGACTTGATCACGAGAGAACCAGGACCAATCCTTGCCTACTACGACCCCAACAAAGAGCTTAGACTCCAAGTGGACATGTCAAAGTATGGACTAGATGCAGTGCTACTGCAAGAAGGAAAACCCATCGGCTATGCTTCCAAATCTCTCACAGACTGTGAAATCTACTAAGCTCAAATCGAAAAAGAGCTCTACGCCATTCTGTTCGGATGTAAACGTTTCCATCAGTACGTATATGGACGACAAGTCATTGTGGAATCCGCCCACAAGCCCCTTGAGTCAATCATGAGGAAACCACTAGCCGCAGCCCCGCCAAGGCTACAGAGAATGATCCTTCAACTACAAAAATACGACTTGCAGTAGCTCACCGTCTAGGCAAAGACATCCCTGTTGCAGACACACTCTCCAGGAAGTTTCTTACCTACAAGGACAGCAGCCTCTGTGAAGGCATGGACATGCAAGTGCACACTGTGTACAGCAACTTACCAGTCAGTGACACAAAACTGAAGGAGATCCGAATAGAAACAGAAAAGGACTCACAACTCACACAGCTGAGGAAAGTCATACAGGATGGATGGCCTGAGGAGAGGAGAAAATGCCCTCAGAGCGTATAAGAATTCTGGAACCATCGTAACAGAGGACTACTACAGCAGATACTTCGAACTCGACAACCTTAACAGCACCACATCTGCAGCTGTGATACACAAGCTGAAAGCAGCCTTTGCCAGGCATGGCATTGTAGAGACTTTAATATCTGGCAATGGGCCCTGTTACAAATCAAATTAGTTTGAATCCTTCACAAAAGCATGGGAGTTCACACGTCACCACATTACCCTCAAAGTAATGGCCTTGCTGAAAAATCTGTGCAGATTGCTAAATTACTCATGGACAAAGCAATAGCAGACAAGCGAGACCCCTACCTCAGTCTCCTTAAATACCGCAACACTCCAGTTGACAACTTCAAATCACCAGCCCAGCTGTTGATGAGCCGCAGACTTCGCTCAATCCTTCCCAGCACCAACCAGCAGCTGCAACAACAACAAAAGCGATACTACTACGACAGGTCAGCTAGACCACTGCCACCACTGATCGACGGAGAGTCCGTTACAATCCAGGAGCATGGCCTCTGGAAGCCAACAGTCGTCATCCAGCCAGCTGACACTGAACGTTCATATCACGTCCATACCGCAAAAGGAGCGGTGTACCGCCGCAATCGTCGTCACCTACTGAACACAAAAGAACAACACACTGATGAGATTAACTGTTCCCCTGAAAGAGAACGTGATGGACTAAACACACACACAGCACAACATACACCATACTTACTTGCAACACCACAAGAACTGTTGACTGACACAGAAGCATGCTCAGCATCATATCGCACAAGGTCAGGAAGAGAGGTCAAGCCCAGAGCTGCCATAGACATGTGAAATGTCAAAGGGTGTAGGCGGATCGCTGCCCTAAGAGTTCCAGACTGTAAACTTGTTATTGAAAGTTCACTTGAAATGCTTTGGTATTGTAGTTGTTTGAAATGTTAAGATTACATTTCTACAGTGAAAGCTGAGTTGCTGTTTTTCCATTGAAAGCCTATCCACCATACAAAGACTTAGGACCCAGTTCACGATCTCTATGGCTTCTTCTACATTTGGCCAGTCTTTAGGCATTGTTTCAGGCTTTTACTCTGAAAAATGAGGGAGATACAGCACTTTCAATGAGTGGACAGTGGAAATTTCCAGACATGATTTCAACGCGTGATCGGGAGTGCGCCTTTCTTGTTTCTCTTTTTCTATTGACGAAGCTTTTGTCCGGTTTAAATATTATTGATTATTTATGACAAAAACAACCTGAGGATTGATTTTAAACATCGTTTGACATGTTTCTACAAACTTTTATTGTACTTTTAAAAAACTTTTTGTCTGGATGTTGTGAGTGCGCATTGTGCCTTTGGATTACTGAACTAAACGCACCAACAAAACTGAGGTTTTTGGACATAAAGAGGGACATTATCGAACAAAACAAACATTTATTGTCTAACATGGAGACCTGGGAGTGCCATCTGATGAAGATCATCAAAGGTTAGTGATGAATTTAATCACTATTTCTGAATTTTGTGAGCCCTCTCCTTGGCTGGAAAATGGCTGTATGGTTTTCTGTGACTAGGCGCTGACGTAACATAATCGTTCGGTGTGCTTTCGCCGTAAGGCCTTTTTGAAATTGAACACTGTGGTTGGATTTACAAGAAGTTTATCTTTAAAATGGTGTATAATACTTGTATGTTTGAGGAATTTTAATTATGGGATTTATGTTGTTTTGAATTTGGCGCCCTGCAATTTCACTTGCTGTTGTCGAGGTGGGACGCTACCGTCCCACTGGTACCAGAGAGGTTTTAAGACCCAGCCAACCAGGTTTCGGGAGTACCTTACTAATTAATCAGTGACCTTAATTTATCAATCAAGTACAAGGGAGGAGCAAAAAGCCGCAGACACTGTGCCCTCCGTGGAACGAGTTTGACACCTGCTTTAGATGTTAATGTTAATTATCCTTCATTATATTTGTCAAACATGACTGGCGTTTTGGCCTATATTTATGTACTTAAACATCTCATTAAAGTTTGGCTACATTTTCTGGCGCCTCCCTCATGTCAGCATCATTTTGGACATGAGGCTGTAGCCAATATGTATATCACTTACACTTTGACATGTAGGCTTTTTTAAAATTGATGTACATGAAAAATAGATTTGGAATATTATACCAATATTGGCCTATCTGATCCAATTCTAATCGGAGTAATTGTTTGATATTATTATTTGTGCTTTTTTTTACTTGTCCATTCGGACAACTAAATCTATATTCTTCTTGTCCGACTATTT
The DNA here is from genome assembly GCF_057628025.1 of Oncorhynchus mykiss. Taxonomy (NCBI): domain Eukaryota; kingdom Metazoa; phylum Chordata; class Actinopteri; order Salmoniformes; family Salmonidae; genus Oncorhynchus; species Oncorhynchus mykiss. Next base: position 27,369,471 of record NC_143037.1, read on the forward strand.
ATTTTAGTTGAGCGGACAAGAGGACAAGCATAAATGTCGAGTCGTGAACCTCAAACATGAGATGGTCAGAGATGTAGGGTTGTCTGGTTTGCACTGCCTGCGATGTAAAGGTATGCCACTGGTTGAAGGACCGACCACAAGCGCATTGGTGGTTCTTCAGCACAGGGTGGGAACAGTGGAAGAAAAAACACAAGTATTATTGGGCATTGGGGATATCATTACACAGATCAAGACAAAGTCTGCCATGTAACTGAGTCGAGGAAGATTGAGTGTAGTATTGAGAATAGCATGGAGTGTAATTGAGAAGCTCAAGTCGTTATTAGATAGAACATAGAACGTCATAACCCCGCCCGCCTGTGGGGAAACCTCCTGTGGTTACCTAGGTTACCCCATTGGCTCACAGAAAACATTTCAACTTTTTCAAATGCAATTTTCTTATTGTCTGCTTGATTTAGTAAATTACAAAACAACATTTAAGAAAATTACAACATATCTAAAGATGACTTTTCAACATTGCCTGCTTCCGAGCATTCTCACTAGTTAGAAAAATGTGACTGACTGGCTCGATTTGGTCTTATGTAGCAAAATGTCACTGTTTTTTACATTGGATTATAGTAAATATTTAGAGCTAGAAAATGGTATATCATACACTGCAGTTGAGGAACAATGGGAAAGTAATTGTGATTTAAAAGTTGAAAAACTTGTAAAACCACTTCTTCTGCTCATTCATTGTCTAGACCCATTCAGCATTGTTCATACCATCTTAAGCTTTAGCCCCACCCATCTCTTTAAGGATTCACATGTGAGGCCATGTGCTAAACTGAGTGAGTACTTTATATTACTAAACAGGTTTTCAAGACTAAAGGCTGGTTTATACTACGTCTATCGACATGTCTATACAGTTGTCACAGTGACATCATGAACATTCTATTGTCGCAGACATCAAACTTGCCGTTTTGTCGTTATGAAAAAGTATAAACACAAAAACGACAGGCTGCATGACATCAACAGCGTGATCCAAAATAGCATAACTGGTGTATTTTAACCAGAATATTAAGCTAGCCAAGACCAACACCACAAACAAACAGACTATACAGCTACAACTAGTGAGTGGAATTACAAACCGACTATACTTAACAAATTAAATGTCTTACATGTGCCTACTTGGACACCAGGTCCCCACATTTCACACTCTCCCACACCGAAAAGCCTGAAGCCCTGAAGCCTCATTGTCTTAGCCATTTGCTTTCCAAACTATGTTTTCCTGCAATGAAATTGGGGGTTGAGGAGAGATATTAAAATATATTATTATTTTCTATTAGTTTACAATTCTAGACTTGGCGAACGGGAACAATATCAAACAGGGTAGCCTAGTGGTTAGAGCGTTGGACTAGTAACCGGAAGGTTGTGAGTTCAAACCCCCGAGCTGACAAGGTACAAATCTGTCGTTCTGCCCCTGAACAGGCAGTTAACCCACTGTTCCCAGGCCGTCATTGAAAATAAGAATTTGTTCTTAACTGACTTGCCTGGTTAAATAAAGGTAAAAAAATAAAAAATAAAATTAGGAAGATGGCATTTTCTCGCCCTTGGCTTGCAGGCCTGCTCCTGCTAATGTAAAAAATGTAGGCTTACAAACTAGTCCACTAGTTTAGCTCTTTTCTCTGGAATGGCTCGCATAGTTTTCCATGGTCCTGAAAACATTTATTTTTGTGCTCAGTTTTATTAGCCACAATCTTGTCTTTACTAATTTAGTTTCAACACCCCTCTCACACACAAAAACCCATTATAATTATGCACTAGCTTACGAAGAAATGTGCACGCTGTTCACAACAAGCTTTTTTGCTAACAGACATGAGTTAAATTAACTTAAGGTCTCTGCATGCATCCCAGCTGAAACAGTTTTGAACAGTATGTTTACATATTATGACAACATTTTGTGAAATTTTTGTTCGTTTTGGTTTTCGGCAAGGGTTTTTTCAGGTTGTTTGTGCACACCATATTTTTTACAGAGGCAAGTTGGAGTAGGCAGCCGAACTCTACGCCAGTCAACAGTAGCGATTTTTCTTTGGTGATAGTTAACGGCAGTTGGCATCCAATATGTTGCATTACCGCCCCCAACTGAATTATAGTATAAATCCATTACACTTAATTATACAAAATGGGACAGGGGAACTCCCCCCCCAAAATATATAAAATAATTATATACAGTACCAGTCAAAAGTCTGGACACACCTACTCATTCAAGGCATTTTCTTTATTTGTACTATTTCTACATTGTAGAATCATAGCTAAGACATCAAAACTACGAAATAACACATACGGAATCATGTTGTAACCAAAGAAAGTGTTAAACAGATCAAAATATATTTTAGATTTGAGATTCGTCAAAGTAACCACCCTTTGCATTGAAGACAGCTTTGCACACTCTTGGCATTCTCTCAACCAGCTTCATGAGGTAGTCACCTAGAATGCATTTCAATTAACAGGTGTGCTTTGTTAAAAGTACATTTGTGGAATTTCTTTCCTTCTTAAGCCAATCAGTTGTGTTGTGACAAGGTAGGGGGGGGGGGGGGGGTCAATCCGGAATATTTCAAGATCTTAGAAAGTTTCTTCAAGTGCAGTCACAAAAACCATCAAGCGTTATGATGAAACTGGCTCTTATGAGGACCGCCACAGGAATGGACCCAGAGTTACCTCTGCTGCAGAGGATAAGTTCATTAGAGTTACCAGCCTTAGAAATTGCAGCCCAAATAAATGCTTCACCCTCATTCAAGTAACAGACACATCTCAACATCAACTGTTCTGAGGAGACAGCGTGAATCAGGCCTTCATGGTTGAATTGCTACAAAGAAACCACTAGTAAAGAGTACCAATAAGGAGAAGAGACTTGCTTGGGGCAAGAAACACGAGCAATGGACATTAGACCGATGGACCTCTGTCCTTTGGTCTGATGAGTCCAAATGTGAGATTTTTGGTTCCAACCGCTGTGTCTTTGTGAGATGCAGACGCAGGAGGATCTCTGCATGTGTGGTTCCCATTGTGAAGCATGAAGGAGGAGGTGTGATGGTGTGGAGGTACTTTGCTGGTGAACACTGTCAGTGATTTATTTACAATTCAAGGCACACGTAACCAGCATGGCTACCAAAGCATTCTGCAGCAATATTCCATCCTATCTGGTTTGCGCTTAGCGGGACTATCATTTGTTTTTCAACTATTTCAATTTGACAATGACCCAAAGGAGCTCCATGCTGTGTAAATGTTATTTGACCAAGAAGGAGAGTGATGGAGTGCTGCATCAGATGACCTGGCCTCCACAATCAGTTGGACACAGAGTGAAGGAATGGCAGCCAACAAGTGCTCAGCTTATGTGGGAACACCTTCAAGACTGTTGAAAAAGCATTCCAGGTGAAGTTGGTTGAGAGAATGCCAAGAGTGTGCAAAGCTGTCATCAAGGCAAAGGGTGGCTTCCTTCATGACCTGGCCTCTGTAGATTGGTATAGAATCTGCTTGATCCCCTCTGTCAAAGAAGCTTGAAAGAACCTTATTTTTTTATATTTTCAGTGGTTTTGTTAACAAACCCATCCCCCAAAAGAAAATGAGAATTAAAAACAGCCCCTGGTATGAGCTTGATCTGGCAGAGTTACTCCACCTCAAGAATTCCATTTGGCAAAATGCTTTAACCTCAAGAAGTTCTGGAAAACGGTTAAAAACCTGGAGAACAAACCCCCCTCCTCACAGCTGCCCATGTCCCTTAATATTGATGATGTGGTTGTTACTGACAAGGAGCACATGGCTGAGCTCTTTAATCAACACTTTATTAAGTCAGCATTCATATTTGACTCAGCCATGCCTCCTTGCCTGTCCAACATTTCCTCATCTCCCACCCCTTCTAATGCGACTAGCCCCGATGCGCCTCCCTTTTTTCCCATTTTGCGCCTCCCTTTTTCCTGATGACAAAACACTGACAACAATGAGACAGCCTATAGGAAGGAAGTCAGAGACCTGGCAGTGTGGTGCCAGGGTAACAACTTCTCCCTCAACATGATCAAGACAAAGGAGATGATCGTGGACTACAGAAAAAGGAGGGCCGAGCATGCCCCCATTCTCATCGACGGGGCTGTAGTGGAGCAGGTTGAGAGCTTCAAGTTCCTTGGTGTCCACATCACCAACGAACTATCATGGTCCAAACACACCAAGACAGTTGTGAAGAGGGCACATCAAAACCTATTCCCCCTCAGGAGACTGAAAAGATTTGGCATGGGTCCCCAGATCCTCAAAAAGTTCTACAGCTGCACCATCGAGAGCCTCCTGACTGGTTGCATCACCACCTAGTATGGCAACTGCTCGGCTTCCGACCACAAGACACTACAGATGGTAGTGCGTACAGCCAAGTACATCATTGTGGCCAAGCTTCTTGCAATCCAGGACCTCTATACTGGGCGGTGTCAGGAAGGAAGGCCCTAAAAATTTTCAAAAACTCCAGCCACCCTAGTCATAGACTGTTCTCTCTGCTACCACACGGCAAGTGGTATCGGAGGGCAGTCTAGGTACAAAAGGCTTCTTAACAGCTTCTACTTCCAAGCTATTGAAACCCCCCTCCCATTTTTACTCTGCTGCTACTTTCTGTTTATTATCTATACATAGTCACTTTACCTCTACCTACATGTACATATTACCTCAATTACCTCGACTAACCTGTGCCCCCACACATTGACTCTGTACCGGTACCCCCTGTATATAGAGTCGTTACTGTTATTGTATTTTTTAAATTTTTAATTTTTACCTTTATTTAACTAGGCAAGTCAGTTAAGAACAAATTCTTATTTTCAATGACGGCCTAATGACTGCCTGTTCAGGGGCAGAACGACAGATTTGTTCCTTGTCAGCTCGGGGGTTTGAACTTGCAACCTTCCGGTTACTAGTCCAACACTCTAACCACTAGGCTACCCTGCCGCACCAAATTTTTGAATTTGGGGCTCTTGAATTTTTATTTATTTATTTTTTATGATTTTTTACTTCAGTTTATTTTTTAAATACTTTCTTAATACTTATTCTTCTTAAAACGGCATTGTTGGTTAAGGTCTTGTAAGTAAGCATTTCACTGTAAGGTCTACTACACCTGTTGTGTTCGGCGCATGTGACAACTATAATTTATTTTAATCTACTCACTTTCGCTCGCCGATTCATGGACCGTCTATATCCGGGTTGCATCCGGTTTACAGCACCCAACTTCACACACACATTAGCACTCAGTGCGCACAGGGAGCAGCGTGAGCTGCAACAACATCATCACATCATCCAAAAACATGGCAAACATTAGATGAATATAAAATGTTAATATCTTCGACTGTGAGTGATGTTTGCATAAAGTGATAACCAAAGTGTCTTATTAGGAATTTTGAAATCTAACTTCTCTATGTTCAATACCGGAACCCTGGCCCCTTGCTCGCTCATCGCAATGGTGTGTTCGAGCAGTAAGGATAGCGAAGCTGACTGTAGACATAAGTTGGCGAGGTGCATCTGTGGCAGCCGAAAGTCTGTCACTGTAGTCTAAAGTGGTTTTCCAACAGCAAGACTCAGATCAACATGGCAGTGTCAACATAGCTGCCATTGTGTAAGTTTTTCTTTAAAAATACCTTTGATCTATAAAGTTCATAAAGAAAATCTATATTACATCTCATGTTCTCCTATCCAGATGTCTAACAATGCCACTGCAGCCTCCAGGAGAGGAGTCTTCCAAGCTCATGGTGATGGTGAAGAAGAGTCTAAACAACCCAGTCATAGCTATATGCTGAGTGACTTTGACTCAGACCCCAGCACAGACCCTGGATCTGAGACTGACCCTGACAGTGAAGAAGCAGAGAGTGAAGCAGAGTTAGACAGAGCACCAGACACACATAAAGAGAGTGCCACAACTGGTCTAGATCTCACTGAATTCAGAGATGTAGGTAAAGGCCCACAGACCAATGTCTATAAAGAAGAGGCGTACATAAGTACTACACACACCCAGCCTAAAACCAAAGGAGAGCTCCACATTCACTCTGTGTTGTAAGTAGATTACGCCTTGTGTGTCTGTGTGTGTGTGTGCAGAGATACCCATCCAAACAAATTATTAAAGTAAACTACAAAGTACAGAAAATACAAAATTCGATTTTACTTTTGTACCTAAATCACCCCATTATCCTTGCTCTGGAAGTGCTTTCTTTCAAGCTCCTCCACCAACACCTCTCGTGGCCTCACACGATAGTGCCATAAGACTTCTGATACCAATGCATTACATTTGGGATTGTAGGGCCCAAGAAATTGTGAACCGCTATTAAAAAAAATCATTTTAGAGACGTTTTTCAGTATTTTTAAGATTTTCTGAAGTATCTTGTTACAAATTACATGGTGATTTTTTTCAGGCCTTTCATATACAGTGCATTCAGAATGTATTCAGACCCCTTGACTTAATCCACATTGTGTTATAGGTTACAGCCTTATTCTAAAATGGATTAAATACAAAAAAATGAACGGAGCAAGGTACAGAGAGATCCTTCATAAAAATTTGTTCCAGAGCGCTCAGGACCTTCAACCTGGGCGAAGGTTCACCTTCCAACAGTACAACAACCCTAAGCACACAGCCAAGACAATGCAGGAGTGGCTTTGGGACAAGTTTGAATGTCCTTGAGTGGCCCAGACAGAGCCCGTACTTGAACCCAATCGAACATCTCTGGAGAGACCTGAAAATTGCTGTGCAGCGACGCTCCTCATCCAAGCTGACAGAGCTTGAGATGATCTGCAGAGAAGAATGGGAGAAACTCCCCAAATACAAGTGTGCCAAACTTTAGCGTCATACCCAAGAAGACTCAAGGCTGTAATCGCTGCCAAAGGGACTTCAACAATGTAATGAGTAAAGGGCCTGAATACTTATGTAAATGTGATGTTTAAGTTTTTATTTTTAATACATTTGCAAAAAATACTAAAAACCTGTTTTTGCTTTGTCATTATGGAGTATTGTGTGTAGATTGATGAGGGGGGAAAACTATTGAATCCATTTTAGAATAAGGCTGTAATGTGACAAAATGTGGAAAAAGTAAAGTGCTCTGAATACTTTCTGAATGCACTGTACAAATTACAAAATACTCTGTGTGTAAGTGTGTGTGTGTGTCTACATCTAAATTTTCACAATATGCACTGACAGTTGACAAATATCCAGAGGTGTGAAGGCCTTCTCCACCTCCATCTTTCTGTCCATGTCTCAGGGAGTGTGGGAGTGAGGTGATGACGTGCCAGTTCAACAATGAAGGGACTCTGTTGGCTGTTGGTCTGAGTGACGGAGCCATCAAGGTATTGGACTTGAACACCGTTTCCAACTTTTATGTTCATTAAGGCACACTGTAGCAAAACGTTTTGCACCAGACAATGAAAACAAATGTTTCTTATTGGACAGGTGCAGATAGTATCTCCCCACAAATATTTTTCATTTTCCTTCCTAATGAACACAACACCGTTGATATGTGGCTGACCAATTGACGTGTAGGAGAATGATAAATTATAGATCTGTCATTGGGACGTCTGAATTAATTTAACGCCATCTGTCTTTTTCAGCTCTACAGTATGGACAATGGGAATTTTTTACAGACACTAAGGGACAGCAGCAGCATTCTGTCCTCTCTACCAGTTACTGCACTACGATTCACTCTGAGCTCCCAGTCACGTTGTCTCCTGCTGGCTACCTGTGAGTAATACATCTTACTCCCATAGAAATAGAATGACTAGAATGGACATTCAAATTCAGTCAATGGGTGGACCTGGCTGTGAGTGATACATGTTAGCCCTCTCTGAGGGCCCCTCTCCTGAACAAACATAACTTGTCCTAAAGGGTCACACACTCATAGAAATAGAATGACTAAAATGGGAGAAGCCCCTCAGACCAAGGCAATTAAGTGTGCTCAATGGTACAATCAATATGTCTGCCATTGTAGACCTGTATTTTCTAATAAGTTGACTTGGCAGGTACTTAGATGCAAGGGCATGGTACTAAATCATGTTTCTTCAATCTCAAGTTAGACATTCTCAATGATGTATACATGCATCATTACAATCGTTGATTGATATGAAGCTGATACAACTTTCAGTTAAACAATGAGAACGATGAGAGTTCTGCTACTTTGTCATGTTTCTGGTACAGTGATGTTCCGCATTTTGAGCCAGTAGAAGATTCAACTGTCACGAGTTTCTAGGGCCTCTGACAATTCTGCATCCTGTATGATTTGAGGCACATGGTGATGGAAAACACTTGTTTACTTCAGACTTTTTAAAGTTATGTGTAAGCAATTAAGCAGGTTACTCGTGTTATGATTGTAATCAAAGATATGTGAGGATATGACATCCGGAACGTCTTGGCATCCGGCTTTTCTCCTCCACAATGCACCAGTGTCGGGGAAGCTACTCTGAAGATATAGTTTACCAAGCTACCAATTACTTCACACTAGAAGAAATTAAGCTACCCTAAAGCTACCCTGAAGAAAAATATAGTATACTTACTAAAGTTACTTAGAAAAAGTAGTTCACTACATCCAAACTACTTTGTGAAAAATTATCATATGTAAATCTGAAATGTCATAAACTACAAATTGCAAGAACAGATCCCTTTGGGGTCATACTCTCTGTTTAGATCATGTGTAATTTAGCCTATTAAACACACTATTATTATCCTATTATCCATCCACCTGACAGGTGTGGCATATCGAGAAGCTGATTAAACAGCATGATCATTACACAGGTGTACATTGTGCTGCACTCCTTAGCTGTCTTCATAGGATAACTATTTTTGGTTCCAGGGAGAACCCTTTTTGGTTCCACGTAGAAGCCTTTTGGGTTTCATGTAGAACCCTCTGTGGAACCCAAAAGTGTTCTACCTGGAGGGTTATTCAAAGGGTTTCCCTAGCCGAATAACCATTTTAGTTTCTAGATAGCACCTTTTTTTCTAAGAGTGTGGGGACAATAAAAGGCCACTCTAAAATGTGCAGTTTTGTCACATAACACAATGCCACAGATGTATCAAGTTTTGAGAGAGAGTGCAATTGGCATACTGACTGCAGGAATGTCTGCTAGCTGTTTCTATAGAATTGAATGTTAATTTCTCTACCATAATCTGCCTCCAACGTTGTTTTAGAGAATTTGGCAGCATGTCAAACCTCCACATCCGGCTTCTGCACCTGCAGGATTGTCTGAGACCAGCCACCCGTACAGCTGATGAAACTGGGTTTGCACGATCAAATAATTTCTGCAAAAACTGTCAGAAACCGTCTCAGGGAAGCTCATCTGCGTGCTCGTGCTAGTGTCGTGTGGGCAAGCGGTTTGCTGATGTCAACGTTGTGAACACAGTGCCTCATGGTGGTGTTGGGGTTAAGGTATGGGCAGGCATAAGCTACGGACAATGAACACATTTGCATTTTATCGATTGCAATTTGATACCGTGACGAGATCCTGAGGCCCATTGTCGTGCCATTCATCCGCCGCCATCACCTCATGTTTCCAGCATGATAATGCACGACCCCATGTTGCAAGGATCTGTACATAATTCCTGGAAGCTGAAAATGTCCCAGTTCTTCCATGGTCTGCATTCTCACCAGACATGTCACCCATTGAGCATGTTTAGGATGCTCTGGATCGATGTGTATGAAAGTGTGTTCCAGTTCCCGCCAATATCCAGCAACTTCAGACAGCCGTTGAAGAGGAGTGGGACAACATTCCACAGGCCACAATCAACAGCCAGATCAACTCTAATGCGAAGGAGATGTGTCGCGCTGTGTGAGGCAAATGGTGGTCAAACCAAATACTGACTGGTATTCTGATTCACGCCCCTACTTTTTTTTCAAAGGTATCTGTGACCAACAGATGCATATTTGTATTCCCAGTCATGGGAAATCTATAGATTATAGCTTAATGAATTTGTTTCAATTGACTGATTATCTTATATGAACGGTAACTCAGTAAACCTTTGACATTTTTGCATGTTGCGTATTATATATACACTGTATATATTTTTTAATAGTTCAACTACCACCAAGCTACTGCAAAATGTAGTTTACCTTTTAGTCATTTAGCAGATGGTCTTATCCAGAGTGTACATTTTAATATTTTTTGTACTGGTTCCCCGTGGGAATAGAACCCACAATCCTGGCATAGCAAGCACCATACTATACCAACTGAGCCACATGGGATAAATTACTTATTTCATTACTAATTGAATTAGTTAAATTACTAGTTGAACTACTCCGCAACACTGCTACTAACCTTGAACGGAAATGTCTGTTCTAGTCATTCTAATTCTATGCACAATAACAAGTCTGCTTTTGTTCCACGCAGACTTAGTCAAAATGCTCAGATTTCAACTGCTATCGTAACTCAAAATGCTTCTGACTGAACGAATGTGATTCTCAAGGACCGGAGTTGGCTGTCCCTATAGAATAGCCTCAATTCTTCGGGACATGGACTCTACAAGGTGTCGAAAGCATTCCACAGAGATGCTGGCTCATGTTGACTCCAATGCTTCCCACAGTGGTGTCAAGTTTGCTGGATTTTCTTTGGGTGGTGGACCATTCTTGATTGACACGGGAAACTGTTGAACATGAAAAATCCAGCAGCGTTAAAGTTCTTGACACAAACCAGTGAGCCTGGCACCTACAACCATACCCCATTCAAAAGCACAATTCAAAAGTGGATTTAACAAGTGACATCAATAAGGGATCATAGCTTTCATCTGGAATCACCCGGTCAGTTTATGTCATGGAAAGAGCAGGTGTTCTTAATGTTTTGTATACTCAGTGTACAATCACGCCTGACAAGGCCAGTGAAATACATGCCTCGTTGGAAGTCCCGCCGTCCACAGGTGATACACGTTAGGTTCGGATTCATTCCTTCAATTTAATACCGCTCTTTATCGAGCCCAGAAACGGGGGGGCAAACAGGTGTTGCACCTCGTTTCCCTCCTTCAGGGAACAGTAGTTATAGTCATAATATTACGTTCCCTTTCAGTTGGTCAACTTCAGTTCAACATACTATGGAGAAATATAATCACACCCCAAGCCGACCCCAACAGATACTAAATAAAACAGCCCATGGCAGACCACCCAGATCTGACCCCGCCAGATGTGACAGTCTGGGTATTACGCACACGGCACGTTGCCTAGTGACTTTCCCCAGTCCCAGCCATAATAAGCACGCTGTGGGCTACACAGGGAGAAGTGACATCCAAGTGATAAAACCTCACAAAAGTGTATGGTGATGCCCAACTTGCTGCAGCACAAATATCTCCTGTAGTTAACCCTTTAAACAATGCCCTAGATGCTGCCAGACCCCTGGTGCAGTGGGCACGTACACCGCTAGGTAACCCTTGTCGCTTGCTGATAATATGCCAGGGAGATAATCCAGTGGGAGAGACGCTGCTTAGAGAGTGCCTTGCTGCAAGGTGGATTAGCAAAACAGACAAAAAGCTGCTCAGATAACCGGATACCCCGGGTCCTTTCAATGTACGTGCGTAAAGCTGCCACTGGACACTGGATATGGAACCTCTGTTTTTTTCAGAAGGAGGCGAAAAGGAAAATAGTTCAAAAGCTAACGACCTGTAGGATATAGCCATGACTTTTGGGGCGAAGGCTGCATTTGGACGTAACGTAACCTTGGAGTCGCCTGGGGCATACAGGAAGGGTGTACAGATAATGTGTGGAGGTCCCTAACACATTTAGCCAAGTCCAAAGCCATGAGCAGGGAGGTTTTATAGAAGAGCATCTTCAGATCCACAGACTCCAGAGTGCCTCCAAAACCAGCTCTAAGTCCCATGCGAGTGCAGTAGGTTTAGAGACTGGTCTGAGACTGCGTAACCTTTCAGGAACCGCACCACCAGGTTTTGAGCTCCCAGTGAGGTTCCGTCATTTTCCCACATGACACACTGAGATAGCGGATATGTGCACTTTTAAAGTTTTATTTATTTTATTTCTGACGTTTTGCCTCATAGCTGGTAGCTAATCGCACAAAGAACTATGAATCCCATCAAATGAATCTTTCAGCACTGGCACTGTTGTTGTTGCGCAAGGTAATACCACCACTCATGCAGCAACGGGGCTAAGAGCACTGTGAGTGAAGGGCTGAAAGAGTCATTTTTAGCATAGAAGTTGGTCGAATTTACCCGAAAGTCTACTAAAGTGTGACTTTGTCCTCGTGTTTCTTGGCTATTTATAGCGTTTTGGTCACACGCTGGGTTGTTTGTCAATGTTAGTTTGAGCTCGCTCAACTACTAGCAAAAAGAAGAGATGTTGGAAAATCTCTGACAGACACATCACGCTAATGGCCCACCCCTTAAAGGGGCAGCTGATAATTTTTGTCTCACCTAAATTACTGAATATTTGAGGGTACATTGTGCTTGATTGAGCGTGGAACACTCCCAAAAACTTTTATCCATGCACTTTTCGTAATTTCTTATCATAAAACTCTCTTCCTCAAATATTATCATTGTGCTCCTAAATGTATTTGTGTGCGCTTACATTTGTTAACATAGAAGCACATGTGCTTCTTGTAAAAATGTCAGCGTAGAGTCCCGAGACAGCTCTGAAAAACTGACCCCTTCTATTCTAACATACAGGGGTGAATCATAATTGACTCTTAATTCCCAGGAATGAAAAGCATTGACCTGACAACAGACAGCTCATTTCAGGGATCATATGAACCACAGAGAATGTGTGTGGGATAATAGCGTGGTCGTGTCCAACCCTGCTCATTCCCTCGACTCCGCTACCAACAACTAATCGCCCATAGAGCCCATAACCTGTATCACTGGACACTTAATAGGGACGAGTGAGCTACGGGCAGGAATCAACAATGAATACAAATAATGAACCACCTTTCCTTTGGGGAAAGGAGCCAGAGACCCTAATTATTACTCTCACCCTGGAAAGATTGATATACCCCTTAAACCCTGTGGAACGCAGGGTAACAGAGGGGGTAGCATTAAACATGGACAAGCATTTAACATATAGTAACAGTCAAAAGTTTGGACACACCTACTCATTCAAGGGTTTTTCTTTATTTTTACTATTTTCTACATTGTAGAATGATAGTGAAGACATCAAAACTATGAAATAACACATGTGGAATCACCACATATTTTAGATTATTCAAAGTAGCCACCCTTTGACTTGATGACAGCTTTGCACACTCTAAGCATTCTCTCAACCAGCTTCATGAGGAATGCTTTACAAAAAGTCTTGAAGGAGTTCCCACATATGCTGAGCACTTGTTGGCTGCTTTTCGTTCACTCTGCGGTCCAACTCATCCCAAACCATCTCAATTGGGTTGAGGTCGGGTGATTGTGGAGGCCAGGTCATCTGATGCAGTATTCCATCACTCTCCTTCTTGGTCAAATACCCCTTACACAGCCTGGAGGTGTGTTTTGCATCATTGTCCTGTTGAAAAACAAATGATAGCCCCACTACTAAGCGCAAACCAGATAGGATGGCGTATCGCTGCAGAATACTGTGATAGCCATGCTGGTTAATGGTTTAACCATGGTTTTTGCGACTGCACTTGAAGAAACTTTCAAAGTTCTTGAAATTTTCCAGATTGACTGACCTTCATGTCTTAAAGTAATGATGGACTGTCGTTTCTCTTTGATTATTTGAGTTCTTGCCATAATATGGACTTGGTCTTTTACCAAATAGGGCTATCTTCTGTATACCACCCCTACCTTCTCACAACACAACTGATTGGCTCAAACGCAAATATGAACTTTTAACAAATCACACGTGTTAATTGAAATGCAATCCATGAAGCTGGTTGAGAGAATGCCAAGCGTGTGCAAAGCTGTCATCAAGGAAAAGGGTGGCTACTTTGAAGAATCTCAAATATAGAATATATTTTGATTTGTTGGAACACTTTTTTGGTTACTACATGATTCCATATTTGGTATTTCATAGTTGTGATGTCTTCACTATTATTCTAAAATGTAGAAAACAATAAAAATAAAGAAAAACCCTTGAATGAGTAGATGTGTCCAAACTGGTACTGTACGTTGTGTGAGACTGCATAGCCTGAATGAAGCTTGGCCTATTTACGGGCACAGGGGGCTCTGGCAATGGCTGACGTAGTACTCCATTTGGACCATAACCAAACGTCGGAAGTTTAAATACACTTAGGTTGGAGTCATTGAAACTCGTTTTTCAACCACTCCCCAAATTTCTTGTTAACAAAGTTTAGTTTGGCAAGTTGGTTAGGACATCTACTTTGTGCATGACACAAATAATTTTTCAAACAATTGTTTACAGACAGATTATTTCACTTATAATTCACTGTATCACAATTCCAGTGGATCAGAAGTTTACATACGCTAAGTTGACTGTGCCTTTAAACAGCTTATAAAATTCAAGAAAAAGATGTCATGGCTTTAGAAGCTTCTGATAGGCTAATAGACATACAGTGGGGCAAAAAAGTATTTAGTCAGCCACCAATTGTGCAAGTTATCCCACTTAAAAAGATAAGAGAGGCCTGTAATTTTCATCATAGGTACACTTCAACTATGACAGACAAAATGAGAAAGAAATTCCAGAAAATCACATTGTAATGAATTTATTTGCAAATTATGGTGGAAAATAAGTATTTGGTCAATAACAGAAGTTTATCTCAATACTTTGTTATATACCCTTTGTTGGCAATGACAGAGGTCAAACGTTTTCTGTAAGTCTTCACAAGGTTTTCACACATTGTTGCTGGTATTTTGGCCCATTCCTCCATGCAGATCTCCTCTAGAGCAGTGATGTTTTGGGGCTGTTGCTGGGCAACACGGACTTTCAACTCCTTCCAAAGATTTTCTATGGGGTTGAGATCTGGAGACTGGCTAGGCCACTCCAGGACCTTGAAATGCTTCTTACGAAGCCACTCCTTCGTTGCCCGGGTGGTGTGTTTGGGATCATTGTCCTGCTGAAAGACCCAGCCACGTTTCATCTTTAATGTCCTTGCTGATGGAAGGAGGTTTTCACTCAAAATCTCACGATACATGGCCCCATTCATTCTTTCCTTTACACGAATCAGTCGTCCTGGTCCCTTTGCAGAAAAACAGCCCCAAAGCATGATGTTTCCACCCCCATGCTTCACAGTAGGTATGGTGTTCTTTGGATGTAACTCAGCATTCTTTGTCCTCCAAACACGACGAGTTGAGTTTTTACCAAAAAGTAATATCTTGGTTTCATCTGACCATATGACATTCTCCCAATCTTCTTCTGGATCATCCAAATGCTCTCTAGCAAACTTCAGACGGGCCTGGACATGTACTGGCTTAAGCAGGGGGACACGTCTGGCACTGCAGGATTTGAGTCCCTGGCGGCGTAGTGTGTTACTGATGGTAGGCTTTGTTACTTTGCTCCCAGCTCTCTGCAGGTCATTCACTAGGTCCCCCCGTGTGGTTCTGGGATTTTTGCTCACCATTCTTGTGATCATTTTGACCCCACGCGGTGAGATCTTGCGTGGAGCCCCAGATCGAGGGAGATTATCAGTGGTCTTGTATGTCTTCCATTTCCTAATAATTGCTCCCATAGTTGATTTCTTCAAACCAAGCTGCTTACCTATTGCAGATTCAGTCTTCCCAGCCTGGTGCAGGTCTACAATTTAGTTTCTGGTGTCCTTTGACAGCTCTTTGGTCTTGGCCATAGTGGAGTTTGGAGTGTGACTGTTTGAGGTTGTGGACAGGTGTATTTTATACTGATAACAAGTTCAAATAGGTGCCATTAATACAGGTAACGAGTGGAGGACAGAGGAGCCTCTTAAAGAAGAAGTTACAGGTCTGTGAGAGATTGTTTGTTATTGACCAAATTCTTATTTTCCAACATAATTTGCAAATAAATTCATAAAAAATCCTACAATGTGATTTTCTGGATTTTTTTTCTCATTTTGTCTGTCATAGTTGAAGTGTACCTGTGATGAAAATTACAGGCCTCTCTCATCTTTTTAAGTGTAAGAACTTGCACAATTGGTGGCTGACTAAATACTTTTTTGCCCCGCTGTAATTTGAGTCAATTCCTATATCGACATAACCTGAAAGGCCGCTCAGCAAGGAAGAAGCCACTGCTCCAAACTGCCGTAAAAAAAAGCCAGACTACGGTTTGCAACTGCACATGGAGACAAAGATCATACTTTTGGGAGAAATGTCTTCTGGTCTGATGAACCAAAAATAGAATTGTTTGTCCATAATGACCATCGTTATGTTTGGAGGAAAAAGGGGGAGACTTGCAAGCCGAAAAACACCATCCCAACCGTGAAGCACGGGGTACATCATGTTGTGGGGGTGCTTTGCTGCAGGAGGGAATGGTGCACTTCACAAAATAGATCAGCATCATGAGGCAGGAAAAGTACGTGAATATATTGAAGCAACATCTCAAGACATCAGTCAGGAAGTTAAAGCTTGGTTGCAAATGGGTCTTCCAAATGGACAATGACCCCAAGCATACTTCCAAAGTTGGGGCAAAATGGCTTAAGGACAACAAAGTCAAGGTATTGGAGTGGCCATCACAAAGTCCTGACCTCAATCCTTAAGAAAATGTGTGGGCAGAGTTGAAATAGCATGTGCGAGCAAGGAGGCCTACAAACCTGACTCAGTTACAACAGCTCTGTCAGGAGGAATGGGACAAAATTCACCCAAGTTATTGTGGGAAGCTTGTGTAAGGCTACCTGAAACATTTGTACCAAGTTAAACAATTTAAAGGCAGTGCTACCAAATACTAATTGAGTGTATGTAAACTTCAGACCCACTGGGAATGTGATGAAAGAAATAATATCTGAATTAAATCATTCTCTCCAATTCTATTCTGACATTTCACATTCTTAAAATAAAGTGGTTATCCTAACTGACCTATGGCAGGGAATGTTTACTCGGATTCAATGTCAGGAACTGTGAAAAACTGAGTTTAAATGTATTTGGCTAAGGTGTATGTAAACTTCCGACTTCAACTGTACATATTCAGACCCTTTGTCATGAGACTCGAAATTGAGTTCAGGTGCATCCTGTTTTCATTGATCATCCTTGAGATGTTTCTATAACTTGATTGGTCTCCACCTATGGTAAATTCAATTGATTGGACATGATTTGGAAAGGCACACACTTGTCTATTGTTAGGTTCTAATTCTCAGAGTAAAAAACTCTATGAACACTATGAAAGCTTAACCAAGTTTATTATTCCCAGAGGATCAATACAGCTGCATTAGACAAAACCATTTTCACACAAGCACTGATATTTAACCGTTCCTCATAGGCTGAGTCTCCTACATGTCTGTAGAAACATCATTCTTTACTGCTAGGCAAGACCCTAGTGATACGGGCCATAAACATTTATATCTCCCTGAAGGTGACCGGACCTGACCTCAACCCCCCTCCATCACTAATCCATTGCTCTCTCCCCTTATCAATGCCTGCCACATGTAATTGCTTCCCTGCACTCAACACATTCCAAGCTTAATTGCACACACGATATACCTTCCTCCTATAACCATTAACTTCTGGTGTAGACCCTCTAAATAACAGCACTCCATTAGTGACATGAATAAGTATATTTTCATATTCTCAGAACCCAACAGTATAAGGTCCACATTTGACAGTGCATGTCAGAGCAAAATCCAAGCAATGAGGTCGAAGGAATTGTCTGTAGAGCTCCAAGGCAGGATTGTGTCAAAGCACATATCTGGGGAAGGGTACCAAACAATTTCTGTGGCATTGAAAGTCTCTAAGAACACAGTAGCCTCCATCATTCTTAAATTGAAGAAGTTTGGAACCACCAAGACTCTTCCTAGAGCAGGCCGCCTGGCCAAACTGAGAAATCGGGGGAGAAGGGCCTTGGTCAGAGAGGTGACCAAGAACCCGATGGTCACTCTGACAGAGCTCTAGAGTTCCTCTGTGGAGATGGGAAAAACTTCCAGAAGGATAACCATCTCTGCAGCACTCCACCAATCAGGCCTTTATGGTAGAGTGGCCAGACTGAATCCACTCCTCAGTAAAAGGCACATGACAGCCCGACACCTAAAGACTCTCAGACCATGATAAACAAGATTCTCTGGTCTGATGAAACCAAGATTGAACTCTTTGGCCCGAATGCCAAGCGTCACGTCTGGAGGAAATCTGGCACCATCCCTACGGTGAATCATGATGGTGGCAGCATCATGCTGTGAGGATGTTTTTCAGCGGCAGGGACTGGGAGACTAAATCAGGATTGAGGCAAAGATGAACGGAGCAAAGTACAGAGAGATCCTTGATAAAAAAACCTCAGGACCTCAGACTGGGGGAAGGTTCATGTTCCAACAGGACAACGACCCGAAGCACACAGCCAAGACAACACAGGAGTGGCTTCAAGACAAGTCTCTGAATGTCCTTGAGTGACCCAGCCAGAGCCCGGACTTGAACCCGATCAAACATTTCTGGAGAGACCTGATAATAGCTGTGTAGTAACGCTCCCCATCCAACCTGAAAGAGTTTGAGACGATCTGCAGACAGGAATGGGAGAAACTCCCCAAATACAGGTGTGCCAAGTTTGTAGCGTCATACCCAAGAAGACTCGAGGCTGTAATTGCCAAAGGTGCTTCAACAAAGTACTGAGTAAAGGGTCTGAATATGTATGTAAATGTGATATTTCTATTTTTATTCTTTATACATTTTGTAAAAAAAATTAAAAAACAGTTTTTCCTTTGTCATTATGGGGTATTGTTTGTAGACTGATGAGGGGGGATAAAATCATACATTTTAGAATAAGGCTGTAACGTAACAAAATGTGGAAAAAGTCAAGGGGTCTGAATACTTTCCAAGTACACTGTAAATACTTTATTCTAGTCATGTCTCATCCTATATAACTACTGTTGTACGTATACTGTCTATACATGCTTATATATGTTGATATGTTTATATACATTATATGTATATATATATTTGTATTCCAGTTTCTAACATCGTTCTGATATTTCTTAATAAAAACATTTAATAATATCTGTATTATGTGTGTTGTTTTTAATTTTTTATTGCTAGGTGTTACTGCAGTGTTGGAGCTATCTCTTCGAGTAGCCTCCCATACCCCAGAGCGCACAGGAACCAGGTTGGGAGCGGGCAGCCACCACATACCCCACGCCTAGTTAGACAAGTCCTTTGCTCCGACCACCAATACAACTCTGCTTCCTGCACCTCGGCTGGGCCGAGGTAATTCCAAGATTTCTCAAGAACGCTACACATCTTTCTAAGGAGTTTGTACGCAGTACGTGGCAATGCGCACACTAATGGTTCAATGGAGGGCTTCCTGCGAGTGTTCCAAGCTAAGACAAACTATACATAGATCATGAGTGTCTTTCAGAGAAATGTTATAGTCACATGACTGGGGACATGATCTCGACCCCGAACCCAGCTTGTAGCCATCGTCATCTTTGTCGTTTTCTTAGCCATATTACTCATTGCACCAACAAATTGAAGAAAAAGTAATAGTTTGTGATTAGAAGACTTTTGAAAACAAGTACAAAATTCAGCACACAACGTCCAGGGGCTGAGCACACTCTACCACTATAAAGCAATCTAGTTTTCCAATTGTTTTGTTTTACTAGCGCGAATCGTTCCTGTTCACACCGACATGAAGAAAGGAATAATTGAAGGAATAAATCCGAGCCTCATGCTTATCACCTGTGGAAGGTGGCCTTGTCAGGCATGATTGTGTATCCTTCAACCGAAGCCGTGAAAGTGTGACTCCCTATAGTATGTTGTACTGAAATTGACCGATTGAAAGAGAGCTATTGATAGACATGCATCATTGGGATTCTCTAATATACAGAAAACTATAAAAGTATCTATTTCATGTGCAGTATGTTTCGTACTTTGGGTCTCCTGGATCCCAGACCACAGACAAACCCAGCCATTGATGGTTAGCTCTGCATGAAGTTCCCCCCCCAGACCGCCAGTGACACAATCTAGCTTTCAGCTTCAGTGCACACACAGTATTCCCTAGCGTGGGGCTGCAGCTGGGGCTAAATTCCTTAACAGCAGCAAAATGTGAAAACTGCAAGGGTGTGAGTACTTTCACTAGGCTCTGTGTGTGGTGAATCCCACTAACTAACACATAATCATGCATCGATGTCAATGGGAGAAATAAGGATTCTCCTCTGTATTGAAATGGACAATTACCAACTCCTTCTCTCCTGTGTCGCTTCCTCGAGATGCCAGCGGCATTGTGAGGAGCTGGTACGTGTGGGGAGGAGAGTGTTTGTGGGGGGTGAGAGACGTGGGGGAGACTGGAGGTGGAGAGGGAGGAGTTGGACAGAGACAGACCCTCTCGCTCTCCGTCTCCGCCTCTGGAGAGAAAGCAGCCACAGGGGGGTCCGACTCAGCCATTCATCTGTATGACCTCTCCACTCACCAGAGACTGATGACCTGCAAGGCCAGGTGGGTAAAACATTAATAATCCCTGAAAGCAAAATTTTCTACAATACAAATTTTTCCTGATGTGGAACATTATGACAATTTTATCATTATTTAAAATAAAACATTTGAGTGTGCCTGAGTCTGGTGTTGTGGTTAGCCCCCCGGACCAAATATACTCCTAGCGAAGTGGGTACTAATTCTGTTTTAGCACTTCTCATCTGTCTATTCCAGTGTGCTGTCAAATAAATACAAAATATGTGAGAAGGTCGGAACTCCAATCTTCCTTTACAAAATAAACACATTTTGAGTCACTTTAGGTCATTTATTTTCCACCATTTTATTTTCAGCTCCACAAGAACAGTTATGGATGGACATTGTTTTCGGGTCTTCGCAGTGACTTTTCACCCAGAGATGGAGAGAGAATTCATCTCTGGGGGTTGGGACAACACCATACAGGTAACAATTGCAGTTTACTGTATAGAATCCCAAAATCTTAAGAAGCTTGATTTGTGGTTTGTGAACACTAGTCTGGTCTAGTAACTAGAGACCACATTCATACATTTGTTCTAGGACAGGGGTGTCAAACTCGATTCCTGCAGGCCTGTGTATCTCTTGGCTTTTGTTATTGATGTTATTTATTGTAAATTCGTATATTCAGTTAAGACCTAGAGCGGTGACAATGACATTAATTGATCATTGAAGTACAAGGTAGGAGTGCTAACCTGTAGACACATGGCCCTCCAGGAATTTTCGTTTGACACGCCTGTTTAAGTAGATCAATTTAGAAACTGCCGTGGCAAGCAATGTGATTTTCCAGGGAAAGTCATTCAATTCAATGAATTAAATTTATTTAAAATATCTGTCTAATAATATTTGTCTTCTCGCAGTTTTGGGATACCAGACAGCAGCACTCTGTCAGGTAAAACTGTAATTATTTTATTTGTCTTCAATCATTATGGTTTATGCGTCAGGATTATGGTGTATGCATCCAGATTAGCCATGGACAGGTTTTATAAGGCATTATCTTTGTCTACCCCGCTTTTAGGATGCTTTCGGGTCCTCACGTGTGTGGTGATACGCTTCAGATCGATCCAGCTGTCAACCACATCCTGTCTGGCTCCTGGAGGAGGGACAACGCACTGGAGGTGACAACACAGCAACAAACAAATAGGGTTGGGTAGTAACGGATTACATGTAACAGGGATGACGTAATCAGAATACAAAGATTAAGTCACAGCCCAGATAACTTTTGAAAAATGTGCAGACATATTACAGTAAAAAATTAAATGAACAACACTCGATTCAACTTGTCAAGGGCTTGAGGATTATTTGACGAGTAGAATTAGGTGTGCTTGTCTAGGGCCACAACAAAAATATGTACTGTTGGGGGTACTCAAGGACCAGAGTTGGGAAACAGTGTACTAGACTGTAATAGTATTTAAATGAATTATTTAAAATAAAATGTGGGTTGGGAAAGCTTTCCCTGGAACTTGACAGTGCAGCTGACCTCTTAGCCAGTGATGCCAGTAAATCAAGAAGATGCAGGAGGAAGTTGAGCCAGCACTTGCCCAAGATTGATGGTTCCCACTAGCTACAGTGTATATGGTTAAAATTTATGAAAACAAAAATAAGCTTTTTGGTCTTAATTTAAGGATAGGGTTAGGCATAAGGTTAGCAGTGGGTTTAGGGTTAGGATTAAGGTTAGGGTTAGGTTTCAAATCAGATTTTAAGAAGAGAAATAGGTTGGGTTTATGACTTTGCCACTTGTCTAGATAGTGACGACCAAGATTGCTGGAGGGTTATTTAGAGATTGAATTTACACTGAATATACCAAACATAAGGAACACCCCCCTTTTGCCCTCAGAACAGCCTCAATTTGTCAGGGAATGGACTCTACAAGGCGTCGAAAGCGTTCCACAGGGATGCTGGCCCATATTGACTCCAATGCTTCCCACAGTTGTGTGAGGTTGGCTGGATGTCCTTAGGGTGGTGGACCATTCTTGATACACACGGGAAACTGTTGAGCATGAAAACCCCAGCAGCGTTGCAGTTCTTGACACAAACTGGTGCACCTGGCACCTACTACCACACAGTACCGTGTTCAAAGGCACCTACATTTTTTTGTCTTTCCCATTCACCCTCTGAATGCCACACATAAACAATCCATGTCTCAATTGTCTCAAGGCTTAGAAATCCTTGTTTGACCTGTCTCCTCGCCTTCATCTACACTGATTGAAGTGGATTTAACAAGTGACGTCAATAAGGGATCATACTTGTACCTTTCACCTGGATTCACCTGTTCAGTCTATGTCATGGAAAGAGTAGGTGTTCTAATGTTTTGTATACGCAGTGTATCTGTTTGCAGCATAAACTGAGAAGGCAGTTGCAGGCTAACCAAGGATAGTCATCCAGAAGTAATCCGATTTTATTCAGTACATACTGAGAGGTTTAGGGTAACTTTTCTCATGGTTAAAGGTTAGAGATCTGTCTATCATTGTCTCTGACTTTGACAAACATGTTATTGTTTTCGTCTTAATACAAAATTGTTTCCCCTCAGCTCAGGTACTGTAGCTTTACACAAACTTTTAACAATTGTTTTCCTATTTCAATCAATGTGATTATTATCTCCATATTGATACCAGGGCATGACCCTAAAACTATAGCTTATTACACAATGTATTGGGATATTTGGGTGCCAAAGTGGGTACAGACAAAGACAGCTGCAATGCATGCATATATGCATAGCATGCATACTTATCTCTCTCTTGCACTTTTTCTCTCTCTCTTTTAGATCTGGGATTATGTCTCAGGTCAGAAAGTGACTGAAGTGCCTCATGACTACCAAGGAGAGAGCAAAGTGAGTCCATCAATATAGCCACACAAAAAAATGATCTAAACCTCAACTACTATTCCAAAGGTTATATCTAGAACTTAATACGGTTTTTCGGCTGTCCCCATTGGAGAGCCCTTTGAATAACCCTTTTGGGTTCCAGGTACAACTGTTTTCGATTCCATGTAGAACCCTTTCCGCAGAGGGTACTACCTGGAACCAAAAGTGTTCTACCTGGAAAACACAAGGGTTCTTCAACGGGTTATCCCATTGGGACACCCAAAGAACCCTTCTGGAATTATTTGTTCTAAAAGTGCTTGTTTTAAATTGTTGTTCACACAGATCTACACATGCCATTGGCTTGGCCAGGATCATATCGTGGCAGCTGGCAGCCAATCAAATATGCTGAGAGTCATTAACAGGTGGACTATGACGGTTAGTATATTGGTATTTTAGGTACAGTATAAAGTAGTAAAGTTTATAATTATGTAGGAATTCTTGTGAAGTAAGATATCTTGCAGCTTTGTTCAAGTCTGTTATTGCGCGGTGAGTCGTTTATACAGTAAGCAAAACTCTGAGAGAAGCGATAAAATATTTATTTTATGCACTTTATAAACAAAAAATGGCACCTCTTAGCTAGCAACTGTTTACCTTCCTCCTACAGCACGTTGTTGTTATACCCTCTGATGGTATAGTAAAAAAAAAAACAGACTCCATCAATCAAAGGTTAAAGGGACAATCCACTCAAAACTATTTTTTTATTTTTAATTTTCATTAGTCTGTTGATACAGTCCCAAAATGTTTTGCATGTCAGCCGTCATGTTTTCAAGATATTGGAATGATGCTTTTTGCATCATCATGATGATGTGGCCGGTGACACTTCTCAATGTAATCACATCAAGGTCCTTCACCGTTGTTCTCATCTGGTAATCAATGGCACTTCTTTGTCCTAATAATGCATGGAAATAGATATATTTGTTCAAATCAACACTGAAGAAATGAATATAATTATGAATTCACAGAAATCTAATATTCTTCAACCACCTCTTTCTATTTCTGTCTTTATTTGTCTCTCTTTTACTCTTCCTCCCCTTCTTCTTCCTCCTCCTCACCCTCCCTCTTTCTCTTTCTCCCCCTTGCTCTCCCTCCTCTCCCTCTCCCTTCCCACTCAGACTGAGTCCAGGTTGCTGGGCCTCTCCTCGGCCGTGTTCGGCTCGTCCGTGTGTCTGGCGGGGAAGTGGACAGGCCTGATCGCAGCCACTTCTGGGACCAGTGTGTATCTGCTGGAGCGAGATGGTCAGCAGCATTCCAAAAAGTAGGGCCTCCAAGGAGAAATGATGTTACATTCAACGGCGCCGTTCGGTTGTCGGTCGCTGTGTGTTTAACGCACACAGAACATTACGTTTTTGTTTACATGTCCTGAATGTAAAGATGTAAACTTGTTTTAGTAAAAAAATAAATAATAATAATTCTAAAACATTTTTTTTTTGGTGCACACGGATTCCTTAACTCAAATGTAACGCAAGAGGTACCAAATTATTTAATGTTGTATTCATATATTTGCTAACGCTCTTCAACATTCATATCCTGCATGGAAGCAACAGTATTTTGTTTTAGTCTCCCTCTAAACTTACTGTTGTTAATTCTGCTTTTATTACTTGATGTCGAGATGTTGAGTTACAGAACGTACACTCTTTTTATATATAAGACATTGAACTATGTCATGTGCGGGCGGATATATTTCAACAAGGCAGTGTGAGTACGGACACATGAGAGCAGACTTTTGTGAAAAAATGTTGACTGCCAAAGTGCCTGAGGCCTGTTGCTCCAGTCATTGTCTCACAGGACTAGACAACTATAGGACTTAAGTCGAAAGTTAACTAACTTTAGGGAGTGTTTGCAAACTAGCAGGCTTCAACGTTTCATAAGAGGCCATCCAAGGGAACTGTAAAATGTGTGTGTGAGCAGGAGATTAGACAAAGAACAATGGAATTTTAAAGCAGCCATAATATAAAAAGTGAATACTTATCTAATTAAACTAATCTATGTCAATCAAATGTTCTTGTGCTGTCTTTTGTTTATTTCTTAATTAGACTATAGCAACCCGTTTTTACTTGGGAAGTAAATAGCCAAAGGAATATTTGGCTAGCTGCTCTGTTTGGAACAGATAGTTCTAGACACTCCCTTGTCCCTCCCTCGAACTCCAGATTCACTGGTAAAAAAAAGAAAAAAAGAAAGTGGAATTCAGTCTGGCCTGGGGAGTTACATAAGGGCACTTTAGTATAGGAAGTCGGAATGGCTTACACCGGGATAGAGCTCAGAGCAGGCAGACAGCACTCAGCCAGAGAGAGGAGGTTAAAAACAGAGTAGGAGAAGGGAGAGAACATTTTGGGCCTAGACAAATATTCTAGGAGATAGGGATAGTAAGAAGGGAGTAAGATCATATAGTCAAATATTACAGAGAGAGAGGGGGGGGGGGGAGGGAGAGAGGGAGAGAGAGAGAGAATAAGAACAAGGAGAGGTAGAGTAGACAGAACTAGTTTGAGAGCAGACACCGGAATCTACAGCAGCTAAGGTAGAGACAGATCCCATATACTCTTCTGTGCTTTTCTTGTCTTCAGCAGACATGAGATACAGAGAAAGCTATTTAGGATAAACAAAATAAAAGTGAGAGATCTTGCATAGAGAGAGAGAGAGAGAGATGTTAGAAAGCTAGAGTGATACAGAGAGAAGAACAAGCAAGTCAACTTTCTGTGCATACTGACAAAGAGGACCAACCACTCCAAGAAGATAAGCAGAATACCGGACTTAAACACTTTTACGTTCTTGGGCTCCCTGTGGTCTTCTCTTGGTCTCCTTGTGGTCTGCTTGTGGTTCTGCTTCCTCGTGGAGGAATTTGAAGTCATGGCTGGGAAAGAAGAGCTGTCGTACAACGAGGCCATCGCGGCAGCGGGTGACGCATTCCACCGCTTTCCCCTGATCAAGATCCAAGGGGTCCCTCTCATGTGCCACATTGTCCACAACTGGGACTCTATCTGGTCCTTCTGCCCCGATCCCTCTGATCTCCTCATTGCCACCTACCCCAAAGCAGGTAACTGGAAATAGGTTATTTATTAATGATTTTGTCATTCACAGATGATTAAAGGTAGCCTGGTTTAACCAGACTGAAAACTGCACTCGCAGAATGATGCGGTCACAGGATTTAGGCTGGTTTAACAAGGCTAGATCAAAGGAACAAGTATGAAATCAAAGTTTGTCAGATATTTTGAGACCTTAAAAGTAGTCGAACGCCAAGATCACGGCATCGTTTGTCTAGAGCTAGCTTCACAGGAGGCTGGTGAGGGGAGGACATAATAAGGGCTGGAATGGAGTGAATGGAATGGTGTCAAACGCATGTAGATCATGTGTTTGATACTGTTCCAATAATTCCATTCCAGCCATTACTATGAGCCCGTCCTCCCAAATTAAGGTGCCTCCTGTGCTAGCTACATGCCTCAAACCAAAATGAATGAACCAGATAAGCACACGAATCCTGAAAACAATAAGGTGCTTATCATTTTCATAGATTTTGGATTGTGGTTCATAGCTTGATCTTCTTAACCTGGGTCGTCGTGGAGTTACAGTATCTCAACAGAAGACTACCCACATGAAAAAATACTTTTCTATAGAATACTACAGTATTTACTATATGATTCTGTAGTATACTGTACAATACTATACTTCACACTGTAGTATCCCTTGATCTTGTGTAGTACTTACTACGTAAAATAGGTAAAAGAATAACACTGTACTACAGTAATGTTCGCAAAAACATTACAGTCCGCAGAAAAACTATAGTTGTTTTATCATAGTAATACTACAGTATTTAATTTGCATATACCCTGCCTATTTCCCTCCCCCATATCTCAATTTGTGCCACCCATAAGTGAGAAACATACAGGTAACTGACTAAATAAAGGAAACACCAACATAAAGTGTCTTCATAGGTCGTTGGGTCACCACGAGCCAGAACAGCTTCAATGCACCTTGGTATTGATTCTATACTGAACAAATATACAAAAACGCAACATGTAAAGCGCTACTTTTCGAATCATGCGCTTCTCTCAAAAAGTACACTTCAAGTGACACTCATTCAAGATGGCCGTACTTCTTCATTACACAAAGGAATAACCTCAACCAATTTCTAAATACTGGTGACATCCAGTGGAAGCGGTAGGAACTGCAAACAAGTCCCTTAGAAATGGTTTCCCAATGAAATCTCATTGAATAGACAGTGACCTCAAAAAAAAATCGGAATGGTTTGTCCTCTGGGTTTTGCCTGCTACATAAGTTCTGTTATACTCACCGACATGATTCAAAGGGTTTTAGAAACTTCAGAGTGTTTTCTATCCAAATCTACTAATACTATGCATATCTTATATTCTGGGGATGAGTAACAGGAAGTTGAATTTGGGCACGCTATTTATCAAAAAGTGAAAATGCTGCCCCCTATCCCGAAGATGTTTATGACAAATACATTTTATATATATATGGATGGATAGCCAGGGGCAAACTCCAACACTCCGACATAATTTACAAACTAAGCATTTGTGTGAGTTCGCCAGATCAGAGGCAGTAGAGATGACCAGGGATGTTTTCTTGATAAGGTTGTGAATTGGACCAGTTTCCTGTCCTGCTAAGAATTCAAAATGTAACAAGTACTTTTGGGTGTCAAGGAAAGAGTAAAAAATACATTATTTTCTTTAGGAATGTAGTGAAGTAAAAGTAAAAGTAGTCAAAAATAAAACATAGTAAAGTAAAGTACCGATACCAAAAAAAAACGACTTAAGTAGTACTTTAAAGTATTTTTACTTAAGTACTTTACACCACTGGGGCAGGGATGTCCCAAAGATCCCTGATAGCACTGACTATTTTTAGACATGACCCTAAGTGTGATGGTATGTTGATTGCTTAATGACCTCAGGAACCACACCTCTCTGGAAGAACCTACTTTCAATATACTTTACATCCCTAATTTACATAAGTGTCTCCATTATTTTGGCAGTTACCTGTATATGCCAAGTATAGACCATATATTGTGTTACTTACAGGTTATAGAAAATAATAGAAGCTCTGAACTGTTCATTCAGACCCCAGTCCTACCTACAGGTTATGGAAAATGGGCTATTTTAGTATTTGTCCAGTACATTTCCTGAAGGTTAAAGCCCCCACTTCTATGTCAAAGATAATAAAACAAAAACACTATAGTAAATACTATAGTAATGTCCACAAAAAAATACACAGTATACTACAGTCTGCCAAAATGCTACATAAATACTACAGTATACCACAGTCCAAAAAAGCACTACAGTAATTCATATAGTATATACTACAGTTTTTTTACTACAGTATTTAAACTATAGTAAACTGTAAATACAACAGAATGTCCGCGAAATCACTACAGTGAATACTACAGTAAAGTCCGCAAAAAAACTACAGTGAATACTAAAGTATTTACACCATATAATATTTTTTTCATGTGGGTATTTTGGAGTGGGAGAACACAATAATTGTACTGGCCACTGGTTTGGAATGTCCACTGCATACCCCTGGAGTAATGTAAATTCCAAAGAAATATAATTACTAGAATGGACATTCTCATTCAAGTCAATCATCTGTGATAGGTGGACTGTTGGCGGTACCCATGAGTGTTCCAGTCAACTTGCCGGGGTCTGAGTGGCTTCTAGTAATTATATTTCAATGGGCCCCTCTACCTTTCCTGTCTCTCAGGAACCACGTGGACCCAGGAGATTGTGGACCTGCTGCTTAACAACGGAGACGCAGAGGTCGCAAGGAGAGCACCCACCTCCTTCCGAATCCCATTCCTGGAGATCCACTCCCCCCCGCCCATCCCCTCTGGTGCGTGTGTATGTGTGTGTGTGTGTGTGTGCTTTCTCATCCTACAAGCTGTTCAGAGCTCAATGTGTATCATTGTAGCAGACCTGGGTCAAATACCTATTTTCAAATACTTCTTGCAATACGTTTTTTGCTAGAGTCTGCCTGGAGTGCCAGATGGGCAGGGTTTGCAATTTTGGGAAGTTTCTATTAGGTTATTAAGCCAGTCAAGCTCAAATAGGCAGAGATAAAGTATTTATAGGCAGAGATAAAGTATTTATTTTCAAGCTTCTGTTCTATTTCTTCTTCCTACTTAGCTTAAATGGATCTCGCAACTCTGGTCCGCAGTGCAGGGCCATATTATGTGTAACCCACGGCTCACAAACCCAATTCCTGGAGGAATGTTTGGGCGCTGGTCTTAATAACAACCCGTTTCCTCTACCTTGATCAGAGAACGAGTTATTAACCCACAAACATCTCCCCGCAGTGTGTGTGTGTGTGTGTGCGTGTGTGTTTGTGCTTGTGTGTGTTAAAAGCAAGTACAGAGAACAAGGCCAAAATCACTTGTGCTGTGATTGCTACTTCTTAATGAAGGTTAACCTTTGAATCTTTATTGAGTGTGCAACAGTGTTTTATGATGCACGACGGCTGACGCAACAAATATAAAGTTTACTTTATTGTTCATGGTCGAGAGGAAATATGCCTTTTTCTTTTTATCCACACACACACACACACACACATAAACACACTGCACAAAATGTTGTATTAGGCCTTGTTTATTTTATTTATTTATTTTACCTTTATTTAACCAGGTAGGCAAGTTGAGAACAAGTTCTCATTTACAATTGCGACCTGGCCAAGATAAAGCAAAGCAGTTCGACAGATACAACAACACAGAGTTACACATGGAGTAAAACAAACATACAGTCAATAATAAAGTATAAACAAGTCTATATACAATGTGAGCAAATGAGGTGAGAAGGGAGGTAAAGGCAAAAAAGGCCTTGGTGGCAAGGTAAATACAATATAGCAAGTAAAACACTGGAATGGTAGTTTTGCAATGGAAGAATGTGCAAAGTAGAAATAAAAATAATGGGGTGCAAAGGAGCAAAATAAATAAATAAATTAAATACAGTTGGGAAAGAGGTAGTTGATAGGGCTAAATTATAGGTGGGCTATGTACAGGTGCAGTAATCTGTGAGCTGCTCTGACAGTTGGTGCTTAAAGCTAGTGAGGGAGATAAGTGTTTCCAGTTTCAGAGATTTTTGTAGTTCGTTCCAGTCATTGGCAGCAGAGAACTGGAAAGAGAGGCGGCCAAAGAAAGAATTGGTTTTGGGGGTGACTAGAGAGATATACCTGCTGGAGCGTGTGCTACAGGTGGGAGATGCTATGGTGACCAGCGAGCTGAGATAAGGGGGGACTTTACCTAGCAGGGTCTTGTAGATGACATGGAGCCAGTGGGTTTGGCGACGAGTATGAAGCGAGGGCCAGCCAACGAGAGCGTACAGGTCGCAATGGTGGGTAGTATATGGGGCTTTGGTGACAAAACGGATTGCACTGTGATAGACTGCATCCAATTTGTTGAGTAGGGTATTGGAGGCTATTTTGTAAATTATATCGCCAAAGTCGAGGATTGGTAGGATGGTCTTGTATGGATGGATGCTTTTGTAATATACTGTATCTGTCCTACTATGGCGTCTAAGACAGCATAGGCAGCAACATTGAGGCTATCTCCATTTTCAAGTAGTCAATTTCCTTCTTTTGTGTTAAAAAAACGAAAAAGCTTATAATGGTAATTTAACGCCACCTGCAGTGCTGGTGTCCTGAACCAAATATTGTGTCGTTCAAGTATTTTGGCCACTAAATGGCAGTGATACAGCTTAAACCCATTTACAAATCAGGCAACCCAATTTGAAGAAGAAGCCAATGCGCAGATCATTGGCTGATCACTCCCAACTCATAGGAATCCCCACCCAGTTAAGAACTTTGTCAAAAATGGATTATATCCAACTAGAGACCTCTATGGTTATTCTTAGATTGAGGTGGCTTTTGGGAATAGCATTTTGGGGAGAGAAAAAAATCAAAATTTTTCATGATTTCAATGTCTTTGGGTAAATATTCTCATTTTAAATCAACTAATAAGGCAGCTTAATAACTTTTTGATTAGTAACATCAAGGACACATTATAGGTAAACTAAGGATTTTTTTTAAATGGAAGCCCCAGATGCTTAAATATAAGGTCCTTCATTTCTAATGACATATGATTTATAATTTGGCTCACAATTTAATTTCCCTTAATTTAAATAGAGTAACACCATTGACACTTTTAGACACACCAAATTATCACACAGAATACTCAAATGTGTGACATATTAAGATTATTATTAAACAAATATATATATATATATAAATACACACACAGTGCCAGTCAAACGTTTGGACACACCTAATCATTCAATGATTTTTCTTTGTTTGTACTATTTTCTACATTGTAGAATAATAGTGAAGACATCAAAACTATGAAATAACACATATAGAATCATGTAGTAACCAAAATACAAATCAAAATATCTATTTTAGATTTCAGATTCTTCAAAGTAGCCACCCTTTGCTTTGATGACAGCTTTGCACACTCTTGGCATTCTCTCAACCAGCTTCACATATAATGCTTTTCCAACAGTCTTAAAGGAGTTCCCACATATGCTGAGCATTTGTTGGCTGCTTTTCCTTCACTCTGCAGTCCAACTCATCCCAAACCATCTCAATTGGGTTGAGGTCTGGCAATTGTGGAGGCCAGGTCATCTGATGCAGCACTCCATCACTCTCTTTCTTGGTCAAGTAGCCCTTACACAGCCTGGAGCTGTATTTTGTCATTGTCCTGTTGAAAAACAAATAATGGTCCCACTAAACGCAAACCAGATAAGATTGCATATTTCTACAGAATGCTGTGGTAGCCATGCTGGTTAAGTGTGCCTTAAATTGGAAATAAATCACCTACAGTGTCACCAACAAAACACCCACACACCATCACACCTCTTCCATCACACCTCTTCACACCTCTTCCATGCTTCACGGTCGGAACCACACATGCAGAGATCATCTGTTCACCTAATCTGCATCTCACAAAGACACAGCGGTTGGAACCAAAATCTCAAATTTGGACTCATCAACCTAAAAGACAGATTTCCACTGGTCTAATTTTCATTGTTCATGTTCCTTGGCCCAAGCAAGTCTCTTCTTCTTATTGGTGTCCTTTAGAAGTGGTTTCTTTGCAGTAATTTGACCATGAAGGCCTGATTCACGCAGTGTCCTCTGAACAGTCTCCTTGATGTTTAGATGTGTCTGTTACTTGAACTCTGTGAAGCATTTATTTGGGATGCAATCTGAGGTGCATTTAACTCTAATGAACTTATCCTCTGCAGCATGGGTAACTCTGGGTCTTCCTTTCCTGTGGCGGTCCTCGTGAGAGCCAGTTTCATCATAGCGCTTGATGGTTTTTGCAACTACACTGGAAGAAACGTTCAAAGTTCTTGAAATTTTACATACCTTCCCAAAGAGCCATGGACCTCCGGCCAAGAGGCAAGAAGGATGACCAAAACTTTGTTGAATCCCAAGATAATTTGAGACTGTTGCTCTCAGCAGCCTCTTCAGAGTCTGCCGGCATGCTTGCTACGTTTAATCTCCAAGATGGCGTAGCAGTTCAGATGTCTTGTCTTTTCATGTCCTGTGTATATATATATTTTTTCTTCATATATATTTTGTATATATTTTGTATATATTTTTTATATTTTTAAATTCAATTTCAACATACTCTTCTGCAACCCGCCTCACCCAATTTGGTATGGATCTGCTATTTTCTATACTTTAGAATCGGAAGCCCCAACAGAAGCTAGCCTGCTAACTAGCTACTAGCTAGTAGTCAGTTAGCCACTGCTAGCGGTCATCAGCTAACCTTAGCCCGGTCAACTCCTGCCAGTCTGCACAGCGCGATTCAACCCAGAGCATACCAGACTGCTTTTCTCCACCAAATCTCCACATCTCTGGATTCCTACCGCAAGCTCTGTACCTTTTCACCTGGATCATCGCAGCTAGCTAGCTGCTATCCGAGTGGCTACTCCTGGCTAACGTCTCTGTCCAGAAGCAAGCACCAGTTAGCCTGGAACTAGCCTCGTGCTAGGCCCATCTTAGCTGAAGAGGCCCATCTTAGCTGAAGAGGTCCATCAGCCACTCCTTGGGCTACAATACCTACTTTGCCAATTAGCTTGGACCCCTTTTACTGCCGACGCCGAGCCCGCCGATCCATTACGACTGGTCTACCGATGTAATTTGCCAGAGGGGGTTTCAACAGGCTCCTCCATCGCGACGTCCCCCGAAGGCCCATCCGCTTGCATATCGCGGGGACGATTTGATGCTATTGCAGTCCACCACAGGATGTATTTGTGCTAGTCGAGGGCAGTCAAGTCTGGAGTGAGCCAAGGGCTATATCTGTTCTTAGTTCTACATTTTTTGAAAGGGGCATGCTTATTTTAGATGGTGAGGAAATTACTTTTAAAAATGACCAGGCATCCTCGACTGATGGGATGAGGTCAATATCCTTCCAGGATTCCCGGGTCAGGTCGATTAGAAAGGCCTGCTCACAGAAGTGTTTTAGGGAGCGTTTGACAGTGATGAGGGTTGGTCGTTTGACCGCGGACCCATAACAGCAGAGGTGTATTTGGAGGGCAAGTTGGTCATAATAATATCTATGAGGGTGCCAAAGTTGACGGATTTAGGGTTGTACCTGGTGGGTTCCATGATCATCTGTGTGAGATTGAGGGCATCTAGCTTACATTGTAGGACTGCTGGGGTGTTACGCATGCCCCCTTTTTAGGTCACCTAACAGAACGAACTCTGAAGATAGATGAGGGGCAATCAATTCACATATGGTGTCCAGGGTACAGCTGGGAGCTGAGGTGGGTCTATAACAGGCGGCAACAGTGAGAGACTTATTTCTGGAGAGATTAATTTTTTAAATTAGAATCTCGAACTGTTTGGTCATAGACCTGGAAAGTATGACAGAACCTTTCAAGCAATCTTTGCAGTAGATTGCAACTCCTCCCCCTTTGGCAGTTATATCTTGATGGAAAATGTTGTAGTTGGGGATGTAAATCTCAGATATTTGGTGGCCTTCCTAAACCAGGATTCAGACATGGCATGGACATCAGGGTTGGCTAAGTGTGCTAAAGCAGTGAGTAAAACAAACTTAGGGAGGAGACTTCTGATGTTGACATGCATGAAACCAAAGCTTTTTCGGTTACAGAAGTCAACAAATGAGGGTGCCTGGGGACATACAGGGCCTGAGTTAACCTCCACATCACCCGAGGAACAGAGGAGGAGTAGGATAAGGGTACGGCTTTAGGCTATCAAAACTGGTTGTCTAGTGCGTTGGCGACAGAGAATAAAAGGAGCAGATTTCTGGGTGTGGTAGAATAGATTTGGGCAAAGTGTACAGACAGCGGTATGGTGGCATGCGGGTACAGTGGAGGTAAACCCAGGCATTTTGTGATGATAAGAGAGGTTGCATCTCTGGACATACTAGTTGTGCTGGGTAAGGTCACCACATGTGTGGGAGGTGGGACAAAGGAGTTATCTGAGGCATGTTGAGTGGGACTAGAGGCTCCGCAGTAAACTAAAACAATGATAACTATCCTAAACAACAATATACAAGGCATATTGGCATTTGAGAGAGACATAAAGCGAGGCATTTTTTTATTTATTTTACCTTTATTTAACCAGGCAAGTCAGTTAAGAACAAATTCTTATTTTCAATGACGGCCTGGGAACAGTGGGTTAACTGCCTGTTCAGGGGCAGAACGACAGATTTGTACCTTGTCAGCTCGGGGGTTTGAACTCGCAACCTTCCGGTTACTAGTTCAACGCTTTAACCACTAGGCTACCCTGCCTAGCAATCACAGGTGTTGATTGGGAGAGCTAGCTAAGACAGCAACAGGTAAGACAACAACAGCTACTCAGCTAAGACAACAACAAGTAAAATAGCAATGAATGGGCAGAGAGGGTCAGTTAACTACTCATAGGGGCTGAGTTCGAGGCAGATAAACAAAAAAAAACAGAATGGAGTACCGTGATTAATGAACAGTCCAGCAGGCATCAGCTATGTAGCCAATTGATCATAGGGTCCAGTGAACAGCAATAGATGAAACAGGGAAGCCGCTGGGTAGTTGTTACTACCTAGCAAGCGGGAGACACAGCGTTTAAAGTTAGCAGACCAGGGCTAGTAGATGCGCCTGCTCCGACGTCCGGCAAAGGCTGGTTGGGGGCACAGCGGATGGAGTTATGTCAGCAGACCAGTCGTGGTGGAACGGCGGGGCTTCGTGTCAACTAAGGGTCCAGGCCAGTTGGCAAAAGAGGTATTGTGGTTGTAGTAATTTTGTTTGCTACCCGGGTGTTATGGGATTTTTATGAATAATGACTCAATTATGTATACATTTAACTTAGAACTATAACTCAACAGAATACTACTATGTTACTGTATGAATGTGTGAATCTTATTATAATCATAATACTGAATATAATGTGTGTAGTTTTAGTCAAAAATTAGAACAAGGACTTTCTGTTCCTTGTTAGAAACTAATGGAGCTATCGTCAGACCGGCTGGAATACTGTGTTCCTTACAGGACATTCTGTCCCTACCCAGGGAGGGGGGAGACCTTGGGCTTGTAGTAGATTATTTAACAGGTGGCAGGCAATGTGGGAAGGCTTGTGAACTATATTGCCATTGTATCCGAGAGGAAGAGAGACATTTATGACGAAATGTGAGGTATATAAACCAATGTACATTGTATTAGGACCAATGCTCTCGAGAATAAATGCTATTGTGTAATTTTGGTAGACTGGTCTCTGTCTATTTTATGCAAATAAGGATCTTACAAATTCTTAGAAACAGACAAGAGTGATTTCAATTGAATTGGTTAATGAACACATATAGGAATTGTTATATTCCTTTAACACCGGGAGATGCACCTGGCTCGCGGCTAACTGGTGCTAGCTTCGGGGCAGGGAGTTAGCAACTATAGCCACTCGGTAGCAGCTAGCTAGCAGTGATGACCCGGTGCGAAGGTCCAGAGTTTACAGCAAGGATCCGGTGGAGTAGTGGAATTCTAGCCGTGTTGGGAAAGAGTCCGGGAAGAGTCCTGGCGGCATCAGCTGTGTAGCCGAGGGATCACTGAGCGGGCCGGGAGGTGGGCCTGGCTCATAGCTAGCTTCCGTGCTGGGCCACTTGGTGGCAGCTAGCTAGCTGTGATGATCAGGAGTAATGGTCCAGGGCTTACGGCAGGAATCTGGCATTGTAGCGGAGAAAACAGTCCGATACTGGCAGGCTGGCAAGTTGAATAAAGCGTCTGGTGTCTGTGCCGAAGGTAAAGGCCGCTAGCAGTGGCTGACAATTACGAAATAGCTAGTAGCTAATTAGCTGGTTAGCTTCTGAAGGCTAGCTGCTGATGGAGGTTCTGGCTAAAAGGTCTAAAAATAGTGGCTCCGTATCAAATTGGGTGAGGCAGGTTACCGGAAGGTATATTTAATTTAAAAATGGAAAAGAGATTGAAAATAAATGGAAATATATACAAAAAAAATACGAAAAATACAAAATGTACAGGGGAGAACGACATACCACGTCTGCACTGCTACGCCATCTTGCAGTCTATCACAGTGCCATCCGTTTTGTCACCAAAGCCCTATATACTACCCACCACTACGACCTGTATGCTCTCGTTGGCTGGCCCTCGCTTCATATTGCTCACCAAAACCACTGGCTCCAGGTCATCTATAAGTCTTTGCTAGGTGAAGTCTTGCCTTATCTCAGCT
This sequence comes from Oncorhynchus mykiss, assembly GCF_057628025.1. NCBI lineage: Eukaryota > Metazoa > Chordata > Actinopteri > Salmoniformes > Salmonidae > Oncorhynchus > Oncorhynchus mykiss. The sequence goes on from NC_143037.1 coordinate 27,406,448, forward strand.
CACTGGTCACCATAGCAGCACCCACCCGTAGCATGCACAGGTATATTTCACTGGTCACCCCCAAAGCCAATTCCTCCTTTGGCCGCCTTTCCTTCCAGTTCCTTTAAATTATTGCTGCTGCCAATGACTGGAACGAACTGCAAAAATCACTGAGGCTGGAGACTCATATCTCCCTCACTAACTATAAGCATCAGCTGTCAGAGCAGCTCACAGATCATTGCACCTGTACATAGCCCATCTGTAAATAGCCCATCCAACTATTTATTATTATTATTCCATGTGTAACTCTGTGTTGTTGTTTGTGTCGCACTGCTTTGCTTTATCTTGGCCAGTTGTAAATGAGAACTTGTTCTCAACTGGCCTACCTGGTTAAATAAAGGTGAAATAAATAAAACAAGTAAAATAAAAAACTCTCCTCCCGGAAATTCAAGATAGTAACAAAGGTCTTTCACTGGAAATTGACAAGAAATCGTCTGAACTCCGTTCTTCCATTGACGACCTGAAATCCTCCCTGAACGATCTCCTTTTGAAAACGACTGAGGCTGAGTTACGCATTAGCACCATTAAAGATACCATCACTCGACATGACCAGGTTATAAAACAGCTGCAGAAGGACAACGCCTCTTTGTGTAGCCAAGTGATCATAGGGTCCAGTGAACAGCAATAGATGAAACAGGGAAGCCGCTGGGTAGTTGTTACTACCTAGCAAGCGGGAGACACAGCGTTTAAAGTTAGCAGACCAGGGCTAGTAGATGCGCCTGCTCCGACGTCCGGCAAAGGCTGGTTGGGGGCACAGCGGATGGAGTTATGTCAGCAGACCAGTCGTGGTGGAACGGCGGGGCTTCGTGTCAACTAAGGGTCCAGGCCAGTTGGCAAAAGAGGTATTGTGGTTGTAGTAATTTTGTTTGCTACCCGGGTGTTATGGGATTTTTATGAATAATGACTCAATTATGTATACATTTAACTTAGAACTATAACTCAACAGAATACTACTATGTTACTGTATGAATGTGTGAATCTTATTATAATCATAATACTGAATATAATGTGTGTAGTTTTAGTCAAAAATTAGAACAAGGACTTTCTGTTCCTTGTTAGAAACTAATGGAGCTATCGTCAGACCGGCTGGAATACTGTGTTCCTTACAGGACATTCTGTCCCTACCCAGGGAGGGGGGAGACCTTGGGCTTGTAGTAGATTATTTAACAGGTGGCAGGCAATGTGGGAAGGCTTGTGAACTATATTGCCATTGTATCCGAGAGGAAGAGAGACATTTATGACGAAATGTGAGGTATATAAACCAATGTACATTGTATTAGGACCAATGCTCTCGAGAATAAATGCTATTGTGTAATTTTGGTAGACTGGTCTCTGTCTATTTTATGCAAATAAGGATCTTACAAATTCTTAGAAACAGACAAGAGTGATTTCAATTGAATTGGTTAATGAACACATATAGGAATTGTTATATTCCTTTAACACCGGGAGATGCACCTGGCTCGCGGCTAACTGGTGCTAGCTTCGGGGCAGGGAGTTAGCAACTATAGCCACTCGGTAGCAGCTAGCTAGCAGTGATGACCCGGTGCGAAGGTCCAGAGTTTACAGCAAGGATCCGGTGGAGTAGTGGAATTCTAGCCGTGTTGGGAAAGAGTCCGGGAAGAGTCCTGGCGGCATCAGCTGTGTAGCCGAGGGATCACTGAGCGGGCCGGGAGGTGGGCCTGGCTCATAGCTAGCTTCCGTGCTGGGCCACTTGGTGGCAGCTAGCTAGCTGTGATGATCAGGAGTAATGGTCCAGGGCTTACGGCAGGAATCTGGCATTGTAGCGGAGAAAACAGTCCGATACTGGCAGGCTGGCAAGTTGAATAAAGCGTCTGGTGTCTGTGCCGAAGGTAAAGGCCGCTAGCAGTGGCTGACAATTACGAAATAGCTAGTAGCTAATTAGCTGGTTAGCTTCTGAAGGCTAGCTGCTGATGGAGGTTCTGGCTAAAAGGTCTAAAAATAGTGGCTCCGTATCAAATTGGGTGAGGCAGGTTACCGGAAGGTATATTTAATTTAAAAATGGAAAAGAGATTGAAAATAAATGGAAATATATACAAAAAAAATACGAAAAATACAAAATGTACAGGGGAGAACGACATACCACGTCTGCACTGCTACGCCATCTTGCAGTCTATCACAGTGCCATCCGTTTTGTCACCAAAGCCCTATATACTACCCACCACTACGACCTGTATGCTCTCGTTGGCTGGCCCTCGCTTCATATTGCTCACCAAAACCACTGGCTCCAGGTCATCTATAAGTCTTTGCTAGGTGAAGTCTTGCCTTATCTCAGCTCACTGGTCACCATAGCAGCACCCACCCGTAGCATGCACAGGTATATTTCACTGGTCACCCCCAAAGCCAATTCCTCCTTTGGCCGCCTTTCCTTCCAGTTCCTTTAAATTATTGCTGCTGCCAATGACTGGAACGAACTGCAAAAATCACTGAGGCTGGAGACTCATATCTCCCTCACTAACTATAAGCATCAGCTGTCAGAGCAGCTCACAGATCATTGCACCTGTACATAGCCCATCTGTAAATAGCCCATCCAACTATTTATTATTATTATTCCATGTGTAACTCTGTGTTGTTGTTTGTGTCGCACTGCTTTGCTTTATCTTGGCCAGTTGTAAATGAGAACTTGTTCTCAACTGGCCTACCTGGTTAAATAAAGGTGAAATAAATAAAACAAGTAAAATAAAAAACTCTCCTCCCGGAAATTCAAGATAGTAACAAAGGTCTTTCACTGGAAATTGACAAGAAATCGTCTGAACTCCGTTCTTCCATTGACGACCTGAAATCCTCCCTGAACGATCTCCTTTTGAAAACGACTGAGGCTGAGTTACGCATTAGCACCATTAAAGATACCATCACTCGACATGACCAGGTTATAAAACAGCTGCAGAAGGACAACGCCTCTTTGTGTAGCCAAGTGATCATAGGGTCCAGTGAACAGCAATAGATGAAACAGGGAAGCCGCTGGGTAGTTGTTACTACCTAGCAAGCGGGAGACACAGCGTTTAAAGTTAGCAGACCAGGGCTAGTAGATGCGCCTGCTCCGACGTCCGGCAAAGGCTGGTTGGGGGCACAGCGGATGGAGTTATGTCAGCAGACCAGTCGTGGTGGAACGGCGGGGCTTCGTGTCAACTAAGGGTCCAGGCCAGTTGGCAAAAGAGGTATTGTGGTTGTAGTAATTTTGTTTGCTACCCGGGTGTTATGGGATTTTTATGAATAATGACTCAATTATGTATACATTTAACTTAGAACTATAACTCAACAGAATACTACTATGTTACTGTATGAATGTGTGAATCTTATTATAATCATAATACTGAATATAATGTGTGTAGTTTTAGTCAAAAATTAGAACAAGGACTTTCTGTTCCTTGTTAGAAACTAATGGAGCTATCGTCAGACCGGCTGGAATACTGTGTTCCTTACAGGACATTCTGTCCCTACCCAGGGAGGGGGGAGACCTTGGGCTTGTAGTAGATTATTTAACAGGTGGCAGGCAATGTGGGAAGGCTTGTGAACTATATTGCCATTGTATCCGAGAGGAAGAGAGACATTTATGACGAAATGTGAGGTATATAAACCAATGTACATTGTATTAGGACCAATGCTCTCGAGAATAAATGCTATTGTGTAATTTTGGTAGACTGGTCTCTGTCTATTTTATGCAAATAAGGATCTTACAAATTCTTAGAAACAGACAAGAGTGATTTCAATTGAATTGGTTAATGAACACATATAGGAATTGTTATATTCCTTTAACACCGGGAGATGCACCTGGCTCGCGGCTAACTGGTGCTAGCTTCGGGGCAGGGAGTTAGCAACTATAGCCACTCGGTAGCAGCTAGCTAGCAGTGATGACCCGGTGCGAAGGTCCAGAGTTTACAGCAAGGATCCGGTGGAGTAGTGGAATTCTAGCCGTGTTGGGAAAGAGTCCGGGAAGAGTCCTGGCGGCATCAGCTGTGTAGCCGAGGGATCACTGAGCGGGCCGGGAGGTGGGCCTGGCTCATAGCTAGCTTCCGTGCTGGGCCACTTGGTGGCAGCTAGCTAGCTGTGATGATCAGGAGTAATGGTCCAGGGCTTACGGCAGGAATCTGGCATTGTAGCGGAGAAAACAGTCCGATACTGGCAGGCTGGCAAGTTGAATAAAGCGTCTGGTGTCTGTGCCGAAGGTAAAGGCCGCTAGCAGTGGCTGACAATTACGAAATAGCTAGTAGCTAATTAGCTGGTTAGCTTCTGAAGGCTAGCTGCTGATGGAGGTTCTGGCTAAAAGGTCTAAAAATAGTGGCTCCGTATCAAATTGGGTGAGGCAGGTTACCGGAAGGTATATTTAATTTAAAAATGGAAAAGAGATTGAAAATAAATGGAAATATATACAAAAAAAATACGAAAAATACAAAATGTACAGGGGAGAACGACATACCACGTCTGCACTGCTACGCCATCTTGCAGTCTATCACAGTGCCATCCGTTTTGTCACCAAAGCCCTATATACTACCCACCACTACGACCTGTATGCTCTCGTTGGCTGGCCCTCGCTTCATATTGCTCACCAAAACCACTGGCTCCAGGTCATCTATAAGTCTTTGCTAGGTGAAGTCTTGCCTTATCTCAGCTCACTGGTCACCATAGCAGCACCCACCCGTAGCATGCACAGGTATATTTCACTGGTCACCCCCAAAGCCAATTCCTCCTTTGGCCGCCTTTCCTTCCAGTTCCTTTAAATTATTGCTGCTGCCAATGACTGGAACGAACTGCAAAAATCACTGAGGCTGGAGACTCATATCTCCCTCACTAACTATAAGCATCAGCTGTCAGAGCAGCTCACAGATCATTGCACCTGTACATAGCCCATCTGTAAATAGCCCATCCAACTATTTATTATTATTATTCCATGTGTAACTCTGTGTTGTTGTTTGTGTCGCACTGCTTTGCTTTATCTTGGCCAGTTGTAAATGAGAACTTGTTCTCAACTGGCCTACCTGGTTAAATAAAGGTGAAATAAATAAAACAAGTAAAATAAAAAACTCTCCTCCCGGAAATTCAAGATAGTAACAAAGGTCTTTCACTGGAAATTGACAAGAAATCGTCTGAACTCCGTTCTTCCATTGACGACCTGAAATCCTCCCTGAACGATCTCCTTTTGAAAACGACTGAGGCTGAGTTACGCATTAGCACCATTAAAGATACCATCACTCGACATGACCAGGTTATAAAACAGCTGCAGAAGGACAACGCCTCTTTGTGTAGCCAAGTGATCATAGGGTCCAGTGAACAGCAATAGATGAAACAGGGAAGCCGCTGGGTAGTTGTTACTACCTAGCAAGCGGGAGACACAGCGTTTAAAGTTAGCAGACCAGGGCTAGTAGATGCGCCTGCTCCGACGTCCGGCAAAGGCTGGTTGGGGGCACAGCGGATGGAGTTATGTCAGCAGACCAGTCGTGGTGGAACGGCGGGGCTTCGTGTCAACTAAGGGTCCAGGCCAGTTGGCAAAAGAGGTATTGTGGTTGTAGTAATTTTGTTTGCTACCCGGGTGTTATGGGATTTTTATGAATAATGACTCAATTATGTATACATTTAACTTAGAACTATAACTCAACAGAATACTACTATGTTACTGTATGAATGTGTGAATCTTATTATAATCATAATACTGAATATAATGTGTGTAGTTTTAGTCAAAAATTAGAACAAGGACTTTCTGTTCCTTGTTAGAAACTAATGGAGCTATCGTCAGACCGGCTGGAATACTGTGTTCCTTACAGGACATTCTGTCCCTACCCAGGGAGGGGGGAGACCTTGGGCTTGTAGTAGATTATTTAACAGGTGGCAGGCAATGTGGGAAGGCTTGTGAACTATATTGCCATTGTATCCGAGAGGAAGAGAGACATTTATGACGAAATGTGAGGTATATAAACCAATGTACATTGTATTAGGACCAATGCTCTCGAGAATAAATGCTATTGTGTAATTTTGGTAGACTGGTCTCTGTCTATTTTATGCAAATAAGGATCTTACAAATTCTTAGAAACAGACAAGAGTGATTTCAATTGAATTGGTTAATGAACACATATAGGAATTGTTATATTCCTTTAACACCGGGAGATGCACCTGGCTCGCGGCTAACTGGTGCTAGCTTCGGGGCAGGGAGTTAGCAACTATAGCCACTCGGTAGCAGCTAGCTAGCAGTGATGACCCGGTGCGAAGGTCCAGAGTTTACAGCAAGGATCCGGTGGAGTAGTGGAATTCTAGCCGTGTTGGGAAAGAGTCCGGGAAGAGTCCTGGCGGCATCAGCTGTGTAGCCGAGGGATCACTGAGCGGGCCGGGAGGTGGGCCTGGCTCATAGCTAGCTTCCGTGCTGGGCCACTTGGTGGCAGCTAGCTAGCTGTGATGATCAGGAGTAATGGTCCAGGGCTTACGGCAGGAATCTGGCATTGTAGCGGAGAAAACAGTCCGATACTGGCAGGCTGGCAAGTTGAATAAAGCGTCTGGTGTCTGTGCCGAAGGTAAAGGCCGCTAGCAGTGGCTGACAATTACGAAATAGCTAGTAGCTAATTAGCTGGTTAGCTTCTGAAGGCTAGCTGCTGATGGAGGTTCTGGCTAAAAGGTCTAAAAATAGTGGCTCCGTATCAAATTGGGTGAGGCAGGTTACCGGAAGGTATATTTAATTTAAAAATGGAAAAGAGATTGAAAATAAATGGAAATATATACAAAAAAAATACGAAAAATACAAAATGTACAGGGGAGAACGACATACCACGTCTGCACTGCTACGCCATCTTGCAGTCTATCACAGTGCCATCCGTTTTGTCACCAAAGCCCTATATACTACCCACCACTACGACCTGTATGCTCTCGTTGGCTGGCCCTCGCTTCATATTGCTCACCAAAACCACTGGCTCCAGGTCATCTATAAGTCTTTGCTAGGTGAAGTCTTGCCTTATCTCAGCTCACTGGTCACCATAGCAGCACCCACCCGTAGCATGCACAGGTATATTTCACTGGTCACCCCCAAAGCCAATTCCTCCTTTGGCCGCCTTTCCTTCCAGTTCCTTTAAATTATTGCTGCTGCCAATGACTGGAACGAACTGCAAAAATCACTGAGGCTGGAGACTCATATCTCCCTCACTAACTATAAGCATCAGCTGTCAGAGCAGCTCACAGATCATTGCACCTGTACATAGCCCATCTGTAAATAGCCCATCCAACTATTTATTATTATTATTCCATGTGTAACTCTGTGTTGTTGTTTGTGTCGCACTGCTTTGCTTTATCTTGGCCAGTTGTAAATGAGAACTTGTTCTCAACTGGCCTACCTGGTTAAATAAAGGTGAAATAAATAAAACAAGTAAAATAAAAAACTCTCCTCCCGGAAATTCAAGATAGTAACAAAGGTCTTTCACTGGAAATTGACAAGAAATCGTCTGAACTCCGTTCTTCCATTGACGACCTGAAATCCTCCCTGAACGATCTCCTTTTGAAAACGACTGAGGCTGAGTTACGCATTAGCACCATTAAAGATACCATCACTCGACATGACCAGGTTATAAAACAGCTGCAGAAGGACAACGCCTCTTTGTGTAGCCAAGTGATCATAGGGTCCAGTGAACAGCAATAGATGAAACAGGGAAGCCGCTGGGTAGTTGTTACTACCTAGCAAGCGGGAGACACAGCGTTTAAAGTTAGCAGACCAGGGCTAGTAGATGCGCCTGCTCCGACGTCCGGCAAAGGCTGGTTGGGGGCACAGCGGATGGAGTTATGTCAGCAGACCAGTCGTGGTGGAACGGCGGGGCTTCGTGTCAACTAAGGGTCCAGGCCAGTTGGCAAAAGAGGTATTGTGGTTGTAGTAATTTTGTTTGCTACCCGGGTGTTATGGGATTTTTATGAATAATGACTCAATTATGTATACATTTAACTTAGAACTATAACTCAACAGAATACTACTATGTTACTGTATGAATGTGTGAATCTTATTATAATCATAATACTGAATATAATGTGTGTAGTTTTAGTCAAAAATTAGAACAAGGACTTTCTGTTCCTTGTTAGAAACTAATGGAGCTATCGTCAGACCGGCTGGAATACTGTGTTCCTTACAGGACATTCTGTCCCTACCCAGGGAGGGGGGAGACCTTGGGCTTGTAGTAGATTATTTAACAGGTGGCAGGCAATGTGGGAAGGCTTGTGAACTATATTGCCATTGTATCCGAGAGGAAGAGAGACATTTATGACGAAATGTGAGGTATATAAACCAATGTACATTGTATTAGGACCAATGCTCTCGAGAATAAATGCTATTGTGTAATTTTGGTAGACTGGTCTCTGTCTATTTTATGCAAATAAGGATCTTACAAATTCTTAGAAACAGACAAGAGTGATTTCAATTGAATTGGTTAATGAACATATATAGGAATTGTTATATTCCTTTAACACCGGGAGATGCACCTGGCTCGCGGCTAACTGGTGCTAGCTTCGGGGCAGGGAGTTAGCAACTATAGCCACTCGGTAGCAGCTAGCTAGCAGTGATGACCCGGTGCGAAGGTCCAGAGTTTACAGCAAGGATCCGGTGGAGTAGTGGAATTCTAGCCGTGTTGGGAAAGAGTCCGGGAAGAGTCCTGGCGGCATCAGCTGTGTAGCTGAGTGATTACTGAGCGGGCCGGGAGGTGGGCCTGGCTCATAGCTAGCTTCCGTGCTGGGCCACTCAGTGGCAGCTAGCTAGCTGTGATGATCAGGAGTAATGGTCCAGGGCTTACGGCAGGAATCTGGCATTGTAGTGGAGAAAACAGTCCGATACTGGCAGGCTGGCAAGTTGAATAAAGCGTCTGGTGTCTGTGCCGAAGGTAAAGGCCGCTAGCAGTGGCTGACAATGACGAAATAGCTAGTAGCTAATTAGCTGGTTAGCTTCTGATGGCTAGCTGCTGATGGAGGTTCTGGCTAAAAGGTCTAAAAATTGCGGCTCCGTATCAAATTGGGTGAGGCAGGTTACCGGAAGGTATATTTAATTTGAAAATAAATGGAAATATATACAAAAAAATACGAAAAATACAAAATGTACAGGGGAGAACGACAAACCACGTCTGCACTGCTACGCCATCTTGCAGTCTATCACAGCTGCAGAAGGACAACGCCTCTCTCATAAACAAGGTAGACCAGATGGAGAACCAGAGCAGGCGTAGCAATATCCGTGTGGTGGGATTGAAAGAGGACCGCAAGGGCCGTGACCCAGTCCATTTCTTCACTCAATGGATCCCGGATGTCCTAAGCATAGTCACTTAATAATGTTTGCATATCTTGCATTATTCATCTCATATGTACAGTGGGGCAAAAACGTATTTAGTCAGCCACCAATTGTGCAAGTTCTCCCACTTATAAAGATGAGAGAGGCCTGTAATTTTCATCACAGGTACACTTCAACTATGACAGACAAAATGAGAAAAAATCCAGAAAAAATCACATTGTAGGATTTTTAATGAATTTATTTGCAAATTATGGTGGAAAACAAGCAAGATTTCTGGCTCTCACATACCTGTAACTTCTTCTTTAAGAGGCTCCTCTGTCCTCCACTCGTTACCTGTATTAATGGCACCTGTTTGAACTTGTTATCAGTATAAAAGACACCTGTCCACAACCTCAAACAGTCACACTCCAAACTCCACTATGGCCAAGACCAAAGAGCTGTCAAAGGACACCAGAAACTAAATTGTAGACCTGCACCAGGCTGGGAAGACTGAATCTGCAATAGGTAAGCAGCTTGGTTTGAAGAAATCAACCGTGGGAGCAATTATTAGGAAATGGAAGACATACAAGACCACTGATAATCTCCCTCGATCTGGGGCTCCACGCAAGATCTCACCCCGTGGGGTCAAAATGATCACAAGAACGGTGAGCAAAAATCCCAGAACCACACGGGGGGACCTAGTGAATGACCTGCAGAGAGCTGGGACCAAAGTAACAAAGCCTACCATCAGTAACACACTACGCCGCCAGGGACTCAAATCCTGCAGTGCCAGACGTGTCCCCCTGCTTAAGCCAGTACATGTCCAGGCCCATCTGAAGTTTGCTAGAGAGCATTTGGATGATCCAGAAGAAGATTGGGAGAATGTCATATGGTCAGATGAAACCAAAATATTACTTTTTGGTAAAAACTCAACTCGTCGTGTTTGGAGGACAAAGAATGCTGAGTTGCATCCAAAGAACACCATACCTACTGTGAAGCATAGGGGTGGAATCATCATGCTTTGGGTCTGTTTTTCTGCCAAGGGACCAGGAAGACTGATCCGTGTAAAGGAAAGAATTAATTTATCGTGAGATTTTGAGTGAAAACCTCCTTCCATCAGCAAGGGCATTGAAGAGGAAACGTGGCTGGGTCTTTCAGCATGACAATGATCCCAAACACACCGCCCGGGCAACGAAGGAGTGGCTTCGTAAGAAGCATTTCAATGTCCTGGAGTGGCCTAGTCAATCTCCAGATCTCACCCCCTTAGAAAATCTTTTGAGGGAGTTGAAAGTTCATGTTGCCCAGCAACAGCCCCAAAACATCACTGCTCTAGAGGAGATCTGCATGGAGGAATGGGCCAAAATACCAGCAACAGTGTGTGAAAACCTTGTGAAGACTTACAGAAAACGTTTGACCTCTGTCATTGCCAACAAAGGGTATATAACAAAGTATTGAGATAAACTTTTGTTATTGACCAAATACTTATTTTCCACCATAATTTGCAAATAAATGAATTCAAAATCCTACAATGTGATTTTCTGTAGTTTTTTCCTAATTTTGTCTGTCATAGTTGAAGTGTACCTATGATGAAAATTACAGGCCTCTCTCATCTTTTTTGTGGGAAAACTTGCACATGGGTGGCTGACTAAATACTTTTTTGCCCCACTGTACATGGCTTTGAGGTGGGCCACCATACTCATAAATTATCACTTTTTGTGGACGACCTTATCTTATTTCTATCCAGAACATTCCCTCTCTCACTTACATAACCTATTACAGTATTATAGTTATTTCTCTGGATATAAGGTCAATTTAAAAATTAACAAAAGCAAAATCTTACCGTTGTCTGTCTTTGATCATCATACCACTAAGCATAAGTTTCCTTTTAGATGGTCGCCTATGGGCTTCACATATTTGGGTGGTGATGGTGGATGGTAACCTGAACAACCTCTATAAACTCAATCTGGTCAGCTTGTTGCAAAAGGTGGAAGGTGACCTGTGAAAATGGATGGACTTGCCTCTCACTCTACTGGGTAGAATTAATTTAATTAACATGAATGTCTTGCCCAGATTTCTATATTTGTTGCAATCTCTCCCCATCCATGTGCCCCCTCTCTCGACAAGTTGACCAGACATTTTATATGGCACGGCAAAACCCCTAGGGTTAGACTGGACAAACTGACCCTTGACTACGGTCAAGGGGGCTTAAACCTCCCCAATTTCAGGATGTTTTACTGGGTTGCGCAGTTTAGATTTCTGGCTCAGAGGTTTGACAATGGTCATTCTCCCTCATGGTTGAATGAGGACTCTGGGGCAGAATTATTTTACAAATGGGACAGAAGATCTATAAAAACTACCACAGACAACCCTTTAATTATAAATTCTGTCCTGGCATGGTGCTACTGCATGAGCTGTTCAGACGAGAGGTTTTATTTCCCCTAAAACCCCTCTATGGAACAATAGATTGATTCCTATGTTTTTCCAGAATAGTAACTTTAGACCATGGTCTGATAAGGGTATCACTCTCATTGTTATGAGGAGGGAATTCGTACGTCCTTCGAACAGCTGAAACAGAAATACCACTTGTCTAACAAGGACTTCTTAAGTTACATACAACTACAACATTTTATTAGGGTGAATCTCAAGGGACAATGGAACCTACCTAAGATGTCACCTATTGAACAACTCTGCCATGCAGATCAACCATTGTTCAAGACCATTTCCTGTGTTTACGATGCTCTTATGTCAGGACTACCACTGCCGGAGCAAAATAAACCCGATTTAGATGGGGAAAAGATCTGGGTATTGATCTTGATGAGGGGCTATGGAGTGACCTATACAGGGATGGTGTTACTTTCCCATTGAACTCCAGATACAGACTGATCCAGTTTAATTTCCTTCATCAGCTCTATATCACCCCATCTAGAATGCACAAGTTCAACCCTGATATCTCCTCCCTATGTTTTAGATGTGGCTCAGATGAAGGAACATTCGTCCACTCCACTTGACAGTGTTCAAAACTAAACGGATTCTGGCAGGGGGTATGTGATACCATATACTCAATTCATGGGGCTGCATTCCCTTTAGACCCGGAGGTCTGTCTACTGGGTAAATTTACTAATTCCAATCTTAGGCAAAGCCATACTATAAAGCTAACAGAAATATTGCTAGCGATTGCCAAGAAATGTATTGCCTACGGCTAATGTCTCATTATTTTTTTATTATCTTTTTTGTTTGAATTTAAAAAACATTTTTTATTGCATTTACATTTTTGTCTGTTGTTTTGTAAGGCAGAGTTCCTCTGTCCGGTGTCTGTGTTCTTTTGCCCATCTTAATCTTTTCTTTTTATTGGCCAGTCTGAGATATGGCTTTTTCTTTGCAACTCTGCCTAGTAGGCCAGCATCCCGTAGTCGCCTCTTTACTGTTGACATTGAGACTGGTGTTTTGCAGGTACTATTCAATGAAGCTGCCAGCTGAGGACTTGTGAGGCATCTGTTTCTCAAACTAGACACTCTAATGTACTTGTCTTCTTGCTCAGTTGTGCCCCGGGGCCTCCCACTCCTCTTTCTATTCTGGGGAGAGCCAGTTTGGCTGATCTGTGAAGGGAGTAGTACACAGCGTTGCATGAGATCTTCAGAACTTTCATGGTCCTAACACACTAAGACAGTTGTGAAGAGAGCACAACAAAACCTTTTCCGCCTCAGGAGACTGAAAAGATTTGGCATGGGTCCCCAGATTCTCAAAAAAGTTCTATAGCTGCACCATCGATAGCATTCTGACAGGTTGCATTACTGTCTGGTATGGGAACTGCTCTGCATCTGACCGTAAGGCGCTACAGATTGTAGTGCGAACGGCCCAGTACATCACTGGGGCCAAGCTTCCTGCCATCCAGGACCTACAGTATATAATAGGCGGTGTCAGAGGAAAGTTCATAAAATTGTCAGAGACTCCAGTCACCCAAGTCATAGACTGTTTTCTCTGCTACCACATGGCAAGCGGTACCGGAGCGTCAAGTCTAGGACCAAAATCTCCTTAACAGCTTCTACCCCAAGCCATAAGACTGCTGAACATCTAATCAAATGGCCACCGGACTATTTACATTGACCCCCACCCCCTTCCATTTGTTTTATACACTGCTGCTGCTCGCTGTTTATTATCTATGCATAGTCACTTCAACCCTACCTACATGTAAAAATTACCTCAACTAACCTGTACCTCCGCACACTGACTCGGTACCGGTACCCCCTGTATATAGCCTCGTTATTGTTATGTTATTGCGTTACTTTTTATTATTTTTTACTTTAGTTTATTTGGTAAATATTTTCTTAACTCTATTTGAACTGCACTGTTGGTTAAGGGGTTGTAAGTTAGAATTTCACTGTGAGGTCTACACTTGTATTTGGCGCATGTGACAAATAATGTTAAGTATCCTAAAATACTGTAAGAAATTAGGTGGTGTTTTTGGTGTAACAGTAACATTATAATATACTATTCTATTTGGATTTGGTTATGTCAGGTAGAATACTAATGAATCATTATATGATCTTGAAAGACATTGATTCAGCTTTGATCTAAATTTACTAAACCAGCACCATTGTAAGAAGTTACATAGCAACTATGTGGCAGCACTACACCCCTGCTTTCTGTTGCACTGAGCGAAACACACCTACAGTAGTAGGCTATTTGCAGAAGGAAACATTTCTGGTTGGTCTCAGGGAATGTAAAACATTTAGGGAGACTTTTAAAACGGGATTGAGTGACGAAGCAGCAAATACAGTTCTATGAAAAAGTTTTTGCCACCTTTCTGATTTTTGCATATTTTTTATACTGAATGTTATCAGATCTAGAACCAAAACCTAATATTAGATAAAGGGAACCGGAGTTTACAGATAACAAAAAAATCTATACTTATTTTACATATTTCATTAACAAAGTTGTGCAACACCCAATTCCACTGTCTGAAAAAGTAATTGCCCCCTTACATTCAATAACTGGTTGTACCACCTTTAGCTGCAATGACTGCAACAAAATGCTTCCTGTAGTTGTTGATCAGCCTGTCACATCGCTATGGAGGAATTTTAGCCCACTCTTGTATACAGAACTGCTTTAACTCAGCAACATTTTATAGTAGTTTTTCAAGCATGAACTGCTTGTTTTAAGTCCTGCCACAACATTGGGATTAGGCCTGGATTTTGACTTAGCCATTCCAAAACTTCAAATGTTTAACCATTTTCATGCAGACCTGATAGTATGTTTTGGATCATTGTCTTGCTGCATGAAATAGCTGCGCTTCAGCTTCAGCTCACAGACGGATGGCCTGACATTCTCCTGTAGAATTCTCTGATACAGAGCAGAATTCATGGTTCCTTCTATTAAAGCAAGTTGTCCATGTCCTGAGGCAGCAAAGCATCCCCAAACCATCACACGACCATCACGCTTGACCGTTGGTATGAGGTTCTTACCATGGAATGAAGTGTTTGGTTTTCACCGGGCATGACGGGACCCATGTCATCCAAAAAGTTATACTTTTGATTAATCTGTCTATAGAACAGAGTTTTGATGATCATCTAGGTTCTTCCAGGTGCATTTTCGCAAACTTGAGTCAACTTTCTGGACAAGATTGGTCCCAATATGAATCAAGGTAACTGATTAGTAAGGAATACCCCTCACCTTGATGGACTGGGATATGTTCCGGGTTGCCTCTGAGAATAGCATTGACGTATACACAGACATGATGACTGAGTTCATCTGGAAGTGTATAGGGGATGTTGTTCCTACTGTGACTATTAAAACCTACCCAAACCAAAAAATGTGTTTAGATGGCAGCATTCACGCAAAAACTGAAAACACGAACCATCGCATTTAACCATGGCAAGGTGACTGGGAATATGGTTGAAAACAAACACTGGAGGCCTCCCGGGTGGCGCAGTGGTTAAGGGCTCTGTACTGCAGCGCCAGCTGTGCCTTCATAGAATCTGGGTTCGCGCCCAGGCTCTGTCGTAACCGGCCGCGACCGGGAGGTCCATGGGGCGACGCACAATTGGCCTAGCGTTGTCCGGGTTAGGGAGGGCTTGGTCGGTAGGGATGTCCTTGTCTCATCGCGCACCAGCGACTCCTGTGGCGGGCCGGGTGCAGTGCGCGCTAGCCAAGGTTGCCAGGTACACATTGGTGCAGCTGGCTTCCAGGTTGGATGCGCGCTGTGTTAAGAAGCAGTGCGGCTAGGTTGGGTTGTGTATCGGAGGACGCATGACTTTCAACCTTTGTCTCTCCCGAGCCTGTACGGGAGTTGTAGTGATGAGACAAGATAGTAGCTACTACAACAATTGGATACCACGAAATTGGGGAGAAAAAGGGTTTTATTTTTTTTAAATAAAAAACACTGTAGTTATTCCCTCCGTAAGGCAATCAAACAAGAAAAACGTCAGTACAGAGATAAAGTGGAGTCGCAATTCAACAGCTCAGACATGAGAAGTATGTGCCAGGGTCTACAGACAATCAAGGATTACAAAGGGGAAAACTCAGTCGTGTCGTGGACACGACATCTTCCAGACATTCTAAACACCTTCTTCGCCCACTTTGAGGATAACACAGTGTCACCGACGCGGCCCGCTCCCAAGGACTGTGGGCTCTCGTTCTCCGTGGCCAATGTGAGTAAGACGTTTTAGCATGTTAACCATCGCAAGGCTGCCAGCCCAGACGACATCCCTAGCCGCGTCCTCAGAGCATGCAGAGACCAGCTGGCTGGAGTATTTACAGAAATATTCAATCTCCCTATCCCAGTCTGCTGTCCCCACTTGCTTCAAGATATCCACCATTGTTCCTGTACTCAAGAAAGCAAATGTAACTTAACTAAATGACTATCGCCTCGTAGCACTCACTTCTCTTATCATGAAGTGCTTTGAGAAGCTAGTTAAGGATCATATAACCTCCACCTTACCAGACACACTAGACCCACCTCAATTTGCATATTGTCCAAATAGATCCACAGATGATACAATCGCCATCGCACTGCACACTGCCCTATCCCATCTGGACAAGAGGAATACCTATGTAAGAATGCTGTTCATTGACTATAGCTCAGCCTTCAACACCATAGTACCCTCCAAGCTCATCCTCAAACTCAGGGCCCTGTCAAAAATAGTACAGTGGTTTAGGATGTTAAGGATAACTCAACTATGTTGAGTATAGAGGGTCAAACAACAATAACTGCCAGGGTACGAACATAACAAACATACATACCAAAGAATCATAGCAAAAAAACATAGGAAACATAACACACCCACATCAAACCACATCCCCAAATTCAAGGCGAGGGATGCAAAAGCCAGTGCAATGTAAGAATGACCCATACTTTAACCCTTCAAGAACTCCCTAATATTTTACTTATCCTATTGTGTCTCCTAGGCTTGAGCCTCCTTAAAAACATGGACCCCCCAAGGGTCATCAAGACCCATCTGCCTTTCAAGTTGGTGCCCGAAGGGTTCTGGAAAAACAAATGCAAGGTAAGGTGGAGTACGACTCCTAATTCCCTTTTCATACTACTAAGCTGAGCCGAACTGTACTGTGCTGGGCTAGTTATGCATCCACCGTAGTTGTTGGAACCATGCTGAAAAGGACGATGTGAAGGGACAATATCAGAGCTAGCACATTACAGTTCTGGTCGGAATTATAGTGTGAAAGGTACTAGATTCAGATTTTTTTTTTTATGAGTTTGGAGATGCTTTAGAATTAAGTAAATATGTTCAGTTAACGTTATCTGAAAAATTATCCATAGAACAGTAAATGACAACCAAAACGATACACCTTCCAATGGCCATCTTCTCCCCAGGTTATCTATGTTGCAAGGAATGCTAAGGACAACCTGGTCAGCTACTACCACTTTGACCGCATGAATCTAACCCAGCCTGAGCCTGGACCGTGGGACGGCTACATCCACAAGTTCATGAATGGAGAACGTAAGTAATATAATGAAACTAACATTTTCCTAAATGACTAATACCAATGTGGTCCTTTATGCCTCAGTTGGTAGAGCATGGTGCTTTCAATGCCAGGATAAATGAGCACACAGCCATGCGATCTCCATAGACAAGCATTGGCAGTAGAGTAGCCCGTCTTGAAAAGGTCAATGACATTCCATGTGGCACCGTGATAGGATGTCGCCTTTCCAACAATTGAGTTGGGCAAATTTCTGCCCTCCTAGAGCTGCAACAATGGCTCAGCTGCGAAGGTGTAGGCCACACAAGCTCATAGAACGGGTGCTGTAGAGCGTAAAAATAATATATTCTCGGTTTCAACACTCACTACCGAGTTCCAAACTGCCCCTGGAAGCAATGTCAGCACAAGAACTGTTCGTCGGGAACTTAATGAAATGGGTTTCCATGGCCGAGCAGCCGCAAACTGGCCTAAGATCACCATGCGCAATGTCAAGTGTCATCTGGAGTGGTGTAAAGCTCGCCGCCATTGGCAGCGGGAATGCGTTCTCTTGAGGGTTGAATCACGCTTCACCATCTGGCAGTCCGACGGACATATCTGGGTTTGGCGGATGTCATGAGAACGCTACCTGCCCCAATATGTCGTGACAATTGTAAAGTTTGGTGGAGGAGGAATAATGGTCTGGGGCTATTTTTCATGGTTCGAGCTAGGCCCCTTAGTTCCAGTGAAGGGAAGTCTTAACGCTACAGCATACAATGACATCCTAGACCATTCTGTGATTCAAACTTTGTGGCAACAATTTGGGGAAGGCCCTTTCCTGTTTCAGCATGACAATGCCCCCATGCACAAAATAGAGGCCCATACAGAAATGGTTTGTCGAGATCGGTGTGGAAGAACTTGACTGGTCTGCAGAGAGCCCTGACCTCAACCCCATTGAACACCTTTGGGATGAATTGAAATGCTGACTGCGAGCCAGGATTAATCGCCCAACATCAGTTCCCAACCCCACTAATGCTCTTGTGGCTGAATGGGAGCAAGTTCCTGCAGCAATGTTCCAACATCCAGTAGAAAGCCTTCCTAGAAGAGTGGAGACTGTTATAGCAGCAAAAAAGGGACCAACTCCATATTAATGCCCATGATTTTAGAATGAGATGTTCGATGAGCACGTGTTCACATGTTTTTGGCCAAATAGCATATGTACAGTTGAAGTCGGAAGTTTACATACACTTAGGTTGGAGTCATTAAAACTCGTTTTTCAACCACTCCACAAATTTCTTGTTAACAAACTATAGTTTTGGCGAGTTAGTTAGGACATCTACTTTGTGCATGACACAAGTCATTTTTTCAACAATTGTTTACAGACAGATTATTTCACTGTATCACAATTCCTGTGGGTCAGAAGTTTACATACACTAAGTTGACTGTGACTTCTAGTTTTTCCCGGTTTTGACCTTTCTGCCTGCCCTGACCCTGAGCCTGCCAACCGTTTGTACCTTGCCACACCACACTGGATTACTGACCTCTGCCTGCCCCTGTCGTTTTGCCTGTCCCTGTGTTAGTAATAAACTTTTGTTACTTTGATACTCTGCATCTGGGTTTTACCTGAAACGTCATTGCCAGTACAACCCAGCAGACTCGGACCAGCTCCGCAACGCCATCTTCTCCCAAGGAGCCACCATTGGAAGGCACGAGGAGTTGTCGTATGCTTCAATCTGGAGGAGTTTGTGGCGGAAGTAAAGAACGTATTGTCCGGGAGAGAGGCTGCCCAGAAGTTACTCCAGCTTCATCAAGACTCCCGCAGTGTGGCAGACTATGCGGTTGATTTCCACACGTTGGCAATTGAGAGAGCCTGGAACACGGAGGCACTATTTGACATGTTCCTGCATGGAGAATCGGAGGAAGTAAAGGATGAGCTTGCAGTTCGGGAACTACCAATGGATCTCGACTCACTCATCACCTTGACAATTTGGATCGATGGGCGACTACGGGAACGAAGGAATGAGAGGCGAGTCGATTCCACCTCGTCTCTGAGCTATCCTGAAAGTCCCTGACAGCTCCGTTGTTGAGAGAACCCGAGGCTACCCAAGTTTCTCAGAGAGCCTTCGAAGATGCCGATTCACCTCTTCCCGAGCCTATGCAACTAGGCCAGAGCTAGGCTGTCTCCAGCTGAACGGCTATACAGGCTTCACACTAAGAGTTGCCTGAATTGCGTGACTACTTGTCATTTCGTCTCCACCTGCCCACTAAAAGACCAGTCTCACCAGTAGGAGTGAGTACTCTGGTGGGCCATACAGATAACTTTTCTTCTCCCTTTACTCGCACCCCTTTTCATGCCATTTTTCTGTGGGGGAACCAGTCAATCTCTTCGGGTACTCATCGACTCTGGGGCCGATGACAGCTTTATGGATGCTATCCTGGCTTCCGAGCTGAACATCCCCACTCAGCTCCTCTCCATTCCCATTAATGTTAGAGCGCTGAACGGGCGTTCTATATGCCGGGTCACCCACAATACCACTCCATCAACCTATGTGTGTCAGGGAACCACAGCAAGATGATTCAATTTCTACTCATTAACCTTTCTGGCGCAGGCATTCCGCTAGCGACCCACCTCGACAACATCCGGTGAAACGGCAGAGCGTGAAATTCACATTTCTGGCGCATTCATGAAAATACAAGTGTCATACATCACAATAAAGCTTAACTTCTTGTTAATCCAGCCGCTGTGTCAGATTTCAAAAAGGCTTTACGGTGAAAGCACACCATGCAATTATCTGAGGACAGCGCCCCGCATACAAAAGCATGAAAAACATTTTTCAACCAGGCAGGTGCGCCACGAAAGTCAGAAATAGCGATATAATAAAAGCCTTACCTTTGAAGATCTTGTTCTGTTGGCACTCCAAAAGGTCCCAGCTACATCACAAATGATCCTTTTGTTCGATAAAGTCCTTCTTTATAACCCCCAAAACTCAGTTTAGCTGGCACGCTTCATTCAATAATCCACCGGTTTCCCTCCTTCAAAATGCATACAAAATGAATCCCAAACGTTACCAATAAACTTATCCAAACAAGTCAAACAATGTTTATAATCAAACCTCAGCTACCCTAACACGTAAATAAATCATAAAATTTAAGACGGAGAATCGTTATTGTCTTTACCGGTGATAAACAACAAAGAATGCATTCTCATCCACATGCATGAAAACACTACAGCCAAAATGGGAGCCACCAAGAAAAACTACAATTTCTGGCTCATTTTTCCAAAAGCCAGCTTGACACTCTTTCTAAAGACTGTTGACATCTAGTGGATGCCCTAGGAACTGCAATCTGGGAGGACTTGGCCTTATAATAAAAGTGATAGCCATTGAAAATAGGTAGACAGAATTTTTTTGGGGGGGGGGGGACGGTTTGTCCTCGGGGTTTCGCCTGTCTGTCACAGACATCATTTGAACAGTTTTAGAAACTAGAGTGTTTTCTATCCAAATCTACCAATTATATGCATATCCTAGCTTCTGGGCCTGAGTAACAGGCAGTTTACTTTGGGCACGCTTTTCATCTGGACGTCAAAATACTGTCCTCTACCCAAGAGACGTTAACTTCCTGACTGATGTTTTGAGATGTTGCTTTAATATATCCATATACTTTTCCTCCCTTATGATGCCATCTATTTTGTGAATTGCACCAGTCCCTCCTGCAGCAAAGCACTCCCACAACATGATGCTGCCACCCCCTGCTTCACGGTTGGGATGGTGTTCTTTGGCTTGCAAGCATCCCTCTTTTTCCTCCAAACATAACAATGGTCATTATGGCCAAACAGTTCTATTTTTGTTTGATCAGACCAGAGGACATTTCTCCAAAAAGTACGATCTTTTGTCCTCATGTGCAGTTGCAAACCGTAGTCTGTCTTTTTTATGGTGGTTTGGAGCAGTGGCTTCTTCCTTCTTGAGCGGCCTTTCAGGTTATGTCGATATGGGACTCGTTTTACTGTGGATATAGATACTTTTGTACCTGTTTCCTCCAGCATCTTCACATGGTCCTTTGCTGTTATTCTGGGATTGATTTGCACTTTTCACACCAAAGTACGTTAATCTCTAGGAGACAGAACGCGTCTCTTTCCTGAGCGGTATGACGACTGTGTGGTCCCATGGTGTTTATACTTGCGTACTATTGTTTGTATAGATGGTACCTTCAGGCGTTTGGAAATTGCTCCCAAGGATGAACCAGACTTGTGGAGGTCTACAATTTTTTTCTGAGGTCTTCGCTGATTTCTTTGATTTTCTCATGATGTCAAGCAAAGAGGCACTGAGTTTGAAGGTAGGCCTTGAAATACATTCACAGGTACACCTCCAATTGACTCACAAATGATGTCAATTAGACTATCAGAAGCTTCTAAAGTCATGACATAATTTTCTGGAATTTTTCAAGCTGTTTAAAGGCACAGTCAATTTAGCGTATGTAAACTTCTGACCCACTGGATTTGTGATACAGTGAATTATAAGTGAAACAATCTGTCTGTAAACAATTGTTGGAAAAATGACTTGTGTCATGCACAAAGAAGATGTCCTAACCGACTTGCCAAAACTATAGTTTGTTAACAAGAAATTTGTGGAGTGGTTGAAAAACTAGTTTTAATGACTCCAACTTAAGTGTATGTAAACTTCAGACTTCAACTGTATATATTCTTATTCCATTTCTTTATTTAGATTTGTGTGTATTAGGTAATTGTTGTGGAATTGTTCGATTACATGTTAGATATTGCTGCACTGTCGGAACTACAAGCACAAGCATTTCACTACACTCCCAATAACATCTGCTAACCACGTGCATGTGACCAATACATGGGTTCTGATAGTAATTCACCTCATTCAGATTGAATAGTTGCAATATCCACTAATTTATTGTTACTGTGAAGCTTGTTAGTCAGTAGATGACTGGCTTGATTACCATGGAAGTAATTGTCTAACTTGATGGATGGCAAATTTTGCTCACTATCTTATCAAAAGATGTAGTTATGTCTTGACTTTGAATCGTGTAGTCCCTACCTGGTCTTATAAAAGTGTTTGTTGAGAACGCTCTAACATTATTAATAACTTTGACACTTCTGATATCTTCTTTCATTTTTATTAATTCAGCCCAGATGCAAATGAAGTTGCATTGTTTTCAATAAAACCTTTAATGGTGTCCTATAAAATCTGAGGATCATTGACTTAATTTTTCTTCATAAATATGAATTATTGAAATTCAGTTTCAAATTGTTCACAGAAAGTTGCATTTTGTAATAAGGAAACATTACAGCGCCATCTTGTGGCTCTTTAAGGAGATTCTGAAATTTGTATCTAGCAGTAAGTAATACGCCTGGTGATTACATAGGGTCATATTGTGTCGAACTTACATTTTCTTGATTAAAGAAAATAGAGGAGTAGATAATAGCAGGAAATCGATTCGGGACAATATATTGTGCCTGTTTGAATAGAAAGTGTACCCTAAAGCATTTTGCTTTAGAGTTATGAGCTCGCCAGGCATCATTGAGGTTGTAATCAGAGAGTATATGTTGGACAGCCTTGGTTGCCTGTGGATTGTAGTTGGTTTTATTAGATTTGTCCTGCATGTTCAGATTGGCATTCATGTCTGTCCTAATAACCAGTTGGAATTCAGTTAATTCTAACAATATGGTGTTCAGAGAATAAAAAACTGAGGATCATATGAATTTGGAGCAAACACATGAATAAAGGCAATTTTTATTTCCATTATGGATACATTTAAGGAAAGTGATTCTGCCTTCTTGGTTTTTGCCTTTATCAAGGATGGTGATTTTGAGTTTCTTATGTATCATTATTGCACCCTTAGTTTTGTTTGGGGCTGATGAAAAACAGCCAGTTTGTAGAAATGGTTATCTATTCTATTTGCATCCTTTTGGAGCAGGTGTGTTTCTTGGGGCATTGTTATATGGTTTCTTGCTAAAATATCAAGACAGCTGGAATGTTTGATAGGAATATTAAGGCCTTTCAAATTCCTTAGAGAATAGCTAGTGTTGCCATTGTTCTTCTAGAATGTCAATACTATCTTTAATGTTGAAAAGCCCATGGATATACAAAATAAAAAGCAGGACCCACAGGGAAACCCACCAATTGGTCGCTCACCACTGTCATGACTCTGGGTGAGGATCCAAGGCCTTAGATCAGCATGCCAAATGGCTGACAGATAGGCAGACCCCCCTCTCTCCCACAGGAGAGATGACGCCGTCACACCCTGTCGTAAATTAAGTGAAAGAGAACTCTCCCTTTGCTCCTCAGTATTGGGAAAGGAATGTCTTTGTTACAGAGACATTTTGCCCAAAGAGTGAACTTTGGAATAATATTTATAAGATAGGAATGTTAAGAATGGTCTGTGGGGATCTAAAGAATAATCCTGTCATATTGTTTATTATTTTGTGATGTTATTAAAAACTGTATGAACCAAATACTGTAACTTAGGAAGGAAACACATTCTAGCTTTCAGTTTTCCATCCAATATGATGCTAATAGAATATGAAGAACAATGAAACTATGTTTGTTAAGATAGGAATGTGATTTTGGTTTTCTAATGAGATAATAGTTTTTCATGTCCGTTGCACATTAACTAAGTCACGCCCCTAATGAGGTCAGAAGAGCATGTCAGTGGGATGGAACCACCTTTCCAACCAGAATGCATAAAAGGACTGTCTAAAATGTAACATATTCAGACCAGCAGATGGACAGTGTGAGCTAAACATTATGAATGGTTGAAACTCTAAGACTCAACACGAGTGAAGAAGATAAAGACTAGACCAGAACATTTGACAGTCTCCAGCTGTACATGTAAATGGATCTAGAATTTGACTATCTACCCGAGAAAGGAAGGAGAAGATCCTATCAGACAATAACTGGTGTATCTGAAGAAACATCCACTACAACCCGGAACAACTAAGGACATTGAGACCTCTGGTAGACAACCAGAGCCTTACACTCATCGAGCCACTTCCCATAGAAGGATCGATCGGTTTCAGAGAGACAAAGGACAAAGACATCTACACATAAATACATTACATTCCTTACCCCAAACGAGCAGTGGTTCATGAGCAAAGTCTTATTATTACTTTGAGGGTAGTTTCCAAATGTACGATAAGTTTGACTCTATTTGTCTCTCCCTCTCTTTATCTACCCCTCCCTCCATATGTGAAACAAGCTGTCATATCTTGTCAGTCCACTAGGGACGTTTGTGTCACGTAAGTGTGTATGTGTATTCTGTGTTATTATTTAGTTAGTTAGTAAATAAATGATTAAATCAATTTGTGTAGTACTGAATAATCAGAAAGGCTGGGGTTCTTGCGGATTCAAGAAGTCTGCAATGTTCAGAATGAGACTGATATGAGGTAATGATTAATAAGTGATTGTTATTGATGTAAGATATACAGTGCCTTGCGAAAGTATTCGGCCCCCTTGAACTTTGCGACCTTTTGCCACATTTCAGGCTTAAAACATAAAGATATAAAACTGTATTTTTTTGTGAAGAATCAACAACAAGTGGGATACAATCATGAAGTGGAACGACATTTATTGGATATTTCAAACTTTTTTAACAAATCAAAAACTGAAAAATTGGGCGTGCAAAATTATTCAGCTCCCTTAAGTTAATACTTTGTAGCGCCACCTTTTGCTGCGATTACAGCTGTAAGTCGCTTGGGGTATGTCTCTATCAGTTTTGCACATCGAGAGACTGAACTTTTTTCCCATTCCTCCTTGCAAAACAGCTCGAGCTCAGTGAGGTTGGATGGAGAGCATTTGTGAACAGCAGTTGTCAGTTCTTTCCACAGATTCTCGATTGGATTCAGGTCTGGACTTTGACTTGGCCATTCTAACACCTGGATATGTTTATTTTTGAACTATTCCATTGTAGATTTTGCTTTATGTTTTGGATCATTGTCTTGTTGGAAGACAAATCTCCGTCCCAGTCTCAGGTCTTTTGCAGACTCCATCAGGTTTTCTTCCAGAATGGTCCTGTATTTGGCTCCATCCATCTTCCCATCAATTTTAACCATCTTCCCTGTCCCTGCTGAAGAAAAGCAGGCCCAAACCATGATGCTTCCACCACCATGTTTGACAGTGGGGATGGTGTGTTCAGGGTGATGAGCTGTGTTGCTTTTACGCCAAACATAACGTTTAGCATTGTTGCGAAAAAGTTCCATTTTGGTTTCATCTGACCAGAGCACCTTCTTCCACATGTTTGGTGTGTCTCCCAGGTGGCTTGTGGCAAACTTTAAACAACACTTTTTATTGATATCTTTAAGAAATGGCTTTCTTCTTGCCACTCTTCCATAAAGGCCAGATTTGTGCAATATACAACTGATTGTTGTCCTATGGACAGAGTCTCCCACCTCAGCTGTAGATCTCTGCAGTTCATCCAGAGTGATCATGGGCCTCTTGGCTGCATCTCTGATCAGTCTTCTCCTTGTATGAGCTGAAAATTTAGAGGGACGGCCAGGTCTTGGTAGATTTGCAGTGGTCTGATACTCCTTCCATTTCAATATTATCGCTTGCACAGTGCTCCTTGGGATGTTTAAAGCTTGGGAAATCTTTTTGTATCCAAATCCGGCTTTAAACTTCTTCACAACAGTATTTCGGACCTGCCTGGTGTGTTCCTTGTTCTTCATGATGCTCTCTGCGCTTTTAACGGACCTCTGAGACTATCACAGTGCAGGTGCATTTATACGGAGACTTGATTACACACAGGTGGATTGTATTTATCATCATTAGTCATTTAGGTCAACATTGGATCATTCAGAGATCCTCACTGAACTTCTGGAGAGAGTTTGCTGCACTGAAAGTAAAGGGGCTGAATAATTTTGCACGCCCAATTTTTCAGTTTTTGATTTGTTAAAAGTTTGAAATATCCAATAAATGTCGTTCCACTTCATGATTGTGCCCCACTTGTTGTTGATTCTTCACAAAAAAATACAGTTTTATATCTTTATGTTTGAAGCCTGAAATGTGGCAAAAGGTCGCAAAGTTCAAGGGGGCCGAATACTTTCGCAAGGCACTGTATCTATATATCTTCTAGAGTTAATTCAGGAGATAGTAACTCGTTAAACAACTTCTCCCGTGGTGGCCCCAAATTCCTAATGAGTTAATTGTTACATGATTAATAGAATTGGGTGACAATTAAACATAGTTAGTATTCGATAAATAACAGTCATCACGTTAATGAAAGTCACGTCACCACCCACAAGACCCTCTCTATAAATCATCCCCCCAAGCAGATTTAAGTCTGTATGTTGTCCATTGTTCATTAATTGGCATGGTGTCATCTCTATGTAAATGTCCTGGAGCATAGGCAATATAATTCTAACAAGTTCAATGCTCAGCAATAATATTTATATTATTCCTTTTCCCCAAATGTGTGGGGTATCCTCTTCAGTGTCTTATGCTGAGGGCAGCATCATAGCCATAGGCTAGGCTGCATGATTGTGCATGGATATAGCGTACCTGAATAATAAGCCAGTCATGGGGTTCCATCTGTTGGCTAATCCCCTTGTGTGTTGGGTTTGATGGGCTTCTTGAAGACATCTTGCACTTCCTTGGCTGTGGAAACGTGTGTTGTGTTCTGGAAGGTCAAGATTAGTTTTGCCTGGCGGATGAAGCCACATCTCAGTTTTAACTTGCGTAGCTGGGAGCTCACCTCGTTGTAGGTTTCCCTCGGTGTTAGCAGTTCGGCACTCAG
This sequence comes from Oncorhynchus mykiss, assembly GCF_057628025.1. NCBI lineage: Eukaryota > Metazoa > Chordata > Actinopteri > Salmoniformes > Salmonidae > Oncorhynchus > Oncorhynchus mykiss. The sequence goes on from NC_143037.1 coordinate 27,433,380, forward strand.
TCCTGGATAGATGCTGACCCTCATCCCTGCATAGGTCAGACCCCTGGATTCTGCTGCAAGGCACACAATTGCCGCTTAACTTTAAAGCTTTGGTCCATACAATCATACACGAGATCCGTTCCGTAGAGGACACGTGCGGTGCACAATGTTAATCAACGGCATGGGACCCAGCTTCTCCTGCACGAACTGTTCATAGAAAATAATATGCCCTTTCCGTGAAAGAATTCTAGCCTGTGTTTATCATGGAGACAGAATACTTTTATGATAGTGCTAATGTAAATGCTGATAGAATGAGAGTTGGTTGGTTTTGAGTGTAAGTGGTTCAACTGTGTATTGTACTCTCCCTCAGTGGCATGGGGGTCCTGGTACGACCATGTGAAGGGTTACTGGGAGGAACGAGAGAAGAGGAATATACTCTACATTTTCTATGAAGACATGAAAGAGGTAGGGGAGAGTGGCACCAAATGTCCACACACACGGATGCATGTGCACACATAGAGAAGCACACAACACAAAAACTTGCACATATACAGTTTATGACCAGCACTGTAATTTATAAATGTATAGCTTTTCTCTCTCGTAAAGGTGGTGGATTTATGTGTGAAGCCAGGGTCAGAATGATCAGAATGATCTTATCTGTAAACACATCTCTGCCACACCTCCATTTCTATGATCTCTACCCCAAAAGCAGAACTGGCTGGCACATGCGTTTCCCCATGCTTAAATTCAAAGTCAGAATGTGCCCGATAGGCGTACAGAGGCCCATTATCAGCAACCATCACTCCTGTGTTCCAATGGCACGTTGTGTTAGCTACTCCAAGTTTATAATTTTAAAAGGCTAATTGATCATTAGAAAACCCTTTTGCAATTATGTTAGCACAGCTGAAAACTGTTGCTCTGATTAAAGAAGCGATTAAATTGGCCTTCTTTAGACTAGTTGAGCATCTGCGGCATCAGCATTTGTGGGTACGATTACAGGCTCAAAATGGCCAGAAACAAAGACCTTTCTTCTGAAACTCGTCAGTCTATTCTTGTTCTGACAAATGAAGGCAATTCCATGCGAGAAATTGCCAAGAAACTGAAAATCTCGTACAATGATGTGTACTACTCCCTTCACATATCAGTACAAACTGGCGCTAACCAGAATAGAAAGACGTGTGGGAGGCCCCGTTGCACAACTGAGCAAGAGGACAAGTACATTAGAGTGTTAAGTTTGAGAAAGACGCCTCACATGTCCTCAACTGGCAGCTTCATTAAATAGTACCCGCAAAACACAAAGGCAAAGGCAAAGTTGCAAAGAAAAAGCTATATCTCAGACTGGCCAATAAAAATAAAAGATTAAGATGGGCAAAAGAACACAGACTTTGGACATAGGAACTCTGCCTAGAAGGAGAGCATCCCGCAGTTGCCTCTTCACTGTTGATGTTGAGACTGGTGTTTTGCGGGTACTATTTAATGAAGCTGCCAGTTGAGGACATGTGAGGCGTCTTTCTCAAACTAAACTCTAATGGTGTTTTGCAAGTACTACCCCCCCCCCCCCCCCCACACACACACACACACACACACACACACACATATTCCAGCTAAATTCTCATTGTTTGTCTTCCTCACAGAATCCTCAACGAGAAGTGGAGCGCATCATGCACTACCTTGATCTGTCGCTCGCAGATGATGTCATCAGCCGCATTGTGGAGCTGACCTCCTTTAAGACCATGAAGGAGAACCCGATGGCCAACTACTCCTTTATCCCCAAACCAGTCTTTGACCAGTCCATCTCCCCCTTCATGAGAAAAGGTCTGCCTCCCTCTATCTACTATTAAGACATATGTGACTTATCTGAGTCCGTGGCAGATTGCACACTGCTGTGGCTCTCCCTAGCTGTCTTTATGTATATGATCAACCTGAACTCAGGGGTAGACGTAACATAATAAACGAAAATTCTGGGACACTCAAATTAGTATTATATATTATGTTTGGTATGGTATGAATTAATTTGTGGTTGTCCGTCATCCATTTTGTATGATATGTTACGAATTGCAATTTGTACAATATATCCTCCGACCAACCAACCAATCCACCCGCCCTTTGGGCTGTTAGAGTTTTGCGTTATACGCCTATCCATCCACCCTCCTTTCATTTTTGCCTTAAGTAACCTTCTGACTTATATAACCATACCAAATGTAACATATCATACTAATTTGAGTGTCCCAGATTTTTTTGTTTACTATGTCACGTCTTGTCTAGGGTTTCCCAAACTTGGTCCTGGCCCCCCAGTTCAGCCATCCATATAGGAAAAATGAATGGCAAAATAATAAGGTTTTGGAATAAACGCAGAAAATAAGGTCTGAGGTTAACACAGGCTTATGCGATCTTACACGTTTTGTTCTATGAGATCATAGTCAGTTAACATGACCTTTATAAATTACTATGAAGCCTTTATGTGTTTTGTTTTTTCTTTAATTACATACATTTTTTCAAAATTCCCAAAAAGTGACATTAGCTGATGAATATTATCTCATAGAACGCCAAAACGCCATTAATTTTCTCCATAGGCTTTGTCCAACTAACCATGGCGGAGTTAGTGGCTCCAAAAAGACGCCATTACTATTTCTCTCTATAGTTACTCTGAGCATGTTATGTATTAACTGCCTTGGACAGTTGTTTATTGCAGTAAATACACTTGACTATTTCAGTGGGATGGGGCAAAAATGCTATGTAAATGCTCGAGTTGAAGAGTACTATTTTTATTTTTAAAATTGTATTTCACCTTTATTTAACCATGTAGGCTAGTTGAGAAGAAGCTCTCATTTGCAACTGCGACCTGGCCAAGATAAAGTGTAGCAATTCGACACATACAACAACACAGAGTTACACATGGAATAAACAAAACATACAGTCAATAATACAGTAGAACCAAAGAAAAAAAAAGTCTATATACAGTGAGTGCAAATGAGGTAAGTTAAGGAAATAAATAGGCCATGGTGGCGAAGTAATTACAATATAGCAATTAAACACTAGAATGGTAGATCGGCAGAAGATGAATGTGCAGGTAGAGATACTGGGGTGCAAAGGAGCAAAATAAATAAATAAATAAATACCAGTATGGGGATGAGGTAGGTAGATAGATGGGCTGTTTACAGATGGGCTATGTACAGGTGCAGTGATCTGTAAGCTGCTCTGACAGCTGGTGCTTAAAGCTAGTGAGGGAGATGTGAGTCTCCAGCTTCAGAGATTTTTGCAATTCGTTCCAGTCATGGGCAGCAGAGAACTGGAAGGAAAGACGACCAAAGGAGGAATTGGCTTTGGTGGTGACCAGTGAAATATACCTGTGCATGCTACAAGTGGGTGCTGCTATGGTGACCAGTGAGCTGAGATAAGGCGGGGCTTTACCTAGCAGAGACTTGTAGATAACCTATAGCCAGTGGGTTTGGCGACGAGTATGAAGCGAGGGCCAGCCAACGAGAACATAGTCTACAGTCTAACCAGTCTAACCAGACACCCAGGTGTTTGTAGTTGTCCACGTATTCTAAGTCAGAGCCGTCCAGAGTAGTGATGCTGGACTGGCGAGCAGGTGCGGGCAGTGATCGATTGAATAGCATGCATTTAGTTTTATTCGCGTTTAAGAGCAGGTGTAGGCCACGGAAGGAGAGTTGTAATGGCATTGAAGCTCGTCTGGAGGTTAGTTAACACAGTGTCCAAGGAGGGGCCAGAAGTATACAGAATGGTGTCGTCTGCGTAGAGGTGGATCAGAGAATCACCAGCAGCAAGAGCAACATCATTGATGTATACAGAAAAGAGAGTCGGCCCGAGAATTGAACCCTGTGGCACACCCATAGAGACTGTCAGAGGTCCGGACAACAGGCCCACACTGAACTCTATCAGAGAAGTAGTTGGTAAACCAGGCGAGGCAATCATTTGAGAAACCAAGGCTGTCGAGTCTGCCAATAAGAATGTTGTGATTGACAGAGTCGAAAGCCTTGGCCAGGTCGATGAATACGGCTGCACAGTAATGTCTTGATGGCGGTTATGATGTCGTTTAGAACCTTGAGCGTGGCTGAGGTTTACCCATGGCCAACTCTGAAACCAGATTGCATAGCGAAGAAGGTATGGTGGGTTTCGAAATGGTCAGTAATCTGTTTTGTTAACTTGGCTTTCGAAGAACTTAAAAAGACAGGGTAGGATAGATATACAGTGGGGCAAAAAAGTATTTAGTCAGCCACCCATTGTGCAAGTTCTCCCACTTAAAATGACGAGAGAGGCCTGTAATTTTCATCACAGGTACACTTCAACTATGACAGACAAAATGAGAAAAAAAATCCAGAAAATCACATTGTAGGATTTTTTATGAATTTATTTGCAAATTATGTTGGAAAATAAGAATTTGGTCAATAACAAACAATCTCTCACAGACCTGTAACTTCTTCTTTAAGAGGCTCCTCTGTCCTCCACTCGTTACCTGTATTAATGGCACCTATTTGAACTTGTTATCAGTATAAAAGACACCTGTCCACAACCTCAAACAGTCACACTCCAAACTCCACTATGGCCAAGACCAAAGAGCTGTCAAAGGACACCAGAAACTAAATTGTAGACCTGCACCAGGCTGGGAAGACTGAATCTGCAATAGGTAAGCAGCTTGGTTTGAAGAAATCAACTGTGGGAGCAATTATTAGGAAATGGAAGACATACAAGACCACTGATTATCTCCCTCGATCTGGGGCTCCACGCAAGATCTCACCCCGTGGGGTCAAAATGATCACAAGAACGGTGAGCAAAAATCCCAGAACCACACGGGGGGGATCTAGTGAATGACCTGCAGAGAGCTGGGACCAAAGTAACAAAGCCTATCATCAGCAAGGGCATTGAAAACGAAACGTGGCTGGGTCTTTCAGCATGACAATGATCCCAAACACACCGCCCGGGCAACGAAGGAGTGGCTTCGTAAGAAGCATTTCAAGGTCCTGGAGTGGCCTAGCCAGTCTCCAGATCTCAACCCCATAGAAAATCTTTGGAGGGAGTTGAAAGTCCGTGTTGCCCAGCAACAGCCCCAAAACATCACTGCTCTAGAGGAGATCTGCATGGAGGAATGGGCCAAAATACCAGCAACAGTGTGTGAAAACCTTGTGAAGACTCACAGAAAATGTTTGACCTCTGTCCTTGCCAACAAAGGGTATATAACAAAGTATTGAGATAAACTTTTGTTATTGACCAAATACTTATTTTCCACCATAATTTGTAAATAAATTCATAAAAAATCCTACAATGTGATTTTCTGGATTTTTTTCCCTAATTTTGTCTGTCATAGTTGAAGTGTACCTATGATGAAAATTACAGGCCTCTCATCTTTTTAAGTGGGAGAACTTGCACAATTGGTGGCTGACTAAATACTTTTTTGCCCCACTGTAGGTCTGTAGCAGTTTGGGTCTAGAGTGTCACCCCCGAAGAGGGGGATGACCGCGGCAGCTTTCCAATCTTTGGGAATCTCAGACGATACGAAAGAGAGGTTGAACAGGCTAGTAATAAGGGGTTGCAACAATTTTGGCAGATAATTTTAGAAAGAGAGGGTCCAGATTGTCTAGCCCGGCTTTTTTGTAGGGGTCCAGATTTTGCAGCTCTTTCAGAACATCAGCTATCTGGATTTGGGTAAAGGAGAAGTAGGGGTGGGTAGGGGTAGCCATGTGGAAAGCATGGCCAGCCGTAAAGAAATGCTTATTGAAATTCTCAATTATAGTGGATTTATCGGTGGTGACAGCGTTTCCTAGCCTCAGAGCAGTGGGCAGCTGGGAGGAGGTGCTCTTATTCTCCATGGACTTTAGTGTCCCAAAACTTTTTTGAGTTAGTACTACAGGATGCAAATTTCTGTTTGAAAAAGCTTGCCTTAGCTTTTCTAACTGCCTGTGTATATTTGTTCCTAACTTCCCTGAAAAGTTGCATGTCACTATTCGATGCTAATGCAGAACGCCACAGGATGTTTTTGTACTGGTCAAGGGCAGACAGGTCTGGAGTGAACCAAGGACTATATCTATTCCTAGTTCTACATTTTTTGAGAGGGGCATGCTTATTTAAGCTGGTGAGGAAGGCACTTTTAAAGAATAGCCAGGCATCATCTACTGACGGGATGAGGTCAATGTCATTCCAGGATACCCCGGCCAGGTCGATTAGAAAGGCCTGCTCGCAGAAGTGTTTCAGGGAGCGTTTGACAGTGATGAGGGGTGGTCGTTTGGTCGCAGACCCATTACAGATATAGGCAATAAGGCAGTGATCGCTGAGATCTTGATTGAAAACAGCAGAGGTGTATTTGGAGGGCGAATTAGTTAGGATGACATCTATGAGGGTGCCCGTGTTTACTGATTTGGGGTTGTACCTGGTAGGTTCATTGATAATTTGTGTGAGATTGAGGGCATCAAGCTTAGTTTGTAGGATGGCCGGGTTGTTAAGCATGTCCCAGTTTAGGTCACCTAGTAGCACGAGCTCAGAAGATAGATGGGGGGCATCAATTCACATATGGTATCAAGGGCACAACTGGGGGCAGAGGGAGGTCTATAGCAAGCGGCAACAGTGAGAGACTTGTTTCTGGAAAGGTGAATTTTTAGAAGTAATTTTTAGAAGTATATGTACTATTCACTGGTATTTGTCCTTCAACTGTCCAATAACCTCTTCATACACTGCACAAAAGAGTGATCTGTTATTGGCTCCTTATCTTTGGTGCCCCAAAGGCTGTGAGAACTGGTTAGAACCTGCTTTTGTTTGTATAATGCTTTAAGGGAGTAAAGTACCCCTTATCTCCCCTTATCTCCCTTATCTCTCATGTAAGCTATTCTTTGTGTAGGTAAAGTATATATATTACTGTGTCATTTGTACATTTTTAAGTTACTCTCCGGTTTCATCTGGAGGGTAAGCTTCCCTGCAATTGCTTGAATAAACTCTTATTGCTGATAAATCAATTCTGCCTGATTCTTGGAGCAAGATTTTCTCAACACCTATATTGACTATTTCAGTACATTTCGGTACATTAACTATTTCAGTGTATTGACTATTTCAGGATATTTAGTATTTCAGTATCTGAGTGTGCTGGAATGACTCAATCTCTTCTTGTTTTCTTTCAGGTGTAGTAGGTGATTGGACCAATCATTTCTCCCCTGCCCAGACACAACTGTTTGATGAAGACTACAAAAGAAAAATGAAGGATGCTGACATCCCTTTCCGGACTGACATCTAGCGGGATTTTCGTCTCTGTATTTCCAACACAATGCAACTGGGCAGACTTTTACTATATGAGGTCGGAATCACTAACAGTTGAACGTTTTCCAATGACGTGGGATTTGTGAGAAGCCAAAGGAAAGTATCAAACACCCATTATTGCTTAGATGTAGACCATTTATTTGAATGTTTGTCCGCTTATGCAGATGTACTGTTGAGAGTGAACCATTGATTTTATGTCTTGAAAATCAGCCCTTTGTTAAAAAAATTGTCAATAAAATGTGCTTCACAATGCATCATTTGTAGTGATCACTTTGTTCATTCATGGTAAAGATATAATACCTTAAGTGTTGTGAGGGAACTTGTCCTTTGTTTAATGTCACGGACAACCTTCAGCACAGTACTTCTCTCCTACACTGGACTGATGTAGAGCACATGGGGGCAAAGACCCGGATAAAGTAATGAGTAGTAGTGAAATGTAACACAAGTTGGATTGTGGTGGAGAAACTGAACAAAAAAAAAAAACAACAGTCAAGGGTATCCAAGTTTAACAAAAAATCTCTTTTTAATACATTATTTCTATGAATAAAATCTTAAATATTTGAATATTGTTTTGGTGGAGTAAAACCCCAATCCAATTGAATCTCTTTCCATATACAGAGGTTGTTTTATGTGCATTTTAAAAATTGTTTTTTTTTTTTTCTCGTTGACTTTCCTGTTCTGTCCCCTCTGTTCTATTGGTTGGCTCACAAGAGCTCCTCATTCATTGGTTGTGAACGTCATCGTTTTCAATCTTCTCCTCCTCGTCCTCCCTTTCTCCACCTCTCTAATTCCTCTTCTTCTAGATTTCTATTTTTCTAGAAGGAAAGAAAAAAAGCAGTAAATCAGAGGAAAAGAGCTAACTGCAATGTTAGTTTTAAATGAAAGCTGGTGAAATTAGCAGCAGAGATATGTAATATGTAATGAAACTATAATTACCATGTTATTTCAACCATAGTAGTATTATCACAATAGCTATAAAACTACAATAGCTAATTACTAGCCTTTCTTGTCATTCTTTTTTCTATAAAGATTTCTATGCAATATTATTAGTATAGGATCTGAACGTTCACTATGTAAATATTACAATATGGTAATTTACTGCAGAGGTAAAGTATACTGAGCAAAAAATATATCACACTTTTATCGAATAATCGCTCATATTACAAATGTTTATGGCAACAACAGTTACTACGTCAAACATCTACCCACTCAGACTCAGTCAATGCCGAAGCATCTAGACAACTCACAACAGCAGCAACAGCAGGACATGATTCATGATATCCTGGTTTGTGCTGTATAACTAACTTCTATGTAACAACCGTACAAGTTGGCTACACAGCACAAACAGATCTGGGACAAATCCCCAAAGCCTACTGATACATCACTGATACGAATGATACGTATAACAGTGGAAAACAACATCCATAAACCAGACCAGCAGAATACAGAGCAGTACAGACACAATACAGAAGTAGCATGTCCACACACATTTGAGCATATAGGCTAGAGATCCCCCGGAAGACTGACAACGTCAAGAACGCAACTTGGGCAGGTTATAAAACACAGGTTCGCTTTGCACATGTACACCCACTCTCCTGACATAAACACAATGACATACACACAAAGAGAGAACCGCTAGCGACGCAGTTGGTGGGATACCTTGCTGTGGTTACAGGCTAATGGTGGGTGATAGGCAGGATTAGTCTGTAAAAAGATGATTCAACGTGTTATTGAGGAATGAAAGGATGGAGTTATATGATTAAATAAAAGAGAATGAGAGAGAGGTGAGAGCGAGTATGAAGATAGGAAGATGGAAGACAGGGAGTTAGAAAAAGGAGATTAGAGGAAAAAGGATGAATACAGGGAGTTAGAGAAAGAGAGAGCAGAGTATACAGATAAAGAAGAAATAAAGGCAGTGAGAGCCGATGATAAAATTATTGAAACAATTGAGAGAGACATTTAGAAGAGGTTAAACAAGCATTAACATTATGATACAAATGGTCTTAACCAGATGGCAGGATTATTCATTTCATACCAAATAAAAGATAACCAGGGTGAATGAAAGAAGGAATTAATTTAAGATTTTTATCGAAGCTGTTATTCAAATGGAGAACAAGGAATGTTATACAGTAGAACTGCTAGGGTATAACTGTTATACAAAGTACTTTAGAAGCAGAATTGCTTGCAAATACAAGGATAGAATACCATTCATTTGGTTACAATGGTAACGGTGTGTTTGTGTGTGTGTTAGAGGCACACTTACTCTCCAGGTAGTTACGGGCGACAAACTTCAACACCTCGTCAATCAGGATGACAGGGAAAGAGAGTTTCAGGACAATCAACCATTGCTCCACGTTCAAGTGAGTCAACTTGAAGACCATCTGGGCGGGAGAAGGGAAGAGAAGAACACAGGGTTATTAGGGAAGAACAACTGACAAACTACTGGCAGAAAATACTCAGTAATGTCTTCTGAGCAATATAAATGTCAAATTTATTAAGCATATAAGCATATGATGGGACCATTTCCACAGTGACAGAGGACTGTGATGAGACCATTTCCACAGTGACAGAGGACTGTGATAAGACCATTTCCACAGCGACAGTACTTACGGGCAGGGGGTCGACGTAGATGATCATGAAGTGGAGGGACATGGAGAGAGCCATGGCTCCAACCAGCCACAAGTTGCTCCATGGGGGCATGCGCACCAGAGACTGGTTCTCAGACAAGCTGTAAGGGAGGGGGGTTAAAGGAGACAATTTAACATCACATGATTAGAGTGTGTGTGTGTGTGTGTGTGTGTGTGTGTGTGTGTGTGTGTGTGTGTGTGTGTGTGTGTGTGTGTATGCGAGTGCATGCCTGTGTGTGTGCTTGTGTGTCTGTGCTCTTGCATCTGTATGTGTATGAGTGTGTGTCTGTGCATGTGCCTGTGCGTGTGCATTCTGCGTCTGACCTGTTGAGGGCGTTGGACATCTCAATGGTGACCAACACGGACAGAGCCATCGTCATAGGGGGAGAGGCCTCGAACACCTTGCATGTAATGCCGACGAAGTCTTCGTTCTCGTCGTGGCACTGCATGAAGTGGGACAGCTGGTGGAAGGTGACTCCGGGGCCGGTGGGATCGTACATGAACCACCAGACGGCAGCTGCGACAGTGGCGGCACCGACATATCCTGGTGCGGACCAAAGAGACTTACCGTCAGACACAGACTCAGGTGGTGAACACCTTGGTGGTGTTCAACCAGCCCTTACAGGACCCTACTAATGCAAAGTAGACAGGGGATATGTCCTACATGGAACCCTATTCCCTTCATTGTGCACTACTTTTGACCAGGGCCCATATTCCCTATATAGTACAAACCTTATTGGCCCAGGACAAAAATAGTGCGCTATGAAGGGAATAGGTTGCCATTTGGGACAAAAACAGATAGTTCCCCTGTCCTATTCTTCCACACTTACCTCCAATGACCATATATCTGAAGAACAGCCAGCCGGAGATCAGGGGCTCCTTGGCGGAACGGGGGCGGCGGCCCATGATGTCCAGGTCGGGGGGGTTGAAGCCCAGGGCGGTGGCAGGGAGACCGTCAGTCACCAGGTTGACCCACAGCAGCTGGACGGGGATAAGAGCCTCGGGCAGACCCAGGGCAGCAGTCAGGAAGATACTGAATGAGTGAAGGGAAGAAAAGGTGGATTGATTGATTTAGGTTTTACAAGTGGTTACAAGTTAAAAAAGTACAAATCCCAGAGAATAATAGATGAAAGCAGACTACAGTTGAAGGGATGGGGAGGACAAGGAGGAGAGAAGTTAGGTCCCTAAGCTAATGCCTAGGCTTTAGCTTGATGGGCTAACACAATCTCGGGTTCAAAAGTTGGTCCCATACGAACACTCACCAGACGACCTAATACCTAGGTTTTAGCTCGATGGGCTAACACAGTATCAGAGAGCCCAGGGTCCGAACCCAGTCCGTCCCGTATGGACAGAACACTCACCAGACGACCTCACCAACATTGGAGGAGATGAGGTAGCGGATGAACTGCTTCATGTTGTTGTAGATAGCGCGGCCCTCCTCGACGGCGGACACGATGGAAGAGAAGTTGTCGTCAGCCAGGACCATCTCAGAGGCAGACTTGGCAACGGCAGTGCCAGAGCCCATGGCGATGCCGATCTCGGCCTTCTTTAGGGCGGGGGCATCGTTCACACCATCACCGGTCTGGTTTAAGGGGAGGGAGAGAGAGAGGGTCAGTTGAAGTGGTGCATGTACAAGTCAGTCATTCAAAGATCGCTGGAGGAGTACTGGATCACTTCCAGTGCACTAACAGTTACGTTACAGGAATTTGGGGTAAACTTTGGATTCACTTGAACTACTATGAAACGTTTGAAGACTATTTTATAGTATATTGCATGTGTATCTACACATATGTCTTGGCCTCACCATGGCGGTAATCTCGTCTTGGCCCTGCAGGAACCCAACGATCTTGGACTTGTGGGAGGGCTCCACACGGGCGTAGCAACTAGCGTTTCTGACAGCATCGCTTTGCATTTCAAATGAGGGCAGGTCGTCGAACTCACGGCCAGTGAAGGCCTTTCCAGTCACATCCTCGTCCTCTGTGAAGATGCCAATACGACGACAGATGGCCACTGCGGTTCCCTTGTTGTCACCTGAGGGAGTCGAAGGGTGACATTAGCCAATCAGATGAAGGATAAAGAGAAAGATGTACTGTACAGTAATAATGACCAGGGGTGGAATCGAAGGGGAACTGCGTTTTCAACGTGAAACTCATTTTGACATTTTAGTTGAATTACTGGTGAATTTACAGTTGTTGTTTTTTACAGTAATTTTACAGGAAAAAAATGTTTCTCTCCAATTCAACCCCAGGTAATTTGTGACTGGGAATTAGCAACAAACAAAACATGCTAATATAACGTGGAATACCTGGAATACAGTCTATGTAAACAGAGATATTAACACAATAGACACGTGATAGCCCAGACACAACAAAAACCATTGTGGATGCAACACCACTTTCAACACAGACAAGTATAATATTTACTTAAGAACGGAGGCGACACAAACTAGATCAAAGTCACAGGAGATTATAATATTTACTTAGAAACAGACAACACAAACTCGATCAAACTCATAGATAAAGGAAACATATACACAGTCACTTTGTAAAGGAGGATGGTCTGTATTGGGAATGGGTGCTAGAGAGGAGGTAGTGGTACACTAACCAGTGATCATGATAACGCGGATTCCAGCAGCTTTGCACAACAGAATGGCGGGCGTAACCTCTTTACGTGGGGGATCCAGCATACCAACGCAGCCAACGAAGGTCAGGTCAGTCTGGGGACGAGAGGAGTGAGGGAGAAAGGTGAAGATGAGTCAAAACCAACTTGGATATATCTGGCTAGACATCCATCCAAAAAAGGTGTCCATCCACGGATCTGTCCATGTATCCATCCATCCTCTCATCTATCCATCCATCTATCTACAGAGAGAAATATTTTTTTCTCACCTCGTAATCAATGAACTTGGTGGCATCCTCAAGCTTCATCTCCTCGACTTTCAGGGGGGTGTCACGGGTGGCAAGTGCCAGGCAACGCAGGGTATCGCGGCCGCAACCCCATTCCTTGATCACAGCCAAAATCTTTTCCTTGACGGCACTAGTCAGGGGAATGCGGGTGGTGCCAACGCGAACATAGGCACATCTGTCAATCACACCCTCGGGGGCACCCTATTGAGTGAGGAGGAAACGGAGAGAGGTTGGGTTTTCACAAAGGGACCAAATCAAACTCCTTCCATTACTGCTTTGAAAATGCAGTTGTCACTAGAACTGTTGAGAGACTATAATTTAGTGGCTAATAAACTACTTGCAACGGACCAATAAGGCATAAGCCCATGTTCAACGCATTGGAGGAAGAGGACTAGAAGAAGAGAGCTCGAAAGTGGAGAGAGAGAGAGAGAGGAGCTGACCTTCACAAACATCTTAGCTCCACCATCACCCTTGGAGGGGGTGCAGTACACAGACATGGACTTCCTGTCGCGGGAGAACTCCAGGGTGAATTCCTTCTTCATCAGTTGCTTGATCACAGCACAACAGGCATTGGCTCTATCAGGCTTGGAGAGGCCTGTAACTTTGGAGTTGAACACGTTCATCTTTTCAACCAGGCAGCACATGGCAGTCTCAGTGGCCTCGCCCACTTTCTCATAGATCTTCTTGGCCTGGAGGGAAGGGAGATAAATAGAGATAAAGTGTCACAGAAAAGAAGTTAAGAAGAGGCCGAGGGTGGAATTTACAGCAACGGGACACCTTCGTAATCATAAAACATGTTACTCGATGTTTGTTTCGCCACGACGGCAGGGAGTACATTTCAGTTGCCAAGCGGAAAAGGTTGTGGTTTGAATACCCGAGCTGACAAGGTGAAAAATCTGTCAATGTGCCCTTGAGAAAGGCACTTAACCCTAATTATCTCCAGGGGCGCCGCACTTCTACGGCCGACCCTGTAAAACAACACATTTCACTGCACCTATCCGCTGTATGTGACGACTAAACAACAGAGTTCAAAGCTTTGTCACAATGGCTTTGTCAGAGCATAAATATGTGTTAGCCATGTCGTTTTATCTGTGTTTAGGGGACTACAGAAGAAAATGAGCGACATAGCGAGGACTTGATGGGAAAACTGAACTATTGACGGATGGAATGAATGAATGGTGCGCTGTCCCTGCCTACTAATGTGATAAATAAATAACAAATCAATCAATTCATTACATCGTTGTAGTCCAGAGAGGAGTCATTGCACAGGGCGCTGATGGTTGCCAGCTCAACAAGGCCATCGTAGGATCCGCAGGGGGTCTTAACACCTCCCTGGGAGCTAAGAGAGGGAAGAGATAGAGAGGTGGAAGAAAAAGGGAGAGAGAGATTGACAGAGGGAAAGAAGGAAGATATAGGGAGAATAGAGAAAGAGGGAATAAAGGGAAGATGCGTTCACATAGTGGTCATATGAGGCTCGGTAGCTTGAATGGTACCTATGTCGTAAAGATAACACTGGTTGCCACAGAAAAGGGACTACTTACACCTCTCCCTCGGGGGTGTACTTGGAGCCGGAGATGTCGAACATGTCCAGGTTGACATGGTCGCCGTCGACATTCTTGATGATGAACATCTAGAGAGGAAGAAACAAAGGGAAGTTGTGAAATTACTGTTCAGTTTGTGTACGTGTTCGAGTCTGTCAAGTGTCTGAATGTGCCCAAATTGGTCATATAGGGAACAATATGCTGCCCAATGTCCCAGTGAAATGTGTGTCTGTGTACAAATGTGTCTGTATGTTTCTACTAAGACAACCTTGGCAAGCCACATTAAATTGGTTCGGAGTCCGGATTTGGCCCGTGGGCTGCCAGTTGCAGACCCGTTATAGGGTACTATGTTCTGTGCAGCACCCACCTTGGTCACACACATCTGGTTGGTGGTCAGGGTTCCGGTCTTGTCAGAGCAGATGACTGAGGTGCAACCCAGGGTCTCCACAGAGGGCAGAGAGCGGACAATGGCGTTCTTCTTGGCCATACGGCGGGTACCGAGAGCCAGGCAGGTAGTGATGACAGCGGGCAAACCTGGTAGAGAGATGAAAGTCGAAACCGTGAGTAAATCAAATAGTAGTGATATAATGAGAATAACATAGTGTGCATTTAGTCACAATGGAATATCACATACAACGAGCATTGTGTGAACCGCACATACCTGAACAACCACACACATGTGCACACACAAGTACACACACAGACACACATACACATACACGCACATACACACCACAACCCATCTCTCCCCCAAAGACACACATTCATGCCCCCTTCCCCTCCCCATGACATCTCTCTTTCCCCTATCCATCCCTCCTCCCTCCCTCCATCCCTCTCTCCCTCACCCTCAGGTATGGCGGCCACAGCCAGGGCAATGGCGATCTTGAAGTAGTAGACGGCACCACGGATCCAGGAACCTCCATGGACGGGATCGTTGAAGTGGCCAATGTTGATCGCCCAGACGGCAACACAGATCAGGGAGATGACCTTGGACAGCTGCTCGCCGAACTCATCCAGCTTGGCCTGCAGGGGGGTCTTCTCTTGCTCGGTGGCGACCATCTGGTCGCGGATCTTGCCAATCTCGGTGGAGACGCCGGTAGCCACAACCACGCCAATGGCCCTGCCGGCAGCGACGTTGGTGCCCTGTGGTTGGTAGAGGTGGAAGTGGTGGATAGACAGTGAGAAAATAACGTAGAATTTAGTATACAACGTAAAAACATTTGTTTATATGGTTATACACTATTTCACACTGTACACCCTGTTACAAACTGTTATACACTACTGTAGGCCTTCTGTTCATCTAGGAACCAAGAGGATTAAGAAAAGTTTACTAGTCATGAATAGAGAACGCTAGAGGCTGTGTTTACGAAAGAGCGAGAAAGGCCGAGGGCCAGAGTGAGGGATAGAGGTGTAGAAAAAGGATGGAGGCAGGTAGGGACAGGTGAATACAGAGAAGAAGGATGTAGTGACACAGTGGTGGATGGGAGAACAGAATAGAGAGATAGAGGTATGGAGGGAAGGAGGGGTGGAGGGATACTTGCAGAGAAAAGCATGTTCTTCTTGTCCTGGTTGACGGCTCTGGGGTCGGGGACGGGTTCAGTATGCTTAATCACACTGACGGACTCACCTGAGGGGGACCCACAGACAATGGTCAACGAGAGGACACATAACAAGAAAACAGTATGCAAGACAATGCCTTATACAGGTCTAAAAAGTACCCTTTCTCACATTTCTTATAGGACTATAATGTAAATAGGTCTTTAGACCTGATTGTGTTCTTTATCCGTAATGATTTTTAATCATGTAACTGTGTATTGTTGTTTTAGTTTCTGCATAGTTGAAACAACATGTTATGTATTATATGGTAGGGAGTTGTGGTGTGTAAGGATCCTCACCAGTAAGAATGGACTGGTCAATGCGGAGGGTGGTGGAACGGATGGCAACAATCCTGATGTCAGCGGGGACTTTGTCACCGACTGGGGAAGGGGAGGGGGAGATAAGTATGCATGCTTAACCTCAACTGACACATTATACACCAACCAATCAAAATAAGCCGTAGGAATGCCATAGAAATGACTGGCTTGAAGGGCAACAGGTGTACTATGATAAATGAACACCAGTGGGTAATGGGAGAGATGGGAGAGAGAGAGGGAAAGAAGGGGAGAAGAGGTGTGGCAGGTGGTAGGGGGGTATTTATACCCAAGATGTTGTTTTCCTTCCCTCAGCATGATTTCACAGCCGTTTGCCCCCTCCCTCCTTCCCTCCCTCTCGCTGCCTTATATGGGTAAGAGGCCTCCCAATCTCCCCTGCATCCTGCTCTTGAAAATCCTTTCAAATATACACTCTGTGGGTCCCTAACTTTCTTTCTCAACAGTTTACACAACAAAGCCACTTAACACCTAAAGTGGTAAAAAAGGAAGGAAAACATTTGATTGGGTAAGCGATAATAAAATGCATGTATTTGTTAGGGGGACACATACAATTAAAACATTGGCACATTGAGTCATCAACAGTCAGATGAATTGTCCCATCATGCTTTAGCTTGAGCTAATTTGCAGCATGAGTCTATAGTCTAGAGTCCCTAGTCTCTAGGTCTTTAAAACGGTGTACAAGAAATTACAGAATAAAAAATATAGGTAATTAAGAGAAAGATGTGTCTCTCACCGGACACCTCCACAATATCACCAGGAACCATCACATTGGCCTTGATCTTCTGCACGCTCCTTCTGTCAGTACGGAAGACTTTGCCCATCTCAGGCTCGTATTCCTTCAGAGCTTCGATGGCGTCCTCGGCATTGCGCTCCTGTGGCAGACAACCAGACACGCGTGCAACTGCAGTCAATACAAACACCCACTTTCAACTCTAACACAGCTACAGTCGATGCAAACACCAACTGTAGTCAACACTGACGTAGCCACAGACAATACAAAACACCTAGTCATAACATAATGCAGGCATAACTATACACCTAGTCACAACATGTAGCCCTAACTCATAACACAACTACAGACAATACAACTGTTAGAAATGTTAAGGAAATAGACCATGGTAAAACTAACAGAGTCAAAGTCAATTTATTTTACCTTTATTTAACTATGCAAGTCATTTAAGAACAAATTATTATTTTCAATGACAGCCTAGGAACAGTGGGTTAACGACAGATTTGTACCTTGTCAGCTCGGGGATTTGAACTTGCAACCTTCAACGCTCTAACCACGAGGCTACCCTGCAGGTGGCTGTCTGTTTGTTTGTTATTACTCAAAACATGCCCGGCTGTCATTCTCACTGGTGTCCAAAAGTAATTCTGTTTCAATTGAGCAAACTGATCTTTCTCAGTAACCCTAACCCACGTGCACTATGTCACCAACCCACATGCTATTGGTCATCAAATCTGCGGGTATGTATCATTGCTCAACGTGTACGTGTGTATGTCAACACGACTGACCTGCCACACTCCAACAACAGCGTTAGCGATAAGGATGAGGAGGATGACGAAGGGCTCAACAAAGGCAGTGACGGTCTCCTCACCTTCCTCAAACCAAGCCAGCACCTGAGCACAAACAGGTGGACAACAGAGGAAAATGGTTAGCATTTGGTGTCAGCATTTGCATCACAGCATACAGTCACGCTGTCTGCAGGAGAAACCGTGTTTAATCACAGTCAAATCAATGTTAAATCCATGCAATTATTATCTGATACAGTGGTTTTGTGTAAAACATCAAAATAAATTCCTAGTAACATTTGTGGCATGGCAATAAAGTTGTCTGATTCTGAATCTGCCGCAAAGCAAGGAATGTCTATGGGCTATTTGATAGTCTGTGGTTGTCTGTAGGTTTCTGTTGATTTATATATGGTTTACACATGTTTATAATGATGTTATGGATTTTAGGACATGACAATTCTCCAGAGGGAAGCCCTTGGCTTAAAAGCCCTTGGGAAGCTTGTGAGGATGTTTCAGATGATTGTGAATAAGCAGTGTTCAGAGGGCACTGCAGGGCACTAACAGGCATTTAGAAAATGATTTCATGTGTGTGTTCCATCACGGTTCTATTTTAGTCTGTTTACTGTCTGATACTCTTACACAGACTCAATGCTAGTGTACATGGGCACAACAACAGGTGGCAAAATTGTTACAGGTTCAGAAATAAACCTACTTAACTTGCATTTTGTTAATTCATTTATAAGTGCTGTGTGCGAAAATGTTTGAGTTGTGTAAATCGTATGTTTTATGCATTTGAAATTTCGCATTTGTGCATTTGCAATTTTGGAATAGTAAACTTATGTCAAAATATTAAAAAAATAGTCGCACACTCCATATATGCTCTCAACACTTTAATGGGTAAACACCGAATCAGCTGGCTGTGTTAAAATGTTTTCTTAAATTGTGTTGATGATGTTCAGCTGTTGTCTAAAGTGAAGCAACTGCTCCAGTTTGCAGTTTAATGCTCCAGTTTGCTGTATTTCACAATAACGACACCATCCCTGTACACTTGATCTCCATGTCCCATAACTCCATGCTCCTACAGTATCCACTTCAACCTTCTCTACCTCTTTCTGTGGAAGCCCATCGTTCCTTCCATCAGACCTGACCTTTTCCCGAAGGATACAGTTTCTCTTCCCTGGCTTGAGTCTTTCTTAAAATAAATCATTACCCCCTCGACCCCCCCTTACTCCTTGCACCCCCTGTCTCTCACCCACTCCTCAATATTTGCCTTCTAAGGCCATCCTGACAGCTGCCCCAAGGGGTGGAAAGCGTGTGGTAGGAATTAATACACCTCCAACCACCCCTCTCAAGATCAAATAGGGGGTGCTTATATTTGTCCCGTTCAATGTACCCCCACCCCAAGTTCTCCTGTTCAAAAATATATTTTAAGAGGGAAGGGGACTTGGAGTGCCAAGAGAAGGTACAAGTTGTTTGATAGGGTGACAAGACAGCAATGCCAAAGCAGTGATATGCAGGATCATCCTTCAGGCCAGTGGCTTGGGTTACAGGTGTAGGCCTGCAACTTTAAGTGCCACTGTCACAGCTGTTTGATATCAATTACGGGTCTTAACAAAAAATGTGTAGATTAGGTATGAGGGTGTATGATGGGTGGTCCCCCCCCCCTAAAAAAAAAATGAAATAAGTATTTTCTTCTCACTCTGGGGTGGGAAGGGAATTAAAGTTGATGTTAACATCTTGAAATAATTTCACAGGTGTTCTTGGCTACAATTACTATTATTGTGAGCAAAATAACCCGGATGAAATAATACAAGCATAGACTTTGTTTACTCACAAAAGAGATGCAGGCAGCCAGCAGCAGGATTCTGACCAACAGATCCTCAAACTGCTCCACAATCAGCTCCCAGGTGGTCTTACCTGAGAGAGAGAGAGAGAGAGAGAGAGAGAGAGAGAGAGAGAGAGCGAGAGAGAGAGAGAAATAGAAAAAAAAGTATTATTAAATAATGTTCTGAGAATTTGTGTGTATTTGTTATTTTTGTCTAGTGTCTGGAGGCAAGATAAGCATTATGCCGAATGCTGTGTAAGAGAGATAATGTATGTAATGTTTTGCTTGATTTCCAACCCCAAATAAGTGATTATCATATAAAAAAGGGAAATGACCCATGTATTGAATGATTTGGAGTCATACACCTATAAATGTGGTTGCTCAGTTACCAGGATTATACAAGAGTGTGAGGATTATACAATAATGTGCAAGAAACTCCACAATCAAACGATTGCTTGCATGTTTCAATTAACTCCTGATAAAGGTTGATCTTATTTTGGATTGAAGCCAGTAGTCATTTTTAAAATGATGTGAATCACGTATAAAAAAGTATTCATAATATTGATAAACGTTGGTACATTTCCACAATATGCTTCTTATTTGTGAATTCGGATGAGTGACAGTTGATGTGGAAAAAAACACTTACCCTCCTCAGCTGGCAGTGCTGGGGTTGTCCAATCACGATGCAGGGAAGGGAAGGTGGGCAGAAACCAAAAAACAATATTAGCACAAAATAAATTGCATGATATTGTATGATATGTCAGACTTAGCTTAGTTCATCACCACTTGGACTGGGCAGATATATAATATAGTTAAACAATGATACATTATTTATTGGATCTGTTGTACACTAAGACATTTTAAAGCACAGTTTGGTGAATGTCTATATACTTACTTTCCACCATTTTGGGTGAACCAAAAACAAAAATCTCACCTAGATAAATTGTACATTAAAGTGTCTTAGTGTACAACAGATTCAATAAATAATGTATCAGTGTTTTAACTATTGATTTGTATCAACAAGCCTTAAAATCTGGAAGAACACACTAATTCAACATAACATTTGGATTGCCCATAAACTAGCCATAAACCAGAAATGCATTGAAATGTAGCCCATGGAATTGTGGACAATTATCTGATAATAGCAATTACCATGTTGCTGATTGTAGTCTTTCCTGTAAGTGTATCGATACACTTGCTTATTCATCAAATACTTTTTTGCTACAAAAGCATGATCATTAACAAACTGTGGCCAGAAATGCAATTGTGACCAGCTTATGCAATGTTAAATTAACACAAAATGGTGTGGGCATTTCAGCGAGCTAATCGAAGCAGACTTCCATCTAACTTTGCTTGGTCTATCTAGTTCACGCTGCATGCAATTGGTCAATGATCAGCAACTCAGTGATCATATTTCATATCATTCATCCCTGTTAGCCATCTAAGGACCTCCCCCTCTGCACTAGGACAGAAATTCTGCTTTTAGAGTGCAGTGTATAAAGTCAGAAAATCTCCTGTCTCAGCCACTCCCTGTCACCAAGGGAATACCCCAAGGCTCAATCCTAGGCCCCACACTCTTCTCAATTTAAATCAAAAACATAGCTCAGGCAGTAGGAAGCTCTCTTCCATTTATATGCAGATGATACAGTCTTATACTCAGCTGGCCCCTAAGATTTTGTTTTAAATGCTCTACAACGAAGCTTTCTTAGTGTCAAACAAGCTTTCTCTACCCTTAGTTAAATCTAGACTTGGTTTCCTCTATTGTAATCACTCCTCTTTCAGCCCAGCTGCCAAACTAACCCTGTTTCAGATGACCATCCTACCCATGCTAGATTACGGAGACATCATTTATAGATCGGCAGGTAAGGGTGCTCTCGAGCGGCTAGATGTTCTTTACCATTCGGCCATCAGATTTGCCACCAATGCTACTTATAGAACACATCACTGCAATCTATACTACTCAGTAAACTGGTCATCTCTGTATACCTGTCGCAAGACCCACTGCTTGATGCTTATTTATAAAACCCTTTTAGGCCTCACTCCCCCCTATCTGAGATATCTACTGCAGCCCTCATCCTCCACATACAACACCCGTTCTGCCAGTCACATTCTGTTAAAGGTCCCCAAAGCACACATCCCCGGGTTGCTCCTCTTTTCAGTTCGCTGCAGCTAGTGACTAGAACGAGCTGCAACACACACTCAAACTGGACAGTTTTATCTCAATCTCTTCATTCAAAGACTCAATTATGGACACTTTTACTGACACTTGTGGCTGATTTGTGCGATGTATTGATGTCTCTATTTTCTGGCCCTTTGTGCTGCACAATAATGTTTGTACCATGTTTTGTGCTGCTATCATGTTGTGTTGCTACCATGTTGTGTGGTCATGTGTTGATGCCTTGATATGTTGTTGTCTTAAGTCTCTCGTTATGTAGTGTTGTGTTGCCTCTCTTGATGTGTGTTTTGTCCTATATTTATGTTGTATTTAAATAATTTGTTTAATCCCAGGCCCCCATCCCCACAGGAGGCCTTTTGCCTTTTGGTAGGCCATCATTGTAAATAAGGAATTTGTTCTTAACTGACTTGCCTAGTTAAATAAAGGTGAAATAAAAAAATATATAAAATGCTCGCCCTGTATATTACCCATGAAGACTCTTGAGCCATCACCCGTCTCTCTGCCTCCCACTCCTCTTCCTTTCCTCTTTAAATAGCCCTTCAAAGCCCCCAAAAGTCTCTGCTTCTCCGTCTCTGTATGTCCATGTCTACCACCTGTGGCAACTTAATCTAACCCTTTTCTAAAAAAATAATCCAACACAGAACCTCACTGCCCGCTGCAAGTGTCCCTAAAGAAGAAAAAATAAAACTTCAAAGTGAGGAAAACTTGTGATGTCCTTAACAGATATGATCCTTCCTTCACATATTAAACATCACATCTACTGGTTGTAAATGCCTAACCCAGTGGTCTCTATGCTACAGGGCACACCTCCCGTACTTAGTCTATTCTACCGTCAGATTCCATTTCTTTTCTATGTCCCCCTGTCTTCATGCACCCCTCCATCCCTCCGTGGGTCTCACCATTGGGGCCATACTTGGCCAGGTTCTTCTTGACTTGGTCTGGGGTGAGACCGGTTTCCATGTTCACCCCGAAGAAGGCCAGGCATTCTGCCGGCGTCTTCGTGTGCGCGTTCTCCATCCTTGCTACTAGCAGTGTCTAGGCGTGCTCTTTTGATTTTCGTTGTGTTGCTCCTTTTTCTTTTGTGTGTGGTACTAGGACTTGTATTGGTCCCTTGATTTTGTTCGACCCCTCCACAAGCAGGAGTGCTGGACTGACAGAAAGGCGAATAAGCAAACACTGCTGCAGGGTTTTATATCAGCACGGCCACACTATTGGTGGGGACCCCAATTGTACACGCCTCTAAATTCCAGCATGAGAGATATGGGATGGTGAGGGTGGGGCTCGAGGTGGAGTAATAGGGAGGTAAGCTGGTAGACTTGGACAGGAATTGTGGACTTGGCCTGGGGGAGGAGGGGGGAAGGGGGTGTGTGGGGGGGATACGGAGTTGAAGGGGGGGGGGGGGGGGGGGGTGTACCATGGAATAAGAACTGTTTTTGGAACATGCATGGTCAGTGGAATAAGGATAGGGGAGAAGGTGAGAGAGTGAGACAGAAGATCTTGCAGGGGGAGGAGGGGAAACATTGAGTGACGGCTCAACTGGTTTCTGCTGAGGAAGGGGGCCGAGACAGAGAAAGAGTGCGAGAGAGCGAGATGGATAGAGAGAGGTGGTGGAAGGTTAACTTAGTACAAGCATTAGCGGAGCGCAGTGACATCGAAGCCTAGGCAACCAGGGTGGTACATTGATGCATGGGGGTTCACATGGAACCGAACAGATAGTTCAAACCACAGTTATGTGGTTATGCCCACTTCTGTTGGGCAATGTTGGGGGGCATTTATCATCGTAATTATCTCACTGCACCTCTTTTCCTTTCATTAAACAAGTATCAAAAGACTTGTTGGACAGATGAGAGAGATGATGAGAAGCATACCATTTGCATACCATTTGAGGCCTGGGGGACCTTGGGAAGCATGGAGTAACACAGTGTGTTAGAATGTGAGAGCAAATGAGAAGAACAAAGAGAAAGAACAAAAGAAGGGGCGTGAGAGTGAATAGAAGGGCAGAGAAAAGGAGTGAGGGAATAAAAGAAGAAAGGCGTTAGAGTATGAGTTAAAGGAATGACTGGTGGGGCAGCAGGAGAGGAGAGCAGGTATATCTTACTATCGCTCAGTAGAGAGAACCCCGCCGTGGAGAGAGGGGAGGGGAAGGAGGGAAAGGCAGTTGGGAGATATGACGCAGATTAAGTAGATGTGTGACAGTTGATCCCCGAAATCGACACTCATGCAGCAACTGTACAATGTCTTCTTGTGGCAGAACCAGAGCATTGATTCGGTTAATGCCTGCCGACTGACGAGAAACAAAAGAGAAGACCCAGGTAAAATGTATTTTAAAGAGAAAAGATAGTGGCATAGAATATTAAAGCTACCAAAAATGGACTTTGAAAGTCAAAGACATAAATCTCTAGGAATTAGGTCAGTGGTTAACTGGTGCATTACTTGGACTTTATGGAAGTATCATATGTCATTGGTCAAAGGGTCATTGATCATTTAGATTTATGCACTTTCAATCAGTTCGGTAATGTATCTTCACTTCAAGTTTGAAATATTCTCGGAGTATGGTTGTTTTTCTTACTTCACTTGTAAGAGAAAACGGTGGCCAGTTTTATAGATAAAAAAAATAAAGCCTAGTTGTATTTATTAACCCAGTTTGATGACACCATGCAAGTCCAGATATTTCTCTAAATCTAATACTCAATAAAAAACTGTTGTCTTCCCCACTGGTTTATTAGCTCATTTTAAATGGACACCTCCTGACCTAAAGGCTGTTACGGGGTTTCTTCTAGAGAGAAACAGAAGTTGTCATTCATCCGTGATGAATAACCTGACAAGCGGTCCTCTCGGGCACCACCTATGGTCATGGTTCATTGATTAAGACACTTCAGGAGGAAACGATTCCATTTGCTCCCGTTTGCCTTACTCGTGGGTCTGTGGTTAAGTCTCGGTCGAATGTAGTACAATGGAGGGACATTTCTTGAACTCTCATTTGGTTTAAACGAACAATTTATGGATTTGTGGGTGACCATTTGCTTTAAACAATGCACCTACCATGACTCGAGTGTTCATTTGACATTTACATATGAGACATTTAGAAGACGCTCTTATCCAGAGCAACTTATAGGAGCAATTAGGGTTGGGGAACCACTGGCTTCAACAGGATTATAGGAGCAATTAGGGTTGAGCGCCTTGCTCAAGGGCACATCGACAAATACTGAGAAGCATTGTTCGATACTGAGAAGTAATGGGCTTTCCAGGCCTTGAGTTCAGATGCCCAGGCAGCTGCGGCTGACCTTATGACCTAGGTCTCCTCTCCCTGCAGATGGGCAAAGCAGCCCCATAAAATTAATTGTACAGTGGGTGAGTAGTGAAGGGCACATACATATCCCGAATGCCAAATTAACCCTCAGGCCCTGCCCTCTAGGCAATTGTATTGATTTAAAAGGATTCAATAGATGTCTGCAGTATGGCAAGATGGCCATACTGATGGCAAGATGGCAAGATGAAAGATGGCAAGATGAACCTGGCCTATCAGAGGGCAAGATGGAGCTACCACCATATTGCTTACAACCATCTAATTAAATCACATCTACACAAGTGCCAAGGGGTTGATTTGGGAATAAGTGATAGATGAGCAAATTAAAACGTGATGCACTCTATGTATGCATGCATACAATAATTGACACACAGTCACAAACAAAATATTATAAGGCTTGATACATATGTTTTCTTTTAAACGCCATATCTGTGTTCTGAATAAAGATAGCCTTGACTTCAACTATTTCATAGGCATTACATTAGCGTACAGAACAAGTGGCAAGACACATACTCTTGATAACTTCAATGTGTACAGTACACATGTCAAACGTCCCGACCATACATGTATATCAACCAAAAACAAATGATAGCTGTACAGGCACTTATTTTATTCTCAGCCTTGAATTAATTTTCCTTCGGTGTCCCCTGACATTTTTATGACACATTTTATGCTCCTTTTCCTCTGCCAATGTCTCTCACCACCCCTCTCCTCTCCTTCATCCCCCCCCTCCTCCCCTCTTCAGCCAGGCTGGGTCCTCTCAGCTGTTGTATGGCCTGCCTGACCTCTGAGATTTGGGGGCTGTGAAAAGGGTCGGCCTGTCAGTGTCTCCCTCAGGGTAGCGCAGTGACATTTAACTCAATATCCTCGCTCACTCTCTCTCTCTCGCTCTCTCTCTCACTCCCTCCCTCACTCTTGCTGATCTCCTGTCTATGGGTGCAGTGTCAGTCAGTACCCTCTGTGCTGCCTGTGATAACTTGGGGTGGTGTAACCCAGGCACCCCGGGACACCCACAACACCCCTTCCTGCCACTCCAACAGCAGCGCTAACGTGCCACACCGTCATGCCAGCCTGAAAGATCGCCATGTGCTGCCTTAACCCCCCACCCCCAGATCCTATATGCGTCCCGGTTCTATGCGAGTGATAACTATCGCAGTGTTGCAGCTGTGTGGGTAGCTAACTTACGAAACATGAACGCAGCCTGTTCCTGCTGACTTGCACAGTTAAACTTCCACTAACTCAAAATGTCAGAGCTATGGAGGCGCAAGTAACTCAGCTAACATATGGAATTGTTTTAAGATGGTCCTACCATGTATCATTTAGCTATTTGATTTAGAATTTTAGGACCCCTTTAGGTATTAAAAAAAGTTGAATTATATAGAATTTGGCATTTACTACTATAGCCCTTAGAAACACATTGAATAACACATTCATAAGTGGCAAAAAAGACAATCCAAAAATGAATCATAAGGAATAAGGTTTTGAAGTGTCTGTCCTACATCTAGGAAAGCACAGAAAAATGTAGCTTTTTTGGGGGGGGGGACACAACCCCTTATTTTTGTTGGCACAAAACTACCTCCATACTTCCATTAGTTTGTATGGGTTACCTTCAGAAGAGTCCCGTGACACTTGTGGGGGTCTTTGAGCAAAACTGAGAACATCATAGAGTGATCATAATAGTTTGGACGCTGCAGACATTTTCAGGATGTCTCACGGTCTGACAAACACCACTGTAGCTCAGCCACCTTCCACCGCAGATGCGGAAGGCCGACATAGGCGGATGCGGTAGAATGAGACGTGTCAATAGACTCTTAAGGATTTATAAACTAACACTGCCACCAACCACTAACGTTCGCATTGAAATGGGCATGAAATATTTGAATGCTAATTGGGGAACATTAACTTTGTAATTTGGCTGAACTATCCCTTAAACTTTGAGATAACATGTACATTTGGTCTTTCTTCATAAACTCAATTATTCACTGGGTGTTCATCAAAGGTCTGCTTCATGGATCCTGTTTGTGAGATACCACCCAGTTCCCTTGGCCCAGTCACTGATAAGTTCATACAGTGACATAACTCAATATGTATTGAAAATCAATAGGGACAAAACGCCTGTTTACAACATGTGCACAATTTCAAAATACTTCAGAGCCTATCCACAGAGAAAGGAATGTACATAGCTTTAACTCTGGCCAAGTTCTGTAGTTAGCGTAACGTTAATTAGCTGTCGTATGAAGCAAATGCCTTCTGTGCAGGCCTTAAGACCGATTTGTTCTGCAAATTCAGTGTTAGCAATGAAATGAATGAAACATCGATAAAAACATGAAGGTTGCTGTGTTGAGGTATTGACAGCGCTGCATTAACTAGTAGTACACGGTCAAGGCTATAGATAAAGTAGCTATAGCGTTGGCATTAGCAGGGTTACTTGTTACAGCATTAGATACAGTAAGAATAGAAGTGGCAGCTGAGTCTCTATGTAGTCAGAATGACTCACTCGATATAAATAGCCCAGGTGACACCATGCAACTGGGCATAGCACCCAGTGTCATTTTATTTCGGGAATGCAGTTCCATAAGGTTTAGTTCCATAAGTCATACTTTTACGCATTAGTGGGGACCTTTAGATGTCGGGGGCCATTTTAGGACTTTTCCCTGCATCATGCTGGGGCCTTCACTTGTCGTAAAGGGCATTCAGCAGTACATGGTTGTTCACACCATTCCTTTCACTTAGGGATATCCCACGCACAAGACTCATGGGAGCCGACAGGAAAACGAGCCCTGTTGGATGGGAGCAAAAGAGGCCTCCTTGTTTCTGACATAGTGTCATTAGTTTTGCTAGCTTGTCAGATTTGAATAGGCATTAGCATTTGACTTTTCCATTCATAGCGCAATAAGTGTGGCAGCAATTGAGGTAACTACATGACAAAAAGTATGTGGACAACAGCTTGTCGAACATATCATTCCAAAAATCATGGGAAATAATATGGAGTTCGTCCCCCTTTTGCTGCTATAACAGCCTCCACTCTTCTAGGAAGGCTTTCCACTAGATGTTAGAACATTGCTGCCAGAACTTCAGCCACAAGAGCATTAGTGAGGTCAGGCGCTGATGTTGGGCGATTAGGCCTGGCTCGCAGTCTGCTTCCAAATCATCCCAAAGATGTTTGATGGGGTTGAGGTCAGGGCTCTGTGCAGGCCAGTCAAGTTCTTCCACACCGATCTCGACAAACCATTTCTGTATGGACCTCTGCTTTGTGCACGGGGGCATTGTCATGCTGAAACAGGAAAGGGCTTTCACCAAACTGTTCCCACAAAGTATGAAGCACAGAATGGTCTAATTGGTAAAAGAGCATGTCCATATTATGGCAAGAACAGCTCAAATAAGCAAAGCGAAACAACAGTCCACCATTACTTTAAGACATGGTCAGTCAATACAGAACATTTCAAGAACTTTTAAAGTGTCTTCAAGTGCAGTCGCAAAAACCATCAAGCGCTATGATGAAACTGGCTCTCATGAGTACCGCCACAGGAAAGGAAGACCCAGAATCGCCTCTGCTGAAGAGAATAAGTTCATTAGAGTTACCAGCCTCAGAAATTGCAGCCCAAATAAATGCAGACACTTCTCAACATCAACTGTTTAGAGGAGACTGCGTGATGGTCGAATTGCTGCAAAGAAACCACTTATAAAGGACACCAATAAGAAAAAGACGAGCAATGTAAATTAGATCGGTGGAAATCTGTTCTTTGGTCTGATGAATCAAAATGTGCGATTTTTGGTTCCAAACGCTGTCTTTGTGAGACGCAGAGTAGGTGAACGGATGATCTCTGCATGTGTGGTTCCCACCGTGAAGCATGAAGGAGGTGGTGTGATGGTGCTTTGCTGGTGACACTGTCTGTGATTTACTTAGAATTGAAGGCACACTTAACCAGCATGGCTACCAGAGTATTCTGCAGCGATACGCCATCCCATCTGGTTTGCACTTAGTGGGACTATCATTTTTTTTCCAACAGGTCAATGACCCAAAACACCTCCAGGTTGTGTAAGGGCTATTTGACTAAGGAGAGTGATGGAGTGCTGCATCAGATGGAAAATAATTCCAGGTGAAGCTGGTTGAGAGAATGCTAAGCGTGTGCAAAGCTGTCATCAAGGCAGTGGGGTGGTTACTTTGAAGAATCTAAAATCTATTTAGATTTGTTTAACACTTTTTTGGTTGTCATTTCATCATGTTGATGTATTCACTATTATTCTACAATGTAGGAAATAGTCAAAATAAAGAAAAACCCTTGAATGAGTAGGTGTGTCCAAACATTTGACTGGTACTGTATGTGCATTCGTAACCTACTCTCTTGAACTTCTTTCTTCGAATGACTATCTGTAATTGCAAATGGCGCATGCTAGAGAATGACACTGCAGGAATTGATGTGGCCAAGAATAGAAAAGTACAGTACAGGGAAATTATAGTACAGGGAAACTATAGGGAAAGGTTTGAGTAGACATCCCGTTTTTCACAGAGCAATGATCATAGAGTATGGTCATATGATGCATTTTTAGGTCTAAACTTAACACTGCTATTTCCTTCACCCCTCACCTTATTGGGGTTGTGAAAGGAAGGCGTATTGATGGACAGAGCGCCTTGAAGGACGAGTGTTGATGACAGCAAGACGAATGAAAACAGAGACTGGGAGATACAGGAGAGAAATTTGATATTTTCTTTTATATATAGAATGGAGTGCGAGAGTGATCCACATTTTTTTTGCACGAGTCCACCCAGCAACATGGGATCAATATTATTGAATTACTTAAATGACATTTGCACCTAGTCATTTCTTTGCGGCAGAAGCTTCATGCAGGGGTATAGCAAGCGAAAAGTCAAATTCTACAGCATCAAGTAATGCGTTCTGTTGTTCATTAATGAGTTAATAGTATTACTTGAGATTCTGCCGTAAGCCATTCATTGACAATAACCCTTACTAGGGTGCTTAACCAATGAGAAACGTTGACCATATGAAAGTCCAATGACCCCTCACGTAACTACATTCTACCTCAGCCCACTTCAGTGTGGCAACTCAGAGCGCCACCCTATGGACAGCAAATAGACAACACTTAGTTGGTTGATATGTGACTAAGCTATTGGAAGGTATTTCATGGCGAAATGTGAACACACTGCGCCATGCTTCTCTCATTTGAGGCGCAGAGAATTACAGCCCCAAAGCTGACTGTCATAAAAAGGTCCCTGAACGTAACGTCGCCACAATAAAAAAAACATGTAGAGGTAGTGTGTGCAGGAGTTCTTTATATAACTAAACTGGATTTCATAACAAAAGCACTAGTCCATGTCAGTTTCAAAATCAATTTAGGTTGGTATAGAATGAGGATTAAGAAATGGGATTTAAATTATGAAGCCCCCAGAAGGGTTTGCCGACCTGAAACATTAGAGCCAGAAAGCCACAGTACAAAAAAAGAGGGGGATAAGGGTATCATTCCTTTTAATATGACAACAAACTGCAGTGGTTAGCAAAGACAAGCAATGAATGAAGAACTTCATTCAGATTCTTGCTTTATTGGTCAACTTGATGAGACTACAAAACGAATTCACAAAAAATCTCTTTCAAGTAATCAAATCTGTACAAACCTAAATTGTGTGGTTTTTACAGCTCTGGCTCGTATGAATCTGTGAAAAGGGTCATTGTATGTGTGTGCGAGTGGAGGGCATGCTTGCTTTCCTTTGAGACAATTGACACATTTAACCTCTCCTGCTCGAGGATATTCAAATGTCTTTCTTGAAGCGGGAGTAGTCACACGGCACATACACATCTGTTTGATATTTTACAGTACAGGGGACAGGGAAAAAACAAACTAATCCCCCTTTGCACAAACACACCATCTGTTTGCACGAGTTTACTGCTAAATTCATCTGGTCAGCTGTCTCCCGAACCCAGCTTTTATCAGTCACAATTACTGTACAGAACGACATTGTGGTTCCATCCTTTCAATGGGGCAAAGTGGTAAGAGAAGGGGATAGTACAAATCTCAAATTTTCGCACATAATGCACACACACGCACACACTTTTTAATGCTCGCTTGCAGACGGAAACACACGCATTCCATGTCTCGTTCTCTCAAACACCCACTCATAGACAATTCATAGCATTACATGTTTTTCTTACGATAAAAAAAGGAAAAAGCCCTGGGTACTGGTTTGATTTCTGGCTGTTTGGTGAAAGAGAGGAAAGAGAGGTAGAGAGGGCAAACATGGTGGGAGTGCAGGGGGAGGCTGAGGGAGGGGCGAGTCATTTCACTTCTTGGCTTTCCTGGGGGGGGTGACAGGACGTCCGGAGCCCATGCCCCCTCCACCCCCATAGAACAGCTTCTTGTCTGCAGGCTTCAGGATCTGGGAAGGTTTGAGAACAAACAAATAAGAGACTTGCATTCAAAATCAAGAAAACCCTATAATACATGCTAACTATATAAATACTATGAAAACATTAATGCAGTTTTAAAATAGTACTATATTGATCCCAAAAAGGGGAAATATGTTTACACCAGCTAATACAGACAAATACCATTACAGACAAAACAAAGGACACGCAGACAACGTCCTCAACACATTACCAAAACTTAAAGATTAGAAAGTTATTTTAGTGATATCCCTTTACCTGGAAGGAGCACATGAGGGTCTCGTCCACGCTCATCATGGCTCCGGCGTTGTCAAACTCGCCGCAGTAGTTGGGGGCCGAGAACAGTGTCACTAGCTGCCTCTTCGCAAAGAACTCGTAGCCATCCTCAACCACCTGAGGAACGAAGTAGGGCTGTGTTCAGTAGGCACGAACCGGTATGAAATGGAGTGAAATGAGGAGGTACAATCTGAAATTGACCAATAAATGCTAGTTTTCCATTGCAAAACCAATCCCGGTTTGGAATGGGTTAACAGGGATTGTTGTGATTTTAAGGAACCAAGGTAGCTTTGTCCTTCCTCCTTTGTAACACTGTGGACAAGTGTGTAACACTGTGGACAAG
This sequence comes from Oncorhynchus mykiss, assembly GCF_057628025.1. Classification (NCBI taxonomy): domain Eukaryota; kingdom Metazoa; phylum Chordata; class Actinopteri; order Salmoniformes; family Salmonidae; genus Oncorhynchus; species Oncorhynchus mykiss. The sequence goes on from NC_143037.1 coordinate 27,465,464, forward strand.
GCATTCTAGGCTTATTCACTTTCAAACCACATAGAGCCTGTACTAGAAGGAAGTAATTTATTCATTTCACAAACAAAACCACTAAACTGGTTTAAGGCCGGACCGGGTAGTAAAGGCTGAACCGGGTAGTAAACCTACTGTTGTGTTCAAGGTGTAAGATAAGATCCACACCTTTAACCAAACATACTAGAGGTCGACCGATTAATTGGCATGGTCGATTAATTAGGGCCAATTTCAAGTTTTCACAACAAACGGTAATCTGCATTTTTTCGGTGGTAGGCAGCAGCAGGCTCGTAAGCATTAATTCAAACTTTACTGCGCTTGCCAGCAGCTCTTAGCATTGCTTTATCATAGCGCTGTTATTGACTTCAAGCCTATCAACTCCTGAGATTAGGCTGGCAATACTGAAGTGCCTATTAGAACATAAATAGTCAAATGAAAAATAAAATACAAATGGTATAGAGAAAAATAGTTGACGCGTCATAATTCCTATAATAACTGCAACCTAATATTTCTTTACTGGGAATATTGAACCACCAGCTTTCACATGTTCTAAGCAAGGAACTTAAACATGAGCTTTTTTACATGGCACATATTGCACTTTTACTTTCTTCTCCAACACTGTATTTGCATTATTTAAACCAAATTGAGCATGTTTCATTAAAGTAGGATTTTCATCCACAAATGTAGCCACCCACATTTCCAATATATGTGGCGTCACAAAACAGGCCAAGTATCACAATACCACGGGGGGGGTAATCGGGGAATTCAGAGTGGACTAGCGCCCTGTTCGCTCTGAATACCGTTATGCAGATGTGCTGCGCAAAAAAACTGTCACTGATATTCCCACTTCTACTCAATACAACACATATTGACTTCACACTGTTCACTTTATTAGTGCGTAGAATGTTTGATTTGCTCATATGTGCAAAGCCTACCTGTGATTTGGCTGGAAGAATGGGAGGACGGAATATACTGTACATGCATAATGATCTTTATGCCTCATAAACAGACAAATCACTCTCTCCCACAAACATATACACACACTGCACCCAACTTTAAAAACGTTAGGCACCAAACAGAATCTAAAGCAGAAGCAGAAATAGATTTTGTATACACAGTTGAAGTCGGAAGTTTACATACACTTAGGTTGGAGTCATTAAAACTCGTTTTTCAACCACTCCACAAATTTCTTGTTAACAAACTATAGTTTTGGCAAGTCGGTTAGGACATCTACTTTGTGCATGACATAAGTAATTTTTCCAGACCTCCACAAGTCTGGTTCAATTTCCAAACGCCTGAAGGTACCACTTTCATCTGTACAAACAATAGTATAAACACCATAGGACCACGCAGCCATCATACCGCTCTGGAAGGACACTAGTTCTGTCTCCTAGAGAGGAATATACTTTGGTGCGAAAAGTGCAAATCAATCCCAGAACAACAGCAAAGGACATTGTGAAGATGCTGGAGGAAACAGGTACAAAAGTATCTATATCCACAGTAGAAACGAGTCCTATATCGGCATAACCTGAAAGGCTGCTCAGCAAGGAGAAAGCCACTGCTCCAAAACCACCATAAAAAAAGCCAGACTACGTTTTGCAACTGCACATGGGGACAAAGATTGTACCGGTACATTGAAACAAATGAACTTTACACAGCCTTTAAACGAAACACGGCTTGTAACAAAAATAAATAGGCTTTTAAACGAAACACGGCTTGTAACAAAAATAAATAGGCTTTTAAACGAAACACGGCTTGTAACAAAAATAAGTAGGCTTTAACGAAACACGGCTTGTAACAAAAATAAATAGGCTTTTAAACGAAACACGGCTTGTAACAAAAATAAGTAGGCTTTAACGAAACACGGCTTGTAACAAAAATAAAAAAAATAGCAGTAAACAGTAGCCTAACAAGAAAGTCATTGGTCACCATCTTCCTCCTCCTGTGCACTGAAACCACTGAAGTCATCTCCTTCGGTGTCGGAATTGAATAGCCTCAGTTGAAACATCTCGGCCGTCTACTCTCTGTGTGTTGACCCAGTCTTCAAGCTCAATTTGAAATTTTGCCAGGACACCGGGGTTAACACCCCTACTCTTACGACAAGTGCCATGGGATCTTTAGTGACCACAGAGAGTCAGGACACCTGTCAAACGTCCCTTCCGAAAGACGACACCCTACACAGGGCAATGTCCCCAATCACTGCCCTGGGGCATTCGGATATATTTTTTTAGACCAGAGGAAAGGGTGCCTCCTACTGGCCCTCCATCACCACTTCCAGCAGCATCTGGTCTCCCATCCAGAGACCAACCCTGCTTAGCTTCAGAAACAAGCCAGCAGTGGGATGCAGGGTGGTATGCTGCTGGCATGCTGCTGGCATTCTAACAAGTCATCAAATAAGAAGCTGTTCTTAATTGACTTAAATGTATAAATAAAGGTTAAATAAAAACAGTATACCTGCCCGGGATCTTTCTGCTCCCTAAACCCTACCTCTTCCCCCTCGGTAGTCACTGACCTGGTGGGCCCTGCAGATGAGGTCCATGTCGTGCTTGTGGAGGAACTTGGTGACCACGTCGGCGCCAAAGGTGAAGGAGACGCCACGGTCATTCTCTCCCCAGCCTAGCACATCCTTGTCCGGGTCTGCCCACAGCAGGTCGCATAGCAGGCCCTGGTCAGGCACGTCCGTGGGCCGCATCACCCGCCGCACCTGCTCCATAGACTGGAGATCAGGGGACAGGCCTGGGGGATGGGAGGATTTCAAAAAAAAATTATTGGGTATAGACTGTCGCACGAGAGATAGCTTGGGTGTAAAGCTTGTATAATATATATTTTTTAATATGGCTTTTCAATTACAACCACCTAAAAGATCATTAAAAAGAATACCCTTTACGATAATGGAACTAATCTCGGTGATGTCCATTTCTCAGTCTGCCTAAAGCTCATCGGTCATGGTCTGAATGACAAAAACTACAGCCTACATCCCAGCCTGGCCCTATCCAAAATATGTAATTTTTCTCTCTCTCAGCTGAGTTTTTCCTTTCACTCTTTCTACGCAGTTGATATTCTACAGTTGCAATGGGAGTTCACATGGCACATTATGACAAGGACACAAGGGTATTTCAAAATCAACCGGAAATGTGTGCAGAGGAGCCATTTGATAAATACTACAACTTCATACCTCCATGACAACAAAATATCTTCTCGTCGACGATGGCCGCCACAGGCAGGCAGTTGAAGCAGTCGGTGAAGGTCTTCCACAGCTTGATATTGTACCGCCTCTTACCTACAAGGGGCAATATCTAAATTAATCTAGGGCGTATTCAGTAAAATGAACAGTTCAGAATGTTGGGAATTGCAACGTAATGAATAGAGATGACGATGCCCAATTCTTCATGACATAAAATAATTTCTGTTATACAAAATGCATTTCTATCTAAATGTTTTGTAATGTGTTCCACCCGTCAAAACTGAACCCTGATCTTCAAAGCTAATTAACCTGGTCTTTGCTTTGTCCCGAAAATCACTCACATCATTTATTGCATTCTTATTTTGCGCTTCGCATAATACATGCTCTGTAAGCAACCAATCAATTGTTTGTCGAACTTTTTAGAAAAATGTCAAAGTTCCTCACAAAAACTCAAGAGTTCAGCTCGTTTGCGCAACTTCTATTTAATAATGTTTTATTTGATCAGTCAAGTTGAATTAAAGTCATTATGGCATTGGGTGCATAAGAGTTATATGTGCTGTATGCTGAAGATATGGGACGACTTGAGATCCGTGTGGCAAGATCCGATGCCTAACCATGAAAATTCAAGTTAAGTGTATGGAGAATAGGGTTGGGCAGCATCCAGATTTTCATATTGTCATACTGTTCTTCTCTCATCCCGGGATTTACGTTATTATCAGCTTAGTACACACAAAGAAAGGCCCACGAAGTGCAAAGACAGGCCATCCAGCTCACAAAGTTATACATACATTAGGTAGGTGCTACCTAATGTCATTTTTGGTGAGTTTGGAACTTTACAAGCGAATATGAACGAGAGACATGCTTGTCTGGAGGAAGAACAGTACAGTACTGGCTCTGGAGCAGCATGTGTACACACTGTGTCTGTGTGGAGTCGCTAGGGCAATGGGCCTGACTGCTCTACTTGGAGAAGATGGGGGAGGAGGCCACGGGCTGAGAAAAAACAAGGAAAATAAAGAGAGCAGTGGCAGCTGCACAGATTACTCATCCAAAGGGCTTTGACTTCTCAAACACGGCCAAAAGCTAATACAATATGATGCCTTGTCATCTTATTAATTCAGCCACTTAGATAACTAGCAAGTTAAACTTAGGTGTAGCGTTAACACAGAATTCTTTGTTTTCCACATAGGAAAATAAATCAAATAAGAAATATTTTGCGGCTTTTTGTAAACGCAGATCTAAAATGCTTCTTATTGTAATTTCTGCTCTGCATCAATTCTGTCCTTCAGTTGCCCTTCTCTACTCGGATGAGTATTCACGAACGAGCGTTCTATCAGTAAACAGCGCTCTGACTGATGTGTAGCTACTTTTTTTTGGTGTAGCCAGTCTACTCTTCTCCAGTAAAATGAAAGATTAACTTTAAGCAAAAAATTAGGAAAGGTAGCTGGCTACATTATTTCTATAATAAACATTAGAATGTTTTCCTCCCACCTTTATTTAACCAGGTAGGCTAGTTGAGAACAAGTTCTCATTTGCAACTGCGACCTAGCCAAGAAAGCAAAGCAGTTCGACACATACAACAGAGTAACACATGGAATAAACAAACATACAATCAATAATACAGTAGAAAAAATCTATATACAGCATGTGCAAAAAAATGCCTTGATTTTTCATTGTAAGCTCATTAACGTGTGTAAAAAACACTTGACTTTCAATATAAAACGCGACCCCTGTCCATATGCAGTCAGTCAGTCAACCTCTCTCAACCTCTGAATGCTCGGCTATGAAAAGCCTGACCGGTTGCACCCTCTATAACCACTGTTTATATTATTTAACCCTGCTGGTTATTTATGAATGTTTGAACAGCTTGAAAAATGATCTGGCCTTTATGGCCATGTACTTTCATAATCTCCAACCAGTTCGGATTTAAATATAACTTTTGTATGACTGACACCATTAGTGAGAGGTCTAATGCTTTATTATTTTATAATTCCTTCCCTCCGATTTCATATTCATTATATAAATAGGCCCATGTGCCCCTTCATCAGATGAACTGCAACATGTCGGCTAAAGAGATTTAATTAATGAATGCATGTGAAAGTTTTTAATATTGTGATCTGTTATCCAACGATCATCATCATCATCATCATCATTATTATTAACCCTGCATTATAATTATATAAAAACCCCTTAGATAGATATTCTGTGTTTTTATTTACAGTAGGGATGGACAGCTTTTTGTTTTTCCACTTTGGCTACACTTTACAATAGGACAAATCATTGAATTTGATAAAATACTGTTTAAAAATGTATATGTTTATTAAGTAGTCTTGCTTGTCTCAGAGCAGCGCGAAACGCAGCTGAAATAGTTGACCACATGCTAAGCTATTGCTTCAAATCCTATTATAACAATTGGATGACTTTGGGTGTTCCAGTAAGCAACAATTTGCTGCCTTCACTAGCCTACTTTATTCCAATATTTCTGTCATTCAGTGATATTTATTCCAATTTATTCCAATAGTAATTTATGGATCCATCCAAACAATGGATTTGGTGGACTCGGTAAGAGTCAATTGTCTTATCCCATCGCACGGCCTCGGGAGAGGCGAAGGTCGCGAGCCGTGCGTCCACGAAACACAACCCCGCCAAGCAGCACTGCTTCTTGACACAATGCACGCTTAACCCAGAAGCCAGCCACACCAATGTGTCAGAAGAAACACGTCCACCTGGTGACCGTACCAGAGTGCACGCGTCTGGCGTGCCACAGGAGTCGCTACAGCGCGATGGGACATGAACATCCCAGCCGGCCAAACCCTCCCCTAACTCGGACAACACTGGGCCAATTGTGCGTCGTCTCATGGGTCTCCCGGTCACAGCAGGCACGGGTATCGAACCAGCATCTGTATCAACACAGATTGCACTGCGATGCAGTGTCTTAGACTGCTGCGCCACACAGGAGGCCCCATCCACAAAATGTTGTGTTGATCAAAGTATCAAAATACTAAAATACTACTTAAACAGGACTATTAAACAAGTTAATTTAAAATGTTTATTTTATGATCACAGAAAAATAAGTTATGAAATGCTAATTATATAAAGCAGCCCATGTAATCATATGCCAGAGAGTAGCCACAATCGGCCCAAGCACCAACTAACACATTTGGGCCAGATAACTCACACCGGAATCGTCCTGAGCTCAATCTCCGTATCCTAGCCGTAAGTAATACTGCCAGACTACTGTACCACATGACTTCTGACTCTCAGCTGAGTGCCCTGACTCTCAGCCAGAATTGGCAAAGATCCAGTGTGCTAGCTCGGGTTGGACTCACTGATGGTTGAAGATGATGAGCGATTGGCAAAAGCATCACTCTAATCACAGTCAGAAGAGAGTTGAAGAAACTTGAGTGGACATATGGAAAGGCTCTTTTGTAAGACATTTTTATGTTTTATATTTTTATTTATTTAACATTAACCATGTGTTTGTACTCGTTTTGTACTGTTCTGTAGTTGACCCAATGATTCATTTGACAAAGAACTTTGCGTAGTGCCGGCCAAGACATGGATCAAAGCTGGCGAGACATTCAATGACATCATTAATAGATATGCTGGACCCTATGTCAGAGAGGTTTTTTTGGAAGCACATTGCGTCTATTGTCCTGCTAATAGCCCTTGTGAAAACATGCTTTCAAAAGGCCTCCAGGGCCGACAGAAGTTGCTTACTTTTTCCCTCTTCCACCTGCCTCTTCCATTCATTCTCATAGTAATTTGTTTTAGTTTGCATTGCAAATGAGGGCATAAACTGGTTCAACATGCCAGCAGAGTAAGTAGACATTTATGTAGTAAAATTAAGGTTAAATAAAAATAAATAAAAGACCAACACTTTTAACTGCACATTACTCAACACTAGCTAGACTCATGTCATCTACGGTAGGCCTACAGTATACAGTGGGGAAAAAAGTATTTAGTCAGCCACCAATTGTGCAAGTTCTCCCACTTAAAAAGATGAGAGAGGCCAGTAATTGTCATCATAGGTACACTTCAACTATGACAGACAAAATGAGAAAAAAAATCCAGAAAATCACATTGTATGATTTTTTTATGAATTTATTTGCAAATTATGGTGGAAAATAAGTATTTGGTGACCTACAAACAAGCAAGATTTCTGGCTCTCACAGACCTGTAACTTCTTCTTTAAGAGGCTCCTCTGTCCTCCACTCGTTACCTGTATTAATGGCACCTGTTTGAACTTGTTATCAGTATAAAAGACACCTGTCCACAACCTCAAACAGTCACACTCCAAACTCCACTATGGTCAAGACCAGAAACAAAATTGTCGACCTGCACCAGGCTGGGAAGACTGAATCTGCAATAGGTAAGCAGCTTGGTTTGAAGAAATCAACTGTGGGAGCAATTATTAGGAAATGGAAGACATAAGTCCACTGATAATCTCCCTCGATCTGGGGCTCCACGCAAGATCTCACCTCGTGGGGTCAAAATGATCACAAGAACGGTGAGCAAAAATCCCAGAACCACACGGGGGGACCTAGTGAATGACCTGCAGAGAGCTGGGACCAAAGTAACAAAGCCTACCATCAGTAACACACTATGCCGCCAGGGACTCAAATCCTGCAGTGCCAGACGTCCCCCTGCTTAAGCCAGTACATGTCCAGGCCCGTCTGAAGTTTGCTAGAGAGCATTTGGATGATCCAGAAGAAGATTAGGAGAATGTCATATGGTCAGATGAAATCAAAATATAACTTTTTGGTAAAAACTCAACTCGTCGTGTTTGGAGGACAAAGAATGCTGAGTTGCATCCAAAGAACACCATACCTACTGTGAAGCCCCCACATGGGGGTGGAAACATCATGCTTTGGGGCTGTTTTTCTGCAAAGGGACCAGGACGACTGATCTGTGTAAAGGAAAGAATGGATGGGGCAATGTATCGTGAGATTTTGAATGAAATCCTCCTTCCATCAGCAAGGGCATTGAAGATGAAACGTGGCTGGGTCTTTCACCGCCCGGGCAACAAAGGAGTGGCTTCGTAAGAAGCATTTCAAGGTCCTGGAGTGACCTAGCCAGTCTCCAGATCTCAACCCCATAGAAAATCTTTGGAGTGAGTTGAAAGTCCGTGTTCCCCAGCAACAGCCCCACACCAACAGTGTGTGAAAACCTTGAAGACTTACAGAAAATGTATTGATATAAACTTTTGTTATTGACCAAATACTTATTTTCCACCATAATTTGCAAATAAATTCATTAAAAATGTGTGATTTTCTGGATTTTTCCCCCTCATTTTGTCTGTCATAGGTGAAATGTACCTATGATGAAAATTACAGACCTCTCTCATCTTTTTAAGTGGGAGAACTTGCACAATTGGTGGCTGACTAAATACTTTTTTGCCCCACTGTATCTAAAAATATTTTTTTCATCTCACATTGTAGATCTCCTGATTTAAACCCGATCGAACTTCTTGCAACTAAAATGTAGTTGAAATAAACATCTGCATGTTTGCCTGGCATGGATTGTGCCTCCATCTTGACACTCTGCCAATTTTTATTTTTTATTTTTATTTTACCTTTATTTAACCAGGTAGGCTAGTTGAGAACAAGTTCTCATTTGCAACTGCGACCTGGCCAAGATAAGGCATAGCAGTGTGAACAGACAACACAGAGTTACACATGGAGTAAACAATTAACAAGTCAATAACACAGTAGAAAAAAAGGGGAGTCTATATATACATTGTGTGCAAAAGGCATGAGGAGGTAGGCGAATAATTACAATTATGCAGATTAACACTGGAGTGATAAATGATCAGATGGTTATGTACAGGTAGAGATATTGGTGTGCAAAAGAGCAGAAAAATAAAAATAAATAAATAAAAACAGTATGGGGATGAGGTAGGTGAAAATGGGTGGGCTATTTACCAATAGACTATGTACAGCTGCAGCGATCGGTTAGCTGCTCAGATAGCAGATGTTTGAAGTTGGTGAGGGAGATAAAAGTCTCCAACTTCAGCGATTTTTGCAATTCGTTCCAGTCACAGGCAGCAGAGAACTGGAACGAAAGGCGGCCAAATGAGGTGTTGGCTTTAGGGATGATCAGTGAGATACACCTGCTGGAGCGCGTGCTACGGATGGGTGTTGCCATCGTAACCAGTGAACTGAGATAAGGCGGAGCTTTACCTAGCATGGACTTGTAGATGACCTGGAGCCAGTGGGTCTGGCGACGAATATGTAGCGAGGGCCAGCCGACTAGAGCATACAAGTCGCAGTGGTGGGTGGTATAAGGTGCTTTAGTGACAAAACGGATGGCACTGTGATAAACTGCATCCAGTTTGCTGAGTAGAGTGTTGGAAGCAATTTTGTAGATGACGTCGCCGAAGTCGAGGATCGGTAGGATAGTCAATGATGCGACTCTCCGCCAAAAGTTGCATTTAGAGGATTCTAAATTAATATACAAAGGGGAATTTTTCGTTAGATATTCTCACAGACCAGATTTGCCATAAGGGGCTTTTATATGATTATAATGCAGGGTTAATAAAATTAATAGCTTTGTAAATAAGGATGCATTATGAAGGGAAAACGACATGCACAAGAGACGGTGCTATACATTTAAATTTATTACAATTTTCTTTAACCAATTTTGGTCTTTAACCTCTCTAGGGTAGGGGGCAGCATTTGGAATTTTGGATGAAAAGCATGCCCAAATTAAACGGCCTGCTACTCGGGCCCAGAAGATATGATATGCATAGATTTAATTTGGATAGAAAACACTCTAAAGTTTCCAAAACTGTTAAAATAGTGTCTGAGTATAACAGAACTGATTTAGCAGGCGAAAACCTGAGAAAAATCAGTTCAGGAAGTAGTTTTTTTTGTGGTTTTCTATTCAATGCCATTACAGTATCCATTGACTTAGAACTCCATTTGCAGTTCCTATGCCTTCCACTAGATGTCAACAGTCTTTAGAAATCGTTTCAGGCTTGTATTCTTATAAATGAGGGAGTAAGACCAGTCTGAACGAGTGGATCCTAACGCGTCGCAGAGCTTTTTCAGGCGCATGTGCATTTCTTGTTTACCTTTTATATTGACGACGTTATTGTCTGGTCAAAATATTATAGATCATTTAGGGTAAAAAAACAACCTGAGGATGGAATATAAACATTGTTTGACATGTTTCTATGAACTTCACGGAATTTCTTGAACATGGGGTGAGACATTCTTACTAATTTGTAAATAAACCCAGTTTGTTATTTAGAATGATTTATTTCTGTTTTTAAGAGGGAGAGAAACCAAAAGAACACCGTGCCTATTTTCTGTAAAATCACCAGTCCACATGTCAAGTGAAATTCCCCCAAGTTCTCTCTTAACTCCAGGACCACCTGATACAGGACTCTAGCAGCAGAGGAGAGACTCTGCTGAAAACGGCTCCATTAATTACCACAGTTTAGACTACCGATAGTTCAGCGTTCTAACTCCCCTTGTGATAGTGTGGTGCAATGACAGAATGCCACCATCTACCACAAACGGTCAAAGCATAAACTTGCAACTTTTAAAGAAAGAACCACTGTATTTACAAACACGTGAATGGCTCAACTGTTCATAATGTAAGTTAATGTTACTGGTGAAATGACGAAAGCGATCTGCTTTATCCCCTAACGCATTGCAAAGTTGACTGCAGGTATTTCCTTAAAAAGTAGCTACAAATATAAACATTTATGGAAAAACTTCAAATAAATAGCTTCAACTGTAAAAATAAAAATAATAAAAACACGCCATGGCTATTTCCAAATACGATATACCACCCAAGCCTGATGGAGAAGTCAGAATACCGCTCATGCTGTAGGGCTTACAATTATCCTTGTGTACTCTATTGTTTTCACTATATATTTTACCTCTTGGGGATGTTATACGAAAACATAATGTTAACTTCCACTGCTATGCGGATGACACACAGCTGTACATTTCAATGAAACATGGTGAAGCCCCAAAATTGCCCTTGCTAGAAGCATGTGTTTCGGACATAAGGAAGTGCATGGCTGCAAACTTTCTACTTTTAAACTCAAAACAGAGATGCTTGTTCTAGGTCCCAAGAAACAAAGAGATCTTCTGTTGAATCTGACAATTAATCTTAATGGTTGTACAGTGGTCTCAAATAAAACTGAAGGACCTCGGCGTTACTCTGGACCCTGATCTCTCTTTTGAAGAACACATCAAGACCATTTCAAGGACAGCTTTTTTCCATCTACGTAACATTGCAAAAATCAGAAACTTTCTGTCCAAAAAGTATGCAGAAAAATTAATCCATGCTTTTGTCACTTCTAGGTTAGACTACTGCAATGCTCTACTTTCCGGCTACCCGGATAAAGCACTAAATAAACTTCAGTTAGTGCTAAATACGGCTGCTACAATCCTGACTAGAACCAAAAAATGTGATCATATTACTCCAGTGCTAGCCTCTCTACACTGGCTTCCTGTCAAAGCAAGGGCTGATTTCAAGGTTTTACTGCTAACCTACAAAGCATTACATGGGCTTGCTCCTACCTATCTCTCTGATTTGGTCCTGCCGTACATACCTACACGTACGCTACGGTCACAAGACGCAGGCCTCCTAATTGTCCCTAGAATTTCTAAGCAAACAGCTGGAGGCAGGGCTTTCTCCTATAGAGCTCCATTTTTATGTAACGGTCTGCCTACCCATGTCAGAGACGCAAACTCGGTCTCAACCTTTAAGTCTCTACTGAAGACTCATCTCTTCAGTGGGTCATATGATTGAGTGTAGTCTGGCCCAGGAGTGGGAAGGTGAACGGAAAGGCTCTGGAGCAACGAACCGCCCTTGCTGTCTCTGCCTGGCCGGTTCCCCTCTTTCCACTGGGATTCTCTGCCTCTAACCCTATTACAGGGGCTGAGTCACTGGCTTGCTGGGGCTCTCTCATGCCGTCCCTGGAAGGGGTGCGTCACCTGAGTGGGTTGATTCACTGATGTGGTCATCCTGTCTGGGTTGGCGCCCCCCCTTGGGTTGTGCCATGGCGGAGATCTTTGTGGGCTATACTCAGCCTTGTCTCAGGATGGTAAGTTGGTGGTCGAAGATATCCCTCTAGTGGTGTGGGGGCTGTGCTTTGGCAAAGTGGGTGGGGTTATATCCTTCCTGTTTGGCCCTGTCCGGGGGTGTCCTTGGATGGGGCCACAGTGTCTCCTGACCCCTCCTGTCTCAGCCTGCAGTATTTATGCTGCAGTAGTTTATGTGTCGGGGGGCTAGGGTCAGTTTGTTATATCTGGAGTACTTCTCCTGTCCTATTCGGTGTCCTGTGTGAATCTAAGTGTGCGTTCTCTAATTCTCTCCTCTCTCTCTCTCGGAGGACCTGAGCCCTAGGACCATGCCCCAGGACTACCTGACATGATGACTCCTTGCTGTCCCCAGTCCACCTGGCCGTGCTGCTGCTCCAGTTTCAACTGTTCTGCCTTATTATTATTCGACCATGCTGGTCATTTATGAACATTTGAACATCTTGGCCATGTTCTGTTATAATCTCCACCCGGCACAGCCAGAAGAGGACTGGCCACCCCACATAGCCTGGTTCCTCTCTAGGTTTCTTCCTAGGTTTTGGCCTTTCTAGGGAGTTTTTCCTAGCCACCGTGCTTCTACACCTGCATTGCTTGCTGTTTGGGGTTTTAGGCTGTGTTTCTGTACAGCACTTTGAGATATCAGCTGATGTACGAAGGGCTATATAAATAAATTTGATTTGATCACATTTTTTATATGCATTTACTGTGTGTGTGCCCATGACTGTTATGCTAATTTATGAAGCCTCATGTGGATGCAGGTGCTCTATCGTGTTTTTTATCATGTCTGTCTGTGTTATGCATCTGTCCAAGCGCCAACAACTCACACTCATCGTAGAAGCCGTATATTCTGTTGATGGAGGCACACTCGTGGTTGCCCCTCAGCAGAAAGAAGTTCTCTGGGTATTTGACCTTGTAGGCCAGCAGCAGGCAGATTGTCTCCAATGACTGCTTTCCTCGGTCCACATAGTCCCCCAAGAACAGGTAGTTGCTCTCCGGGGGGAAGCCTCCGTACTCAAATAGTCTCAGCAGGTCGTAGTACTGACCGTGGACGTCACCTGTGAGTGGGCAGAGTTAACCATGGTGTGTAAGGTCACAAGACAGTAACAGGAAAATGGTTGTTCAGGTTGTTACTGTATTGATGTTTGTGTTCAAAACAGAGAGGGGACTAAAATAGGCTGTTGGGCACCGTCACCCACAACAAAATATTTCAGTTAAATTAGCTAGTAGGCCTAGTATTATTTTTTTCAGTGTTTATTGTAATGATTCCTTTCTGTCGAGTGTTGGTAAACAGATAGAGAATAGTTTTCCTAATTGCCATAGTCTACATATGGTGCTGGCAGCACTTCACTTTTCTACACTTTCTTCCCTTATTGCTAAGGAGCATGTCTTCTGTTCCTGAGCCATCTCCTGTCTTTACACGTTGTATAGCTGATGTTAATGGTGATGATGATTAATCAATTTCCCTTCTTGGAACTAACAAAGTTCTACTACTTTGATGAACAACATTTGAGGCACCCGTTTCCCAACCCCAGAAATGACAACTTGGCCTCACCACAAATCTTGAGTGGCGCCTCGAGTTCGAGCAGTATTGGCTGGCTGAGGAAGATCTCCCGGGACTTGAGGCAGAGGCCACGAATCTCGTTCTCCGTCAGCTGCACATTTTTGCCAGGTCGGGAGCCCTTCACTGGACAGGAGACAAGGACAAAGTGAATACTTGTTCATACACAACACTGTGCCCCATGTGGAGCGAGATAACTGTGTAGCTGTTTTCAACTGACTTTTGAGCAGCCGCGAATATCTAAGCAACTCGACAACATTTTGAGGGAATCCTATGAGTCGGAAAAGGATATTCATATGATAGGTAAGATATACAAAAACTTGCAGAGAGCCTATCCAACTGACAACTTCTTAGGGAAAAAGAAACTAGTGAACCCAATACTTAATAATAACTGATATTGGCACAAGATGGGGGAATTTTGGAACATAACTAATAAAATGACAGTTAACAAAAATGTAGGCTTAATCCAGTTCAAATGTATAGAATTTATTATACAAGACACAAAATTCACAAATTATATAGCACAACGACAGAGTCATGTCTTAAGTGTAAAACTAACAATGACTCAATAATCTATGCCTTCTGGGAATGCTATGAAGTCCAAAAGGTATGGGTGGAGTTAGAAAGTTTGCTGTCAGAAGTATTACAATGTAAATGTACTTTTAATCTTTCTGTCTACATATTTCAAGACATGTCATGAGGGTGCAGTAAGGTACCTGATGTGTTGGACGATACTCTTCTCGTCAGTTATATTGAAATAAATTATACTTAAACTGGAAATCAACCAATCCTCCATTGTTAAGACAATGGAAAAATCATAGGGTAGCCTAGTGGTTAGAGCATTGGACTAGTAACCGGAAGGTTGCAAGTTCAAACCCCCGAGCTGACAAGGTACAAATCTGTCGTTCTGCCCCTGAACAGGCAGTTAACCCACTGTTCCTAGGCCGTCATTGAAAATAAGAATTTGTTCTTAACTGACTTGCCTAGTTAAATAAAGGTAAAATAAAAAAATATGATTCATTATCTAATTATTGAAAGAGCGTGGGCGACGGAGAAGACCAAAATGGTGCAATTTGTGGTGGAGAGTAGTGCAGGTACTGGGGATAGGGGTGAGGTCTGTAGGTTGTCCGTTTTGTATTGTTTGTAAAAAAAAATGTAATAATATTTAACAAAAAATGTACTTCATTTGCTATCCGGCTTTCGAAACATATCTTTCATCAGTGAGAAGGAATCCTTCAAATAAAAGACACTTACTGTAGCGGTTTTTCCCAGATCCATACAGCTGGACATCCGACTGGACTAAACATCCCAAGTTAAGCTTACACAAAGGTATTCGGAGCAAGCTAGATAGCTATTTAGCACAGGTGGTCGTGTCTGTCTTCAGTCCGTTTTCCATAAACAAGCACTTAACATGAAGATATGGCTGTGTGGGAACAATAACCCTAACCTAGAAAAAGGCGTATATCAATTTAACCTTTTGTTTTCTGAAAATTATTACTGATATGAAATAGAGGTTGACCGATTAATCGGAATGGCCGGTTAATTAGGCCCGATTTCAAGTTTTCATAACAATCGGAAATCGGTAGTTTTGGACACCGATTTGCCCAATTTTTTTATTTAAATGTTTTATTTTACACCTTTATTTAACTAGGCAAGTCAGTTAAGAACACGTTCTTATTTTCAATGATAACCCACCCTCCCTAGGCTATCATTGAAAATAAGAACGTGTTCTTAACTGACTTGTTCAGTGGCAGAATGACAGATTTTTACCTTGTCAGCTCGGGGATTCAATCTTGCAACCTTACAGTTAACTAGTCCAACCCTCTAAACACCTGCCACTCATTGCACTCCACGAGGAGCCTACCTGTTACGTGAATGCAGTAAGAAGCAACGGTAAGTTGCTAGCTAGCATTAAACTTATCTTGTAAAAAAATCAATCAATCATATTCACTAGTTAAACTAGTAATATCATCAACCATGTGTAGTTATCTAGCATGTCCTGCATTGCATATAATCGATGCGGTGCGCATTCACGGAAAAAGGACTGTCGTTGCTCCAACGTGTACCTAACCATTAACATCAATGCCTTTCTTAAAATCAATACACAGAAGTATATAGTTTTTAAAACTGCATATTTAGCTAAAAGAAATCCAAGTTAGCAGGCAATATTAACCAGGTGAAATTGTGTCACTTCTCTTGCGTTCATTGCACGCAGATTCAGGGTATATGCGATAAAAATAAACATTTGTTTTCGAAATGATAGTTTCCGGATTAGACCATATTAATGGCCAAAGGCTCGTATTTCTGTGTGTTAATTATGTTATAATAATTAAGTCTATGATTTGATAGAGAAGTCTGAGCGATGGTAGACAGCAGCAGGCTCGTACGCATTCATTCAAACAGCACTTTCGTGTGTTTTGCCAGCAGCTCTTTGTTGTGCTTCAAGCGTTGCGCTGTTTATGACTTCAAGCCTATCAACTCCCGAGATTAGGCTGGTGTAACCGATGTGAAATGGCTAGATAGTTAGCGGGGTGCACGCTAATAGCGTTTCAAACATCACTCGCTTCGAGACTTGGAGTAGTTGTTCCACTTGATCTGCATGGGTAACGCTGCTTCGAGGGTGGCTGTTGTTGATGTGTTCCTGGTTCGAGCCCAGGTAGGAGCGAGGAGAGGGACGGAAGCTATACTGTTACACTGGCAATACTAAAGTGCCTATAAGAACATCCAATAGTCAAAGGTTAATAAAATACAAATGGTATAGAGAGAAATAGTCCTATAAATACTATATTAACTACAACCTAAAACCTCTTACCTTGGAATATTGAAGTCTCATGTTAAAAGGAACCACCAGCTTTCATATGTTCTCATGTTCTGAGCAAGGAACTTAAATGTTAGCTTTTTTTACATGGCACATATTGCACTTTTCACTTTCTTCTCCAACACGTTGTTTTTGCATTATTTAAACCCAATTTAACATGTTTCATTATTTATTTGAGGCTAAATTGATTTTTATTGATGTATTATATTAAGTTAAAATAAGTGTTCATTCAGTATTGTTGTAATTGTCATTATTACAAATAAATAAGCCGATTGATCGGTATCAGCTTTTTTTGGTCCTCCAATAATCGGTATCGGCGTTGAAAAATCATAATCGGTCGACCAATAATATGAAATATAAGGTCCTTCTGCTTCCAAAACCATACCGCAAGAGATGCGTCTTAATGTTCAGAATGAGCGTTGGGACTCATAACAAAACCCCCTGTAAAGAAGACACCTTCGTCCAATGAATTATACGTAATGTAACGTAACAGAGTCATGTTCAAGGGTTAGCCAACTACCTATCCAGCTAGCCAGATAAAGGTGTCTGCATACTAGGTTCGGTTTGCTCTTAGCACAACCCGACTATGTGAAGCTAACATAATGTATATAAACCCTGGAGTGCATATGCTATCTATAGGCCAATGAAAGAGGCCAAGAAGCCTCCGGTCGGCCATATTGGCACTACCGAGAAGAAGCAGAATAAATACACAATATATTTATTCAATGCTTTGTCAAAGGACAAAAGTACATGTGTTAACGTGTTTGAACAATTCAAGAACATTTGAACTTAAAAAATAAAAATTATACTTTGAGGAAAATGTTGACATTTTTTAAAAATGTTTCTCACATAATAACATTTGTAAGTATGCATTAAGGTGTCTGGAATATAATAAATATGGTAGACATTAATAAAAGCATTACTATATCTTCCCAAATATTTTTTACAATCGTGGGGTGTGGTAACTTCAAAACAGCGCCCCGTCAGGCTTCTATTGTAATTGTAACGAAACAGGCAGGGAGCAGGCCTCGAACCCTCGACCTTCTTGCCCAAAGTCCAGCGCGCTATCGACTGTGCCCCAAAAGCATGCTCAAGCGGAAGTCGATATCCGCGCTTATAAACCAAGGGTCGTTACAATATAAATAATTTGCTCGATCAGACGAAAAAGAAAAAAATCGCTTACACCAAAAATAACAAAAACGTCACAAAATGTCGTCATAATATATGCGCGACCTGTTTCGACTGGGAAGCATACGGTGAGCTTTAGTCGTTGATGCTAGCTAGCCTGTGAAGTTGCTAGTTCACCACAAAAAAAAAGTGGGGAAAATAGCTGTTCTTACCTTCCAGAAGTCGCTGTATGATGGAGTCGATGTTTAATTTATCGGCTTCTGCCATAATATTCCTGTGATAATTTTTCCGTTTAAAATAATATTTAAAAAATGTAGCAGGCTTGTTAACTAGGTGTGCTAGTTTAATCAGCTAATGTTAGCCCGCTAACCTTGCGCCAGATAATGCCTCAATAGTTGAAGTTGGGGGGGAAACTTTAATGGATTTCCCCGAAGAATATTTGAACAAAACGCTTTAATTATCGACTTTTCATACCGGTTTAGATTTCACCGAGTTATATTTCAATTTGTTTCACCTTCAACTGGATAGCACCCAGCCCTCAACAAAAGGACCGCTGAGAAGCGAGCAAGAATAACGAAGTACTTCCGGGTTACGAATTTTTTTTGGGACGCTTCAGAATAGAGGTCCTATCCTGAACACGTTGTAAATGAATAATTAGAGCGACATTTGTGGAAAATGTGCACAAATTTCGTTCTGTTATATACAAGTTATGATACAAAGAATTAGATCAACAATGTTGTGTCTACACAATTTACTGCATATTGTTGCAGCAATGAGCACTTCTAGTTTCCAAATCCAGAGTTAACACCCCCAGATGCTGCTAATTTTGAAGCAATCAGGGCAATCAGTTTAAATCCATTCCGTTTTTCAAATTGTACGAACATATTGAACCATACACAATTTCCTGTATATTGTGTCGCAGTTAAACAAGCTTGGCACACCTGTATTAGGGGAGTTTATCCCATTCTCTGCAAATCCTCTAAAGCTCTGTCAGGTTGGATGTTAAGTGTTGCTGCACAGCTATTTTCAGGTCTCTCCAGAGATGTTAGAATTGGGTTCAAGTCCAGGCTCTGGCTGGGCCACTCAAGGACATTCAGAGACTTGTCCCGAAGCCCCTCCTGCATTGTCTTGGCTGTGTGCTTAGGGTCCTTGTCCTGTTGGAAGGTGAACCTTTGCCACAGCCTGAGGTCCTGAGCGCTCTGGAGCAGGTTTTCATCAAGGATCTCTGTACTTTGCTCCGTTCATCTTTGCCTCGATCCTCACTAGTCTCCCAGTCCTTGCCCCTGAAAAACTTCCCCACAGCATGATGCTGCCACCACCATGCTTCACCGTAGGGATGGTGCCAGGTTTCCTCCAGACGTGACTCTTGGCATTCAGGCCAAAGAGTTCAATCTTAGTTTCATCAGACCAGAGAATCTTGTTTCTCATGGTCTGAGAGTCTTGAGGTACCTTTTGGCAAATCCAAGCGGGCTGTCATGTGCCTTTTACTGAGGAATGGCTTCCGTCTGGCCACTCTACCATAAAGGCCTGATTGGTGGAATGCTGCAGAGATGGATGTCCTTCTGGAAGGTTCTCCCATCTCCACAGAGGAACTCTAGAGCTCTGTCAGAGTGACCATCGGGTTCTTTGTCACCTCCCTGACCAAGGCCCTTTTCCCCCGATTGCTCAAATTGGCCGGACGGCCAGCTCTAGGAAGAGTCTTGGTAGTTCCAAACATCTTCCGTTTAAGAATGATGGAGGCCACTGTGTTGTTGGGGACCTTCAATGCTGCAGAAATGTTTTGGTACCCTTCCCCAGATCTGTGCCTTGACACAATTCTGTCTTGGAGCTCAACAAACAAATCCTTCGACCTCATGGCTTGGTTTTTGCTCTGACGTGCACTGTCAACTGCGGGACCTTAAATAGACAGGTGTGTGCCTTTCCAAATCATGTCCAATCAAATGAATTTACCACAGGTGAACTCCAATCAAGTTGTAGAAACATCTCAATGATGATCAATGGAAACAGGATGCACGTAAGCTCAATTTCAAGTCTCATAGCAAAGGGTCTGAAAACGTGTATAAATAAGGTATTTCTGTTTTTAATATTTTATACATTAGGAAAAAAAGCTAAAAACCTGTTTTTGCTTTGTCATTGTGAGGTATTGTGTGTAGATTGATGATAATATATGTTTTTAAATATATTTTAGAATAAGGCTGCAACGTAACAAAATGTGGAAAAAGGGAAGGGGTCTTAATACTTTCCGAATGCCCTGTATATTTTATTAGTCATTATTATTTGGCCCATACCGGTTAATTAGCCAGATATGTTTTTGGTCCAATAGTACATTTAAAATTATCAATTTTCTTTGAGTATCGTTTAGCACAGTTTGCACAATCGTATCAACATTTTTGTTAATATAATCACCCCTTTTGAGTTTCTTTGCCAATGAAAAATATATATATTTTTCTCTTTTAGCCAGGTAAAAATGTATATTTTTTTTGTGATCTGTTAAGCCATAACAGTTGTAGCTGGCTATATTTATTTTCCCACCACAACTAATGTTTGTAAACTTATTTGACCTTTTCTGCTGCTTTTGAGACACTGTTCGATCCCTCCTCGGGGCACTTACTGTTAAGTAAATAAAACGCTAAATAATCACAAAACAGCAACTATTTGTCACTATGTATTATTATTCTAATATGTATTCATTATAAAATTGTCAGTTATTGATGATGAACCTTTAAACTGCACTCTTCCTCCCCTCCCTTCCCATCTCTCTATTTTTCCACCCCAGATGACAAACTCCAAGGGAGTGTGTGTGCATGTTGTATTTTCTTTTTCCTTGTCAGCCACCATCTCTCCTAACCATGACCTCTCCACCAACTGTGAGTAAGCACAACTGCACATGTTCGTTGTGGGAAATGGATAACACAATCTGTAGGCCTAAATATCTCCAATCCTAAAATAAAACGGAGCATACATATAAAAACAAGTAGTTACAATATATTGACATATTTACATACTCGTGTGTGTGAGAGAGTGTATATATTTTACTTTTTATTGTTAGCCAACCATCTCTGCTTTTCTGCTTCTTAAAAAGCTGAGGTCTAGAACTCCTTCCAGGTCATCTCTCTCTCCATTCCTTGGCCTGATGACTCACCCTGAATTTGAATCGCTACATACATTCATTGTGGAGAACAAAATATGTGGATGGGTAGCCAGGGAATGGCTTTGGTACATAAAAAATATTTTTTTTGCAGGACAATAAACATTAGCCTGCCACTTCTGGGAACCCTGTTCACATGTGAGTGCTGTTGAGGCCCTGTTTCAGCTCCAGATGACAAAAACCTGCACACACTCCCAGAGAGTTGCAGGTCTGCCGACTTCCTTTTGGTCATTCGTTTTAATCAGAGAAGTATCTAATAAACCAAACTGTTGCTTTAACTGTGAATGTACTTTATTGCACACAATCCTCAAATAAAATGGAGCATACATAAAATAAACAATGTATTTACATTGGGTCTAATGTGTGTTTTCTCTTAGAGTGAGGCCTGTTTTTCAACTCAGAAAAATTACACAATAGTCTTATACAATATTAACAGTCACACTTTTATTGGATAGATATTTAGAGTAATTATGTAGATATTGATAATGGATATGTAGACGTAGATATCTCCAATCCTAAAATAAAATGAAACATACATAAAATAAACAAGTAATTACAATTTATTTACATTGGGGATAATGTGTGTGTGACAGAGACGGAGAGTGTGTGTGCATGTTGTATTTTATTTTTCCTTGTCAGCCACCCATCTCTGCTTTGTCAGTCTCGCCAGGCCCAGTGTATGCACTTCTGGGTGAGGCTGTCGGGCAGTGGTGGAGTGCATGGCAGATCTGAAAGAGAGATGCACAAAGTGACAGTAAGTAATCAGCTCAACAACATGTCTGTGTGCACATCTGTTGGTGTGAGTGAGCATATGTAATATAATTCTGAATAACCTGTATCCATCTGGGAATCCTCAAAAGTTTCTCCATCCACGGCCAGTGTAGTGGGAACTGGTGCAGCCGGTAAATTAAATACCACAGTAGAGGACTGCTGTCGCTTCTCTGCCTTTTGGCTCAGATCAAGTGTAGTTACTTTGACAGTGCTGCACTTGATCGGAGAAGTGATTGCAGGTCGGAGGGCGCCCGGGAAAATTGTGCTTTTTATTTTTGTTGAAAATCATTATTATTGTTATTATTATTGTTGTTGTATTGTTTCACCATTGTTTTTCTTTGTCCTGGGTTAGGTGGTGGTTCTGGTGGTGGACTAGGGTGAGTTTAAAGGCCCTCTGGTCTTTTTCTTTGCCTTTTGTCTCAGTTCCTTGTTGTTTTGCGTTGTCAACTGGGGACTTTTGCTGGCCGGCCTGCTAGCTGGTTAGCCTAGCCTGGTCTGCTGGTGAGGCTTGCTAGCTTTCTCGGCCCCCAAGTTTGGCAGGTGTTGTTGGTCAGTGTGTCCCTTTTTGTTATCCCCTTATTTCCCTCTTACCTCAATTATTTTGTTTGTTCGTCTTACCCCCTAGTTTGTCCCCCCTTTTTGGTTTGTGTGCTTTGTTTGTTTTTGTTGTGAGGCCTCTTGGCTTGTGGGCCTGCTAGCTGGTAAGCTTAGCCTGGCCTGCTGGTGTGGCCTGCTAGCTTCCTAGCCTTTGTTTAGTTTGTGTGGTTTCTTTTTTGTCTCTCCCTTTTGTGGAAAAAAATATTTAAAAAATTCCCCTCCTTGGTGCTGTGCTAGATAGTTTGTTGTGTGCCCCGTGGTGCTGGTAGGCCCTGTTTAGCTAGCCTAGCTGAGCCTGCTAGCTCCCTCGGTTGTTCCACACCCCTCCCCCTTCCTCCCAACCCCCTCCCCCTTCCTCCCAACCCCCTCCCCCTTCCCTCCCAACCCCCTCTCCCTTCCCTCCCAACCCCCTCTCCCTTCCCTCCCAACCCCCTCTCCCTTCCCCCTCCCCCCTTTTCACTGGTGTTGGGTTTAAAGGGAGTGGGCTTCCATCATGTCAGCAGCACAGGCTGGCATGAGGAGGCACCATGCAGTGCGCCTCCTCTTAAAGGAGAAGGGAGGGAAAAACAATAGTTATCCTGATTGGATTTCTCCAGAAAATTCCTCCAAAAAGAACTCGGTTTCCATCCCGCGCAGGGAAACTCCAGAACACCCTGAACACTCAGGGGTCCCTCACAGCAATGTTTGAGGTGACCAAGCTGATGGATAATAGCATTAAAACCGTTATTATCCGTATGTACAATGAAACCGGACAGCCGGAGGATGTTGCAGTATGGCTGGGCAGGTACTGCAATGTGAAGGGACCCCTGGTCCAGGTGAAGGATCCCGATGGGATCTGGACAGGGACCTGGAGGGTCCAGCAAAGGGAGGACCCTGGGGGCTATGGTGGGTTGAAAGCCATCCCATCCACCATAGTCCTCAGAGAGAACAGGGGCCATGTTCACTACCAGGACCCGCCCAAGCTGTGCCGTAAGTGTGGTGAACATGGCCACCTTGCAGAGGTTGTCTGCATGAAGTGCCAGGAGGTGGGCCACCGCTACGAGGAGTGCACGAACGGAAGGTCTGTGGCGAGTGGTCCCACCTCATCCTCGGCTTCCCTTCCTCCTGGGTCAATAAGGCCAGGGCTGGAAGGAGGGAGTGGGCGGCTGCGGACCGGGCTTTCGAGCGCCAGGTGGTTGGAACAGCAGTTGCCGAGGGGGTGGTTGTGGAGCCGGTGGTGGAGGAGGTAGTTATGGAGCCGGTGGAGGTGGTGGCTGTAGTGGAGGGCGCGGAAGGTGCAGTGGTGGGAGGAGAGGACAACCCCCCTGCCCCAGACTAATGTGACCCCTGAAGGAGAAAGGGCCGAGAAAGACGGCTCTGGAGGGATTTTTAGCGAGAGCTCCCCAAGTGGGTCAGACATTATAGGGACGGTGTCGGAAAGCACCATGGAGACGGTGTCAGGAGATACGGGAGAAAGGGGGGAGATTCTGGAGGAACACCTCCCCCCACGAAAAAGAAATGCTAAAGAGCTCTCCGGCCCGAACAGGGTGATGAGAAAAAAGAAAAGGTGGAATGGGAGAGCTCCCAGGGGGAGGAAGAACCTAGAACCTTCCCCTCCAACTCCCCCAATTAAGTCTCCTTTTTAAGTCCAGTTTTAACCTTCCAACCCCCTTTACCCCAGAGGGAGAGAGAGAAATTACCAGAAAAGTAACCCCCTTTTAACTGTTCAAATGCCTTTTCTTTTAGCACTGTTTTTACTCACCCCTTTTATGGCTTTTAAAATCACCACTATAAACGTGAGTTTAAAAGTGTAAAAACAGCAATGAGAGCACAGTCAGTTTTATCCTTTTTAGAAAGGTTTAACTCAGATGTGTTTTTATTGCAGGAGTGTGGTCTACCCTTTTTATCCTCTTACAGCAAATGGGAGGATAAGTGGCAGCACGGGCCCTCCATTTGGAGTGGTTCCAATTTTAACAAGAATGACGGTGTTGCCATTTTAATCAAGACCCCACAGGTGGTGGTGAGGGGGAGCACGGTGGTGGTAGGCGGGCGTGCTCTTCTAGCCAATTGCACTTTTATGGGGAGGGATTTTAATGTGCTAAATGTGTATGGTTTTAACGACAAACATGACCAGTGCACACTTTTAGAAGACCTGCAGTCCCAAATGCTAGGGAGGGATCCTCTAGTGGTGGGTGGGGATTTTAACTGTGTTTTAAGTAGAGCAGACAGGAGAGGATTTTAAGGTAGATAGGTCAAGTGTTTATTGCAAGGGTTGTGCAGGGAATTTAAACTGACTGACTGTTTTAAAACCCTGCATCCAAGAGAGGAGGGCTACACCTGGACCAGTGGTGACTGCACCAGAGCCTCTCGCATTGACTATTTGTTTACCCGGGACTGTCCCCCAACTGATGCTAGAATTACCCCTGCTTCTCAGATCACGTAATGCTGACGTGCACCCTTTCACTAACTTCGGGTGTGACTGTGGGAAGAGGGCCCTGGAAATTGAACTGCTCCCTTTTAGAAGATGATAGAGTAGTTAGTCAGTACAGGGAGCAGTTCAGCCAGTGGCAGACGCTACAGGACTTCTTTGACACACGAGCACAGTGGTGGGAAATGGTGAAGGGAAGGATGAGAAACTTCTTTAGAGAGATAGGAAAGAAAAAAAGCTGAGAAAAAGATAGACGCATGGTGTACTGCAAAAGCGACTGGAAAGGTATTTTAACCTATGCCAACAGGGCCTTGATTTTAACCATGAAATTAAAGAAGTAAAAAAGGAAATGGCACTTTTAGCAGAACAGAGAAGCAAGGGGGTTATTTTAAGAAGTAAGGAAAGGGAATTAGAAGAGGGGGAGAAGTGCACTAGGTACTTTTTAAAGAAAATAGTTAGTAAAGGTAGAACAATGATAGGGTTAAAAAATAAAGATGGGCTTTTAAAAACAGATACAGAAGGAATAAAGGAAGTGGTCGAGGATTTTTATGGGTACTGTTTGGAGTAAAGGATGTGTGTGAGGAAACAATTTAACATACATTGACAAGACCTTACCCAACACAGACGACCTGACAAAAGACCTGACGAGGACAGAAATCGACCAAGGACTGAAACGTTTTAAGAGGGGTAACTAACCGGGGGAGGATGGCCTCCCTTTGGAGTTTTATCTGACCTTTTTGGGATGTTTTAGCCGACGAACTTCTGACTGTTTTTACTGACTTTGAACATCTTGACAGACTACCTGACAGTTTTAGAGTGGGGATCGTGACTCTTTTATATAAGAAAAAACGACAGGACGGACCTGAAGAACTGGAGACCGATAACCCTTTTAAACTTTGATTGTAAACTTTTTACCAAGGTTTTAACACTCAGAATGTCTTCTGTTTTAGGGGAGGTGATCCACCCGGACCAAACCTGTGCCGTTCCCGGAAGGAAGATCACGTACAGCCTGATACTGATCCGAGATGCCATCTGTTATGCGAGAGACAGAAACATGCGGCTTGTAGTCCTAAATTTAGATTTTGAAAAAGCCTTTGATCGGGTCTCGCACCAGTACCTCTTTAAGTTACTGCAAAAATGGGTTTCCCAGACAGGTTCTTAGCTTGGGTGGGACTGCTGTACGGGGACATTACCAGCAAAATCCTTGTAAATGAGCATCTGTCAAAAGCAGTGGGAGTACACTGCGGTGTCCGTCAGGGCTGTCCGTTATCTCCTCTTCTGTTCGTGGCCTGTATTGAACCACTGGCACAGGTCTTGAGAAGGGACCAACGGATCAGTGGGGTGGGTATCCCGGGGAGTGGGGGGATGACTGCCAAGTGCGTTTTTTACATGGACGACGTCAACATTTTATGTACCAACCTTTTATCCGTCGACAGGACCTTGGACAGGACTGACTGGTACAGACGAGCCTCTGGGGCGAGACTGAACAGAGACAAGACAGAGGCCCAATTTTTCGGACCGTGGGCAGACCCAGACTTGACCAGACTACCACTGACGGTTAAACCGACGGACATAAGGGTACTGGGGGTAAAGTTTGACCGGGAGGGAGGAGGGAGCGGAAATTGGAGTGGGATCCTGGGGACAGTAAGACAGAGACTGGATTTTTGGGGACTACGACAGCTGACTTTTGAGGGCAAGGTTTTAATCATTAAAGCTGTGATTTTACCTGTGCTTTTACTAATCAGTTCTGTTTTTATCCCCCTCGAAGGAGTATTTTAGCCCTGGAGCAGATGCTTGTTTACTTCCTGTGGGGAAGCAAGTGGGAGAGGCTGAGGAGGGAGGTGGTCAAGAGGCCCAGGTCCAAGGGGGGTAAAGGCTTTCCTGACCTCTACTTGTTCCTGGGCAGCCGCTACACAGACTCTTACCACCTCCCCGGTCAACAATAAGACCCAGGCCCTCGCACGGTTCTGGCTGGTATCTTACCTCAGGACTCTTGAGGCTGATCCCAGTCGACCTGCGAGCCCCAGCCTCTTTCCTGCTCCCCACTCACTATGCCCAGCTCCAGAAATGTTTAAGACATTTTAAACTGGAAAAGGAAGCAGTCACAGTTTTAACTAAACACCGCTCTCTTCTCTCTCTTGTGCAGGATCGGGAACCAGTGTGTCCAGTACGCAGGCTTGCTATAGGCGAGCCCACAACGGTTTGGCGTAATGTGGCCCATACTGCTCTCCTGAATCGGCATCAGGACCTGTCCTGGATGGTCGCCCATGAGATCCTCCTGGTCAGGGCCGTTATGCACTCACGGGGCATGGCGAGGACATCCGCGTGCCCCCGACCAGGCTGCGGCCAAGAAGAGTCGGTGAGGCACCTGCCCTGTGAGTGCAGAGCTGCCAGGGACCTGTGGAAGGAAGCAGGCCCCCTGATCACCCCGTGTCTGCCAGCAGGGGAGGACCTAACACCTCAGCTCGTGCTCTATGGGGTGGGCCGAAGGCCTATTCCATCGAAGGCCTTCACCAAGTTCTGGCCCACCCTCACGTACCTGAAGGAAGCACTGTGGTCCTCCTGTAACCTGCTGGTAGCGAAACAAGTAGACACCACCCCCCAGGCAGTGGCCATGGTAGCCACGGAAGCCCCCACAACACCCTAGGTCCCGGCGGCCACGGCCTGACAGCGCTGCAGCGCCTAGGGCGATGCGCCTAGGGGAGGGATCTCCTCTGGGCCCCGAAGGACGGGACAATGATTGATTCGGGAGAGCAGGAGGAGGCGAGTTTGATAAGGACTCACCCCACTCCTGAACAAAGGATCGAAGACAGCCTTTTAACAAAGTGACTTTTTAACATGTTTCTCATGTCTTAAAAATGTTTTACCTTTGTTAAATCATTTGTACACATTTTAAATGGCTTTTACAGATTTGAGGTTTTTACAATGAAAAGTACTTTTACTCATGGTTGTTCTTATTGGTTTTAACTAATTTAAATGTAACCTTCAAATGCTGTGTTTTATGCTTTATTGCCATTTTTATGTGTATGAAATTATGTAAAAAAATGTATGAGCTGTTTTTAAAGGAAATGTGAAACCTCAGAAGGGCTGGAGCGTTATGCATTCCCCCCTTTTCCTCTGATCCAGGCTGTGCTGGACAGGACCAGGATGGCAGAGCATTGTCTGCTTCTGGTGGCCCCTTTCTGGCCCAGGCGACCTTGGTTCAGCCTTCTCCTATCCCTGTTGTCTGGGACATCTTGTCAACTTCCCCTGCGACCGAACTTGCTGTCTCAGGCCGGGGGAACTCTGTGGTATCCAAGACCACACTGTCTCAGTCGGTGGGCTTGGCCACTGAACGGCACCAATGACCCATGTTAGGACTACAGGAGGGTGACATGAACACCATGCAGAGCTCAAGGGCGCTGGCTACAACCGCGGCATACCAGTTGCGCTGGCGGTTGTTCTGTTCTTCATGAACTGGTATTGAGGTTGTGCCCGAGTCATGTGGAGGGCAGTATGTCCTCCAATAACTGCAGTCTCGCTTGGATGAGGGCTTGGCAGCCTCTACACTGAGTGGGTATTTGGCCGCTATATCTGCCTGCCATGTGGGGTGGATGGACAGGCCAGTGGGGCGCCATCCCTTGGTCTCCAGTTTTATGAAGGGGATTCGTCGCCTGTGTCCAGCTAGGAGCGGACGCGGTCAGTGAAAACAGACCAGCTCTTTGTCTGCTATGGTGAACAAGTCCTACGGGCTGGGCTATCAAAGCAGAGGCTCTCTCATTGGATCGTGGACACGATTATGACAGCATACCGCCTGGCTGGCATAACAGTGCTGGGATCTGTGGTGCCACATTCAACACGAGGTGTGGTTGCATCCTGGGCTCTACTGAGAGGAGTGCCCCTCGCTGAGATCTGTGCTGCGGTCAGCTGGGCTTTCTCTTGCACCTTTGCTAGGTATTTTTGGGTAAATGTGGCACCTCCCTCTGCGTTTGGTTCAGCGGTCTTGGCCGTCGCCTCCTCTTCCTGGGACTCTGCCGGGACCCCCTTCCACATTGACGGCCCCTGCGTCTCGGTCCCGCGCCGGGACTTCACCGCAGGCTGGCCAGGTCCCTCTAGCACCAACTAATCTGGTACGTGTATACCAATATATTGGAGTGATCCAATATAATGAAACGTAACGAAGGTTACGTATATAACCACGGTTATGTGAGCTATATGGATCACTCCAATCCTCTATGGTGCTAGAGGCACCTCAAATATTATGTAGAGAACGTGTCATGGCCATGTATAGGGGCGGACCACCAGCCGTGACACAGGTGTACACGGGAGTAAATCTGTAAATACTCACCTCGGATGTATCCCTCCACCACGGAGTGATACCAATATATTGGAGTGATCCATATAAACTCAGCAAAAAAAGAAACGCCCCTTTTTCAGGACCCTGTCTTACAAAGATAATTTGTAAAAATCCAAAAGATATTAATTGTAAAGGGTTTAAACACTGTTTCCTGTGCTTGTTCAATGACCCATAAACAATTAATGAACATGCACCTGTGAAACGGTCGTTAACACTAACAGCTTACAGACGGTAGGCAATTAAGGTCACACTTAAGAAAACTTAGGACACTAGAGGCCTTTCTACTGACTCTGAAAAACACCAAAAGAAAGATGCCCAGGGTCCCTGCTCATCTGTGTGAACGTGCCTTAGGCATGCTGCAAGGAGGCATGAGGACTGCAGATGTGGCCTGGGAAATAAATTGCAATGTCCGTACTGTGAGACGCCTAAGACAGCGCTACAGGGAGACCGGATGGACAGCCGATCGTCCTCGCAGTGGCAGACCACGTGTAACAACACCTGCACAGGATCCGAACATCTGAACATCACACCTGCGGGACAGGTACAGGATGCCAACAACTGCCCGAGTTACACCAGGAACGCACAATCCCTTCATCAGTGCTCAGACTGTCCGCCAAAAGCTGAGAGAGGCTGGGCTGAGAGAGGCTGGGCTGAGAGAGGCTGGGCTGAGAGGGGCTGAGGGCTTGTAGGCCTTTTGTAAGGCAGGTCCTCACCAGACATCACCGGCAACAACGTCGCCTATGGGCGACAAACCCACCGTCGCTGGACCAGACAGGACTGGCAAAAAGTGCTCTTCACTGACGAGTCACGGCTTTGTCTCACCAGGGGTGATGGTCTTATTTGCGTTTATCATCGAAGGAATGAGCGTTACACCGAGGCCTGTACTCTGCAGCAGGATCGATTTGGAGGTCATGGTCTGGGGCGTGTGTCACAGCATCATCGGACTGAGCTTTTTGTCATTGCCTGCAATCTCAACGCAGTTCATTACAGGGGAGACATCCTCCTCGCTCATGTGGTACCCTTCCTGCAGGCTCATCCTGACATGACCCTCCAGCATTTTTTTTAATTTTTTTTTTAACCTTTATTTAACCAGGCAAGTCAGTTAAGAACACATTCTTATTTTCAATGACGGCCTGGGAACAGTGGGTTAACTGCCTGTTCAGGGGCAGAACGACAGTATCTTGTCAGCTCGGGGGTTTGAACTCGCAACCTTCCGGTTACTAGTCCAACGCTCTAACCACTAGGCTACCCTGCCGCCCCAAAGCATGTCAATGCCACCAGCCATACTGTTCGTTCTGTGCGTGATTTCCTGCAAGATAGAAATGTCAGTGTTCTGCCATGGCCAGCGAAGAGCCTGGATCTCAATCCCATTGAGAACGTCTGGGACCTGTTGGATCGGAGGGTGAGGGCTAGGGCCATACCCCCCAGAAATGTCTGGGAACTTGCAAGTGCCTTAGTGGAAGAGTGGGGTAACATCTCACAGCAAGAACTGGCAAATCTGGTGCAGTCCATGAGGAGATGCACTGCAGTACTTAATGCAGCTGGTGGCCACACCAGATACTGACTGTTACTTTTGATTTTGCCCCCCCCACCCTTTGTTCAGGGACACATTACTCAATTTCTGTTAGTCACATGTCTGTGGAACTTTTTTCAGTTTATGTCTGTTATGTTCATACAAATATTTACACGTTAAGTTTTGCTGAAAATAAATGCAGTTCATAGTAAGAGAACGTTTCTTTTTTTGCTGAGTTTAGCTCACATAACTGTGGTTTCATATGTAACCTTCGTTAGCTAGCGCCGTTGGCATTAGCTAGCTAGCAGCGCCAGCATGTTAGCTATGAAAGTATCTATCCAGCAACAATGTCAAGGTCAAAAATGAAAAACTATGTTGAGCCATGCTGACATCGTAAGAAGTCAAATCGGACTGAAACAATTAAGACTAAACGTACATTTCTGTGATTAACTAGCTAACTTTAGCTCAGTGACCGGTGACGCACCTATTCCTGTTTACAGAATGTGCATCCCTCCCATGTCCTGCATGGAGAAGCGCCACTGAGTCAACTTGTGGCCAGAATTTTATATTACATCTGGGTTGGTTTACAAACCCCGTTGACAATGCATGGGAAACTGTTTAGGGTCATTTAGCTAAAGACCGCCCACTTCACCTAGTTCCATTCTAAAGCAATTGTGTTTTTGTTTCAGTTTCACAACTTCCGGCAACACTAGCAAATTACCTCAGAGCGGCAACTAGCTAATAATAAAAAACATGCATCGTTAACACAAAAACAAAACATGGCTTACGTTTGGGAACACACACATGGATCTTCGGAGGTCGAATGGTATCACCGTATCCCATCCGTCCATGATTAATACTTACTTGACATGATAAAATTGCGTGAAGTTACGTATGGGGACATTTTTTATTACTTCGTGTTCTCCTTGGGAGTGGATGGTTCCACTATGAAAAATTAGAAGAGTACAGAGGCATATCAGTAGGCTGGACACAACATTTTTAACAACGCTTTTTTCTGATAACTAGTTCATTGCATCCACCCCGCCGTGGAGCCCAGTTTCATAATATTACCATCTGTCCCAACTGCTTGCCGTAGTTGAAAAAACAGCACTTGTTTTTTTTCACCCTGCCAGCTCCTGTTTAGTTCTATTGAGCACCGTGGCACCAACTCGCCTTCCGAACATTCTATTCCCAACCTATTGTTCTACGTCACAATGCCTGCTTCGCAATTGTTGGCAAAGAGACATGCCCACGTTAAACTCATACACGGAACCCAAACCGGTGGCGTGTGCGCCATCGTGCATAAATGCATTTTGTCCCCCCAAACCAAACGCGATCACGACATGCAGGTTAAAATATCAAAACAAACACGGAACCAATTATATTATTTTGGGGACAGGTCAAAAAGCATTAAACATTTATGGCAATTTTGCTAGCTTGCACTTGCTAGCTAGTTTGTCCTATTTAGCTAGCTTGCTTTTGCTAACTAATTTGTCCTGGGATATAAACATTGAGTTGTTATTTTACCTGAAATGCACAAGGTCCTCTACTCCGCCAATTAATCCACACATAAAACAGTCAACCCGAATCGTTTCTAGTCATCTCTCCCCCTTCCAGGCCTTTTCTTCTCTTGACTTTATATTGCAATTGTCAACTTTCATAAATTAGGTGCATTATTGCCACTGACCTCATTTGTCTTTCAGTCACCCATGTGGGTATAACCAATGAGGAGATGGCACGTGGGTACCTGCTTCTATAAACCAATGAGGAGATGGGAGAGGTAGGACTTGCAACGAGATCTGGATTAGAAATAATTGGCGCGCACGTGCAGTGTGTGTGCAATTATTGAATAACATGTATGTCTACATTTTTTTTGCGAAGCGAGCGGTGTAGTCAGCCTGTTAGGCTTACCTCAAGTAATTAACTAGGTTACAGGTTTTTTCTTTTGGAAAAGTTTTATTGATACATTTCCTTTAAAAACAGCTCATACATTTTTTACATCATTGATACACATAAAAACGGCAACAAAGCATAAAACACAGCATTTGAAAGTTACATTTAAATTTGTTAAAAAGTACATGTTGTTAAAACCAATGAAAACAACCATGGATAAAAATACTTTCCTTGTAAAAACATCAAATCTGTAAAAGCCATTTAAAATGTGTACTAATGATCTAACAAAGGTAAAACATTTTTAAGACATGAAAAACCATGTTAAAAAGTCACTTTGTTAAAAGGCTGTCTTCAGTCCCTTGTACAGGAGGGGGGTGAGTCTTTATCAAGCTCACCTCATCCTGCTCTTCTGAATAGATCATCGTCCCGTCCTTCGGGGCCCAGAGGAGATCCCTCCCCTAGGCGCATCGCCCTAGGCGCCGCAGCGCTGTCAGGCCGTGGCCGCCGGGACCTAGGGTGTTGTGGGGGACCCTTCGCCTGGGGTCGAGGCCCCCTTCCTTCCGTACCACCCCAGGGCTTCCGTGGCTACCATGGCCACTGCCTGGGGGGTGGTCTCTACGTTTTTCGCTACCAGCAGGTTACGGGAGGACCACAGTGCTTCCTTCAGGCACGTGAGGGTGGGCCAGAGCTTGGTGAAGGCCTTCGATGGAATGGGCCTTCGGCCCACCCCATACAGCACGAGCTGAGGTGTTAGGTCCTCCCCTGCTGGCAGACACGAGGTGATCAGGGGGCCTGCTTCCTTCCACAGGTCCCTGGCGGCTCTGCACTCCCAGAGCATGTGCCTCACCGACTCTTCTTGGCCGCAGCCTGGTCGGGGGCACGCGGATGTCCTCGCCATGCCCCGTGAGTGCATAACGGCCCTGACCGGGAGGATCTCGTGGGCGACCATCCAGGACAGGTCCCGATGCCGATTCAGGAGAGCAGGATGGGCCACGTTGCGCCAAACCGTTGTGGGCTCACCTATAGCGAGCCCGCGCACTGGACACACTGGTTCCCGATCCTGCACAAGAGAGAGAAGAGAGCGGTGTTTTGTTAAAACCGTGACTGTTTCTTTTTCCAGTTTAAAATGTCTTAAAAACTTCTGGAGCTGGGCGTAGTGCGGGGGTAGCAGGAAAGAGACTGGGGCTCGCAGGTCGACTGGGATCAGCCTCAGAGTCCTGAGGTAAGATCCCAGCCAGAACCGTGCGAGGGCCTGGGTCTTGTTGTTGACCGGGGAGGTGGCAAGAGTCAGATGTAACGCTGTGTAGCGGCTGCCCAGGAACAAGTAGAGGTCAGGCAAGCCTTTCCCCCCCTTGGACCTGGGCCTCTTGACCACCTCCCTCCTCAGCCTCTCCCACTTGCCTCCCCACAGGAAGTAAAAATGCGTCCGCTCCAGGTCTAAAATGCTCCTTCGAGGGGGGATAAAAACAGAACTGATTAATAAAAGCACAGGTAAAATCACAGCTTTAATGATTAAAACCTTGCCCTCAAAAGTCAGCTGTCGTAGTCCCCAAAAACCCAGTCTCTGTCTTACCGTCCCCAGGATTCCGCTCCAGTTACCGCTCCCTCCTCCCCCCCGGTCAAACTTTACCCCCAGTACCCTTATGTCCGTCAGTTTAACTGTCAGAGGTAGTCTGGTCAAGTCTGGGTCTGCCCACGGTCCGAAGAATTGGGCCTCTGTCTTGTCTCTGTTCAGTCTCGCCCCAGAGGCTCGTCCGTACCAGTCCGTCCTGTCCAGAGTCCTGTCGACGGATAAAAGGTCGGTACATAAAATGTTGACGTCGTCCATGTAAAAGACGCACTTGGCGGTCATCCCCCCACTCCCCGGGATACCCACCCCACTGATCCCTTGGTCCCTTCTCAAGACCTGTGCCAGTGGTTCAATACAGGCCACGAACAGAAGGGGAGATAACGGACAGCCCTGACGGACGCCGCAGTGTACTCCCACTGCTTTTGACAGATGCCCATTTACAAGGATTTTGCTGGTGATGTCCCCGTACAGCAGTCCCACCCAAGCTAAGAACCTGTCCGGGAAACCCATTTTTTGCAGTACCTTAAAGAGGTACTGGTGCGAGACCCGATCAAAGGCTTTTTCAAAATCTAAATTTAGGACTACAAGCCGCATGTTTCTGTCTCTCGCATAACAGATGGCATCTCGGATCAGTATCAGGCTGTCCGTGATCTTCCTTCCGGGCACGGCACAGGTTTGGTCCGGGTGGATCACCTCCCCTAAAACAGAAGACATTCTGAGTGTTAAAACCTTGGTAAAAAGTTTACAATCAAAGTTTAAAAGGGTAATCGGTCTCCAGTTTTTCAGGTCCGTCCTGTCGTTTTTCTTGTGTAAAAGAGTCACGATCCCCACTCTAAAACTGTCGGGTAGTCTGTCGAGGTGTTCGAAGTCAGTAAAAACAGTCAGAAGTTCGTCGGCTAAAACATCCCAAAAGGTCAGATAAAACTCCAAAGGGAGGCCGTCCTCCCCCGGTGAGTTACCCCTCTTAAAACGTTTCAGTCCTTGGTCGATTTCTGTCCTCGTCAGGTCTTTTTCCAGGTCGTCTGTATTGGGTAAGGTCTTGTCGATGTATGTTAAAAGGTCCCCCAT
Source organism: Oncorhynchus mykiss (assembly GCF_057628025.1). Taxonomy (NCBI): domain Eukaryota; kingdom Metazoa; phylum Chordata; class Actinopteri; order Salmoniformes; family Salmonidae; genus Oncorhynchus; species Oncorhynchus mykiss. Next base: position 27,500,517 of record NC_143037.1, read on the forward strand.
TGTTCCCTCGCACACATCTTTTACCCCAAACAGTTCCCCATAAAAGTCCTCGACCACTTCCTTTATTCCCTCTGTATCTGTTTTTAAAACCCCGTCCTTGTTTCTCAATCCTGTCATAATCCTACCCTTACTAACTATTTTCTTAAAAAAGTACCTAGTGCACTTCTCCCCTTCTTCTAATTCCCTTTCCTTGCTTCTTAAAATAACCCCCTTGCTTCTCTGTTCTGCTAAAAGTGCCATTTCCTTCTTTACTTCTTTAATTTCTTGGTTAAAATCAAGGCCCTGTTGGCATAGGTTAAAATACCTTTCTAGTCGCTTTTGCAGTCCCACCATGCGTCTATCTTTTTCTCTGCTTTTTTCCTTTCCTATCTCTCTAAAGAAGGTCCTTGTCCTTCCCTTCACCATTTCCCACCACTGTGCTCGCGTGTCAAAGAAGTCCCTGCACAGCACTTGCAATAAAACACTTGACCTGTCTACCTTAAAATCCCCTCCTGCCCCTCTCCTGTCTGCTCTGCTTAAAACACAATTAAAATCCCCACCCACCACTAGAGGATCCCTTCCTAGCATGTGGGACTGCAGGTCCTCTAAAAGTGCACACCGGTCATGTTTATCGTTAAAACCATACACGTTTAGCACGTTAAAATCCCTCCCCATAAAAGTACAGTTGGCTAAAAGAGCACGCCCACCTACCACCACTGTGCTCCCCTTCACCACCACCTGTGGGGTCTTGATTAAAATGGCAACACCGTCGTTCTTGTTAAAATTGGAACCACTCCAAATGGAGGGCCCGTGCCGCCACTTATCCTCCCATTTCCTGTAAGAGGATAAAAAGGGTAGACCACACTCCTGTAGTAAAAACACATCAGAGTTAAACCTTTCTAAAAAGGATAAAACCGACTGTGCTCTTGTTGCTGTCTTTACGCTCCTCACGTTTATAGTGGTGATTTTAAAAGCCATAAAAGGGGTGAGTAAAAACAGTGCTAGAAGAAAGGCCATTGAAAAGTTAAAAGGGGGTTAGTCTTCAGGGACTTTCTCTCTCTCCCTCCGGGGTAAAGGGGTTTGGAAGGGAGAGGAGGTTAAAACAGGACTTAAAAAGGAGACTTGATTGGGGGAGTTGGAGGGGAAGGTTCTGGGTTCTTCCTCCCCCTGGGAGCTCTCCCACTCCACCTTTCCCTTTTTCTCCTCACCCTGTTCGGGGTCAGAGAGCTCCTCAGCGTTTCTTTTACGTAGGGGGAGGTGTTCCTTCAGAATCTCCCCCTCCTCTCCCGTACCTTCTGACACAGTCTCCATGGTGCTTTCCGACACCGACCCTATGATGTCTGACCCACTTGGGGAGCTTTCGCTGAACATCTCTCCGGAGCCGTCTTTCTCGGCCCTTTCTCCTTCAGGGGTCACATTAGTCTGGGGCAGGGGGATTGGGGTGGGGAGGGTTTTGTCCTCTCCTCCCACTTCTTCCACCACTGCACCTTCCGCGCCCTCCACTACAGCCACCACCACCGGCTCCACCACTGTCTCCTCTACCACCACTACCGGCTCCACTACTGCCTCCTCCTCCACCACCGGCTCCTCCACTACCACCTCGGCAACTGCCGTTCCAGCCCTCTGGCGCTCGAAAGCCCGGTCCGCGGCCGCCCACTCCCTCCTTCCAGCCTTGGCCCTGTTGGCCCAGGAGGAGGGGCAGTCGCGGATGAGGTGGGACCGCTCGCCACAGAGGTTGCACGACCTTCCGTTCGTGCACTCCTCGTAGTGGTGGCCCACCTCCCGGCACTTCATGCAGACGACCTTCTGACAGGCGTCTGCAAGGTGGCCATGTTCACCACACTTACGGCACAGCTTGGGCTGGTCCTGGTAGTGAACATGGCCCCTGTTCTCTCCGAGGACTATGGTGGATGGGATGGCTTTCAACCCACCATAGCCCCCAGGGTCCTCCCTTTGCTGGACAGTGACCCTCCAGGCCCCTGTCCAGATCCCATCAAGGTCTTTTACCTGGATCAGGGGACCCTTCACGTTGCAGTACCTGCCCAGCCATACTGCAACGTCGTCCGGCTGTACGGTTTCATTGTACATATGGACAATAACGGTTTTAATGCTATTATCCGTCAGCTTGGTCACCTCAAACATCGCTGTGAGGGACCCCTGGGTGTTCAGGGCGTTCTGGAGTTTCCCCCAGAACTCCCTCAGGAAGCTGGCGTTGGCAAAACTGACATCGAAGCCCTTCCTATAGGGGAGGGCTAAGATGCAGTTTACCTGCGCGGGATGAAAGCCGAGCTCTTTCTGGAGGAATTTTCTGGAGAAATCCAATCGGGATAGCTCCATTATTTTTCCTCCCCTCTCCTTTAGAAGGAGGCGCACTGCATGGTGCCTCCTCATGCCAGCCTGTGCTGCTGACATGATGGAGGCCCACTCCCTTTACAGCCCAACACCAGTGAGAGGGGAGGGGAGGGGGAAGGGAAGGGGAAAGGGGAAGGGAAGGGGAAAGGGACAGGAAGGGGTGTAAAACAGCCAAGGAACTAGCAGGCTCAGCCAGACTGTGCTGAACAGGGCCTACCAGTACCACGGGGCACACAACAAACTATCTAGCACAGCACCAAACTAATCTTATCAACAATGGGAAGGGACACAAGGAGGGATTTTTTTTATTTTTTGTGTGTGTAATTTTTTTAAATAAATTTTCCCCGGAGGGGAAAGGCACGAAGGGGAAGGACAATAATGAACAAAACAAACAAAAACGGGGGGAGGGGGGGTGGGGCGAACTAACAAACAAACAAATTTAGGTAAGGGGAATTAAGGGGATTAACAAAAAGGAACACTGACCAAACACAACACCTGCCAAACTTGAGGGCCGAGAGAGCTAGCAGGCCTCACCAGCAGGCCAGGCCAAGCCAACCAGCTAGCAAGCCTCACCAGTAGGCCAGGCCAAGCCAACCAGCTAGCAAGCCTCACCAGTAGGCCAGGCCAAGCCAACCAGCTAGCAAGCCTCACCAGTAGGCCAGGCCAAGCCAACCAGCTAGCAAGCCTCACCAGTAGGCCAGGCCAAGCCAACCAGCTAGCAAGCCTCACCAGTAGGCCAGGCCAAGCCAACCAGCTAGCAAGCCTCACCAGCAGACCAGGTCAAGCCAACCAGCTAGCAAGCCGGCAGGCCAAAGGTCCCCCAGTTGACAACACAAGACAAGAAACAGAGACAAAAGGCAATTTAGGGGGTGAACTAGCAAGTTCAAGGTGGATGGGAAAATACGGTCAGACAAACACACAACAATGCAATGCCTGCCACGCCTAAAGGGCCAGGAGGCTAGCGTTCCAACAAGCCAGAAAGCCCCTCCGGCTAGCAGGCAACACAAAACTCAAAACAGTAGGAAATAATTGAAGGGGGGGTAGGATACAAGGGGGAGGATAGGTACGAAACAGGACAAACAAGGGGAAATTGAAAATTAAATTAAATAAGAAAGAAAAGGACCAGAGGGCCTTTAAACTCACCCTACAGGTGCTGGTGCACCTGTAGTCCACCACCAGACCCACCACCTAACCCAGGACAAAAATAATAGTGAAACAATACAACAATAATGATTTTAAACAAAAGTAAATAGCACAATCTCCCGGGCGCCCTCCGGCCTGCGATCGCTTCTCTGATCAAGGTTACAGGTATTTGGTGAGTGCACTCACTGTACCTGGGTACACGGTTGTGATCCACAGTATCAACGATGGCTGGCGCATAGCCGTTAAACATTTTCTGGTCATGGTTACCTATATTTTCTTTCAGAAAAATGTGTAAACCTAAACAAAACGCATGTCCCTGTCCTCTTTTTCAAGATGTGGCAGATTTTTGTTTTTAAACAGCCAGAAGACATTTTTAAATTAAGAAATAACCTATTTATTTTTCATTTGTTGTTTCTAAATGGCTGCTGGGTAATTTGATATGCGCCAATTGGTTTGTTAGGAGGCATTGGATGGCTGCGCAGGTTCACAGAGTTGCAAACCAAATGGATAGGTCTAGCTCATTGATTTGTAGATCTGACGCAGTTGCCATCTCCGATTACGAGCCTAGCAAGTATCACGGATTAGTTACGTAGTGCCCACAGAAGGCCACAGGGAGGCGCAAGAGCTATAAACCCATACTGGTTTTTGCCTTAAACCCTAACCCTAGTTATAACCTATTTTAGCCTTAACCCCAATTCTTGGGTAGGGTAGCCTAGAACACTTTAAACTATTTTTGTAATAATATTATGTTAGTAAATACCATTATAGTACTAAATAGCATTTAGATTTAAAAAAAAATCAAACCCTATGCAAGCATTTAGACATTTTTTATATAGTTATTTTATAATATATATTATTGCAAGGCAGAACACTTGATAAACAAGCCACATTTTATTTTTCAAATGTGGTTTGATCTGGGTGTGACCTAGTAACCTATATGGTGAAATTCCAGCAATTGGCTGGGATAGGTGGGGCAGGTTTGAGACTGATCTCAGGAATTAATAAGAAAAATACACTTTCTCAGCTGCTTCACCAATGTCTGTAAATGAATAACTTAAATGCTAAATATTTCCAATATATGGCAGCATTAGACCACGAAGCATCAGTTATAGGCATTGTTTGACATAATATAGCATGCAACCAAAGACTATGTCCCATGATTTTCTAAAATGGTCACTCTTATTACTTTACAGGTAGCTATTTGTCTCATATTAGGCCTGTGTTGCTTTTGGGAGAGCAAAAAAATTGTGACTATAGCAGGTATTGAAACCTGGCCAAATAATCACTAGGCAGGTGCACTAACCTCCACCCTAGTAGATATACATATTAAAAAAGCATATTCAAATAGAAAAGAGAGCTCCTCCGAGTGGCCGCCTCTGAATGTGTGACCAGAAGGAAATTGGCAGACCTGCAACCCTTGGACTGTGTATTGGTTTTGTCACCTGGAGCTGAAAAATAGAGAGATGGAGAGGAAGGGGTGGAAGAGTGCAGTTTAAAGGTTTATCCTTAATAACTGACACAATTCTGCAATGAATACATATTAGAATAATAATACATAGTGACAAATAGTTACTGTATTGTTTAGTGTTTTATTTACTCAAGTAGTTCCCCAAGGAGGGATCGAACCATGTCTCAAAAGCAGCAGAAAAGGTCAAATAAGGTCACCAAAATGTCCGTTACGGGTATACACGACTGGCCGTACACAGTAGGCAGCTGATTGTTCGCGGACCTCCAAAATACCATAGAAGAAGAAGAAACGGATGTAAGCTAAGCGGTTTGAGCTTCCTTGGCAACGTGAGGCTTTTTATAGCTACATTTTGTTAGCATGTCTTCAATAGTGTTGGATTTTCGTGCATAGATCACATGTGAGTAGTTTGTCTCGTTTCCTAGTTTATGCTAGCTATTGTTTTGCGGTGCTAGCAAACGTGATGCAGAAGTAGCTTTGCAACCTATTCAAGCCAAATCGCGTTGCTAGCTAACGTTAGCTATGTTTTTATCTAGCTAACGTTAGCCATGTTTTTATCTAGCTAACGTTAGCCGGTAGAGTTCACACCTGTTAGACAAAAATGTCCACATACCATTTGTATCGCGCAGTGCAGCTAGTTATTGTACTTTCTGCACGTGTGACCCATGCGGCCACAGATGGAGGAGTCAACACAGAGTCTTCAATAACAACGAACAGTCTAAAAACCTATGAGCCTTTCAGTACCACTGACCCGATGTATACCGTTTCAACTGTTGCATTGGATACTTTTGCAACTGCTTCTGCTGAAACTGTCACTCAAGATGGTGTTTCCACGGTAACCACGGACCTGGCTCCATCATCTGAAGCCACCACCGAGCCAGTCATTGAAACTGTCCCACCTCCTGTTGAAACTACTGCCAAAACAAGTCTGATTCCAAAAGGTAGGTTGTCTATTGTCATTGAAAAAATACATTAGTGCACTACAATAGTTTTGAGATTAACCTTTGCTGTCTTGTAGTGTGTTTATGTGATTTGACCCCAGACTTCTGTGATATTGGCTGCTGCTGTGACATTGTGGACTGCGACATCCCTGACTTGAGCTCTGTCTTCAATGGATGTTTAGATGAAGTCATGTAAGTTTATACGCCTGTGCATTTGCCTTTGCGAGGTTCGATCCTCGCATGGGACGCTGCGTTCACCGCCACTGTTCGCTACATTGGTGTCAAGGTGGGATGTACAGTGCATTTGGAAAGTATTCAGACCCCTTCACCTTTTCTACTTTTTGTTACGTTACAGCCTTATTCTAAAATGGATTAAATTGTTTTCCCCCCCTAACCAATCTACACACAATACCCATAATGACAAAGAAAAAACAGGTTTTTAGAAATGTTAATTTTTGAAAAATAAAAACGTAGATACCTAATTTCCATAAGTATTCTGACCCTTTACTCAGTACTTTGTTGAAGCACCTTTGGCAGTGATTACAGCCTTGAGTCTTCTTGGATATGACAACAAGCTTGACACACCTGTATTTGGGGAGTTTCTCCCATTCTTCTCTGCAGATCCTCTCAAGCTCAGTTAGGTTGGATGTGGAGTGTCGCTGCACAACTATTTTCAGGCCTCTCCAGAGATGTTAGATCAGGTTCAAGTCCGGGCTCTGGCTGGGCCACTCAAGGACATCCAGAGACTTGTCCCAAAGCCACTCCTGCGTTGTCTTCGCTGTGCTCTTAGGGTTGTTGTTCTGTTGGAAGGTGAACCTTTGCCCATGCTGAGGTCCTGAGTGCTCTGGAGCAGGTTTTCATCAAGGATCTCTACTTTGCTCTGTTCATCTTTGCCTCGATCCTGACTAGTCTCCCAGTCCCTGCCGCTGAAAAACATCCCCACAGCATTGGTCAGACCCTTAAGGAAAACATTAATGGCTCTCCATCCATCGGCCACGTCTTGCTCTTCATCACCCACAGCTCTATAAACCTTTTCTTCAAGTACACCATGTTCATGGTTGTTCAAAACAAAGGCGAACAACTGTAACCCATCATAAGGATGTAGATTGTGGAGTTCCTTATATCGCTTTAAATGGTCCCACGTCTTCATATACACGCTTCGTGGATGCTTCAAAGTCTTTGACCATTCATCCAACTGTTTTGGAGATGCTGATTTGTGTGATTACTGTCCCTAAGACCTCGTTCGTCACCCCTGTCAAAATCTGTTGACTCAAAGCCAGGAAGTGCTGACCAGATGCTTTAAACCTGATCTGCCTTGCGCAACTCAGCATGAGGGTAGATTGAGGGAATAGAGAGCCCACAGGTAGGGGCCAAGTCTGCCCTTTCCACCCTTGCATCCTGTAATTGTTGAATTTCGGCTTTTAATGTCTCTGTTCACCAAGAGCCCTCAAATTCTCTCTCTCTGCAATGTCCTATCATGAGAATCACAAAGGAATTTATCATGTTTTCTTACTTTGGCTAATACAGTTAAAGACCATTGTGTCTTTGTCAATAAGTTAGACATTATATTTCTCCCCAAGCTTTTTGTATATCAGAAAGATTCCATCTTTGTCAACTATGACATATTTCTTGCCTACGCTCTAATTTGAAATGGTTTTTCATATCACTAGCCAGTTAATTTTATACTTTCCATGTTCACATCCAGAACAGCTGTCCTGCCCTTTTCCAGAGTGGTTCTCTCATTTAAAAAAAATGCATTACATTAACTTCAAAACTATTTATAGTTTTACAACCACTTGAGGACTCTAACCTCCTATATTATAGAACACATTGTTTCTACAGGGTCTGGATACCCCTAAAACGTGAGTTCACTTCAAAAGCTTTACATTACCTTTAAATTGCTACTCAACTAGAAACTCACTTCTATGGAACAAGGTTTCACACCCTTAATCAATTGTGGCTTATTTTAACTGCTAGGGCTTTAACAGAGGATTTGAACCCCTATACATCACATATATGTATCACTCAATGCATACACTTATTTTAACCTGATTTGGTTCTTTTAGATATAGGTCTAGACTCACACAGCAATATCTTAGCAGTATGGAGATTAAGAGCTGACTACCCCGAAGAGGGCTGCGCGCAACCCACTTATCTTTCCCCTGGATCAACACACAGTTGATTTGTTTTTTTTCTTGTTGGTCAAGACCAATTAATCCGGATCACGGCACCATGTGTTAGCTGTTGATGTCATTCTTCAATAACACAGAGCCCAAAGCAAATCAGTGGGTTCAAAATCTATTTATTCAAAGAGAACAAATCAGTTATGCTGGAAAGTAGATGTTTATTCTTCCCTGTCCTCAATGGTTTCTCCACTGAAAAAAAGGAGACAGGATGTAGTTATACCCAAGCCTAGCCTGTGGTTGACCAATTAGAATTCATTGCAGTAAAATTGGGCCAATGGCCAAATACCAAGTATTATGTTTGAGGCTCAATGTATAGACAATTCGGACCAATGAACTTGCCACATGTAGCTATGAGTCCGACTGAAATTCCTCCCGTGTCCCTGACCCATTAATCTTCAGTTCCCCATTACAAAGAAACAACTATTTCTATTGATCATTAATTCCCTATTACAGAAGAGCAACTATTTCCATCGATGGTTAATTCCCTCTTGACCTTTAGTCCTCTGTGTTGTGTATTTATCGTTAAATATTCTTACAATAGCTAAGGGTCTGAATACTTAAGGTATTTCTGTTTATTTTTAATACATTTACAAAAAATCTAAACCTGTTTTCACTTTGTCATTATGGGGTATTGTGTGTAGAGAAATGTTTTAATTTAATCCATTTTAGAATAAGACTAATGTAACAAAATGTTGAAAAAGTAAAGGAGTCTGAATACTTTCCGAATGCACTGTAAAGTGATTTATTTTGTTATGTATTGCTAAAGCACATCAAGGAACATTTGATTTGACCAATTGAATTGTTTGTTTTACAGATATGGTGAATGCATTGAGAGCTGGTTGATATTCAGAGTCAATGTGGATCCTTCATGCGTCACTGTCACAAACAAATTTGTCTGCATTCGACCAGAAGAGGGTAAACACACACGCACACACAAAAACAAAAACATTTTCCTGATGGTGATCCATCCATTCCTTGTCTACAGATAATACTACAGTTTCCCAGATCCTTCCAGCTCTTGCTAATACACCATTGGACTCCTCCTACCACTTTTCTTGGAAGGGATCCGCAACTTATAGTACCCACACCAAAGATTTCTACAGGGTATGTTGAGATGTGGTGTCTGTATAATAATCTTAACCAGCGATTTTAATCATTCAGACAGGCCTAGTAATTTCTCTCTTGTTATTTTGTCGCAGGTTGATGACACAATCATGTCCCATTTCAACAGCTCCTCCATTCGTGGGGTCCTTCGACAGCCTTCACCAGGGGCCGCCACGTCTTCCTGTGTCGACCGTAACCCTGCCAGTAAGATGGCACCTGTTCAGTAACCAAATGTTGTTGAACCTTGCAGATAGACATGCCATGAATAGAGTTGACATGATTCCTTCAACAGTCAGACATTTTTGTTCTAAATAGCATATTTCTATCTGACTGTTGGCCAAAGTTTTGTCCTTCTGAACCGTGTCCCTATACTCTGAATAAAGTATAAATCTTACGCACTGCTGCAGTTGGCTGAAGTGCTGGGTGGTGCTAATAGTCTTGGAAGACCGGGGTCTTGTTCATTTGGCACCAAATGGAAGAAAACTGACTGAAACTGGGATGGTCTACCAGGACTTGTCCAATAAGAGTTGCTCATGTTTGTTTTGACCAGCACTCAAGTAATACTTTTTGTATTGTTCTATATTTCTATTTCTGGTCTCCCCTTGTAGGGTTCCTGAGGTCTATTTCTCTCTCTTGCACCCGCACACTGACTCCCCTATCCTGTGCCACAGACCCCAGTCTCAATGCACAGTCCTACTTCCATGACATCAGCCTGTTCAAGGTTAGTATGTGTGTGCTAAAGTTTTGGATGCATGTGTACAGTATCTCTATAATATAAATATTTTGGGCCTATTGCAACCACTGTTGGCTTCCATATTAACACAAGATAGTCTCTCGTTAAGTGATCAATACACAATACAATCACCCACATAACTGATTTCAATTGCAACCATTATTGGCCACTTGATTACCACTCCCTAAAGCTGATGTCAGTGTTAAACTTTTAGTTCAAAATCTTTGAAGACATTTTCACCCTCTGGTGGGTATTATTGAACCTGCTTATTGAGCAGACCAAGGGTAGATGGAACTATTTGTCAATCATTCCGTACAAGGGTCGTTCCACCTCAAAGCACAAGAAAGACTATTTCGACACCAATCATCTCAGATTGTTCTGAAATCGTTTCTGTGGTTAGTAACATACAATTAGCATTCCTGAAACATTATTTTGTTGAAATATAATTTGATCCCTAAGAAATTAAGCGAATTAATTGCGTGGTAAATAATGCAATCGACTTCAATTACACATTTCTTTGAATGGAGGGATTCACGAATAAATGACATAATATGGAGAAGCAATACTCCAAGATGCAGCTTCATACTACAGTGGTTCCTCCTTTAAAAGTTGCGAGCTTACGGCGTGAGACTTAGAGGTAATTTCTGGTTCAGTATGGTACCCTGCGTCACCACTTCATTGCTCCGGGGGGGGGGGGGGGGGCTGAATGAACACTTATTTTAACTTAATATAATAGATCAATAAAATCAATTTAGCCTCAAATAAATAATGCAAAAACAAAGTGTTGGAGAAGAAAGTTCCTTGCTCAGAACATATGAAAGCTGGTGGTTTCTTTTAACATGTCTTCAATATTCACAGGTAAGAAGTTTTAGGTTGTAGTTATTATAGGACTATTTCTCTCTATACCATTTGACTATTGGATGTTCTTATAGGCACTTTAGTATTGCCAGTGTAACAGTATAGCTTCCGTCCCTCTCCTCGCCCCTACCTGGGCTCGAACCAGAAACACATCGACAACAGCCACCCTCGAAACAGCGTTACTCATCGCTCCACAAAAGCCGCGGCCCTTGCAGAGCAAGGGGAACAACCACTCCAAGTCTCAGAACGAGTGACGTTTGAAACGCTATTAGCGCGCACCGCGCTAACTAGCTAGCCATTTCACATCGGTTACACCAGCCTAATCTTGGGAATTGATAGGCTTGAAGTCATAAACAGCGCAATGCTTGACGCACAACGAAGAGCTGCTGGCAAAACACACGAAAGTGCTGTTTGAATGATTGCTTACAATCCTGCTGCTGCCTACCACCGCTCAGTCAGACTGCTCTATCAAATCATAGACTTAGTTATAACATAATAACACACAGAAGCCGTAGGTCATTAATATGGTCGAATCCGGAAACTATCATCTCGAAAACAAGACGTTTATTCTTTCAGTGAAATACGGAACCGTTCCTTATTTTATCTAACGGGTGACATCCATAAGTCTAAATATTCCTGTACATTGCACAACCTTCAATGTTATGTCATAATTACGTAACATTCTGGCAAATTAGGCGGCCCAAACTGTTGCATATACACTGACTGCATGCAATGAACGCAAGAGAAGTGACACAATTTCACCTGGTTAATATTGCCTGCTAACCTGGATTTATTTTAGCTAAATATGCAGGTTTAAAAATATATACTTCTGTGTATTGATTTTAAGAAAGGCATTGATGTTCATGGTTAGGTACACATTGGAGCAACGATACGCACCGCATCGATTATATGCAACGCAGGACACGCTAGATAAACTAGTAATATCATCAACCATGTGTAGTTAACTAGTGATTATGATTGATTGATTTTTTTTATAAGATAAGTTTAATGCTAGCTAGCAACTTACCTTGGCTTACTGCATTCGCGTAACAGGCAGTCTCCTCGTGGAGTGCAATGAGAGGCAGGTGGTTAGAGCGTTGGACTAGTTAACTGTAACGTTGCAAGGATGAATCCCCCGAGCTGACAAGGTGAATATCTCTCGTTCTGCTCCTGAACGAGGCAGTTAACCCACCGTTCCTAGGCCGTCATTTTCAGGGAAGTTAGGAACCAATATACACAGGCAGTTAGGAAAGCGAAGGCTAGCTTTTTCAAACAGAAATTTGCATCCTGTAGCACAAACTCCAAAAAGTTCTGGGACACTAAAGTCCATGGAGAATAAGAGCACCTCCTATCAGCTGCCCACTGCACTGAGGCTAGGAAACACTGTCACTACCGATAAATCCACGATAATTCAGAATTTCAATAAGCATTTTTCTACGGCTGGCCATGCTTTCCACCTGGCTACCCCTACCCCGATCAACAGCCCTGCACACCCCACAGCAACTTGACCAAGCCTCCCCCTTTTCTCCTTCACCCAAATCCAGATAGGTGATTTTCTGGGAGTTGCAAAATCTGGACCCCTACAAATCAGCTGGGCTAGACAATCTGGTCCCTCTCTTTCTAAAATTATCCACCGCAATTGCTGCAACCTCTACTAGCCTGTTCATCCTCCCTTTCTTTCATATCGTCTGAGATCTCCAAAGATTGGAAAGCTGCTGCGGTCATCCCCCTCTTCAAAGGGGGAGACACTCTAGACCCAAACTGTTAGAAATATGTCTATCTTACCCTGCCTTTAAGGTCTTCAAAAGCCAAGTTAACAAACAGATCACTGATCATTTCGAATCCCACCGTACCTTCTCCGCTATGCAATCGGGTTTTCGAGCTGGTCATGGGTGCACCTCAGCCATGCTCAAGGTCCTAAACTATATCATAACCGCAATTGATAAAATAGAATACTGTGCAGCGTATTCATCGACCTGGCCAAGGCTTTCGACTCTGTCAATCACCACATTCTTATCGGCAGACTCAACAGCCTTGATTTCTCAAATGACTGCCTTGCCTGGTTCACCAACAACTTCTCAGACAGAGTTCAGTGTGTTAAATCGGAGGGCCTGTTGTCTGGACCTCTGGCAGTCGATGTGGGTGCCACAGGGTTAAGTTCTCGGGCCGACCCGTTTCTCTGTATACGTCAATGATGTCGCTCTTGCTGCTGGTGATTCTCTGATCCACCTCTACGCAGACAACACCATTCTGTATACTTCTGGCTCTTCTTTGGACACTGTGCTAACTAACCTCCAGACGAGCTTCGATGCCATACAACTCTCCTTCCTTAGCATCCAACTGCTCTTAAATGCAAGTAAAACTAAATGCATGCTTCAAATGCATGCTTCAACCGATCGCTGCCCGTCCAGCATCACTACTCTGGACGGTTCTGACTTAGAATATGTGGACAAATACCGAGGTGTCTGGTTAGACTGTAAACTCTCCTTCCAGACTCATATTAAGCATCTCCAATCCAAAATGAAGTCTAGGATTGGCTTCCTATTTCGCAACAAAGCATCCTTCACTCATGCTGCCAAACATACCCTCATAAAACTGACCATCCTACCGATCCTCGACTTCGGCGATGTCATTTACAAAATAGCCTCCAACACTCTACTCAGCAAATTGGATGCAGTCTATCACAGTGCCATCTGTGTTGTCACCAAAGCCCCATAAACTACCCACCACTGCGACCTGTATGCTCTCGTTGGCTGGCCCTCGCTTCATATATTCGTCACCAGTCTTTGCTAGGTAAAGCCCCGCCTTATCTTAGCTCACTGGTCACCATAGCAGCACCCACCTGTAGCATGCACTCCAGCAGGTATATTTCATTGGTCACCCCCAAAGCCTATTCCTCCTTTGGCCGCCTTTCCTTATAGTTCTCTGCTGCCAATGACTGGAACAAATTCAAAAAATCACTGAGGCTGGAGACTCATATCTCCCTCACTAACTTTAAGCATCAGCTGTCAGAGCAGCTCACAGATCATTGCACCTGTACATATCCCATCCAACTACCTCATACCCATATTTTTTGGCTCCTTTGCACCCCAGTATCTCTACTTGCACATTCATCTTCTGCACATCTATCACTCCAGTGTTTAATTGCTAAATAGTAATTACTTCGCCACTATGGCCTATTTATTGCCTTACCTCCCTAATCTTACCTCATTTGCACACACTGTATATAGATTTTTTTCTATTGTGTTATTGACTGGAGTTGTTTATTCCTTGTGTAACTCTGTTGTTGTTTGTGTCACTCACGAGACTCCCAGTTACACAACAAATGTTCCTTTTGATCCATAAAGATTATTTTTATATCCAAAATACCGTTTGTTTGTCACGTTATGTTCAGAAATCCATAGGAAAGAGCGGTCACGACAACGCAGACGAAAATTCCAAATAGTTTCCATAATGTCCACAGAAACATGTCAAACGTTTTTTATAATCAATCCTCAGGTTTTTAAAATATATAATCGATAATATATCAACTGCAAATGTCTTTCACAGTAGGAGAGGGAAAAGCAATACCTATCCAAACTCTGTTGCGTGAGCAAAACTCAAGTGACCACTTGACGCGATGTTATCGGTCTGGCTCATTTTTCAAAATAAAAGCCTGAAACTATGTCTGAAGACTGTTGACACCTTGAGGAAGCGATAGGAAAAGGAATCTGGTTCATATCCCTTTAAATCCAGCAAAGGGAGGCTATGGAACATGGAACATGGCTATGGAACATAGAAGCCACTTCCTATTTTGATTTTCCTCAGGGTTTCGCCTGCAATGTCAGTTCTGTTATACTCAGACAATATTTTGACAGTTTTGGAAACTTTAGTGTTTTCTATCCAATACTAATAATAATATCCATATATTAGCAACTGAGACTGAGGAGCTGGCCGTTTACAATGGGCACCTTTTCATCCAAGCTACTCAATACTGCCCCTGCAGCCATATGAAGTTAAGGAGAGGTATATCAATATTTCCATGTCTAAATCGACATTTATAATGAGTATTTCTGTAAAATGATGTGGCCCTCTGCAATATCACCGGATGTTTTTGGAACTAGTGAATGTATATTGAGATTTTTTATATATAAATATGAACTTTATCAAACAAAACATACATGTATTGTGTAACATGAAGTCCCATCTGATGAAGATCAAAGGTTAGTGATTCATTTTCTCTTTATGCTTTTTGTGACTCCTCTCTTTGGCTGGAAAAATGGCTGAATTTGTGGTGACCTAACATAATCGTTTGTGGTGCTTTCGCTGTAAAGCCTATTTGAAATCAGACACTGTGGTGGGATTAACAACAAGATTACCTTTAAAACGGTATAAGATACATGTTTGTTTGAGGAATGTTAATTATGAGATTTCTGTTTTGAATTTGGCGCCCTGCACTTTCACTGGCTGTCATATCGATCCCATTAACGGGATTGCAGCCCTAAGAAGTTTTAATATCTGAATCCTATAAATTAAAATTACCAATTTGGGTGCAATCAATTAGCTTAATTTCTCAGACAAAATGTAAAAATATCCCTGCACTGTCCATATTTTAAAATGTGTAACTAAATCAAGCCAATCATAATTGAGTCATCTTTATCAAATTAAAATGTAGTCTAACAAAGTTATTTCAAATGGCACATTAAGCTATAATTTTCTATTTTACGATTAAATGTTTGAGTGAAATATAGGCCTACTACTTTTTTATAATCTTGTACCTAAATAAGTATTTTACATGCATAAGCCTTTCGGTTTCCGATGCACCTGTCATTTCGTTATTTCATTGGGGGTGGGAATAGGGAACCTAGATGCCAAAAGTTACAGCTGTCTGGTAACAACGTGAGATCAGCTATATCACTGGTTTATTCTTGTGGGTTTTGCATTGCAATCAACCTTATTTTAGTACGCAGGTGTTAATATAATTTTAAGAAAGCCAGCAATAACACAGTACTATGTAAGAAGTTCAGCTTCTTGGTTGCAATTGGCCACATTGATATTGCCTTATCTTTCACTGTGAAAATTCCAGTAATGTTAACACATTCTGCCACAACTAATTGTCATTACAGATTCCAGTCCGTGAGAGTATTCAAATTTTACCAGATAATTTGGTAAGATTGACCACACATTAGAGGGCAAAAACATGTGACTTGTCTCAGGGTTGGATGGCAC
The DNA here is from genome assembly GCF_057628025.1 of Oncorhynchus mykiss. Taxonomy (NCBI): domain Eukaryota; kingdom Metazoa; phylum Chordata; class Actinopteri; order Salmoniformes; family Salmonidae; genus Oncorhynchus; species Oncorhynchus mykiss. The sequence goes on from NC_143037.1 coordinate 27,516,486, forward strand.
TCACTTTCTGTGGCACCATTCTCTTTCCGAAGTGCACTCATTCACTTCCCCTCAGATTTCAAAGCATTGGATTGGTGCGAGTGTGGAGCTGGAGAGCAGTTCCACCTTTTCTTCTTACACAAATTCCATGCTTTCAATATATGCAGTGAACGAGTACATTCTTCGGGGAGAAAGGTGAATGAGTACACAGTTGCTAGTGAAAATCTATATGTGAATCATTTTTAATAAGACTTTAATAAGACCAACTTTGCACAACTCTTAAGGCAACATACAGTGGGGCAAAAAAGTAGTCAACCAACAATTGTGCAAGTTATCCCACTTAAAAAGATTAGAGGCCTGTAATTTTCATCATAGGTACACTTCAACTAAGACAGACAAAATTAGAAATCCAGAAAATCACAATGTAGAATTTTTTAATGAATTTATCTGCAAATTATGGTGGAAAATAAGTATTTGGTCACCTACAAACAAGCTAGATTTCTGGCTCTCACAGACCTGTAACTTCTTTAAGAGGCTCCTCTGTCCTCCACTCGTTAATACACTCGTTGTATTAATGGCACCTGTTTGAACTTGTTATCAGTATAAAAGACACCTGTCCACAACCTCAAACAGTCACACTCCAAACTCCACTATGGCCAAGACCAAAGAGCTGTCAAAGGACACCAGAAACAAAATTGTAGACCTGCACCAGGCTGGGAAGACTGAATCTGCAATAGGTAAGCAGCTTGGTTTGAAGAAATCAACTGTGGGAGCAATTATTAGGAAATGGAAGACATACAAGACCACTGATAATCTCCCTCGATCTGAGGCTCCACGCAAGATCTCACCCGTGGGGTCAAAATGATCACAAGAACGGTGAGCAAAAATCCCAGAACCACACGGGGGGACCTAGTGAATGACCTGCAGAGAGCTGGGACCAAAGTAACAAAGCCTACCATCAGTAACACACTACGCTGCCAGGGACTCAAATCCTGCAGTGCCAGACGTGTCCCCCTGCTTAAGCCAGTACATGTCCAGGCCCTTCTGAAGTTTGCTAGAGATCATTTGGATGATCCAGAAGAAGATTGGGAGAATGTCATATGGTCAGATGAAACCAAAATATAACTTTTTGGTAAACTCAACTCGTCGTGTTTGGAGGACAAAGAAGGCTGAGTTGCATCCAAAGAACACCATACCTACTGTGAAGCATGGGGGTGGAAACATCATGCTTTGGGGCTGTTTTTCTGCAAAGGGACCAGGACAACTGATCCGTGTAAAGGAAAGAACGAATGGGGCCATGTTTCGTGAGATTTTGAGTGAACCTCCTTCCATCAGCAAGGGCATTGAAGATGAACCGTGGCTGGGTCTTTCAGCATGACAATGATCCCAAACACACCGCCCGGGCAACGAAGGAGTGGCTTCGTAAGAAGCATTTCAAGGTCCTGGAGTGGCCGAGCCAGTCTCCATATCTCAACCCCATAGAAAATCTTTGGAGGGAGTTGAAAGTCTGTGTTGCCCAGCAACAGCCCCAAAACATCACTGCTCTAGAGGAGATCTGCATGGAGGAATGGGCCAAAATACCAGCAACAGTGTGTGAAAACCTTGTGAAGACTTACAGAAAACGTTTGACCTCTGTCATTGCCAACAAAGGGTATATAACAAAGTATTGAGATACACTTTTGTTATTGACCAAATACTTATTTTCCACCATAATTTGCAAATAAATTCATTAAAACTCCTACAATGTGATTTTCTGGATTTTTTTTCTCATTTTGTCTGTCATAGTTGAAGTGTACCTATGATAAATTACAGGCCTCTCGTCTTTTTAAGTGGGAGAACTTGCACAATTGGTGGCTGACTAAATACTTTTTTGCCCCACTGTACATTATATTCATTGTTTTTGTCAAAATTGCTCTAGCTCAGTAAAATTGTTTGGGAATCATTGATGGACCACAATATTCAAACCTTTTCTCTGTTTTTCAATCAGATTTTAGTCAAGACTAAAACTGGACCATTCAGGAACACTCAACACCTGTCAGAAAGCCATTCGGGTGTGTCTTTGTCATTACAATTAGTGTAATTGTCCCACTGAAAAATAACTTTATCCCAGGGTTTTCAGAAGACTATGGCGAGTTTCTCTTAACTTTTTATATTCCTTTTGATCCTGACAAACTGCCCAGTTCCTGCCAGTGACAAGCATACCCATAACATGATGCTGCCACCACAGTAACTTGAAATTACAGAGGACCAACAACATTGCAATAACTCCAAATTACTGGCCAGTATGAAAATGTTAAAATAAGGAAGCCTGTGTTAAAAGAAAATCTGTTCCATGGGCCTCCTGAGTGCTTCAGGCGTCACTACAGATCCGGGTCTGATCCCGGGTTGTGTCGCAGCCGGCCGCGACTGGGAGACCCATGAAGCGACGCACAATTGACCCAGCGCCCGGGTTAGGGAAGGGTTGGGCCGATCACAAGTTGTACGGTGTTTCCTCCGATACATTGGTTCGGCTGGTTCCGGGTTAAGCAAACAGTGTGTCAAGAAGCAGTGCGGCATGGCAGGGTCGTGTTTCGAAGAATGCATGGCTCTCGACCTTCGCGTCTCCCGAGTTGCAGCGATGGGACAAGACTAACTACCACTTGGATATCACACAATTGTGAAAAAAAGAACAATCCACTCCAAATCATCCATTGGGTTTGCTATATGGCTGTTAAGTAATACAACACAGCAAAGAAATTACAATTTTTGGCCTAAATTAAAAATTACAGGTTTGGGTCAAATTTAATACAACACACCACAGTGAACCACTCTCTATTTTTAAGTATTGTGGCAGCAGCATCATGTTATGGTTATACTTTTCACCAGGATGGACTGGAAAGCCCAGGTAAAGGATTAGAGAAACATGTCTCGATCTTCTGAAAAACTATCCCAGGGTTAGGTTATTTTTTACATTACACACATTTTAAAGCCAAAGACACACCAGAATAGTCCAGGCTCACTCAGTCCTGACTTAAATTTGCTTGAAAATCTGAGGTTTGAATATTGCTGTCCATCGAAGATTTCCAACCAAATGTATTGAGCTTGAGAAATGTTGACAAAACAGCTGTAATGGCTGCCTATGGTGCTTCCACCAAGTATATGCAATTATGTCATCTATTCATTTGGAATGTGGAGTAGTTTGTGAGATCAGTAGGAAAAAAATGTAAAGCAGCAACATTTTGAAGACTTGAAGACTGCAATCCTTTCACTAGGCATTGTACTTTGGGGAAGGGAGTGAAGTGCATTCTTTGAGGCTAAGGGGAAAGATTTGGACCGCACACACTGACCTCTCATTCTCTTCCTCTGTTAGATCCCAGTCACTCCAGTAGTCGGCCATGGTTGGCCTAAACCGAGAGAACAAAATGGTTCCTGTCTCAATGTGGTGTCAAAGGTTAGAGATTAAACAATCAAGTCTAAAAATAGACATATTTTGACAAAATGACTGAATATCCATTTAATCTTCCTAGCTCACATCTTCTCATTCTTTTCCACATGCAGGTGGACTATCTTATATGGTACACAATTATAGGGGAGATCGCTATGGCAACAGTAAACATGGTCTTGGTAGACACTGACTCAGATACGAATATTTTGCAGAAGCACACTGTCCGTTTCCAGGTAAGCTTTCAATCAATGGTGTATAGAGCAATTTTTGGTTTACAAACATGTTCCAGCAATGTGCATGCATTCTCGCATCAAATAGCCCTTTTGCAGAGTAGCTATACGCTGATGTCGGGACTTTGACAAACTTAAAGGGATACTTTGGGATTTTGGCAATGAGGCCCTTTATCTACTTTGCCAGAGGCAGATGCACTTGTGGATACAATTTTTTTGTCTGCATGCAGTTTGAAGGAAGCTGCTAACTAGCTGGTGCAAGGACGGGAAGTCTATGGGTATCTGCTAGCTTCTAGTTATTGCGCTAACTGATACCCATATACTTCTAGTCATGCGCTAACGCTAGTTAGCATTGGCCCACAAAACTACCTAATGATTGTCAAAATCATTGCCAAAGTAGCCCTTTAACAGTGAATGTGGGTGATGACCATGAAAACACAACTGATGGTTATAGTTATGCATCCAGGAAATATCTGTCTCAGAGTTGGTAAATTCCATTTCAATTCAATCTTGGAATTTCTGTTTACTTCCTGCATTGACTAAATTGAAATGGAATTGACACCTACCCTGTTACAGTGCATTTGGAAAGTATTCAGACCCCTTGACCTTTTCACATTTGTTACCTTACAGCCTTATTCTAAAGTTTTGATTTAAATTGTTTTTTTTCCCCTCAGTCTACCCACAACCCCATAATGACAAAGCAAAAACAGGTTTTTAAAAATATATTTACATACAGTACCAGTCAAAAGTTTGGACACGTACTTAAGGGTTTTTCTTTATTTGGACTATTTTCTACATTGTAGAATAACAGTGAGGACATCAAAACTATGAAATAAGTCATATGGAATCATGTATATACCAAAAAAAGCTGCCTTTGACAGCTTTACACACTCTTGGCATTCTCTCAACCAGCTTCACCAGGAATACTTTTCCAACAGTCTTTAAGGAGTTCCCAAACATGCTGAGCACTTGTTAGCTGCTTTTCCTTCACTCTGCAGTCCAACTCATCCCAAACCATCTCAATTAGGTTGAGGTTGGGTGATTGTGGAGGCCAGGTCATCTGCACTTCATCACTCTCCTTCTTGGTCAAATAGTCCTTACAACCTGGAGGTGTGTTTTGGATCAATCATTGTCTTGTTCAAAAACAAATTATTGTCCCACTAAGCGTGAACCAGATGGGATGGCACCAGCAAATCACTTTTTGGAACCAAAAATCTCACATTTTGACTCATCAAACCAAAGGACAGATTTCCATCGGTCTAATGTCTATTGAGCGTGTTTCTTGGCCCAAGCAAGTCTTTTCTTCGTATTGGTGTTCTTTAGTAGAGGTTTCTTTGCAGCAATTCGAACGTGAAGGCCAGATTCACTCAGTCTCCTCTGAACAGTTGATGTTGAGATGTCTTACTTGAACTCTGAAGCATTTATTTGGGTTGCAATTTGAGGTGCAGTTAACTCTAATGAACTTGTCCTCTGCAGCAAAAGTAACTCTGGGTCTTACTTTCCTGTGGCGGTCCTTATGAGAGTCAGCTTCATCATGGCGCTTAATGGTTTTTGAGATTGCACTTGAAGAAACTTTCAAAGTTTGACATTTTCCAGATCGACTGACCTTCATGTCTTAAGTAATGGACTGTCGTTTCTCTTTGCTTATTTGAGCTGTTATTGCCGTAATATGGTCTTTTACCAAATAGGGCTATCTTCTATATACCACCCCTACCTTGTCACAACACAACTGATTGGCTCAAACGCGTTAAGAAGGAAAGAATTCCACCAATTAACTTTCAATATGGCACACCTGTTAATGAAATTATTTCCAAAAGGTGACTTACCTCATGAAGCAGGTTGAGAGAATTGCCAAGAGTGTGCAAAGCTGTTATCAAGGAAAAGGGTGTCTACTTTGAAGAATCTCAAATATAAATATTTTTATTTGGTTAATACACGATTCCATATGCTATTTCAAAGAAAAACCCTGGAATGAGTAGGTGTCAACTTTTGAATGGTGCTGTAAGTATTCAGCCTTTTACTCAGTACTTTGTTGAAGCACCTGAGACAGTGATTACAGCCTCAAGTCTTCTTGGGTATGACGCTACAAGTTTGGCACAGCTGTATTTGGGGAGTTTCTCATTATTCTCTGCAGATCCTTTAATCTCTGTCAGGTTGGATGGGGAGAGTCGCTGCACAGCTATTTTCTGGTCTCTCCAGAGATGTTTGATCGGGTTCAAGTCTGGGCTCTGGTTGGGCCACTCAAGGACATTCAGAGACTTTTCCTGAAGCCACTCCAGTGTTGTTGTTGCTGTGTGCTTAGGGTCGTTGTCCTGTTGGAAGGTGAACCTTCGCCCAGTCTGAGTTCCTGAGCACTCTGGATCAGATTTTCATCTTTCCCTTGATGCTGACTAGTCTCCCAGTCCCTGCCGTTGAAAAACCATCCCGCCGGCTTGATGCTGCCACCACCATGCTTCCCCGTAGGGATGAGGGATGGTGCCAGATTTCCTCCAGATGTTAAGCTTGGCATTCACGCCAAAGAGTTCAAGCTTGGTTTCAACAGACCAGAGGATCTTGTTTTGTATGGTCCGAGTCCTTTAGGTGCCTTTTTAATGACGAGTGGCTTCCATCTGGCCACTCTGCTATGAGTTCCAGAGTTCCATTGGGTTCTTGGTCACCTCCCTGACCAAGGCCCTACTCCCCCGATTGCTCAGTTTGGCTGGGAGGCCAGCTCTAGGAAGAGTCTTGGTGGTTCCAAACTAATTCCATTTAAGAATGATGGAGGCCACTGTGTTCTTGTGGGCGTTCAATTCTGCAGAAAAGTGTTGGTACCCTTCCCCAGATCTGTGCCTCGACACAATTGTGTCTTGGAGCTGGATGGACAATTCCTTCGACCTCTGCTGGGTTTTTGCTCTGACATGCACTGTCAACTGTGGGACCTTTTTTGTTTAGACAGGTGTGTGCTTTTCCAAATCATGTCCAATCAATTGAATTTACCACAGGTGGACTCCAAGTTGTAGAAACATCTCAAGGATGATCAATGGAAACAGGATGCACCGGAGCTCAATTTCAAGTCTCATAGCAAAGAGTCTGAATACTTAAATAAGGTATGTTTTTATTTTTAATACATTTGCAAACATTTCTAGAAACCTGTTTTCACTTTGTCATTATGGGCTATTGTGTGTAAATTGTTTTCCTCATCAATGTGGGGAAGGGGTCTGAATACTTTCCAAATGCACTGTATCAATGCTATGGTTCAATATTCAAATTTAATTGAAAGTAATCTATTTCTCAGTTATCCACGCCCCCTCCTACTCCTGAACCAACCCCTGTGGTGGGACTAACAATGGGGACTCCTGTGATTGGTCAGTTTGGCGACGCGGTCCAACCTGTATCCTTTGGGAATAGCACACATCATGACATGCAGAACCAATGTTTGTCATATTACTTGTTGATATACAGAGACATGTATGCGACTTTGTTTTAATTTAAAAACTATTCAGAAAAGACACAGAAGATCAGTGAAATCAATGGGCCTACACTACAGTTGCTTTAAAGAATCACAACCGTGACACTATGTACTGAATGTTCTTATTAGGGGTGCTGGCAGCAAAGCTGCAAGAAAACATTTGATGCATTTTTTTCCCCTTCTGATAATTCTTTCACACTTGTTCAATATCGCAATGCACGATGGGTAAAAACAATTATACTTTGGCAATATGGTCTATAGGTGGTGTTGTAATAAGCATTCTAAGGCTCAGGCCCAGTTCCCTGTTTGACGTATAAACACGAAGCTTGGTATATCAGTGTTTCTCATCATAAGGAACAAATTTGAATCACGAGGTCCGCCATGTTGGATTTTTTACAATCCTGGATTTTAAATAAAATCTTAATCTTCTCATGAGCTGTAAATCTGACTCGGAACTCCAAATATACAGTATTTTCACCATGTCAGTCGCTAAAAAAAAATCAATGATAAACGTCAAATGGACAAAATTGAACCTTTCTAAAAAAATAAATATTGTGTTCTGAATGAAACCCTAATAACTAAACTTGAAACTGATTTGAGGGTTTTGTGGTCAGTAGTAGGAAGGTGTATGCTGAAGCAGGTGTTAATCTCAAACATGTAAACGGCATGTAATTCAGTTGCGAATCTCAAACTGTGAGCATTTATGCCAGTGATAAAGACGTCTAAGGGTCAGGTCCACCCATGCAACCACAACACTCGCAACACTTGTTTCATTCGTCCTTTGTTGACATTCACAGTTTTGCTTGGCAGCACTCAAGTTTCAAAGATCTGTAACTATCAAAATGCGGAAATCATCCCCGTATGATGCATTTTGGAAAATAACTTTCTATTTTCCCCAAATATTTGTCTCAATAGGCTAGAATCCTAACTTCACCTCAACATGCATAGAACTTGTTTCGATTTTTTAGAAGGGAGGACGTATAATGCTTCCATGCAACTCTTTAAGCCTGCTCATAGCCACGTTTCATTGCTGCTTGCAGCTATATTTACTTTTCCATTCTTATACTACACTGCACTGGTTTAAACTGGGTGAGGCGTAGTGCCAATATACTGAGATTTCCTGTTCTTTGACTCAGGGTCAGCTAACTCTTCTGGGTGTGTCACTGGGGGGAGAGTGCTCTATTAACCCCAGCAGCCGCATGCCCATCCTTTTCACTCACAACACCATCACAGGCTGTACCTTCAGGTGAGACTACACTACCCATCCATCATGCTCATCCCTTAGTGACAGTGCCCTGTCCACCTGGCTTTTCCATTTGTAGTTTTCTATGCAGTCTGGTCCAAAATTATTGCTGTCTTTTTTTGTTCATCTTTATCAAGGGTACTGGTAATTTTGGACCCGACTGACTGTACATCAGTTACAATCGCATCTGTTGTTGTGGCAACTTGAAACACACGTATTTGTTAATCGTCTTGCTTTTCGAAATTAGCTCATAGTTGCATAGTCACACTACTCAAGTATGAGCTTCTTTCAAGGTACAGAAAGTTATCCCTTTAATACCAAAATATCCCTTTAAAGAAAGTTCCTGAACCTCTTTGCCGCATTTAGTTCATTATTTTCTGTGTCTCTCTCATTCTTTTGTCAATTCTTAGTTCTCCCTCGAGTAACTGCTCTAAGCTGCGCTCCCAGCTCTATAGAGTCCTCCGGGGGGTTGCCACACCCAACCTGGTTGCCATGACTGTGGGGTCACAACCAGACTGGGCAAGAGTCATCACACAGGCATGCTCTGTGACGCCACAGGTGAGTCTGTTAAAAGGATAGTAAACTATCCCTTTAATGTTTTACCTCAGGCAGACTCTTAATTTACGCATTTAAATATTACATTTGGCACATGGCAACGGCACAGCGTGAGTTGAGTAGACAACGATGCTCTTCTTTAAAGGCACAGTTACTTCCAAAATCAACAGTTTGTCGGTGTGTTGATATTCCTCAATGTCAGTGTTAGAAAAATGTACTTCATGTAATTGAGTTTAATATTCTGTGGAATACGAGATGAGTATGACTACAGATGTACAGTGCATTCAGAAAGTATTCAGACCCCTTCACTTATTCCACATTACATTACGGCCTTATTCTAAATTGTATTATATACATTTTTTTCATCAATCTACACACAATACTAAAGCAAAAACAGGTTTAGACATTTTTGCTAAAAAATTATTAAATGCCTTATTTACATGAGTATTCAGAACCTTTGCTATTGAGATCAGGTGCAAACCTGTTTTCAATTGATCATCGTCCACCTGTGGTAAATTCAATTGATTGGACATGATTTAGAAAGAAACATCTGTCTATATTGACAGTGCATGTCAGAGCAAAAACCAAGTCATGAGGTCGAAGGAATTGTCCGTAGAGCTCCGAGAAAGGATTTTGTACAGATTTAGGGAAGGGTACCAAAACATTTCTGAAGCATTGGAAGAACACAGTGGCCTCCAGCATTCTTAAATGGAAGAATAACCACCAAGACTTCCTAGAAGAGCTGGCCACCCAGCCAAACTGAGCAATCGGGTGAGAAGGGCCTTGGTCAGGGAGGTGACCAAGAAACTGATGGGCACTCTGACCAGGTACTCTGTGGAGATGGGAGAACATACCAGAAGGACAACCATCTCTGCAGCACTCCACCAATCAGGCCTTTATGGTAGAGTGGCCAGATGGAAGCCACTCCTCAGTAAAAGGCACCTAAAGACTCTCAGACCATGAGAAACAAAATTCTCTGGTCTTATGAAACCAAGATTGAACTCTTTGGCCTGAATGCCAAGTGTCATGTCTGGAGGAAACATGGCACCATTCCTACGGTGGTGGCAGTATCATGCTGTGAGGATGTTTTTCAGCAGCAGAGACTGGGAGACTAGGCAGGATCAAAGCACAGAGAGATCCTTGATGAAAACCTGCTCCAGAGCTCTCAGGACCTCAGAATGGGGCAAAGATTCACCTTCCAACAGGACAATGACCCTAAGCACACTGCCAAGACAACTACAGGAGTGGTCTCTGAATGTCCTTGAGTGGTCCAGCCAGAGTCCAGATTTGAACCCGATCGAACATCTCTGGAGAGACCTGAAAATAGCTGTGCAGCGACGCTCCCCATCCAACCTGACAGAGCTTGAGGATCTGCAGAGAAGAATGGGAGAAACTCTCCAAATACAGGTGTGCTAAGCTTGTAGTGTCATACCCAAGAAGACTTGAGGCTGTAATCACTGCCAAAGGTGCTTCAACGAAGTACTGAATACTTATGTAAATGTGATATTTACATGTTTTTTATTTTTAATAAATTAGCATTTTTTTTGTTGCTGCTTTTGCTTTGTCTTTTGGGGGTATTGTGTGTAGATTTAGGGGGGGGGGGGGGGGATAATTTAAGCAATTTTAGAATAAGGCTGTAACCTAGCAAAATGTGGAAGTCAAGGGGCCTGAATACTTTCCGAAGGCCCTGTATATAGGGAATACAACCATCCCAGCTCTGCAGATTTTGCTACGAAGAGACAATCATTTGGTACTGTCCATATGTAGCTTGTTTTTGGTCAGAGGTTCAGGAATGGTTGAAGAATTGCAACATTTACCTGGAATTAACTCTGCAAATAGCACTGCTGAGTGATCTGAAAAGTCATTGTCAGTTGATCAATAATATAATACTCTTATCAGAAATGTTTAATTTACAATCTGTAGAAACAATGAAAATAAAACGATTCATAACTTTTGTGAAACATCACGGCAGAGTTAAATTATGGCAAATAGAAATCAAAACTGGAAACTGTTCAGAGATAGGGGAGCTGAAATGTGAGACTAACATGTAAAATATACTGTGTCCATAAAATGTACACTACTGTTCAAAAGTTTGTCACTTAGAAATGTCCTTGTTTTTGAAAGATTTTTTTTTTTTGTCCATTTAAAATGACATCAAATTGATCAGAAGATAGTGTAGTCATTGTTAATGTTGTAAATGACTATTGTAGCTGGAAACGTCTTCATTTTTTAATGGAGAGGCCCATTATCAGCAACCATCACTCCTGTGTTCCAATTGCACGTTGTTAACTAATCCAAGTTTATCATTTTAAAACCCCTTTGCAATTATGTTAGCACAGCTGAAAACAGTTGTTCTGATTTAAAGAGCATCCGAATAGGAGTGGGAGGCCCCGGTGCACAACTGAGCAAGTGGACAAGTACATTAGTGTCTAGTTTGAGAAACAGCCGCCGCAAGTCCTCAACTGGCAGCTTCATTAAATAGTACCCGCAAAACACCAGTCTCGACGTCAACAGTGAAGAGACGACTCCGGGACGCTGGACTTGTAGGCAGACTTGCAAAGAAAAATCCATATCTCAGACTGGCCAATAAAGATTAAGATGGGCAAAATAACACACTGGACAGAGGAACTCTGCCTAGAAGCCAGCATCCCGGAGTCGCCTCTTCACTGTTATTTTGCGGGAACTATTTAATAAAGCTGCCAGTTGAGGCCTTGTTTCGTCTGTTTCTCAAACTAGACACTCTCGAATGTACTTGTCCTCTTGCTCAGTCATGCACCGGGGCCCCCCACTCTTTATTCTGGTTAGAGCCAGTTTGCGCTGTACTGTGAAAGGAGTAGTATACAGCGTTGTACAAGATCTTCAGTTTCTTGGCAATTTCTCGCATGGAATAGCCTTCATTTCTCAGAACAAGAATAGACAGACAAGTTTCAGAAGAATGGTCTTTGTTTCTGGCCATTTTGAGCCTGTAATCAAACCCACAATTACTGATGCTCAAGGTACTCAAGTCTAAATGGAGTGTAACTTTGTGCTGTGCTTCTCCGAGCATGGCCTATGGATCATTTTGATTGATGGGAAATCAGAGATGAGGGGCGACATTGAGCATCGATATATAGCCTAATAAACAACTTATTTTGAAATGAAAATTACATGACCCTCCCCTGGACTAGATTTAAATATTTTTTACAAAAACTAAACCCTCCCCCTTTTGAAGTAAAAAAAATAAAAATTCTGTAAATTTCAAACCATCCCTAAATGGTTACTGCTCTCTGGGATCCTTGAATTGTCCCTAACCTTAACCTTTAAAATTTTAAATGTCAATGGGGTAGGGATGTCCCAATGATCCCGGATAGCAAGGACCATCTCTAAATGGAGCTGCTGACAGATGCAGGCTTGCATCAGGTGAAATGCAGCAGATTAATTAAGTCTGTGAAACCACGAGAGGGAGCGCAACATACACAGAAGATTGTCCCTCAACATCGGGATTTTCTACACGTATAAATGTCTTCTCTCTTCCCTCAGTCTCCGGAGGAGTCGTGTGAGTCCGGGTGTCTCCTCCCCCACTCCCTGTCAGTTCAGGTGCTGTGGGCTCAGACAGGTCTCCTGGCCTTTCCCCAGAACTACATTCTAGGGGCCAAATACCTCTTCCACTGTCAGAAGGTCAAGGTAAGGGTCAAGCATGTCTCCTCTTGCAGTGGGTGAATAGTTTGAGCTCTCTCCATATCTTCTAATCCCCTCAAATTCAAATCTGGACCTCAAATCCAGTTCCACTGCTTTTTTCCCTCCCCATCCCCAGGGACTTATTTTGACCTGGGGATGCCAGGTGGGTGCAATTTAATTATCAGGTAGAAACAGAAAAGCAGCAGTAGTCTGGTCCTCATAGGGTAAGACTTGAATACCCCTGCTCTAGTCCCGGTTAATTTAGTTTAAACTGGTGGGTGTCCTCTGACCTCCTATGCTATTTTAAAGGGATAGTTCACCAATGAAACGTGTCATTTCGGTAAACTATCCCTATAACGTGTGCATAAACCTCAAGGGCTTATTATGTATGATCATTTCTGTAGCTGTGCTGAGCAGATTTTACAGCCAGAAGTGTTGAACTTCTCTGGAACCACATTAATATGATATAGCTGCAGTCTGAGACATGTCACTGCAAAATAAATGACCTGGAATGCCATTGTTTCCCTCTCAACCACCTTCTTCCCCCTGCACACGGTCTTTCTCCTCTTCAGTGTCCCCTCGTCTCGCCTTTCGCTGTGACCACAGAAGTGATGTTTGTTGACACTACAGTCTACCCAGAACCCCCCAGGGGAACGCCACAGCCCAAGTGGAAATTTCCATTTGACTTCTTCTCCAGAGGGATAGGCGAGCTGGATGGACAGACTGTCACCACCAACAGTAGTGACCTCAAAAAGGTCACGTGGGATATAATGTTGGTTGCACTACTACTGTTGTGCTGGTTTCACTAAAATGTTTGTTACAGAACTAGAAATGTTCACTCGATAATCAATTTAGCTTGCATGTTGGATTTTTTTGTTACTGTTTGTGAGGCTGAATAGATGAAATTAGTGAAATTGGGCACAATTGCTTGGTTTGAAATCTCAGGTCATTTTAAATTAAACAGTGATGATTTCCTAAACTACCATAGTTAATTTTTGTACATTTATTTTTTTCTTAGTCATTATTTCACTGAGATATCGGTATGTTGCTTGCACACAGCTGTCCCTTTCCCCCCTCTTTTTGGCTCGATCGGTTTCTGTGCTCTGTGTGTCTGTTCCTCTGCCCGGTCCTGAGGACATAGTTGAGAAGGTGGATGATCCCAGCAGGCGTCATGCCTGGTAGACGGGTAGCAGCGCCCAGCTAATTTACAAAGACAAGACAAGTGTCACAAAAACATCAATCATTTTACAAATAATGTATTATCATGACTATTTAAGCACAGGGCAGCTCAACGTTTGGTAGATAGAGCTTTGTTAGCTTTCATCAAGGAACACTCCTTTGAAGCTATAGGCCCACATACAGTACCAGTCAAAAGTTTGGACACACCTACTCATTCCATGGTTTTTCTTTATTACTATTTTCTACATTGTAGAATAATAGTGAAGACAAACTATGATATCATGTAGTAACCAAAAAAAAGTGTTAAATATAAAATATATTTAGTTTTGTTTGAGATTCTTCAAAGTAGCCTCCCTTTGCCTTGATGACAGCTTTGCACACGCTTGGTATTCTTTCAACGAGCTTTCAGCGAGCTTCATGCCTCGTTAAAATGATAATTTCATTAGAGTTAACTGTGCCTCAGATTCCAGCCCAAATAAATGCTTCAGAGTTGGCGCCGGAGGGTAGGGCTACCATCTTATCGGCTCTTAACCAACCATGCTATTTTGTTTGTCTTTAAGCGTTGTTCGTAACTTATTTTGTACATACTGTTGCTGCTTCTGGACATCAGAACTGGGATTACTCACCTCAACTTGGACGAGGAGTTCAATGAGTCGTATATACTACAGACACCCGACCTGGCCCAGATCTCTATGATTCCCGGTAAAAGGAAACGTAGGTTTCGCGGAAAGAGATCGGGATGCCTTGTGAGGATCAGTGGCTAATCTGCCCTTGCATACCGTTCTGCTAGCTAACATTCAATTGCTGGAAAATAAATGGGACAACCTGAAAGCACGTATATCCTACCAACGGGACATTAAAAACATATCTTATGTTTCGCTGAACGACGACATTAAGAAAATACAGCCTGCGGATTATACACTATCAGCAGCCTCTGGTAAGACATGGGGCAGGGGCCTATGCATTTATGTAAACGGCTGGTGCACGATATCTAAGGAAGTCTCAAGGTTTTGCTCACCTGAGGCAGAGTATCATGATAAGCTGTAGACCACACTATCTACCTAGAGTTTTATGCTGTATTTTTCGTAGCTGTCTACATACCACCACAGAACGATGCTAGCACTAAAACCACACTCGAGCTGTATTCCGCCAAAAGCAAACCGGAAAACGCTCATCCAGAGAAGGCGCTCGTAGTGGCCGGGGACTTTAATGCAGGGAAACTTAAATCAGCATGTTAACTGTGCAACCAGAGGGGAAAAAAATTCTAGACCACTTTTACTCCACACACAGACGTGTACAAATCTCTCCCTCGCCCTCCATTTGGCAAATCTGACCATGATTCTATCCTCCTGATTCCTGCTTACAAGCAAAAATTAAAGCAGGAAGCACCAGTGACTAGTCTATAAAAAAGTGGTACGATGAAGCAGATGCTAAACTACAGGACTGTATTGCTAGCACAGACTGGAATATGTATCGTCTTTCTTCCGATGGCATTGGAGTACACCACATCAGTCACTGGCTTTATCAATAAGTGCATAGAGGACGTCATCCCCACAGTGACCGTACGTACATACCCCAACCAGAAGCTATGGATTACAGCTAAAGGGTAGCGCTGCCGCTTTCAAGGAGCGTCACTAACCTGGAAGCTTATAAGAAATCCTGCTATGCCCTCCGACAAATTATCAAACAGGTAAAGCGTCAATACAGGAATAAGATCAAATCGTGCTCCGACACTCGTTGGATGTAGCAGGTCTTGCAAACTATTACGACTACAAAGTGAAGCACAGCCGAGAGCTGCCCAGTGACACGAGCCTACCAGACAAGCTAAATAACTTCTATGCTCGCTTCGAGTAAAGTAACACTGAAACTTACATGAGAGGATCAGCTGTTCCAGACAACTGTGTAATCACGCTCTTCGCAGCCGATGTGAGTAAGACCTTTAAACAGGTCAACATTCACAAGGCCGCAGGGCCAGACGGATTACCAGGACGTGTACTCCGAGCATGCGCTGACCAACTGGCAAGTGTCTTCACTAACATTTTCAACATGTCCCTGATTAAGGCTGTAATACCAACATGTTTCAAGCAGACCACCATAGTCCCTGTGCCCAAGAACACTAAGGTAACCTGCCTAAATGACTACCGACTCGTAGCACTCACGTCTGTAGCCATGAAATGCTTTGAAAGGCTGGTCATGGCACACATCAACACCATTATCCCAGAAACCCTAGATCTGCCCAATTTGCATACTGCACCAACAAATCCACAGATGATGCCATCTGTATTGCACTCCACACTGCCCTTTCCCACCTAGACAAAAGGAACACCTATGTGAGAATGCTATTCATTGACTACAGCTCAGCGTTCAACACCATAGTGCCCTCTAAACTCATCACTAAGCTAAAGACCCTGGGACTAAACACCTCCCTCTGCAACTGGACCCTGGACTTCCTGACGGGCCGCCCCCAGGTGGTAAGGGTAGGTAACAACACATCCGCCACGCTGATCCTCAACACGGGGGTCCCTCAGGGCTGCGTGCTCAGTCCCCTCCCGTACTCCCTGTTCACTCATGACTGCACGGCCAGGCACAACTCCAACACCATCATTAAGTTTGCTGATGACAACGATGGTAGGCCTGATCACCGACAACGATGAGTTCAGAGACCTGACCGTGTGGTGCCAGAATAACAACCTATCCCTCAACGTGATCAAGAAAAATGAGATGATTGTGGACTACAGGAAAAGGAGGACCGAGCACGCCCCCATTCTCATTGATGGGGCTGTAGTGGAGCAGGTTGAGAGCCTTGGCTCCTTGGCATCCACATCACCAACAAACTAACATGGTCCAAGCACACCAAGACAGTCGTGAAGTGGGCACAACAAAATTCCCCCTCCCCCTCCCCCTCCCCTATTCCCCCTCAGGAGACTGAAAAGATGTGTTACGGTTCCTCAGATCCTCAAAAGATTTTACAGCTGCACCATCGAGAGCATCCTGACATTGACTCTGTGCCGGTACCCCCTGTATATATAGTCTCGCTATTGTTATTTACTGTTGCTCTTTAATTATTTGTTATTCTTATTACAATTATTTTTGTTTGTGGTATTTTCTTAAAACCGCATTGTTGGTTAAGGGCTTGTAAGGTGAATGAATACCTGTTGTATTCGGCACATGTGACAAATAAAATTTGTAGTAGCAGACATCAACATCAACTGTTCAGAGGAGACTTCGTGAATCAGGCCTTCATGGTCGAATTGCTGCGAAGAAACCACTTCTAAAGGACACCAATAATAAGAATAGACTTGCTTGGGCCAAGAAACACAAGCAATGGACATTAGACCAGTGGAAATGTGTCCTTTGGTCTGATGAATCCAAATTGGAGATTTTGGGTTCCAACCGCCGTGTTGTGAGACACAGAGTAGGAGAACGGATGATCTCCGCATGTGTGGTTCCCACTGTAAAGCACAGAGGAGGAGGTAGGATGGTGTGGGGTTGCTTTGCTGGTGACACCGTCTGTGATTCATTTCGAATTTAAGGTACACTTAAACACCATGACTACCACAGCATTCTGCAGCGATACACCATCCCGTCTGGTTTGCACTTAGTGGGATGATCGTTTGTTTTTCAACAGGACAATGCAACACACCTCCAGGCTATGTAAGGGCTATTTGAACAAGTGCCACATCAGATGACCTGGCCTCCACAACCACCTGACCTCAACTTAATTGAGGTAGTTTGGGATTAGTTAGACCGCAGAGTGAAGGAAAAGCAGCCAGCAAGTGCTCAGCATATGTGGGAACTATTTCAAGACTGTTAGGTGAAGCTGTTTGAGGGAATGCCAAGCGTGTGCAAAGCTGTAATCAAAGTAAACGGTGGCTACTTTGAAGAATCTAAAATATATTTTGATTTGTTTAACACTGTTTTTGGTTAATACATGATCCCATATGTGTTATTTCATAGTTTTGATGTCTTCACTATTATTCTACAATGTAGAAAATTGTAAAAAATGAAGAAACCCTTGAATGAGTAGGTGTGTCCAAACTTGACTGGCACTGTAGTCTTAAGAGTTTGGACACCTCATTTAGCAGATGAAGATTTGGATAACCACTGGGATTCCTATGAAGGGTGTTAGATCTATTTACTATACTGTGGTAGTGTAACATGTAACATTATATAAGGCCTCTTACACAACACCTAGGCTGTGTCCGGAATCGGTCTTGCTTACCACTTACTAAAACTACATACTATTTAGAATGCATTGTTTAGATAAAAATGTAGGCTGTAAGCAACAAGTAACAACATACTAGGCTCACCCACACTGAGAATGTCTCATCGAATGCGCAATTGCTATTTTTCCAGTAATTTCATCATTTTGGTACAGCTGATTATCAGCTGTTGTCAAACACATGGGTCACACTTTTTATTTTCGCATACCCAAACAACCTATTTAGGACGCAAGTATGAGTGTCCGGACACGGGCGTACATCACACTCGGTCAGTTATGTTTTTTGTCATAAAAAAATTACTAGCGTAGCTAAGTTTCCATCCAATTGGCGACAGATTTATGAAAATATTCTAAAATCCCCATAAAGAAAATATGCCCATTTTCCCACCAAACGAACTTATTGCGGATAGAAATCTGTGTGCGATGACGTAGTGCACATAAAATTTCATTTTTCGCTTAAGTTTTCATGTACCGAATTTGTTTCCATCCCATTTTCAACTACTGATAATTTTGTCACAAACTGTTGTGTTAAATAGCAAATGTACCTCCTCTGGTCTTGGCACGTGTGCTCCAGCCAACAGCTGGCAGATACAGTGCGGATAGGCTAGTCTAGATGATGAGAATATTTATTTGTCAAACCGCAGTTAAGCATTGATCATGTCATCAGAATAAGACCCTCGATATTTATTGGAAAGGAGCATCAAGCTCATCACAGTGCACTTTCAACACCCTACTCTTGTCTTATCTATGCATAGTCACTTTACCGCTACCTACATGTGCACATTACCTCAACTAACCCGTACCCCTGCACATTGACTCGGTACCGATTTGTATATACTCTTATTATTTTTTTGTTACTATTTTTCCTTTAGTTTATTTCACACTTTTTCCCTTTATTTTTTAAACTCTGCATTGATGGTTAAGGGCTTGTAAATATGCATTTCACGGTAAGGTCAACCAACACCTGTTGGATTCAGCACATGTAACAAATACAATTTTGTGTTTCCACCACCATTTCTAGCATACTTCATTTTACTGACTTAGAAAATATCCCAGTTTGTCGATCAAACACATTATCTGTCGGTATTTATAACATTTTACCGAAACTTCCTGTTTCCATCAGTTGTCATAATTATATATTTTATCAATATGACTTTACTCGCATAAACTGTGGAAATGTGGTTTATGTTGTAGTTTTACTGAGACTCACAGTGTTGGGCCTGACTCGGTCCAGTATCTCTCTGACCTCATGAGAGAGGGACACTGGTAAGGAGAGGTAGTCCATGTCAGAGGGGAGAGACAGACTTTCCTCGCTCCGTATTCTCTCCATCTCTCGACTCTGCTTCTCGCAGTGGGGTCTGTACACAGCTGAAAGCCACAAAGCACAGGGTTCAGTACGTTTTAAGGTAAACTTTAAGACTAAACTGAGTGCGTGTCTGAAATGACAGTCTATTCCCTATATTGTGCACTACCTTTGACCAGAGCCACAAAAGTAGTGCACTATGTAGGAAATCGACTGCCATTTCAGACGCAGACTGATTGAGACTTAAAAAGAGCCTTTACCTTCAATCTTGAGTCGTTGTGAGTACTCAAAATATTGTGAAAGGCACTCTGGGAAGGCGGAGGCCAACATTTCAAAGGACACATCTTTGTATTGCAACAGATCCAAACCACTGAGAGAGAAAGATACATGGTATAGTAAAGTTGATGAGCAGACTATATACACACCTCTGCTTGAGAAAATAGAAAATAATTTTGAAAATGTAGTAAGACATAACGCATTCACTTTCTCATAGGTTGCAGTGTTGTTAGTCTGTTTCAGAATGAGGAGTCACTATCTTTTTGACAACCTGTGTGTGTACATAAATACCAGATACGGATGTTTTAAGGATACTGTTCCCATACATAGAACAATAGAAAGTCAGGGCTATATTCAGTAGGCAAACCTTGTTGAATGTTGCAGAGACATTTCCTGAATAGAGCTGATATGATTTCTTATTCTACATGTCATACAGTGCATTTGGAAAGTATTCAGACCCCTTGATTTGTTACGTTACAACCTTATTCTAAAATTTACTAAATAAAAAATCCTAAATCTACACACAATAGCCCATAATGACAAAGTGAAAACAGGTTTTTAGACATTTTTGCAGATTTATTGCAAATACCTTTTTTACATAAGTATTCGCACCCTTTTCTATGAGACTCAAAATTGAGGTCAGGTGCATCCTGTTTCCATTGATCATCCTTGATGTTTCTACAACTTGGACTCCACCTGTGGTAAATTCAATAGAGTGGACATGATTTGGAAAGGAACACACCTGTCTATATAAGGTCCCACAGTTGACAGTGCATGTTAGAGCAAAAACTAAGCCATGAGGTCAGAGGAATTGTCCATAGAGTTCCGAGACAGGAGTGTGTCCAGGCACAGATCTGAGGAAGGGTACCAAAAAATGTCTGCAGCATTGAAGGTCCAACAACAACACAGTGGCCTCCAGCATTCCGAAATGGAAGTGTGGAACCAACAAGACTCTTCCTAGAGCTGGCCGCCCGGCCAAACTGAGCAATCGGGGAAGAAGAGCCTTGGTCAGGGAGGTGACCAAGAACCCGATGGTCACTCTGACAGAGCTCCAGAGTTACTCTGTGGAGATGGGAGAACCTTCCAGAAGGACAACCATCTCTGCAGCACTCCACCAATCAGGCCTTTATGGCAGAGCGGCCAGACTGAAGCCCCTCCTCAGTAAAAGGCACATGACAGCCCGCTTGGATTTTGCCAAAAGGCACCTAAAGGACTCTCAGACAATGAGAAACAAGATTCTCTGGTCTGATGAAACCAATATTGAACTCTTTGGCCTGGATGCCAAGTGTCACGTCTGGAGGAAACCTATGGTGAAGCATGGTGGTGGCAGCATCATGCTGTGGGGATATTTTTCAGTGGAAGGGACTGGGAGACTAGTAAGAATTGAGGAAAAGATGAATGGAGAAAAGTAGAGAGATCCTTGATGAAAAACTGTTCCAGAGCTCTCAGGACTTTAGACTGGGGCAAAGGTTCACTTTCCAACAGAACAACGACCCTAAGCACACAGCCAAGACAATGCAGGAGTGGTTCCGGAACAAGTCTTTGAATATCCCTGAGTGGCCCAGCCAGAGCCTGAAAATATCTGTGCAGCGACGCTCCACATCCAACCTGACAGAGCTTGACAGGATCTGCAGAGAAGATTGGGAGAAACTCCCCAAATACAGGTGTGTCAAGCTTGTAGCGTCATACCCAAGAAGACTCAATGCTGTACTCCCTGCCAAAGCTGCTTCAACATAGTACTGAGTAAAAGGTCTGAATACTTATGTAAATAGTTTTTTTTCCCTCCATTTTAATATAATTTTTTTTTACCTGTTATTGCTTTCATTATTGGGTATTGTGTGTAGCTTGATGAGGGGAAAAATATATATATTTAGTCCATTTTAGAATATGGCTGTAATGTAACAAAATGTGGAAAAAGTCAAGGGGTCTGAATACACCGTATATGTCTATTCTAAACGTCCAACATTGTTTTCTGCTGAGCGCATCCCAGTAAATGCATGCTGAACCACCCACCGCTGAACCACTTCCCACTCACTTTAAGGTGGTGCTCTTGTTCTCACTCAGGCTGATGTTGCCCAGCTTCTCTCTCCAGCGGGTGGAGGATAGCACCACAGACTGCAGGGCCATCAGGGCTTCCTGGAGGCCGTCCCTCACACTTACCGCTTTCTTGTATCGCCGCAAAGTCACGCAGCCCACCTCCTCAAACCCTTGCAGACCGGGTCAAAGGTCAAAATATTATTCATCCACAAAGTCTGACATGTAATTTTGAGATTGACTACATTGCAGTTGGTGACTGCAGACGGACTATTATTTGTATCAGTAAGATTGCTCAGTCTGATCAGTCGAACATGGCCAGAGATGCAATATATCTTAGAATTCCTCCAGTTGGCTAATGACCGTAGTCATTTTCTAATCTTATAAACCTATGCGGCCAATTACAATGTGCACTTTGTTAACAATATTAAGCTCAAAGCTGCTGGATTTCCTGTCAGTGACTCATGCTTGACCTCATAACTGAACACAGCCAATAATACACTCTGTTCATGTATCACTACATTACCCGGGGCCCTATGTAAGCCAAAATAAGTGCACCCAGTAGTTGGGGACTGTCAGACACACACATTATGATACCTCTGGGGGTGAGACGGAGATCTGCGTTGTCGGGCCTGAGGTATGTTCTGAACTCGGCGCGGCTGGTGAACATGCGGTAAGGTTCTGTCACCCCTCGGCCCACCAAGTCATCGATCAGCACCCCGATGTAGCTCTGGGTACGAGACAATGCAATGGGGGGCAGGGAGAGGGCCGTCCGACCTGCATTCACCCCCGCCCACAAGCCCTGGAGAGAAAGGGGTTTGTTGTAGCATATATTGTAGGGTCCTGTGGTGGGTCAGTTGGTAAAAAAAGTGTGACAAACGGCCAGTAGCATTGCCAAGGTTGAGAGTTTAAGTCCCACAGTGATCATACAAAAAATGTATACATTCACTGTACCGTTAGTCGCTTTGGATAAGCACGTCTGCTAAATGACTAAAAATGTTAAACATGTAAAATGGCTATTCTGCTACCAGCCTTCAGTCCAAGAGTGCTGCCCGTTTTCTTTTCTGATAGTAAGGTGAACAATTAATGTCACTGTTTGTTGGCCAGAGAGTCCACACACCTGGGTTGTGTTTACTAGGCACCAAAAGAAAACAGACTAAAATAGGGAGGGACTACCTGTACTTGCCCAAAAAAGAAATGCACATTTTAGTTTCAAAACATTTTCCCTTACGTGCCCTAACAACACGACCCAGGTGTCCCAGTTCCCAGATTAACCCCTACTTGTGCGGCTGCTTCCTCGTAGCCCGTGGTGCCGTTGATTTGACCCGCGAGGAAGAGCCCCTGCGTGCTCTTCACCTGCAGAGACGGGGTCAGCTGGGTGGGGCACACAAAGTCATACTGCACCCCGTAACCTGGAATTCAGAGAGATAGGGAGGTTATAATCGGCCTGTTTGAGGAAATCAGTTTTAGCAAGGTGCGACGCAGAATCGCTAATCTTCATAACTTTAGTTATTTGGGATGAAAGGTAATTTGTAGATCAGTGGTTAAGCGCAGTCCAACTAGTGTAGTCTCTCCAAAACAACCGCAATGACACACCTCGGAGAGTGCTAATGTAGATGTAGGCAGCGAACTAAAACGTGTTTAGGTCAATCAAGCTTGATGATAACTGTAACTTGATCTAACAAAACAACTACAACAGTTGAGCTGAACAGGTGCACTTAAATCTGATCGAAAGTTTAGCAGTTAGAGTTAACTTCTGGATTCCTCCTCAGACTTGAAAGAACTGGATGCGTGGAAGTAAAATGGCAAAAATCCTACTTAGCATACAAGAAGGCTAGCAAGGTGGAGCTATTACTATATAGTTAACGCCCATCCAATTCTTTCAGATCTAGAAAGGTGCATAAACGGTCAAGGGGTACGGGATAGGTTGACCTGAGATTCTGCATACCATTTTTCTGCCTGCACTCCTCCCTCTCACTCATTGGAAGTGAACAAGTGCACACTTTGGGAGAAAGGACAGATTATTGGGACCCAGAGTGGGTGTCTGTATTTTGGGCTGCATACCAGGAGCGCGGATCTCGGCTCGGTGCAAGGCAGGGATCTCCCTAAGGAGGCGGAGCTGCAGGTCAGGGGGCATGGTCATGGACAAGCCCTGGGGGTACAACAGGTCAGAGGTCAAACCTTCCGGCTCCAGCCACACCTGGTGCCGTCGCCCCGGAAACCGCAGCACCCGCGACTCGATGGAGGGACAGTATCTAAGAGAGGAGGAAAGACAAAATGCAGTTTGTAAAGTAATGTGTACACAGTTTACTGTGTGTGTGGGTGAGTGTGTGTCTCTGTCTGCGTGTGCATGTACCTGGGACCTTTGGTGTCCTGCTGTATGTGACAGTTGAGGTGGACACTCTCCCTGACCACTCTCTCCACTCCAGGTGTGGTGTGGGTCAGATAGCAGGGGAGCTGCTCTTCTGGCTACAGGGCACAGCATGTTAGAATCACAGCCAGTTTCTAGAGAATTTAAGGTGTATTATGCAACATTTTGTTTATAATTTTGTTTAGACCAGTGGTTTTTAAAGAATAAGATTTAGAAATACCTGAAATCACTTTGTACTACTTCTTTACCTTCGAATTAACCCAAAAACAATATTTGCCGGGTGTAAAGTTATGTTGGCATATTGGCAGTTGTAGTCTTTCTTTGTAGTTTTTACCTTGCAGCGGGTGTGGGTGTTGAGAAAACTGAAGGGAGTGGGCTGTTTGTCCGGGGCTTGGAGCTGAGCCAAGGACAGATCCACGGACTCCTTCACTATCCGAGGGGGTGTGCCAGTCCTCAGCCGACCCACCCTCAACCCCAATGTCTCTTTCAGTGTGTATGAAAGTCCGGCACATGATTGAGCATCCCCCATCCTCCCCCCGGGAGAGGTGGTTTGGCCCATGAAGAGGGAGCCGGACAGGAAAGTGCCAGTGGTAAGTACCACTGAGCTGGACAAGATGGGGTGGCTTCCATCGACTAAGAGGAGAGAATAGAGAGAACATGTCCTAAAGGAACATTTGAAACGTAGCATCCTTAAGTATAAGCTGCTATAATATTCAGGGTTTGTGCTCTCTTGGTGTGAAAAGCCCAGACCCAGACCTTGTAAATAATGTATGTAGACATTATTATACTTCTAGAGACAGGGAGTCGAATAGATTTACAAACATCCTCTCCAAACAATTACAGGGAGTTTACTGTATCTTCAGTGAAACATCCACATGTAAATTGTGGCTGAGATTCAGGAGGGATTATAATATGGTTTAAATAAGATCTTTCAAATTATATCACAGCCGGAGAATATAAATACATAAAGAAAGAAAATTCAGATTGAGACATTGACGTGTGCAATGTACAGTGTATAAAACATTAGGAACGTTCCATGATAGACTGACCAGGTAAATCCAGGTGAAAGCTGTGATCCCTTATTGATGTCACATGTAAAATCCACTTTAAGTGTAGATGAAGGGGAGGAGACAGGTTAAAGAAGGATTTTTAAGTCTTGAGACATGGATTGTGTATGTGTGCCATTCAGAGAGTGAATGGGCAAGACAAAATATTTAAGTGCCTTTGAACGGGGTATGGTAGTAGGTGCCAGGCGCACCGGTGTGAGTGTGTCAAGAACTGCAACGCTGCTGGGTTTCATGTTAAACAGTTTCCCGTGTGCATCAAGAATGGTCCACCACCCAAAGGACATGCAGCCAACTTGGTCAACTGTGGGAAGCATTGGAGTCAACATAGGCCAGCATCCCTGTGGAACGCTTGACACCTTGTAGAGTCCATGGCCCAACGAATTGAGGCTGTTCTGAGGGCAAAAGGTGTGCAACTCAATATTAGGAAGGTGTTCCTAATGTTTTGTACACTCAGTGTATATGCCCCATCTGACTCTTCATATTTTTATTTTAAAAAAACCATTTATAGATTCAGATATAACAAAAGCAGTACAACCTCAACCCCTCATTCGCCCATCCATACCCTCCACATTCTCCCACCCACCCACCAAGGCATCTATAAAAGTAAGTTAAATAGGAAAGAAACAAACAGTATTAGAAACAAAAACAATGGGAAAAAAGTTATATACAAATTATCATCAGCACAAAATGGCCACTAGAACAGACAAAACTGCTTACCAAACTACGCAAATTACACTAAGTAAAAGGCAGGCTCTCCACGTATTGTATTAATGGGGACCAGGTTTAGTCAAACTTTTGTCGGGACCCATGCAGAGTGTACCTAACCTAGCCTTATATGGACTTCCTGCCCCTGGAGAACAGAACGGACAATGAGAACAGATTGTGGACTGGTTGCTGAATTCCCCTCTTTCCCACAGTGTGCCAATCTCCCTAATAAATTCCTCATTTGTATTCTAGTTGTGCTTCGTGTGCGTGTTTGGTTATTGAACTTGGTGACGTGGAAACCCCACCCCTTGAGCCTGCTACACTAGGTAGTACAGGCATCTTAACAGAATTAACGCAACCTGTTAATGAAATGGGAAGAGACGAAATCCTGCTTAGTGCGCTCCAGGAGTGTTTTGAAGTTGTTTAAACAGAGCCTTAAATGAGTGTGTGACCTTTATCCCCAAATAAGTAAAGACCTGATGCTCCACCTTAAATGGGAAGTTGGCATTCCCAATACCTTCTGCTAACTGATTAATGGGGAGGATCACACTTTTGTTAGATTTAACTTATAACTAGAAAATGTGCCAAAATCTTGTAGCATGTCCATGAGTATAAAAGAAGATCGTCTGCATATAAGGACATCTTGTGAGTTATGTTGCCCCTTAATATTCCCTTGAGCAAGATGCTCAATAGCCATATCAAATAGGAAAGGGGATAAACAGAAACCCTGCCTGGCACCCCTGTGGAGAGGGAAGTAGCTGGAGGTAACATTGTTGGTGCGAACAGAAGCCACTGGGGACGAGTACAAAATCTTAATCCAGGAAAGGAATGACGGGCCAAACCCAAATCTCTCTAGTACTGTAAATAGATATTCCCACTCAACCCGGTCGAAAGCCTTTTCAGCATCAAGAGGGATGATGATCTCTGAGTGGGCAGAATAAAGAACATTAAATATTATTATAGAAAGATTACCTACCTGAGATAACTGACCAAACCAGATTTATTAGGCATCACTGTCTCTAAATGGCAGGAGAGGACCTAAGTGAGAATTTTATAATTGCAGCACAAAAGGATTATAGGGCGGTATGAGCCACAGTCTAGGGGATTCGTCTTTTTTAAGCAAAACCAAAATAGTCGCCTGGGTAAGTGTCTGTGGCAGTTGTGTGGTGCCAGCTCCTATTAGTTTTATTGAGCTCTGTGGCACCAACTCACCTTCCGAACGTTCTTTCCCCAGCTTATTGTTCAACGTCACAATGCCTCATTCGCTATTATTGGCAATGAGACCTGCTCACGTTATTCTATAGTTAAAATGTAAACAAAAATAATATTGGAACTCTGCGGTCTTCCCATTGTTTACTCCACAAAAGCAGTGGCTTTTGCAGAGCAAGGGGAACAACTACTTCAAGGTCTCAGAGAGTGACATCAGCGATTGAAACGCTATTACCGCGCACCCCGCTAACTAGCCAGCCATTTCTCACCGGGTCCACATAGGCTTCATTAATGCCATTCAGACTTGAAGCTGATACAACAACTATGATAGCTGAGGTTCATAGATTGGTATGAATAGTAGTTCAGAACCTAATGTTTTAGGGTCCATACACAGATCGGCTACATACTGTAGCTAGCTACACATCCATAGGCATACAGTTATTTTTATCCTCCACTACACAATATGCAAGGAAAAATTTGCTATGTTACTTCAGCTGCATTGCAAGGCAAGCTTACACAATTGTACATTCAATTTGCAGTAAATGCTTTAGCTAGCTAGATTCTTTACATCCACTGTTTCACAAGACGACAGCCTGGTTTGCTGGTTCTCAGGAGTCCCTAAAACAAACACCACAAATCACAAACTCATTCTCCCAACACTAGCTAGCTGGCTAATGTTAGCTAGTCAGATAATTTACGAAAATCGGTATTTAGCAAGTTAACTTTATGACAAAAAATATGCACAAATGTTTGTCTCTACATTAGCTGACATATTCCCCTCAATTGTACATTTTGTCAGCCATCTTCACCCAGGGACAGGTGGCTTGCGTCAAAATTCGTCATTGGAACCACTCGATATGATTGGTGAATATAAAAACCTTGGGACCCAAATGCATTATGAGTGCTCTAACTCCCCCTTGTGGTGGTCTGGAGCAATGAAGGCGTGACGCTGGGTACCTCGAAGTCCTGCGGTGCAAGCTCGCAACTTTTAAAGGAGGAACCACTGTAGGTGCGATACAATGTATCCTTTGGCCTTGGTTGGATCTTTGAATGTCTTCTACTCGCCGGAGGGTGTAGTGATCTTCAGTACGGCTGGGTAAATGCCAAATTTGCTCTCCAGGCAGCGGTGTAGGAGCTCCTTCACCTCATTGAAGGCTGACCTCTTCTTCATGACTGCAGATTAGTAAATTGGGTTCGATTCCAAATTAAATGTTACAAAAATTAACACGCTGGGGGAGGTGTTGGTTAAGTATTAATAGTAAATTGTTCGCCCTGGATCGGAGCACCGAGAAAACGCGTCTTCACTTGTTGCTGTTCACCAGCACCCGGACTCTCCATATTTTAACAATATGATTTTTTTCAGACTCTCTATTCTGATATAATTCATTACTGGTCAGTTGGCAAAGTTCTGTTAATTAAGGGAAATCTTTACTGCTGCTCTTTCACTGTATATGTCCATTAATATGTTATTGACATATATCATGAAAATCAAGAATTTCCTCACTACACGCAAATATAAGCGTTTTTGTATCTCACCGGTAGAAAAGGGCCATCTACATCTCCTGGTTGTAACTAAACCACAATATCCAGAATTCATTGCAATTTCAGGATGTAGCACGTCCCTGTCGAGGTGCATGCAGTTGAGAATGGGGGTCAACAGATAGCTAACGTTACTCACCGTACCAGCCACTCTTTCATAGAACATCAGCTTGCGAATAAATATTCTATTTTTGTGTCGACAACATCTGTAAAGTTTAGTCATGCTGTGGTGCTCAGTACCTGGATGTACAAACTACAAGAATGCACAAGCTGCTGGGTTGCCTGGAAACCAGTCGTTGAACGGCATTGAATTCTACTTGGGCAGAAATGTTTGAATCAGGAAAGTTTCCTATCATGACCTTTACAAGCCAGAATTATGAATACAATTATATTTTAATGCACTTTCCTAGAGAGTGTCAGCTAAAGACTTACAGAAATCTCTGGAACATGCTAACATCTCTGTTGACGAGTCTACGATACATAAAACAATAATGGTGATCATGGGAGGACACACGACGGAAGAAGCCACTGCTGTCCAAAAAAAACATTGCTGCACGTCTGAAGTTTGCAAAAGTGCACCTAGATGTTCCACAGTGCTACTGGCAAAATATTCTGTGGACAGATGAAACTACAGTTGAGTTGTTTGGAAGGAACACACGACACTGTGTGGCATAGCACACCAACATCAAAACCTCATCCAAACTGTAAAGTATGGTGGAGGGAGCATTGCTGATCAGGGCCTGGACAGCTTGCTATCAGACTGAAAAATGAATTCCCAAGTTGATCAAGACATTTTGCAGAAGAATGTAAGGCTAACTGTCCTCCAATTGAAGCTCAACAGAAGTTTGGTAATGCAACAGGACAACGACCCAAAACATTGAAGTAAATCAAAAACAGAATGGCTTCAACAGAAGAAATTATGTC
The DNA here is from genome assembly GCF_057628025.1 of Oncorhynchus mykiss. Lineage (NCBI taxonomy): Eukaryota > Metazoa > Chordata > Actinopteri > Salmoniformes > Salmonidae > Oncorhynchus > Oncorhynchus mykiss. Next base: position 27,545,851 of record NC_143037.1, read on the forward strand.
TTCTGGAGTGGCCCAGTCAGAGTCCTGACCTCAACCCGATTTAAGATGCTTTGGCATGACCTCAAGAGAGCAGTTGTTGTTGTTATGCTGCTATCGACCACCAAGACAGCATCTGGATGATATGTGTGAAATGCTTGATAATGTATGTCATATCAACAAAGTATATTGTCTGGGTGATTTAATTATTGACTGGCTTCCACCAAGCTGCCCAATCAAGAAAAAACATCAAACTTATACCAGTGCCTGCAACCTGGTTCAGGTTGTCAGTCAACCAACCATGGTAGTTACAAATAGCACAGGAATGAAATCATCAACATGTATTTATCACATATTTAATAATGCTGCAGAAATTTGCTTTAAAGCAGTATCCAAATCCATAGGATGTAGTGATCACAATATAGGAGCCATATCTAGGAAAAACAAAGTTCCAAAGCCTGGGCCTAATATAGTGTATAAGAGGTCAAACAATAAGTTTTGTAGTGATTATTATATTGATGATATAAATAATATTTGCTGGTGTGTAATGAGGAACAACCAAACGCTGCACTTGACACATTTATGAAATTGCTTATTCCATTTACTAATAAGCATGCACCCATTAAGAAAATGACAGTAAAAACTGTTAAATAAAAAGATTGTGGGAGCTGTTTTGTTAGACTTCTGTGTGGCTTTGACATTATCGATCATAATCTGCTGCTGGAAAAACTTGTGGAATATGTCACCTGTTGCCACAAGAAAAGGGCAGTCAGTGAAGCACAAACACTATTGTAATGATGGGTCTGAGTTCTGAGTCCAGAAGTTAATGGTTATCTGTAGAAGGAATGTATATGATCAAGGGTCGGCTTTCTATTCCGCAACAAAGCCTCCTTCACTCACGCCGCCAAACTTACCCTAGTAAAACTGACTATCCTACCGATCCTCGACTTCGGCGATGTCATTTACAAAATTGCTTCCAACACTCTACTCAGCAAACTGGATGCAGTTTATCACAGTGCCATACGTTTTGTCACCAAAGCACCCTATACCACCCACCACTGCGACTTGTATGCTCTAGTCTGCTGGCCCTCGCTACATATTCGTCGCCAGATCCACTGGCTCCAGGTCATCTACAAGTCCATGCTAGGTAAAGCTCCGCCTTATCTCAGTTCACTGGTCACGATGGCAACACCCATCCGTAGCACGCGCATCTCACTGATCATCCCTAAAGCCAACACCTCATTTGGCCGCCTTTCGTTCCAGTTCTCTGCTGCCTGTGACTGGAACGAATTGCAAAAATCGCTGAAGTTGGAGACTTATCTCCCTCACCAACTTCAAACATCTGCTATCTGAGCAGCTAACCGATTGCTGCAGCTGTACATAGTCTATCGGTAAATAGCCCACCCATTTTTACCTACCTCATCCCCATACTGTTATTTATTTACTTTTCTGCTCTTTTGCACACCAATATCTCTACCTGTACATGACCATCTGATCATTTATCACTCCAGTGTTAATCTGCAAAATTGTAATTATTCGCCTACCTCCTCATGCCTTTTGCACAAAATGTATATAGACTCCCCTTTTTTTTCCTACTGTGTTATTGACTTGTTAATTGTTTACTCCATGTGTAACTCTGTTGTCTGTTCACACTGCTATGCTTTATCTTGGCCAGGTCGCAGTTGCAAATGAGAACTTGTTCTCAACTAGCCTACCTGGTTAAATAAAGGTGAAAAAAAGAATAATAAATAAATAAATAAAAGCAATTAAGCTTGGAATGTACTGAGTAAAGGAAAGGCAATCACATGTTGGAAGGCACTGATGGAGAGATGTGGTTTAGTGAGGAATGGGGGGCAAAGGTCAGGTCTTGTCACATTAAGGAGAAGGAACAGTTTGTTGCCCGTATCACTTAACTTCCTGCATAATAATAAATATGTCATGTTTAGAGAGGAGGGAATGTCACCCAAATTGGGGTATACAGTAGAAGTCGGAAATTTACATAAACGAGTTTTAATGACTCCAACCTAAGTGTTTCAACCACTCCACAAATTTCTTGTTAACAAACTATAGTTTTGGCAAGTCGGTTAGGACATCTACTTTGTGCATGACACAAGTAATTTTTCCAACAATTGTTTACAGGTAGATTATTTCACTTAATCACTATCACAATTCCAGTGGGTCAGAAGTTTACATACACTAAGTTGCCTGTGCCTTTAAACAGCTTGGAAAATTACAGAAAATTCTGTTAGGCTAATTGACATACAGTGCCTTGTGAAAGTATTCGGCCCCCTTGAACTTTGTGACCTTTTGCCACATTTCAGGCTTCAAACATAAAGATATAAAACTGTATTTTTTTGTGAAGAATCAACAACAAGTAGGACACAATCATGAAGTGGAACGACATTTATTGGATATTTCAAACTTTTTTAACAAATCAAAAACTGAAAAATTGGGCGTGCAAAATTATTCAGCCCCCTTAAGTTAATACTTTGTAGCGCCACCTTTTGCTGCGATTACAGCTGTAAGTCGCTTGGGGTATGTCTCTATCAGTTTTGCACATCGAGAGACTGACATTTTTTCCCATTCCTCCTTGCAAAACAGCTCGAGCTCAGTGAGGTTGGATGGAGAGCATTTGTGAACAGTTTTCAGTTCTTTCCACAGATTCTCGATTGGATTCAGGTCTGGACTTTGACTTGGCCATTCTAACACCTGGATATGTTTATTTTTTGAACCATTCCATTGTAGATTTTGCTTTATGTTTTGGATCATTGTCTTGTTGGAAGACAAATCTCCATCCCAGTCTCAGGTCTTTTGCAGACTCCATCAGGTTTTTTTCCAGAATGGTCCTGTATTTGGCTCCATCCATCTTCCCATCAATTTTAACCATCTTCCCTGTCCCTGCTGAAGAAAAGCAGGCCCAAACCACGATGCTGCCACCACCATGTTTGACAGTGGGGATGGTGTGTTCAGCTGTATTGCTTTTATGCCAAACATAACGTTTTGCATTGTTGCCAAAAAGTTCAATTTTGGTTTCATCTGACCAGAGCACCTTCTTCCACATGTTTGGTGTGTCTCCCAGGTAGCTTGTGGCAAACTTTAAACAACACTTTTTATGGATATCTTTAAGAAATTGCTTTCTTCTTGCCACTCTTCCATAAAGGCCAGATTTGTGCAATATACGACTGATTGTTGTCCTATGGACAGAGTCTCCCACCTCAGCTGTAGATCTCTGCAGTTCATCCAGAGTGATCATGGGCCTCTTGGCTGCATCTCTGATCAGTCTTCTCCTTGTATGAGCTGAAAGTTTAGAGGGACGGCCAGGTCTTGGTAGATTTGCAGTGGTCTGATACTCCTTCCATCAATATTATCGCTTGCACAGTGCTCCTTGGGATGTTTAAAGCTTGGGAAATCTTTTTGTATCCAAATCCGGCTTTAAACTTCTTCACAACAGTATCTCGGACCTGCCTGGTGTGTTCCTTGTTCTTCATGATGCTCTCTGCGCTTTTAACGGACCTCTGAGACTATCACAGTGCAGGTGCATTTATACGGAGACTTGATTACACACAGGTGGATTGTATTTATCGTCATTAGTCATTTAGGTCAACATTGGATCATTCAGAGATCCTCACTGAACTTCTGGAGAGAGTTTGCTGCACTGAAAGTAAAGGGGCTGAATAATTTTGCACGCCCAATTTTTCAGTTTTTGATTTGTTAAAAAAGTTTGAAATATCCAATAAATGTCGTTTCACTTCATGATTGTGTCCCACTTGTTGTTGATTCTTCACAAAGAAATACAGTTTTATATCTTTATGTTTGAAGCCTGAAATGTGGCAAAAGGTCGCAAAGTTCAAGGGGGCCGAATACTTTCACAAGGCACTGTAATTTGTGTAAATTGGAGGTGTACCTGTGGATGTATTTCAAGGCCTACCTTCAAACTCAGTGCCTCTTTGCTTGACATCATGGGAAAATCAAAAGAAATCAACCAAAACCTCAGACAAAAAAAATTGTAAACCTCCACAAGTCATCCTTGGGAGCAATTTCCAAACGCCTGAAGGTACCACGTTCATCTGTACAAACAATAGTATGCAAGTATAAACACCATGGGACAACGCAGCTGTCATACCGCTCAAGAAGAAGCGTCTACTAAAGATGAACGTACTTTGGTGCGAAAAGTGCAAATCAATCTCGGAACAGCAGCAAAGGACATTGGGAAGATGCTAGAGGAAACCGGTACAAAAGTATCTATATCCACAGTAAAACATCGACATAACATGAAAGGCCGCTCAGCAGGGAAGAAGCCACTGCTCCAAAACTACCATAAAAGCCAGACTACGTTTTGCAACTGCACATGGGGACAAAGATTGTACTTTTTGGAGAAATGTTCTCTGGTCTGATGAAACAAAAATAGAACTGTTTGGCCATAATGACCATTGTTATGTTTGGAGGAAAAAGGGGGAGGCTTGCAAGCCGAAGAACACCATCCCAACCGTGAAGCATGGCGGTGGCAGCATCATGTTGTGGGGTCCTTTGCTGCAGGAGGGACTGGTGCAATTCACAAAATAGATGGCATCATGAGAATGGAAAATTATGTGGATATATTGATATAGCAATATCTCAAGTCATCAGTCAGGAAGTTAAAGCTTGGTCGCAAATGGGTCTTCCAAATCGACAAATGCCCCAAGCATACTTCCAAAGCTGTGGCAAAATGGCTTAAGGACAACAAAGTCTAGGTATTGGAGTGGCCATCACAAAGCCCTGACCTCAATCCTATTGCAGATTTGTGGGCAGAACTGAAAAAGCATGTGCGAGCAAGGAGGCCTACAAACCTGACTCAGTTACACCAGCTCTGTCAGGAGGAATGGGCCAAAATTCACCCAACTTATTGTGGGAAGCTTGTGGAAGGTTACCTGAAACGTTTGACCCAAGTTAAACAATTTAAAGGCAATGCTGCCAAATACTAATTGAGTGTATGTAAACTTCTGACCCACTGGGAATGTGATGAAAGAAATAAAAGGTGAAATAAATAATTCTCTACTATTATTCTGACATTTCACATTCTTAAAATAAAGTGGTGATCCTAACTGACCTAAGACAGGGAATTTTTACTAGGATTAAAAGTCAGGAATTGTGAAAAACGGAGTTTAAATATATTTGGCTAAGGTGTATGTAAACTTCAGACTTCAACTGTATATAAACACTACCAATGTTGGAACCATGTCTGTGTCTTATGCAGCTGGTATATTCACCAGCAGGTGAATAAACTTGGTTTGAGCTTTACTAATTGTCAGTGAGTTTTAATAGGTTCATTAGAACCTAACAGTAAATACAAACTATATTTATCTATTTATTTTCACATTTGTACTTGCACACTATTTACACATTGTTACAACACTATACATAGCCAGTAATATAACATTTGAAAGATCTCTATTCTTTTGAAACTTTTGGGAGTGTAATCTTCATGTTCATTTCAGATTGTTTATTTCACTTTTGTTTATTATCTATTCCACTTGCTTCCCATGCCAATAAAGCCCTTTGAATTGAATTCAAATAGAGAGAGAGCGAGAGAGGTTTGTTAGAGAGAGAGAGGAGTGTGTGTGTGTGTGTGTGTGAGAGGGAGAAAGAGGGGATGTATACTACTACGGTTCAAATACTTGTACAACATATAAACCTACAATCATCCTACATAAACAGATGACAGCATGACACTGTAGGGGAATGGTCAAAGATTCAACAGGAAAACACAAGTTTCAGATATTAAGAGAGACATTGTGTAGAGTGTAGTGTGTGAATGTGTAGTGTGTGTGTTTGTGTGAGAGAGTCAGTCTATCAGTCTGTCAGTCTTTCCTACCCAGTCTTATCCCAGTGACTCTGTGGTGTCCAGGCTCCTCTGGGTTGGGTTGTGACACCAGCAACTCATCCACTGAGCCCTCCAACACTGTCAGCCTGGGAGTGGACAGCAATTCTGACTGCAGAGGAGTCAGGAGAAGATTAAAGCACTAATCATTTTTTAGATATAGATTTTCTTGAGATAGATGGTAAATTAAAAAGAGTATCACTGCAACGTGGATTTGGAGCCAATATGTGCTCTTATCTCCCACATGGTAGACAATTTTATCTAAAGGGACTTACAGTACAGTGAGTGTATACATATATTTTTATGTGATACATGCAGCAATTAATCCCACAAACTTGGCATTGCTAGCGCCACGCTCTTACCAACGAAGCCGACACAGGACTTTATGTAAACAACTTGTCTGATTCCTGTTTAAACAATTCAATTAAATGAACTTGAACAGATCCTGGCTGTGCTGAGTGGTAGATACCTGGATGAATTGGCGGTAGCGTTCCCGGTCCAGCTGTGCCCGGGGTCCCCACACAGCGGGCCCTTTGCTGCGGTTTAGGATGGAGAAGTGGACCCCGGCCGAGTCGCCTGCTCGCCCACACAGACCGTCCAGAGCATCCACCTCCCTCACCAGCTGGCCTTTCCCCACGCCCCCCAGAGATGGGTTACAGGAGAGGGCCCCTGAGGTACAACGAGAGGAGAAGGGTGCGAGAGAGGGAGTGAGTCTGAGTGGGTGGGTGGCTCAGAGAGATACTGCTCTATTCCTACTGATCCCACAAGTAAATAACAGGCGGCTCTTCCTCTCTCTCACCGATAGTCATGATCTTCTGGGTAATGAGGAGAGTCTCTGCTCCCAATCTGGCTGCTGCGGCCGCCGCCTCAGTCCCAGCATGTCCTCCCCCCACCACGATGACATCATACTGGCGCCTGGTGAGGTCACTGCCAGTCCGAGAGGATACAAATGACAGGACGTTGTGTCGGAGCAGGTGCAGTTTCTGTGCCAACATGTCAAAGTTTCATGACAACTATCAAAGTAAGAGAAGAAGAGTTAGGTTGTGCAGATAATAAACATTTGAAATGATTTTACTTGTTGAAAATAGATCAGTAAATATGATCAAATGAAACATGTTAGAATTACAATGTGGCACTACCTCCAAGACTATCCTAACAAAATCTACCTCGTACCCCTGCACATCGACTTGGTACTGGTACCCCGTGTATATAGCCAAATTATCTTTACTCGTGTTATTATTTCTAAACAAAAAATCTACATTGTTGGAAAGGTTCCCGGCTCGCAAGTAAGCGTTTCACTGTTAATCTAAGCCTGTTGTTTACTAAGCATTTGACAAAAAAACTCAGATGCCTGCATTTTCGAAAAAGCAAGAGCATTTGAATAAGATGTAACGTTATTGATCTCAACGTAGACTTGCTCTATCTCATCCGGGCTTCATCTCTTATCTCATCTGACCTCAACTACAAAACTCAATTCTGGTTCTGAATAGCTAACGTTAGCCATGTCCACTTACCAACTGCCCTCATATCAGAATTAACAATGTGATCCGTTTTACTGGTCACGAAACAGTTTTATAATCATACAGGGGTGTTCAATATTGCAGAAGTATCAGAACAATAGGTAAATTGCTGTGAAGAGAGGTATTACAAAACATTAATCTAATAGTTCCCACCGGGGGCCGCCATTGTTTTGCCGTCAGTGCCCGTAACCGTAATATAGTGTGTATATGCGCACTTAAAATGTGGCAAAGTTATGTTTAATGATGATGATGATGTCGGTACTGTAGGCCTAGTTTAGCTCTCGAAAAACCTTCTGCGATTAACCACAACTAGCCATGTGAACTATAATTCTGGTGCTGGTTTTAACGTTTGGAAACGTAAATAAGCATCACTTGCCAAATGGTTTTCAGAACATATTATACATTATCTTTCATATCAACGAATAATAATCTTTCAAATAAAAAAATATACAATTACTGTTGCAGATTTGCACACATCGATACGTTGTGTATGCCTCCAATTGACGAACTACACTTTCTCCCCAGTTACAGTATGTTTATGTGGTGGTGTTCGGAGCAATCTAACGCTAGATAGCTATTCATTACGCCAATTCTGTTGGAAAACGTTTCTTAAACTGAAACAAACGTAACGAAACGGGGAACGACCTAACTGAATTTGTCCTCGTTTATCACCGAAAACTAGTGTGTCTATTGGACATGAAAGAGAGCCACCCGGCTCTAACAGGCTGACTACGCCACGCGAGCGTTGCAATATAAATGTAGAAATCTATGTTATTCCATGACTGCACGCCAACGAGCGTCTGCGATGCCAAGAGCCCAGACCAAACGCGATCACAACACACAGGTTAAAATATCAAAACAAACTCTGAACCAATTACATTAATTTGGGGACAGGTCGAAAAGCATTAAACATATAAGGCAATTTAGCTAGTTAGCTGCTCTTGTTAGCTAACGTTAATTTGTCCTATTTAGCTAGCTTGCTGTTGCTAGCTAATTTGTCCTGGGATATAAACATTGAGTTGTTATTTTACCTGAAATGCACAAGGACCTCTACTCCGACAATTAATCCACACATAAAACAGCCAACCGAATCATTTCTAGTCATCTCTCCTCCTTTCAGGCTTTTTCATCGTTTAATTTATATGGTGATCCATCTAAACTTTCATTGTATTACCACGACTACAGGCAAAACAGTTTGTCTTTCAATCACTCACGTGGGTATAACCAATGAGGAGATGGCACGTGATACCTGCTTATATAAACCAATGAGGAGTTGGGAGAGGCAGGATTTGCAGTGTGATATGCGTCAGAAATAGGAATGAGTTCTATTTTAGCTTGCACAAGCAGTGTGGGTGCAATAATTGAATAACATGGATTTCTAAATTTATTTTGCGATGCACGCGACGTGTCCGGTCTGGTCAGCATGTAACACGGAACTCAAACTGGCTGCGGGGTGCGCTATCGTGCATAAATATATTTTGTCCCCCTACACCAAACGCGATCACCACACGCAGGTTCAAATATCAAAACAAACTCTTAACCAATGACATTAATTTTGGGACAGGTGCAGATGCTAGTTGGCGCGCGCGAGGAGTGTGGGTGCAATAATTGAATAATATGGATTTCTACATTTATTTTGCGACGCTCGCGCACACAACGCCAGCGGTGTGGTCAGCCTGTAAAATAGAAATCAGTTCTATTTCTGATGCAGATCGTGCTGCAAGTCCTGCCTCTCCTATCTCCTCATTGGTTTATAGAAGCAGGTCCAAGTCGTGCATTATAAGAGCAAGTCAAGTCCAGTCACAAGTCAAGTAATAAAAATCTTTACATGCAACGACTTGATCAACTACAAATCTTACAACCAGACAGCCATTTTCATTATTTTGTCTACAACACATTTTGATTATGTAATTGTATAATAGTGATCTTGTAGCAGTCTTAAGGGCATAAAATCAGCAGAAGGCAAGTGTTACAAATAGCACCGAAGGTGGCTCCCCTTCCTGTTCGGGTGGCGCTCGGCGGTCGTCCTCGCCGGTCTACTAGCTGCCACCGATCCTTTTTTCCTTTTCGTTTGATTTTGTCTAATTGTTTTCACCAGTTCCTTGTTGGGGTATTGGGATGGGTGTTATTTAAGTTTGTTTAGTTTGTGCGGGCTTGTTGTATTTGTTACGTTAGTGGTGTATCGTTGTCTTTTGCACCTGTGTTATAAGGCTTAAAGACATGCTCCGGTACATTGGCGACAAGTACGTTTAAAAAAAAAACCTGCTTTGGGCTGGATGTGTCAATGTGTAATTGATACATGTATAATATATGAGCAGAATTACTGTCTCACCTCAATTAGCCACAAAATCCCTAGTTTTCTGGATGCTGTGAATCACAATTTTCCCGACATTTCCCCCCTATTTGGCCAGCCACCTAGCAATTTCAAGTTCTAGCCAATGTACTTCAGCCCCTTACCATTTGAGTAACAGTTAGCAAGATGCACACACCTTAGAGTGAGAGAGCAATGACTGCTGCACATATCTGCACATACAATATGTGATGTAGTACACAATTTGAAGGGACCACTTGATTCGTGGGCGCTAATTTCAGAACTACTGACTAAAAAGGAGGCTATACAAAAGTACTGGATAATCCCTTGAACCTGTCCTATCTGAAAGGACACAGGTTGAGCGCAAGACTGCACAGCCTCCCCTTGAGAAACCAAATCGAAACTGTCTAACAGGAGCTCAAACAGGTACATGCAACCCCTCAGTGCCATGCAATTACCCCATTGGCAATTACAGCCAATAAACTGGTACTACAATGTAAAAGTCAAATCCACAACCATTGTTACATTGGTACATCCGTCTAAATTAGAATGAATTTTATTTCCTCACCATTCATAAATGGATCAAACAAACATTTTCTCTCATTAAATGTACTGACTCCAAAGCATGGTGCTCAGAAACAGAAATGTCTAAGTGTTGCAATAAATGATAGAGGGATGGAATGATGAAACGCTAATGTTAGCAATTATTGTAGGATTAGATGGAATATAGATTTACCACATATGCATTGAAACGTGTGAAAGCAACAGCAAACATTTCAACAACAGAACAAGCAATCTCCACTGGCGGGAGTTTGGAGAGTCTGTCACATCTACTCCCGCTTGATGTTGCCGGTTTACTATCCACTTGTCCTAGCAATCATCATTACGCACACCTAGTACCATCGTTATGCATACCTGAGCCTCATTATGAGGCACACCTGGACTCCTCTCATCACTACGCTGATTACCTCCCCGAGATCTGTCACTCACTTAGTTCCATTCCCCAGGCAGTATTGGTTATGTGTTTCATGTCCAGATGGTACTTCTGTTTTGTATAGGTATATGTTTCTTGTATTACTAAACTCACCACCTGCTTCTCAACTCCCAGCTTCTCCGTTACAGAATACTGCCTCGACAAATGGAAGTAGCAGGGAATCAGGACATCTCCTAGACAGTTGACAAACAGGGATACCTACTTCGTCAACACCACGACCAGCTGGCGCAACTGGGGACGGCGATGGATGAGGTCCTTTGCGTTCTTCAACATCTCGAAAATACTCGAGAGGCATTGCCTTCAACTAGTGGAGGATACTCTACTGCCAGTCGACCCAGTGAGCCAGCACACCAGTTCATTCAGCAGTCCGCCCAGGTCAGCGATGCCCGTTTGTCCCTCCCGGATAAATATGACTGAACCTCATCTAAATACTGTGGCTTCCTACGCCAGTGCTCCCTCTATTACTCCAGTGCGCCCTCTATTCAGAAGAGGACTGCGCGAGGAGATCGGCGGAACTGGCATGCAGATATGACAACCTCTCCTTGGACGCAGTCATCACGATGGCCATCCATCTGGATAACCTACTTCGGGAGAATCGGTACCCTCATCGCTTCCCTCCCTCCGTGACCATTCTGTATCAGAGCCTGAACTCATGTAGATGGGGGTCACGCACCTCTCCGCGGCTGAGCGGAAACAGCTGGGGCTCTGTCCCTATTGTGGTCAAGGGGGGAACCAGCTTCAGCAGTGTCCGGTACTCAGGATCACGTGATCTTCCACCTCCTGGGGTAGGTGTGAATATCACTTTCCCTCATGTACTGTTTCTACAGTGCTAGTAGATTCCGGTGCCGCGGGGTACTTTATTGACCTGGCCTCCTCTCTGGACATCACCTCATACCCACTCTCCTCTCCGTTTCCAATTCAAGCCCTTGATCCGCTACTAGGATCCGGAACCATCACACACTTCACCATACCACTCACCCTCACCGTGGAGTCCAGCCATCAGGAAAACATTCCCTTCATCATTAGTGCACCAGCTCACAAGATCATCATCGGCCTCCCATGGCTCCAACAACATAACCCCACTATCTCAAGGTCGAGGATGAGAGTCACGAACTGGGAAACCGGATGCCGGAGGACCTGATTTCCCATTCCCTGTGGTTCCACTTCGATTGAGAGTCCTGTGTTTGCCCTTCAGCCCAACATCCCTGAGGTATACCAGGACCTGCGGGAGGTTTTTTCCAAAACCCTCACCACTTGTCTCCCTCCTCATCGCCCCTGGGACTGTGCCATCAACCTGCTTGCAGGCTCTGCGCCACCGCGCAGACTCATCTACCCTCTGTTGGTGGCAGAAACCAAGGCCATGGTACATCCATGAGGCGCTCCAACAAAGTTTCATCTGCATGTCCACCTCTCCTGCATCTGCAGGCTTCTTCTTCGTGGTGAAGAAGGATGGAGGATTACGTCCATGTATTCCAGCATTATGGCCTTCCAGAGGAAAGATTACAGCTCCCCACTGACTACCTTATCTCACCATCCTTTCCTGTCTCCCTCCTCAGGCTGGTGGTTCCTGGTCCCTTGGCTGACGCTGTCCCCCACGACATCCCTACACCTACCCTGGATGCCAAGGGAGGTCCTGCCTATGCCGTCAGATCCCTACTGGACAAGCCAACATTGTGGGTGTCTGTTCCAGTACCTGGTGGATTGGGAGGGGTACGTTCCAAAGGAGCGGTGTTAGGTTCCAGTGGAGGACATTCTGGAACCCAACATCATCCGTGATTTCCACCTTCGCTGTTCGGACCGGCCCACTCCTCGCTCTCGGGTCCGTCTCCCTAGCCGGCATCGTGCGGCCGGAGCCGTGCATCGGAGGGAGGGTACTGTCACGTCTTCTCCCCCTCTCCGGCGCTCAACATCACTGGTTTACTAGCCACTGGTCTTGGCAATCATCATTATGTACACCTAACACCATCGTTACGTGCACCTGCGCCAGAGAGGGCACCTGCTTCTCAACTCCCAGTGTCTCCGTTACAGAGGCAAGGGCATCTATGGTGCGTCTTTGACACAGGAATAATTCATTTGTAACAACAAATTCCAAATGCTTGATAAATAAATTATAATTTTCAAGCAATTTTGACAAACCAAAAGACCAGTAGGCCTATGCTAGTACTTGTTGCTTGATGCCCCATTGCTGGTGAGCTTGCAAATTAGGCCTAAACAGTATTGATGTTGAGTTTCATACTGGAGCCCCAAGGCATGTGTCAATCGCTAAGCAGCTAATGCCGCATTCAAATCTTAGTCAAAACTATGAAAAATTTGCTGCTTCTTTGAACGCGGTTCCGGTGCTTTCTTCGATTAAGCTGCTTTCAAACACCGACCTCCACTGGATACGGTACCCATAAATATGAAGAAGAAAAAAAAAAAAAAAAATATATATATATATATATATATATATATATATATATATATATATATATATATATATAGTTAGGATTTTGTACATGTAATTACACCTAGCAGGTAGAGTAGGGAACATTCAGGGACATGAGGGTGTGATCTCGACTATTGTTTAAGGAACACTATTTGGAAAATAGTTTTACATGAAACTGCACTGTTCAAATAATTTGTTTTAGAATACGTTTCTGTCTTAAGCATCCTAAATAATGCCATAGATTGCTTTTCTGAAAAATAGTCAACTTGAAGGCAAAAAAGGGAACCATGATGTAAGGTGCGAACCTACCAATCCAACCGATTCTAGGCTATTAAAGCCAATGATTTACTGCTGCGCCATAGGATGGAGTTTTGATGAAATTGGTGGAGAAAAAAATAACCTTTATCTGATAATCACACGTTGCTATTTATTGCTGACCAGCAGATGTCACTAATGAGCATTGTGATCGGATAATGAAGTACAGAGTAATTAACTTATTTTCGACACAATTGCCTAGTGTAACGTCTGCTTCCAACTCACACTCTCAAACACGTAGATCCCCTGAACGCAGCTCACTTTCCAGCTCACACTCTCAAACACATAGATCCCCTGAACGCAGCTCACTCTCCAGATCCCAATCACCTGAATTCTGATCACTTGTTCACACACCTGTATGTCATTATCACACACTATTTAGTTCAGTTCTTTTCACCCCATCATTGAGAGGTATTGTTTGTCTTGTGACACGCTTCTATTTGGAGCGCTGGGTTTCCCTGTAATTTAATCCTCCGGTGTATGATTGTTTTGGCCTGCCTCACTAACGGTGCCTTTTGCTTATTCCCTACCTGTACTTTAGGATTTCCTGTTATAAACCTCCAGGATGACATTACTAGCCTTTTCCCTGCCTGTACAGTTGCCTTTTTGGACCCGCTGTGTATGACCTTCTGCCTGCCTCTGGACCCAGCTACCTGCCTCCTCCTGTGGTCCTTTACCAATAAACACCTGCTGCGCCCTGCGCTTGAAACCAGCTTTCTGTCTACCATCGTGTTCATTACACCTGGAAAGCCTCAATGCCTCAGGAAGCTAATTTCCTCATCACTACTAAACAATTAACATTGTAGATCACCAAAACATTTAGGCAATTCTCTCTCTCTACAATTTTGAAGTTTGCACTGCACCTGAGCCACCCGACCTGTGTTGATTAACAGTTTTCTGGTCCAATCAGAGGGCCGAGTGTGCATTTCGCTCGCCAATCTGTTGCAAGGATTTTGTTGGAAGGGCGATGATGCGGCTACTGTCTCACAGGCATAGAAATAAATGTTTTCCTCAAATGTGGCTATCAGTAGAGCTAGAAGGGGGGTGGGGAGGTCAAGTGCAAGTGCTGGTTAAGTGAAGAGGAGGATTGTTTAAGATACTGTTTGAAAATATTTTCGGAAGATGGGCAGGGACTCTGTTGTCCTAGCTGTAAGATGGCAGACATGGCACCTATGCTTCTAGCTCATAAGCAACTTTGCAGTATTGTTTTTTTTTGTGTGTTATTTCTTACATTATTAGCTCAGAAAGTTTTTTGGTGTTATTACATAAAGCCGGAAATAACTTTTGGATATCAGAGCGGTGGTAACTCACTAGCATTACGACCAGAAATACGACTTTCTCAAATTGGATTATTTGCTCGTACCCCCCAGGGCAATTGAACTTATCCCAGAGGCTGCTCCAAGACGCCGCCAGCGGAGAAGAGGTATTCGAAGTGGACTTCTAGTCCAACTCGGGAGGCGTGCACACCATCCACCGCTTCCATGTCTATTACTCATTAATGTTCAGTTCCTGGACAATAAAGTAGACAAGCTCAGGGCGAGGATCTCCTTCCAGAGAGACATCAGGGACTACAAAATACTCTGTTTCAGGGAATCATGGCTCTCTCCGGATGTACTGTCCCCATCCATACAACCATCTGGGTTCTCAGCACATCGTGCAGACAGGAATAAAGAACTCTCGAGGAAGAAGAAAGGCGGTGGTGTATGTTTCATGATTAACTACTGCCCTTTGTACATAGACATGGAATCACTGGTCACTTTAATAATGGAACACTAGTCACTTTAAAAATGTTTACTTATTGCTTTACTAATTTCACATGTATATGCTGTATTTTAGTCAACGCCATTCCGACATTACTCATCCTAATATTTATATATTTCTTAATTCAATTATTTTACTTTTAGATTTGTGTGTATTGTTGTGAAATGTTAGATACTACTGCACTGTTGGAGCTAAGAACACAAACATTTCACTACACCTGAAATAACATCTGCTAAATATGTGTATGTGACCAATAACATTTGATTAGATTTAGCTTCAGGGGGAAGTTGGTTCCACAATCAGGGTGCCAGGAAAGAGAAGAGCTTGGACTAGGCTGAGCGGGAGCTGCCCTTCCGTTGGGGTGGGAGGGCCAAGAGACCCGAGGTGGCAGAAGGGAGTGCTCGGGTTGGTGTGTAGGGTTTGAGCATAGCTTGATGGTAGGGAGGGGCAGTTCCTCTTGCTGTTCCATAGGTAAGCACCATGGTCTTGTAGTGGATGCGAGCTTCGACTGGAAGCCTGTGGAGTGTGCGGAGGAGTGGGGTGACATGAGAGAACTTGGGAAAGTTGAAAACCAGGTGGGCAGCATTGTTCTGGATAAGTTGCAGGGTTTTTGATAGCACAAGCGAGGAGCCCAGCCAATAGTGAGTTGCAGTAGTCCAGCTGGGAGGGGACAAGTGCCTGGATTAGGACCTGCGCCACTTCCTTTGTGAGGTAGGGTTGTACTCTATGGATGTTTTAGAGCATGAACCTGCAAGAGCGGGGGGGGGTAGTGCGGTCTGCACAACGCATCACTGGGGGCAAACTACCTGCCCTCCAGGACATCTACAGCACCCGATGTCACAGGAAGGCAAAAAATATAATCAAGGACAACTACACGAGCCACTGCCTGTTCACACCCGCTATCATCCAGAAGGCGAAGTCAGGACGCTCTTGTTGGCTGGCCCTCACTTCATACTCGTCGCCAGACCCAATGGCTCCAGGTCATCTACAAGTCTCTGCTAGGTAAAGGCCCACTTTATCTCAGCTCACTGGTCACCATAGCAGCACCCACCCGTAGCACACGTTCCAGAAGGTATATCTCACTGGTCACCCCCAAAGCCAATTCCTCCTTTGGCCGCCTTTCCTTCCAGTTCTCTGCTGCCAATGACTTGAACAAACTGCAAAAATCACTGAAGCTGTAGACTCATATCGCCCTCACTAGCTTTAAGCATCAGTTGTCAGAGCAGTTCACAGATCACTGCACCTGTACATAGCCCATCTGTAAATTGCCCATCCAACTACCTCATCCCCATACAGTATTTATTTATTTATTCATCTTGCTCCTTTGCACCGCAGTATCTCTACTTGCACATTCATGTTCTGCACATCTACCATTCCAGTGTTTAATTGCTATATTGTAATTACTTCGCCACCATGGCCTATTTATTGCCTATTGCCTTACCTCCCTTATCCTACCTCATTTGCACATACTGTATATATACTTTTTCTACTGTATTATTGACTGTATGTTTGTTTATTCCATGTGTAACTCTGTGTTGTTATATGTGTCGAACTGCTTTGCTTTATCTTGACCAGGTCGCAGTTGCGAATGAGAACTTGTTCTCAACTAGCCTACCTGGAAAAATAAAGATGAAATAAAAATGTAAAAAGTACAGTTGCATCAAAGCTGGGACCGAGAGACTGAAAAATAGCTTCCATCTCAAGGCCATCAGACTGTTAAACAGCCATCACTAACACAGAGAGGCTGCTGCCAACATACAGACTCAAATCTCTGGCCACTTAAATAAATGGACTTAATAAAGGTATCACTAGTCACTTTAAACAACGCCACTTTAATAATGTGTACATATCCTACATTACTCATCTCATGTACAGTGGGGCAAAAATGTTGTGCAAGTTCTCCCACTTAAAAAGATGAGAGAGGCCTGTAATGTTCATCATAGGTACACTTCAACTATGAGAGACAAAATGAGAAAAAAAATCCAGATAATCACATTGTAGGATTTTTAATTTATTTATTTCCAAATTATGGTGGAAAATAAGTATTTGGTCAATAACAAAAATGTATCTCAATACTTTGTTATATACCCTTTGTTGGCAATGACAGAGGTCAAACGTTTTCTGTAAGTCTTCACAAGGTTTTCACACACTGTTGCTGGTATTTTGGCCCATTCCTCCATGCAGATCTCCTCTAGAGCAGTGATGTTTTGGGGCTGTTGCTGGGCAACACGGACTTTCAACTCCCTCCAAAGATTTTCTATGGGGTTGAGATCTGGAGACTGGCTCGGCCACTCCAGGACCTTGAAATGCTTCTTACGAAGCCACTCCTTCCTTGCCCGGGCGGTGTGTTTGGGATCATTGTCATGCTGAAAGACCCAGCCACGTTTCATCTTCAATGCCCTTGCTGATGGAAGGAGGTTTTCACTCAAAATCTCACGATACATGGCCCCATTCATTCTTTCCTTGACACGGATCAGTCGTCCTGGTCTCTTTGCAGAAAAACAGCCACAAAGCATGATGTTTCCACCCCCATGCTTCACAGTAGGTATGGTGTTATTTGGACGCAACTCAGCATTCTTTGTCCTCCAAACACGACGAGTTGAGTTTTTACCAAAAAGTTATATTTTGGTTTCATCTGACCATATGACATTCTCCTAATCTTCTTCTGGATCATCCAAATGCTCTCTAGCAAACTTCAGATGGGCCTGGACATGTACTGGCTTAAGCAGGGGGACACGTCTGGCACTGCAGGATTTGAGTCCCTGGCGGCGTAGTGTGTTACTGATGGTAGGCTTTGTTACTTTGGTCCCAGCTCTCTGCAGGTCATTCACTAGGTCCCCCCGTGTGGTTCTGGGATTTTTGCTCACCGTTCTTGTGATCATTTTGACCCCACGGGTGAGATCTTGCGTGGAGCCCCAGATCGAGGGAGATTATCAGTCATCTTGTATGTCTTACATTTCCTAATAATTGCTCCCACAGTTGATTTCTTCAAACCAAGCTGCTTACCTATTAACAGATTCAGTCTTCCCAGCCTGGTGCAGGTCGACAATTTTGTTTCTGGTGTCCTATGACAGCTCTTTGGTCTTGGCCATAGTGGAGTTTGGAGTGTGACTGTTTGAGGTTGTGGACAGGTGTCTTTTATACTGATAACAAGTTCAAACAGGTGCCATTAATACAGGTAACGAGTGAAGGACAGAGGAGCCTCTTAAAGAAGAAGTTACAGGTCTGTGAGAGCCAGAAATCTTGCTTGTTTGTAGGTGACCAAATACTTATTTTACACCATAATTTGCAAATAAATTCATTAAAAATCCTACAATGTGATTTTCTGGATTTTTGTTCTCATTTTGTCTGTCATAGTTGACACTTTTTAAGTGGGAGAACTTGCACAATTGGTGGCTGACTAAATACTTTTTTGCCCCACTGTATATATGTATATACTGTATTCTATTCTATACCATCTACTACATCTGTCCTATGCAGCACAGCCTTCGCTCATCCATATATTTAAATGTACATATTCTTATTCATCCCTTTACATTTGTATGTATAAGGTAGTTGTTGTGAATTTGTTAGATTAATTGTTAGATATTACTGCATTGTTGGAACTAGAAGCACAAGCATTTTGCTACACTCACATTAACATCTGCTAACCATGTGTATGTGACCAATAAAATTTGATTTGATTTGTATTATAACATCATTTTGCAATTTTGCTCTCACACCACCTAGCTAGAACTCGTAGCATATCATACATTTACCAAATTCGTAACATATTGTACGTTTTACAAATTTGTAACATATTCTACGTTTAGAAAATTCGTAACATATTGTAATTCGTAACATATCATATGAAATGGTTGATGGACACATATTAATACATACCATACGAAACGTAATATATAATACTAAATGGGGTGTCTCGGATTTATGTATAGAATAATACGTAATTCATAACAGCCACCCGTAAATATAAGCAGCATATTTACAAAATGAGAAATTCCCGGCCGGAATGTCAGTCTAGAGCCCGCTGGGCCCAAGGCAGGTCCGGCCACCATGTGTGGCCACCACATCAGAGGCAGGCAAACAGCAGGCAGGGCTCAGAGTGCTGAGGGTGTCCATAAAGATGGCACGTCAGAGTAGGGCCAGTCCACTGTAACAAATCATGTGGCGGGGGGAGGCTCCCCCACAGAAGCGAGCCAGGCCCCCAGGTGGGCCGAGCCAGGCCCCCTGGCGGGCCAAGACAGCCTCTGTGACCAGAGCCGGGGAGGAGAGCAGGCCCAGCGGCGGCGGCTCCCCAACTGAGGCAGACCATACCACAGCAGAGAAGAGCAGATGTGCCTCCTTGGCAGGGGCAGCAGAGGAGAGCAGGCGCGGGACCAGAGGTGGGCCCAGATCAGGAGGTAATGGTAGTAAGTCCAGTGCAGATGACAGATCAGGCTGAACCCCAAGAGCAAGAACCGGTAGTGTCCCTGGAATGGTGTTTGCCCCCGATGAGGTCTGGCGTGTCCCCCACAGTCACGTCAGCAAGACCAGGACTGGAGCTGGGTCAGGTGTTGCACGCTGGGCAGGGGCAGCTTGGACACCTGGAATGGGACCCAGGGCTGTGGCTGGGTCAGGTGAAGTTGTACTGTCAGCAGCTGGTTTACAGTGGTGTGTCTGGGTCCCAGACACACCACTTTGCACTGGAAGTAGCGTTCTGCCGGAAAAACACCCTAATGATGCAAATATGAATGGTATGACACTATATCCTATTAGTGTCTGAGGATTTGAAATCACCCCCCTTTATTAGAGTCAATTTCTACAAAATTAACAGAACAGAAATGCATGCTTTAAACCGTTCGCTGCCCGCACCCACCTGCCCAACTAGCATCACCACCCTGGACGGTTCCGACCTAGAATATGTGGACAACTATAAATACCTACTTGTCTGGTTAGACTGTAAACTCTCATTCCAGACTAATATTAAACATCTCCAATCCAAAATCAAATCTAGAATCGGCTTTCTGTTTCGCAACAAAGCCTCCTTCACTCACGCCGCCAAACTTATCCTAGTAAAACTGACTAACCTACCGATCCTCGACTTCGGCGATGTCATCTACAAAATAGCTTCCAATACTCAGCAAACTGGATGCAGTCTATCACAGTGCCATCCGTTTTGTTACCAAATCACCTTATACCACCCACAACTGCAACCTGTATGCTCTAGTCAGCTGGCCCGAGCTACATATTCGTCTCCAGACCCACTGGCTCCAGGTCATCTATAAGTCTATGCTAGGTAAAGCTCCACCTTATCTCAGTTCACTGGTCACGATAACAACACCCACCCGTAGCACACGTTCCAGCAGGTATATCTCACTGATCATCCCCAAAGCCAGCACCTCATTTGGCCGCCTTTCCTTCCAGTTCTCTGCTGCCAGTGACTGGAATGAATTGCAGAAATCTCTGAAGCTGGAGACTTTTATTTCCCTCACCAACTTTAAACATCAGCTATCTGAGCAGCTAACTGATCACTGCAGCTGTACATGGTCCATCTGTAAATACCCCCCCCCCAATCTACCTACCCCATCCCCATACTATTTTTATTTACTTTCTGCTCTTTTGCACACCAGTATCTCTACTTGCACATCATCATTTGCTCATTTATCACTCCAGTGTTAATCTGCTAAATTGTAGTTATTTGCTCCTATGTCATATTTATTGCCTACCTCCTCATGCCTTTTGCACACACTGTATATAGACTTTCTTTTTTTTCTACTGTGTCATTGGCTTGTTTGTTGTTTATTCCATTCCATTCTGTGTTGTTGTCTGTGTCACACTGCTTTGCTTTATCTTGACCAGGTCGCAGTTGTAAATGAGAAGTTGTTCTCAACTAGCCTTCCTGGTTAAATAAAGGTGAAATAAAAATAAATAAGTAGCAAACATATGTATAGTGCTACAATGAAAAAACGTTTTTTGTAACAGTTGACAGTGGGTTTTCCTCCAAATATCTATTGAATGACACAAGTCTTCATGATATCACACCAGGTCTTATTAGCAGAGTGTCTGAGGATTCCAAATCATCCCCTTTTATTGGAGACAACTTCTATAGAGTTAACAGTACAGTAACAAATAGGTGTATAGCACTGCCACAGATCTTCATTGAAAGTCACAATTCTCCGTCAGCGGTGGCCATGGTTTTCTACCGAAACAAAAGATCATAATGACGCAAACCATGATCTTTTAACACTGGATCCTATTAGTACAGTCTTTTAGGATTCCAAATCACCCCGTTTAGTAGAGACAACTTCTACAGAATTACCAATACAGTAGCAAATAGCTGTAATAGTAACAGTACCATAGAAAATAGTTGTATAGCACTGAAAAAACAGGTCTGTATTGAAAATGACGATTTTTGTCAGTGGTGGCTGTAGTTTTCTGCCTTAATAATACCCTAAAGATGCAAATCTGAATTGTATAACACTGGATCCTATAAGCAGAGTCTCTGAGGATTCCAAATCACCCCCTTTAGTAGAGACAACTTCTACAGAATTACCAGTACAGTAGCAAATAGCTGTAAAGTGTCCAACAAAGATTCCCTCTCCAGGGAAGAGGTAGGGAAGAACAATTGCGGACTGAAGACAGCAGAGCAGAATGCCTCAAGATAAAAACGTAATTTTCAGTATCTGTAAATCTGACTAAATATCAGCACTTCACTCCACATACTCGTATACTCATGGGCAATAACCTTCAATCTGGATAACAACACAAAACAAATTATAAGGCTTGAGAAATGTATCGACCAATATTACCAACACAGTCAACACCCAAAATATGTCGGAGAGTAAGCATGGAGAACCAAATCCCAAAAGAAAACAAAACTCCTCAACTGACACAGACGATTTATGCTTTTCACCACCTGGAACGGTAAGTGTAGAAACCGACTTGCTAAAGTCGATAAATGATCAATTTGGCATACTTGAACTATCAGTAATGTCACGTTCTTGTGTGTTTTCCTTGTTTTAGTGTTGGTCAGGATGTGAGCTGGGTGGGCATTCTATGTTGTGTGTCTAGTTTGTCTGTTTCTGTGTTTGGCCTGATATGGTTCTCAATCAGAGGCAGTTGTTAGTCATTTTCTCTGATTGGGAACCATATTTAGGTAGCCTGTTTTGTGTTGGGTTTTGTGGGTGGTTGTCTCCTGTGTCAGTGTTTGTACCACACGGGACTGGTTCGGGTTTTCATGTTTCTTGTTTTGTAGTTTATTCATGTATAGTTTCGTTATTAAAGAACCATGAATTATAACCACACTGCGTTTTGGTCCGCCTCTCTTCCACCAGAAGAAAACCGTTACAAGTAAAGATATAAAGGAGTTGAAGGTGAGCCTCGAGATGAGTGACAATGGAAAAAGAAACACAAGCGAAAAGGTACAGTCAATACTATTGAAATGTTCGTTAATAAAGCACTTAAAAAAGAGAACATGTTTCTGAGACAAAGCCTTATTTGAAAGAGATTAGATCTATGCAAGAAATGCTGGTACTGTTTTCGCTTTGTCATTATCGGGTATAAATGAGGAACATTTTAAAATTAAATACATTTTAGAATAAGGCTTTAATTTAACAAAATGTGGAAAAAGTTTAGGATTCTGTGTCATGCGTAGGTGTAATAGGTGGCAGGGAAGTCAGGCGCAGGAGAGTCAAATGGAGTCTTTTAATAAAGTCCACGGAGTATGCTCCATAACACTAAATGTACATAAACATACAAACATGGGTACGAGGACCCGACGCGCACCTATACAACAATCACACTACACTGACAATAAAACAATCTCTGACAAAGACATGAGGGGAAACAGAGGGTTAAATACACAACAGGTAATGAATGGGATTGAAAACAGGTGTGTGGGAAGACAAGACAAAACCAATGGAAAATGAAAAAAGGATCAATGATGGCTAGAAGACCGGTGTCGAACGCCGAGCACCGCCCGAACAAGGAGAGGCAACGACTTCGGCAGAAGTCGTGACATTCTGAGTACTTTCCGAATGCACTGTATAGTCATTTTTCCACACATCTTCATTAAAATTGTTGAATGAATTGTAAATGATAGATATTATATTCCTTCACTTTTAGCCAGGTACATACTGATTGTTTTTTCTTATGATCTACTAAGCTATTACAATTATAACTAGCTATACTTATTTCACCATTTACCATAATGAGCGTCAATTCTATTTACCATTATACATGTTTGTAAACTTACCATTAATACTTTTTTGGTTACTACATGATTCCATATGTGTTTTTTCATAGTTTTGATGTATTCACTATTATTCTACAATGTTTTTTTTTTTATAAAGAAAAACTCTTGAATGAGTAGGTGTGTCAACTTTTGACTGGTACTGTAAGTATTCAGACCCTTGGTTATGAGACTAGAAATTGAGCATCCTGTTCCCATTTATCATCCTTGAGATGTTTCTACAACTTGATTAGAGTACACCTGTGGTAAATTCAATTGATTAGACATAATTTGGAAAAGGCACACCTGTCTATATAAAGTTCCACAGTTGACAGTGCATGTCAGAGCAAAAACCGAGCCACGAGGTCGAAGGAATTGTCCGTAGAGCTCCGAGACAGGATTGTGTCGGAGCACAAATCTGGGGAAGGGTACTAAAAAAATGTCTGCATCGTTGAAGGTCCCCAAGAACACAGTGGCCTCCATCATTCTTCAATGGAAGAAGGTTGGGACCCCCAAGACTCTTCCTAGAGCTGGCCGCCCGGCCAAACTGAGCAATTGGGGGAGAAGGGCCTTGATCTTGGAGGTGATCAAGAACCTGATGGTCACTCTGATAGAGCTCCAGAGTTCCACTGTGGAGATGGGAGAACATTTCAGAAGGACAACCATATCTGCAGCACTCCACCAATCAGGCCTTTATGGTAGAGTGGCCAGACAGAAGCCACTCCTCAGTATAAGGCACATGACAGCCTGCTTGGAGTTTGCCAAAAGGCATCTAAGGACTCTCAGACCATGAGAAACAAGATAATCTGATCTGATGAAACCAAGGTTGAACTCTTTGGCCTGAATGCCAATCATCACATCTGGAGGAAACCTGGAACCATCCCTACGGTGAAGCATGGTGGTGGCAGCATCATGCTGTGGGGATGTTTTTCAGCGGTAAGGACTGGAAGAATTGTCAGGATCGAGGAAAAGATTAACGGAGATCCTTGATGAAAACCTGTTCCAGACCTCAGACTGAAGAAAAGGTTCACCTTACAACAGGGCAATGATTCTAAGCAAACAGGCAAGACAATGCATGAGTGGCTTCAGGACTCTGAATGTCCTTGAGTGGCCCAGCCAGAGCCCAGACTTGAACCCGATTGACCATTTCTGGATAGACCTGAAAATAGCTGTGCAGCAACGCTCCCCATCCAACCTGAATAGCTTGAGAGGATCTGCAGAGAAGAATGGGAGAAACTCCCAAAATACAGGTGTGTCAAGCTTGAAGCATCATACCTAAGAAGACTCAATGCTGTAATCGCTGCCAAAAGTGCTTCAACAAAGTACTGAGTAAAGGGTCTGAATACTTATGGAAATGTGATATTTCCGTATTTTGTTTTTTTATGAATGCGCCCTAGCAACAAATAGGTCCGTGACCTCGGCGATTTCCCTTCAAAGTAAGAGTCCCGCAACGAAGTTGGTGAAAGAAAAAAAAAATGGTCGAAATTCGTCGTATTTTATGAGGAAATGTGAGCAGACTTTCTTTTTTTTTTTTTTACAGTATGAAGAAATAAACAAAAGTTAATCGGCGTTATAGCAAAAATTATATTATAGCATTGACATTATTGTTACCAGCATTAAAAGTAATTAGATAGTTACTTATTATGGTAGTTAAATAGTTATTATGGTAACAACGGTAATACAAATGACAATATTGATATTATTAATAATATTATAATAATTATAACAATCAACTTATTCATATTGCACAATGTTTAGTGCGTTTTTTCATATTGAACATACTCAGCGGTGACCCGTTATTCAGGGCAGGTTTTGAGCCCATCCTGTTTAGCTAAAATAAAAATACAAATAATAAATACATATATATTGTTGCCTGTTTTGCATGTTATTTGGGATTAATTTGTGTCATATCAGTTTACAAACAATGTAAAAACACATTTATTGAGCAAATAAAGCCACATTACAAACTCTCTTTTTTGCCGACTTGTGTAAGGCAGCTCCAAAATACATGTGTTTCAGCCTAGCCTAGTGCTTTCTGTGGTGGAGCGGGAGCCAGCGGAAAATACAGAGCATAGGCGTTGGTAATCTTCCCTAGTTGCGCCGTGATTGGCTCAGTGTTCTGTCACTCATAGGGACACTACGTCACCTCATAATGTACAGGGAGAGCTAGGCAATTCAAGCCCCCTTTGGTGCTGCCATAGATTTACATTAGAAGTGCACCTGGCCACCTTGGTTAGCGTACACTGCACCCAGCCCGCCACAGGAGTCGCTGGTGCGCGATGAGACAAGGACACCCCTACCGACCAAGCCCTCCCTAACCCGGGCGACGCTAGGCCAATTGTGCGTCGCCCCACGGACCTCCCGGTCGCGGCCGGTTACGACAGAGCCTGGGCGCGAACCCAGGACTCTGATGGCACAGCTGGCGCTGCAGTACAGCGCCCTTAACCACTGCGCCACCCGGGAGGCCGGAATTATGGTTTTAGACGTTTTTCTTTATTAAAAATGAAAAGCTGAAATATCTTGAGTCAATAAGTGTTCAACCTATTTGTTATGGCAAGTCTAAATAAGTTGTATGGACTGTTTAGCATTATTATTTTTTATGACTACCTCATCTCTGTACCCCACACATCTGTAAGGTCCCTCAGTCTCAACCACTGCAAATTAATTACTTAAATCATACAATGTGATTTTCTGGATTTTTGTTTTAGATTCCGTCTCTCACAGTTGAAGTGTACTTATGATAAAAATGACAGACCTCTACATGCTTTGTGAGTAGGAAACACTGCCGATTTTGCAGGTTATCAAATACTTGTTCTCCCCACTGTATATGCCCAATATGAGAAAAACGATTGGATTTAGGCTGATAGGTCACTATTTAAAATGAGCAGCCACGCTCCTCTGGATATTAACTCTGTGGATTTAGAAGCTATAAGTGCTCCTGGGTATAATGGACACCCCTTTCACTGCAACACAAGATACAGAAGTGTAAGTGCAATAAATGATAGTACACACACAAAACACATTGTTGACCATTTTGGCTTGAACAAAGAAAAAACGTATCTTATAGAAATAATTTTACTCGATAACTAGTAGAAAATACATCGATAATTGTGCATCATTGTCAACCCAATTATTACACACGATGGGACTCTTATTCTGAAGGATTCCAAAAAAATCCCTGACCCGGAACAATTGATTTATTATTGGCTTGTGACGACCACTCAACAGCGCTCTGATCGAGTGAACCTTACATCGAGAGGTGGCGAGCGACTGCGGGTTTTCATCCCGAAACCTGAAGAAAATACAATTTAAAACGCTTATGACCAGTATACTAGCATCACAACTGAGATTCAAATGTTTAACCTTCAAGAAGAATAAGTCAAGTTGACCTAAAGAAGCAAGTAATCCAGACAGGGAAGCTACCAAGCGAATGTCCAAGAGACTGCTAGCTAGCTAACGTAGCTAGCTTGGATCAGAAGAATCCTAAACCACGATCTGGTGTGAAAACATTGCTATTTTGTATCGACTTATTCTCTGTGTAGCAACTAAGTAGCCAGCCAGAGAATACAATCAGAAATCAAGGTATATTTTAATGTCGGGCCGCCTTACTGTAGCTTTCCAGTTTGCGATGCCAATTACTATTAGCGTTAGTTAGCATGTCAGTTCTCAGTCATTTAGATTAATACAGGCTAAACAAATTATTTGGGACTCCCTAAAAACACTCAACTAAGATACAGCTACGACCGGAAGTGACCATCGGTAGCAGGTTAGGACTGCATTTTCGCTAACCCTACCCCTTTTCCTAACATTAACATAGCTAGTTAATTATACTAACCTTCAACGTTAATTCTCCAAACATGCTGCCTGAGTTCTCCAAACCTGCTACGAAAAAGTAACTTCCCGTTGTAGGTGTATCAAATTGTCTCCAATTATTTGCTCGAATAATATTTAGTTTTGTAACTTGATTTTGTGAAAGCTTGCTGCTTGGCCATGTTGAAACAACAGCCCAGCTCATGTGGGCGAAAAACATCCAACTGGACTCCGGGCCCTGCCAGTATGTCTTCCACGGCCAGTGGAATCAACAACAGAGCACAGGTTGGGAGGTGAGTGAAATTAGGATGTCCAGATAGGAAAAGCTGGTGATTTTTATCATGGCTTCAAGGCCTACCGGTCAAAGCATGTGTAGCTTGTTGTGGTGGGAAATGGGGTTATGTTGATGGGCCTGTGAAAATATATTGTGCGTGATTGACAAGTTCTTATGGAAGCTGTTTCAAGGCACCAAGAAAATATGTCATCTATCAGTTGACAAGAGGTTACTACATGCCACGCCCACTATGCCACACCCACTGCTGCTAGCACTGTCTCTGGTCCACACTCCAGCGCAGTAGGTGGCGGTAATGTACCAATAACGTTGGATGCCACCCTCCAAAAACCCCACTGAAGGAGGCTGCTAGCTAGCTAGGGGACACCGGTGCACTATGGGAGAATCTCAATTGCCTACTCCTCGCATCCTCTGTCCTTTCTCCTTGCTTCTTTCTCAAAACTCATTGGATGAGAAAGCCAGAGGTCCCTCCTCCCTGACCACCTTCAATGGGTTTTGAAAAGGTGAGGAGGGACACAAGGAGTGTGAAATTGAGATGCCTGCCGAAAACTGTTTTCTGTTAACAGTACTTAGAGGGAAGTAGCTAGCTAGCAGCCTCAATGGCAGTGGGCGCTGGATGTCGTGACAAGTAGTGGGCACGCCATGTAGTAACCGCGGGCCGCAGATGGAGTTGTGACATAGTACAAAAAAACAAATCTGACTTACTGTGAGATAGTACTGTAACTCATAGGGTTTAGCATTTTTGAACACCTGTAACTGCCATTTCCTGCAATCTACAGCAAAACATATATACTGTGTTGGGGTGTGGTGCCTGGCCTTAAATGGTGACAAAAACAATTGTGTTAATGTTTTTACGTAGTGGCGCAGCTAGTCCACAAGGTGGTGCAATGCCCCTCTTACAGTCTTTGGGGAGAACCCTGCAATATCTGTATATTAAAGGTCCTGAACAGTGGAAATCATGTTTTCTGTCAAATTGGATGATACTTGGATAAAGCCAGTTAAAATTAGGGTTACCTAAGCATGAACAATGACTGTAGCTGGTACTTTGATGAAGTTACTGGTCCCCTCCCTCATGTCAAACACTTGGAATCAGGAGGCAGGCATCGATTTTAAATGTACACCAATTGTAGCGTGTTATCATCTTTACTAATGTTAGTATGTACCGCCTTGAAGGAAAATTCCACCAAAAACCACTCATTCCTATAATTTAGTTTTACATGACAAAAAATATTGTTCTTTACATATTAGTGTTAACAAATGTTTCCTGTTGTTATAATGAAGTTGGAAGCAATGTGAAAGTCATTGTGGAAATCTGTTAAACCCTCTTTTAAATGACACATTTCTCGAGGTAGGAATACCACAAAAATATGATCAATGGCTTATTCAAGAGAAGACAACCTCCTGCGTTATGACATTGGGAAGTATTGAACTCTGACATGTATGATAGACGTTTTCGCAATCTAAAAGTCGTATTCCTATTAACTTTCAGCGTAGTGAGAGCGGCTTTATCGCAATGCGATGTCATACTGGCCAAATTTATGCCTGCTTGAACGGCAATAGCTCAAATACACATGGCAACATGAAATGACCCAGGGAATCGAAAGAACATCAGAGATGCACCAAAACAATATAACATTCAAAATGGGTGAATCTTTTATTTTTAAACCGTCATCACGTGTTGGTTTGGCTTTGTTTACAAAGATACTGGTAACCTTTACTCTGTGGTGTGACTGTTAGCTAGCAAGCTACTTACCAGCATGCCGGCAAAAGCACACACTGTGCTGTGACTAGATGCCAGAGAGTAAATTTAACGTTACACTATTTTGTGAAGAAATCCAATAGCAGTCTGCTTTTAATTTCGGGTGGACAGGCTGCACCGAAAATTACAGTTGTGTGTGTGTGTGCAGTGTACATTAGAGCAAAGTTGCTTCATCAATTCGGTAGACCGTTTGATGGGTCTTACCAGGAAGCTAATACGGATGCTGTTATTATTTCACTTTCCAGCTCCTTTTCTCTTTTCACTATCTTAAAGCAGACATTTTAGAAAATTCAACATCTACTCTGTCTGCACAGCTTCCCAGACAACATCTGCAGCAGGATTACAAAATGACTGCAGCAGTCATACAAAATCAGATTTCCCAAAGCAAGTAGGAGGCAAGTAGGAGTCCATAGCTGGATTTGTTTCCTACTTCAATACCCACCTGCTTCAAGATATCTACTATTATCGACTACAGCTCGGCCTTCTATATCACAGTGCCCGATAAACTCATTAGAAAGCTCACGGCCCTGGGTCTGAATTCCTCCCTATGCAACTGGATCCTGGACTTCCTGAAGGGCCCCCCAATGGTGGTGAAGGTAGGCAACATTACCTCCTCGACACTGGTTCTCAACATGGGGGCCCATCAAGGGTGCGTCCTCAGTCCTCTCCTGTATTCCCTGTATACCCACAACTGCGTAGACTCGCACAGTTACAACTCCATCGTCAAGTTCGCTGATGAAGCAACAGTAGTAGGCTTGATTGCCAAAAATGACGAGGGAGGAGGTGGGCACTCTAAAGGTGTGGTGCCAGGTAAACAACCTATCCCTTAACGGTAGCAAAATAAAGGAGCTGATTGTGGACATCAGGAGGAACCAGGCTGGACACGCCTCCATCTTCATCAACGGGGCTGCTGTGGAGATGGTAAATAACTCTACCTCCACGGATCGCAAGGCTCTTCACAGGGTGACAGTTGAAGACGGAAGTTTACATACACCTTAGCCAAATACATTGAAACTCAGTTTTTCACAATTTCTGACATTTAATCCAAGTATTCCCTGTCTTAGGTCAGTTAGGATCACCACTTTATTTTAAGAATGTGAAATTTCTGAATAAAAGTAGTGATTTATTTAATTGTAATTTTATTTGAGCTTTTATTTATTTCATCACATTGCCAGTGGGTCAGAAGTTTACAAACTCAATTAGTATTTGGTAGCATTGCCTTTAAATTGTTTTAACTTGGGGCAACTATTTCAGGTAGCCTTCCACAAGCTTCCCACAATAAGTGGGGTGAATTTTGGCCCATTCCTCCTGACAGAGCTGGTGTAACAGTCAGGTTTGTAGGTCTCCTTGCTCGCACACGCTTTTTCAGTTCTGCCCACACATTTTCTATAGGATTGAGGTCAGGACTTTGTGATGGCCACTCCAATACCTTGACTTTGTTGTCCTTAAGCCATTTTGCCACAACTTTGGAAGTATGCTTGGGGTCATTGTCCATTTGGAAGACCCATTTGCAACCAAGCTTCTGTGTCTCTCTCTCTCTCTCTCTCTCTCTCTGTCGGGAGTTGACTTAACAACCGGATGTAAATACCTGGCAGAAACTCTCCCTTTGGCTCTGCAGTATTGAGAATGGAATGTCTGAGTACAACAGAGACTTTGCCAAAACAATAAACATTGGGACAATATATTTCAATATCCAAATGTTGGGAATTATGACAGATGGAATATGGAAAATTAGTCTATTTTGTCATGTCATTAAACTTAGCAGAAATAAGTTATAATGGAAACATTGTAACTGAGCGCTTTCACAATGTGTATATCAGATTTACATCTAAATGTTGTAGAACTTATATGAATAAATATAGCAATGTGATTTTATCCTTCTAAATGAGAATTGTTTTTCTTGTAAAACTTGTGCCAATCAGTAGCTATGCCCAAGTGAGCTCAGAGTTTGTGTCAACATGATGGAACTGCCTTTCTGGCCAGAGTGTTTAAAAGGATTTGTAACAAAATGTACATTAGACCAAGCAGGTGGACGGTGTAAGCCGGATGTCATGAAATGGTTAAAACTACAAGACCAGAAAATGGTAAGACCTTCAAACTAGAGGAGTGAAGAAGTTGAAGACTAGAGCAAAACATTCCTAGTCTGCAGCTGGTATGTGATGTGGTCTAGGTCAATTGACCAAGACGAGAGGGAAGGACAAATCTCTCTCACCAGCATAGATACCTCAGAGGTTTCTACTCTAACGGACAGGGGGAAGTGCAGATCCCACTGTACACCTTTTGGCGTATCCAGTCTAACGAACACTCCCAAGACAGGAGCCGACAACTAAGGACATTGACATCTGGTGGACAACCCGAGACTTGCATCGAACTACTCGCCATAAACGGATAGTGGTTTCAACAGAGAGACGACAGAGAAAGACATCTACGCGTAAATATGTTGCACTTGTAATCCGAATGAGTGGCTGTTAGGGTGGTAAATATTTATATTTATGGTGAGCGTAGTTTCCAAGTGTATGTAGGATAAGTCCACTCTCTCCCGCTCTTTATCCCCCCTTCCATTGTGTAACAAGCCGTCATATTGGGTTAGTCCACTAGGGACTTATCGATTACTAACATAAAATGAAAACATATACCGTGTTTCTGTGTGATTATTTAGTTAGGCTTAATTATTTATTTACTAACTTTCTGAATTGCTGATTCATCACTCAGGCTAGGTTTCTTGTGGATTAAGATATTTGTGAAGTCCAGAATGAGACAGGTAATAATTGACTGTATTGATGTAAGAGATCTATGTATCTTTAGAGTTTAAGTCGGGAGATGGGGCACCACGGGAAAAGTTGTTTAAAGTGTGACTAAGTTCCTAATGCCTATTGTTACATGATTAATTTAATCGAGTACTAATTGAACAGAGTAAGTCATTATTTGATAAATAGCAGTCATCACATTAATGGTAGTCACGACACTATTAAACACTCGGAATCTGAATCCTGCTAAATTGACGCGGGGTACATGGGTCCCCCTCCCCATCAACCTCTGTAGTTTGTTGCGCTTCCTAAAGCCTAAGTAATTCACTTTTACTTGGTTTGATATCACATTTAGTTGCTTTGTAATTTTTTAAGCATTTGGATGAGCGATGAGTGTTATGAATCAATGGTACCTGCACACTTTAAAGGCCGGGTCCCAATATTAGGCTTATGGCAAAATCATTTTATGTCAAATTATGTCAAACCATTATTTCTCATGAGTATTCATGTTGATCAATATTTCCTGCTATTCTGACCTATTGTAAATGATCAAATAAATATATATATATATATATATATATATATATATATATATATATATATATATATATATATATATATACACTGCTCAAAAAAATAAAGGGAACACTTAAACAACACAATGTAAGGCCAAGTCAATCACACTTCTGTGAAATCAAACTGTCCACTTAGGAAGCAACACCGTAGGAGGGCAACAACCCAGCAGCAGGACCGCTACCTCCGCCTTTGTGCAAGGAGGAGCAGGAGGAGCACTGCCAGAGCCCTGCAAAATGACCTCCGGCAGGCCACAAATGTGCATGTGTCTGCTCAAATGGTCAGAAACAGACTCCATGAGGGTGGTATGAGGGCCCGACGTCCACAGGTGGGGGTTGTGCTTACAGCTCAAAACCGTGCAGGACGTTTGGCATTTGCCAGAGAACACCAAGATTGGCAAATTCGCCACTGGCGCCCTGTGCTCTTCACAGATGAAAGCAGGTTCACACTGAGCACGTGACAGACGTGACAGAGTGGAGACGCCGTGGAGAACGTTCTGCTGCCTGCAACATCCTCCAGCATGACCGGTTTGGCGGTGGGTCAGTCATGGTGTGGGGTGGCATTTCTTTGGGGGGCCGCACAGCCCTCCATGTGCTCGCCAGAGGTAGCCTGACTGCCATTAGGTACCGAGATGAGATCCTCAGACCCCTTGTGAGACCATATGCTGTTGCGGGTGGCCCTGGGTTCCTCCTAATGCAAGACAATGCTAGACCTCATGTGGCTGGAGTGTGTCAGCAGTTCCTGCAAAAGGAAGGCATTGATGCTATGGACTGGCCCGCCCGTTCCCCAGACCTGAATCCAATTGAGCACATCTGGGACATCATGTCTCGCTCCATTCACCTACGCCACCACGTTGCACCACAGACTGTCCAGGAGTTGGCGGATGCTTTAGTCCAGGTCTGGGAGGAGATCCCTCAGTA
The DNA here is from genome assembly GCF_057628025.1 of Oncorhynchus mykiss. Lineage (NCBI taxonomy): Eukaryota > Metazoa > Chordata > Actinopteri > Salmoniformes > Salmonidae > Oncorhynchus > Oncorhynchus mykiss. The sequence continues at coordinate 27,579,320 of NC_143037.1, forward strand.
GGTGACGGATGGTCTCATCAGGAGCATGCCCAGGCGTTGTAGGGAGGTCATACAGGCATGTGGAGGCCACACACACTACTGAGCCTCATTTTGACTGACTTGTTTTAAGGACATTACATCAAAGTTGGATCAGCCTGTAGTGTGGTTTTCCACTTTAATTAAAATTTCCATTGATAATTTTTGTGTGATTTTGTAGTCAGCACATTCAACTATGTAAAGAAAAAAGTATTTAATAAGAATATTTCATTCATTCAGTTCTAGGATGTGTTATTTTAGTGTTCCCTTTATTTTTTTGAGCAGTGTTGATAATTCTGAACATATTGTCATTTATAATGCTAATGTAGAGGCACCAATAAATTGTCCAGTACACTTATTGTATGCTGTTTTCATGTACATTCCCTTATGTCTAATCTTATAAATTGACCCAGGCTTTACTAATTCTTGTGAAGAAGCTTATCAGTGAACTGTATTCTGTAATTGCTTACAAATCAATGGAAATGCAATTGTGTGTTGCTGCTGTTTGTCTGATGTCCAACAGTCCATGATTAGCTCTGTTGACCATGTGAGCATTTTGCAGAGAAGAGGGGTTGAGGCATACTATTTAGGCTTGTAATGACATGTGGCCCATTGTTTACCTTGTTACCTGGCAATGAACACAAGGGTGTATCAAAGAGCAGTTAGTCAAGGTGAGCTCATGAATATAAGATCCCTGCCCACTCAGCCTGTTCTTTCAGGCTTCCTGATTGTTAAAGATGAGAGAGGGTACAATTTCTTAAATTCAGAGCATTTTAATAGTGTAAAAAAGGGTATGTCTTACCCCATCAGAACCCAAAGCAAGTTTTGTTTTAATCCATTACTTACTCCATGAGATCAAAATAATAAAAATGTTGAGCTATACAGTGTTTGTTTACAATTGCATGGTCTACAAATATTGTATAGCTTAACTTTTTTTTAAATGATTTTGATCTCATGGATGGTCAGTCATTGCCTCCATATGTGAGAGTCCTTGCTTCTATGTATGTGAGACTGGTTACGTTTCTTCTGCCCCATTTCTCAGCCGTTTACCAAATAAAGTGGCGAGGAGTACGCTTTGTTTTTGTTTGAATCCTAGATTGACCCTTTTATAAGTGGTTGACCTGCAGGACTATTCAATCAATCAAATGTAGTTATAGAGCCCTTTTTACAACAGCAGTTGCAATCACAAAGTGCTAATACAGAAACCTAGCCTATACAGAACCAGGCTCTGAGGGGTGGCAAGTCCTCTTCTGACTGGGCCGGTTGGAGATTCTAAGAGTACATGGCCATTAAGGACAGATCGTTCTTCAAGATGTTTAACCATTCATAGAAGACCAGCAGGGTCAAATAATAATCACAGTGGTTGTAAATGGCGCAAGAGGTCAGCACCTCAAGAGTTACTGGCAGTTGGCTTTTCATAGCTGAGCATTTAGAGGTCGAGACAGCATGTCCAGGGGGGGTCAGGCTTCCATAGCCGCATGTAGAACAGCAGAAACTGGATCAGCAGAACGAACAGGTGGGCTAGGGACGTGGACAGTCAGGAGTCGTCAGGCAAGGGAGTCCTGAGGCATGGTCTTAGGGCTCAGGTCCTCCAGGAGGGGACAGAGAGATGGGAGATTTAGAGGGAGCATATCTAAGATCACACAGGACAACAAGATAAGACTAGAATTACACCAGATATAAGACTGACCGTAGCCCCCCGGCACATAGACTATTGCAGCATAGATACAGGAGACTGAGACAGGGTGGGGGTCAGGGACACTGGCCCCTTCCAAAGTCACCCCCAGACAGGGATGACCAGGCAGGTTATGACCCCACCCACTTTGGCAAAGCACAGCCCCCACACCACCAAAGGGAAATCAATGGGCCACTAACTTATTACCCAGAGACAAGGCTGAATATCGGCCACAAAGATCTCCCCACCGCACGAGTCCAAGGACAGGAAGGATGGAAGAGCGCGAGCAAGCCAGTGACTCAGCCCAGGTAATATGGTCAGAGGCAGAGAATCCCAGTGAAGATAGGAAAGCCGGCCAGGCAGAGACAACAAGGGTGGTTTGTCACTCCAATGCCTTGCCGTTCGCCTTTGCACCCCTGGGCCAGACTACACTCAACCATAGGACCTACTGAAGTGATCAGTCTTCAGTAAAGCCTTAAAGGTCGAGACTAAGTATCCAGCTCTCACATGGATCGGCAGACCATTCAATAAAAATGTAGCTCTATAGGAGAAAGTCCTGCCTCCAGCTGTTTGCTTAGATATTCTGCATCTTGGAATAGGATCCAGTAGACAACTGGAAGGTTTAGAGGCAATTACTTTTTAAATATTTTTTTTGCAGTGCAACTACATCTAGGGTATTACACAAGGTTTAGGTCCTCGGTTAGGCGGTTAACTTATTTTTGTACTCCCACATCCTTGGGTAGGTGGAGGGAGTCTGGAAAGGAATTGAGAAATCTTTGGGTTGTTTGAGAATTTATAATGCAGCTTTTGATAATCATGGGTTGGGGTCTAAGCACATTATTTTTTTTGTGATTGCAAACATCATAACGTTGTCTGACGATCCAGAATTATGAGGAAAAACATTTAGATCGACAATATCTATTCCATGGGATCCATGGTATGATTGTGGCAATATTTTTTTTTATTTCTCCTTTTTATTAAACCAGGTAGGCCAGTTGAGAACAAGTTCTCATTTATAACTGTGACTTGGCCAAGATAAAGCAAAGCAGTGCCACACCGACAACAACACAGTTACACATGGAATAAACAAACGTACAGTCAATAACACTAGAAAAAAGTATATACAGTGTGTGCAAATGGCGTAAGGAGGTAAGCCAATAAATAGGCCACAGTAGCGAAGTAATTACAATTTAGCAAATCAACACGAGTGATAGATGTGCAGATGATGATGTGCAAGTAGAAATACTGGTGTGCAAAAAAGTAAATAAAACAATATGGGAATGAGGTAGGTAGATTGGATGGGCTATTTACAGATGGGCTGTGTACAGCTGCAGCGATCGGTATGCTGCTCAGATAGCTGATGCTAAAAGTTAGTGAGGGAAATAAAAAAATTGCAATTCGTTCCAGTCATTTGGCAGCAGAGAACTGGAAAGAAAGACTGCAATGGCAGAGGTGTTGGCTTTGGGGAAGACCAGTGAGATATACCTGCTGGAGCGCGTGCTAAGGGTGGATGTTGTTATGATGACCAGTGAGCTGAGATAAGGTGGAGCTTCACCTAGCAAAGACTTATAGATGACCTGGAGCAAGTGGGTCTGGCGACTAATATGTAGCGAGGGCCAGCCGACAAGAGCATACAGGTCGCAGTGGTGGGTGGTATATGGGGCTTTGGTGACAAAACGGATGGCACTGTGATAGACTGCATCCAGTTTGCTGAGTAGAGTGTTGGAGGCTATTTTGTAAGTTTGGCAGCGTGAGTGAAGGATGCTTTGTTGCGAAACAGGAAGCCGATTCTAGATTTAATTTTTGATTGGAGATGTTTATGAGTATGGAAGGAGAGTTTACAGTCTAGCCAAACACCTAGGTATTTATAGTTGTCCACATATTTTAAATCAACTGTCCAGAGTAGTGATGCTAGTCGGGCGGGCGGGTGCGGGCAGCAACCAGTTGAAAAGCATGTATTTAGTTTTACTAGCATTTAAGAGCAGTTGGAGGCCACGGAAGGAGTGTTGTATGGCATTGAAGCTTGTTTGGAGGTTAGTTAACATTGTGTCCAAAGAAGGGCCAGATGTATATAGAATGGCGTCGTCTGCGTAGAGGTGGATCAGGGAATCACCTGCAGCAAGAGTGACATCGTTGATATATACAGAGAAAAGAGTCGGCCCGAGAATTGAACCCTCTGGTACCCCCATAGAGACTGCCAGAGGTCCGGACAACAGACCCTCCGATTTGACACGCTGAACTCTGAGAAGTAGTTGGTGAACCAGGTGAGGCTGTCATTTCAGAAACCAAGGCTGTTGAGTTTACCGATAAGGATACGGTGATTGACAGAGTCGAAAGCCTTGGCCAGGTCGATGAAGACGGCTGCACAGTACTGTCTTTTATCGATGGTGGTTATGTTATCGTTTAGTACCTTGAGCGTGGCTGAGGTGTACCTGTGACCAGCTCGAAAAACCGGATGGCACCGCGGAGAAGGAATGATGGGATTCGAAATGGTCCGTGATCTGTTTGTTAACTTGGTTTTTGAAGACTTTAGAAAGGCAGGGCAGGATGGATATAGGTCTGTAACAGTTTGGGTCCAGAGTGTCTCCCCCTTTGAAGAGGGGGATGACCGCGGCAGCTTTCCAATCTTTGGGGATTTCGGACGATTAAAAAGAGGTTGAACAGACTGGTAATAGGGGTTGCAACAATGGCGGCTGATAATTTCAGAAAAAGAGGGTCCAGATTGTCTAGCCCAGCTGATTTGTACGAGTCTAGGTTTTGTAGCTCTTTCAGAACATCTGCTATCTGGACTTGGGTGAAGAAGCTGGGGAGGCTTGGGCAAGTATATGCGGGGGGTGCGGAGCTGTTGGCCCAGGGTTGGGGTAGCCAGGAGTAAAGCTTGGCCAGCCGTAGAGAAATGCTTATTCAAATTCTTGATTATCGTGGATTTATCGTGGTGACAGTGTTTCCTAGCCTCAGTGCAGTGGGCAGCTGGGAGGAGGTGCTCTTATTCTACATTAACTTTACAGTGTCTCAAAACTTTTTGGAGTTAGGATGCAAATTTCTGTTTTGAAAAAGCGAGCCTTTGCTTTCCTAGCTAACTGCATGTATTGGTACCTGACTTTCCTGAAAAGTTGCATATCGTGAGGACTATTCGATGCTAGTGCAGCCCGCCACAGGATGTTTTTGTGGTGGTTGAGGGCAGTCAGGTCTGGAGTGAACCAAGGGCTATATCTGTTCTTAGTTCTACATTTTTTGAAAGGGGCATGCTTATTTAAGATGGTGAGGAAATTACTCTTAAAGAACGACCAGGCTTCCTCGACTGACGGGATGAGGTCAATATCCTTCCATGTTACCCGGGTCAGGTCGATTTAGAAAGGCCTGCTCGCAGAAGTCTTTTAGGGAGTGTTTGACAGTGATGATGGGTGGTCGTTTGACCGCGGACCCATAGCGGATACAGGCAGTGATCGCTGAGATCCTGATTTGAAAACAGCAGAAGTGTATTTGGAGGGCAAGTTGGTCAGGATAATATCTATGAGGGTGCCCATGTTTACGGATTTAGGGTTGTACCTGGTGGGTTCCTTGATAATTTGTGTGAGATTGACGGCATCTAGTTTAGATTGTAGGACTGCTGGTGTGTTAAGCATATCCCAGTTTTGGCCATCTAACAGAATGAACTCTGAAGATAAATGGGGGGCAATCAATTCACATATGGTGTCCAGGGCTCAGCTGGGAGCTGATGTGGGGTCTATAACAGGCAGCAACAGTGAGGGCCTTATTTCTGGAGAGATTACTTTTTAAAACGGTTTGGGCATAGACCTGGAAAGAATGACAGAACTGTGCAGGCTATCTCTGCAGTATATTACAACTCCTTCCCCTTTGGCAGTTATATCTTGATGGAAAATGTTGTAGTTGGGGGTGGAAATCTCTGAATTTTTGGTGGCCTTCCAAAACCAGGATTCAGACCACGACAAGGACATCAAGGTTGGCGGATTGTGCTAAAGCAGTGAGTAAAACAAACTTAGGGAGGAGGCCTCTGATTTTAACATGCATGAAACTAAGGCTTTTATGGTTACAGAAGTCAACAAATGAGAGTGCCTGGGGACACGCAGGGCCTGGGTTAACCTCCACATCACAGGAACGGAGGAGGAGGAGGATAAGGGTACGGCTAAAGGCTATCAAAACTGGTTGTGTTAGGGACAGAGAATAATAGGAGCAGATTTCTGGGTGTCGTAGGATAGATTCAGGGCATAATATACAGATGGTATGGTAGGGTGCGGGTACAGTGGAGGTAAACCTTGGCATTGAGTGACGATAAGAGAGGTTGTATCTCTGGACGCACTAGTTATGCTGGGTGAGGTCACCGCATGTGTGGGAGGTGGGACAAAAGAGGTATCTGAGGCATGTTGAGTGGGACTAGGGGCTCCGCAGTGAACTAAAACAATGATGACTATCCTAAACAACAAAAAAATAAATCACATGTGTTGATTGGGAGAGTGTAGTCGATGATGGTTCCGAAAGCCTTTTGGAGTGGGACTGTGGACTTCTCCGTGAATATTGAAGTCACCAAAATGTTTTAATTATCTGCCATGACTAAAAGATCCGATAGAATTCATTGAACTCAGTGAGGAACACTGTAAATGGTCCAGGAGGCCTGTAAACAGTAGCTATAAAAAGTGATTGGGTAGGCTGCATAGATTTCACGACTAAAGACAAATTTGCTGTCACAAATGGTAGCAACACCTCCACTTTTGAGGGATGCGCGGGGGATATGGTCACAAGTGTAACCAGGTAGAGTGGCCTCATTTTAACTCATCAGGCTTAAGCCATGTTTCAGTCAGGCCAATCACATTAAGTTTATGATTAGTTCACTGACTATGCCTGCCTTGGAAATGAGGGATCTAACATTTAAGTAGTCCTATTTTGAGTTGTTATTATCAGTCTCTTAAAAAAATTACAGGGATTGAGGAGGACTTTATTCCAGTGAGATTGCTAAAGCGAACACCACATGTTTAGATTTTCCCTACCTAGATCGAGGCACTAAGCTGACTGTGCTAGTGGCAGACTCCACTCTTGCTGGCTGGCTAACAGCCTGCTGCCTGGCCTGCACCCTCTCAATGTGGAGCTAGAGAAGTTAGAGCCCTGTCTGTTGACCGGTAACATGAGAGCACCCCTCCAGCTAGGATGGAGTCCGTCATTTCTCAAAAGGCCAGGCTTGGTCCTGTTTATGAGTGAGTCCCAGAAAGAGGATCAATTATCTACAAATGTAATATTTTGGGAGGGCAGGAAACAGTTTTCAACCAGCGATTGAGTTGTGCAAGTCAGCTGTAGAGCTCAACACTCCCCCTAACTGGGAGAGGGCCAGAGACAGCTACTCGATGCCGACACATCTTTCTGGCTAATTTACACGCTGAAGTTATTGCGCTTGGTGACCTCTGACTGTTTCATCCTAACGTCGCTTGTGCTGACGTGGATAACAATATCCATATTCTCTACACTCGCTAGTTTGAACATCAGCCAGCACCGTTTTCCAATTATCCTTTACATCGGTAGCCCTGCCCCGTGGTAAACAATGTATAATCGCTGGATGATTCTATTTAAGTCTAATATTGCGGGTAATGGAGTCACCAATGACTTGGGTTTTTGAATTTGTCAGAGCTAAATGGTGGGGAGGCTTCGGCAGCTCAGACCCAGTAATGGGTGGAGGTGAGACCTGAGAACGCTTGGGCTCCGACTCGTTGCTTAGTGGGGAAAAAGCGGTTGAAAGTTTTTGTTGGCTGAATGAGCGACACTGAGAGTGCCAACAGCATTTATTTTCAGATGCCTAGTGAAAATTGTCCGGCTGTAGGGACTATGGGGGTTGATTAATCCAACTACTGTAATTAAATAAAATGTTATTTGTCACATGCAGTGAATACCGTGAAATGCTTACATACAAGCCCTTAACCAACAATGCAGTTAAGAAATATTTACTAAATAAACTAAAGTGAAAAAGAAAAATATCACAAAAGTAATCTGGATGGCCATTTGATTAATTGAGCAGCAGTCTTATTGCTTGGGCGTAGAAGCTGTTAATTAAGGAGCCTCTTGGACCTAGACTTGGCATTCCGGTACCGCTTGCCGTGCGGTAGCAGAGAGAACAGTCTATGACTTGGGTGATTGGAGTCTTTGACAATTTTTGGGGTTTTCCTCTGACACCGCCTAGTATATAGGTCTTGGATGGCAGGAAGCTTGATGTACTGAGCCGTACACACTACCCTCTGTAGTGCCAATACATTCGGATGCCGAGCAGTTGCCATACCAGGCAGTGATGCAACCGGTCTGGCTGCTCTCGATGGTGTAGCTGTAGAACTTTTTGAGGATCTGGGGACCCATGCCAAATCTTTTTTGAGGGAGAAAAAGTGTTGCCGTGCCCTCTTCACAACTTTTCATGGTGTGTTTGGACCATGATAGATTGTTGATGTGGACACCAAGGAACTTGACTCTCGACCTGTTCCACTACAGCCCTGTCGATGTGAATGTGGGAGTGTTCGGCCCTCTTTTTCCTGTAGTCCACAATCATCTCCCTTAGTCTTGCTCACGTTGAGGCAGAAGTTGTTATCCTGGAACCACACGGCCAGGTCTCTGACCACCTCCCTATAGGCTGTCTCATCATTGTCGGTGATCAGGTCTTCCACCGTTGTCGTCAGCAAACTTAATGATGGTGTTGGAGTCGTGCTTGGCCACACAGTTGTGGGTGAACAGGGAGTACAAGAGGGGACTAAGTATGCACCCCTGAGGGGCCCCCGTGTTGAGGATCAGCATGGCAGATGTGTTGTTGCCTGAGGGTGTCTCTTCAGTAAGCCCAGGATCCAGCTGCAGAGGGAAGTGTTCAGTCCCAGGGTCCTTAGCTTAGTGATGAGCATTATGGTGTTGATCACTGAGCTGTTGTCAATGAACAGCATTCAAACATGGGCGTTCCTTTTGTCCAGGTGGGAAAGGGCAGTGTGGAGTGGAATTGAGATTGGGTCATCTGTGGATTTGTTGGGGCAGTATGCAAATTGGGGTGCATGAAAGGCATTTAGCTCATCTGGTGTCAGTGGACAGCTCGTGGCTGGTTTCCCTTCGTAGTCCGTAATAGTTTGCAAGCACTGCCACATCCGACAAGCGTCTGAGCCGGTGTAGTAGGATTCAGTTTTAGTCCTGTATTGACGCTTTGCCTGTTTGATGGTTCGTCTGAGGGCATAGTGGGATTTTTTATGTGTACAGCTCAAGCCTTTAATTCATTGCTTCTGGTTGGAATATGTACGTACGGTCACTGTGGGGACGTCGTCGTCGATGCACTTATTGACGAAGCCGATGACCGGTGTTGTACTCCTCAATGCCATTGGATGAATCCTGGAACATATTCCAGTCTGTGCTAGCAAAACAGTCCTGTAGCTTAGCATCTGCTTCATCTGACAACTTTTTTTATTGATCTAGTCACTGGTACTTCCTGCTTTACTTTTTGCTTGTAAGCAGCAATCAGGAAGAGAGAATTGTGGTCAGTTTTGCCAATGGAGGGTGTGGGAGAGCTTTGTACACGTCTCTGTGTGTGGAGTAAAGGTGGTCTAGAGTTTATTATTTTTTATTAGCTTGTGCGGACTCTGTGAAACTAAAGATATTACAGTTTATTACAGTTTTTAATGTCCCGTTGGTAGGATAGTCTCGCTCCTCCAGTTTATTCTCCAGTGATTGCACGTTGGCCAATAGAACGGATGGTAGTGGCAGGTTAACCACTCGCCGATGAATTCTCACAAGCATCCTGATCTGCACCCCCTGTATTTCCTTATTTTCTTAGTCCGGGAGCAACATATCTTTTGCATCAGACTCATGAAAGAAAACATCTTACTTCAGCGATTACGCACCTCGAACTGATCTGAAAACCAGAAGCTATTTTCGGTTAAAAGAGACGGTTGCATCAACACTATGTACAAAATACTTTTGATTATTTACTTAGTCAAATACGCTGGCTGTTGCAAGCTACTCACCGTCAAACCACCATGCCCACTCTCTCACATCGGGACTTCCGAGCTATATGATGTTCAATGAGCAGCGCGTAGAGCGCCCTCTTCAGACAATCATTGACTTAAAAAATAAAAATGACCACAAATGAGCAGATGTATGCATTTGTTCAATCTATGTTTATAATATCTGCGCTTTATGTGTAGAATAAAGAACGATTTTATAAATATTTCTGTGAAAAACTAATATCAGCCAAAATAATTAGTTAGGCTCTACTTACCATCTCATAATGACTTGCTATCATCACAGCTCCTAGTCAGATTTTATTTTGGGGGTGGTGGGAACGGTCCTACATACACACTAGCCAATCCGAGTTTTCATATCGAGTTTGGGCAAATAGATGATTTGAGGCGAGTAAAAAGTTTGAAAGCTTTGATGAGCAAATAAGGCGGGACAATATGGGATATTGATCGTTCTGCCAACCGCTCACTGTGTTGCAGAGGAGGACGTTGACTAAGCAGGGTTTTTTTTGTGGCGCGAAATAAAGAATTTTTAACTAATGACCTTCTGCTAACAAAGCATGAGATTAGTCATAAATTCATTCACAGAGATTGTCAGACGAAAAGGTATACAAAGTTATCTTGCTATTTTCCAATGATGTCATGCTAGGTTTGTAAGGAAATTAATTATCTCATGTTAGCTGATTAGTTTAGTCACCAAACCTCTGCTTTGTATTGTTCTACATCCACAGTTTTGTCAAGTGCATATTACAGCTATCTACACTTTGTAGGAGTCCATTTAGAAATGTGGCTTTCTTAATTTTGTGGTTTGCTATGACATTAGCACCCCTAATGCAATCTGTATAGTAGGACCAGCCTTTTATATAGTGAAAGGACTATTGCATTTTTGTTCAATGTCAAATCTGTTCTAACCCCATTGTACTCTCTTCCCCCCCTCCCCCCAGGAGTCGAACCTCTGTGAAGCCACCTTTCCTGTCCTCTCCTGTGAGTATGACTCAAAGGTTGTAGAACAACAAAACCAAAACTCCACAGAACTACGTAATTATTACCCCCTGGGTTTGTTTTGAAATACATCCCTGTTCAGTACATTTTAATGTTGTTTTCAGTTTTTTATGTCTTCAGCTGTAGTATTATATCAGTTAAGAAATAGGCACGCAACTGACATCTGTTCTCCGTTTGAAAGCGGTGTGTATTTCTTGTCGATATTTGAAGATCACATATATTGTCATCGATTTCTGAATCATTGGCCATACTGCACAAAGCTGCAGTCTAATGAATGGAGTTTCTTTCAAGGTGAATGTTCTGGTCCCTTTCCTAGGTGTTTGAGGGCGTCTACAACAATGCCAGAATGATACATTTCCTCACAGCTGTGGTGGTGAGTCATTTTTGTTGTCTGTTTTAGTCCTGAGACATGGCTGTAGAATTCAATGTAGTCTACAGCCATTTCTCAGGGCTATGTCTGCACGGACATTTAGCATCTTGTTATATCGAACCATAATGTTGTTGACATGGCTCATCATAGAGTGTGTTAGATAGTATTTTCTTCAATCTTCTGCTCATTCTCCTGCCTACATACCTCCCTCCATGCCCCTCTATTTTTTGCCTCCTTTACAGGGCTCCACCTGTGACGTAAGAGTGAAGAATGGCAACGTGTACGAGGGCATCTTCAAGACCCTCGGCTCACGGGTAAGTCTCTAAGATCCAAACCACACTGTGTAGTTCTTGACCAGGGACCACGGTTTGTGTTCGTGGCTCTGATGTCTCTACTAGTCCTTACGGCCTAAAGAAGCTTGTCTTCCATCTAGGGCTGACCCCATTTAGTCGACTGGTCAATTGTTTGGTAGATAGGCTGTTGGTCGACCAAGATTATTTTAGTTGAGCAATCGCAAATAGATTTACAGATATATTTTTTTCATGACAAACGAGACACCTTTCCGATTCAGGACTTTTTTATTTTTTTTATTTGTATTTTTTTACCTTTATTTTACTAGGCAAGTCAGTTAAGAACAAATTCTTATTTTCAATGACGGCCTAGGAACAGTGGGTTAACTGCCTGTTAAATGTATTTGCAAATTATGGTGGAAAATAAGTATTTGGTCACCTACAAACAAGCAAGATGTCTGTCTCACAGACCTGTAACTTCTTCTTTAAGAGGCTCCTCTGTCCTCCACTCGTTACCTGTATTAATGGCACCTGTTTGAACTTGTTATCAGTATAAAAGACACCTGTCCACAACCTCAAACAGTCACACTCCAAACTCCACTATGGCCAAGACCAAAGAGCTGTCAAAGGACACCAGAAACAAAATTGTAGACCTGCACCAGGCTGGGAAGACTGAATCTGCAATAGGTAAGCAGCTTGGTTTGAAGAAATCAACTGTGGGAGCAATTATTAGGAGATGGAAGACATACAGGACCACTGATAATCTCCCTCGATCTGGGGCTCCACGCAAGATCTCACCCGTGGGGTCAAAATTATCACAAGAACGGTGAGCAAAAATCCCAGAACCACACGGGGGGACCTTGTGAATGACCTGCAGAGAGCTGGGACCAAAGTAACAAAGCCCACCATCAGTAACACACTACGCCGCCAGGGACTCAAATCCTGCAGTGCCAGACGTGTCCCCCTGCTTAAGCCAGTACATGTCCAGGCCCGTCAGAAGTTTTTTTTGGATGATCCAGAAGAAGATTGGGAGAGTGTCAGATGAAACCAAATTAGAACTTTTTGGTAAAAACTCAACTTGTCGTGTTTGGAGGACAAAGAATGATGAGTTGCATCCAAAGAACACCATACCTACTGTGAAGCATGGGGGTTGAAACATCATGCTTTGGGGCTGTTTTTCTGCAAAGGGACCAAGACGACTGATCCGTGTACTTCCGGCGCCGACAGAGATGACCGCCTCGCTTCGCGTTCCTACGTGTTATTTCTTACATTGGTACCCCAGGTCATCTTAGGTTTCATTACATACAGTCGGGAAGAACTACTGAATTTAAGAGCAACGTCAACTCACCATCAGTATGACCAGGAATATGACTTTCCCGAAGCAGATCCTGGGTTCTGCCTTTCACCCAGGACAACGGAATAGATCCCAGCCTGCGACCCAAAACAAAGATGACGTAAAAGAGGGAAACGAAGCGGTCTTCTGGTCAGGCTCCGGAGACTGGCACATCGCGCACCACTCCCTAGCATACTTCTCGCCAATGTCCAGTCCCTTGACAACAAGGTTGATGAAATCCGAGCAAGGGTAGCATTCCAGAGGGACATCAGTGACTGTAACGTTCTTCGCTTCATGGAAACATGGCTCACTCGAGAGACGCTAACGGAATCGGTGCAGCCTGCTGGTTTCTTCACGCATCGCGCCGACATAAACAGACATCTTTCTGGTAAGAAGAGGGGCGGGGGCGTATGCCTTATGGTTAATGAGACGTGGTGTGATCACAACAACATACAGGAACTCAAGTCTTTCTGTTCACCTGATTTAGAATTCCTCACAATCAAATGTCGACCGCATTATCTACCAAGGGAATTCTCTTCGATTATAATCACAGCCGTATATATTACCCCCCTAAGCAGACACATCGATGGCTCTGAACAAACTTTATTTGACTCTTTGCAAACTGGAAACCACATATCCTGAGGCTGCATTCATTGTAGCTGGGGATTTTAACAAGGCTAATCTGAAAACAAGACTCCCTAAATTGTATCAGCATATCGATTGTGCAACCAGGGCTGGTAAAACCTTGGATCATTGCTATTCTAACTTCCGCAACGCATATAAGGCCCTCCCCGCCCTCCTTTTGGAAAAGCTGACCACGACTCCATTTTGTTGCTCCCTGCCTACAGACAGAAGGTAAAACAAGAAGCTCCCGCGTTGAGGTCTGTTCAACGCTGGTCCGACCAATCTGATTCCACGCTCCAAGACTGCTTCCATCACGTGGACTGGGATGTGTTCTGCACTGCGTCCAACAACAACATGGACGAATACGCTGATTCGGTGAGCGAGTTCATTAGAACGTGCATTGAAGATGTCGTTCCCATAGCAACGATTAAAACATTCCCAAACCAGAAACCGTGGATTGATGGCAGCATTCGCGTAAAACTGAAAGCGCGAACCACTGCTTTTAACCAGGGCAAGGTGACCGGAAACATGACCGAATACAAACAGTGTAGCTATTCCCTCCGCAAGGCAATCAAACAAGCTAAGCGTCAGTATAGAGACAAAGTAAAGTCGCAATTCAACGGCTCAGACACGAGGTATGTGGCAGGGTCTACAGTCAATCACGGATTACAAAAAGAAAACCAGCCCGTCACGGACCAGGATGTCTTGCTCCCAGGCAGACTAAATAACTTTTTTGCCCGCTTTGAGGACAAAACAGTTCCACTGACACGGCCCACACCCGAAACATGCGGACTCTCCTTCACTGCAGCCGACGTGAGTAAAACATTTAAACGTGTTAACCCTCGCAAGGCTGCAGGCCCAGACGGCATCCCCAGCTGCACCCTCAGAGCATGCGCAGACCAGCTGGCTGGTGTGTTGACGGACATATTCAATCAATCCTTATCCCAGTCTTCTGTTCCCACATGCTTCAAGAGGGCCACCATTGTTCTTGTTCCCAAGAAAGCTAAGTTAACTGAGCTAAACAACTACCGCCCCGTAGCACTCACTTCCTCCATCATGAAGTGCTTTGAGAGACTAGTCAAGGACCATATCACCTCCACCCTACTTGACACCCTAGACCCACTCCAATTTGCTTACCGCCCAAATAGGTCAACAGACGATGCAATCTCAACCACACTGCACACTGCCCTAACCCATCTGGACAAGAGGAATACCTATGTGTGAATGCTGTTCATCGACTACAGCTCAGCATTTAACACCATAGTACCCTCCAAACTCGTCATCAAGCTCGAGACCCTGGGTCTCGACCCCGCCCTGTGCACCTGGGTACTGGACTTCCTGACGGGCCGCCCCCAGGTGGTGAGGGTAGGTAACAACATCTCCACCCCGCTGATCCTCAACACTGGGGCCCCACAAGGGTGCGTTCTGAGCCATCTCCTATACTCCCTGTTCACCCACGACTGCGTGGCCATGCATGCCTCCAACTCAATCATCAAGTTTGCGGACATCACTACAGTGGTAGGCTTGATTACCAACAACGACGAGACGGAGGTGAGGGCCCTCGGATTGTGGTGTCAGGAAAATAACCTCACACTCAACGCCAACAAAACTAAGGAGATGATTGTGGACTTCAGGAAACAGCAGAGGGAGCACCCCCCTATCCACATCGATGGGACAGTAGTGGAGAGGGTAGTAAGTTTTAAGTTCCTCGTGTACACATCACAGACAAACTGAATTGGTCCACCCACACAGACAGCATCGTGAAGAAGGCGCAGCAGCGCCTCTTCAACCTCAGGAGGCTGAAGAAATTCGCCTTGTCATCAAAAGCACTCACAAACTTCTACAGATGCACAATCGAGAGCATCTTGTCGGGCTGTATCACCGCCTGGTACGGCAACTGCTCCGCCCACAACCGTAAGGCTCTCCAGAGGGTAGTGAGGTCTGCACAACGCATCCCCGGGGGCAAACTACCTGCCCTCCAGGACACCTACACCACCCGATGTCACAGGAAGGCCATAAAGATCATCAAGGACAACAACCACCTGAGCAACACACTGACTCAACTCCAGCCACTTTAATAATGGGAATTGATGGGAAATGATGTAAAATATATCACTAGCCACTTTAAACAATGCTACTTAATATAATGTTTACATACCCTACATTATTAATCTCATATGTATATGTATATACTGTACTCTATATCATCTACTGCATCTTTATGTAATACATGTATCACTAGACACTTTAAACTATGCCACTTTGTTTACATACCCTACATTACTCATCTCATATGTATATACTATACTCGATACCATCTACTGCATCTTGCCTATGCCGTTCTGTACCATCACTCATTCATATCTTTATGTAAATATTCTTTATCCCTTACACTTGTGTGTATAAGGTAGTAGTTTTGGAATTGTTAGGTTAGATTACTCGTTGGTTATTACTGCATTGTCGGAACTAGAAGCACAAGCATTTCGCTACACTCGCATTAACATCTGCTAACCATGTGTATGTGACAAATAAATTTGATTTGTAAAGGAAAGAATGAATGGGGCCATGTATCGTGAGATTTTGAGTGAAAACCTCCTATCAGCAAGGGCATTGAAGATGAAACGTGGCTGGGTCTTTCAGCATGACAATGATTTCAAACACACCGCCCGGGCAACGAAGGAGTGGCTTTGTAAGAAGCATTTCAAGGTCCTGGAGTGACCTAGCCAGGCTCCAGATCTCAACCCCATAGAAAATCTTTGGAGGGAGTTGAAAGTCCGTGTTGCCCAGCAACAGCCCAAAAACATCCCTGCTCTAGAGGAGATCTGCATGGAGGAATGGGCCAAATTACTAGCAACAGTGTGTGAAAACCTTGTGAAGACTTACAGAAAACGTTTTACCTCTGTCATTGCCAACAAAGGGTATATAACAAAGTATTGAGATAAACTTTTGTTATTGACCAAATACTTATTTTCCACCATAATTTGCAAATAAATTCATTAAAAATCCTACAATGTGATTTTCAGGATTTTTTTTCTCATTTTGTCTGTCATAGTTGAAGTGTACCTATGATGAAAATTACAGGCCTCATCTTTTGAAGTGGGAGAACTTGCACAATTTGTGCATGACTAAATACTTTTTTGCCCCACTGTATGTAAACTTCCGACTTCAACTGTACTCATTCCAGGGTTTTTCTTATCTTTACTATTTTCTACATTGTAGTATAATAGTGAATACATCAACACTGAATTAACACATGGAATCATGTAGTATTTAAATAAAGTGTTAAACAAATCAAAATATATTTTAGAGTTTAGATTCTTCAAAGCAGCCACCCTTTGCGTTGATGACAGCTTTGCACACTCTTGGCATTCTCTCAACCAGCTTCATCTGGAATGCTTTTCCAACAGTCTTGAAGGAGTTCCCAGATATGCTGTGCACTCGTTGGCTGTTTTTCCTTCACTCTGTGGTCCCAACTCATCCCTCATCCCCAGTCCCAACTCATCCAAACCATCTCAATTGGGTTGAGGTCGGGTGATTGTGGAGGCCAGGTCATCTGATGCAGCTCTCCATCACTCTCCTTCTTGGTCAAATAGCCCTTAAACAGCCTGGAGGTGTGTGGTGTCATTGTCCTGTTGAAAAACAAATGATAGTCCCTTGAAGCGCAAACCAGATGGCATGGCGTATTGCTGCAGAATGCTGTGGTAGACATGCTGGTTAAGTGTACCTTGAATTCTAAGTAAATCTCAGACAGAGTCACCAGCAAAATACCATCACACCACCACCATGTTTAACCGTGGGAACCACACATGCGGAGATCATCCATTCACCTACTCCGTCTCACAAAGACACAACGGTTGGAAACAAATATCTCAAATCTGGACTCATCAGACCAAAGGATAGAGTCCCACCGGTCTTTGTGCTCATGTTTCTTGGCCCAAGCAAGTCTCTTCTTCTTATTGGTGTCCTTTAGTAGTGGTGTCTCTGCAGCAATTCGACTATGAATTTCTGATTCACGCAGTCTCCTCTGAACAGTTGATGTTGATGTCTCTGTTTCTTGAACTCTGGGAAGCATTTATTTGGCAATTTATGTGGCTGGAAACTCTAACTTATCCTCTGCAGCAGAGGTACTGTAACTCTGGGTCTTCCTTTCATGTGGCGGTACTCATGAGAGCCAGTTTCATCATAGCGCTTGATGGTTTTTGCGACTGCACTTGAAGAAACTTTGAAAGTTCTTAACATTTTCTGCATTGACTGACCTTCATGTCTTACAGTAGTGATGGACTGTCGTTTCGCTTTGCTTGTTTGAGTTGTTCTTCGTAATATGGACTTAGCCTTATTTGATAAAAGACCATCTTCTGTATACCACCCCTACATTGTCACAACACAACTGATTGGCTCAAACAAATGAACTTTTAACAAGGCACACCTGTTAATTGAAATCATTACTGGATGACTACCTCATGAAGCTGGTTGATAGAATGCCAAGAGTGTGCAAAGCTGTCAAGACAAAGGGTGGCTACTTTGAAAAATCTCATAAAATACATTTTGATTTGTTTAACACTTTTGGTTACATGATTCCATGTGTGTTATTTCATAGTTTTGATGTCTTCACTATTATTCTACAATGTAGAAAACAGTAAAAATAAAGAAAAACCCTCGAATGAGTAAGTGTGTCCAAACATATGTGGGAACTCCTTTAAGACTGTTGGAAAAGTTTCCAGGTGAAGCTGGTTGAGAGAATGCCAAGAGTGTGCAAAGTTGTCATTATGGCAAAGGGTGGCTACTTTGAAGAAAATGATTCCATGTGTCTTATTGCTAAGTTTTGATGTCTTCATGATTATTATTTATTATGTAGAAAATACTAAAAATAAAGATAAACCCTGGAATGAGTAGGTGTCCAAACTTTTGATTGGTGCTGTATATACATTGCCTTGCGAAAGTATTCGGCCCCCTTGAACTTTGCGACCTTTTGCCACATTTCAGGCTTCAAACATAAAGATACAAAACTGTATTTTTTTTGTAAAGAATCAACAACAAGTGGGACACAATCATGAAGTGGAATGACATTTATTGGATATTTCAAACTTTTTTAACAAATCAAAAACTGAAAAATTGGGCGTGCAAAATTATTCAGCCCCCTTAAGTTAATACTTTGTAGCGCCACCTTTTGCTGCGATTACAGCTGTAAGTCGCTTGGGGTATGTCTCTATCAGTTTTGCACATCGAGAGACTGAAATTTTTTCCCATTCCTCTTTGCAAAACAGCTCGAGCTCAGTGAGGTTAGATGGAGAGCATTTGTGAACAGCAGTTTTCAGTTCTTTCCACAGATTCTCGATTGGATTCAGGTCTGGACTTTGACTTGGCCATTCTAACACCTGGATATGTTTATTTTTTAACCATTCCATTGTAGATTTTGCTTTATGTTTTGGATCATTGTCTTGTTGGAAGACAAATCTCCGTCCCAGTCTCAGGTCTTTTGCAGACTCCATCAGGTTTTCTTCCAGAATGGTCCTGTATTTGGCTCCATCCATCTTCCCATCAATTTTAACCATCTTCCCTGTCCCTGCTGAAGAAAAGCAGGCCCAAACCATGATGCTGCCACCACCATGTTTGACAGTGGGGATGGTGTGTTCAGGGTGATGAGCTGTGTTGCTTTTACGCCAAACATAACGTTTTGCATTGTTGCCAAAAAGTTAAATGTTGGTTTCATCTGACCAGAGCACCTTCTTCCACATGTTTGGTGTGTCTCCCAGGTGGCTGGTGGCAAACTTTAAACAATACTTTTTATGGATATCTTTAAGAAATGGCTTTCTTCTTGCCACTCTTCCATAAAGGCCAGATTTGTGCAATATACGACTGATTGTTGTCCTATGGACAGAGTCTCCCACCTCAGCTGTAGATTTCTGCAGTTCATCCAGAGTGATCATGGGCCTCTTGGCTGCATCTCTGATCAGTCTTCTCCTTGTATGAGCTGAAAGTTTAGAGGGACGGCCAGGTCTTGGTATATTTGCAGTGGTCTGATACTCCTTCCATTTCAATATTATCGCTTGCACAGTGCTCCTTGGGATGTTTAAAGCTTGGGAAATCTTTTTGTATCAAATCCGGCTTTAAACTTCTTCACAACAGTATCTCGGACCTGCCTGGTGTGTTCCTTGTTCTTCATGATGCTCTCTGCGCTTTTAACGGACCTGTGAGACTATCACAGTGCAGGTGCATTTATACGGAGACTTGATTACACACAGGTGGATTGTATTTATCATCATTAGTCATTTAGGTCAACATTGGATCATTCAGAGATCCTCACTGAACTCCTGGAGAGAGTTTGCTGCACTGAAAGTAAAGGGGCTGAATAATTTTGTACGCCCAATTTTTCAGTTTTTGATTTGTTAAAAAAGTTTGAAATATCCAATAAATGTCGTTTCACTTCATGATTGTGTCCCACTTGTTGTTGATTCTTCACAAAAAAATACAGTTTTATATCTTTATGTTTGAAGCCTGAAATGTGGCAAAAGGTCGCAAAGTTCAAGGGGGCCGAATACTTTCGCAAGGCACTGTATATTTTCTGTGTAGTTGATTTAATTTAACACACAGGGTGTGTCTACATATGGAAAAATACACTTTTAAAATGTAAACCAATCGATTTGTCGAAAGAACAGATGACCTTTGGTCGATTTTTAAGGTATTTTTTGTTGGGGTCAGCCCTACTTCCCTTTTGACTTAAATGTTCTTCTGTCTGCAGTGTGAGCTGGCAGTGGACGCAGTCCACAAGCGAGGCGAAGACGAGAGGCCTGCCCTGCCCCGGAGGGAGGAGATCACCGACACCATGGTCTTCAGCTCTTACGATGTGGTCACCATGACCTGCCGAGACGTGGACCTCAACTATGCCACCAGAGGTACAGATGAGTGCTTTTTCTCAATTGTATAAAATCTGTCACCCCCTCGCCTCTCTTTCATCTTCACTAATCTATAAGAACACACCAGGTGAAAGCCAACCTAATGATGATCTTCCATCATAATGTTTTCACTTTGCAAGTGCAGAGGAAGAAGGACGAACTTTGAAGCAATTGAGACAGCTAGGGAGAAGTGGGATCGGGAGGGTTGGACAGAGGGAGGGATGTGTTATAGGTTAGTGTTTGATCAACGTGTAGATTGTCTGCATTGTCCGGTAAGGGACGAGTGGTTTCATGGATTTGTAGGTCATTGTCGATGGTTACATTAACCAGGTTTCCATCCAACTATTTCATATAAAAAGTCACGACAGGCCTGATGGAACAAGGACATTTGTCAGTAAAATGCTCTGATGTCGACGAAACAAAATACGCTAGACAAGATTGGATACTTTTTTGGCGGTGAAGTAGATTATGCGACGATTGCGGTGGACACGCTTTTATGTGCAAATATTGATATAAAAACAATCATGTCATACTAAACTTGGAGTCACACAATGATATGTTACGTTTCACTATTTCTACCACCACCTCCACCACGATGTGGAACAGCATAGTTATGTAGAATAGGATGAACCTCATAACTTGTTTCATAACATTATCACAAAGGATGGTTAAGTGCACGGTGATGAGCACCATGGAAATAAATATTGAGGGTCGGCTATTGTTTGAATGATGCTGGTGACATGATGATTGGTGCTTGGCTGCCAATTATCAAATAAAAATGATCTTGCGTTTATCCATATCATCATCATAAACTTGCCCCTCCACTTTATCAGCGAACTGTTGTCTATAGAGCATGCGCCAAAACCAAATTGGGAAAGTATGCTATTTATCGCAACAGTTTGTGACCAAACCATCAGTAGAAAATGCAGTGGAATCCCATTGAACCTCTGTTTCTTATTCAGATTTTAGAATATTCACATAAACCTGTCACCAATTGGATGGAAAATGTTTTGCATGTCAGCAATCAAGATTCCATCCAATTGGTGACAGGTTTATGTGAATATTCTAAAATCGGAATATTCTAAAATCTAAAATATATAAGACTTTCAGAAAGCTAGTTGTAATTTGTCACATCATGATGATGCAAAACGCATCATGATGATGCAAAACGCATCATCATCATGAGGATGTGGCAAGTTGCAGTTTGCTTTTTGAATGTCCTATATCGTGTAAACATGATTGCTGTAATGCGAAACCTTTTGGGACTGTATCAACAATGGACTAATAAAACAAATACAGGGGATTTTGAGTGAATTATTCCTTTAAGGCAAAATTCCAAGTTGACATCTGAGTGCTAAACTAATAAGAAGTTAGGGTAATTTGCATGGGGTCATAGTTATGTTGTGTAAGAATGTAATGTGTTGTCTGCTTACGATAAACACACGTTGTGGGGACAGTTCATGGGTCCGATTTAAGAGATATACCTCTTCTCTGTCTCACGCATTACTTTTTGGATAATGGTTGTTTCTCTACCCTGTATGTGCAGACACGTTCATAGACACGTCCATCAGCTCGACCCGCGTCAACGGGGAAGACAAAGAGAAGGTGCTGCAGAGGTGGGAGGGAGGAGATGGCAACGGAGAGGCCTTCGATTTGGAGAACGATGCTGTGAGTCGAACACGCTTATATGTAGGCACACATACAACCGCTTATACTCGCTCACTCACTCTGACACTCACTCTGACAATCACACACACCATCACTCTTTTTGACACAAAACACCAGTGGCGGTCTGTGCCTTTTTAAGATGAGGGAGGATGAATAAAACATTTTATGGGCCTTATTTCTATTTCAGCATATTGGATGACTAGCACTCATATTCCATTCACCCAGCTCAATGTAACATTGATAGGTTTAGGCTACTTACTATATGATACTCAAATTTTCCCGATACCCATCATGAGGTTGCTTCAACCTAGCCTTCCTCTCTCTCTCTCTCGAAATCTGAGTAAGCAGGGTGACAGGGACACATTCAATACTGCCTTGTAGAGGTCTGCATGGGAGTGTTAACTTCATCCCGCTCCCGCCAACACCCGCAGCTTTTCATACCCCACCCGCACCTGCTGCCTTTCAGTCCGACTTCCACCCGCTATCACAAGAACTGGTCCCAAACAGCAACATTATTTTAGGCCTATGTGAAGCAGCTCACTTGCCCACCATGGTCCCAGCGATTTCAAATGCACAAAAATAACTTAAGAAATAGGTTAACTTACTAGAGATTTTCACGTGGCCCATTTTATATTAGGCTATCTGTATTACTGGACTATATCAGCCAATATGCTAAATGTCGTTTAAGAGAGCATAGTTGGAGAGATTTTTCTATAGCCTACCTTTTCGTAGTGGTAAGATATTTAGACAGAGAAATATGGGTGATTCATATTTATTTCTAGGCAATGTAGTAAACTATAGCCTAATCATATTTATTTATTTATTTATTTATTTATTTATTTAATTGAATTTATTTTTTTATTTAACCAGGTAGGCTAGTTGAGAACAAGTTCTCATTTACAGCTGTGGCCTGGCCAAGATAAAGCAAAGCAGTGTGACACAAACAACACAGAGTTACTCATGGGATAAACAAAACATACAGTCAATAACATAATAGAAAAAAAGTCTATATACAGTGTGTGCAAATGAGGTAAGATAAGGGAGGTAAGGCAATAAATAGGCCATAGTGGAGAAATAATTACAATTTAGAAATTAAACACTTGAGTGATAGAGACTGGGGTGATAGATGTGCAGAAGATGAATGTGCAAGTAGAGATACTGGGGTGCAAAGGAGCAAAAATAAATAAATAACAGTATGGGGATGAGGTAGTTGGATGGGCTATTTACAGATGGGCTATGTACAGGAGCAGTGATCTGTGAGCTGCTCTGACAGCTGGTGCTTCAGGTTAGTGAGGGAGATATGAGTCTCCAGCTTCAGGGATGTTTGCAATTCGTTCCAGTCATTGGCAGCAGAGAACTGGGAGGAAAGGCGGCCAAAGGAGGAATTGTCTTTGGGGGTGACAAGTGAAATATACCTGCTGGAGCACGTGCTACGGGTGGGTGCTGCTATGGTGACCAGTGAGCTGAGGTCAGTTAGGATCACCACTTTATTTTAAGAATGTGAAATGTCAGAATAATAGTAGAGTGATTTATTTCAGCTTTCATTTCTTTCATCACATTCCTAGTGGGTCAGAAGTTTACATACACTCAATTAGTATTTGGTAGCATTGCCTTAAACCATTTAAACTTGGGTCAAATGTTTCGGGTAGCCTTCATCAAGCTTCCCACAATAAGTTGGGTGAATTCTGGCCCATTCCTCCTGACTGAGCTGATGTAACTGAGTCAGGTTCGTAGGCCTTCTTGCTCGTACATGCTTTTTCAGTTCTGCCCACAAAGTTTTTATAGGATTGAGGTCAGGGCTCTGTGATGGCCACTCCAATACCTTGATTTTGTTTTCCTTGAGCCATTTTGCCAAAACTTTGGAAGTATGCTTGGGGTCATTGTCCATTTGGAAGACCCATTTGTGACCAAGCTTTAACTTCCTGACTGATGTCTTGAGATGTTGCTTCAATATATCCACGTAATTTTCCATCCTCATGATGCCATCTATTTTGTGAAGTGCACCAGTCCCTCCTGCAGCAAAGCACCCCCACAACATGATGCTGCCACCGCCGTGCTTCACGGTTGGAATGGTGTTCTTCGGCTTGCAAGCCTCCCCCTTTTTCCTCCGAACATAACTATGGTCATTATGGCCAAACAGTTCTATTTTTGTTTTGTCAGACCAGAGGACATTTCTCCAAAAAGTACAATATTTGTCCCCATGTGCAGTTGCAAACATTAGTCTGGCTTTTTTATGGCAGTTTTGGAGCAGTGGCTTCATCCTTGCTAAGCGGCCTTTCAGGTTATGTCTATAGGACTCGTTTTACTGTGGATATAGATACTTTTGTACCTGTTTCCTCCAGAATCTTCACAAGGTCCTTTGCTGTTGTTCTGAATTTGATTTGCACTTTTCGCACCAAAGTATGTTAATCTTTAGGAGACAGAACGCGTCTCCTTCCTGAGCGCTATGACAGCTGTGTGGTCCCATGGTTTTTATACTTACATACTATTCTTTGTACAGATGAACGTGGTACCTAAAGGCGTTTGGAAATTGTTCCCAAGGATGAACCAGACTTGTGGAGGTCTTGGCTGATTTCTTTTGATTTTCCCATGATGTCAAGCAAAGAGGCACTGACTTTGAAGGTAGGCCTTGAAATAGTCAATTAGCCTATCAGAAGCTTCTAAAGCCATGACATCATTTTCTGGAATGTTCCCGAGCTGTTTAAAGGCACAGTCATCTTAGTGTATGTGAACCTCTGACCCACTGGACTTGTGATACAGTGAATTTTAAGTGAAATAATCTGTCTGTAAACAAGTGTTGGAAAGATGACTTGTCATGCACAAAGTAGATGTACAACCCGACTTGCCAAAACTATAGTTGTTAATTAACAAGAAATGTGTGGAGTGGTTGAAAAATGAGTTTTAATAACTCCAACCTAAGTGTATGTAAACTTCAGACTTCAACTGTAGATTTTGTTGTAAAGCTATCTGCCCAGTGCTTCTACATCCACACATAGGCTAAAGCCTACTCTATTTAATGAAAACCACGCGCACACCGGCCCTTGCACGTTTGGCTACTGAACTTGAAGTAGCAAGAATGATGACAGCAACATTTGCTACATTTTGCATATATTACAATAGGTAGGTTAAAAGGCTGCATGGTCATCCAACATCTGAAGTGGCCGTACAGCATTTACTGAGGTGCAGCCTCCAGACTTCAGGGCGTTCATATGTTGGGGTTTGGTTTCCTTGTTACTTGTCAATCATTGGTTCATTGGTGAAAATTAGCATTATGACAATATCTTTAATTAAATCATTCAAAACCTTCATTTAATGCAATTGCAGACAGACATTGACAATCAGGAACATAGTACGTGTGTTTTCCGAGTAAGTTCTGCATCAAAGAAAAGGTCCCATGTTATTTTTTTTAAACCCGAAGTCCAGCCCTAGTGATGTCACTGCCTACGTCATTATCTTTTAGTCGTGACCAAAACCATGCCTACACAGGTATATAAACAAGGCTTTTAGTGTTTATCTAAAAACTTACCAGTAAATGTCTAAGTTGATTTATATTGGAATGACGGACTAGTCTTATCTCCTACACTCCCCTGCAGAGTTCTGTCTGTCACACATTTCTCAGAGGGGTCTCTTTATAAGAGGCAGAAAGAGAACTAGAAAACAACTGTGGAACAATATTAAAACCTCAATGTATATACAGTGTGGAGAGCAAGTATTTGATACACTGCCAATTTTGCAGGTTTTCCAACTTACAAAGCATGTAGAGGTCTGTAATTTTTTTTATCATAGGTACACTTCAACTGTGAGACACAGAATCTAAAACAAAAATCCAGAAAATCACATTGTGAGCTTTCATAGTATCACTCTGTTTGAGCTAGGTGTTTGAGTAGACTAGCTAGCTGCCTTCGCTAGCTAAACAAGTGAACATATATATTTTTTTAAATACAATGAAATATTGCTAGCTCTCGCTCTCTATTTTTGCTAGCTCTCGCTCTCTATTCCATTGACACACAACCTGGAGCTTACCGCCACAGGCTCTGGCAACTTACACAAAGTTTTCTCGCCCTCTCTCAGGCCAACGGTTGGGATGCCAACGAAATGTTTCGTTACAACAAGGTGAACTTCGGCGTCGAGTCTACCTACGACTCCAGCCTCTCAATGTACACGTAAGTCCACCTCCATGTCAAGACAAAAAAACAATAAGTCTTCAAGGCCTAAACAGTCTTAGCAACCTTTTGAAAGAATATTCCCCTGAATCTCCATCAGAGCTGGGTTTGAAATACTTGAAAGATAATATCAAATACTTAATCTGTTCCTGTTTGAGCATGTCTGGCTTAATAATCCAATAGAGGAGTCCCAAAACTGCAATTCTCGCCCATCTGGCACTCCAAGCAGACTCGAGCAAACATAAAAGTATTTGAACCCAGATCTGATCTTCATACATGATTGTTTGTATGTACAGTGCCTTGCGAAAGTATTCGGCCCCCTTGAACTTTGCGACCTTTTGCCACATTTCAGGCTTCAAACATAAAGATATAAAACTGTATTTTTTTGTGAAGAATCACCAAGAAGTGGGACACAATCATGAAGTGGAACGACATTTATTGGATATTTCAAACTTTTTTTAATAAATCAAAAACTGAAAAATTGGGCGTGCAAAATTATTCAGCCCCTTTACTTTCAGTGCAGCAAACTCTCTCCAGAAGTTCAGTGAGGATCTCTGAATGATCCAATGTTGACCTAAATGACTAATGATGATAAATACAATCCACCTGTGTGTAATCAAGTCTCCGTATAAATGCACCTGCACTGTGATAGTCTCAGAGGTCCGTTAAAAGCGCAGAGAGCATCATGAAGAACAAGGAACACACCAGGCAGGTCCGAGATACTGTTGTGAAGAAGTTTAAAGCCGGATTTGGATACAAAAAGATTTCCCAAGCTTTAAACATCCCAAGGAGCACTGTGCAAGCGATTAATATTGAAATGGAAGGAGTATCAGACCACTGCAAATCTACCAAGACCTGGCCGTCCCTCTAAACTTTCAGCTCATACAAGGAAAAGACTGATCAGAGATGCAGCCAAGAGGCCCATGATCACTCTGGATGAACTGCAGAGATCTA
Source organism: Oncorhynchus mykiss (assembly GCF_057628025.1). Taxonomy (NCBI): domain Eukaryota; kingdom Metazoa; phylum Chordata; class Actinopteri; order Salmoniformes; family Salmonidae; genus Oncorhynchus; species Oncorhynchus mykiss. The sequence goes on from NC_143037.1 coordinate 27,606,289, forward strand.
CAGCTGAGGTGGGAGACTCTGTCCATAGGACAACAATCAGTCGTATATTGCACAAATCTGGCCTTTATGGAAGAGTGGCAAGAAGAAAGCCATTTCTTAAAGATATCCATAAAAAGTGTTGTTTAAAGTTTGCCACAAGCCACCTGGGAGACACACCAAACATGTGGAAGAAGGTGCTCTGATCAGATGAAACCAAAATTGAACTTTTTGGCAACAATGCAAAACGTTATGTTTGGCGTAAAAGCAACACAGCTGAACACACCATCCCCACTGTCAAACATGGTGGTGGCAGCATCATGGTTTGGGCCTGCTTTTCTTCAGCAGGGACAGGGAAGATTGTTAAAATTGATGGGAAGATGGATGGAGCCAAATACAGGACCATTCTGGAAGAAAACCTGATGGAGTCTGCAAAAGACCTGAGACTGGGACGGAGATTTGTCTTCCAACAAGACAATGATCCAAAACATAAAGCAAAATCTACAATGGAATGGTTCAAAAATAAACATATCCAGGTGTTAGAATGGCCAAGTCAAAGTCCAGACCTGAATCCAATCGAGAATCTGTGGAAAGAACTGAAAACTGCTGTTCACAAATGCTCTCCATCCAACCTCACTGAGCTCGAGCTGTTTTGCAAGGAGGAATGGGAAAAAATTTCAGTCTCTCGATGTGCAAAACTGATAGAGACATACCCCAAGCGACTTACAGCTGTAATCGCAGCAAAAGGTGGCGCTACAAAGTATTAACTTCAGGGGGCTGAATAATTTTGCACGCCCAATATTTCAGTTTTTGATTTGTTAAAAAAGTTTGAAATATCCAATAAATGTCATTCCACTTCATGATTGTGTCCCACTTGTTGTTGATTCTTCACAAAAAAATACAGTTTTATATCTTTATGTTTGAAGCCTGAAATGTGGCAAAAGGACGCAAAGTTCAAGGGGGCCGAATACTTTCGCAAGGCACTGTATGTGTCTATGCATAGTGTTGATCTTCATCATATCTCTATCCTTTTCTCTCTCCATCTCCCTCCCTGTCCCTCAGGGTCCATCTGGAGAGGGGCAGCACAGAGGGCTTCCGGCAGCGGGAGGCACGTGCCGCCCTCATGGCTAGTGAGATCGAGTCCAGCCCCCAGTACCGCCAACGCGTCTCGTTGGAGAACGAGGAGGGCAAGAGCGAGGAGGACAAGTGCAGCGCAGTGGTGCGCGGTGGCGAGCGTGGGGGGGGAAGCCCCAGGGAGAGGGAGAAAGGCTGCGACAGCCCCAGCATAGTCAGCAGGTGAGTGCTCCGGTCAGGCTGTATTCTTTGGCTATGTCACAATTCTCCACCCTTTCCCAGAAGTGTGCACTTCATGGATTCAACAATGGTGGAAATGAACTCTTTCTAGCCAATGATTTCATGTTTTTAAATACATGATGGCGAGTATAAAAGTCCACACTTGGGGAGAAGGGTGGAAAATTGGGATGTGTCCTTTGGCTAGGGGGGGGGGGGGGGGGTGTCACTATTGGCTACTGCTAAGTGGTTTGTGTATTTGAGATTGACCACATTTCATTCAGACTGAGTAGAATGGCTGATCTACAAATCAACTGGCATCCCAATTAAATACTCATTATGTGATCAAGATTAGTGATTCTGCCCCTCACCTTGCTCAAACTCATCCCCTCATCATGCTGAAAGTCTTTGGCAGCAGTGGATGGATTGGGAAAAGCATGATCTACAGTACCCCCCCCCATTCTTTCTTTGTTTATCTCTCTCTTTCAGGGAAGGCAAATACATTCCGTTACCCCAGCGAGCTAGGGAGATTGGCGCGTCGGGGGGCAGCATGCGAGGAGAACGCGAGCGGGCGGAGCGAGGCCCTGGAGGAGGAAGCGGCGGACCCCAAGGTCACAACCGCATGAGCGCTGGCTACCGCTCAGCCCCTCCCTCCTCATCCTCCCCCAAACCTCACCTGCCCGTGGCCACTGGTGGACCCCAGCCCCCTCCCCCGTCTTCGGAGTGCAGCAGCCCCCTCTCTGGCCGAGGTTACTCCCCCCACCACTCCCAGGGCAGCCCTGGCACTGCCAGCCCCTACGCCCCTACCTCCCCCGGGGGTCCGGCCTCGGCCAACGCCGCCTCCTCTTCAGCTAGTCCCCCCACCCCCCATTCCAACTCGCTGTCTCCGTTGGACACTGGTAGGCCCGTCAACGGAGGTGAGTGAAGTTATTAGTGTGTGTGTTTGTGTGTGTTCGGGGAGTTATCTGTGTTGTAATGGGATATCTGTGTGTCTACGTGGATGTGTTACTCCAGAAAGTGTACATGGCAGTCATGAATTATTTGTTTTTATAAACTGTGTGGTTCGAGCCCCGAATGCTGATTGGCTGACAACCGTGGTATATTAGACCCTATACCACGGGTATGACAAAACATTTATTTTTACTGCTCTAATTGCGTTGGTAACCAGTTTATAATAGCAATTAGGCACCTCGGGGGTTTGTGATATATGGCCAATATACCACGGCTAAGGGCTGTGTCCTCATCGGGCATTATTTCTTAAGTTTGCACTGTGTGCAGTCTTGAAAAGCAATAGGTGAAGCTTAATAATGGGAATTGATGTAAAATATATCACTAGCCACTTTAAACAATGCTACTTAATATAATGTTTATATACCCTACATTATTCATCTCATATGTATATGTATATACTGTACTCTATCATCTACTGCATCTTTATGTAATACATGTATCACTAGCCACTTTAAACTATGCCACTTTGTTTACATACCCTACATTACTCATCTCATATGTATATACTGTACTCGATACCATCTACTGTATCTTGCCTATGCCGCTCTGTACCATCACTCATTCATATATCTTTATGTACATATTCTTTATCCCCTTACACTTGTGTCTATAAGGTAGTAGTTTTGGAATTGTTAGTTCGATTACTTGTCGGTTATTACTGCATTGTCGGAACTAGAAGCACAAGCATTTCGCTACACTCGCATTAACATCTGCTAACCATGTGTATGTGACAAATAAATTTGATTTGATTTTGATTTACAATAATATATTGCCAGTTGATTGTCGGGAAATTTAACCTCCTCTCTTCTTTCTCCCTGCCTCAGTGTCTTCTAGGATGTCTCCCAAATTACAGAGACCCGCCCAGTCAAGCCGACCGGTCCGGACACCTAACTCACACACCCAGTCCACAGGTTAACATTCAACTATGCCTTTTATCTCACACTTTGTCTACACACTTGTTCAAGACGCACTCAAGACACAGCCATTCTGCCTCATCATAGACTTAAGTCCAATGAATCCATTGAGAATTGCTACTAATGGTAGATGTTGGTTAGTAAACTAACTACTAACTCACATTTCATATGCATCTGATATTGCACACTATTCCTTATATACAGTTGAAGTTTACATACACTTAGGTTGGAATCATTAACTTGTTTTTCAACCACTCCACAGTGGAGAAAAATTGTAGACCTCCACAAGTCTGGTTCATCCTTGGGAGCAGTTTCCTAATGCCTGAAGGTACCACGTTCATCTGTACAAACAAAGGTACGAAAGTATCAACACCATGGGACCACGCAGCCGTCATACCGCTCAGGAAGGATATTTGTTCTGTCTCCTGAGATGAACGTACTTTGATGCGAAAAGTGCAAATCAATCCCAGAACAACAGCAAAGGACATTGTGAAGATGCTGGAGGAAACGGGTACAAAAGTATCTATATCCACAGTAAAACAGGTCCAATATCGACATAACCTGAAAGGCTGCTCAGCAAGGAAGAAGCCACTGCTCCAAAACTGCCATAAAAAAGCCAGACTATGGTTTGCAACTTCACATGGGGACAAAGATCGTACTTTTTGGAGAAATGTCCTCTGGTCTGATGAAACAAAAATAGAACTGCTTGGCCATAATCATTGTTATGTTTGGAGGAAAAAGGGGGAGGCTTGCAAACCGAAGAACACCATCCCAACCGTGAAGCACGGGGGAGGCAGCATCATGTTATGGGGGTGATTTACCGCAGGAGGGCTGGTGCACTTCACAAAATAGATGGCATCATGAGGATGGAAAATTATGTGGATATATTGAAGTAACATCTCAAGACATCAGTCAGGAAGTTAAAGCTTGGTTGCAAATGGGTCTTCCAAATGAACAATGACCCCAAGCATACTTCCAAAGTTGTGACAAAATGCCTTAAGGACAACAAAGTCAAGGTATTAGTGGCCATCACAAAGCCCTGACCTCAATCCTATAGACATTTGTGGGCAGAACTGAAAAAGTGTGTGCGAGCAAGGAGGCCTACAAACCTGACTCCGTTACACCAGCTCTGTCAGGAGGAATGGGCCAGAATTCACCCAACTTATTGTGGGACGCTTGTGGAAGGCTACCCGAAATGTTTGACCCAAGTTAAACAATTTAAAGGCAATGCTACCAAATACTAATTGAGTGAATGTAAATTTCTGACCCACTGGGAATGTGATGAAAGAAATGAAAGCTGAAATAAATCATTCTCTCCTATTTATTCTGACATTTCACATTCTTAAAATAAAGTGGTGATCCTAACCTAAGACCAGCAATTTTTTTTTTTACTCGGATTAAATGTCAGGAATTGTGAAAAACTGAGTTTAAATGTATTTGGCTAAGGTGTATGTAAACGTTTGACTTCAACTGTATACAGTGCACTACTTTTGTCCCTATATAGGTACTAGGGTGCCATGGCACAAAGTGGTGCACTTTAAAGGGAACAGTGTGCCATTTCAGACACAGCCAAAAATGCTAACCATTTATAACATCTCATTGTCTTTCATTCTGACCTCTGTTCTGTCTTGTCCTCCCTCAGCCTCCCGCTCCCCGAAATCTGGCTCGCAGGACTCGGTGCAGTACCTGGACACGTCATCTGTCTCCATGCCCGCCCAGAAAACATCAGGCCTCGCCCCGCTCTTCCCCATCGACGGTACGAACAATGACAACAATCAACAAACTATATTTATAAAAAAGTGGAGACAGGTTGTGGTAGTTGAAGTAGTAGTGACGACAATGAAATTGCTCATGATAATAAGTATTTATAAAAACAAACTGTCATACATTTGGCTGAAAGCAAATCTCCGGGCTCCATTTGTTTTCACTTTGCTTATCGAGTCTATATTAAGTCATGAAAATGGCCCCAACTGTCATCAGGACAGGGTCACCTGTACAAGAACCAGACAGGTGTTTTGTGGGAATCTGTTCAAGTGGTTGGGGTTTTCCAGTGGCTTATTGGTCCCCTGTGTATTTTTTTTTTATATATCTCTGTCTCGCATTCTGTCTGTCTGTTCTACAGTGAACGAGATCCTCTGCATGGCTGCCAAAGAACGATCAGCAGAGAGTCCAGGCACCACGGAAGATGGCAAGAGTAAAGGTGTGTGTCTGTGAAATGTGTGTTTGTGGGAGGGAGGTTGTGTGTATTAGAGGTCAGACACGCCTCGACAATGAATGGTTAAAGCACCTGCGTCGATGAGCGGGGACTGTTTGCGCTGATTCAACATGTCGACACCGTTGGAAAATGACGGCAGATATTCTGGTCGGTAGGATGGCTGGTGGCCACTCCCTATTTTTAACTGTTTGCTGTCGCGGGGTCTCACCTCAAAAAGTGTGTGCATGTTAGTGTGTCAATTAGCTGTTGTCGCAGATGAGAAGAGTATTCCTGTAGAAAAGCATTTGTTTGTTTGCCATAAAGTGCTGTCTGAAAGAAAAGTGCAGTCAAAAACACCCACATTACATTCTCCCCTGATAGAGAACTTTTTTGTATCCTTTCTCTCCCCTTTGTCTCTCAGCTCCCTCCATTCAGCAAAGGTCACAAATTGAAGAGCTGCGGAAATTCGGCAAAGAATTCAGGGTAAGACTTCTGTCGCTGCTCCTTAGCCATGTGTGAACGAGAAATCTGCAATTACCTCTGAGTCTAAATTCTCTTGGTGAAAATAATTGTTCTGTCAAGTCCTGGGCTGGTGGTATTTCAATATTTCAAGAAGCAGGACCAAGTTGGACAGATAAACTCAGCAAAAAAAGAAACCTCCCGTTCTCAGGACCCTGTGGAACGGTCGTTAAGACACTAACAGCTTACAGACGGTAGGCAATGAAGGTCACAGTTATGAAAACTTAGGACGCTAGGCCTTTCTACTGACTCTGAAAACACCAAAAGAAAGATGCCCAGGAGGGTCCCTGCTCATCTGCGTGAATGTGCCTTAGGCATGCTGCAGGAGGCTTGAGGACTGCAGATGTGGTCAGGGCAATACATTTCAATATCCATACTGTGAGACGCCTAAGACAGGGAGACAGGATGGACAGCTGATCACCTGCACAGGATCGGTACATCCGGATATCACACCTGCGGGACAGGTACAGGATGGCAACAACATCTGCCCGAGTTACACCAGGAACGCACAATCCCGCCATCAGTGCTCAAACTGTCCTCAATAGGCTGAGAAAGGCTGGACTGAGGGCAGGTCCTCACCAGACATCACCGTCAACAACGTAGCTTATGGGCACAAACCCACCGTCGCTGGACCAGGCAGGACTGGCAAAAAGTGCTCTTCACTGACGAGTCGCGGTCTCACCAGGGGTGATGGTCGGATTCGCGTTTATCGTCGAAGGAATGAGCGTTACACCGAGGCCTGTACTCTGAAGCGGGATCGATTTGGAGGTGGAGGGTCTGTCATGGTCTGGGGCGGTGTGTCACAGCATCATCGGACTGAGCTTGTTGTCATTGCAGGCAATCTCAACGCTGTGTGTTACAGGGAAGACATCCTCCTCCCTCGTGGTACCCTTCCTGCAGGCTCATCCTTACATGACCCTCTAGCATGACAATGCCACCAGCAATACAGGTTGTTCTGTGCGTGATTTCCTGCAAGACAGGAATGTCAGGGTTCTACCATGGCCCCCAGAAATGTCCGGGAACCTGCAGTTGCCTTGTTACCCCACTCTTCCACCATCTCACAGCAAGAACTGGCAAATCTGGTGCTGTCCATGAGGAGGAGATACACTGCAGTACTTAATGCAGCTGGTGGCCACACCAGACGCTGACTGTTACTTTTGATTTTGGCCCCCTCTTTGTTCAGGGACACATTATTCCATTTCGGTTAGTCTGTGGAACTTGTTCAGTTTGTCTGTTGAATCTTGTTATGTTCATACAAATATGTTAGGTTTGCTGAAAATAAGCGCAGTTGACAGTGAGAGGACGTTTCCTTTTTTGCTGAGTTTATTCACTTTTATAAGTAGTCAGAAATAAATTACTTACATTTCTAGTTTATAACCCATTTCTACTGTTAAACCCTTTTAAACATGTGTTTGTAAATTAACTTGGAAAGGTATTTTGATAAATGCAAATGGTCTAGCACCCCTTACTAAAGTTTCATACTCCTTGTAATTTTTTTCCCTCTTGTTTCTTTCTTTTTAGCATAGAGTGCATTTGGTTGTACTTGCTTTGTATGAATTGGCTGTATAAATAAAGATTTATTTGATGTGATTCTCCTCAGCTTCAGCCCAGCGGATGTGGCTCCAGTGCTGCAGCGGTATCTCCCTCTGACACGGCCAAGTCCTTCCCCTCGTACCCCAGCCCCGCCACCTCAGACTCCAAACAGACCCTCGCCCCCCAAAGTACTTCCCAGCCCTCCGCTTCCCCCTCAGGGGACCCCGCCAAGGAGCCCAGTTCCAGCGCAGCCGCTACCACCGCCAGCCCCATTTCAGACAGGCAATTGCCAGGACAATCCCAGTCAGCCAGGACCCCAGGAAGTGAGGAGTCCAGACAGGAGAAGGCAGAGCAAGTGGAGGGTGTGATTGAGTGAGTTTTGCTGAAGACTGAAAGGAGAATTCTTTCTGGTAGTGCTGAGCGATTAACCAAAATATCAGTTATTTTTCATTTTTTTAAACAACTAATTGACCAAAGTCGGTTCAATTATTAGAATTCCATTTAGTTCGTTTTTTTTTATTCTGTGAGCTCAACATGCAGTTTATCTAGAGAGGAATCAGATCAAGCCCAAACTGTGCAATGTAGTAGTTCCCAACAGGCCAAAATTTGACATAGTTTAGCCAATGACCATAATCCATTGCGTGTCTACTTGTCAAGACACTGAAATGGAGAGAAGAGAAAGAAGACGTGCGATCGTGAGGGATAAAGAGCAGTTGCTCAACGAGGTATCCCTACCTGAAAATACATAATCTAAGTGATTGATAGTTGGTATTTAGCAGTCATAAGTATACATAGACAGCCGCTCTATAGAAATTAGAACTATTTTATTGAAGCCGTAATGGGCAGTCACTACCATCATGGGACTTTTAATAATTGTTTCATTCTGTTAAAGCATTCAACTCACATACTACATGCATTTTATGTTTTAAATTATCTAAACCTAAATCGATAACCGAGATAATAATTTATTTTTTTTAATCTAAACTGAATTTACCTCAAAAAGCACATTGCCCAGCACTACTTTCTGGTTTATAGATGGATTTGGTTACAGAGCAGTGGATATCATTGTGTATACAGTACTAACAGTGGTCTCTCTCTCACTCTCTCAGTCAAGTCAGGAAGTCAACTCTGAATCCCAACGCCAAAGAGTTCAACCCAAACAAAGTCGCGCTCACTCTGGTAAGCAAGAAGGTGTCAAGAAGAGCAAAATATTTAGGATCTAAAATGTCTTGATGTCTACTAACCAAACAATGACTTTGTCTTGACGTGTGGCTCAGTTGGTAGAGTATGGCGCTTACACACATCATGACTGTCAGTCGCTTTTTTTTAAAAGCGTCTGCTATCTACTGTATCTATACTACGAAACACTGTCTTGACGCGCCTATATACCAAACAATGTCTAGAGGTCTACGCACGAAATGGTGTAGGGTAGGGATGGGCAACTTCGATCGGGGAGGGAAAGCCACAAAAACTCATTATGAGGGGCCGCAGTGGCTCGTGGGTCCGCTTACCCACACATGCAGTCAGACTTTTTTTTGAGTGTCTAACCAGGTTTCTATCTAACCATTTCATGTGGATGATTTACCTGATGCATGAAAAAAGTCCAGGCCGTCTGATGGAAAAAGGATATGCAGGTACAATTTGATAAATGCAGACGGACAATTTGTTTGTTCGACCTGGTGGGCTCTTTTTTTTGTGTGTCCAGTAAAATTAATTATGCGAGATTGTGGTGGAAATGCCTTTAATATTGATATAATATTGATACAATAACCGCCATATTGAAGTCGACTTGGAGTCACGCGATGATGTGTCGTGTGATTCTCCCACTACGACTTGGAGAGCGATGCAGTTTATTATGAAATGATGATGAAATAAGTTATGATGAACTTCACAGGGTGGTGAAATTGCATGTGATGATGATTCTTTCCAATAAAATATCTAGGGTCCTATTTCCGTGACATGATGATCGATGCTTCGCTGCCGTTTGACAAATAACAAGAATTATCACTCTTATCCATAATTATCTCATAATGAACAGTCCTGTGAAAAAGTATTTGCTCCCTTTCTAAGTTTCTCTAGTTTTTAATATTTTTTTATACTGAATGTTATCAGATCTTCAACCAGATCCTAATATTAGATTAAAATATTAGATTAGATTAAAAATGGAGACTTAATTTATTCATTTAACACATGTATGCACCATTCAATTCCCCTGTGTGAAAAAGTAATTGCACCTTTACACTCATTAACTGGTTGTACCACCTTTAGCTGCAATGACTCCACCCAAATGCTTCCTTTCAGTTGTTGTTGTCTCATATCGCTGTGGAGGAATTTTGGCCCACTATGGCATGCAGAACTGCTTTAACTTAGCAACATTTGTGGGTTTTCGAGCATGAACTGCTCGTTTCAAGTCCTGCCACATTATCTCAATTGGGATTAGGTCTGGACTATGACGAGGCCATTCTAAAACTTTTAATTTGTTGCTTTTTAACCATTTTTAGGGAGACTTGATTGTGTGTTTTGGATCATTGTCTTGCTGCATGACCCAGCTGCTCTTCAGCTTCAGCTCACAGACAGATGGCCTGACATTCTCCTGTAGAATTCTCTAAAATAGAGCAGAAATCATGGTTCCTTCTATTATGGCATGTCGTCCAGGTCCTGAGGCAGCAAAGCATCCCCAAACCATCTCACTACCACCACCACGCTTAACCATTGGTATAAGGTTCTTACTGTGGAATGCAGTGTTTGGTTTTCGCCAGGCATAATGGGACCCATGTCGTCCAAAAAGTTATACTTTTGACTCATCTGTCCATAGAACATTTTTCCAAGAGTCTTGATGATCATCCAGGTGCTTTTGGAAAACTTGAGTCAACTTTTTGGACGAGATGGGTCCATTTTTATTTCTGCCGGAAACCTAACACTGCATATTAGGTTTTGGTTGAAGATCTGATAACATTCAGTGTCAGAAATATGCAAAAATAGAGAAAATCAGAAAGAGGGGAAAATACTTTTTCACAGCCACTGTTAGTTTTTTGTTACCTACCTGCACTGTATCTGCGAGCTGTTGGCTAGAGCGCACGTGCCAAGACCAGAGTGGGTACATTTGTTTTTGTGACAAAACCATCAGAGTTGAAAATGCGATGGAAACCATTTAACTTGTATTTTTCATTCGGTCCATGGGGAATTTAACCGCAAACGTTATTTTTATGTGCGCAACGTCATCACGCACATACTTTTATTCGCAATAAGTCCGTTTGATGGAAACACATCTCTGGTGGGAAAATGCGCATATTTTATGCAGATTTTAAACTTTGCATGAAAATCTGTTGTATATTGGATGGAAACCTAGCTGTCTGACATAAGAGATTGCTGTTGCACAAAAATCAACAGAAAAACATTTGCACCGTGTGTATTCTACTATTCTAACTCAATTTTTTTAAATAATAAATTTGCCCATGCCTGTTGTAGGGTAAAGTTGCCCGTAGATACTTATTTCTTATTTTTGTGTCCATTTTACATTTTCCCCACTAATGATTTAGGATTGGGGTAGGGATGGGCATTTGAAATCATTTCAATATTCAAATAATGTCATTCATTTTGGGGAGATATCGAATATTCAAATAACCGTGCCCATCCCTAGATTGGGGGAGGAGAAGCTGATCTTATCTGTATCGAGGGGAAAGTTCACCCTGGAGTGTACCAAACACTGCCTAGACATCTACTTACCAAACAAATATAAATGGTTCTTCCCCTTCCCTCTGTGTCTGCAGACGAAGCCCAACCCTTCACCCACGCCCCCCCGGCCACCCCCTCCCAGCCCTGCGGTGGTGCTGCAGCACCCAGGCAGCCAGGGTCCCATCTACAACGCCCCCTACCTCTCCTACATCTCCCAGATCCACTCTGTACAGGTAACGCACACACACTTCTGACACTGTGATTGAATTGACTGCATGCTGTGGGACATTCTGTTTCCCCATCAAATACTGCTCCCCCTGTTTGTATGAATGTGAGGCTTTGGGATTATTGGTAATATTATACTTGATTATAAACTGGGTAGTTCGAGCCCCGAATGCTAATTGGCTGACAGCCGTGGTTTATCAGACCGTATACTACGGGTATGACGAAACATTTATTTGTAATGCTGTAATGACATTGGTAACCAGTTTATAATCGCAATAAGGCACCTCTGGTGTTTATGGTATATGGCAAATATACCACGGCTAAGGGTGGTATCCAGGCACTCCGTGTTGAGTCGTGCATAAGAACAGCCCTTAGCCGTGGTATATTGGCCATATACCACACCACCTTGTTCCTAATTGCTTAATTATAGTCAATGCTATACTTGAGTTTCACCAGTGGTGATGTAGTGTGTGACTATATACAGTGTTACGCTATTGTTTGAGCGCATTTTAGGATCTAGTACGAGTTCATGTTAAAATTGCCTAAATCCCCTCATTGAAAAGCCAATGCGGCTTGTAGCTTCGTGTTGACCTCTTGTCTCCTGGCTTCTGTTTCCCTCCAGCCTCCACATATGTACCAGTATACCATGTCTACAGTCTGCCAGGGCAAATACCCCCGAGTCAAAGGTATGCGCACTCTGCACGCCTCCTCTCCGACTCCCTACCAGTGTGCATGCATTGTTTACACCTTGACATACTCTAGCCTGGTCCCAGATCTGTTTGTGCTGTCTGGCCAACTACTATGATCAGTATCAAGCTGAGTTGGCAAGACATTACAAACAGGGGCTCCCGAGAGGCGCAGCGGTCTAAGGTACTGCATCTCAGTGCTAGGGGCGTCACTGCAGACCCTGGTTTGATCCCGGGCTGTATCACAACCGGACGTGATCGGGAGTCCCATAGGGTGGCGCACAATTGGCACCGTGTTGTCCGGGTTAGGGGAGGCCGGGGCAGGCCGTCATTGTAAATAAGAATTTGTTCTTAACTGGCTTGCCTAGTTCAATTAAGGTAAAAAAGGGAACACAAAAATATAACATCCTAGATCTGAATGAATGAAATATTGTTATTAAATATTTTTTTCTTTACATAGTTGAATGTGCTGACAACAAAACAACACAAAAATGATCAATGGAAATCAAATTTATCAACCCATGGGGGTCTGGATTTGGAGTCAAAATTAAAGTGGAAAACCACACTACAGGCTGATCCAACTTTGATGTAATGTCCTTAAAACAAGTCAAAATGAGGCTCAGTAGTGTGTGTGGCCTCCATGTGCCTGTATGACCTCCCTACAATGCCTGGGCATGCTCCTGATGAGGTGGCGGATGGTCTCCTGAGGGATCTCCTCCCAGACCTGGACTAATGCATCCACCAACTCCTGGACAGTCTGTAGTGGCGTTGGTGGATGGAGCGAGACATGATGTCCCAGATGTGCTCAATTGGATTCAGGTCTGGGGAATGGGCGGGCCAGTCCATAGCATCAATGCCTTCCTCTTGCAGGAACTGCTGACACACTCCAGCCACATGAGGTCTAGCATTGTCTTGCATTTGGAGGAACCCAGGGCCAACCGCACCAGCATATGGTCTCACAAGGGGTCTGAGGATCTCATCTCGGTACCTAATGGCAGTCAGGCTACCTCTGGCGAGCACATGGAGGGCTGTGCGCCCCCCCCCAAGAAATGCCACCCCACACCATGACTGACCCACCGCCAAACCGGTCATGCTGGAGGATGTTGCAGGCAGCAGAACGTTCTCCACGGCGTCTCCAGACTCTGTCACATCTGTCACATGTGCTCAGTGTGAACCTGCTTTCATCTGTGAAGAGCACAGGGCGCCAGTGGCGAATTTGCCAATCTTGGTGTTCTCTGGCAAATGCCAAACGTCCTGCACGGTGTTGGGCTGTAAGCACAACCCCCACCTGTGGACGTCGGGCCCTCATACCACCCTCATGGAGTCTGTTTCTGACCGTTTGAGCAGACACATGCACATTTGTGGCCTGCTGGAGGTCATTTTGCAGGGCTCTGGCAGTGCTCCTCCTGCTCCTCCTTGCACAAAGGCGGAGGTAGCGGTCGTGCTGCTGGGTTGTTGCCCTCCACCGGCCTCCTCCACGTCTCCTGATGTACAGGCCTGTCTCCTGGTAGCGCCTCCATGCTCTGGACACTACGCTGACAGACACAGCAAACCTTCTTGCCACAGCTCGCATTGATATGCCATCCTGGATGAGCTGCACTACAGGAGCCACTTGTGTGGGTTGTAGACTCCGTCTCATGCTACCACTAGAGTGAAAGCACCGCCAGCATTCAAAAGTGACCAAAACGTCAGTCATGAAGCATAGGAACTGAGAAGTGGTCTGTGGTCACCACCTGCAGAACCACTCCTTTATTGGGGGTGTCTTGCTAATTGCCTATAATTTCCACCTGTTGTCTATTCCATTTGCACAACAGCATGTGACATTTATTGTCAATCAGTGTTGCTTCCTAAGTGGGCAGTTTGATTTCACAGAAGTGTGATTGATTTGGAGTTACATTGTGTTGTTTAAGTGTTCCCTTTATTTTTTGGAGCAGTGTATCTTACTTACCTTACGAATACTTATTATTATTATTACTACTTCTTAGAATACAAACTTCTTTATCTACTAATGCATGGCAAACTGTTGTAGTTCTATAGTAAAGTTGAATGTCGGGCAAAACTAGTAGTGAATTTATCCTTGTTCCGAAGTTTCAATCGTAAGCATGTGACGTAATTTCCCCCTGGGGATCAAATCAGTTCTTTATTGTTCTTTTTAAAGCATGTTCATATCTGCTAGTGTGTCAGAGTTCCCCTCCCTGTCAACGTTGTTATGCAGTCATGTTTTGGTCTCCCCCAGGCTTAGGGTTGGGGGCCCCACGCTCGGACCATGGCAACTCTGGCCCGCCGCAGGCCATGCTACAGGCGGCGGCGTCTGCAGCCGGAGCCCCCCTGATGCCGTCGCCCTACCCCCAGCCCTACCTGCAGTACAGCCAGCAGCAGGTCATCCAGGCCATGACGCCTTACCCAGGACAGGTCAGTGTGTGGGTGGGTGGGTGGGAAGGTGTGTGGAGAAGTGGGTGGGTGGGAAGGTGTGTGGAGAAGTGGGTGGGAAGGTGGGTGAGTGTGTCTGTGTGTGGGTGGGTGGGAAGGTGAGTGAGTGTGTCTGTGTGTGTGTGGGTGGGAAGGTGTGTGTTTGTCCGTGTCTATGGCTGTACTGTGGGGGGGGGGGGGGGGTCAGACCTCAATATCCTATCCCCAGAGTTTTGAATCGAACCGCCTCCCTTTGCCTTAGTGGTTATCCAGTTTTGGTCATCATTACTGTAGCGGTCTGATACTGAAAACAATGTCTCTGTCTTTCTCTATGTGTCTCACCCGATCTCCCTTCCCCAGCCGATGTACTCCATGCTGCAGGGCGGTGCGAGGATGTTGGGCCAGGGAGGGAATCACCCCCAGGTCATGGGCCCTCCAGGGGGCCCCCAGTTCCCCGGCCAAGGTGAGGGGCCTCTGGTGCCACAGCAGGGTATCTATGGTGAGTCCAAAACTGGTTGGATCCTGGATTTAGACTGGATCATTGTTTTTTTTTTGGGGGGGGGGTAGCCTAGTCCAAGATCTGTTTGCTGTTTGTGCTGTATAGCCAAACACATCTTGTACCAGGCTACTGGATCATTGTTTTGGGAAATTTATCATGGAAAGTGTCTTCAGCTCTCTCTTTCTCGCCCCTCTCTAGCCCCCCAGTCGTTCTCCCATCACCAGGGTGCAGTGCACCAGCCCCGGCCCTCCAGCACCCCTACGTGTAACCACCCCCCCCCCCAGCAGCACGCCCCCAGCCCTGGACAGGTAAAACCAACACCCCTCATCACAGCTTCAAATCTCACCATCCCTCTCCGGACCGCATACCAGTTCTAGAACATACCCCTTTTTGTCTTGGCCACGTT
This sequence comes from Oncorhynchus mykiss, assembly GCF_057628025.1. Classification (NCBI taxonomy): domain Eukaryota; kingdom Metazoa; phylum Chordata; class Actinopteri; order Salmoniformes; family Salmonidae; genus Oncorhynchus; species Oncorhynchus mykiss. The sequence continues at coordinate 27,621,626 of NC_143037.1, forward strand.
TTATTTTATCGACATACAGTGTTGTTGGGCCTTTTGAAGGTCCATGTTAAAGGTATACTCAGACAGCGATAGGACAAGTGGGCTGACTTTCAATACAAAGAGCGTGAAGCAAGAGATGAATCTTCTCAACTGTTGTCGTCACACAGCTATCACAATCTGCAGTATCTTTGTTTCACACTACTACTCGTGGTCACGTCATATTGCTGAGTCTGAGCTTTTTTTTCTTCTAAGATTATCCTATGCTAATGATTTCCTTCTCCATCTCTGCCCAGTCGGGACCCCAAACCCAGTCTCTATATCACTCCGGGGCGCTCTCAGCCCCCACCCCTTCTAATATGCCCCCGGGACAAACATCGCCCCAGGGCTCGTTCCCCCTTCAGGGCTACAGCCTGCATGGCCACCAGGGAATCCCGCACACGTACCCCGGTCTGGGGCAGATAACACAGGTACATTTACACTGCTGGAGTTACTCTGGGTTCTGTTCATTAGGGTACATGTTTTAAAACCAGGAATTCCTCACTTTTCTGACAGCATCCTTTATTCTTTCATAATTCAAATTGGCTCACCCACAAACAGATGTCCTTCTTTTTCTGTGTTGCATATCTATTTGAAGATGTCAAAAATATATTATCTAATGCCAGATTTGTAAAGTAAACACCTTTTGGAAGGAGTGAAAAAAAAATACTAAATTCCATCCAAAATGGGTGGCAGTGGTTAAGAGCGTTGGTCCAGTAATCAAAAGGTCGCTGGTTCGAATCCCCGAGCCGATAAGGTAAAACGTTTGTCTCTGTGTCCTCGAGCAAGGCACTCAACCTAAATTGCTTTGGATCAGTCAGCTAAATGACTAAAATGAAAAAGCATAACTGTCCATCAATTTCTATGCCCAAGCAATAAGGAATTTAGAGTGATTGTAAGAACACAATGTCCTAATGTTTATATTTAGGCAGATCCATGTCTTTTTACCTGTGTTTTTATATATTGTGTGACACATTTTATGTACGTTTCTGCATACTGTATGTCCCTGGTCCCTCTCCGTAGGCTCACGTCCAAGGGGCCATGCAGGGACCCCACCACCAGGGCCAACATGGCCACCCGCAGGTAGTGATGCTCCAGGCCCCGCCCCCCCAGCACGGCCTTGGACAAGTCTCCCAGCACCCCCAACACGGCCTCCAACAAGGGGCCCACCAACACTTCTACATAGGACATCCACAAGGTATGAAGGTTTCCCTAAGCTTGTATTAGTGCAGAGAAGGGAACCAGAGTGTTATACTAGGGTGCGCGACATTTCCGTAGTGCAAAAAGACCGGGGTTTGGGAAGTCAATGGTAGAAGTGAAAAATGCATCCTTAGTTGTTAATTTTCTCTAAAATCTAAAGGCACAACCTGGATTTGATTCAACGTGGGGTAAGAGTAAGCCGGTCCGGCGTCCCTGCAAAATAAATAGTGGGGCTACGCCGTATCCGGTAAAACGTGAGCCGATCACAATTAATACAAAATAACAAGAAAACTAGGCTATTACATCACTATTTTACATTACCGCATGAAATGAGTGAATTAACTTGAAACCGGGTGGTATACGCTCCAACTTGTGTTGTGGTTCGACGAGAACACTTACATTTTCCCAAGGCAGAGATGAGTGGCCGAGATCGAGATGACGCGGAGGTGAGTGACAGACGTGCGCGGAAAACAGTGGATGCAATTCAATTATACAATCGCTGAATGTCATTACAATAGGCATACAGTACCAGTCAAAAGTTTGGACACACCTACTCATTCAAGGGTTTTTCTTTATAGTGGAGACATCAAAACTATGAAATACCACATATGGAATCATGTAGTAACCAAAAAAAAGTGTTCAACAAATGAAAATCTATATTATTTTTGAGATTCTTCAAAGTAAATTCGATGACAGCTTTGCACTCTTGACAAACCTAAGCACACAGCCAAGACCATGCAGGAGTAGTTTTGGGACAAGTCTCTGAATGTTCTTTAGTGGCCCAGCCAGTGCAGAGACGTTCCTCATCCAACCTGACAGAGCTTGAGAGGATCTGCAGAGAAGAATGGGAGAAACTTCATAAATGAAGATGTGCCAAGCTTGTAGCGTCATACACAAGATGACGAGAGACTATAATCACTGCCAAAGGTGCTTCATCAAAGTAAAGGGTTTATGTAAATGAGTACTTATGTAAATGAAATATTTCCAGTTCTATTTTTGCTTTGTCATTATTAGGCTGTAACGTAACAAAATGTGGGAGAAGTCAAGGAGTCTGAATGCACAATTATATAACATTGAGGTCCTTGAAAATTACAATTAATTTCTCGAAAAAGTCCCTTAAAGTTCATGAATTTGACTTTCCAATGTTAACTTTAGGTAAATACTCAACGTTTCATTTAGAAAAGATCTAGTCTTTATGAACCCTGCTTAAAGTTAAAGGATATCTAGTCCTAGGCCTATGTTGATGTATAGGTTGAGTTATGGGCTAATTTGAATATATTCACTTTTATATATTCCTCTAAGTACACATGTGGAACTGCATGAAAATCCTTTTTTATTTTTGTTTCAAAACATTTTGAAATGTTTATCCTAATGTGACACATTGGCCCCATTTTATTTATAGAAAGATCATATATGAAATTAATAGGGATTCAATGTGTAATTAAGCGAGCTTGTGTGTCTCGTACCAGTAAGAACTTAAATCTACTTTCACCCCTGATTCAATGTCTTAAGTAGCTGAACATGTCATCACTATAACCTTGTGAAAGTTACAAACTGACACGTTTACATTTGTCAAAAACTATAGCGAATAAGTGCCTTTTCATTTGACGGGTTTGCACATGCACAGTTCAGAGCGACTCCGTTGGACCCTAGGATGTGTTTTTGTATATGAGTTTAGCTGCCATGACATCACCTACAAGCATCATCTGGGATTTCTATTGGAGAAGCCGTATCTGGACTTCTTTGCATATATATTGTCTTGTGCAGTCTTGTTGTTGGCCGTGTATATAGAACTTTCCTAAAAAACTGTAGTTAAAAATGCTGGTTTCTAATGTGTTTTGTGATGACTAGTTGAAAAGTACTTTTGTAATATTTTGTTTAAAGGTACTATTACATCCTTGATAAATATCAAATAGGTGAATGGTGGCCTTTTGAACTGAAACACTACTAATCATCTTATTCTTTCATCCATAGTAATATTGTGTTAATCGATACTCAATTCTTTCTTCTGTTTTTTCCCCCACAGCGATGCAGGTACAGACGCACCCCTCTCCCTTCCACCCTCCTGGAAACTGAGCTCCTCTTCTCCCCTCCCAAAAGAACTGTCCCTCTGGAACGGTCCACCCCCCTCGCCCTCTGGACATGACCACACCCAACCAAGAAGTGACACAATCACGTGACACAGTGATGGGCTTGCAGGGAGAAGCGGCAAGACCTCATTGGTCAGCTACACTTCTCAGCTTCATCGTTGCTAAAGCCTTGGTTAAAGCCCAACCGAGGATGATGATGATGATAAGCGGCGCCAACAGAAGCCGCACCCAATCTCTCTTCCAGCTCCTTTCATTTTAAAGACAAAAGACACAACCACATGAGATCATCATAGTGGAGAGAAAAGACATGGACGCCAAACGAGCGAAGGACACAACGTTTGACAACATCAGATCGCTTTGAGACTGACTCCTTTAGTTTAAGTTCCTTGATATTGGGCGAATGGACAGAAGAAATACAAACACTTGCTCAGAAATTGTTGAGTGTCGCAAAGAGGAGGAATGAACGGAACGGCATAAAAGAGGAGATTGGATTTGTACTTTAACCCGGTATCAACCCACCCTTCCCCTTTCCTCTCTCTTATAGCGAATTATGAATAATAATAATAAAAATATGGAAAATACAAAAAAATACTTTAAACTACAATGACCAAAAAAATAAAGTTTTAAACTTAACTACATAAACATCTTGTTTGTTGAATGTATCACTTTTTTTATTGGAAGAATATATTAGTTAAGTCAAGTCTCATCTCATAATAACCACTATATGTTACACCAAAGGGAAACCATTTGTAAGACACATTTCAATGTAAAGAAGTCACTAACAAATGAATCGTGTCATTTAAACAAACAAATGCAGTTCCCACAGTTAAAACCGATTTTTAGTCACTTAAGAGGTTTTTGTTGCACTTTTACTGGAGTTTTGTTGGCAGCTTAACATTCACACATAAACATGTCTACACATGACGCGTGGTTGCAAAATGACAGTCCAACCCAGAGTTCTTAAATGTTCACAATTTATGTAGTAATGCGTCAAATTATTTTATAGGGTATCGTGATATAATTTTGCCAATTTTATATTGATACTGTGACTGAGTATTGATTTGCTAGGTAGTTAACGTTAGCGAGTGCTAGTCGGCTGTATTTCTCATCATAGCTTTTTCTCCGTCTTCTTTTTAAATGGCGAGCCAACATGTACTTATCTACAAAATGTGCTTTCTCGTGGCTCTCTTGTCCCTCTGCAGCAGACATATATAGTGAGCAATATGTTTGGAACATCAAATCGCAATACATAGAGATCGAAGTATCGTGGTAATATCGTTTAGTGAGGTCCCTGGCAATTCCCAGCCCTAATTTAGCCACTTATCTAGCAACAGGTATTGTAAATACAGTGCGTTCTGAAAGTGTTCAGACCCCTTCACTTTTCACATTTTTTATTACGTTCCAGCATTATTCTAAAATGGATTTAAATAGTTTTATTTCCTCATTCTACACACAATACCCAATAATGATAAAGCAAAAACAGGTTTTTAGAAATGTTTGCAAATGTATTAAAAATAAACAAACATCACATTTAAATAAGTATTCAGACACTTTACTCTGTACTTTGTTGAAGCACCGTTGGTAGCGATTACAGCCTCACGTCTTCTGGGATGACACTACAAGCATGGCACACCTGTATTTGGGGAGTTTTCCCCCATTTTTCTCTGCAGATCCTCTCAAGGCCTGTCAGGTTGGATGGGGAGAGTTTTCCTTCTGGAAGGTACTCCTCTCCCCACAGAGGAACTCTGGAGCTCTGTCAGTGACCAGGTCTTGGTGGTTTCAAATTTCTTCCATTTAAGAATGATGGAGGCCACTGTGTTCTTCAGGATCTTCGATGCTACAGACATTTTTCGACACAATCTTGTCTCGGAGCTCTACGGATAATTCCTTCGACCTCATGGCTTGGTTTTTGCTCTGATTTGCACTGTCAACTGTGGGACCTTATATAGATTGGACATAATTGGGAAAGGAACACACCAATCTATTAAATTTACCACAGGTGGACTCCAATCAAGTTGTAGAAACATCTCAAGGATGATCAATGAAAACAACAGGATGCACCTGAGCTCAATTTTGAGTCTCATAGTAAAGGGTCAGAAAAAGGTCATGTTTTTTTTTTGTTGTTGCAAACATTTCTAAAAATCTGTTCGCTTTGTCATTATGGGGTATTGTGTGTAGATTAATGAGGAAAATAATACATTTCAGAATAAGGTTGTAACGTAACAAAATGTGGAAAGAGTCAAGGGTGTCTGAATACTTTCCGAATGCACTGTACTCCCTTAATTTATCATGTATTGTCAATGCTCAATAGGGGGAAGCCTCTTGTATGACTGAATCCTCCTCCTCATTGTACTTGGGTGTAGACTTTGTGTGTCCCAAATGGAACACTATTCCCTATATAATGCCCTACTTTTGAACAGAGCCCATAGGAAATAGAGTTCTATTTGGGATGCAGCCCTGCTCTTTGTCAGTGGGACGGAACCATTCCCTCCAGGCATCTACGTTGACATGACAGTTTTTCTGTTACACTGTGACAGCGCCACACAGGATCAATTGACTTCCTACCAAGCGTAGTTACTTTTGGGCAAGACCGAGTACAGCGCCAATCCATGTGGTTAAGACAGTAAAACAGTATTCTCATTCTCTCACAGATTCTCTCACACATTTTCTCTCTTCATCTCCCCCTCAGTGCTTTATGGATCGTACTTGTCAGCTCCTGTGTGTGACAGGGCGTAGAGCTTTTCCAGCCGCTCCCTGTACTCCAGGTGGGTGTAGTTGCCGGGCAGGACGCCCTCCGTGCCATGGAGCAGCCCCCAGCAGTCATTCGGAAACACAATGCTAACTTTCACTGCTATGCGGATGACACACAGCTGTACATTTACAGTGCCTTGCAAAAGTATTCGGCCCCCTTGAACTTTGCGACCTTTTGCCACATTTCAGGCTTCAAACATAAAGATATAAAACTGTATTTTTTTGTGAAGAATCAACAACAAGTGGGACACAATCATGAAGTGGAACGACATTTATTGGATATTTCAAACTTTTTTAACAAATCAAAAACTGAAAAATTGGGCGTGCAAAATTATTCAGCCCCCTTAAGTTAATACTTTGTAGCGCCACCTTTTGCTGCGATTACAGCTGTAAGTCGCTTGGGGTATGTCTCTATCAGTTTTGCACATCGAGAGACTGACATTTTTTCCCATTCCTCCTTGCAAAACAGCTCGAGCTCAGTGAGGTTGGATGGAGAGTATTTGTGAACAGCAGTTTTCAGTTCTTTCCACAGATTCTCGATTGGATTCAGGTCTGGACTTTGACTTGGCCATTCTAACACCTGGATATGTTTATTTTTGAACCATTCCATTGTAGATTTTGCTTTATGTTTTGGATCATTGTCTTGTTGGAAGACAAATCTCCGTCCCAGTCTCAGGTCTTTTGCAGACTCCATCAGGTTTTCTTCCAGAATGGTCCTGTATTTGGCTCCATCCATCTTCCCATCAATTTTAACCATCTTCCCTGTCCCTGCTGAAGAAAAGTAGGCCCAAACCATGATGCTGCCACCACCATGTTTGACAGTGGGGATGGTGTGTTGCTTTTACGCCAAACATAACGTTTTGCATTGTTGAAGAAACAAAGAGATCTGCTGTTTGAGCTGACGGTCTTGATGGTTGGTACAGTCTCAAATAAAACTGAAGGACCTTGGTGTTACTCTGGACCCTGATCTCTCTTTTGACGAACATATCAAGAATATTTCAAGGGCAGCTTTTTCCCATCTTCGTAACATTGCAAAAATCAAAAACGTTTTGTCCAAAAATGATGCAGAAAAGCTAATCCATGCTTTTGACACTTCTAGATTAGACTACTGCAATGCTCTACTCTCTGGCTACCCAGATAAGGCACTAAATAATCTTCAATTATTGCTAAATACAGCTGCTAGAATCTTGACTAGAACCAAACCATTTCATTATATTACTCCAGTGCTAGCCCATCTACACTGGATTCCTGTTAAGGCTAGGGCTGATTTCAAGGTTTTACTGCTAACCTACAAAGCATTACATGGACTTGGCCTTACCCATCTCTCCGATTTGGTCCTGCCGTACATATCTACACGTTTTGTTATACTCTACTTGATGTGATCTTCCTGTCTTGTCTTGGAGGAGATCTTCATGGGCTATACTCAGCCTTGTCTCATGGTAGTACGTTACTGGTCTGTTGAGATCCCTCTAGTGGTGCGGGGGCTGCGCTTTTGTAAAGTGGATGGGGTTATAGCCTGCCTGGTTGGCCCTGTCTGGGGGTTTCGTCAGACAGGGTCACAGTGTCCCCACGTCTCAGCCTCCAGTATCTATCTTGCAAAATCTATTCTCTGTGTGGACCTGAGCCCTAGGACCATGCCTCAGGACTACCTGGCCTGAGATGACTCCTGGCTGTCCCCAGTCCACCTGGTTGTGCAGCTGATCTAGCTCATCTATGAAAAGCCAACTGACATTAACTCCTGATGTGCTGACCTGTTACAACCACTGATTATTATTTGACCCTACTGGTCATCTATGAACATTTGAACATCTTGAAGAACGATCTGGCCTTAATGGCCATGTACTCTTATCTCCACCCGGCCCAGCCAGAAGAGGACTGGCGACCCCTCAGAGCCTTTCTAGGGAGTTTTTCCTAGCCACCGTGCTTCTACATCTGCATTGCTTGCTGTTTGGGGTTTTAGGCTGAGTTTCTGTATAAGCACTTTGTGACATTATGCTAATGTAAAAATAGCTTTAGAAATACATTTGATCTTAATTGTTTTATCTAGAGAAGAGTAATGTCTGACTTATAATTTAATACAATCTCTACAGAAAGTCCTGTGAAGTAAACAATGTATGGAATGCGAGTATAAAAAAAAGTGGCCCAATAGACCACACAAACCTTTAATTTAAGCATATAGTTTATGTATTTCCTATATTCAGACAGTGTTGCCAATATTGTCCTTTCTAAGATGGCCATCAAGTCACTCACTACCAAGAAATTGTGACAAACACACAAGTGTCACATTCCCGGCGGATCACATTGTCTGTGACAGCATGCCATTGAGGCAATCTCCATTTTGAAGTAGTCAATTTTCTTCGATTGGCTGATGACCTAGTTGGACAGGACTCCAACAGGGTCACCAGGAGGGATCAGCCAATGAAGTTGGAAGTCCCACCCAGTTAACTACATTAAAATGGTGGAAGCCCTCAATGGTGCTGCCTATGCTAATAAGGCCTTTTGGCCACTAGAAGCCTCTAGCATTCTCTAAGGCAAAACACTGCACTGTGAACTGACCTCCATGGAAGCCCCCACGGCTCATCAGCTCCTCCCAGTCTGACCCCTGCCCCAAGCAGGGCATCCAGGGCGATCATTGGAGCGTCGTGGCCACTGCGGCCCGCCCAGCCCTTCAGGCTGAAGCTCTTATAGACCTCGTCTCTCTCCGCCGGCCCACAGGACGCCGGCCAAAGCACGGGGCCCGTCCTCTCGGAGAATACCTCTCAGCTCCAGGTACCTATGGAGGGGAAGGGGGTCATAGAAGGGGATGGAGGTGTGTGAGGAAGTTGCCCCTAGATAATAATCTTGGTTCGTTTTTTTTATTTTACCCACTAATGGTTAGGGTTAGAATTGGGGGAGGGGAAGCTGATCCTAGATACCTCTGGGGAAACGTCACTCCAGAGCAGACTTGAATGCTTTTACATTGATTTTGTTTTTTCATTCCTTATTTACTGTACATCAGCATGTAATTAATTCCACCTTTCAGCCAGCTGCCTCGACTTGCTGAGGGTTATGGTTTGAAATCATAAGCTAAGATCTGTATCCATCCACATTATTGAAATGGAATGTTGCCAGTCATTTGATTGTGTATTATACTGTATAAATGTCATCCAATGTTATTGACCTTGACATGAAAAAAGTGTCTTAGCAAATAACAAACTTAAAATGATATGGCAGCTCAACCAAAACACACCCGCCCCCTATTGATTTTCATGTTATCATTGATGTTATTGTTTATTCTTACCACTCCCACTTCTCAGTGAAGTATCCCCAGTCTCTCTGTCTCCCTGACAGCAAAGCCCTGAAATTAAACAAAAGATCTTGGCGATTGGACAGGCCTCCTTGACCAGGCCCAGCCCCCAGGTCGTGATTGTTCGGCACTGGACGGCGTATGAGGTGAAGAGCGCCGACACCACAGCACCGAGGAAAACGGTCGGGTGAGGGTGGGTCATCCTTCCTGTTTCCACAGCAATGGCCACCAGAGTGGACAGCTGCTCTGGACACGGGTACCTAGAAAGGGAGATAAGTGGTGGTGGATCTGAACATGGTAGGTGCATGTTTGACTACATTGTGACCCAATCCCTTCCACCCATCTGGAATGCTCCATGTGTATTTTCTGCCATGTTGGTAAGAGTCCATTTACATCTACCAGATGATGGATGACTAAGTACCGTCTCTTATATGTAAAAAAAGTTCAGTGGTGCAACTGTAATATTACCTTGGCCCATATTCCTAAAGCGTCACAGTAGGAGTGCTGATCTGGGTTCTGTCCATATAATCTCATTCATTATTATCTAAAAGGCAAAACTGATCCTAAAGCAGCACTCCTACTCTTCATTAGCTTATGGCCTAATGAATTTTTCAATTGACTGATTTCCTTCTATGAACTGGCACTCAGTAAAATACGTATTTGAAATTGTTGCACGTTGTATTCATATTTTTGTTCAGTGTATATTCTCTCTCTCTCACACACACACACAGTCCGATGCACATAGACCTCATGGCTGCCCCACATCCGGTGCCATCAGGGCTGTAAGGGCACTCTGAAGCCCCCTTCAGTTCCCGGCCTCAACTGGGACACTCGTAAGGGTACAAGAGAGTGCAAATGAGGTCTAGAGTGTTTGTCACAGTACAAAAAATAAATGTAGGAACAAAAGAAAAACATTTTGATACAGTGCATTTGGAAAGTATTCAGTCCTCTCTACTTTTTCCACCTTATTCTAAAATGGATCAGTGTTTTTCCCCACCTCAATCTACACACAATACCCCATAATTTTTTTATTTCACCTTTATTTAACCAGGTAGGCAAGTTGAGAACAAGTTCTCATTTACAATTGCGACCTGGCCAAGATAAAGCAAAGCAGTTCGACACATACAACGACACAGAGTTACACATGGAGTAAAACAAACACAGTCAATAATACAGTATAGACAAGTCTATATACGATGTGAGCAAATGAGGTGAGATAAGGGAGGTAAAGGCAAAAAGGCCATGGTGGCAAAGTAAATACAATATAGCAAGTAAAACACTGGAATGGTAGATTTGCAATGGGAGAATGTGCAAAGTAGAAATAAAAATAATGGGGTGCAAAGGAGCAAAATAAATAAATAAATAAAATACAGTAGGGAAAGAGGTAGTTGTTTGGGCTAAATTATAGATGGGCTATGTACAGGTGCAGTAATCTGTGAGCTGCTCTGACAGTTGGTGCTTAAAGCTAGTGAGGGAGATAAGTGTTTCCAGTTTCAGAGATTTTTGTAGTTCGTTCCAGTCATTGGCAGCAGAGAACTGGAAGGAGAGGCGGCCAAAGAAAGAATTGGTTTTGGGGGTGACTAGAGGGATATACCTGCTGGAGCGTGTGCTACAGGTGGGAGATGCAATGGTGACAATAATGACAAAGCAACAAAGTTTTTTTTAAAGAAATGGATAAAAAATTAAAAACTGAAATATTACATTTACATAAGTATTCAGACCCTTTACTCAGTACTTTGTTGAAGCACCTTTGGCAGCAATTATAGCCGTCTTTCTTGGGTATGACACTACAAGCTTGGCACACCTGCAATTGGGGAGTTTTGCCCATTCTTCTCTGCAGATCCCCTCAAGCTCTGTCCGATTGGATGGGGAACGTCGCTGCACAGCTACAGTGCCTTGCGAAAGTATTCGGCCCCCTTGAACTTTACGACCTTTTGCCACATTTCAGGCTTCAAACATAAAGATATAAAACTGTATTTTTTTGTGAAGAATCAACAACAAGTGGGACACAATCATGAAGTGGAACGACATTTATTGGATATCTCAAACTTTTTTAACAAATCAAAAACTGAAAAATTGGGCGTGCAAAATTACAGCCCCTTTACTTTCAGTGCAGAAAACTCTCTCCAGAAGTTCAGTGAGGATCTCTGAATGATCCAATGTTGACCTAAATGACTAATGATGATAAATACAATCCACCTGTGTGTAATCAAGTCTCCGTATAAATGCACCTGCACTGTGATAGTCTCAGAGGTCTGTTAAAAGCGCAGAGAGCATCATGAAGAACAAGGAACTCACCAGGCAGGTCCGAGATACTGTTGTGAAGAAGTTTAAAGCCGGATTTGGATACAAAAAGATTTCCCAAGCTTTAAACATCCCAAGGAGCACTGTGCAAGCGATAATATTGAAATGGAAGGAGTATCAGACCACTGCAAATCTACCAAGACCTGGCCGTCCCTCTAAACTTTCAGCTCATACAAGGAGAAGACTGATCAGAGATGCAGCCAAGAGGCCCATGATCACTCTGGATGAACTGCAGAGATCTACAGCTGAGGTGGGAGACTCTGTCCATAGGACAACAATCAGTCGTATATTGCACAAATCTGGCCTTTATGGAAGAGTGGCAAGAAGAAAGCCATTTCTTAAAGATATCCATAAAAGTGTAGTTTAAAGTTTGCCACAAGCCACCTGGGAGACACACCAAACATGTGGAAGAAGGTGCTCTGGTCAGATGAAACCAAAATTGAACTTTTTGGCAACAATGCAAAACTTTATGTTTGGCGTAAAAGCAACACAGCTGAACACACCATCCCCACTGTCAAACATGGTGGTGGCAGCATCATGGTTTGGGCCTGCTTTTCTTCAGCAGGGACAGGGAAGATGGTTAAAATTGATGGGAAGATGGATGGAGCCAAATACAGGACCATTCTGGAAGAAAACCTGATGGAGTCTGCAAAAGACCTGAGACTGGGACGGAGATTTGTCTTCCAACAAGACAATGATCCAAAACATAAAGCAAAATCTACAATGGAATGGTTCAAAAATAAACATATCCAGGTGTTAGAATGGCCAAGTCAAAGTCCAGACCTGAATCCAATCGAGAATCTGTGGAAAGAACTGAAAACTGCTGTTCACAAATGCTCTCCATCCAACCTCACTGAGCTCGAGCTGTTTTGCAAGGAGGAATGGGAAAAAATGTCAGTCTCTCGATGTGCAAAACTGATAGAGACATACCCCAAGCGACTTACAGCTGTAATCGCAGCAAAAGGTGGCGCTACAAAGTATTAACTTAAGGGGGCTGAATAATTTTGCACGCCCAATTTTTCAGTTTTTGATTTGTTAAAAAAGTTTGAAATATCCAATAAATGTCGTTCCACTTCATGATTGTGTCCCACTTGTTGTTGATTCTTCACAAAAAAATACAGTTTTATATCTTTATGTTTGAAGCCTGAAATGTGGCAAAAGGTCGCAAAGTTCAAGGGGGCCGAATACTTTCGCAAGGCACTGTATTTTCAGGTCTCTCCAGAAATGTTTGATCAGGTTCAAGTCTGGGCTATGGCTAGACCACTCAAGGAAATTCAGAGGCTTGTCCCGAAGCCATTCCTGCATTGGCTGTGTGCTTAGGGTTGTTGTTCTGTTGGAAGGTGAACCTTCCGGTTCTGCGTTCCGGTAGCAGGTTTTCATCAAGGATCTCTGTACTTCCCTGAGCTCAATTTCGAGTCTCATAGCAAAGGGTCTGAATAGTTATGTAAATAAGGTGTTTCTGTGTTTTATTTTTAATACATTTGCAAAAATGTCTCTAAAAACCTGTTTTCACTTTGTTATTATGGGGTATTGTGTGTAGATTGATGAGAGAAAAAATATAGAATGTAACAAAATGTGGAAAAAGGGAAGGGGTCTGAATGCGCTGTACACATATCAGAGGAGATTTACTAGATTTAAAAAATACAAATATATCTAAATGTTGTTTGGACAAAATATTATGTGTTGCCTAAGATGCTTGATGGCCCTGGTTTCCTTCCTTCCATGTCTTTCATGCCCTCGACATAACGAGCAGCCACATCCTGCAGAAGCTCCTCCCCTTCCTTTCCTGCGAGTGAGTCAAACCAAACCTATTCACAGAGGCAACCCATCGAAACACAACACCCTTAGGTAAGTAGACATCTGTAAACAATGAGCAAACCATTTTGATTTTGGCCTCACCGGTGGCGAGCGCTTCTGCAGTGGCCAGGTGCAAGACTGTGTCATCACTGACCGGCCAATCAGGAAGCTGTGCTGTGATGTTCTTCAGCCCACCAAGCTCTTGCAACTCCTGAGGAAACAAAGATGTGAGTGTTGCCCAATTCTAAAATCAACCCTTTGCTCTAACACCTTGGTACTTCATGTAGAACTGAAAGATTGGATTGGTAGGCATATTAGCAGTGGTATGATAATGGCTCAACCTTTCTCTTTAAAAGGCTAGCTAGGTGGTTACACATTATACCCCTTACTACTTAAACATTATCCAATCCTTTCAGATGTATACTAGTGCCTGGTGTCTATAGGTCCTGAGGTTCAAGTTGGAACCAGTCATATGAATGGGAGTAGTACTGAATGCCATAGACATATAACCTGAATCCATACTGTTTCACTTCACGATAAAGTAAAATAGTGCAATGCAGTTGGGATCCAGGCTCCCATCCTCCTGGGTCATTTCCAGATTGCCCACCTGGTGAATGGCTGGCTCTGAATCGTTATACTCCCACAGCTGGTTGCGGTAGCCCAGGGCATCGCCAACCCCACTCAGCAGCCTTGTAGTCCTGGAGGGTGGCAGGCCTGGCAGAGGGGAGGCGGGGATGGGTGTATAAGAGGGAATGAGTTAATACCATCGGTTGTGGCTCTGAGAAGGTTTAGTTGACTGGGTAAAATTGTATAACATTTTATGTAAATGTATTATACGGGTCATTTCTACTGTCCGATGCCTTTTCTGTCCACCTGAAATATCACTTATTATTTAGTGTTAAATGTGGATTAAAAAAGGCTTTAATGATGAGGCTACCAAGCGGCGTAGCGGTCTAAGGCACTGCATCTCTGTGCAAGAGGTGACACTACAGTCCCTGGTTCAAATCCAGGCTGAATCACATCTGGCTGTGATTGGGAGTCCCAAAAGGCGGAGCACAATTGGCCCAGCATCATCCGGGTTTTCCCCCGGGGTAGGCCATCATTGTGAATAAGAATTAGTTCTTAACTGACTTGCCTAGTTAAATAAAGGTACAACATTTTTTTTAAAGGATTCAGTGCCTTCAGAAAGTATTCACACATTGTGTTACAACCTTAATTGAATCCATTTTAAATTAAGGCTGTAACTGGCCTACACACACTACCCCACAATGTCAAAGTGCAATTATGTTTGTAGAAATTTTTACAAATGAATTACAAATGAAAAACTGAAATGTCTTGAGTCAATAACTATGAGGAGTAAAAGGAGTAAAAATGTGTTGCATAATAAATTGCATGGACTCACTCTATGTGCAATAATAGTGTGTAACATGAGAATGGCTTACCAAGAAAAACATCCAGAAGGACAACTTCAAGTTAAAAAGGAGTTGGAGCGCTTGACAAAAAAAAGGTAGTGATTTATTTTTGTTGACTTTAATCCATTGTACAGGTTGCGAACAGTTGACGGACGTTTCAACATCAAGTTGATGTCTTCCTCAGGTGAATCACATGATTTTTCACCTCATCTCTGTACCCCACACATACAATTATCTGTAAGGTCCCTCAGTCGAGCAGTGAATTTCAAACAGATTCAACCGCAAAGACCAGGGAGATTTTCCAGTACCTCGCAAAGAAAGTCACCCATTGGTAGATTGGGGGGGGGTCACTTAGAAATGTCCTTGTTTTTGAAAGAAAAACACATTTTTTGTCCTTTTAAAATAACATCAAATTGATCAGAAATACAGTGTAGACATTGTTAATGTTGTAAATTACTATACTAGTTGGACATTTTTAATGGGATTTCTACATAGGCGTACAAAGGCCAATTATCAGCAACCATCACTCCTGTGTTCCAATGGCACGTTGTGTTAGCTAATCCAAGTTTAGCGTTTTAAAAGGATAATTGATCATTAGAAAACCCTTTTGCGAATGTTAGCACAGCTGAAAACTGTTGTTGTCACGCCCTGACCATAGTTTACTTTGTATTTTCTATGTTTTGATTGGTCAGGGTGTGATCTGAGTGGGCATTCTATGTTTCATGTCTTGTTTGTCTATTTCTATGTTCAGCCTGATATGGTTCTCAGTCAGAGGCAGGTGTTCATCATTGTCTCTGATTGGGAACCATATTTAGGTAGCCTGGGGTTCACTGTGTGTTTGTGGGTGATTGTTCCTGTCTATGTGTTTTTTCACCAGATAGGCTGTTTTAGGTTTTCGTTACGTTCATCACATTCTTTATTTTGTAGTGTTTGCATTGATTCGTGTTTTACGTTTGTTCATTAAAACATGGATCGCAATCTACACGCTGCATTTTGGTCCGACTCTCCTTCTCACCAAGAAAACCGTTACAGAATCACCCACCACAAAAGGACCAAGCTGCGTGTCAACAGGCAGGAGCAGCGCGAGGAGATGCGCAATAAGGATTTCTGGACATGGGAGGAAATCCTCGACGGGAGAGGACCCTGGGCTAAACCAGGGGAGTGTAGCCGCCCAAAGGAGCAGCCCAAAGAGGAGGTATGGACATGGGAGGACGAATTAGAAGGAAGAGGACCCTGGGCTCAGCCAGGAGAATATCGCCGCCCCAAAGAAGAACTGGAGGCGGCGAAAGCGGAGAGGCGCAGATATGAGGAGGCAGCACGACGTAGCGGATGGAAGCCTGAGAAGCAGCCCCAAAAATTTATTGGGGGGGGGCTAACAGGGAGTATGGCTACGCCAGGTAGGAGACCTGGGCAGACTCCCTGTGCTTACCGGGGGGCTAGAGAGACCGGACAGGCACCGTGTTATGCAGTGGTGCGCACGGTGTCTCCAGTGCGGGTGCATAGCCCGGTGCGGTATATTCCAGCTCCGCGTGTCTGCCGGGCTAGATTGAGCGTCGAGCCTAATGCCATGAAGCCGGCTCTACGCAGCTGGTCCCCAGTGCGTCTCCTTGGGCCGGTTTACATGGCACCAGCCTTGCGCTCGGTGTCTCCGGTTCGCCTGCATAGTCCAGTGCGGGCTATTCCACCTCGCCGCACTGGCAGGGCGACCGTGAGCATTCAACCAGGTAAGGTTGGGCTGGCTCGGTGCTCAAGAGCTCCAGTGCGCCTGCACGGTCCGGTTTTTCCAGTACCACCTCCACACCCCAGCCCTCCGGTAGCAGCTCCCCGCACTAGGCTTCCTGTGCGTGTCCTCGGCCCAGTACCACCAGTGCCAGCACCACGCATCAGGCCTATAGTGCGCCTCGCCTGTCCAGCGCTGTCGGAGCCTCCCTTCTCTTCAGCGCTGTCGGAGTCTCCCGCCTGTTTAGCGCTGTTAGAGCCTGCCTTCTCTACAGCGCTGCCGGAGTCTCCCGCCTGTTCAGAACTGCCAGTTAGCATAGAGCTGCCAGTTAGCATAGAGCTGCCAGTTAGCATAGAGCTGCCAGTTAGCATAGAGCTGCCAGTTAGCAAGGAGCTGCCAGTCTGCAAGGAGCTGCCAGTCTGCATGGAGCTGCCAGTCTGCAGGATGCCGCCAGAGCTGCCAGTCTGCAGGATGCCGCCAAAGCTGCCAGTCTGCAAGGAGCCGCCAGAGCTGCCAGTCTGCAAGGAGCCGCCAGAGCTGCCAGTCAGCATGGAGCCGCCAGAGCTGCCAGTCAGCATGGAGCAGCCAGGGCCGCCAGTCAGCATGGAGCAGCCAGGGCCGCCAGTCAGCATGGAGCAGCCAGGGCCGCCAGTCAGCATGGAGCAGCCAGTCAGCATGGAGCAGCCAGTCAGCATGGAGCAGCCAGAGCAGCCAGTCAGCATGGAGCGGCCAGAGCTGCCAGTCAGCATGGAGCAGCCAGTCAGCATGGAGCAGCCAGAGCTGCCAGTCAGCATGGAGCAGCCAGTCAGCATGGAGCAGCCAGAGCTACCAGTCATCATGGAGCAGCCAGAGCAGTCTGCCAGCATGGAGCAGCCAGAGCTGTCAGTCAGCATGGAGCAGCCAGAGCAGCCAGTCTGTGTCGACCAGTCTCTTCCAGATCTGCCAGTCGTCCAGACTCTTCCAGATCTGCCAGTCGTCCAGATTCTCCCAGATCCGCCAGTCAGCCAGGATCTTCCGGATCCGCCAGTCAGCCAGGATCTTCCAGAACCGCCAGCCAGCCAGGATCTGCCGGATCTAACCACCTGCCTGAGCTTCTTCTCAGTGCTGAGCTTCTTCTCAGTGCTGAGCTTCTTCTCAGTGCTGAGCTTCTTCTCAGTGCTGAGCTTCTTCTCAGTGCTGAGCTTCCTCTCAGGGCTGAGCTACCCATCTGTCCCGAGTTACCTCTGTCCCGAGCTGTCCCTCTGTCCCATGTTATCATTGTGGTGGGTAACCTATTTAGGGACGTTTAGGAGGGGGATTAAAACTGTCATGGAGTGGGGTCCACGTCCAGCGCCAGAGCCGCCACCGCGGACAGATGCCCACCCAGACCCTCCCCTATAGGTTCAGGTTTTGCGGCCGGAGTCCGCACCTTGGGGGGGGGGTACTGTCACGCCCTGACCATAGTTTACTTTGTATTTTCTATGTTTTGATTGGTCAGGGTGTGATCTGAGTGGGCATTCTATGTTTCATGTCTTGTTTGTCTATTTCTATGTTCAGCCTGATATGGTTCTCAGTCAGAGGCAGGTGTTCATCATTGTCTCTGATTGGGAACCATATTTAGGTAGCCTGGGGTTCACTGTGTGTTTGTGGGTGATTGTTCCTGTCTATGTGTTTTTTCACCAGATAGGCTGTTTTAGGTTTTCGTTACGTTCATCACATTCTTTATTTTGTAGTGTTTGCATTGATTCGTGTTTTACGTTTGTTCATTAAAACATGGATCGCAATCTACACGCTGCATTTTGGTCCGACTCTCCTTCTCACCAAGAAAACCGTTACAGTTGTCCTGATTAAAGAAGCAATAAAACTGGCCTTTAGATTAGTTAAGTATCTGGAGCATCAGCATTTGTGGGTTCGATTACAGGCTCAATGGCTAGAAACAAATCTCTTTCTTCTGAAACTCTATTCCATGTGAGAAATTGGCAAGAAACTGAAGATCTTGTACAACGCTGTGTACTACTCCCTTCACAGAACAGTGCAAACTGGCTCTAACCAGAATGGAAAGAGTGGGAGGCCCCGGTGCACAACTGACCAAGAGGACAAGTACATTAGAGAGTGTGTAGATTGAACAACAGACGCCTCACAAGTCGACTCCGCTAGCCCATTCCTCTCTCCAGTGTCTGTTCTTTTGCTCATCTTAATCTTTTATTTTTGTTAGCCAGTCTGAGATATGGCTTTTTCTTTGCAACTCTGCCTAGAAGGCCAGCATCCCAGAGTTGCCTCTTCACTGTTGACATTGAGGACTTGTGAGGCATCCCCCCAGACTTAAATTAGCAGACTTAAATTAGTGTTCAGTTGGCATCTTGAACATTTACAATGGATAATCAATCATGTAAAAGCAACAGAGGTGCAAATTATTAAACAATTGATTACTTAAGAGTTTATATTGCTCATGTATTGTTTGGTTGCAGAATTTTACGAATGAAAATCGGATATCAACTCGTTTTCTTATTTATGGTGTCCAAATGGGGCATCGATTAACAGAAAACAAATACATTCCAAATGTATCCCATTTTTCATTTTGTTCAAACCTGGAAGTACACACCCCCTAATAGAATATTTACTGACATGGTAGGTGTTTGTTTACGGTCTGGGTTGAGCTGCAGTGTCGGCAGCTCAGCAAAGCGATTAGACATTTGTGTGACAGGACGATAAAAATAGTAATATTAGTTAAGATAATGTAGTTAGCATCCCAATAGAATGAACTCAACAACAGCTGAAAAACGTTGGCTTGCACTACCTACTGACTAACTAGCAGGCTGGCTGGCCAGCCCTACCTAGCTACTGGCTATAGTCATGCTAGCTAGAAGTAACTAGTGGAAGTTAGTCCCTCAACCTGCTACAATATACGCCTTTTTATTGGTGTGGGTATAATTCACAAACATCATTTCCTGCTTACTGAAAGGCAGATGTAGAAAAGGGATGTGTGTGTGGGTACTAAATTAATTGCTAGAACAATTGGCTTACTTTTCTGAATATATACCTACCACCTTTTAGGGGGACTGATGATCAATGATATGGATTCAGTCTGATATTACTTGATTACTGATTCCCCCACACTCTCCCTCTCGCTCATTCATAGGACCATTCACACAGTCCAGTCACTCAGCCCTATCCAGAAACTCAAAGTTTGCATATTTCTCTAACCGTGCTGAGACAATCTGACTCGAGAACAGTATTACACTAGTTTTAAATTAAATGCTCAACAGTGATTATTGATCTCTCGCTTTGCCACCCTCGCAGTTCACTCACTCAGATGGTATGTAGGCTGGTTGATCGCACCTACAGGCCTGTTTGAGGGACAACTGGACAGAACATATCAGAATGCTTCCTTTACCCATCTTTCAAGGAAAGCACCTTCTTTACACTTCCTGTTTGGCATGATGCTCTCAAGGTGTCTCTTTTTCTCATGTTGTGTGGTATTATATATGGATGACTCCTAGACACTTTCAGATAGTCTCTTAATTGGTGTACATATCAGGCAGTTTACTTGTTACCTGTGTGTTAGAATGCTGTGTC
Source organism: Oncorhynchus mykiss (assembly GCF_057628025.1). NCBI lineage: Eukaryota > Metazoa > Chordata > Actinopteri > Salmoniformes > Salmonidae > Oncorhynchus > Oncorhynchus mykiss. The sequence goes on from NC_143037.1 coordinate 27,641,756, forward strand.
CCTTTCACATAATTTGATGGATCCCTCCACTGCCACATGCTCTCTCTGTCTCCAGGATACATTAGGGGAAATTGCTTTGCTATTCCCACACTGCCAGACAACATCAACATGTTCCCTGTCCATCTAAACTTTGCTAACTCTTGTTCAACTGCTTTTTGATTAAATCTATAATTAAATGTTTACATTTGCTTCGATTGTGTTTTTTTTAGCTGAAATGGCGATAGATGTTTCAAAGGGTAGCTTGAAGCATAAAGCCCATTTTACAGTAGTTTTAAACAAAGTAAAAACACAAATTCCTGTCCCAATTTCAATAATGTGTACCAATGTGGTATATTTGATATTTTTTGGGATAGTACAGTGTCACCACTATAGGCCATATCAAGATGCATTCTCACAACATTGATATCACTCATAGTAGATATGTGTAGGATGGTGCATTGCCCTTATCTGTTATGTCTAATACATACGCTGAGTGTACAAAACATTGCAGTTCTTGACATTCAAACCGATGCGCCTGGCACCTACTACCATAACCCGTTCAAAGGTACTTACATATTTTGTCTTGCCCAATCACCCTCTGAATGGCACCCATACATAATACATGTCTCAATGGTCTCATGGCTTAAAAATCCTCCTTTAACCAGTCTCTTCATCTAAACTGATTTGAAGTGGATTTAACAAGTGATATCAATAAGGGATTATAGGTTTCCCCTTGCTCAGTCTGTCATGGAATGAGCAGGTGTTCTTAATGGTTTGTACACTCAGTGTATTTCATAAGTGTTTCCAACGCAGGTTTCAAAATGGACATCTCTCTCCTATTTGGCAGTCACTTTTTCTCCAGATCATTAGTGTTTGTTTTTTGGGTGTTGATTTATATTTAAGGGAAGGTCATCCAATTGCTGGTGTTATATTTTACATGTACCTTGTAAACTGCTCTGTGTTCATATTTATTTTTACGAAACAGGAGGATGTGTTGCACTTTAGGTTGAGAGTATAGTGAGCACAGCAGGTAAAACGTTTCTGAAATGTGGGTGTGGGTTTAATGACTTCAACCCCAAGTAATGGCACTCAAGCTGCTTGATTAGGATTATAGGCACATTTGTGTGAATTTATCGACGTTGGATCTCAAGCCTAAACCTTGTGCACTCTGCTCTCTGCCCCTTCTCCTTTGGGCTACTCAGTTATTGAAGGTGGATTACTGCCATCTGCTGGATCATAAAACATACTGCTGCTGTAAGTCATTACATTTCCACTACTACATTCGTGCTGTTGATCACAACCAGTCATATTTAGTATCCATCGAAGCAACATTCACAAGGGAATTTAATTAATTTGGACTTGCTCAGTACTTGAAGGGTGTCATTTCCAATGCTACCGAGTTGCCAACACCGATTGGCTGGTGAGTGTTGAGCCAATATTTTCTTCTGTATCTACCTGCAGGTTCAGAGGCGCATATATATATATATATATATATATATATATATATATATATTTTTTAATATGACAGAATTTCCAGACCAGGGGCACACGAGCGAGATTTACTACAAATAAAATTCCAGATATACCACATCAGTGCACATTGCTGAAATTAGGACAGGGATTGGTGTGTGTAATTGTATTTTACTTGAAGCCAAAAACAAAAACTACTGGAAAATGTGGCTTTATGCTTTAAGTTACCCTTTGAAACTTCTAACTCAGTGTCATCTGTCAACTTTTGGATTAAAAAAAAAAACACACTTCAAGCTAATGTAAATATTTCATTAAACCAATGTAATCAAAGAGCAGTTGAACAAGAGTTAGCAAAGTTTAGGATCAGGGGGATAAAGTGGTTGATGTTGTCTGGCAGCACGAGATTGGCAGTGGTGGGAAAAGTGTCCAATTTTTATACTTGAGTAAAAGTAAAAAATACCTTAAAAAAAAAAAAATCACCCAGTAAAATACTAATTGAGTAAAAGTATTTGGTTTTAAATATACTTAAGTATCAAAAGTAAAAGTCTAAATCATTTCAAATGTCTTATATTAAGCAAACCAGACACAATTTTCTTATTGTTTTTTAAATTACGGATAGCCAGGGGCACAGTTCAACACTGACTAAATTCACAAACAAAGCATTTGTGTTTAGTGAGTCTGCCAGATCAGAGGCAGTAGGGATGACCAGGGAAGTTCTCTTGATTAGTGCTTGAATTAGACAATTTTCCTGTCCTGCTAATCATCCAAAATGTAAGGAGTAAAAAGTACATTATTTTCTTTAGGAATGTAGTGGAGTAAAAGTTGTCAAAAATATAAATAGTAAAGTAGTAAATAGTAAAGATACCCCAAAAACTACTTAAGTAGTTTACACCACTGGAGATTGGTGACAACACCAAAGCAGCTTCCCCTAATGTATCCTGGAGAGAAAGAGCATGTGGCAGTGGAGGGATCATTCAATTATGTAAAGGTAACAAGTACATGGCGTGAAGTAGACACCAATTCAGAGGCAAACTATGTGTAAGTGTCTACGAGTAATCTATATGTAATACCTTGAGAGCATCATGCCAAACAGAAAGTATAAAGAAAGTGCTTTTCTTGAAAGACTGGGAAGGAGAAGGCGCTCAGCTGAGGTCCAAGCATTCTGATATGTTCTGTCCAGTTGTCCCTTCAAACAGGCATGTAGGTGCCATCAACTAGCCTATACACCATCTGAGTGAGTGAACTGTGAGGATGGCAGAGAGAGAATCAATAATCACTGTTGAGCATTTCATTTAAAAATAGAGTAGTACTGTTCTAGAGTCAGATTGTCTCAGCACGGTAGGGTACAGCAGGGTTAGAGATATGCAAACTTAGTCATGGTGCCAGGCCTTTTGCTTCTCGTCAGGGTGTTGTAGGAAGAAGTAGTGTAAACGTTTTTGGATCGGCTGAGTGACTGGACTGTGTGAATGAGAGGGTGTGACGGGAATCAATAATCAAGTAATATCAGACTGGATCCGTATCATTGATTATCAGCCCCCCTGAAAGTTGGTAGGTATACATTCAGAAAAGTAGGCCAATTGTCCTAGCAATTCATGTAGTATCCTCACACACATGCCTTTTCTACATTTGCCTTTTAGTAAACAGGAAAGGTTTGTGAAATATACCCACACCAATAAAAAGGCTGATTTTTAACTTACTGCATTGTTGATGTAACGTTAACTGGATGAAGTTCATGATGATCTGCTCAGGTGCCCTTCTCCTGCAGGCATATTCCCGAACCCACACACAATATCAGCATTGGCTATAGCTTATCTGGATATTGTTTTAATGAATGTGTAAGAAATAGCTCTATAAAGGCCCAGATAGGTAGCCATTTACAGTAACTACAGTAAATTATTAGCCTACTCCATCAATGAGCACCAGCATCAGCCAGACAGAAGATCTAGCTAAGTTAGCTACAGAAAGTAATTTAGAAATATCACCTTGCTGTAGCAGGTACCTCTGGCTGGGCAGCTTCATCTTGTATCAGGTTGAGGGAATAACTTACTTCCACTAGCTAGTTACTACTAGCTAGCATGACTATAGCCAGTAGCCATGTAGGGCTGGCTATCCAGTCTGCTAGCTATTCAGTCAGCCAGCTAGTCAGCAGTTATGTTAGCCGGCTAATGCTAGCTAGCCAACTTTGCTCAGATGTTGAGTATGTTCTATTGGCATGCTAACTTCATGGTAAATTAAGCATTTTAGCTAATTTTACAATTTTTATATTCCTGTCACAGAAATGTCTGACCCTGTCCCTTTCTCAGCCCAAACTGTAGACAAGCACCCAGATCCTCCGTGAACCTCATTTTTTTTGCTTGATGCGTAACTCACAATTCTTCCCTGGATTGTGAGTTCCTCATAAAGCATAAATTGAGGTTCACGGGGGATCTGACCTCTAATTTGGACAGAACTGGTAGGCCTTTTATTGTAAATAATTTACACAAACACTTGAATGAGAAAAGGATGAACTGAAAATTTTTAAACTAAACACTAACTATGGGTGAATAGCTGCTTATTGTAAGGTCTACACAACGTCTCCCCCTTGTGTGAGTAAGAACAATTTGGAAACTTTTTGACCAGTATTTCATAGTTTTTTGTTGGAGGGGTTAATAATGGTATGGAAACCTTTTGAGATGCATATCCTTAGGAAAAGCTTATATTAGCATAACAAGGTGGTTGTTTGAAGGTTGTCTATCTGTTTGTTCAATTAATATCAGGGGTATTTGTAATTTACTCAAACGTAAGGCCATTTTCCTGTATTGCAAACGGTTTAATGCAGACTTTTACTTTCTACAAGAGACTCATGCTTGTTCTTCCGATCGATTTTTTGGGAAAAATCAATGGGGTAACAACCACTCTGCAGGTGTTGCAGTTGTAAGAGGTGCATTTAAAGGGAAGGTCATCAGTAGTAAGACTCACCACTCTGGATGTTGGTTAATTTTAAAAGTGAATTTCAACAGTGAAATGTTTTTATTAGGGAATATTTATGCATCCAACAACAAACAAAACAACAGGATATTATTTCAAGAATTTGAAGAAGAGATTCATGGAGTTGTGTGTGTATTTCAGGATATCAAAATTAAAAAGGACTTCACTTGGAGAAACCAGGACATGTCCAGACAGTCAAGAATTGACTTATGGGTGATTTCTAATTCATTAGATAACACTGTACTCAAGGTATTCTTTGAACCATTAATTCTTACTGATCATAAAGGGATATTTTTATCTTTAAATATGAATGGATCTGAAGTTAATAAAACAAATCGCAGTTATTGTAAACTCAATAGTAGACTGTTGGAAGAGGATAATTTCAAGATGGATGCCAAAGATATTATACAAGAAAATTGGAGGAAAGCCCAACTATTTAAGTCTTATTGGCAATATTGGGAATTAATGAAGTATGAAATAAGACAAACAGTCATGAAGAGGTAAAGTAATTGCTGAACTTAAAAGATTGAGGGAAGATCAACTTGGGAAATCCTTTCTCTAATCTCTATGGAGGCCCTTAATGAAGAAGGAAAGGGTCAGATATTTTCTTTACAACTAGAAATGGACCGACTGTTTGAAGAGAGAGCAAAATGGGCATTTGTAAGATCAAGAAGGAGATGGTTGAAGGTGAGAAAAAAAAATCAGAATTTACCTCTTCATAAGCTTAATATAGATGGCAAAGAAAATAAAAACCCCAAAGATATTTTTCAGAATTCTATGGTAATCTTTACACCAGTAATGTCACTAGTAGGACAGGCATATCTGCCTTTCTAGACTCTGTCAAATATTACGCAAAATTCATAGATGAAGACATTAAAAAGTCTTGTGATACATTTTTTTTATTTCATTAATATAAATTAATTAATCAGCAAGTTAAAAGATACATCTACAGGGAATGCTGGCCTTATTAGTGGATTCTATACATATTTTCAGGAGGATATTGTTGAATTTATATTTAATATTTTTAGCGAGGCAATTGATTTAGGGGACCTGCCTGTTTCTATGACAGGCCTCATTTCTGTAATCCCCAAACCAAACAAAGTTGTAGACCAATCACATTAATGAACAATGATGGAAAGATACTTGCATCCATCTTTGCAGAAAGACCTAAAGGTCTTGACCAAATCATTGATGATACCCAGTCTGGTTTTATGAAAGGCAGACATGTACAGTGGGGAGAACAAGTATTTGATACACTGCCGATTTTGCAGGTTTTCCTACATACAAAGCATGTAGAGGTCTGTATTTTTTTTAATCATAGGTACACTTCAACTGTGAGAGACGGAATCTAAAACAAAAATTCAGAAAATCACATTGTATGATTTTTAAGTCATTTATTGCATGACATAAGTATTTGATACATCAGAAAAGCAGAACTTAATATTTGGTACAGAAACCTTTGTTTGCAATTACAGAGATCATACGTTTCCTGTAGTTCTTGACCAGGTTTGCACACACCGCAGCAGGGATTTTGGCCCACTCCTCCATACAGACCTTCTCCAGATCCTTCAGGTTTCGGGGCTGTCGCTGGGCAATACAGAATTTCAGCTCCCTCCAAAAATGTTCTATTGGGTTCAGGTCTGGAGACTGGCTAGGCCACTCCAGGACCTTGAGATGCTTCTTACTCCTTACATGCCCTGGCTGTGTGTTTCGGGTCGTTGTTATGCTGAAAGACCCAGCCACGACCCATCTTCAATGCTCTTACTGAGGGAAGGAGGTTGCAATACATGGCCCCATCCATCCTCCCCTCAATACGGTGCTGTCGTCCTGTCCCCTTTGCAGAAAAGCATCCCCAAAGAATGATGTTTCTACCTCCATGCTTCACAGTTGGGATGGTGTTCTTGGGGTTGTACTCATCCTTCTTCTTCCTCCAAACATGGCGAGTGGAGTTTAGACCAAAAAACTATTTTTGTCTCATCAGACCACATGACCTTCTCCCATTCCTCCTCTGGATCATCCAGCTGGTCATTGGCAAACTTCAGACGGGCCTGGACATGCGCTGGCTTGAGCAGGGGGACCTTGCGTGCGCTGCAGGATTTTAATCCATGATGGCGTAGTGTGTTACTAATGGTTTTCTTTGGGACTGTGGTCCCAGCTCTCTTCAGATCATTGACCAGGTCCTGCCGTGTAGTTCTGGGCTGATCCCTCACCTTCCTCATGATCATTGATGCCTCACGAGATGAGATCTTGCATGGAGCCCCAGACCAAGGGTGATTGACCGTCATCTTGAACTTCTTGCATTTTCTAATAATTGCGCCAACAGTTGTTGCCTTCTCACCAAGCTGCTTGCCTATTGTCCTGTAGCCCATCCCAGCCTTGTGCAGGTCTACAATCTTATCCCCTATGTCCTTACACAGCTCTCTGGTCTTGGCCATTGTGGAGAGGTTGGAGTCTGTTTGATTGAGTGTGTGGACAGGTGTCTTTTATACAGGTAACGAGTTCAAACAGGTGCAGTTAATACAGGTAATGAGTGGAGAACAGGGGGGCTTCTTAAAGAAATCTAACAGGTCTGTGAGAGCTGTAATTCTTACTGGTTGGTAGGTGATCAAATACTTATGTAATGCAATAAAATGCTAATTAATTACTTAAAAATCATACAATGTGATTTTCTGGATTTTTGTTTTAGATTCCATCTCTCACAGTTGAAGTGTACCTATGATACAAATTACAGACCTCTACATGCTTTGTAAGTAGGAAAACATACAAAATCGGCAGTGTATCAAATACTTGTTCTTCCCAATGTATGTAATAATATTTGACTAGTATTGAACTTGATAGACTACAATGAGCACATTATGGAAGATGGCTTTATGGCTTTATTTTAAGGCTTTTGATACAGTTGAACATTATTTACTTTTTGACTCTTTGATTTTTTGGTTTTGGTCAATATTTTCAAAGTGTAATTAAGACACTTAACAATAATAGTAACAGCTCTGTTACATTATCCCATGGAACTTCACAGAGATTCGACATTAGATGTGGAATTAAACAAGGATGCCCAATTTCTCTTTTTTCTTTTATTGGTCACACAAGTTAAGAAGTAAGGATTGCATTAGGAATATAATTCCTAATTTAATATTCCAACAGATTGGTGGTCAATAATTCTTACTCAAATGCAACTTTGATGTGGGTAAAATCATGTACAAACATTTTTTCACCACATAGGTATACAATCTGGAATAATAAAGACATAAAATACAAAAACAAGTCTTTGTTTTTCCACAACTGGTTTGACAACAGCATTATCTGGGTTAAACAATTATTGAATAATGATGGACAACTATATGATTATCCAGAATTCATGAGAACACACAATGTTACATCCACTACTGAGAAGTTTAAAATAGTTGTTAACTTCTTGATACTACCCATCCCGCATGCGTAATCATAGCCTCAAACTAATTAGCATAACGCAGCGGACATAAATACCCCCAGAAAATTTTCCTATTCATGAAAATCACAAATTAAATATATTGAGAAATATATTAGCCTTTTGTTAATCACACATCTCAGATTTTCAAAATATGCTTTACATCCAACGCTAGACAAGCATTTGTGTAAGTTTATCATGGCATAATGCTATGCTAGGCTCTGCTACCAGCAGGCAACATTTTCACGAAAATAAGAAAAGCAATCAAATTAAATAATTTACCTTTGAAGAACTTCGGATGTTTTCACTCAGGAGACTCACAGTTAGATAGCAAATGTTCCTTTTTTCCAAAAATATTATTTTTGTAGGCGAAATAATGCCTATCTTTTTTCCAAATTAGCTCCATAATATTGACAGAAACATGGCAATCGTTGTTTAGAATCAATCCTCAAGGTGCTTTTCACATATCTATTCGATAAAATATGCACCGGGACAATTGGTTTCTCATAAGAAGTGATTGGAAAAATGGCTACTTGTGTACTTTACGTAAGATTTTCTGCGGGAGCCATCATGCTTGCTCAATGTGGTCCCTTACAGCTATTCTTCAACATAAATGCGTAAAAAGACGTATTGGGGGAATACATAGAAAACGTAAGCTCATTTGTAGCCCATTCACAGCAATATAAGGAGTCATTGGCATGAAGCGGTTTCAAAAAATGTGGCACTTCCTGATTGGATTTTTATCTGGGTTTCGCCTGTAACATCAGTTCTGTTGCACTCACAGACAATATCTTTGCAGTTTTGGAAACGTCAGAGTGTTTTCTATCCAAAGCTGTCAATTATATGCATAGTCGAGCATCTTGTCGTGACAAAATGTCCCATTTTAAAACGGGAACATTTTTTATCCAAAAATGAAAATACTGCCCCCTAGTTACAAAAGGCTGTCCCTAAAGGTGTTATTCTTCTTTTAGGATAATATAACAATACTCCAAGTGCAACTGTTGACAATTTTGTAGCCTCAATACAGCTAGAAGGAATTTACATTTTAAACTATAAATGTAATAACGTGTATATAAGGAAACTATGTCAAGATGTTAACATTTCCTCTGCTAACATTTACTGGAATGCGACCCAAGGACAAGTGAACTGGAATTGTTGTCTGGCAAATATTGTATATCTAATAAGGTGAAAGAAGTATCATACAAACTCATTCATAGAATCCACCATGTAAAGACCTTTATTATACACAGATTCAAAATAGCTATTGATAACAAATGTCTTTTTTGTGGTTGTGACCCAGAAACTCTACTTTATTTTGGGACTGTTCTTATGTCAAGAGTTTGGAGTGAGTTAGAATATTTTATTTTGAAAGAAACTGCTATTAATGTTAATTTGAGAGACTGATATTGTTTTATTTTGATCCAAATGATATGGACCATGATTTAACTTTCATTGTAAATGTGTTTGTTTTTCATGGAAGATTCATTCTGAGAAGTGGGCGGAGAACAAACCCCTCTTCACATTATTTAAGATCATTTCTAAATAATATTTCAATTATATCAGGAAATGTAAAAACAATGAAGCAATATGCACCATAAAACTTTGACAAATTGAATATGTATCTCGATATGTAGTACCCCTGTCTGTTAGGTTTATTTACTCTTGTTTGTATGTTTTTGTATTTGATATGTTCATAATAATACCAATACAAATTCTATAAAATAGGTCAAAAGACCAATAAATGAATAACACAAGGACCGACTATCCACAGTAAATATTATATTAGTGTGTGTGTACTACAAACGAAAAACAGGATACATTTTGTCGTTATTTATTTTCTGTTAATCGATGCCCCATTTGGACACCATAAACGAAAAACTAGTTGAAATCCAATTTTCATTAATAAAATTCTGAAACCAAACACATGAACTATTTCCAGTTTTTCTACTTCCTGGTTTGAATGGAATTACCAATGAACGGATGATGCATGGACCACAACTGACTTCAACTTTGCCGCGCTTTGCTTAGCTAGATGCAGGTAGACTAAAGTCCCTGATAGGCCTACATCTAATTTCAGGTAGCCTAGGCAAGAAGTACACTGAATGATTTAGCAGTTTGCTTAGTTCAAATTGAGAGACTAATTTATCCAACATGAATAGCGAGACAATTTCGAGGAACAGTGCATTCGGAAAGTATTCAGATTCTTGACTTTTTCCACGTTACAGCTTAAATCTAAAATTATTATTATTATTTTTTAAATATGGGATGGGGGTCTTAATTTCAATCACTGAACCAAATAATATGTCACTGACCGGCTAAAATCGGTCTTATGTAGCAAAATTTGAAATGAGTAGATACTCCGAGCTACAAAATGGTATATCATACACTGCATGTTTTAGGAAAAATTGGACAGTAATTCTGCTTTGAAAGTTGAACTTGTAAATTCACTTTTGAGAAAAGGGCCTTGAACGTTTTAGTATCTACTGGAGAGCTCTCCTTTGTCTACACCCATTCAGCATTGTTCACACCCTCTTAAGCTAGCTCCACCCATCTCTTTAAGGATTCACATGTGAGGTCATGTGCTAAACAGTGAGCAGTGTAGTAAAAATTAAAAGTGGTAGTAGCATACAATAAGGAAAAATTTCAGGTAAACAAAGTGTCCAGATAAAAATATTTTATAAATATTAGATGACGCTTACCAAGACACACTTGTCTAAATTAATGGGCCATGTGAAATAAATGCTATAAACCCCCAGCCACATCCAGTGGTGGAAAAACTACTAAATTGTCATACTTTAGTAAAAGTATAAATCATTTCAAATTTCTTACATTAAACCAGACGGCACCATTTTTTATTGATGGATAGCCATAATTTACAAACAAAGCATTTGAGTCTGCCAGATCAGATGCAGTATGGATGACCAGGGATGTTCTCTAGATAAGTGTGTAAATTGGACAATTTCTGTCAATGTACATTATTTTATTTCAGAATCTAATGATGTAAAAGTTGGCAAAAATATAAATAGTAAAGTAATGTACAGATAACCCCCCCAAATACATTGAAGTACTTTACACCATTGCCCAAATGCCTTCACGGCAGTAAATTAGCGTACTTTATATACTGTTACACACGCACTTATCACATAGTATCCCATACAAGGTAAGGCCATGAAACCTGAGTGAGGTGCACATGTACAGTACATAAACAGATGCATGCACCATATATGTGGTGGACACTTGATACGGTTACATGATATTTTTGTGGTATGTCACAAAATCATGTTACGACCACACATATCAATTCATTTTATATATCAATATTTTGCTAAGTGGATGGGTCTCTACAGAAGGTGTAAACAGTACAGCCAAATGGTTAGTTGCATTGTAGCAATATCAGAAATAGTGTCAATATAAATACAATTAATATACAGCATGTACTAGAACAATATCAATAGATATCAGTGATAGACGAGGTAGTTACATGCATACAATCAGGGGTAAAGAGGCTGAGCAGCAGGATATAAAAAAATTGTAGCAGCAACGTATGTTAGGAGGGAGTCATTTGAATAGAGGCACTGTAGATAGTGCTGATGACTGGTCCGTCCGAACCGTGCATGTTTCTGTCCTGCCCTTGACTTTGGTGCAGGGCATGTGATGTCCAGTCCAGGTGGTGCTTGTACAGGCAGACCATCTATGGGAGGAAGGATGTCAGTGTTGCACAACATCAATTCGCCTCACAAGATAAGAAGAATAACCTCATACAATGCAATGGAAATGATTTTCACCTGAAGTGCTGGTACTGCTTGATCTGTGGCCGCGGCCTGAAGTACAAAGTCAAGTGTTATTGCCGGCCATAGCTTTCCACCAGCACCGTATCATCCTCCAGTCCAACCAGCTGTGGGATGTTGACCCCTGTCACAGTGCTGTCCTTCACAACACCAGCAATCTCAGACAGTGTTCACTCTGGTCTTTCTGAAGCGCTACTTGATGAGGCCGAAACACCAGTCGGGGGCAAACTTGGTGTGGCCTTTGATCTAGGAAGTGAAGTTCCAGACTGTTTGCTGGTTCAATAGGGGTCCCCTGAGACATAAATAATGTGAGATCAATATGATTGGTACTACTTTTATTGGTAGTCAATTAATCAAAATGTGTTTATGCTTTACATGCAAAGTGTTGATTCCTTGTAGAGAGGCCACACTGCTGCTTTTGTCACATGGGATGGCAGCAGCTTTCCACCAAAGAGTTTGTGTCCTGGGTGGAGTCCTGGTAATACTATTGCATTATCCTCTGCGTAGTTGTTGAAGTTCACCCCTTGCTGCAAGTCCTCATGCTTCAGATGTAATCTGTGCTTGCTGGGGCCAGCTCTCTTTTTGATGGGAAGCATTAGAACATTCTCCTTGTATGACTGGTGGGGGAGAGTCCGTGTTAATGGGATTTATCTGTTAATTGAATGATTAGAATATTCCACCCTGAAACCATATAATTGTATGGAATTGATTAGAATGTATAAAATTATAATAAATAAATGTGTAGTTCTAGTCAGAATTAGGGTAAAACAATATAGCTAATGTTTATAGTGTCTTAAAAACAACATTTGGTGCTGACCTGACTAGAGATTTGGGAAAGGACAGGGAGTACGTCCCAAGGTCTCCCTAATCTTTGTCAGCTGGTTAGTGGGACAGTATGTGCGTAGGATACCTACTGTTGTGTGTATGTATGTGCGTAGGATATCTACTGTTCGTGTGGAAGTATGTACGCAGCTATAAAATGGATGTCTTTGTATTCTTGACTTTAGAACGTTCCCGTGAATAAACCTTATTGACTATTTTAGCTGGACCTCTGTCTGTTTAATTTCAATCAGTATCTTACAAATCCTGATTTAGCAGACTGAGTAGTTTAATTGAATTGGTTTATGAACATTGAGAACATAATTCTCTTGACAGTCAGGCATGTTCTACTGATGCTGAAAGACAAATTCCAGATACAAATATTTTATCATTATACAATAGATATGAAATGGCATTGAGATATCACTACACACAGTTCATACATGTAATGTTAGCTAGCCAGCCATCTAACGTCAGCTAACGTTACCTAGCTAACAGCAGGCTTTAACTTGGTCTTTTGTTTATCTAAATAATGAACCATAAGCCCAATCCATAAAGACAAACCGATTGTCATTTCTAGCTAAAGTTGTATCCAGGCTGTATCACATTCGGCTGTGAATGGGAGGTGCACAATTGGCCCAGCGTTGTCTGGGTTTGGCCGGGGTAGGCCGTCATTGTAAACAATCATTTGTTCTTAACTGACTGCCCTAGTTAAATAAAGGGTCAATAAAAATAAGTCAAATAAAAAAGTTAAACAAATAAGTTCAATGTTAGCTAACGTTAGGCTATAATATAACTAGCAATGTGAAATGGCATTTGAGAAAACATCACTAACGTTGCATAGTTCATACACGTAAATTAATGTTAGCTAGCAAGCCAGCCGTCTAACCTCAGCTAACGTTAGCTAGCTAACAGCAATCTTTAATTTGGGGTCTTTCGTTTAGACATGTGACGTTAATGTTAGCTAGGTAGATAAACAATGAACTATAATCCCAAGCAATAGAGTACTAGCAATACAAACCGATTGGCATGGCTAGTGTGGGATCCTGTATTTTACATTATAGCCATTAGCATATATATGATTAAATATTATCTGATGTTGGTTGTGTGAGGTATCTGCATTTGTGCACTGGAGCATCATTATGAGATTAAACAACTGCTTGCTACTTGCCTGTTTGTGCGTGACAAGAACTGAGTAACATGGTGTGACCTGCATGTTGCAAAACTGTAGATAACAGCCCAGCAGATGCTTTGTCCTTGTGTTTGTATGTAACAATATTGAGCACATGGTGTGACTTGCTGTATCTTACAAAGTTGTGATAGGGAGGGGTGGTCATCACCAGGTTTCACTGAGATGGAAAAATACTGAACAACACAATAGCAGGAACTGAGCAACTGTTATAACTAGGGGGTGATACCAGAACAGTAGGAATCTATACATCGAAGGAGGGAGGACTCCAAGAAGCGCCAAGAAGCAGGGACCCGCCTGAGCACCTGCGATAGGCTGGGCAAGTTTAAACCACGCCCAGCCTCTACTGTGATAGGCCAACAGACGGGTTGGGACAATGTCTATCACAGTATAAGAACACTGTTTACATACATCTTGTCAGTTCTCTGTTTTGCTCTGCGTGGTATTACAGTGAGCCCGTATATACGAAAGTTGCATTTGCCATTTATTACTTAGCAAATAAAAAATACATAGTATACAAACGGTGACTCATTGCTATTTTTATCCTGATACCAGATTCGAATTTACGCAATTCTAACACTAGCTAAAGTTTTTTTCACTGACCGTTGTCGATAGCGCCTGAGAAATTCAGGGCAGCAATGTTATTGAGAGCAGTAGCAACATATTTGCAGTTCTCCATGGCTAACGTTATATCTTTTGAAAAGCAAATGCAGTAGAAAGGATTATGTACGCATAACGAGCAGCTAATTTTATAGACACAAGATGCTACACCGTAGACAAATCTGAAACTCATGTCCAGCCCACTCATTATCTCAGCCAATCATGGCTAGCAGGAAGGTTCCTTAATTTTTCTTTGGCTAAACCAACTAAACTCGTAATTTAACAACTTCATTCGTATTTACAGATGGCATGAAAGTTCACATGTTCGAGAAGGCATTTCTGCCAAAAAACGCATTTTGATAAAACATTATTTTTATTTTTTTTACATTCAAACGGCTCTCCTGTGAAGTCGTGACTTGCATTGTACGCCTAGTTTCCTGAAATGGTTCACAAATGGATATGAACTGAATATGCTCATCATCAACAGTCAGTAAAAAAGGCCGGCCCTCTCAATCTGATTGGCCTTCAGGATGTTTACATTGCTGATGTGTGAATATCCTTGTTACCCTGTATTATTATTGCATTTGTTGATATGCTTTTATCAGAGCATATGTTTACACATCCTGCTATTTTGTGTTCTTGCATTCCTATTTACAGTTGAAGTCGGAAGTTTACATACACCTTGGCCAAATACATTTAAACTCAGTTTTTCACTCAATTCCTGCCATTTAATCCTAGTAAAAATGCCCCGTCTTAGGTCAGTTAGGATCACCACTCTATTTGGTCAGAATAATAGTGGAGAGAATGATTTATTTCAGCTTTTATTTCTTTCATCACATTCCCAGTGGGTCAGAAGTTTACATACCCTCAATTAGTCTTTGGTAGCATTGCCTTTAAATTGTTGAACTTGGGTCAAACGTTTCGGGTAGCCTTCCACAAGCTTCACAGAATAAGTTGGGTGAATTTTGGCCCTTTCCTCCTGACAGAGCTGATGTAACTAAGTCAGGTTTGCAGGCCTCCTTGCTCGCACACACTTGTTTTAGTTCTGCCCACACATTTTTTTATAGAAATAAAAAAAATCCAACCTAAGTGTATGTAAACCTCCGACTTCAACTGTAGGTAGTATGGTAATCATCCTCTGGGTCAGTTGGGAAAGCAGGAGGGTCATAGTTGGGGTCAACACCAGGTCATCGTAGGAGGCAGGTAAAGCCAATACCATTAAACCAGGCATGGTCTTCTTCTCTGCCCATTTACTAAGACAACAAAAAACAGCAAAAGCCTATCAACACAGGAATTATAAGATACCCATTAAAATCTGGCCCATAACATTTCCAAATTTTCCAGTGAACCATTTACCCATCCTGGTCAGAACATCATCATCACTAGGGCTGAGAGCATTAGAGAGCTTAGACATATCAAGAAGAATTTTGGTCATGTTATTGGAGGAGTCAGGAAGTAACATTACACATTTGTCATCGAGATCCAGTCCCAGGGCCATACACTTGCCTTCCTGTGCTGACAGCAGGTAAGCCAAACTGTGCCTAGCCGTAACTGCCTTAATGACCAGATAACCTCTACCGCCGCAAATCCACATAAACCCCCAGGGTGATCCCATACCATCGTTTAGAGCAAGATAGGTCACTCTAGCGCTCTTCTTCAGGGAGTTAGCCTGCATAAGATCTACAATGCACTGTTACAGCCAAAGAGCCATTGTTACAGATACATAATGGTGGAACGCGTTCTTGCTTCAGATTCTCTAAAATTGGTTCAGCCACAGTGGTCCCCAGGTTTTCACTCCAACCATACATCGTTGGGTGAGTACACATAAGCCTTTTCCTAACTACCTTCTAATTATCATCATCCCGGGGATTATGCCGTGGCCAAAATCCACGAGTTACAGTCCCTATTTTATCCACAGCTTCTGGATTCCCATTTGTTAGACACCCTCCCCAGATCCCAGTCCCTTTTGATATGTTCTTATTACCCTGATCAATTTGCTTATGTCCATAAAAGAGTCTTTGGGTACAATTACACGGGCTCTGCTTGTCTTATGCCCTCCACATAAAATACAACATTCCACAGGCCTGATCTGTCTCTGCCATTGATCTACTCATTGAACTAAACAACTCTCTCATGGATTTGGGTTTAGACAAAATTAACACCGCAGTTCCGTTTGGGGACACTTTTCTACCTAAGTCTCGAACAAACTTTACCCACGTGTTGACAGGGCCAGCTTCACCCACATAAACAAGTAGTGTGGATAGACCCAACACAGTCAACCACCAACAACCACATGCGGTCGTCTTCCCTCTCTTATACCCCCTAAGGGTTTGTTTATTTACAACATAACCTTGCTGATCATGTAAAACAGTTGGTTCTTCAGGGCTTTGGTCTTGCCCTTCATCTATTTCAAGTCTTTGGTCTCGACTCACATCTGCTTCTGCCTCTTGTTTCAGGCTGTGTCTGGTACCATAATCTCCTGTGGGCTGAACAACTTCTGGCAGTGGGACAGGTGGTGCCAGCCAGACCTTTCCTGAACTCTGACCGCCTTTGGTGTTGCCATGGTTACCTTGAATGGCCCCATCCATCTTGGCTGGTTCCAATTTCTCTTGTGGACCCGGATTTTGATCCAGTCTCCAACCTCCACAGGCAAGTAGTCGGGGTCCTCACCTGGTACCATCTCCTGAGCTTTCCTAGTGTGAGAGTGGAGAGATCTGACAATATTAGTTAGCTCTTTCATGCACTCCAAGTGTTCTACTTCAGTTAGAGTGAGGTCTATTTTTCTGTCAGTCATGGGTCTGTGTGCGGGAACATTCATGGGTCTTCCTGTCAATATTTCATGTGGTGTACACCCCAGGCCTTTATTAACACTACTGCACATTTTCATTAACACCAGTGGTAAACAATCCACCCAAGATTTCTTGGAGTGGCATGCCTTAGCTAACCCTTTAATTGATTGGTTAGCTCTCTCGGTAACCCCATTACTCTGGGGGTGGTAGATAGACACAAACTTTTGGTCCACTCCCATAATTATGGCTACCTGCTTCACTACATCACCAGTGAAGTGGGTACCATTGTCTGCAGATAATACCTAGATTTGGTGTTCCTGAGGTTTTATCTCCCTCACTAGTAGCTTTGCTACTGTCTTAGCATCACAGTGTGTGGTGGGAAATGCCTCCACCCACCTGGTGAACCTGTCAATAAGAACTAAACAGTTCCTTTTCTTTCTGAAAGATCCATAAAATCCACGGCAAGATGGACAAATGGTCCTCTTGGCGTAGGGAAATGACCTGGTTTCAGAGGTGTTCCTTTGGTAATGTTAAATTGCATGCACGTAGCACATCGAAATAGAAACAGATTCACATGCTGAGTCAAATTTGGACAAAACCAATCCAAAGAAATTGCCTCTATCATATCCCCCCTTGACAAATGGGCCACATGGCAAACAGAGGTGATAAGACAAGCTGGCAGACACAGTCTGCCAGACAGTCTGTCTCCAAATTTTAGAAACGTGGTCAATTTTACAACCCCGCAGTTGCCATACCAAATGAGAACCAACATCCAAAGCCTGTTTAGACGCCAAATCATCAGCGCCTTTCCCAACAGTAGCAGAGAAGAACATGGAGTGGCTATGACACTTTGAGGCAGCCAATTTATCAGCCTCAGCTGCCAAGGCATTACCCATATTCACAAAATCTTTCCCCCCAGTGTGAGAAGCAACCTTCACAAGGGCAACATCATAGCCTCCAAGAGATCGAAAACCATAGTTATTTTACGAATAGGACTTCCACAAGCATTGTAAAAAACCCTACTCCTCCAGACACCACACCAGGACCCATATTGCATAAGCAGAATCACAGAAAATTGTAACCATTTTCCCTTATCCCATTTTACAGTCAGTGGTTAGTGCAAAAAGTTCAGCCTGTTGAGCTGAGAAAGTATCTGGTAATGGTTGTATCTCACATACAACCATTACCAGATACTTTCTGATGACCCTGGTTCTATCAATTGTCACAATACCAAACCCTGCATGTTTCTTCCCTGTAGTTTGATCTATATATGCAGAACCGTCAACGAAAAGCTCCAAGTCAGCATCAGTCAGGGCAGTGTCAGAGAGGTCAGGTCCTTTTTCCCATCTTCGAATATGTACTGGGGACACTGGAGGAAAGGGTCTGGGCCTCTTCATTGCTGAACGTCAGGAAAATTGGAACTGGTGGTGTTCTGATTTCCTTGTGGCCAGACACCTCCTCTTCCCCCTCTGTGGTTGATTTCCTCCGCGTCCTCCTAGGTGGCCAGGGTCAGGCTGGTAACCTCCTTGTGCCTGCTGGGGGGGGGTCCTCTATAGGTTTGGGGTTGCTGCTGATGTCCACCTTATTGTTGGTATCCTCCTCCGTTTCCTCCTGAAATGTCCTCTCCCTCTTCGGTTCACTCCAGGTGTTGTAGCCCATCCTTGATATTGAAGATTTTGTGGACATTGGTTCCTCATGTTGGTTCCTCATCTGTCCAAATTGTCCACACCCCCAGCATTGCATAGGTGGCATTCTGGGTGATGGGAAATCTGGGAAATTGTACACAAGGCACTATGGGCTGTGGTTCTGGTGCAGGTCCACTTGGGGGCGCTGTAGGAGCAGGAGTGTTCATCATCAACATGACAGGCTCACCTCCTTTATTACTCTCCTCCAATTGGGCCTTTTTTACTGCACCATCATGCCCCTGTTTTCTTGATTTCTCTGCTTGTTTATCACAAAGCCAGTTTTGGCAGTGGTGTCTCATATAATCCTCGCATTACTCACCCGCCTTTCTATCCCAGCCCACAACCTCCCTCAGTTGCATCTGTACTTTTTCTGGGAGGTTGAGGCAGGCTCTGTCGTAAAACATGTTCTCGGGGGCTTCAGAATGGTCATGGTGCTCTCCCAATTCCTCAAGCCATTTCTGTTTCAGGTTATCTATCCAATCTCAGAAATCTGAGTCAGGTCCAAATGTATAGTCAGTCTACTCATGTCTCACATGGTAGGGGACATATCTCTCAAGCAGTCACATAGGTGTTGTCTGCACTGGCTTAACTCCAGCTCAGCGGGTTGAGCCAATAACCCACAACGGATCATTACATCATTGAACTGTCCATGGGTGAGTGCCCAGGATAAAATTGCCTTCATATCTCCAAGGCATAGGTTCTGGTGGCCGTGCCTTGTTCCAAATTCTCTTATCCAGACTTCGGCTCCTTTCGACATTCTTGGTAGGAATTTAGCAGCAATTGCAATGTCTCCAAAACTCCAGGGCTTGTATTCAGCATAAATTTGCACCCCCAGGGCCTTGTTTGTACATTAGAGGGAACACGCTCTTTGGGTCATCGTCTGAACTTCTTGCGCTATATCCTCTACATTTTTCCTCTTCCAGTTTAATTCTTTCCATTTTCTCTTCTATATCACCTCCCATTCTTTCCTCTTCCATGAGTTGTTCTCTTAGTTTGTCAAATTGTCTCCTGTTTTTCTCAGAATCGTCATCCTGTAGGTCCCTCAGGTGTTTGCGGTGTTTGCGGACTTTACGCCTTAAGTTTTTCCATTGTTCTTCGAAAACACAGTATTCTTTTACTCGTTTCAAACTTTGTTCTTCCATCATATGGCAATTCTCACATCATATGGCAATTCTCACTGGTTTGTATGAGATCCTTTTCTTACTGCCTGTTTCCCAGTCCTTCTCCGGATCCCAGGGTCCACTACTGCCCTTATATGAACTGCTGGCCATATGCGGAATATTCCTGCCTTTGTCTTTGCCTGGGTTTCCTAGAGGGGTTGACGAGGACCCGAATTCCGAAATTCGCCAATTGCTGAAACTTTTTTCTCCGTCTCGTTCTACTCTTCTTTTTTTTTGTAGACTCTCACCCTCTTCTCCTTCTTCATCTTCTTTCATTAGTTCTCCTTTAATATTTACCTTTGTACCAGTTGCTGTTAAAGGGTATAAACCTTCTCTCACTTCCACACCTCCTTCTTTATCTTCATAAGGTGGGGGAGCTGTAGGGTGAAGGGGTCCACATCCCGGGTCTCTCTTTTTCCCCTGTTCCGCCACACTTTGACTCTTCAACTGTTTCAACTGACTTTGAGCATAAAATGTCTGTCCTTCAGTCCGAATTAGTCCAAATATAGTGGCTGACAGTATGGTAACCTTCTTATTACTCTTCTTCTTACTGCCTTGCCTTCCCTTGACTGTCACTTATCACATCACACGTAGTCTTATCAAATGTTCCTGTGACCGGCTATCTGTACTTTTGTTCTCTGTTGGTCCATTTATTACATTTTACAAAACAGTCAGGTCGGTTTTCAAGTAGGGATATTTGTCCTGTAAATATTGATTAGGACTAATATGTTACATTGGTGTGGGACCCACTGTCTCTGGTTGAATCTGTCATAGTGCCCCGTGATTTTGTTTTAATGGTACTGTAGAAAAACTGTATGGTACTGTAGAAAAACCCAGTTCTATCCCCAGATTGTTATTTTCTTTACCTTATATTTAACTAGGCAAGTCCGTTAAGAACAAATTCTTATTTTCAATAACTGCCTAGGGACAGCCCCTTGTTCAGGTGCAGAACAACCTTTCGGTTACTAGTCCAACACTCTAACCACTGGTCTATTTGCCCGCTAGTAGAACCTAACATAGGAGGATATACAGTTGAAGTCGGTAGTTTACATACACCTTAGCCAAACACATTTAAACTCAGTTTTTCACAATTCCTGACATTTAATCCTAGTAAAAAAATTCCCTGTTTTAGGTCACTTTATTTTAAGAATGTGAAATGTCAGAATAATAGTAGAGAGAGTGATTTATTTCAGCTTTCATTTCTTTCATCACATTCCCAGTGGGTCAGAAGTTTACATACACTCAATTAGTATTTGGTAGCATTATCTTTAAATTGTTGAACTTGGGTCAAAATTTTCCGGTAGCCTTCCATAAGCTTCACACAATAAATTGTCTGAAATTTGGCCCATTCCTCCTGACATAGCTGGTGTAACTGAGTCAGGTTTGCAGGCCTTCTTGCTCGCACACGCTTTTTCAGTTCTGCCCACTGATTTTCTATAGGATTGAGGTCAGGGCTTTGTGATGGTCACTCCAATACCTTGACTTTGTTGTCCTTAAGCCATTTTGCCACAACTTTGGAAGTATGCTTGGGGTCATTGTCCATTTGGAAGACCCATTTGCGAGCAAGCTTTAACTTTCTGACTGATGACTTGAGATATTGCTTCAATATATCCACAGAATTTTCCTGCCTCATGATGCCATCTATTTTGTGAAGTGCACCAGCCCCTCCTGCAGCAAAGCACCCACACAACATGATGCTGCCACCCCTGTGCTTCACGGTTGGGATGGTGTTCTTCGGCTTGCAAGCCTCCCCCTTTTTCCTCCAAACATAACGGTGGTCATAATGGCCAAACAGTTCTATTTTTGTTTCATCAGACCAGAGGACATTTCTCCAAAAAGTACGATCTTTGTCCCCATGTGCAGTTGCAAACCGTAGTCTGGCTTTTTTATGGCAGTTTTGGAGCAGTGGCTTATTCCTTGTGAGCGGCCTTTCACATAATTTTACTGTGTATATAGATACTTTTGTACCTGTTTCCTCCAGCATCTTCACAAGGTCCTTTGCTGTTGTTTTGGGATTGATTTGCACTTTTCGCACATCATCTCTAGGAGACAGAACGCGTCTCCTTCCTGAGTGGTATGACGGCTGAGTGGTCCCATGGTGTTTATACTTGTGTACTATTGTTTGTACAGATGAACGTGGTACCTTCAGGCGTTTGGAAATTGCTCCCAAGGATGAACCACATTTGTGGAGGTCTACAATGTTTTGTCTGAGGTCTTGGCTGATTTATTTCGATTTTTCCCATGATGTCGAGCAAAGAGGCACTGAGTTTGAAGGTAGGCCTTGAAACGCATCCACAGGTACACCTCCAATTTACTCGAATGATGTCAATTAGCCTATCAGAAGCTTCTAAAGCCATGACATAATTTTCTGGAATTTTCCAAGCTGTTTAAAGGCACAGGCAAGTTAGTGTATGTGAACTTCCGACCCACTGTAATTGTGATACAGTGAATTATAAGTGAAGTAATCTGTCTATAAACAATTGTTGGAAAAATTACTTGTGTCATGCACAAAGTAGATGTCCTAACCAACTTGACAAAACTATAGAAATTCTTGATATTGACTAGCATATATCCATTCGCTGTTATCAAATACACTCAACTCATACAACAATTGTCCCACACCAAATCTATAATCCCATCAATTATACATATATCAAAACAAAACCAGTGTCTTCTCTCAGGTAAGAACACCATACACAAAACCAGTGTCTTCCCTCAGGTAAGAACACCACACATAAATCCAGTGTCTTCCCTCAGGTAAGAACACCATGCTCATTTAACACTTTCAATCACTTGTCACCCAGTACCTCAGTACTGACTTGGTTCATCCTAATCTATAACCAAGTTCCTCACACAAGGTTCAATTAGACCCTCAGTAATTTCTAACTATTACACGTGGGGTTCTGTGTCATTTATCCCATATACATCCTATTACGGGCTTATACAGAAATGTAGGTATCGACTGTTCTTGTAATTATCAACCCTATGAGTGAGGTGCCACTTACATACTGGAATGAGTCATCAACCACACAGTGCTTTTTCTAATTTCAGACTTTTGGTTTAACAGGCATCTGTTTACCTTATAATTTGATGCACTGCACAGTGGGACGAAGATCATCCAGACGCAGTCGTCACTCACTCCTGGCAAGCTCGCCAAATGTTGGCTGGTCCTTTGCATGGAGTGATGTACATTTCCTTTAACAATCAGTCTTCCAGATAGATGACACAGAAACCTTGGTATAAAACTCTTTAGTAATAAAATGCTATTGCAGACAGAGATTCACATACAGAGTACCTTAGTAGTCTATAGTTAAGATCTGTGTGACGAAACAGTAGACCACACTCTTTATACAACCTACCGTCAATCATATCTTAACATGGTTATATTGGATTAGATACAAAGTATCTAAGATGAGAAAAACATGTCTTGATGGTGGTTTCTCACTCTACTATCTCGGCCTTGAGCCGGCGTGACTCAGCAGGTGCAGACAATTCTCAGCCTGAGAACTAAAGCAGTACATCAACATTTACCCAGTACTTTTCCATCATTGCGCATTGCGAGCATACAAAGGTTATCACATATATACAATAATCATGGCATTGGTGTAGCCCCATACCCGACCCCCAGGGTAACGCCCAACCTACCTTTCCAACAAGTCAGTTTGTCAAATGTTTACCCTGCTAGAGCTGCCACGGTCAACTGTAAGTGCTGTTATTGTCAAGTGGAAACGTCTAGGAGCAACAACTGTTCAGCCGCTAAGTGGTAGGTCACACAAGCTCACAGAACGGGACCACGAGTGCTGAAGCACGTAGCAATCGTCTTTCCTCAGTTGCAACACTCACTACCAAGTTCCAAACTGCCTCTGGAGGCAACGTCGGCACAAGAACTGTTCTTTGGGAGGTTCATGAAATGGTTTTCCATGGCTGAGCAGCCGCACACAAGCCTAAGATCACCATGCGCAATGCCAAGCGTCGGCTGGAGTAGTGTAAAGCTCGCCACCATTGGACTCTTAGCAGTGGAAACGCGTTCTCTGGAGTGATGATTCACGCTTCACCATCTGGCAGTCCGACGGACTAATCTGGGTTTGGCGGATGCCAGGAGAACGCTACCTGATGCAATGCTTAGTGCCAACTGTAAAGTTTGGTGGATGAATAATAATGGTCGGGGGCTGTTTTTCATGTTTCGGGCTAGGCCCAATAGTTCCAGAGAAGGGCAATCTTAACGCTACACCATATAATGACAATCCTAGACGATTCTGTGCTTCCAACTTTGTGGCAACAGTTTGGGGAAGGCCCTTTCCTGTTTCAGTATGACAATGCCCCTGCGTGCCCAAAGGTCCATACAGAAATGGTTTGTCAAGATCGGTGTGGAAGAACTTGACTGGCCTGCACAGAGCCCTGACCTCAACCCCAGTGAACGCCTTTGGTATGAATTGGAACGCCGACTGCGAGCCAGGCCTAATCGCCCAACATCAGTGCTCAACCTCACTAATGCTCCTGTGGCTTAATGGAAGCAATTTCCTGCAGCAATGTTTCAGCATCTAGTGGAAAGCCTTCCCAGAAGAGTGGAGGCTGTTATAGCAGCAAAGGGGGACCAACTCCATATTAATGCCCATGATTTTGGAATGAGATGTTCGATGAGGTGTCCATATACTTTTGGTCATGTATCTCTAGTTGCACAAGTGTTTGGCTTACAATGACGTAGTCTGGTCACAATAATTCCCATCAAATATATTTTGACACACATGGCTAGGGAAACCCCTTATCGCCCAGTAACTCTCCCTCTGACCATATCCTCATCCCTCTGGCTGATGATATCTGTGCCCTCTTGATGGACACTATGCCCCCAGGCACAGAGAAGAGGGATCGCCAACTCAGATCATCAAACTGTCCAATCTCTGGAGGGAACAACAAAAATAGCTCAATCTCAGCTTGGTTCGGCCCATGTGCCACCCAGCCAAACAGACTAACATTTTAATGCATAAATCCTTTAGTATTTTAACATTGTGTGTGTATTTCATACAACCTTGCAGGTTGTTATGATATTATTGCTTTGTAACTCTCAGCAAAATCTGTAATCGTGTCCATCAGGGCAACATTGTTAAACGTCAAACTCCATTATCTTATATGCCAAGGCGAACTGATGGACAGTGGACCAGCAGCCGTCAGTATGTAACCTGACATCACTGGAGGTGTTGATGGTATTTGTGTAGAACAACAAAGAAGTAGGCGGCCAGTACAAGCAGAACTTTTGTGAATTATTTACATAAATAAAATATATAAGTAGGAGCAAATCAAAATCAAATGACATTTTATTTGTCACATGCGCCAAAATCTGATTTATTTATATAGCCCTTCATACATCACATGATATCTCAAAGTGCTGTACAGAAACCCAGCCTAAAACCCCAAACAGCAAGCAATGCAGGTGTAGAAGCACTGAGGCTAGGAAAAACTCCCTAGAAAGGCCAAAACCTAGGAAGAAACCTAAAGAGGAACCAGGCTATGAGGGGTGGCCAGTCCTCTTCTGGCTGTGCTGTGTGGAGATTATAACAGAACATGGCTAAGATGTTCAAATGTTCATAAATGACCAGCATGGTCAAATAATAATAATCACAGTAGTTGTTGAGGGTGCAGCAAGTCAGCAACTCAGGAGTAAATGTCAGTTGGCTTTTCATAGCCGATCATTAAGAGTATCTCTACCACTCCTGCTGTCTCTAGAGAGTTGAAAACAGCATGTCTGGGACAGGTAGCACGTCCGGTGAACAGGTCAGGATTCCATAGCCGCAGGCAGAACAGTTGAAACTGGAGCAGCAGCACGGCCAGGTGGACTGGGGACAGCAAGGAGTCATCATGCCAGGTAGTCCTGAGGCATGGTCCTAGGGCTCAGGTCCTCTGAGAGAAATAAGAGAGAATTAGAGAGAGCATACTTAAATTCACACAGGACACAGGACACCTATATAGAGAGAAACACAATAAACCACTGCTGTATGTTTTATGTGAGGATGCGGGATGTTTCTCCCATTTAATTGTATAAATTCTTAAATAGTTGTTTTTAGTTAAAATATTCATTTTTACATAAATATTATTTGAACCATTCTTACTCTAATTAAAACATTGTTGATTGTATTAAATAGCAGGATATAAAGTACCTCATGCTGTACTCATATTGAAGAGACCAGTTGAAGAGATCTGGCGGGGGTTAGAGAGGATGATCCCCCTGTAGTTGCAGAAAAACATACACTGCTCAAAAAAATAAAGGGAACACTAAAATAACACATCCTAGATCTGAATGAATGAAATATTCTTATTAAATACTTTTTTCTTTTCATAGTTGAATGTGCTGACAACAAAATCACACACAAATGATCAATGGAAATCAAATTTATCAACCCATGGAGGTCTGGATTTGGAGTCACACTCAAAATTAAAGTGGAAAACCACACTACAGGCTGATCCAACTTTGATGTAATGTCCTTAAAACAAGTCAAAATGAGGCTCAGTAGTGTGTGTGGCCTCCATGTGCCTGTATGACCTCCCTACAATGCCTGGGCATGCTCCTGATGAGGTGGCGGATGGTCTCCTGAGGGATGTCCTCCCAGACCTGGACTAAAGCATCCGCCAACTCCTGGACAGTCTGTAGTGGCGTTGGTGGATGGAGCGAGACATGATGTCCCAGATGTGCTCAATTGGATTCAGGTCTGGGGAACGGGCGGGCCAGTCCATAGCATCAATGCCTTCCTCTTGCAGGAACTGCTGACACACTCCAGCCACATGAGGTCTAGCATTGTCTTGCATTAGGAGGAACCCAGGGCCAACCGCACCAGCACAAGGGGTCTGAGGATCTCATCTCGGTACCTAATGGCAGTCAGGCTACCTCTGGCGAGCACATGGCTGTGCGGCCCCCCCAAGAAATGCCACTCCACACCATGACTGACCCACCACCAAACCGGTCATGCTGGAGGATGTTGCAGGCAGCAGAACGTTCTTCACGGCGTCTCCAGACTCTGTCACGTCTGTCACGTGCTCAGTGTGAACCTGCTTTCTTCTGTGAAGAGCACAGGGCGCCAGTGGCGAATTTGCCAATCTTGGTGTTCTCTGGAAAATGCCAAACGTTCTGCACGGTGTTGGGTAAGCACAACCCCCACCTGTGGACGTCGGGCCCTCGTACCACCCTCATGGAGTCTGTTTCTGACCGTTTGATTAGTGGGGAGTTTTAGTAGGGTCCAAAAGCAGCTGGTCAGTGGTAGAACCGGTTAAGCTGGGTCATGGTTCTAGGTTGACTCAGAATGGACAGCTCTTTGGGAACAGTAGCATTAGAATAACAATATTGAGTTAGATGTCAACTGGGTAGCAAGGATGACTTGTTAAACAGAACAAGACATTTGAGTCGTTTTATTGAGTCACTCTATAAAAGTAAATAAAAAGAGGCAAGAAGACCAAATGCTGGAACCCAAGCCAATAACACACGGTTGCTGTTCCTGATGACTTGTTAACTCCTTCCATGTGTGAATGGATGACGGGGTGTGTCAATGTGTGTGAATCGGTGCATGTATTGTTTATTCACTTCAATGTGTCATCATTATGCAATTTTTATCAAGTTGTCATAGGTTTACTTTTAATTTGTAATTTCATACTTCAAAACAACTATCAGATTATCTTGAACCAATAACAAACTAATAACAATAACTTTGCCTTTTATTTAACTGGTAACATTGCCCAGTCCCTCAACCCAATTGTGCAACAATAGAGTGAGGGAGGGAATTGACTGTGATCAACCAAAGAATGCATATATTGATTAGGAAACAACATATTAATAAATGTAGCTAAGGATGCACAACACATGACTTGGCTAGTTAGCAAGCAAGCCTACATGGAGCAGAAAACTGTTAGCTGAATTTCCAGTGGTGGAAAAAGTACTCAAGTGTCATAAACACCACTGAGAATTTCAGTTTTTAATCCGATAATATTACAATTTCTTAACTCTACACACGTCGGAAAAGAGTGCTTTATCCTGCCGTCAAGCATCAATTGCCCTAGTCCCTGAAAGAAAACAGATAAAAAAACATATTTCCAACATTTCTCATTAACTAGCTAGCCAGATCATCAATTCAGGATTTAAAAACTGAGTGGTCCTTCATAATTTACACATTCCTGAATTAACTAGTTAATTTAACTTTGCTTGTTCATCTAAATAGCTGATGAGATTTGCCTAATATAGTTAGCTAGGTTGGTTAGTGGGCTGATCTCGAAAGCACACACTCTGCATTGCATGCCCCAATTGTCAAATTGAACGTTCATATCAAAGTCATTAGTTGAATATTTTAACATTTTTTGAATAAATAAACATTATACTCACATTTCATGAAGTTGTTCTTTATTTGTATAGTTAGCTAAAAAACGTTCTCCCAAGAAATGGCTGAATGAAACACTGCTTCGCGTCAAGAATTTGTCCTTAACTGACGTTTCTAGTTAAAGGTTAAATAAAAAATATATATAATTAGAACTGGCACAAAAATTATACCAATGAATGGAGATCCCCGACTCTCATCTGAAGCCACATTTGTGCATTACAATACATCGACAGGCAAAAAAATATATAAATTATGTTAGCACAGAATGCAGATCCACAAACACTTTTTGAATGCGCAAATTCACATTTCCACCGTTAGGTATTTCAGACCATTTGCTCACAAATCATTCTACATTTGTTCAAATTGTATTTTCATTTGTGAGCTGTGTTGAATAAAGTGCAAATCAATCCCAGAACAACAGCAAAGGACCTTGTGGAGATGCTGGAGGAAACAGGTACGAAAGTATCTATATCCACAGTAAAACGAGTCCTATATCGACATAACCTGAAAGGCCGCTCAGCAAGGAAGAAGCCACTGCTCCAAAACCGCCATAAAAAAAGCCAGACTACGGTTTGTAACTGCACATGGGGACGAAGATTGTACTTTTTGGAGAAATGTCCTCTGGTCTGATGAAACAAAAATAGAACTGTTTGGCAATAATGACCATAGTTATGTTTGGAGGAAAAAGGGGGAGTCTTGCAAGCCGAAGAAAACCATCCAAACCGGTGGCAGCATCATGTTGTGGTGGTGCTTTGCTGCAGGAGGGACTGGTACACTCCACAAAATAGATGACATTATGAGGGAGGAAAATGATGTGGATATATTGGACCAACATCTCAAGATGTTAACTCAGGAAGTTAAAGCTTGGTCGCAAATTGGTCTTCCAAATGGACAATGACCCAAGCATACTTTCGAAGTTGTGGCAAAATGGCTTAAGGACAACAAAGTCAAGGTATTGGAGTGGCCATCACAAAGCCCTGACCTCAATCCTATAGAAAATCTGTGGGCAGAACTGAAAAAGTGTGTGCGAGCAAGGAGGCCTGCAAACCTGACTTAGTTACACCAGCTCTGTCAGGAGGAATGGGCCAAAATTCTCTCAACTTATTGTGGGAAGCTTGTGGAAGGCTACCCGAAACATTTGACCCAAGTTAAAGAATTCAAAGGCAATGCTACCAAATACTAATTGAGTGTATGTAAACTTCTGACCCACTGGGAATTTGATGAAAGAAATAAAAGCTGAAATAAATCATTCTCTCTATTATTATTCTGACATTTCACATTCTTAAAATAAAGTGGTGATCCTAACTGACCTAAGTCAGGGAATTTTTACTAGGATTAAATGTCAAGAATTGTGAAACTGAGATTAAATGTATTTGGCTAAGGTATATGTAAACCTCCGACTTCAACTGTACATATGAGATGAGTATGTAAGATACTGTATGTAAACATTATTAAAGTGACTAGCGATCCATTTATTAGTGGCCAATGTGTGTGGCCAAAGTGGCCAATGATTTCGAGACTGTATGTAGGCAGCAGCCTCTCTGTGTTAGTAATGGCTGATTAACAGTCTGATGGCCTTGAGATAGAAGCTGTTTTTCAGTCTCTTGGTCCCAGCTTTGATGCACCTGTACTGACCTCGCCTTCTGGATGGTAGTGGGGTGAACAGGCAGTGGCTCGGGTGGTGGTTGTCCTTGACAATCTGTTTGGCCTTTCTGTGACATTGGCTGGTGTAGGTGTCCTGGAGGGCAGATAGTTTGCCCCCGGTGATACGTGCAGACTTCACCACCCTTTGGAGAGCCTTGCGATTGTGGGTGGTGCAGTTGCTGTACCAGGCGGTGATGCAGCCCGACACGATGTTGCGCCTTCTTCACCACACTGTCTTTGTGGGTGGACCATTTCAGGTTGTCCGTGATGTGTACGCCAAGGAACTTAAAACTTTCCATCTTCTCCACTGCTGTCCCGTCGATGTGCTGTTTCCTGAAGTCCATGATCATCTTCTTTGTTTTGTTGACATTGAGTGAGAGGTTGTTTTCCTGACATCACAATCCGAGTGCCCTCACCTCCTCCCTGTAGGCTGTTTCATCATTGTTGGTAATCAAGCCCACTATTGTTGTGTCATCTGCAAACTTAATGATTTGAGTTGGAGGCGTGCATGGCCACGCAGTCATGGGTGAACAGAGAGTACAGGATGGGGCTGAGCACGCACCCTTGTGGGGCCCCAGTGTTGAGGATCAGCGAAGTGGAGATGTTGTTTCCTACCTTCAACACCTGGGGGTGGCCCGTCAGGAAGTCCAGGACCCAATTGCACAGGGCGTGGTTGAGACCCAGGGCCTCAAGCTTAATGATGAGCTTGGTGGGTACTATGGTGTTGAATGCTGAGCTGTAGTCATAGGTATTCCTTACATAGGTATTTCTCTTGTCCAGATGGGATAGGGCAGTGGTGCAGAGTGATGGCAATTGCATCGTCTGTGGACCTTTTGGGGCGGTATGCAAATTGAAGTCGGTCTAGGGTGGCAGGTAAGGTGGAGGTAATATGATCCATGACTATTTCCGTTATCTTTGCCTTCTTGGGTACAGGGACAATGGTGGCCATCTTGAAGCGGGGACAACAGACTAGGGTAGGGAGAGATTGAATATGTCCGTAAACACACCAGCCAGCTGGTCTGCACATGCTCTGAGGACGCTGCTAGGGATACCGTATGGGCCGACAGCCTTGCGTGGGTTGACACGTTTAAATGTCTTACTCACGTTGGCCACGGAGAAGGAGGTGGGGGGCCCGCAGTCCCTTGGTAGTGTGCCACATTGGTGGCACTGTATTATCCTCAAAGCTGGGCAAAGAGGTGTTTCGTTTGTCTGGAAGCAAGACATCAGTGTCCGTGACGTGACTGGTTTTCTTTTTGTAGTCTGTGATTGCCTGTAGACATTGCCACATACATCTCATGTCTGAGCCATTGAATTGCGACTCCGCTTTGTCCCTACACCGACATTTTGCTTGTTTGATTGCCTTGCGGAGGGAATAACTACACTGTTTATATTCTGCCATGTTCCCAGTCATCTTTCCATAGTTAAATGCGATGGTTTGCACGTTCAGTTTTCATATCCATGTTTTCTGGTTAGGGAAAGTTTTAATAGTTACAGTGGATACAACATCACCTGCAACTTACTCACCGAATCAGCATATAAATTGATGTTAGTCTCTGAGGCTGCCCAGAACATTTTCCAGTCTGCTGGTAGAATTTAGGTAACCTTGTTCTCAAATTTGCTTTCTTAAAATCCACAGCTACAATAAATGCAGCCTCAGGAGATATATTTTCCAGTTTGCATAGAGTCCAGTGAAGTTCCTTGAGGGCCGTCGTTGTATCAGCTTGAGGGGGGATATGCATGGCTGTGGCAATCAAAGACGAGAATTCTCTTGGGAGATAATACAGTGGCTTGTGAAAGTATTCACCCCCATGGCATTTTTCCTATTTTGTTGCCTTACAACCTGGAATTAAAATTGAGGGAGGGTTGTATTACTTGATTTACACAACATGCCTACCACTTTGAAGTTGCAAAATATTTTTTCTTGTGAAACAAACAAGAAATAAGACAAAAAACAGAACTTGAGCATGCAAAACTATTCACCCCCCCCCCCCCACCCCCCCAATACTTTGTAGAGACACATTTTGCAGCAATTACAGCTGCAAGGCTCTTGTGATTTTTCTCTATAAGCTTGGCACATCTATCCTCTGGGATTTGTGCCCATTCTTCAAGGCAAAACTGCTCCAGCTCCTTCAAGTTGGATGGGTTCTGCTGATGTACAGCAATCTTTAAGTCATACCACAGATTCTCGATTGGATTTAGGCTTTGACTAGGCCATTCCAAGACATTTAAATCTTCCCCTTAAACCACTCGAGTGTTGCTTTAGCAGTATGCTTAGGGTCATTGTCCTGCTGGAAGGTGAACCTCCATCCCAGTCTCAAATATCTGGAAGACTGAAACAGGTTTCCCTCAAGATTTCCCTGTATTTAGCGCCATCCATCATTTCTTCAATTCTGACCAGTTTTCCAGTCCCTGCGTATGAAAAACATCCTCACAGCATGATGCTGCCACCACCATGCTTCACTGTTCTCGGAGTGATGAGAGGTATTAGGGTTTGCGCCAGACATAGCATTTTCCTTGATGGCCAAAATGCTACTTTTTAGTCTCATCTGACCAGCGGACCTTCTTCCATATGTTTGGGGAGTCTCCCACATGCCTTTTGACGAACACCAAACATGTTTGCTTATTCTTTTCTGGCCACTCTTCCGTGAAGCCCAGTTCTGTGGAGTGTACGGCTTAAAGTGGTCCTATGAACAGATACTCCAATCTCCGCTGTGAAACTTTGCAGCTCCTTCAGGGTTATGTTTGGTCTCTTTGTTGCCTCTCTGATTAATGCCCTCCTTGCCTGGTCTGTGCGTTTTTGGTGGGCGGCCCTCTTTTGGCAGGTTTGTTGTGGTGCCATATTCTTTCTATTTTTTAATAATGGATTTAATGGTGCTCCGTGGGATGTTCAAAGTTTCAGATATTTTTTTTATAACCCAACCCTGATCTATACTTCTCCACAAATTTATCCCTGGCCTGTTTGGAGAGCTCTTTGGTCTTCATAGTGCTGCTTGCTTGGTTGTGCCCCTTGCTTAGTGGTGTTGCAGATTCTGGGGCCTTTCAGAACAGGTGTATATACAGAGATCATGTGATAGATCACGTGACACTTAGATTGCACACAGGTGGACTTTATTTAACTAATTATGTGACTTCTGAAGGTAATTGGTTGCACCAGACCTTATTTAGGGGCGTCATAGCAAAGGGTGTGAATACATATGCAAGCACAAAATTTTTTTTTTTCATTTCACTTTACCAATTTGGACTATTTTGTATGTCCATTATGTGAAATCCAACTAAGATCAATTTAAATTACAGGTTGTAATGCAACAAAATAGGAAAAACACCAAGAGGGGTAAATACCTTTGCAAGGCACTGTATGGTCGGCATTTGATTGTAAGGAATTCTTGGTCAGGTAAACAAAAGGACTTGCGTTCCTGTATGTTGTTACGATTACACCTTGAGTCGTTAATCATGAAGCATACACCCCCACCCTTCTTCTTCCCAGAGAGATGTTTATTTCTGTTGGCACGACGCATGAATTATCCTAGTGGCTGTACCAACTCCGACAAAATATCGAGAGAGCCATGTTTCCATGAAACAGAGAATGTTACAATCTCTGTCTCTCTGGAAAGCAACCTTGCCCTAATTTCGTCTACCTTGTTGTCTAGAGACTGAACATTGGTGAGTAATACACTTGGAAGCAGTGGGTGGTGTGCACGCCTTCTAAGTCTGACCAGGATGCCACTCCGTCTACCTCTTCTAAGACAATGTTGTTTTGGGTCGGCCTCTGGGATTAAATCCAATGTCCTGGGTGGTGGTACTAACAAAGGATCCGCTTCGGGGAAATTCGTAATCCTGATCATAATGTTTGTAAATTGACCTTGCTCTGATATCCAATAGTTCTTCCCGGCTGTATGTAATAACACTTCAGATTTTCTGGGCTAACAATGTAAAAAAAAAAAATGAGGTGACCGGCGCTCGGCAGTCTACAAACAACCGGTCCTGGCAACACATTATTATGCACACCTACGCCTCATTAGGCACACCTGGACTTAATAATTTCCCTGATTACTCCCCCTTTATCTAGCATTCTGTTGTTATGACCCATCAGGCAGTATTGTTTCTATGCTACTCTTGTTCATGTATTCACTCTATGTTCGTTCGTATTAAACTCACTGACTGCACCTGCTTCCTGACTCCCTGCATCTGTGTTACAAACATAGACAAACCTTGTTTAAAATATGCTGAATTTGTACCTTTAAAACAATGTCAGATTTTCTAAGTTATATCCACTATCAGAAACAAAATAGGCTGGCCAGCACCTTCTAATGGAGAATTGATCAATCTACAGCTACCCTTTGGTCTCCCATCTAAGGTTTTAACCTTCCCTAGCCCTGCTTAGCTATGATATTAGTCACTTTACTATTACCATTGCTATTGTGGGAATGATTTTTGTGAGGTCTCCACTTAAAAACTAAGTTGCTATCAAAGTCATTCCAAAATGTAGGTTTTACTGGGAAATTAAATGTGACCATCATTTATCAATCATTAATGACGACATTTAGGCCTATATAGCATTTGAAAAGTAATCAACAATTCAACAGCAATTGAGTTCAACCCAGAATTCAACAAAGAATTGACAATACAATAGGCTTAGGGTTTCAAGCTCTGGTTGATTTCTAATGTAATTATATTTAGTGAAATTGAATTGTGTTTGGTTCTCAATGCAACCAAATATCATCATTTTTAAGGAGATTTATCTTCTGCTTGGATAGTTACATCTGTGCCACTGACTTAGTCTGACTTTAATTCCGGTTTGTCTGCAAATACAAAAATATACATTTTTGGTTGAGATGAAATGGAATTTAGACAAACTGGAAATTAAGTCAGTGTAACAAATGGAACTATCCAAGCAGAAAATACATCTCCTTAAAATGTTGATATTTGATTGCGTTGACAACCAAACACAATTCAATATCACTTTTTAAATA
Source organism: Oncorhynchus mykiss (assembly GCF_057628025.1). Classification (NCBI taxonomy): domain Eukaryota; kingdom Metazoa; phylum Chordata; class Actinopteri; order Salmoniformes; family Salmonidae; genus Oncorhynchus; species Oncorhynchus mykiss. The sequence goes on from NC_143037.1 coordinate 27,676,600, forward strand.
TACAGTGCCTTAAGAAAGTATTCACACCCCTTCACTTTTTCAAAATGTTGTTGTGTTATAGCCTGAATTTATGTATAAAATGTATAAAATAAAATAAAATGTGTTAGTGTACTGCTCACAATACCCCATAATGCCAAAGTGGAATTGTGTTTATTCATTTTTACAAATGAATAAAAAGCTAAAAGCTGAGATGTCTTGAGTCAATAAGTATTCAACCCCTTTGTTATGGAAAGCCAATATAAGTTCAGGAGTAAAAATGTGCTTAAGTCACATAAGTTGCATGGACTCTGTGTGCAATAATAGTGTTTAACATAATTTTTGAATGACTACCTCATCTCTGTACCTCACACAAGTAATTGTTTGTAAGGTCCAGTGCTGGCTGGTGGGAGGTAATATAGGAGGACATGCTCATTGTAATGGTATAAATGGAACAGAGTCAGAAATGTGGGTTCCATATGTTTGATGTGTTTGATACCGTTTGATTAATTCCATTCGAGCCATTACAATGATCCCATCCTCATTTATATCCTCCCACCAGCCTCCACTGATGAGGTTCCAGTCAAGCAGTGAATTTCAAACCCACAAAGACCAGGGAGGTTTTCCAAAGCCTCGCAAAGAAGGGCACCAATTGGTAGATACATTTTTTTTTATTAAAGCAGACCCGTTTGAGTATGGTGACATTATTAATTCAACTTTGGATGGTGTATCAATATGCCCAGTCACTACAAAGATACAGGTGTCCTTCCTAACTCATTTGCCGGAGAAGAAGGAAACCGCTCAGGGACTTCAATAAGGATCGTACCCTTTCCTTCAATTTTTGCCTAAAATGACATACCCAAATCGAACTGCCTGTAGCTCAAGACCTGAAGCAAGTATATGCATATTCTTGATACCATTTGAAAGGAAACACTTTGAAGTTTGCGTAAATGTGAAATTAATGTAGGCAAATATATCACATTAGACCTGGTAAAAGATAATAAAAAAAATAAAATAAAAACATAAAAAGTTTTTCCATCATTGAAATGCAAGAGAAAGGCCATACTTTCAGATAGGAGTCTAGGTGTAATTTAGATTTTGGCCACCAGATGGCATCAGTGCGTGAGCAAAGTTTCAGACTGATCCAGTGAATAATTACATTACTGCACAATAAGTCTGCCAGGTGTTTGTCCAAATGTGCCGAATTAGTAAAGTGATAGATTTTCAATTATAGAACTATAGAGAAAATACAAAAATGGTATGTAATAAAAAAATAATAAGTTTACACACTCCCAGGAATGTCATAATGATGGATCATTAGCTTATACACTAACTTTCACACATCTTGACGTCTGGGCGGGATGGCTGTGAAGCCAGAGACAGCAGTTGACAGGACCTCCGGGTCTCCGGTGTGAGAAACAGTCACTTAGCAAACTGAGCCACTAATAGTCGGCAGAACCCTGAAGATGAGGCAGTGTTGAGACTGTTTTAATAAAGTAAAAAGGAAAGTTCTTCAGGCAAAAATATAAATTCACAACATCAAAAGTAATTCCAAGAGAAAAAGGTAATCCTCAAAGTCAAAAGGTAAATCCACAAGGTGGTAGGTACAGCAGAAAAAAGCCTCAAAAGATAATCAAAAATAAAAAATAAAAATCTTGAGTACCACAAAGTTCAACTGGAGCAACAAATGTTCACAGCATCACTGGGGCTGGGTGCTAACATTCAAACACAGAGCAAAGAACTGAGGAAAACTAAGGGTTTAAATATATTCAAGGGAAACGAGGCACAGGTGCAAATAATAACTGGAAACAAGGGAAAACAAAAGGGTCAAAAAGCACAATGAGGGCATCTAGTGGCCAAAACCGGAACAATCCTGGCCAAATCCTGACAGCAGTGGGGTCAAACTGTAGACCCCAGTTCCTACATTTGAACATAGTTTTGTTTGGTAAAATCCATTTTTATGATACATTCTATCTCTGGGGCCCTCAGGAAGACAAATCAGAGCAAGATTACTAAATGTAAGTACATTATTTACCTTCATAGGTGAATGCATCAAACCAGTTGCCGTGATAAAAGTTTTTTGTTGTTGTGCACTCTCCTCAAACAATACCATGTTTTTCTTTTCACGGTAATAGCTACTGTTAATTGGATTTTATTTATTTTATTTATTTATTTTACCTTTATTTAACCAGGTAGGCAAGTTGAGAGCAAGTTCTCATTTACAATTGCGACCTGGCCAAGATAAAGCAAAGCAGTTCGACAGATACAACAACACAGAGTTACACATGGAGTAAAACAAACATACAGTCAATAATAAAGTATAAACAAGTCTATATACAATGTGAGCAAATGAGGTGAGAAGGGAGGTAAAGGCAAAAAAGGCCTTGGTGGTAAGGTAAATACAATATAGCAAGTAAAACACTGGAATGGTAGTTTTGCAATGGAAGAATGTGCAAAGTAGAAATAAAAATAATGGGGTGCAAAGGAGCAAAATAAATAAATCAATTAAATACAGTTGGGAAAGAGGTAGTTGATAGGGCTAAATTATAGGTGGGCTATGTACAGGTGCAGTAATCTGTGAGCTGCTCTGACAGTTGGTGCTTAAAGCTAGTGAGGGAGATAAGTGTTTCCAGTTTCAGAGATTTTTGTAGTTCGTTCCAGTCATTGGCAGCAGAGAACTGGAAAGAGAGGCGGCCAAAGAAAGAATTGGTTTTGGGGGTGACTAGAGAGATATACCTGCTGGAGCGTGTGCTACAGGTGGGAGATGCTATGGTGACCAGCGAGCTGAGATAAGGGGGGACTTTACCTAGCAGGGTCTTGTAGATGACATGGAGCCAGTGGGTTTGGCGACGAGTATGAAGCGAGGGCCAGCCAACGAGAGCGTACAGGTCGCAATGGTGGGTATTATATGGGGCTTTGGTGACAAAACGGATTGCACTGTGATAGACTGCATCCAATTTGTTGAGTAGGGTATTGGAGGCTATTTTGTAAATTACATCGCCAAAGTCGAGGATTGGTAGGATGGTCAGTTTTACAAGGGTATGTTTGGCAGCATGAGTGAAGGATGCTTTGTTGCGAAATAGGAAGCCAATTCTAGATTTAACTTTGGATTGGAGATGTTTGATATGGGTCTGGAAGGAGAGTTTACAGTCTAACCAGACACCTAAGTATTTGTAGTTGTCCACGTATTCTAAGTCAGAGCCGTCCAGAGTAGTGATGTTGGACAGGCTGGTAGGTGCAGGTAGCGATCGGTTGAAGAGCATGCATTTAGTTTTACTTGTATTTAAGAGCAATTGGAGGCCACGGAAGGAGAGTTGTATGGCTTTGAAGCTTGCCTGGAGGGTTGTTAACACAGTGTCCAAAGAAGGGCCGGAAGTATACAGAATGGTGTCGTCTGCGTAGAGGTGGATCAGAGACTCACCAGCAGCAAGAGCGACCTCATTGATGTATACAGAGAAGAGAGTCGGTCCAAGAATTGAACCCTGTGGCACCCCCATAGAGACTGCCAGAGGTCCGGACAACAGACCCTCAGATTTGACACACTGAACTCTATCAGAGAAGTAGTTGGTGAACCAGGCGAGGCAATCATTTGAGAAACCAAGGCTGTTGAGTCTGCCGATGAGGATGTGGTGATTGACAGAGTCGAAAGCCTTGGCCAGATCAATGAATACGGCTGCACAGTAATGTTTCTTATCGATGGCGGTTAAGATATCGTTTAGGACCTTGAGCGTGGCTGAGGTGCACCCATGACCAGCTCTGAAACCAGATTGCATAGCAGAGAAGGTATGGTGAGATTCAAAATGGTCGGTAATCTGTTTGTTGACTTGGCTTTCGAAGACCTTAGAAAGGCATGGTAGGATAGATATAGGTCTGTAGCAGTTTGGGTCAAGAGTGTCCCCCCCTTTGAAGAGGGGGATGACCGCAGCTGCTTTCCAATCTTTGGGAATCTCAGACGACACGAAAGAGAGGTTGAACAGGCTAGTAATAGGGGTGGCAACAATTTCGGCAGATAATTTTAGAAAGAAAGGGTCCAGATTGTCTAGCCCGGCTGATTTGTAGGGGTCCAGATTTTGCAGCTCTTTCAGAACATCAGCTGAATGGATTTGGGAGAAGGAGAAATGGGGAAGGCTTGGGCGAGTTGCTGTTGGGGGTGCAGTGCTGTTGACAGGGGTAGGAGTAGCCAGGTGGAAAGCATGGCCAGCAGTAGAAAAATGCTTATTGAAATTTTCAATTATGGTGGATTTATCAGTGGTGACAGTGTTTCCTATCTTCAGTGCAGTGGGCAGCTGGGAGGAGGTGTTCTTATTCTCCATGGACTTTACAGTGTCCCAGAACTTTTTTGAGTTAGTGTTGCAAGAAGCAAATTTCTGCTTGAAAAAGCTAGCCTTGGCTTTTCTAACTGCCTGTGTATAATGGTTTCTAGCTTCCCTGAACAGCTGCATATCACGGGGGCTGTTCGATGCTAATGCAGAACGCCATAGGATGTTTTTGTGTTGGTTAAGGGCAGTCAGGTCTGGGGAGAACCAAGGGCTATATCTGTTCCTGGTTCTAAATTTCTTGAATGGGGCATGTTTATTTAAGATGGTTAGGAAGGCATTTTTAAAAAATATCCAGGCATCCTCTACTGACGGGATGAGGTCAATATCCTTCCAGGATACCCCGGCCAGGTCGATTAGAAAGGCCTGCTCGCTGAAGTGTTTCAGGGAGCGTTTTACAGTGATGAGAGGAGGTCGTTTGACCGCTGACCCATTACGGATGCAGGCAATGAGGCAGTGATCGCTGAGATCTTGGTTGAAGACAGCAGAGGTGTATTTAGAGGGGAAGTTGGTTAGGATGATATCTATGAGGGTGCCCATGTTTAAGGCTTTGGGGAGGTACCTGGTAGGTTCATTGATAATTTGTGTGAGATTGAGGGCATCAAGTTTAGATTGTAGGATGGCTGGGGTGTTAAGCATGTTCCAGTTTAGGTCGCCTAGCAGCACGAGCTCTGAAGATAGATGGGGGGCAATCAGTTCACATATGGTGTCCAGAGCACAGCTGGGGGCAGAGGGTGGTCTATAGCAGGCGGCAACGGTGAGAGACTTGTTTTTAGAGAGGTGGATTTTTAAAAGTAGAAGTTCAAATTGTTTGGGTACAGACCTGGATAGTAGGACAGAACTCTGCAGGCTATCTTTGCAGTAGATTGCAACACCGCCCCCTTTGGCAGTTCTATCTTGTCTGAAAATGTTGTAGTTTGGAATTAAAATGTCAGAATTTTTGGTGGTCTTCCTAAGCCAGGATTCAGACACAGCTAGAACATCCGGGTTGGCAGAGTGTGCTAAAGCAGTGAATAGAACAAACTTAGGGAGGAGGCTTCTAATGTTAACATGCATGAAACCAAGGCTATTACGGTTACAGAAGTCGTCAAAAGAGAGCGCCTGGGGAATAGGAGTGGAGCTAGGCACTGCAGGGCCTGGATTCACCTCTACATCGCCAGAGGAACATAGGAGGAGTAGAATAAGGGTGCGACTAAAAGCAATAAGAATTGGTCGTCTAGAACGTCTGGAACAGAGAGTAAAAGGAGGTTTCTGGGGTCGATAAAATAGCATCAAGGTATAATGTACAGACAAAGGTAAGGTAGGATGTGAATACAGTGGAGGTAAACCTAGGTATTGAGTGATGAAGAGAGAGATATTGTCTCTAGAAACATCATTGAAACCAGGAGATGTCATTGCATGTGTGGGTGGTGGAACTAATAGGTTGGATAAGGTATAGTGAGCAGGACTAGAGGCTCTACAGTGAAATAAGCCAATAAACACTAACCAGAACAGCAATGGACAAGACATATTGACATTAAGGAGAGGCATGCTTAGTCGAGTGATCAAAAGGGTCCAGTGAGTGGAGAGGTTGGTTGAGGGTCACGGCGATTTAGACAGCTAGCCAAGCCAACCGGTAGCAAGCTAGCATAGGATGGAGTCTGTTGTTAGCCACCTCTTGCGTTCGGTCAGTAGATTAGTGGGGTTCCGTGAGGTAGAGGGGATTAATCCAAATCACACAACAACAACAAAAATAAGAACAATAGATATAGTTATAGAGGCCCGAGAAGAAAACATAATAATAATAAAAATAAATAAATTGTCCGATTGTCTATTCAGATAGCAGCCGGTAAGACAGCTAACGGTTAGCGGGCCGCAGATGGGCGTTCAGGTAACGTCGCGACAGAGGAGCCAGCCGGATCTCCTTCAGGTAGATAACGTCGGCAGTCCAGTTGTGAAGGCCCGGTGGGGCTCCGCGTAGGCAGTGAAACGGCTCCGGATAGGTGACTGCAGCCCAGGAGTGAATGATGGAACTCAGGAGTGATTGACAGAGCTGGCTAGCACCGGAACAATCGATGTTTGCTCCGGAATCGACGAAAGCCGACTGTCACACGGATAGCAGCTAGCTAGCTGTGAGATCCGGGTATGAATGTCCAGAGAGCAGTTGAAATCCAGGGACATGGAGAGAAAAATTGGTCCGGTATGTTCCGTTCCGAGCCGCGCTGCGCCGTACAAAACTGGCGATAGATTTTCGAGCTAAAGGATAGCTGATGACCACAAACCGTGGTTAGCTGAATACTAACGATTTGCCAGTAAAGAAGCTAACTAGCTTCTGGATTAGCTTCTGGGCTAGCTCCTGGCTAGCTTCTGGCTAGTTTCTGGCTAGCTTCTTGGAGTTTCTGGCTAGCTTCTTGGAGGATTACAGATCTGAGGTAAATAATAATTTTTTATAAATATAAATTGGTGAGGCTGGTTGCAGGAGAGTGTTTAGAAGATGAGTTGATGGAAAATAAAAATAAAATGTATGTGAAAAAAGTTGTAAATATATATATATATACAGGACACGACAAGACGAGGACAAAAGACGTCTGAACTGCTATGCGATCTTGGAAAAAAAAAAAAAAAAAAAAAAAAAGATACTGCAGGTAGATTAACAAGAATATGAGCTTTCTGCCCATATAAGACACCTATATGTCCAGGAATGTTGGCTGTTATATACAACATCATTCTGGTCACATTAGCACACGTTAGCAACAACCGTCCAGTTTTAGGGACACCGATCCCGTGTTAAAAAAGTTAGGATTTAATGGCTATGATAGGAGAACTGGGGATTGATCAACAACATGGTAATTACGCCACAGTACTAACCTAAATGACAGAGTGAAAAGGAAGCCTGTACATAATAAAAAATATTCCAAAACATGCAATAAAGCACTCGAGTAAAACTGCACAATATTTGCCAAAGATATGTACTTTATGTTCTGAATACAAAGTGTTATATTTGGGGTAAATCTGACACAACACATCACTGAGTACCACTCTTTATGTTTTCAATCATGGTGGAGGCTGCATCATGTTCTGGGTATGCTTGTCATTGGCAAGGACTAGGGAGTTTTTTTAGGATAAAAAGAACAGAATAGAGTTAAGCACATGCAAAATCTGTGGTGGTTTAATTCTGTATTATCAAATGAGGAGAGACAAACTTATCCCACAAGTCAGAGTTATACTTAAACTGAATCTTTATTAGTGAGAGCTCTGCAATAGCAATGGCTGGTCGACAAACCACCCTCAGATGATTCGTTGAGAGCCCCGACACAAAGACTACAAAATTATTTTGTAGCAAAGATCCACCCCATAGTCTACATAACAAACAACAGATGTGTGGAATGCGTCACAAGGTGAGACTTGATAAATGAGAAAGGAGAAAAAGGTATTATAATTATCTATAATACCTAACTAATTCTGATTCTTCCGCCACAAATCCTAGAGGAAAACCTGGTTCACTCTGCTTTCCAGCAGACACTGGCAGACAAATTCACGTTTCTGCAGGATAACAACCTAAAACATAAGGCCAAATATGCACTGCAGTTGATTACCAAGACAACATTGAATGTTCTAGTTACAGTTCAGACTTGAAGATGGCTGTCTAGCAATCATCTAGCAACTTGACAGACCTTGAATTTTTTTTAAAGAATAATGTGCAACTATTGTACAATCACAGATCACTGCACCTGTAAATAGCCCATCCAACTACCTCACCATATTTGTATTTATTTATTTGCACCCCAGTACCGCTATTTGCACACTCATCTTCTACACATCTATCACCCCAGTGTTCAATGTGACATACTGTAATAATTTTGCTACTATGGCCTATTTATTGCCTCACCACCCTTATCCTAGATCATTTGCACACACTGTATATAGACTTTCTCTATTGTATCGTTTGTTTATTCCATGTGTAACTCTGTGCTGTTGTTTGTGTCGCACTGCTTTGCTTTATCTTGGCCATTTTCAATATGGTGAGTTGAAAATGAGAACTTGTTCTCAACTAGCCTACCTGGCTAAATATTGGTGAAATAAATAAAAAATATATAAAAAAATACAGGTGTGCTCTCAGAGACTTACCCAGAAAACTCACCGCTGTAATTGCTGCCAAAGGCGATTCTAACATGTATATGATTCTAACATTTTAGTTATAATAAATTAGCAAACATTTCTAAAGACCTGTTTTTGCTTTGTCATTATTCGGTATTGTGTGTAGATTGATGAGGGGAAAAAAAACACTTTAAGCCATTTTAGAATAAGACTGTAACATAACAACATCTGAAAAAAGTCAAGGGGTCTGAATATTTTCTGAATGCACTGTATGTTCCCCCTCCCATCTCTCTCTCATCTCGCTCACTCGCTCCCTCTTATTTTCTCCCTCATGCTCAGTCTTGGTACCCCTCTTTCCTTGTCTGCCTCTGCCCATCTCTCTCTCTATAGAAAATAAAGAACCACATTTCTTTTCTGGTTAACAAGTGCCTCCACATGATGGCATGGTTTCTTTAAACTTGAGTTCCTTGCAAAATCAGCAGAGATTCCATTTCACAGAAAATAGTTCTTCAGGGTTGGTGTATGATAGCTTGAGGCAATCCCATGACTACTGCACATTGTAATCGAGGATATAAAAAATAGTTTGTCTCAGGAAATGTCTTGAGATCACACAGAGCTGAGATATTGATGGCTGAAGTATTGGCGATAGCCTGCTGGTAATTTGTTACATGAGATTTATCTGGCCATAAAGCTGATGGAAAGTGGAGATATAAAGTGGTGCATGTGATCCATGTGACGATACTCTTGAATAGAATAGGAGGCTTCTGGACCTCTTCTTGCTATAGATATTATGTCACTGTACCAACATCATCATGGAAACACATTGGTAAAAAATTAAAAGCAAACACAGCTTATGCACAATGATTTCCACATGTTTCTAATTCTGTGTATGTTTGTGTGTGCGTGTGTGTGTGCATGCATGCAAGTTCATGCTCATATGCATGTGTGTAGTTTGGAGGGGCACATATGGATTGATTTCAATATGTTGTTTCCACACGTCACAGACATTCAATTCAATACATGATCATACACAGAAGCAACCAAGGGGTGTCAAAGTCAATTGAAGTTCACAAGATATCCAGATTCAATAGGACTAATTACCAACCAGGCCTATTTGCATTCATCCCTCATGTTGTTCTTTTTAAATGACCTGCTTCAGCTTCGTTCAGCTTTACTGAGCAAATTATTTTGTTTAGTTACGTTCTGAGATATGCAGTTGAAGAGGCAACCAGCAGTTGTTACATACATTTTTGGACTTATACATTAATGATATGTACAGTGCCTTGTGAAAGTATTCGGCCCCCTTGAACTTTGCGACCTTTTGCCACATTTCAGGCTTCAAACATAAAGATATAAAACTGTATTTTTTTGTGAAGAATCAACAACAAGTGGGACACAATCATGAAGTGGAACGACATTTATTGGATATTTCAAACTTTTTTAACAAATCAAAAACTGAAAAATTGGGCGTGCAAAATTATTCAGCCCCTTTACTTTCAGTGCAGCAAACTCTCTCCAGAAGTTCAGTGAGGATCTCTGAATGATCCAATGTTGACCTAAATGACTAATGATGATAAATACAATCCACCTGTGTGTAATCAAGTCTCCGTATAAATGCACCTGCACTGTGATAGTCTCAGAGGTCCGTTAAAAGCGCAGAGAGCATCATGAAGAACAAGGAACACACCAGGCAGGTCCGAGATACTGTTGTGAAGAAGTTTAAAGCCGGATTTGGATACAAAAAGATTTCCCAAGCCGTAACCGGCCGCGACCGGGAGGTCCGTGGGGCGACGCACAATTGGCCTAGCGTCGCCCGGGTTAGGGAGGGCTTGGTCGGTAGGGGTGTCCTTGACTCATCGCGCACCAGCGACCTGGCCGTCCCTCTAAACTTTCAGCTCATACAAGGAGAAGACTGATCAGAGATGCAGCCAAGAGGCCCATGATCACTGGATGAACTGCAGAGATCTACAGCTGAGGTGGGAGACTCTGTCCATAGGACAACAATCAGTCGTATATTGCACAAATCTGGCCTCTATGGAAGAGTGGCAAGAAGAAAGCCATTTCTTAAAGATATCCATAAAAAGTGTTGTTTAAAGTTTGCCACAAGCCACCTGGGAGACACACCAAACATGTGGAAGAAGGTGCTCTGGTCAGATGAAACCAAAATGTAACTTTTTGGTAACAATGCAAAACGTTATGTTTGGCGTAAAAGCAACACAGCTGAACACACCATCCCCACTGTCAAACATGGTGGTGGCAGCATCATGGTTTGGGCCTGCTTTTCTTCAGCAGGGACAGGGAAGATGGTTAAAATTGATGGGAAGATGGATGGAGCCAAATACAGGACCATTCTGGAAGAAAACCTGATGGAGTCTGCAAAAGACCTGAGACTGGGACGGAGATTTGTCTTCCAAAAGACAATGATCCAAAACATAAAGCAACATCTACAATGGAATAGTTCAAAAATAAACATATCCAGGTGTTAGAATGGCCAAGTCAAAGTCCAGACCTGAATCCAATTCCGAATATCCGAATACTTTTGCAAGGCACTGTACTAGGAGTGAAACAGTATGTGTATTTGTATTGAACCTGTATTTGTATTGAACCGTTTGGTACATGGTCCACAGTGCACGGTTCGGTACGCACTGCAAACCGAACGATACATTAATCATATTTTATAGCTGGGGGGGGGGGGGAATATATATATATCTCGAGCCTCGCTTCACTATCCCTCCTGTACACATTTTTCCCAGATATTAATACCTGCCTTATACAAAAGAACACCTTGAGAGCGAGTTGTCAGAAACGCAGGCTGTTGCTCTAACAACAGACAGTTGGACGTCTAGAGCTACAGAGAGCTACCTCACTGTAACGGCTCATTTCATTACGGTAGAGTGAGAGATAAAAAGCCATGTCCTTCAAACACGTCCCCTTGAGAGGAGTCACACCAGTCTAAACTTGAGGGAAGAGCTAAGGGAAGTTGTTGCAGTGTGGAAGTTAGAGAGGGATAACGTAACGATTCCTGTGACCATTGACAACCCTAGAAAAATTGTAAATGCAGTTGCACTAGCTGGATTGGGGCCACAGATAGGATGCTTTGCTGACATTATTAATCTAGCATCTCAAAAAGCAATGTCAGTGAATCCAATCTCTCGCCTCCTAGCAAAGATCAGGAAGGTGGTATCCTTCTTTCATAAAAGCACAACTGCTGCAAATGTTTTCAAGACAAAACAGGAGATGCTGGAGCTGCCAAACCACAAACTAATCCAAGATGTTCCTACTAGATGGAATTCAAGCCATGACATGGCTGAGAGATACCTTGAGCAGAAAGTTGCGGTGTATTCTACACTGACTGATCAAGCTGTGAGGAAGAATGTCAAATATGTTGTGACTTTGTCTGAAAATGACATAAGGCTAGCAGAGGAAGTTATCAAAGTGTGCAAACCTCTCAAAACAGTCACAACACTGATATGCACTGAGAGCCTTCCATCAGTTTTCATGGTCCTGCCCATGAAAACAATGATCCTGAAATCAATGGTGTCATCTGATGAAGATGAACCCGCAGTAAGGGATGTCAAGACTGCTATCAGAGTTAAACCGGAGCCTAGATATGCTGGCCATGGTGTCCAAGACTTCTTACACAAGAGCACAGCTTCGGTTCAAGTCCCTGCTGCACCTGGATGCTGCTGCTCGTCTGAGAGTCTACAATGAACTCACAGCAGAGATTTTGACCAATATACAACAAATATTGTATTTATTTTGTTAATGTGACTATTATTAATTAGTGATTTAACAATTCATTATAAAGTAATAATTGTAATTGTTATAAGTTTCTGATATATATTTCTAAAAACAAATCATATTTTTAAAGCCACTTCAGAGATAATCATTTTCATCTAATTGAATTCTGCAGGGCCAAGCCACAGATACCACAGGAGCCAACCCCTCTCCAGAGACGGCAGACAACAGGGGTTCTCCTCCAGAAAAAAAGTCTGCCATGGCTGAGCTTTTTGGGGAGTTGTTCACGACACAGGAGCAGGGAACCAAGTCAAAGGTCATAGAGGAGGAGGTGACCTCATACAGGGCAGTGGACTATTCCCCTGGATGCTGATCCACTAAATGGTGGAAGACCAAAGAGTTAATATACCCTCAGGTTGCCATGTTAGCAAAGCACTACCTGGCTGTGCCCGGGACCTCTGTCCCTAGCGAGAGGGTATTCTCTACAGCGGCTGACATTGTCACAGCAAGCCGATCTGTGCTCACTGCAGATAATGTGGATAGACTAATGTTCTTAAAGTAAAACTTGAAAGACATTTTTTCAAGTAACCAGTCTCAAGTGGTCCTATTTTATTTAAGGCATTGCTATGTGACTTAATTTTGATATATGCTGTTGGACTATGCACTCTTGTTGAAGTTCTGTTTTAAATGACTATTTTATTTCATGTTATAAGGCAGGCACTGCTTTTTTTTGTTGACCCCTTGTTTCCATATACTCCTGGGAATTCAAGCTACCTGTAACGAGTGCGCTGAGAGTCGGGAAGCAAGTTCAGGGAGTGAAAACATTTAATTAATAAATTAACAAAACAAAAAACATGAACAGCGCACTGACATAAAACAGGGACAATGATGACTGGGGAAGAAACCAAACAGAGTGACAAATAAAGGGCAGGTAATCAAGGAGGTTATGGAGTCCAGGTGAGTGTCATTATGCACCTAACGCTGGTGACAGGTGTGTGCCCTAACAAGCAGCCTGGTGACCTAGAGGCTGGAGAGGGAGCACACGTGACACTACCCATGTATACTATTATAATAAATGGAAAATCTAAATACAAATGACATATTTCTCAGGCATTTATTTTGTCGCTGTACCATATCGTACCGAACTGACCGTGAGTTTTGTGAACCGCTTCACCCCTAATATGTACCCATTGATTCTTGAAGAATATAACTCATAAATGTCTCATGAGCTTAGTTCAACGGTCGTACCCCATCAGAACCCAAAATATATGCATGTTTTACTCCAATGTTTATAAACAAAGTAAATGTAAACAAACACTATAGCCTCAACATTGATAAAACTATACTTTTGATGTCATGGATGGTCACTCTTGCATCCATAACTCTATGAATTTAAGAAGGATTACATTTCTCAAGCCCCATCCATAAGCTTTTTACCAAACACTTTGTTTCTAATCAAATCAAAAAGTTTTTGTCACGTGCGCCGAATACAACAGGTGTAGTAGACCTTACAGTGAAATGCTTACTTACAGGTTCTAACCAATAATGCAAAAAAGGTATTAGGTGAACAATAGGTAGGTAGAGAAATAAAACAACAGTAAAAAGACAGGCTATATACAGTAGCGAGGCTACCAAAGTAGTGAGGCTACATTCAGACACCGGTTAGTCAGGCTGATTGAGGTAGTATGTACATGTAGATATGGTTAAAGTGACTATGCATATACAGTGGGGCAAAAAAGTATTTAGTCAGCCACCAATTATGCAAGTTCTCCCACTTAAAAAGATGAGAGAGGCCTGTAATTTTCATCATAGGTACACTTCAACTATGACAGACAAAATGAGAAAAAAAATCCAGAAAATCACATTGTAGGATTTTTAATGAATTTATTTGCAAATTAAGGTGGAAAATAAGTATTTGGTCACCTACAAACAAGCAAGATTTCTGGCTCTCACAGATCTGTAACTTCTTCTTTAAGAGGCGCCTCTGTCCTCCACTCGTTACCTGTATTAATGGCACCTGTTTGAACTTATCAGTATAAAAGACACCTGTCCACAGCCTCAAACAGTCACACTCCAAACTCCACTATGGCCAAGACCAAAGAGCTGTCAAAGGACACCAGAAACAAAATTGTAGACCTGCACCAGGCTGGGAAGACTGAATCTGCAATAGGTAAGCAGCTTGTTTTGAAGAAATCAACTGTGGGAGCAATTATTAGGAAATGGAAGACATACAAGACCACTGATAATCTCCCTCGATCTGGTGCTCCACGTAAGATCTCACCCCGTGGGGTCAAAATGATCACAAGAACGGTGAGCAAAAATCCCAGAACCACACGGGGGGACCTAGTGAATGACCTGCAAAGAGCTGGGACCAAAGTAACAAAGCCTACCATCAGTAACACACTATGCCGCCAGGGACTCAAATCCTGCAGTGCCAGACGTGTCCCCCTGCTTAAGCCAGTACATGTCCAGGCCTGTCTGAAGTTTGCTAGAGAACATTTGGATGATCCGGAAGAAGATTGGGAGAATGTCATATGGTCAGATGAAACCAAATAGAACTTTTTGGTAAAAACTCAACTCGTCGTGTTTGGAGGACAAAGAATGCTGAGTTGCATCCAAAGAACACCATACCTACTGTGAAGCATGGGGGTGGAAACATCATGCTTTGGGGCTGTTTTTCTGCAAAAGGGACCAGGACGACTGATCCATGTAAAGGAAAGAATGAATGGGGCCATGTATCGTGAGATTTTGAGTGAAAACCTCCTTCCATCAGCAAGGGCATTGAAGATGAAACGTGGCTGGGTCTTTCAGCATGACAATGATCCCAAACACACCGCCTGGGCAATGAAGGAGTGGCTTTGTAAGAAGCATTTCAAGGTCCTGGAGTGGCCTAGCCAGTCTCCAGATCTCAACACCATAGAAAATCTTTGGAGGGAGTTGAAAGTCTGTGTTGCCCAGCAACAGCCCCAAAACATCACTGCTCTAGAGGAGATCTGCATTGAGGAATGGGCCAAAATACCAGCAACAGTGTGTGAAAACCTTGTGAAGACTTACAGAAAACATTTGACCTCTGTCATTGCCAACAAATGGTATATAACAAAGTATTGAGAGAAACTTTTGTTATTGACCAAATACTTATTTTCCACCATAATTTGCAAATAAATTCATTAAAAATCCTACAATGTGGTTTTCTGTATTTTTTTTTTCTCATTTTGTCTGTTGAAGTGTACCTATGATGAAAATTACAGGCCTCTCTCATCTTTTTAAGTGGGAGAACTTGCACAATTGGTGGCTGACTAAATACTTTTTTGCCCCCCCCACTGTATGATGAACAGAGAGTAGCAGTAGCATAAAAAGGGGTTGGCGGGTGGCAGGACACAATGCAAATATCCCGGTTAGCCAATGTGTGGGAGCACTGGTTGGTTGGCCGAATTGAGGTAGTATGTACAGTGAGGGAAAAACGTATTTGATCCCCTGCTGACTTTGTACGTCTGCCCACTGACAAAGTAATGATCCGTCTATAATTGTAATGATATCATTTTAATAAGGGAAATAAAAATTTGACCCCCTCTCAATCAGAAAGATTTCTGGCTCCCAGGTGTCTTTTATACAGGTAATGAGCTGAGATTAGGAGCACACTCTTAAAGGGAGTGCTCCTAATCTCAGTTTGTTACCTGTATAACAGACACCTGTCCACAGAAGCAATCAATCAATCAGATTCCAAACTCTCCACCATGGCCAAGACCAAAGAGCTCTCCAAGGATGTCAGGGACAAGATTGTAGACCTACACAAGGCTGGAATGGGCTACAAGACCATCGCCAAGCAGCTTGGTGAGAAGGTGACAACAGTTGGTGCGATTATTCGCAAATGGAAGAAGCACAAAAGAACTGTCAATCTCCCTCAGCCTGGGGATCAATGCAACTCACCTCGTGGAGTTGCAATGATCATGAGAACGGTGAGGAATCAGCCCAGAACTACACGGGAGGATCTTGTCAATGATCTCAAGGCAGCTGGGACCATAGTCACCAAGAAAACAATTGGTAACACACTACGCCGTGAAGGACTGAAATCCTGCAGCGCCCGCAAGGTCCCCCTGCTCAAGAAAGCACATATACATGCCCGTCTGAAGTTTGCCAATGAACATCTGAATGATTCAGAGGACAACTGGGGGAAAGTGTTGTGGTCAGATGAGACCAAAA
Organism: Oncorhynchus mykiss; assembly: GCF_057628025.1. NCBI lineage: Eukaryota > Metazoa > Chordata > Actinopteri > Salmoniformes > Salmonidae > Oncorhynchus > Oncorhynchus mykiss. The sequence continues at coordinate 27,692,907 of NC_143037.1, forward strand.
TGGAGCTCTTTGGCATCAACTCAACTCTCAGTGTTTGGAGGAGGAGGAATGCTGCCTATGACCCCAAGAACACCATCCCCACCACCAAACATGGAGGTGGAAACATTATGCTTTGGGGGTGTTTTTCTTTTAAGGGGACAGGACAACTTCACCGCATCAAAGGGACGATGGTCGGGGCCATGTACCGTCAAATCTTCGGTGAGAACCTCCTTCTCTCAGCCAGGGCATTGAAAATGGGTCGTGGATGGGTATTCCAGCATGACAATGACCCAAAATACACAGCCAATGCAACAAAGTAGTGGCTCAAGAAGAAGCACATTAAGGTCCTGGAGTGGCCTAACCAGTCGCCAGACCTTAATCCCATAGAAAATCTGTGGAGGGAGCTGAAGATTCGTGGCTGGTTCGAGTCAGCCTCGAAACCTTAATGACTTGGAAAAGATCTGCAAAGAGGAGTGGGACAAAATCCCTCCTGAGATGTGTGCAAACCTGGTGGCCAACTACAAGAAACGTCTGACCTCTGTGATTGCCAAAAAGGGTTTTGCCACCAAGTACTAAGTCATGTTTTGCAGATGGGTCAAATACTTATTTCCCTCATTAAAATGCAAATCAATTTATAACATTTTTGACATGCATTTTTCTGGAATTTTGTTGTTGTTGTTCTGTCTCTTACTGTTCAAATAAACCTACCATTACAATGATAGACTGATCATTTCTTTGTCAGTGGGCAAACGTACAAAATCAGCAAGGGATAAAATACTTTTTCCCCTCACTGTACATGAATGTATAATTAAAGTGACTATGCATATATGAAAAACAGAGTAGCAGCAGCATAAAAAAAGGGGTTTGGGGGGGGGAACACAATGCAAATAGTCCGGGTAGCCACTTGACTACATGTTCAGGAGTCTTATGGCTTGGGGGTAAAAACTGTTGAGAAGCCTTTTTGTGCTAGACTTGGCACTCCGGTACCACTTGCCATGCGGTAGTAGAGAGAACAGTCTGTGACTGGGGTGGCTGAGGCCTTCCTCTGACACCGCCTGGTGTAGAGGTCCTTGATGGCAGGCAGCTTAGCCCCAGTGATGTACTGGGCTGTGCGCACTACCCTCTGCACGGCCGTACCAGGCAGTGATGCAACCAGTCAGGATGTTCTCGATGTTGCAGCTGTAGAACCTTTTGAGGATCTCAGGACCCATGCCAAAACTTTCTAGTTTCCTCAATCAGGGACATGTTGAAAATGTCAGTAAAGACACTTGCCAGTTGGTCAGCACATTCCCGGAGCACACGTCCTGGTAATTAGTCTGGCCCCGCAGCCTTGTGTATGTTGACCTGTTTAAAGTCTTACTCACGTTGGCTACGGAGAGCGTGATCACACAGTCGTCCGGAACAGCTCGTGCTCATGCATGCCTCAGTGTTGCTTGCCTCGAAGCGAGCATAGAAGTGATTTAGCTCGTCTGGTAGGCTTGTGTCACTGGGCAGCTCGCGACTGTGCTTCCCTTTGTAGTCTGTAATAGTTTGCAAGCGCTTCCACATAAGACGAGCGTCGGAGCCGGTGTAGTATGATTCAATCTTAGCCCTGTATTGACACTTTGCCTGTTTGATGGTTTGTCGCAGGGCATAGCAGGATTTCTTGTAAGCTTCCGGGTTAGAGTCTAACACCTTGAAAGTGGCAGCTCTACCCTTTAGCTCAGTGCGAATGTTGCCTGTAATCCATGGCTTCTGGTTGGGGTATGTATGTACAGTCACTGTGAGGACTCAATGCATTTATTGATAAAGCCAGTGACTGATGTGGCGTACTCCTCGATGCCATCGGAAGAATACCGGAACATGTTCCAGTCTGTGATAGCAAAACAGTCCTGTAGTTTAGCATCTGCTTCATCTGACCACTTTTTTATTGACCGAGTCACTGGTGCTTCCTGCTTTAATTTTTGCTTGTAAGCAGGAATCAGGAGGATAGCATTGTGGTCGGATTTATCAAATGGAGGGTGAGGGAGAGCTTTGTACGCGTCTCTGTGTGTGGAGTACAGGTGATCTAGAATATTTTTCCTTCTGTTTGCACATTTAACATGATAGAAATTTGGTCGAACTGATTTAAGTTTCCCTGCATTAAAGTCTCCGGCCACTAGGAGCGCCGCCACTGGGTGAGTGGTTTCCTGTTTTCTTATTTCCTTATACAGCTGACTGAGTGCGGTCTTAGTGCCAGCATCTGTCTGTAGTGGTAAATAAACAGCCACGATAAGTATAGCTGAAAACTCTCTAGGCAAGTAGTGTGGCCTGCATATTATGACAATATACTCTATATTGTATATATATATATATTGTAAGCGACCTGCGTTGCTTCCTCTTTCAAATAACGGGGATGTTGGCCCTGTCGGGTGTTTGGAGAATGTCCTGTGCATCTTGCTTGTTGAAGAAAAAATCTTTGTCTAATCCGAGGTGAGTGATCGCTGTCCTGATATCCAGAAGCTCTTTTCCCATAAGATACGGTTGCAGAAACATTATGTACAAAATAAGTTACAAATAACGTGAAAAACCCCCACATAATAGCACAATTGGTTGGGCGGCCGTAAAATTGCTGCCATTTCTTCTGGCGCCATTTTAAACTTCTACTGCTGATTGCTGCTTTAAGGTTGACTATTAAACTTCCTTCCAACTCAGCCTTGAGGCCGAGGGAAAAAGTCACATTGCTGGTGCAGCAGAAGAGACTGGAATGCCTGTGAATCCACACTGCAGTTCCATGGACAGACTAAGACAGTGGCTTCATCCAAAATGGCACCCTATTCCCTTTTTGGTGCATTAATTTTGACCAGGGCCCATAGTGTGAAGTGACTTGATTTTCCCTTCCTCTTTTTTATACAGCTGAACAAATAGTCCCACACTTTTTTAAAGTGATATTTGGTTGGTAGGCCTACTCATATTTAAATTCCAACTAAAGATTTAAATTTGATCTCTGCCTGGTTACAGCCTACCAAAAAAGAACATATCTGTAACGGTCATCGTCGGTGGAAGAAGGTGAGGACCAAGGTGCAGCGTGGTATGTGTCCATATTTATTAAATGAACGCGGAAATAACAAAATAACAAAGAGAAGCGACCGAAAACAGTTCTGGCTGGTGCAGACACAACAGAAAACAGAAAACAATCACCCACAAAACACAATCGAAAACAGGCTACCTAAATATGGTTCTCAATCAGGGACAACGATTGACAGCTGCCTCTGATTGAGAACCATATCAGGCCAAACACAGAAATAGCAAATCATAGAAAAACTAACATAGACAACCCACCCAACTCACGCCCTGACCATACCAAAACAAAGACATAACAAAAGAACTAAGGTCAGAACGTGACAATATCGATGAGTCAAAAAGGAAAGAGTGCATTTTTATATTTCATGTTTGGAGTGTTCCCGAAATGACACCCTCCATCTTCTTAATCTAACCTGAGGCGTTGCTTGGCATTGCTCATCAAATCGACATTGGGTATGGTTATGATGATAAAATAGATAAGAGGTTGGCAGACTGGTGGGGCTGAGAAGTAGACAGGTCTGTGCATCGCTGTCTCTCCCAATCAAGCACAGGGTCTAAATGAAGTCCCCCGTTTCATCATTATTCTCAACCAACCCCCTTCACACATTCCCTCCTCTGACCCTCCACCCACGTCCCCACCCCCACCAGGCCACTGCAGTCATGATACAGATGGTATAATAAGTTCAACGGTTGCCTAGCAACTGAGTTGAGATTTGCCAGTAGGACCATACACAGCAGAGAATTAACAGTGTTTAGGATTGTGTTTGGGTGGGGTGGGATTGTGTGTGTGTGTGTGTATGTGCATAGCAATACCTCAGTCTTAAGTTCTGTTCGATACATTGTAGCCTCTGTTCCCCAAGTATTATTCTTCAGTTCTCCATGCATTAGCCTATAGTTTGTTCATTTGTTACACTTACTTCCACTTTTTTCAGAGTTTGAGGGGAAATAGTGCTTCTAACGAAAATATTACATGAAAGCTATTTCAAGTCCATAAAAGTGCAATGTCACTCTTGACCTATGATAATGTTTAATATATCCTCTTTCTCCTCCTCTTTCCACTTCGCTCTCTCTCTCCAATCTTTCTCCCTCTCTTTATTTTCTCTCTCTCTCTCTAATTCATCATCACCGCTCAGGCAGACTTCCTGAGACTCTTCATGAGACTCTTTCATTAATAAAGCAATCAATTAAACAGAAACTCTTCGAGGGCCATGTCACAATATCCCCTAATCACTCTCTATTAATTGAGTTTTCTCCAAATGGGGCATAATTTCATGCACATTACATGACATCCACCTTCATACTACTTTCCCTATTCTAAGGGCTCTATTCAAACAGATCCGCTTTAGCCGACATCTGCATAGCGGTTGTTTTGGCAGTGTCGGAGGTGGAACTGCATTAGAGCTTTCAAATCCACAAGCAGCTCCTGACATTATACCTAAAGCGGACATTGCCATTGGCTGCAAGGAGTCACATTACGATAAATCCCATGCAGCCTTGTTTAGAAGTTTGAACACTGGAATGTGAGATGTAATCTACACCTCCATTAGGCTGATAGAAATCCTTTGCAATTTTGACATCATTATTTCTATATAGTCACAATTGTCCCGTGAGAGGTTTTTTTTTGCACCCCCAAATTTTGGGGGGATTTTAGTTTTTGGCCAAAAAAGACAAAATTAACCAGGAATTCAGCAAAAAAAAGATATCATTAAGGAAATCTGTTGCCAAGTTTTCACACAAATCAAAAAATGTACGCGATCGTGTCTCAATGCTGTAAAGGTATTAAATTATTGTCATTTTCAAATACAATATCTTTTGGGCTTAGTTGTGGTCTATTTTGTATTATTTTACCAGGTAGGCCAGTTCAGAACAAGTTCTCATTTACAACTGTGACCTGGCCAAGATAAAGCAAAGCAGTGCGACACAAACAACAACACAGTTACACATGGAATAAACAAATGTACAGTCAATAACACAATAGAAAAAAGTCTATATACAGTGTGCGCAAATGAGGTAAGATTAGGGAGGTAAGGCAATAAATAGGCCGTAGTGGCAAAGTAATTAGAATTTAGAAATTAAACACTGGAGTGATAGATGTGCAGAAGATGAATGTGCAAGTAGAGATACTGGGGTGCAAAGGAGAAGAAATAAATAAATAATAACAATATGGGTATGAGGTAGTTGGATGGGCTATGTACAGGTGCAATAATCTGTGAGCTGCTCTGACAGCTGATGCTTAAAGTTAGTGAGGGAGATATGAGTCTCCAGCCTCAGTGATTTTTGAATTCGGTCCAGTCATTCGCAGCAGAGAACTGGAAGGAAAGGCGGCCAAAGGAGGAATAGGCTTTGGGGGTGACCAGTGAAATATACCTTCTGGAGCGCGTGCTACGGGTGGGTGCTGCTATGGTGACCAGTGAGCTGGGATAAGGCGGGGCTTTACCTAGCAAAGACTTATAGATGACCTGGAGCCAGTGGGTTTGGCGACGAATATGAAGCGGGGGCCAGCCAACGAGAGCATACAGGTCGCAGTGCTGGGTAGTATATGGGGCTTTGGTGACAGAACAGATGGCACTGTGATAGACTGCATTCAGTTTGCTGAGTAGAGTGTTGGAGGCTATTTTATAAATGACATCGCCAAAGTTGTAGGAGAGTTGTATGGCATTGAAGCTCGTCTGGAGGTTAGTTAACACAGTGTCAAAGAAGGGCCAGAAGTATACAGAATGGTGTCATCTGCGTAGAGGTGGATCAGAGAATCACCAGCAGCAAGAGCGACATTATTGATGTATACAGAGAAAAGAGTCGGTCCGAGAATTGAACCATGTGGCGAACCCCCATAGAGGTCCGGACAACAGGCCCTCCAATTTGACACACTGAACTCTGTCTGAGAAGTAGTTGGTGAACCAGGCGAGGCAGTCATTTGAGAAACCAAGGCTGTTGAGTCTGCCGATAAGAATGTGGTGATTGACAGAGTCGAAAGCCTTGGCCAGGTCGATGAATACGGCTAAACAGTAAAGTCTTTTATCGATGGCCTTTATGATATCGTTTAGGACCTTGAGCGTGGCTGTGGTGCACCCATGACCAGCTCGGAAACCAGATTGCATAGCGGAGAAGGTACAGTGGGATTCTAAATGGTTGCTGATCTGTTTGTTAACTTGGCTTAAGACCTTAGAAAGGCAGGGTAGGATTTCTTTTTTTATTTGTACTTTTATTTAACTAGGTAAATTCTTATTTTCAATGACGGCTCAAGGGCCTTTTCACGGGCAGAACCACAGGTTTGTACCTTGTCAGCTCGGGGATTCGATCTTGTCCAACGCTCTAACCACTAGGCTGCCTGCCGCCCTGGCTTAGATCTGTAACAGTTTGGGTCTCGAGTGTCTCCCCTTTGAAGAGGGGGATGACCACGGCAGCTTTCCAATCTTTGGGGATCTCAGAGGATACGGAAGAGAGGTTGAACAGGCTAGTAATAGAGGTTGCAGCAATTGTGGCAGATATTTTTAGAAAGAGACGGTCCAGAATGTCTAGCCCAGCTGATTTGTACGGGTCCAAGTTTTGCAGCTCTTTCAGAACAGCTGCTATCTGGATTTGGGTGAAGGAGAAATGGGGGAGGTTGGGGCAAGTTGCTGTGGGGGGTGCAGGGCTGTTGACCGGGGTAGGTGTAGTCAGGTGGAAAGCATGGTCAGCCGTAGAAAAATGCTTATTGAAATTCTCAATCATCTTGGATTTATCGGTGGTGACCATGTTTCCTAGCCTCCGTGCAGTGGGCAGCTGGGAGGAGGTGCTCTTATTCTCCATGGACTCTACAGTGTCTCAGAATTTTTTTGAGTTTGTGCTACAGGATGCAAATGTCTGTTTTAAAAATCTTGCCTTTGCTTCCCTAACTGCCTGTGTGTATTGGTTCCTAACTTCCGTGAAAAGTTGCATATCGTGGGGGCTATTCGATGTTAATGCAGTACGCCACAGGATGTTTTTGTGCTGGTCAAAAGGCAGTCAGGTCTGGAGTCAACCAAGGGCTATATCTGTTCCTGGTTCAACATTTTTTTAATGGGGCATGCTTATTTAAGATGGTGAGGAAAGCACTTTTAAAGAATAACCAGGCATCGTCTACTGACGGAATGAGGTCAATATCCTTCCAGGATACCCGGACCAGGTCGATTAGAAAGGCCTGCTCGCTGAAGTGTTTTAGGGAGCAGTTTGCAGTGTACAAAGGGAGCAATTTGCAGTGTACAAATTACAATATTTATTTTCCGGCCCCCGGCAGAAATCGGCCTGTGGCTGTATCTAGCTGCCTATTCCTGCCCTAAACTAACATAGCTACAGCCAACCAGGGCAGATCTCAAGCAACTGCACACACAACCATGCTCTGTGCAGACTCATGTGAACGAGTGTAAGGCCCTACAGAGAAGTGTGTTGCAGGCTGCCTGTCTCCAAGTGGCAACCAAGGACACTGGGAATGGCACTTTTGCCACTTGTCTATAGAATATACACTGAGTATACAAAACATTAAGAACACCCGCTCTTTCCATGACATAGACTGACCAGGTGAATCCAGGTGAAAGCTATGATCCCTTATTGATGTCACTTGTTAAATCCACTTCAATCAGTGTATATAAAGGGGTGGAGACAGGTTAAAGAAGGATTTTTAAGCCTTGAGACATGGATTGTGTATGTGTGCCATTCAGAGGGTGAATTGGCAAGTCAAAAAATGTAAGTGACTTTGAACAGGGTAGGGTAGTAGATGCCAGGTGCACCGGTTTGTGTCAAGAACTGCAATGCTGCTGTGTTTTTCACACTCAACAGTTTCCCGTGTGTATCAAGAATGGTCCACTACCCAAAGGACATCAAGCCAACTTGACACAACTGTGGGAAGCTTTGGAGTTAACATGGGCCAGCATCCCTGTGTAACGCTTTCGACACCTTGTGGAGCCCATGCCCCGACAAATTGAGGCTGTTCTGAGAGCAAAAGGTGGGGGGGTGCAACTCAATATTAGGGAGGGGTTCTTAATGTTTGGTATTCTCAGTGTAAACTTGTTTGAATCATTTTGTAGTGCATATTTTACATTTGAGTCATTTAGCAGATGCTCTTATCCAGAGCGACATACAGTAGAGAGTGCATACAGGGCGGCAGGTAGCCTAGTGGTTAGAGAGTTGGACTAGTAACCAAAAGGTTGCTAGATTGAATCCTCGAGATGACAAGGTAAAAATCTGTTGTTCTGCTGTTTTCTTCTTCAAGATGTCAAGACCATTATGAGTCGGAATACCTAATATAAAAATTGACAGTCCTTTTGGGATCATGGATCTAGCCTATTACCTTTTCATATTTCCATTCAATTATGTTATTTTAATATGATCTATACTAGTGTTTGGGGTTGTACTCTCCCAGTATCATACACCAATGTTGGTATTCGTCTAGCCTGAGTGCCAGTCTGTTTGTGATATCATGCCAACTTCTGGTCATGCACGACATGGCATGACAATGAGCAATGGATTTGGCAAGAGCACAAACAGATCTGGGACCAGGCTAGTATTTGTCCTCATATCATTAATGGACTATACTGTAAGTCACACAACAGCCTCTCCTTTATTTCAGGCAGGATCTAAGTTAATACATGTAATGATGCCAACGTTTCCGTCTGTCACTTCTGTCAGCTAGTGAATCACCCAATACTCCAGGGTGGATCTGGATCACAGAATATGTACTGGAGAGGATGTCTGCTTCCCCAATAGCACCCTATTCTTTATAAAGTGCCGCTCTTTTGACCAGTACTTTGGTCAAAAGTAGTCTACTATCTAGGACATAGGGTGCCATTTGGGAAGCAGTCGAAATACCAAAGTGCTTCTTTTACAAGAGCCTTCTTTATATTTCACTTCTCCGTACATGATCTTACTCGAAAAATATCTTACTTTCAGGAGAATTTGCAACAGGAAAATGAAAGAAACAAACCTTCCCTTCCAAGTCCACAAGTCTCTGCGATCATCGTCTGTGATTTTATTAGGGGTTCACGCTGTGAAATCTATTGTTATTGTCTTCACTTAAACCCTCATATCGTCACCCCATTTGGCCTACTTTGTATGTAGGTGTCTTTCCTCATGCTGAACAAATTTCCCTCAAGGACCCATAAGGTCCGTCAGCATAGATTTTCCTCAATCTTATTTTTATTTTTTTACCATTTTTTTTTACAATCTTTGAAAATCTTCTCATGAACCATACGTCCAAATAGCACCAACTAAGGGATTGGATAAGAGATGGCTGAGTTATTGATCAATCAGGAAATCAGAATTGATGTGTCCATTTAAATCCTTTGTAAAATCCACTCCACAACGGCCAGTTTCAACTTGAAACTTTTTAGGGTCATTACCAGGATGAACCATGTTACGTTTGGCATTGATATCTTAATAAATAGGGAAGCTATTGACATGAACCTTTTTTACTATGCAACGCTAATGCTTAAAATAACCATTAAAAAAATCTAAAAGTCAGATTCACTCCAAATGAGGTCTTTGGACTCATCACAATAGTCCCTAAAGAGTTTGTGAAAATAACATTGATGCATTCAAAGATGCCAACACTATGCCAGTAGATTCATATTAGCGCATACACTAATATGCAAACATTAAAAAAAATTAAAAAAACTTCTAAAATCTTCTTCTCATGAACCAAATGACACCAAATTACATGTACATGTTTAACCTTAGTTTGAGAAAAAGCGAAGGAATTTTACATGTCAATTCAAATCACTGTAAATCCACTCCATTGTGGCGTTTTAACTCAAAACCTATAATCACTATCATGGACCACACTAAATTCCTACATGATAGAGTGGTTGCTTTGTTATCCAAATGATCTGATGTCCTTTCTGCCATACTGTGGAACCTGACCATTGCTGCCCACAGCTATATATATGTTTTTCCTTTTCAGCATCCATCATCAATCATCCCTCTATTCCAGAGAGTCTTGGGATCCTTTAGTCAATATTGCCTTATTTCTCATATATAGTCTTCTACTCACTTTGAGGTAAAATATTTGTCAGATTGAAACACCTGGTTTGTTATTATGCCAACCCAATCTTTAAAAAAAATACAGAACTAGGCATGTACAGGGTATAATCCATATAATCCACAGGCATATGCAACATAGGAGTCGATATTTTTTTTTATGGTCAATCGTTTGTAGACTTCGTAGACTTGGATGGGAGGTCATTTTCTTCAAATGTCAACACAGCCAAGCATGACATAATTGCTTTGGGGATACTGGGTAATTACTTTCACGCTGATAGTGGACTACATGCATTTTTATGCGAGGATTTTCACTGTTCATCTACACTAGTGGGATGTATAGAGAAGAAAATAGCAGCTTTGGGAAAGTGAGATATGGGTGAGGGAAAGAGTAGCGGAATAGAAAAGGTTAGAAAGATTGAACACCCTTTTTTTTGTGTGTTTACAGGTATGTGTGTGTGCGTGCGGTGTCTGTGTGTTCGTGTGAGTGTGTGCGTGCCTGAGAGAGAATGTGACCGTGAATTCATATGCATTTGAGTGGAAGGGGGAAAGAATAGAAAGACATGAACAGAAAGAGACTGACTCTGTGCCAGCTAGTCCTAAAAAATGGGCAGCTAGTCCTCATTGCTATACTACAATGCAACTTTGACATTATTTGTGCTGATCTGTGATGGATGAATAGATTCAGAGAGTGAAGGCCAAGGATTGGGTTGTGAGAGCCACAGAGAGAAAGGGATAGGGAAGGACAGAAAGAGAGAGAGAGAGACAGAGAGAGAGGGAAAGACAAGGAGGGAGGGAGCGAGGGGTAACGACAGGAAGACCCATAAGCAACACCAATTATGACCCTTTACCAAGAGGAGAGAAGGGGAAATAGCATGTCTCCCTGTGTCTATCACTGCCTGAAGTACAATTAGTTTAATTATATGGAGAGAAAGAGTGAGTGTGTGAGAGAGGGAGAGAGAAAGAGGGGCAGACAGAGAGAGACTGAGGGGTTGGGGGGTTGACTGAGTGTGGGGAGTCGAGAGTGGAGTGTAGAGACAGAGAGAGACTGGGAGGGGGAGAGGGAGGGGAAGAAACAGACATACTGAGAGGAGAGAGAGACAGAAAGGGAGACTGGGAGACAGTCTGTACTGCATTGCATTGGCACTGGCTTGGAAAGCAAAACAGAACAGAAAAGAGAGAAAAAGGAAGCGAGAGTTTTTTTGGTGATCCTGGAACAACTGCAACACTGCACTGAAGGAGGAGGGGGGGCAAGTGGGAGGAGAGAAAGAGAAGGAGGGAGAGAAAGGAAAGACAGAAATAGTCACACACAGAAGAGCAAAACAGACTGTCAAGGAATATCTGTCAAGGAATAATTTTCCTTCCCGTTGAGTCACTCTATAATCTTCCTCCTCCAGCATGCCTTTGTTCTTCCTCCTCTCATTCTCTTTTTTTTTTTATCTCAACTTGAACTATTCATGCATTAAATTTTGAATGCATCTTTCTCCTCTCCCTGACTCTCACTGTCTCTCTTTCTCCATCTCTCTCTCTCTGTCTTCCTCCCTCCCTTCTCCTCACCACCTGTTAGTCTTGATTCTCTCTTCACCGGTATTTCCAGTTTTACGGGGGAGTTTCACACTCACGCTATTACTAAGGTAAGTCCATACTTTTATCAGTGGATATTGCATTTTCATCTATTTCTAAGCTCTTTTTTTGTGTGATTGCAAATGTTTCTTTTTTTAAAATCTTGATCTTTCGTTTATTCTATCACACCGCTTATTTTACTATCAGCATTCACTCTTTCCCCGCGTTGTCTGTCACATCCCCTCTACTCCTCTTTTTTTCCCACTATCAGTAGGTCTAATGTGCAGTTTGTCAGTATTAGCTGTTTGAGCTGTCAATGTCTCCTCACTCAATGTAGTCGCGGGTGTGTCCGTTCACTTCACGTGACATTTACTCTCAACGATTGTCACCTGTGATTGTCATCTGTGCTACGCTGTGAAAACGAATACAGGAAAAACAATGCGTAGCCAAGTTGTAGGGTGTACCCACCCGCGCACACATGCACGTACGTACAGACACATATGCACATACACACACGTACACACTTTAGTTAGATTTATTTAACTCTCTCTTTCACTCACACACAACTAGAGACTTGATGCTTTATCTCGCCCTCACACATATGCGCAATTTTGGGGTCTTTTTGTTGTTGTTGTATCTCCCTCTAACACACATGCCCCCCGCAACCCCTACCCCAGCTCCAATCCTGAAACAAACACACACAAAAGCACACACACACACTGGAAATAATTTGACTCTAATTGACAAGCGCTCACCGTGGTACTAGGAGGCTGAGTGAAACACAGACTATTAGGTTCTAATGAGTAGAGTGCACTGCACAATAATGTCTGTCTCCACAGTTTTATTTAAAGGTGAAAAGAGACTGCCAAGGGCCTATTTAGGTTCTATGAAAGACTGGAAAGAAAGTAACACAACACAGGTTGGGGGAAAGAAACGCCAAAAAGACTGACAGAGAGAGAATTTGAAAGATAAAGACAGGAGGATGCAAGACGAAGGGTTGACGAATAGAGAGCGGAAAATGGGGTGAGAGGATGAAAAGAGGAAAGTCGTGGAAGCGACCATGCATATGATATGATATGAGTCTAATTCAAGGTGAAAGAGCTAACTGAAGAAGGGAGAGGCAGGGTTGAGTTGGAAGGGGGACTCTTCCAATATAAGTTTTTCTGAGATGTTCTTGTCTGTCAGGGTTTATAAAGCCCTTTTTATTCAAGTTTGGACCTGAGCACTGTCTGTCCCCATAGGAGAACCCTTTGAAGAACCCTTTTTGGTTCCAGGTGCAACCCTTTTGTGTTCCATGTAGAACCTTTTCCACAGAGAAAAAAAATATATCCAAGGGTCAAGGTTGGAGAATTACAGTATCTACAGGTCTCTAAATCTACAATTAGATGCCACCTCCATGCCAATAGGCTTTTTGGAAGGGTTGCCAGAAAAAATCCTTTATTGAGAGCAACCAACAAATGTACACACCTGGAGTTTGCTAAACGCCTGGAGTTTGCTAAACGGCATTGGCACTTGGATTGGAACCAGTGCTATTGGCTGATGAGAAGAAAATAGAGCTATTTGGTCATGCACACCAGTGGTGGGTTTGGCATCGAAAGAAAGATGCATATACAGAAAATAACCCCACTGCAATGATGGCAATCATCAATTTTTATCACCAGTAAGAAACAATTGGCTGCTAACAGCTGAGAACTTTTAGCTAACTGGCAAGCACGAAAACAGTCAACAACTTCGGGAGTAGAGAGAACCCTATAAATTGGCAGATCGCCCTCTAGTTGCGAAAGTAAGAACCGCCAAAAATACGGAGTCAAGGAAGATAATAAGTATTCTGAAAAGGAAACATATATACAGTACCAGTCAAAAGTTTTGACACACCTACTCATTCAAGGGTTTTTCTTTATTTTTACTATGTTCTACATTGAAGAATAATAGTAAAGACATCAAAAGTATGAAATGTCACATATTTAACAACAGTCTTGAAGGAGTTCCCACATATGCTGAGCACTTGTTGGCTGCTTTTCCTTCACTCTGCGGTCCAACTCATCCCAAACCATCTCAATTTGTTTGAGGTCGGGTGATTGTAGAGGCCAGGTCACCTGATACAGCACTCCATCACTCTCCTTCTTGGTCAAATAGCCCTTACATAGCCTGGAGGTGTATTGGGTCATTGTCTTGTTGAAAAACAAATGATAGTCCCACTAAGCGCAAACCAGATGGGATGGCATATTGCTGCAGAATGCTGTGATAGCCATGCTGGTTAAGTGTGCCTTGAATTACTACATATTCCATGTCTTCACTATTATTCTACAATGAGTAGGTGTGTCCAAACTTGACCGGTACCGTATATATTTTTTAGGCACTCTAAGACTAAAGAAACCTGAGACAGTGTGTAAATGATAACACAGGGCATGAAATTAAGAAATGGATTAAAATGCTTGAAGTGAATGCTGGAATTTAAAAAAAAAGCAGTGTGCATAAAGGAAATAGACACCTGGCTCAAATAGAAGTCTCTCTCTAATAAAGCGCCTGTTTAATTTCAGTTTTACAGTATTTATTTTACAGTTATAAGGAAGGTAGTCTCGCGTTGCCATATCTCCAAAATCATGTAATTGTCACGCCTCCCTTGGAGGTTTGGAGAGTTTTGCATTGCAAAAACAGTTTGAAAGATCCACTGGGGACAATATTTCGATTGGATGTTACATTTCAAGTACCCTCCCCCAACACGCCCATTGAAAGGGGTGTTATGTTCGTCACTAATTTCCAACTGGGTAGGGCACATTTTGTAGAAAGTCTCTCTCTGCGAAGATGTCAATTTATATTTACAACCTGAATTTTTCTCAGGTCAACATACTGTAAATATATATATTTTTAAAATGTATTACCGTAGAATGTCAATTAAATGCTCAAATAGCCTTTCCTTTTTAAATAAATCAAATCAAATCAAATTTTATTTGTCACATACACATGGTTAGCAGATGTTAATGCGAGTGTAGCGAAATGCTTGTGCTTCTAGTTCCGACAATGCAGTAATAACAAGTAATCTAACTAACAATTCCAAAACTACTGTCTTGTACACAGTGTAAGGGGATAAAGAATATGTACATAAGGATATATGAATGAGTGATGGTACAGAGCAGCATAGGCAAGATACAGTAGATGGTATCGGGTACAGTATGTACAAATGAGATGAGTATGTAAACAAAGTGGCATAGTATAGTATAAAGTGGCTAGTGATACATGTATTACATAAGGATACCGTCGATGCTATAGAGTACAGTATATCCGTATGCGTATGAGATGAATAATGTAGGGTAAGTAACATTTATATAAGGTAGCATTGTTTAAAGTGGCTAGTGATATATTTACATCATTTCCCATCAATTCCCATTATTAAAGTGGCTGGAGTTGAGTCAGTGTCAGTGTGTTGGCAGCAGCCACTCAGTGTTAGTGGTGGCTGTTTAACAGTCTGATGGCCTTGAGATAGAAGCTGTTTTTCAGTCTCTCGGTCCCAGCTTTGATGCACCTGTACTGACCTCGCCTTCTGGATGATAGCGGGGTGAACAGGCAGTGGCTCGGGTGGTTGATGTCCTTGATGATCTTTATGGCCTTCCTGTGACATCGGGTGGTGTAGGTGTCCTGGAGGGCAGGTAGTTTGCCCCCGGTGATGCGTTGTGCAGACCTCACTACCCTCTGGAGAGCCTTACGGTTGAGGGCGGTGCAGTTGCCATACCAGGCGGTGATACAGCCCGCCAGGATGCTCTCGATTGTGCATCTGTAGAAGTTTGTGAGTGCTTTTGGTGACAAGCCGAATTTCTTCAGCCTCCTGAGGTTGAAGAGGCGCTGCTGCGCCTTCTTCACGATGCTGTCTGTGTGAGTGGACCAATTCAGTTTGTCTGTGATGTGTATGCCGAGGAACTTAAAACTTGCTACCCTCTCCACTACTGTTCCATCGATGTGGATAGGGGGGTGTTCCCTCTGCTGTTTCCTGAAGTCCACAATCATCTCCTTAGTTTTGTTGACGTTGAGTGTGAGGTTGTTTTCCTGACACCACACTCCGAGGGCCCTCACCTCCTCCCTGTAGGCCGTCTCATCGTTGTTGGTAATCAAGCCTACCACTGTTGTGTCGTCCGCAAACTTGATGATTGAGTTGGAGGCGTGCGTGGCCACGCAGTCGTGGGTGAACAGGGAGTACAGGAGAGGGCTCAGAACGCAACCTTGTGGGGCCCCAGTGTTGAGGATCAGCGGGGAGGAGATGTTGTTGCCTACCCTCACCACCTGGGGGCGGCCCGTCAGGAAGTCCAGTACCCAGTTGCACAGGGCGGGGTCGAGACCCAGGGTCTCGAGCTTGATGACGAGCTTGGAGGGTACTATGGTGTTGAATGCCGAGCTGTAGTCGATGAACAGCATTCTCACATAGGTATTCCTCTTGTCCAGATGGGTTAGGGCAGTGTGCAGTGTGGTTGAGATTGCATCGTCTGTGGACCTATTTGGGCGGTAAGCAAATTGGAGTGGGTCTAGGGTGTCAGGTAGGGTGGAGGTGATATGGTCCTTGACTAGTCTCTCAAAGCACTTCATGATGACGGATGTGAGTGCTACGGGGCGGTAGTCATTTAGCTCAGTTACCTTAGCTTTCTTGGGAACAGGAACAATGGTGGCCCTCTTGAAGCATGTGGGAACAGCAGACTGGTATAGGGATTGATTGAATATGTCCGTAAACACACCGGCCAGCTGGTCTGCGCATGCTCTGAGGGCGCGGCTGGGGATGCCATCTGGGCCTGCAGCCTTGCGAGGGTTAACACGTTTAAATGTCTTACTCACCTCGGCTGCAGTGAAGGAGAGACCGCATGTTTTCGTTGCAGGCCGTGTCAGTGGCACTGTATTGTCCTCAAAGCGGGCAAAAAAGTTATTTAGTCTGCCTGGGAGCAAGACATCCTGGTCCGTGACTGGGCTGGGTTTCTTCCTGTAGTCCGTGATAGCTGGGCAACAGCACACATGTCAGCAAATAAACAAATGCCTGTTTTAAATAAATGCCCGGTCTAAATTAATTGTTTACAAGGTTATCATGAATTACCATGAATTGTTTTCAAGGTTTAACGTTTTATTTTTTTGTACATGAAATAATTCCGTAATGACTTGAAAAAATTATGGAAATCATCAATTTTCATCGCCAGTAAAAAACTGCTAGCCATTGGCTGCTGACAGCTGAATACTGCTAACATGGCCCCGGATGAGTCAACTGATCGATGTCTCCCTAGATATGATGTGCATCAATATAAAAGTTTTATCTCCAGCTGTTGTGACTTAATGGATATTTGGAGAGTTCAGAACCCAGATGTCAAGCAATTTGCTTGGTTCAAACCCAATGGTCCCAGTAAATCAATAACTAATGATTGGCTCAGTCGGAAGTTTACATATACCTTAGCCAAATACATTTAAACTCAGTTTTTCACAATTCCTGACATTTAATCCTAATAAAATGTCCCTGTCTTAGGGCAGTTAGGATCACCACTTAATTTTAAGAATGTGAAATGTCAGAATAATAGTAGATAGAATGATTTATTTCAGATTTTATTAGTTTTCATCACATTCCCAGTGGGTCAGAAGTTTACATACACTCAATTAGTATTTGGTAACATTGCCTTTAAATTCTTGAACTTGGATCAAACGTTTCGGGTAGCCTTCCACAAGCTTCCCGCAATAAGTTGGGTGAATTTTGGCCCATTCCACCTGACAGAGCTGGTGTAACTGAATCAGGTTTGTAGGCCTCCTTGCTCGCATAAGCTTTTTCAGTTCTGCCCACACATTTTCTATAGGATTGAGGTCAGGGCTTTGTTATGGCCACTCCAATACCTTGACTTTCTGGTCCTTAAGCCATTTTGCAACAACTTTGGAAGTATGGTTGGGGTCATTGTCAATTTGGAAGACCCATTTGCAACCAAGCTTTAACTTCCTGACTAATGTCTTGAGATGATGCTTCAATATGTCCACATAATTTTCCATCCTCATGCTGCCATCTATTTTGTGAAGTGCACCAGTCTCTCCTGCAGCAAAGCACCTCCACAACATGATGCTGCCACCCCCGTGCTTCACGGTTGAGATGGTGTTCTTCGACTTGCAAGCCTCCCCCTTTTCCCTCCAAACATAACGATGGTCTTTATGGCCAAATAGTTTTATTTTTGTTTCATCAGACCAGAGGACATTTCTCCAAAAAGTATGACATTTGTCCCCATGTGCAGTTGCAAAGCGTAGTCTGGCTTTTTTATGGTGATTTTGGAGCAGTGGCTTCTTCATTGCAGAGCGGCCTTTCAGGTTATGTCGATATAGGACTCGTTTAAATGTGGATATAGATACTTTTGTACCCGTTTCCTCCAGCATCTTCAGAAGGTCCTTTTGCTGTTGTTCTGGGATTGATTTGCACTTTTCGCACAAAAGTACGTTCATCTCTAGGAGACGGAACGCGTCTCCTTCCTGAGCGGTATGACGGCTGCGTGGTCCCATGGTGTTTATACTTGGGTACTATTGTTTGTACAGATGAGCGTGGTACCTTCAGGTGTTTGGAAATTGCTCCCAAGGATTAACCAGACTTGTGGAGGTCTACAATTGTTTTTCTGTAGTATTGGCTGACTTATTTTGATTTTCCCATGATGTCAAGCAAAGAGGCACTGAGTTTGAAGGTAAGCCTTGAAATATATCCACAGGTACACCTCCAATTGACTCAAATGATGTCAATTAGCCTATCAGAAACTTCTAATGCCATGACATCATGTTCTGCAATTTTCCAAGCTGTTTAAAGGCACAGTCAACTTTGTGTATGTAAACTTCTGACCAACTGGAATTGTGATACAGTGAATTATAAGTGAAATAATCTGTCTGTAAACAATTGTTGGAAAAATGTATTGTGTTATTCACAAAGTAGATGTCCTAACTAACTTGCCAAAACTATAGTTTGTTAACAAGAAATTTGTGGAGTAGTTGAAAAACGAGTTTCATTGACTCCAACCTAAGTGTATGTAAACTTCAGACTTCCACTGTATGTCTGTAACACTTCCATTTCAGCTTCCCCTCCCACTGATCATAGTGCCATATCTCTAGATATTTAAAACCTACGATCCATAACTCTGTTAATAAGTGTTATTGGAAATGTACGCTGATCTTCTTAAGGATGAATCTTACTGGAAAGAGAAGAAATATGATTTACAATTTTTTTTAACAGCACTGAGTTAAGCATGTACAGAAGTAAATGGGAATATCTCAAATTTAAGATCTGTGAATTTTCCATTTATTTTACTAAAAAAGTTTTTCAGTGTATAAAACAGTCACTTTGATTCGGGAAGTATTTAGACCACTTGACTTTTTCTACATTTTGTTACATTACAGCCTTATTCTTAAATTGATTTAAAAACAAAATTCTCATCAATCTTCACACAGTACCCCATAATGACAAAGCAAAAACTGGTTTTTAGAAGAAAGAAAAAAATATCACATTTACATAAGTATTCAGACCATGTACTCAGTACTTTGTTGAAGCAACTTTGGCAGCGATTACAGCCTTGAGTTTTCTTGGGTATGACGCTACAAGCTTGGCACACCTATACTTGGGGAGTTTCTCCCTTTCTTCACTGCAGATCCTCTCAAGCTCTGTCAGGTTGGCTGGGGGGTGTCGCTGCTGCAAAGCTATTTTCAGGTCTCTCCAGTGATGTTCGATATAATTCAAGTCAGGGCTTTGGCTGGGCCACTCAAGGACATTCAGAGACAGAAACCACTCGTGCATTGTCTTGGCTGTGTGCTTCGGGTTGTTGTCCTGTTGGAAGGTGAACCTTCACCCCAGTCTGAGGTCCTGAGCGCTCTGTAGCAGATTTTCTCCAAGGGTCTCTCTTTACTTTGTTCAGTTCATCTTTCCTTCAATCCTGATGCTGCCACCATCATGTTTTAACTTCTTGGTGACAGGGGGGCAGTATTGAGTAGCTTGGATGAATAAGGTGCCCAGAGTAAACTGCCTGCTACTCGGTCCCAGATGCTAATATATGCATATTATTAGTAGTATTAGATAGAAAACCCTCTGAATTTTTTAAAACTGTTTGAATCATGTCTGTGAGTGTAACAGAACTTATTTGGCAGGCGAAACCCAGAGGACAAACCATTCAGATATTTTTTTTTTAGGTCACTCTCTTTTCAATGGGTTAAATTGGGAATCCAGATATCTAAGGGACATTCTTGCAGTTCCTACCGCTTCCACTGGATGTCAACAGTCTTTAGAAATTGGTTGACGTTTTTTCTTTGTGTAATGAAGAAGTAACACTGTTCTGAATGAGGCTAGAGTGAAGAGGACTCTTTGTTAGAGGGGCGTGACCTGAAAGCTAGCTACAGTTTGTTTTCCTCCTGTTTTGAACACAGTTCATCCCGTCTTCAATTTTATTGATTATTTACATAAAAAAATACCTAAAGTAGTTTGAAATGTTTTGGCAAAGTTTACAGGTAACTTTTAAGATATTTTGTAGTCATGTTGCGCAAGTTGGAACCAGTGTTTTTCTGGATCAAACGAGCCAAATAAATTGACATTTTGGATATATATCGACGGAATTAATCGAACAAAGGGACCATTTGTGATGTTTATGGGACATATTGGAGTGCCAACAAAAGAAGCTCAACAAAGGTATCTTTATTTCTGCGTTTTGTGTCACGCCTGGAGGGTTGAAATATGCTTGTCAGTGTTTGTTTACTATGGTGCTATCCTCAGATAATAGCATCGTTTGCTTTCGCTGAAAAGCCTTTTTGAAATCTGACATGTTGGCTGGATTCACAACAAGTGTAGCTTTAATTTAATATCTTGCATGTGTGATTTCATGAAAGTTTGATTTTTATAGTAATTTAGTTGAATTTGGCGCTCTGCATTTTCACTGGCTTTTGGCCACAATATCCCAGAGAGGTTTTTTAACAAGTAAAAAAAATGTATTAAGCTTGCGTTCTACCTCCCTGTTGCACACAAGCTCCAATCCCCCTGTCATAAGGGGAGTTCTGGCTCATTTAATCCTTAAAACCTCTAGTGACTCCCCATCCCGCATGAGGGAGCGTAATCATCGCCTGACACTAATTAGCATAACGCAACGGACATAAATATTCCTAGAAAATAATCCTATTCATGAAAATCACAAATTTTGTTAATCACCCTGTCATCTCAGATTTTCAAAATATGCTTTACAGCCAAAGCTAGACAAGCATTTGTGTAAGTTTTTCGATAGCCTAGCATAGCATTTTGTCCAGCTAGCAGCAGGTAACTTGGTCACGGAAATCACAAAAGCAATCAAATTAAATCGTTTACCTTTGATGAGCTTCAGATGTTTTCACTCACGAGACTTTTTTCCAAAAATATTATTTTTGTAGGCGAAATAGCTCCGTTTGTTCTTCACGTTTGGCTGAGAAATCCCCCGGAAATTGCAGTCACGAAAATGCCGAAAAATATTCCAAATTAGCTCCATAATATTGACAGAAACATGGCAACCGTTGTTTATAATCAATCCTCAAGGTGTTTTTCAGTAGGACTGATTGGAGTAATGGCTACCTCTGTATTTTACTCGAGAATCTCTCTGGGAGCATCAGGTGACCACTTGCGCAATGTAGCCGCTTACGGGTATTCTTCAACATAAATGCGTAAAACTACGTCACAATGCTGTAGACACCTTTGGGAATACGGAGAAAGAGTAATCTGGTGATAGCCCATTCACTGCTCAATAGGGACTCATTGGAACGCAGAGCTTTCAAAACAGGAGGCACTTTCGGATTGGATTTTTCTCAGGCTTTCGCCTGCAATATCAGTTCTGTTATACTCACAGACAATATTTTTACAGTTTTGGAAACTTTAGAGTGTTTTCTATCCTAAGCTGTCAATTATATGCATATTCTAGCATCTTGTCCTGACAAAATATTGCGTTTACTACGGGAACGTTTTTATTCCAAAAATGAAAATACTGCCCCCTAGTCACAACAGGTTTTGAGAGTCTACTGATGTACCCGTGGGTCAATCTAAGTAAAATATTTTTTTTGCATGGGCAACAATCCACCACATTCGTCTGATGGCCTTCTGTAGCATCAGAACCGTTTGGGCTAAAAACTAATGTGACCCCACCTTGGAAAGGGGACACTCTCATGAACAGAACGTGTTCTCCGTTTTGCTCTACGACCTCACTAGTGTCACGGGATGTGTCAGAGGGTAGCCCATACAAATAAATGGAAGTATGGAGGTAGTTATATGCCAACAAAAATAAGAGGTTAAATGTGTACAGTGTATTAAATATATACAGTGTATTCAGACCCCTTCCCTGTTCCCACATGTTGTTATGTTACAGCCTTATTCTAAAATAGATTAAACATTTGTTTTTCTCATCAATCTACACACAATACCCCAAAAGGACAAAGTGAAAACAGGTTTTTAGATGGTATTGAGTATGCCACCTCAGTCACTGGCCTCATCAATAAATGCATCGACGACGTCGTCCCCACAGTGCATATCCAAACCAGAAGCCATGGATTACAGGCAACATCCGCACCGAGCTAAAGGCTAGAGCTGCCTCTTTCAAGGAGCGGGACACTAATCTGGACGCCTATAAGAAATCCCGCTATGCCCTCAGACGTTCCATCAAACACTACAGGACTAAGATTGAATCCTACTAAGCCTATTCCCCCTCAGGAGACTGAAAAGATTTGGAATGGGTCGTCAGAAAAAGTTCTACAGCTGCACCATCGAGAGCATCCTGACCAGTTGCATCACTGCCTGGTATGGCAACTGTTTCCAACCACAAAGCACTGCAGAGGGTAGTGCGTACGGCTCAGTACATCACTGGGGCCAAGCTTCCTGTCATCCAGGACCTCTATACCAGGCGGTGTCAGAGGAAAGCCCTAAAAATAGTCAGACTCCAGCCACCCTCGTCATAGACTGTTCTCTCTGCTACCGCACGCCAAGCAGTGCCAGTGCGCCAAGTCTAGGTCCCAAAGGCTTCTTAACAGATTCTACCCTCAAGCCATAAGACTCCTGAACAGCTAATCAAATGGCTAACCAGACTATTTGCATTGCCACCCCCCCCCCCCCTTTTACACTGCTGCCACTCTTTGTTTATTATCTATACATAGTCAACTCTACCTACATGTATGTACAACCTCAATTACCTCGACTAACCTGTGCCTCTGCACATTGACTCTGTACTAGTACCCCCTGTATATAACCAATCTATTGTTATTTTACTGCTGCTCTTTAATGATTTGTTACTTTTATTTAAACATTTTTACTTATCTATTTTTTACTTAACAATTATTTTTCTTACAACTGCATTGTTGGTTAAGGGTTTGTAAGTAGGCATTTCACTGTAAGGTATTCAGCGCATGTGACAAATACATTTTTTTTCTTGTGTTTCTTGGCCCAAGCATGTCTCTTCTTCTTATTGGTGTCCTTAAGTAGTATTTTCTTTGCAGCAATTCGACCATGAAGGCCTGATTCACATAGTCTCCTCTGAACAGTAGATGAACAGTAGATGTTGAGATGTGTCTGTTACTTGAACTCTGTGAAGCATTAATTTGGGCTGCAATTTATTTGGCTGGGAACTCTAATAAACTTATCCTCTGCAGCAGAGGTAACTGGGTCTTCCTTTCCTGTGACGGTCCTCATGATAGCCAGTTTCATC
Source organism: Oncorhynchus mykiss (assembly GCF_057628025.1). NCBI lineage: Eukaryota > Metazoa > Chordata > Actinopteri > Salmoniformes > Salmonidae > Oncorhynchus > Oncorhynchus mykiss. The sequence goes on from NC_143037.1 coordinate 27,716,153, forward strand.
ATACCGCTTGATGGTTTTTGCGACTGCACTTGAAGAAACTTTCAACGTTCTTGAAATGTTCTTCATTGACTGACCTTCATGTCTTAAAGTAATGATGGACTGTCGTTTTCTCTTTGCTTATTTGAGCTGTTCTTGCTATAATATAGACTTGGTATTTTACCAAATATAACTATTTTCTGTATACCACCCCTACCTTGTCACAACACAACTGACTGTCTCAAACACATTAAGAGGGAAAGAAATTAAACTAATTAACTTTTAACAGGGCACACCTGTTAATTGAAATACATTCCAGGTGACTACCTCAGGAAACTGGTTGAGAGAATGCCAAGATTGTGCAAGAGCTGTCATCAAGAGCTGTCATCAAGTCAAAGGGTGGCTACTTTGAAGAATTTAAAATATATAATATATATTTACATATAATATATTTTTGATTTCTTTAACACTTTTTAGCGTTTCTTCATGATTCCACATGTTATTTCATAGTTTTGATGTCTTCACTATTATTATTATTATTATTCTACAATGTAGAAAATAGTAAAAATTAAGAAAAATCTTTGAATGAGTAGGTGTGTCCTAACTTTTGACTGGTACTGTATATTTCTTGAGCGTTCTTATATCTCCTAGATATAGGTCAGATACTTCAAAACCTTATTACTGATGATACATTGTATGACTGTATTTTTTGTCATTTATGAACGTGTTACTCAATGCGTTTCTATGGGCTATAGTAGTATAGGCCAAATTCAATATTTTATTAAATAATTTTTTTATATATACATTTTTGATAGTAAGGATCCGCCCTTTTTTTCAATTTCTGCCTAAAATGACATACCCAAATCTAAAGTGGGCCTAAAATGATAAATCAAATAGTTAAATAATCCATCCATCTTTAAACAATTCCATATATTAGCTTAGACCACCCCCCACCCCAAAGGTCAACACTGTTATGGTCAAACTTTTATAGTAATTTTTCTTAATTGCCTTTTTTAAAATGGGAAAACATGCTTCTTAAGAAGTTGAGCGTGCTCTTTATGGCAGAATGTAAAAATGTTCTGAAATAAATTATCTTTGTCAAAATTACAATATCCAGAAGCCACTCTATTTGTGGAAGGACACAGTTGTTGCAACTGCGACAGCTAACGGGGATCCAAATAAACAAATAAATGCATACTTTGTTAAAGGTGTGGTAGAAGGCTATACTTGGGGTTTGAGCAATGGCAGGACATATATAATAATACATACAGTGCCTTGCGAAAGTATTCGGCCCCCTTGAACTTTGCGACCTTTTGCCACATTTCAGGCTTCAAACATAAAGATATAAAACTGTATTTTTTTGTGAAGAATCAACAACAAGTGGGACACAATCATGAAGTGGAACGGCATTTATTGGATATTTCAAACTTTTTTAACAAATCAAAAACTGAAAAATTGGGCGTGCAAAATTATTCAGCCCCTTTACTTTCAGTGCAGCAAACTCTCTCCAAAAGTTCAGTGAGGATCTCTGAATGATCCAATGTTGACCTCAATGACTAATGATGATAAATACAATCCACCTGTGTGTAATCAAGTCTCCGTATAAATGCACCTGCACTGTGATAGTCTCAGAGGTCCGTCAAAAGCGCAGAGAGCATCATGAAGAACAAGGAACACACCAGGCAGGTCCGAGATACTGTTGTGAAGAAGTTTAAAGCCGGATTTGGATACAAAAAGATTTCCCAAGCTTTAAACATCCCAAGGAGCACTGTGCAAGCGATAATATTGAAATGGAAGGAGTATCAGACCACTGCAAATCTACCAAGACCTGGCCGTCCCTCTAAACTTTCAGCTCATACAAGGAGAAGACTGATCAGAGATGCAGCCAAGAGGCCCATGATCACTCTGGATGAACTGCAGAGATCTACAGCTGAGGTGGGAGACTCTGTCCATAGGACAACAATCAGTCGTATATTGCACAAATCTGGCCTTTATGGAAGAGTGGCAAGAAGAAAGCCATTTCTTAAAGATATCCATAAAAAGTGTTGTTTAAAGTTTGCCACAAGCCACCTGGGAGACACACCAAACATGTGGAAGAAGGTGCTCTGGTCAGATGAAACCAAAATTGAACTTTTTGGTAACAATGCAAAACGTTATGTTTGGCGTAAAAGCAACACAGCTGAACACACCATCCCCACTGTCAAACATGGTGGTGGCAGCATCATGGTTTGGGCCTGCTTTTCTTCAGCAGGGACAGGGAAGATGGTTAAAATTGATGGGAAGATGGATGGAGCCAAATACAGGACCATTCTGGAAGAAAACCTGATGGAGTCTGCAAAAGACCTGAGACTGGGACGGAGATTTGTCTTCCAACAAGACAATGATCCAAAACATAAAGCAAAATCTACAATGAAATGGTTCAAAAATAAACATATCCAGGTGTTAGAATGGCCAAGTCAAAGTCCAGACCTGAATCCAATCGAGAATCTGTGGAAAGAACTGAAAACTGCTGTTCACAAATGCTCTCCATCCAACCTCACTGAGCTCGAGCTGTTTTTCAAGGAGGAATGGGAAAAAAATTCAGTCTCTCGATGTGCAAAACTGATAGAGACATACCCCAAGCGACTTACAGCTGTAATCGCAGCAAAAGGTGGCGCTACAAAGTATTAACTTAAGGGGGCTGAATAATTTTGCACGCCCAATTTTTCAGTTTTTGATTTGTTAAAAAAGTTTGAAATATCCAATAAATGTCGTTCCACTTCATGATTGTGTCCCACTTGTTGTTGATTCTTCACAAAAAGTACAGTTTTATATCTTTATGTTTGAAGCCTGAAATGTGGCAAAAGGTCGCAAAGTTCAAGGGGGCCGAATACTTTCGCAAGGCACTGTATATAATACATTTGAGGTATTAGGCTATGCATCTTCTAGCAGAATGCAAGTACAAGGTGACACTTCCATATGAGTTATGCCTGAGGCAACTAATCTCCAACAGAAACCATAAGAAAGCCAATGATAAGCTTAATTGGTGAGGATATTATGAAGAGGCATAATAAGATTAGTAGCCTCAAAGTCATAATTCATATACCAGCCTATTATAAACTAGTCTGGTCCCAGATCGGTTTGTGCTCTTGCCAACTCCATTGCTCTTATTGTCAAGCCAAACATGTTTGTCATGACAAGTCCATAAAGAGGTGGTAAGAGTGTCATGTACTGTCATGTTGTCTTGTCTCTGTCCTTTCCCTTCACCCTGTCTCCCTCTGCTGGTCGTGTTAGGTTACCTTTTCTCCCCCGCTTTCCCCCAGCTGTCCCTTGTCTCCTCTAACTACCCATTCACCCCGTTCCCCACCTGTTCCCTTTTTCCCTCTGATTAGGTCCCTATATCTCTCTCTGTTTCTGCTCCTGTCCTTGTCGGATTCTTGTTTGTTTGTGTCATTCATGCCTGAACCAGACTGTCGTCATGTTTGCTGTAACCTTGTCCTGTCCTGTCGGAATCTGCCGGTCCATCTGAGCCTACCTATGTTTGGTAATTAAAGAAGCTCTGTTTAAGTTGATTCGCTTTTGGGTCCTCATTCACGCAGCGTAACAGAAGAATCCGACCAAGAATGGACCCAGCGACTTCGGATCCTCTCCACTCAGCCGTCGAGATCCAGGGAGCGATGCTAGGCAGACACAAGCAGGAATTGTCTGCTGCTCGACATGCCGTTGAGACCCTGGCCACCCAAGTCTCCAACCTCACAGAACAGGTTCACCATCTCCGCCTCGATCCACCGGCCACTTCCAGGGCTTTCGAATCTCCGGAGCCCAGAATCAATAACCCGCCGTGTTACTCTGGGGAGCCCACTGAATGCCGCTCGTTCCTCACCCAGTGTGATATTGTGTTTTCTCTCCAGCCCAACACTTACTCCAGGAGCACTGCTCGTGTCGCCTACGTCATATCTCTCCTTATTGGACGGGCTCGTGAGTGGGGCACGGCAATCTGGGAGGCAAGGGCTGAGTGTACTAACCAGTATCAAGACTTTAAGGAGGAGATGATACGGGTTTTTGATCGATCTGTTTTTGGGGAGGAGGCTTCCAGGGCCCTGTCTTCCCTATGTCAAGGCAATCGATCCATAACAGACTACTCTATTGAGTTTCGCACTCTTGCTGTCTCCAGTGGCTGGAACGAGCCGGCCTTGCTCGCTCGTCTTCTGGAGGGTTTCCGCGCAGAGGTAAAGGATGAGATTCTCTCCCGGGAGGTTCCTTCCAGCGTGGATTCCTTGATTGAACTCGCTATTCGCATTGAGCGACGGGTTGATCTTCGTCACCGAGCTCGTGGAAAGGAGCTCGCGCTCTCCGTCGCCTCCCTCTCCGCATCACTACCATCTTCCTCTGCCGGCTCGGGTGCTGAGTCCATGCAGCTGGGAGGTATCCGCATCTCGACTGAGGAGAGGGAACGGAGAATCACCAACCGCCTCTGTCTCTATTGCGGTTCCGCTGGTCATTTTGTCACTTCATGTCCAGTAAAAGGCCAGAGCTCGTCAGTAAGCGGAGGGCTACTGGTGAGCGCTACTACTCCTGTCTCTCCTTCAAGATCCTGCACTACCTTGTCGGTCCATCTACGCTGGACCGGTTCGTCAGCTTCCTGCAGTGCCTTAATAGACTCTGGGGCGGAGGGCTGTTTTATGGACGAGACCTGGGCTCGGGAACATGACATTCCTCTCAGACAGTTAAAGGAGCCCACGGCCTTGTTCGCCCTGGATGGTAGTCCTCTCCCCAGGATTCAGCGTGAGACGCTACCTTTAACCCTCACTGTTTCTGGTAATCATAGTGAAACCATTTCTTTTTTAATTTTTCGTTCACCTTTTACACCTGTTGTTTTGGGCCATCCCTGGCTAGTTTGTCATAATCCTTCCATTAATTGGTCTAGTAATTCTATCCTCTCCTGGAACGTCTCTTGTCATGTGAAATGTTTAATGTCTGCTATCCCTCCTGTTTCCTCTGTCTCTTCTTCACAGGAGGAGCCTGGTGATTTGACAGGGGTGCCGGAGGAATATCACGATCTGCGCACGGTGTTCAGTCGGTCCAGGGCCACCTCTCTTCCTCCACACCGGTCGTATGATTGTAGTATTGATCTCCTTCCGGGAACCACCCCCCCCCCGGGGTAGACTATACTCTCTGTCGGCTCCCGAACGTAAGGCTCTCGAAGATTATTTGTCTGTAGCTCTTGACGCCGGTACCATAGTCCCCTCCTCCTCTCCCGCCGGAGCGGGGTTTTTTTTTGTCAAGAAGAAGGACGGGTCTCTGCGCCCCTGCATAGATTATCGAGGGCTGAATGACATAACAGTGAAGAATCGTTATCCGCTTCCTCTTATGTCTTCAGCCTTCGAGATCCTGCAGGGAGCCAGGTTTTTCACTAAGTTGGACCTTCGTAACGCTTACCATCTCGTGCGCATCAGGGAGGGGGACGAGTGGAAGACGGCGTTTAACACTCCGTTAGGGCACTTTGAATACCGGGTTCTTCCTTTCGGCCTCGCTAACGCTCCAGCTGTCTTTCAGGCATTAGTCAATGATGTCCTGAGAGACATGCTGAACATCTTTGTTTTCGTTTACCTTGACGATATCCTGATTTTTTCACCGTCACTCCAGATTCATGTTCAGCACGTTCGACGTGTCCTCCAGCGCCTTTTAGAGAATTGTCTTTTTGTGAAGGCTGAGAAGTGCACTTTTCATGCCTCCTCCGTCACATTTCTCGGTTCTGTTATTTCCGCTGAAGGCATTAAGATGGATCCCGCTAAGGTCCAAGCTGTCATTGATTGGCCCGTCCCTAAGTCACGCGTCGAGCTGCAGCGCTTTCTCGGCTTCGCGAACTTCTATCGTCGTTTCATCCGTAATTTCGGTCAGGTGGCAGCTCCTCTCACAGCCCTTACTTCTGTCAAGACGTGCTTTAAGTGGTCCGTTTCCGCCCAGGGAGCTTTTGATCTCCTCAAGAATCGTTTTACATCCGCTCCTATCCTTGTTACACCTGACGTCTCTAGACAGATCGTTGTCGAGGTTGACGCGTCAGAGGTGGGAGTGGGAGCCATCCTTTCTCAGCGCTCCCTCTCTGACGACAAGGTCCACCCATGCGCGTATTTTTCTCATCGCCTGTCGCCGTCGGAACGTAACTATGATGTGGGTAACCGCGAACTGCTCGCCATCCGGTTAGCCCTAGGCGAATGGCGACAGTGGTTGGAGGGGGCGACCGTTCCTTTTGTCGTTTGGACTGACCATAGGAACCTTGAGTACATCCGTTCTGCCAAACGACTTAATGCGCGTCAGGCGCGTTGGGCGCTGTTTTTCGCTCGTTTCGAGTTCGTGATTTCTTATCGTCCGGGCTCTAAGAACACCAAGCCTGATGCTTTGTCTCGTCTCTTCAGTTCTTCAGTAGCCTCCACTGACCCCGAGGGGATTCTCCCTGAGGGGCGTGTTGTCGGGTTGACTGTCTGGGGAATTGAGAGGCAGGTAAAGCAAGCACTCACTCAAACTCCGTCGCCGCGCGCTTGTCCTAGGAACCTTCTTTTCGTTCCCGTTCCTACTCGTCTGGCCGTTCTTCAGTGGGCTCACTCTGCCAAGTTAGCCGGCCACCCTGGCGTTCGGGGTACGCTTGCTTCCATTCGCCAGCGTTTCTGGTGGCCCACCCGGGAGCATGACACGCGTCGTTTCGTGGCTGCTTGTTCGGTCTGCGCGCAGACTAAGTCCGGTAACTCTCCTCCTGCCGGCCGTCTCAGGCCGCTTCCTATTCCCTCTCGACCGTGGTCTCACATCGCCTTAGATTTTGTCACCGGACTGCCTTCGTCAGCGGGGAAGACTGTTATTCTTACGGTTGTCGATAGGTTCTCTAAGGCGGCTCATTTCATTCCCCTTGCTAAGCTTCCTTCTGCTAAAGAGACGGCACAAATCATCATCGAGAATGTTTTCAGAATTCATGGCCTTCCGTCAGACGTCGTTTCGGACAGAGGTCCGCAATTCACGTCTCAATTTTGGAGGGAGTTTTGCCGTTTGATTGGGGCTTCCGTCAGTCTCTCTTCCGGCTTTCACCCCCAGTCTAACGGTCAAGCAGAACGGGCCAATCAGACTATTGGTCGCATCTTACGCAGTCTTTCTTTTCGCAACCCTGCGTCTTGGTCAGAACAGCTCCCCTGGGCAGAATACGCCCACAACTCGCTTCCTTCGTCTGCGACCGGGCTATCTCCTTTTCAGAGTAGCCTCGGGTACCAGCCTCCGTTGTTCTCATCTCAGTTCGCCGAGTCCAGCGTCCCCTCCGCTCAGGCTTTTGTCCAACGTTGCGAGCGCACCTGGAAGAGGGTCAGGTCTGCACTTTGCCGTTATAGGGCGCAGACTGTGAGAGCTGCTAATAAGCGTAGAACTAAGAGCCCTAGATATTGTCGCGGTCAGAGAGTTTGGCTCTCCACTCAGAACCTTCCCCTTAAGACGGCTTCTCGCAAGTTGACCCCGCGGTTCATTGGTCCATTCCGTATCTCTCAGGTCATTAATCCTGTCGCAGTGCGACTTCTTCTTCCGCGATATCTTCGTCGCGTCCACCCGGTCTTCCATGTCTCCTGTGTTAAGCCCGTTCTTCGCGCCCCCGCTCGTCTTCCCCCCCCCCCCCCATCCTTGTCGAGGGCGCACCTATCTACAGGGTCCGTAAAATCTTGGACATGCGTCCTCGGGGCCGTGGTCATCAGTACCTAGTTGACTGGGAGGGGTACGGTCCTGAGGAGAGGAGTTGGGTTCCCTCTCGGGACGTGCTGGACCGTGCGCTGATTGATGATTTCCTCCGTTGCCGCCAGGTTTCCTCCTCGAGTGCGCCAGGAGGCGCTCGGTGAGTGGGGGGGTACTGTCATGTACTGTCATGTTGTCTTGTCTCTGTCCTTTCCCTTCACCCTGTCTCCCTCTGCTGGTCGTGTTAGGTTACCTTTTCTCCCCCGCTTTCCCCCAGCTGTCCCTTGTCTCCTCTAACTACCCATTCACCCCGTTCCCCACCTGTTCCCTTTTTCCCTCTGATTAGGTCCCTATATCTCTCTCTGTTTCTGCTCCTGTCCTTGTCGGATTCTTGTTTGTTTGTGTCATTCATGCCTGAACCAGACTGTCGTCATGTTTGCTGTAACCTTGTCCTGTCCTGTCGGAATCTGCCGGTCCATCTGAGCCTACCTATGTTTGGTAATTAAAGAAGCTCTGTTTAAGTTGATTCGCTTTTGGGTCCTCATTCACGCAGCGTAACAAAGAGAGCAGAATCAGTCTGGCACCCAGGCTACATATTTTTAGGAACTATGAATGAATCATTTATTTGTATAAGCTGTAAGTTACAAGGCTCGGCGACTGGTATATATAAATTATGACTTCGAGGCTACTAATCTTGTTCAGCAGCTATAAAAGATCCATGATAAAACCTGACAGGTTAGGATATATGACAATGAATTTGTACTTTGTATGAGCTGTAAGCTTTGAGGCTGGGAGACACATCTGTATAATGTTCTGGAGCTGGTCATGATGTGTAGATGGTGCATGTTTACGGGTGATTCTTCGGGCTTGTAGGTGACTGACTGATCAACACCCACCAGCTGCCATGGCGTGCATGCGAGTGTGTGAGTGTGTGTTTTTGCGAATGTGTGTACCAATTTCCATCTGATCTTGATGTTGTCTGAGAGAGTGTGTGTGTGTGTGTGTGTGTGTGTGTGCGCTTGTGTGAGTGTGCGCTTGTGTGAGTTTTGCTATCTGTGTTTTGCCCGTTTACATATGATTCTAAGGATGCTTGTGTGAGTTCTTGTGTGCGTACGTGTGTGTGTATGTGTGTGCCAGTGTCCATCTGATCCTGATATTGTTTGAGAGAATGTGTGTGTGTGTGTTGTCATCATGTATTGGCATTGCTTTCAAAGGATTGCTTGCATTACATTTTGAAATGGAACCGAAAATCCTTCATACTCTGATATTTCTGATATCATTGCTTTGTACTGTAGGCTGGGCCCAATAGCGGTGTGGTGGTCGAGTTGTTGGCTCTCCTGTCACCACATCAAACCCCCCTACACTATCATGGATGGAGTGTCACAGAAACACAATGTGGATTTAGAGAAGCTCCGTTTAGAATAATGGCCCCTTTTCTTCAGGTGCTGCAATCCAAGATTTGTCTCTCACTATGCCACGCTATTTAATTGAGTGCTGATGAACTCTGACCTCGGGCTTCCAGCTTCAACACAGAGTCATTCATTCTGCCTTTGTGCTCTGATTTTGTCGGCTACGTCCCAAATGGCACCCTATTCTCTATGTAGTGCACTGCTTTTGACCAGGGCCCGTGGGACCTAGCTTCCCATGCTTGGGAAACTGGATATGCACTGACAGTGCTACAACATTGAGTCAATATGGTCGCAGTCTGCCCCAGCCAGCCAACAGAGTCATGTTCAGTAGATGATTCTAATTAAGTCCACATAGTTACTCTTTATTTCGTTTGGGGCCTGATTCAGACGCCTTTCCTACGCACATCTTTCCTACCCACTTCTCAGTAGTTGGTATTCAGACTTATCTTATGCAGGTCCGTAATGGGCTTTGCAGACGTGTTTCCCTTACACACGCTGAATACATATAATTACAACGCTGAAAACCATCCCACTTGCTGGCCAACAGATTTTCTCGTGGAGTTTGCATTCAATAGGGGTTTCAATACATTTACTGTGTCTTAAGCCATCCCTTTAAATACGATGTTCTTTTAATATGAATTTTGACAAACTCACAAGAAAACATTGAGAGAATGGGTTCAGAAAATGGGGATCAAGGAAAGCCATCTAAATACAGTTGTAGTCGGAAGTTTACATACACCTTAGCCAAATACATTTAAACTCAGTTTCACAATTCCTGACATTTAATCCTCATATAAATGCCCAGACGTAGGTCAGTTAGGATCGCCACTTTATTTTAAGAATGTGAAATGTCAGAAAAATAGTAGAGAGAATGATTTATTTCAGCTTTTATTTCTTTCATCACATTTCCAATGGGTCAGAAGTTAACATACACTCAATTAGTATTTGGTAGCATTGCCTTTAAATTCATTAACTTGGATCAAACGTTTCGGGTAGCCTTCCACAAGCTTCCCACAATAAGTTGGATGAATTTTGGCCCATTCCTCCAGACAGAGCTGGTGTAACCGAGTCAGGTTTGTAGGCCTCCTTGCTCGCACATGCTTTTTCAGTTCTGCCCACAAATGTTCTATAGGACTGAGGTCAGGGCTTTGTGATGGCCTTGTGATGACTTTGTTGTCTTTAAGCCATTTTGCCACAACTTTGGAAGTATGCTTGGAGTCATTGTCCATTTGGAGGACCCATTTGTGACCAAGCTTTAACTTCCTGTTAATTACTTGTGTCATGCACAAAGTAGATGTCCTAACCGACTTGCCAAAACTATAGTTTGTTGACAAGAAATTTGTAGAGTGGTTGAAAAATGAGTTTTAATGACTCCAACCTAAGTGTATGTACTTCCGACTTCAACTGTTTATGCATATTCGTCTCTGTTTCAGCACCAACTGGTAGACAAAAAAATACTCTGATCTTGTAGATAATTTAGGCAAATTGTAGGGTTAGGTAAGTATGTATGAATCATAAGAACAGTGTTTGAGTCATCCGGAGATTTACCGTATTCAAATTCGATGCATAAAATATTGGAAGGTGGAAAAAAGTGTACAATAGGGTTGAACAACAGTCCTATAAATCTACCCTAATCCTCACTAATCATGGAACTGTATGGCAACGGTCCAGTCGTTGTGAACTGTGCACTAAGCTCTATAATGATTCAAATAGGCTACATGTCTCAAGTTATTGCACAACTTTAGCCTAATATGAAACACTATTTCTAGCGACCATTGGGAACATTTACACAGACGAGGAAAGACAGGTGAATGGAATGGAATGGAATGGAATGGAATGGAATAACGCTAAATTTAGGCTACAAATTGAAGGAAAAAAACACTAAAATGACAGTTATAAATTCATGTGGGTATTACTGACAGTGGGTCTCGATAGTGGCTAATATTTAACATTGTAAAAATTGTAGAATAATATTGAGAAAATTCATCCCTGCAAATGATGAGAGGGCATCCAATTAAAATTTGGAATAACGGCACAGCTATTTATAGCCTACTTCACTGTTTAAAAGTGGCCGCAATACATGTCATGTTGATACGATTTTCAATTTGCTTCAATTTGACTGATATCACATTCGTCTCCAGGGATCATGAGGAAAATGTATCTAAAACAATTGCTATGTGTTGTTAGGTTCTTCTTTTTCAGAGTAAATAACTCATGGACACTAGAGAAGCTTTAACCAAGTTGAATTCTTCCCAAAGGTTCTGTGGAGCTGTATTCAGACAACTTAACATTTCTCCCATCCAGATATATATCCCACTTAAGACACTTCTCCTTCTCTCCAGTCCTCACATTTTATGGTTCTACAGGAAGAGAGTAAAGAGGGTAACAGGATACCAAACATGAATTACTCCCATAAGAGAATCTGTCCTCACCTCCTGACCTCAACCCCTCCTTCATCTAATCCACAGATGTCCATCAGTCTCCCCTGTATCAATACATTGCTCTCCTCTTGTCAACCAACACAGTCCACAGCTATCTGTCTTGCTACAGAGACCCAGTATCTTTCCCTCCTTGATGTACTATGCGTCGGATCAATCATGTCTTTAATATCTCAATGTTCAAAATGTCAAATCCAATAGTGTATTTACAATCCAGTTCTCCAAACGGATTGCTAATTTACCTAGCTCTCATCAATCGCTCCTATGAATTTATAAATTACAGTGCCTGGAGATTCTATCTGAAAAAAAAGAAAGTAGATGTCTACAGATACACCGTATTCTGACCATGAATAAGGTTGATCGAACCTGCCGGTTCCAGGTAGAAAAAACACACCTCCGCCACACGTTCATTTCTTTGATCTCCACCCAAAACGAATAGCGGATGAATAGCATGTTATTCTCATGCTGAAGTTCAAGGTCAGAATACGTGTGGAGAGAAAAGTGCATAGAAAGGGAATTACATCCCATTGAAGCACACATAACTAGACTCCTAATGGCCATGACCTAGGTCTGTGTCAGGGTCATGTTCATTAGGGCACGCAAAGGAAAATGTTTTAAAACGGAAAATTAATGTTTCTTATTATTAAGTTCAGGTTGTCGTCTTTTCTGTTTGGGGCCTAATGGTCTGTATCCTTTGGTCAATGTGGAGGTGATCTACCTGGTGTCAGCTTGGGAGATGTTTGTTTGATCCCAGGTCAGAGAAAACTAGATGAGTTCTGCCTCCTTCCACCCAATTCGCTGCAGAGAGTTTGGGCTCAACATGACCAATGACCCTCATGACTTTGTAAGCACTCTCAAAGTCATTGATCAGTGACCCAAAGTGTGTTGACACTACTGAACATTTCTATAGTGTGTGTCACATTCCCCTAATGTTCCCAAGAACTCTAAGACATCATGCCACAATGACTACCACCCTATGAAAGGCTTTGAGAGGCTGGTTATGGCACACATAAACTCCATCATCCCAGACACCCTAGACCCACTCCAATTTGTGTACTGCCTTAACAGATCCACAGACAACGCAATCTCAATTGCACTCCTTACTGCCCTCACCCACCTAGATAAGAGGGATACCTAGGTGAGATTTCTGTTCACTGACTAATGCTCAGTGTTCAACACAATTATCCCCTCCAAGCTCAGGACCCTGGGACTGAACACCTCCCTCTGCAACTGTGTCCTGGACTTCCTGACGGGCCGACCCCAGGTGGTGAGGGTAGGCAATATCACCTCCGCCACACTGACCCTCAACACGGGGGCCCAACAGGGGTATATGCTTAGTCCTCTCCTATACTCCCTTTGTTACAAATACACAGAGGCTTGTTGTGCAATTAAACTGATCGTCTTTACTTCAGATCAACATGTTCACAACTTGTACAAAACTCACTCATCCCATCCTCACACCTCCGTTCACACACAACGTGCCTGATACATATTACAGAACCCAGCACAACACCATGGCCACGACTGCGTGACCATGCACGACTCCAACACCATCATCTAGTTTGCTGACTACACAACGGCAGTAGGCCTGATCACCGGCGATTATGAGACAGCCTACAGGGAGGAAGTCAGTGACCTGGCAGTGCCGGAACAACCTCTCTCTCAACGTCAGTAAGACTAAGGAGCTGATTGTGGACTACAGGAAACGGGAGGGCGAACATGCCCCCCATTCACATCGACGGGGTGGCAGTGTAGCGTGTGTCGAGAGCTTCAAATTCCTCAGTGTCCAAATCACAGACATAAAATGGTCCACTCACACGCGCACAATCATGAAGAAAACGTGACAGTGCCTCTTCCCCCTCAGGAGGTTGAAAAGTTTTGGCATGGGCCCTTAAATCGTCAAAACGTTCCACTGAGAGCATCTTGATTGGCTGCATCACTGCTTTGTATGGCAGTAGCACTGCCCTTGATCGCATTGGTGCTACAGAGGATGGTACATTACTGGGGCCGAGCTCCTTGCCATCAAGGACCTCTATAAATCGTTAAAGACTCTATCCACCCAAGCCATAGAGTCTCTCCTTCCGCACTGCAAGCGGTACCAGTGCATCAAGTCTGACACCAACAGGCTCCTGAACAGCTTCTATCCCCAAGCCATAAGAGTGTTAAATAGCTAACTAAATAGCTAACAAAATTGCTCAACAGACTATCTGAGTTGACCCTGAGTTGACCCTTGACCCTCGCTATGCACACTCACAGGGCCCTACACACTTACGCACACTGACACTCCAACACACACAAACACTCACTTCATAATTTGCTCACACATATGATATGCACATACATTTATACTAACTCTACACACACGCACAACCACAAACAATCATCATACACTGAGTGTACAAAACATTAAGAACATCTTCCTAATATTGAATTGCACCCCCATGTTGACGCCAATGCGTCCCACAGTTGTCAAGTTGGCTGGTTGTCCTTTGGATGGTGGACCATTCTTGATACACACGGGAAACTGTTGAGTGTGAAAAACACAGCAGTGTTGCAGTTCTTGACATAAACCGGTGCACCTGGCACCTGCTACCATACCCTGTTCAAAGGCACTTCACTCTCTGAATGGCACACATACACAATCCATGTCTCAAGGCTTAAAAATCCTTCTTTAGCCTGTCTCCTCCCCTTCATCTACGCAGATTGAAGTGGATTTAACAGGTGACATCAGTAAGGAGTCATAGCTTTCGCCTGAACACAGGGCATGGGTGTCTGTGGTGGCTGTTGATATCCCACTGGGCACAGCACATCGTTTCTGTCTATGTCATGTTTTGTACACTCAGTGTACAGGTTGTCATCGACCAAAAATATCAACCAAACATTTATCCACACTGAAACGATGTGGTGTGCCCAGTGGGACATCACCAGCCACCACAGACACCCATGCTCTGTGTTCAGACAATGTCTGAGTCCCAAATGGTACCCTATTCCCTATAGTGCACTATTTTGGACCAGAGTCCAGACAATGTAAACGTCCCAAATGTCACCGTATTCCCTATATAGTGCAATGCTTTTGACCAGAGCCCAATGTAGGGAATAGGGTGCCATCTGGGATGAAACCAATATGAACCACTCAGTAAAAGAACCACTGAGACGTCTACAGCCACAATGTAGAATTGTCGTCCTCCATAAAGCAGACGTTTTTATAATTAGCCAACTCTTCAATACGCTTGGTGAGGCAGTGTGCTGCATGTTAAGATAATGTGCATGTTTGAAGTGGCTCCCAGTCTGACACTGCTATCAGACCGGGATAATGAGTATTGGAGTTAGGGCGTTTTAGTTCCCCGGCCTGACTGCCTTACTGTCTTCAGACCAGTAATTTGTTTCTCTGATATGCTGATGGTTTTTTTCCGAATCAGTCCAATGACAGACTTTTATTCAGGATGAAATTTTAAGGGAGCAATTATAGACTTTTTTGGAGGGGGGATGCTCATCACAAGTATAAGATAAGACAATTAATAAGTTAAAGTATAAGAATAGTTCTAAGTATAAGGGCTCTATTTTAACAAACCTCACACAATGAACCTCACACACAAACCAGTTGTAGGTGTGAAGAGCGCTTGGCCATGGCTTAATACTGCATACATTTGTCTCAAGTTGTGTAGGTTAAACCTTGACTTAACTAGGCAAGTCAGTTAAGAACTAATTCTAATTTACAATGACGGCCTACCAAAAGGCAAAAGGCCTCCTGCGAGGACGGGGCGGAGATTATTATTATTTTTAAACAACACACATCATGATAAGAGAGACACCACAACATCAAGAGAGACCTAAAGACAACAACATTGATGGAGCAACACGACATGACAACAGCATGGTAGCAACACAACATGGCAGCAGCACAAAACACGGTACAAACATTATTGGGCACAGACAACAGCACAAAGGGCAAGAAGGTAGAGACGCAAAGCAGCCACAAGTGTCAGTAAGAGTGTCCAGGATTGCGTCTTTGAATGAAGAGATGGAGATAAAACTGTCCAGTTTGAGAGTTTTTTGCAGCTCGTTCCAGTCGCTAGCTGCAGCGAACAGAAAAGAGGAGCGACCCAGGTTCATTTGTATTGTATTTGTAATGATACTACAGTTATTAAATAGCAAATCAAATCAAATCAAATTTTATTTGTCACATACACATGGTTAGCAGATGTTAATGCGAGTGTAGCGAAATGCTTGTGCTTCTAGTTCCGACAATGCAGTAATAACAAGTAATCTAACTAACAATTCCAAAACTACTGTCTTGTACACAGTGTAAGGGGATAAAGAATATGTACATAAGGATATATGAATGAGTGATGGTACAGAGCAGCATAGGCAAGATACAGTAGATGGTATCGAGTACAGTATGTACAAATGAAATTAGTATGTAAACAAAGTGGCATAGTTTAAAGTGGCTAGTGATACATGTATTACATAAGGATACAGTCGATGATATAGAGTACAGTATATACGTATGCATATGAGATGAATAATGTAGGGTAAGTAACATTATATAAGGTAGCATTGTTTAAAGTGGCTAGTGATATATTTACATCATTTCCCATCAATTCCCATTATTAAAGTGGCTGGAGTTGAGTCAGTGTCAGTGTGTTGGCAGCAGCCACTCAGTGTTAGTGGTGGCTGTTTAACAGTCTGATGGCCTTGAGATAGAAGCTGTTTTTCAGTCTCTCGGTCCCAGCTTTGATGCACCTGTACTGACCTCGCCTTCTGGATGATAGCGGGGTGAACAGGCAGTGGCTCGGGTGGTTGATGTCCTTGATGATCTTTATGGCCTTCCTGTGACATCGGGTGGTGTAGGTGTCCTGGAGGGCAGGTAGTTTGCCCCCGGTGATGCGTTGTGCAGACCTCACTACCCTCTGGAGAGCCTTGCGGTTGAGGGCGGTGCAGTTGCCATACCAGGCGGTGATACAGCCCGCCAGGATGCTCTCGATTGTGCATCTGTAGAAGTTTGTGAGTGCTTTTGGTGACAAGCCGAATTTCTTCAGCCTCCTGAGGTTGAAGAGGCGCTGCTGCGCCTTCTTCACGATGCTGTCTGTGTGAGTGGACCAATTCAGTTTGTCTGTGATGTGTATGCCGAGGAACTTAAAACTTGCTACCCTCTCCACTACTGTTCCATCGATGTGGATAGGGGGGTGTTCTCTCTGCTGTTTCCTGAAGTCCACAATCATCTCCTTAGTTTTGTTGACGTTGAGTGTGAGGTTATTTTCCTGACACCACACTCCGAGGGCCCTCACCTCCTCCCTGTAGGCCGTCTCGTCGTTGTTGGTAATCAAGCCTACCACTGTTGTGTCGTCCGCAAACTTGATGATTGAGTTGGAGGCGTGCGTGGCCACGCAGTCGTGGGTGAACAGGGAGTACAGGAGAGGGCTCAGAACGCACCCTTGTGGGGCCCCAGTGTTGAGGATCAGCGGGGAGGAGATGTTGTTGCCTACCCTCACCACCTGGGGGCGGCCCGTCAGGAAGTCCAGTACCCAGTTGCACAGGGCGGGGTCGAGACCCAGGGTCTCGAGCTTGATGACGAGCTTGGAGGGTACTATGGTGTTGAATGCCGAGCTGTAGTCGATGAACAGCATTCTCACATAGGTATTCCTCTTGTCCAGATGGGTTAGGGCAGTGTGCAGTGTGGTTGAGATTGCATCGTCTGTGGACCTATTTGGGCCGTAAGCAAATTGGAGTGGGTCTAGGGTGTCAGGTAGGGTGGAGGTGATATGGTCCTTGACTAGTCTCTCAAAGCACTTCATGATGACGGATGTGAGTGCTACGGGGCGGTAGTCGTTTAGCTCAGTTACCTTAGCTTTCTTGGGAACAGGAACAATGGTGGCCCTCTTGAAGCATGTGGGAACAGCAGACTGGTATAGGGATTGATTGAATATGTCCGTAAACACACCGGCCAGCTGGTCTGCGCATGCTCTGAGGGCGCGGCTTTTGGATGCCGTCTGGGCCTGCAGCCTTGCGAGGGTTAACACATTTAAATGTCTTACTCACCTCGGCTGCAGTGAAGGAGAGACCGCATGTTTTCGTTGCAGGCCGTGTCAGTGGCACTGTATTGTCCTCAAAGCGGGCAAAAAAGTTATTTAGTCTGCCTGGGAGCAAGACATCCTGGTCCGTGACTGGGCTGGATTTCTTCCTGTAGTCCGTGATTGACTGTAGACCCTGCCACATGCCTCTTGTGTCTGAGCCGTTGAATTGAGATTCTACTTTGTCTCTGTACTGGCGCTTAGCTTGTTTGATTGCCTTGCGGAGGGAATAGCTGCACTGTTTGTATTCGGTCATGTTACCAGACACCTTGCCCTGATTAAAAGCAGTGGTTCGCGCTTTCAGTTTCACACGAATGCTACCATCAATCCACGGTTTCTGGTTAGGGAATGTTTTAATCGTTGCTATGGGAACGACATCTTCAACGCACGTTCTAATGAACTCGCACACCGAATCAGCGTATTCGTCAATGTTTATATCTGACGCAATACGAAACATCTCCCAGTCCACGTGATGGAAGCAGTCTTGGAGTGTGGAGTCAGCTTGGTCGGACCAGCGTTGGACAGACCTCAGCGTGGGAGCCTCTTGTTTTAGTTTCTGTCTGTAGGCAGGGATCAACAAAATGGAGTCGTGGTCAGCTTTTCCGAAAGGGGGGCGGGGCAGGGCTTAATATGCGTCGCGGAAGTTAGAGTAACAATGATCCAAGGTCTTTCCACCCCTGGTTGCGCAATCGATATGCTGATAAAATTTAGGGAGTCTTGTTTTCAGATTAGCCTTGTTAAAATCCCCAGCTACAATGAATGCAGCCTCCGGATAAATCGTTTCCAGTTTGCAGAGAGTTAAATAAAGTTCGTTCAGAGCCATCGATGTGTCTGCTTGGGGGGGATATATACGGCTGTGATTATAATCGAAGAGAATTCTCTTGGTAGATAATGCGGTCTACATTTGATTGTGAGGAATTCTAAATCAGGTGAACAGAAGGATTTGAGTTCCTGTATGTTTCTTTCATCACACCATGTCACGTTGGCCATGAGGCATACGCCCCCGCCCCTCTTCTTACCAGAAAGATGTTTGTTTCTGTCAGCGCGATGCGTGGAGAAACCCGTTGGCTGCACCGCTTCGGATAGAGTCTCTCCAGTGAGCCATGTTTCAGTGAAGCAAAGGACGTTACAGTCTCTGATGTCCCTCTGGAATGCTACCCTTGCTCGGATTTCATCAACCTTGTTGTCAAGAGACTGGACATTGGCAAGAAGAATGCTACGGAGTGGTGCACGGTGTGCCCGTCTCCGGAGTCTGACCAGAAGACCGCCTCGTTTCCCTCTCTTTCGGAGTCGTTTTTTTGGGTCGCTGCATAGGATCCACTCCGTTGTCCTGTTTGTAAGGCAGAACACAGGATCCGCGTCGCGAAAAACATATTCTTGGTCGTACTGATGGTGAGTTGACGCTGATCTTATATTCAGTAGTTCTTCTCGACTGTATGTAATGAAACCTAAGATGACCTGGGGTACTAATGTAAGAAATAACACGTAAAAAAACAAAAAACTGGATAGTTTCCTAGGAACGTGAAGCGAGGCGGCCATCTCTGTCGGCGCCGGAAGTATGCATAGCATAGGCTAAGGTAACCAGTGATAGCAACAATAAAAAATAAAAACATCCAGTGTTTGGTCAATATGTCTGGAATGTTGACAGGAAATATTGTTGTAATTAGCTTCAATGAGTATAGGCCTTTACTCATTGCACTTCTCCTCCCAATAACTACTAGGCTCCTGTAAATTGTATTATAAGTGAGGCACATTCTCAATAAGCAAGATATAGCCTACCTTTGATATGGCATTATAGTACTGAACATTTTGAGCATGTCTTTGGCAACCAGACAGTATGCACTGCAGGTATGCACTGCAGGTACTGTAGGCCTATGTCAATTGTAAATAATGCAAAAGCCTCATGAGTAGACAATTTAGAAACATTTCATGGATAGGCTACTTGGCTAATGCATGGCCAGGATAAGAAAGGCTGAAATGAAAAGGAATCTCTGCACACTCAGGATTGAGGCAAAATGTTAAACTTATATTTGCTGATCTTTCGGTGATCAGACCTTCATCAGAGCATACAAAAACACACAATGACAGAGGCCACATATAGCCAACGTGCATCAAAGCAATCAGAGATTCAGATTGAAACTCATGTCCATAGGGTGAGTAGGAGGAGGAGAGGGAAGGTGTTAGCTGACCAGTGGCGGCTGTACAGCAACCTGATGGTATGAGGAGGGAAGCTATTAGCCATTCTTCCAGTTTGGAAGCCTCGTTGATGAGGATGGGGTACGTGTCCAGCCTGGTTCCTCCTGAAGTCCACAATTAGCTCCTTTGTTTTGATAACGTTGAGGGATAGGTTGTTTACCTGGCACCACGCTGTCAGAGTGCCTACGTCCTCCGTGTAGGTAATCAGGCTTATTACTAATGTGTTGTCAGTGAATTGGAACTGTGTGAACTTTGTGAGGCCACCCACAGGCGAATTGGAGAGGGTCGGGAGGGAGGAGTTGATATGGTTTTTGACTAGCCTCTCGAAGCTCTTCATGATGACGGAAGTCAGTTCTACTGGGCGGTAGTCATTCAGTTCAGTTACTTTCCCTTTGTTGTGCACAGGGAATCTAGAATCAGGTGGATATAGCGTCCTGTGCTAGGGAGAGATTGAACGTCAGAGAACACAACAGCCAGCTAGTCTACACATGCTCTGAGGGCATAGCTAGGGATGCTGTCTGGGCCAGCAACCTTGCAAGGGTTAGCACCTTTGAAGGACTTACATATGGCCTCAGTGGAGACTGTGACTGTGTAGCCCACATTGTCATCGAGGGCACTCCTCGGCAGCTCAGGGTCATTGTGCTCGAATCATGAGAAAAAGGTGTTTAGCTCCTCCGGTAGGGTTGCGTTGCATTGGTGACCGCGATGTGACTGGCTTTCTTTTTGTTCATTAGGAGCCCAGGGCCATATATTCCTTGTGTGTCCGACCCTCTGAAATGCTCATCCACTTTGTCCCAATGCTTTTGTTTCGCAATCTTGATCAATCTGCGTAGGTCGTATTTGTACTGTTTAACCAAACTATTGTCCCCGGCCACCTTGCCCTGTTCATAAGCAGCATCTCTTTCTTTCAGTTCTTACAAGGCGGCTATCAATCCACGGTTTTTGATTCAGGAGCATTTTGAAAGACATTATCGGTATCACGTTTATGCATTTTTTGATGCGGTGATTGAGTCTGAGTATTCATTAGTGTTATCTCCAGAGACGACCCGGAACATACAGTGCATTCTGAAAAGTTTTCAGACCCCTTGATTTTCCACATTTTGTTACGTTATAGCCCACTTTAGAAGTGGATTAAATTTTAAAAATGTCCTCAACAATCTTCACCCAATTCCCTATAATGACAAAGCGAAAACCCGTTTTTTGAATTTCGGGCAAATGTATTACAAATAAAAACCAGAAATTCCTGATTTACATAAGTATTCTGACCATTTACTATGAGACTCGAAATTGAGTTCAGGTGCATCCTGTTTCCATTCATCATCCTTGAGATATTTCGACAACTTGATTCGAGTCCACCTGTGGTGAATTCAATTGATTGGACATGATTTGGAAAGGCACACTCCTGTCTATATAAGGTCCAACAGTTGACAGTGCATGTCAGAGCAAAAACCAAGCCATGAGGTTGAAGGAATTATCCGTAGAACCCCGAAACAGGATTGTTATCGAGGCACAGATCTGGGGAAGGGTACCAAAACCTTTCTGCAGCATTGAAGGTCCCCAAGAACACAGTGGCCTCCATCATTCTTAAATGATTGGCTGGCCGCCCAGCCAATCTGAGCAATTGGGGTTGAAGGGCCTTGGTCAGGGAGGTGACCAAGAACCTGATGGTTACTCTGACAGAGCTCCATTGTTCCTCTGTGGAGATGGGAGAACCTTCCAGAAGGACAACCATCGCTGCAGCACTCCACCAATCAGGCCTTTATGGTAGAGTGGCCAGATGGAAGGCACTCCTCAGTGCCTGAGGTTCATGCCTCTGTTCATATGAGTCTTCGATCATCCACCGGAGGGCAGAGAGGGGAGTGAGCGCCTACTCCAACTACGGCAGGAGGACTAGACCGCTGCGGAAGTACGCCCTCATCTTCCGTACAGTGGCAGCATCCATCGGATGGAATGAGCCGGTGCTGCGCACCTTATTCAGAAGAGGATTGCGCGAGGAGGTACAGATGGAGTTGGCATGCCGAGACGACACCCTCTCATTGGACTCACTCATCACAATGGCCATCCGCATGTATAACCTCCTTCGTGAGCGTCAGTACTCCCATCGCCTCTCTCCCTCCTTCATTGACCGATCTGAGTCAGAGTCTGAACCCATGGAGGTAGAGGCCACATGCCTCTCCGCAGCTGGGCAATGCCGTCAGAGATAGCTGGGGCTCTGTCCCTACTGTGGTCAAGAAGGGCACTAGCTTCAACGGTGTCTGCTACGTCCCAAAACCCGGGAGCCACTAGAACAGATTTACGGCCCTGTGATCATCCGTCTCCTGGGGTAGGTGTGAGTATTCCATCATCATCAGTCTCCACCAAAGCCTTTTTAGTACCGATTTCACTAGCTGGCTGTCCCTCGTGTTGTTCCTACAGCTCTAGTGCACTCTGGTGCCACGGGAATTTTATTGACCAGGCTCTTGCCTCCTCCCTGAACATAACATCATACCTGCTCTCCTCTCTTTTTCCGATTCAAGCGCTAGATAACTGACCACTGGGATCTGGGACAATCACACACATCACAGCACCACTCACCATCACCGTGGGACCCCTGCTCCAAGAAAACTGCTTTCCCTTACCCTGTCATTCCACGTTGGTTGAGAGTCCTGTGGTTGCCCTCCAGGCCGGAATCCCGGAGGTTTACCAGGATTGTAGGTTTTCTCCAAGACCCTGTCTCCCTCCTCATCTCCCCTGGGACTGTACCATTGACCTGCTAACAGACTCGGCGCCTCTGCGCAGCCACATCTACCCCCTGTCGGTGGCTGAAATCAAGGCTATGGCGGAATACATCCAGGATGCTCTCCAACAGGGTTTCAGCCACCCATCCACCTCCCCTATACACGACCACCTGACGCCCAACGTGTCCCGAAACAGCTCGTTCACGAATGCCTGCCACACTGACAGAGCATTGGCTAAATGCAGGTTTCTTCTTTATGGCCAAGAAGGAGGGGGGTCTTAATCCATGTATTAACTAAAGAGGTCTCAATGCCATCACCACCAAGTACTGCTGACCGCCATTGAACAGCTCAGCGGGGCCCGCTTTGTTTCAAAGCTGGACCTGTGGAGTGCCTACAATTTGATCCGCATCCGGGAGGGGGATGAATGGAAGACGGCCTTCAGCCTGATGTCTGGGCACTACCAGTACTTGGTGATGCCTTATGGATTAGCCAATGCTCTGTCAGTGTGGCAGGCATTCGTGAACGATGTGTTTCGGAACACGCTTGGGCGTCAGGTGGTCGTGCATATCGATGACATCCTGATCTATTCGTCCAACTTGGAGGAACACATTGCCCACGTCCAAGTAGTCCTGGAATGCCTCCTGGAGAACGATCTGTACGTCAAAGTGGAGAAGTTCCTGTTCCATCAGGCCATCGTCTCCTTCTTGGGATATCGGATCAGCCCGCAAGGAAGGTAGATGCAGTCAGGTCATGGCTAGTCCCAACCACCATGAAGTGGGTCAATGAATTACCAATTACAGCTTCCCACTACCTACCAGATCTCACCCTCTTTCCACATTTCCCCTCTCAGGCCGGTGGTTTCTGGTTCCGTGGCTGATGCGGTCCCCCACAACACCCCTCCACCTCCCCTGGACATCGAGGGAAACTCCACCTATGCTGTCTGATCCCTCCTGGACGTCATGGGGGTCGGCTCCAGTACCTGGTGGACTGGGAGGGGTATGGTCCAGATGATTGTTAGGTTTCGGTGGACGAGTAGTATTGTTTCCTGTTTTCATGTTTAGACTCCTGTTTTTGAATACACTCCATGTTCGTTCCTATTAAACTCACTGACTGCACCTACTTCCTGACTTTACCTCCAGCTGCACATCTTGCCAGGTCACCAACGGTTGTCGATGGGATTGGTAGGTTTAGTCTGACCTGTTCAAACTTCAACATAGTACCTGTTGTGTGTTAGATATGACCTAACTGCCATTGATAATAGAACAGTGACTGTGTGTGTGTGTGTGTGTTCACAAAAACCGGTATGGAGCCATGATCATGTGTTAAAGTCGACGTGATACTGGTATCACCGGCGTGATACTGGTGTCTCTGATTGGAGAGAGACCTGACACTCGGCATAAACATTTTACTAGACACAATTGCCTTTTCGATTATTGAATTGAATGGTATCAGTCAATATGGGGAAGGAGAACCCCTGTGTATTTTGCCACGGTAGCCCCATTACCGTCAGAAAAAATGCAGATAGGCACAGTATCTGTATCAGCTGGGAATGACAATGAAAGATGAAATGAGCACATTGTTATATTAGCAGAATACTGCTTTTATTGTATTATGTAAAGGCTTGTTTATTCGACCTGTGACTACATCTGAAAGTTATCAAAACACTTAGTTTAGTATATGTACATTCAGCAATTGCATTATTCTCATGCTCTGTAGGCTACTGACCTATTCAAAGCTTCCTCTGTCATCTCACCATACATCTGCCTGTAGTTATTGAACTCAACCTGCAAGAGTGTTGTTTGTTGTGATTGAGTCGGGGGAAACAGCCGTGGGCAAAGTTCTGAGGACACACCCAAGAAACACCCACATCTAAGCACACCCCCAAGGCAACTCACCAGCATTTCTTGAGGAGCAAGCCATAAAACTAGGCCAAATGAGTGGGTGCAGTTCCACTTTAAGCCCTGATGGTTGTAAAGTGCCAAAAGAGTTCCCTTTGGTACAGATTTTTCTCAGTGCTCCCTCCTCTGGGTAAAGGTAAACCTTTTTCAATACCCTGAAAAAGTAAAGTGACACTGTGTGAACATTTGTTAAAGTGGCAGGCAACAGAGTAATTTTCCTCATTACGCCTTATGCTCACTAATTATTTGCTTAAGGCGCCAAGAGGTTTTCCCAACATACAACATATCACATGGGTAACATAAAATGTAAATAACATTCATTGTGTTACATGTGATAAAACCTTGAATGTTAAACCTTTTACCAGAACAAAGTCAGAGCTTTTTACTCTATTATTACACTGTGCTTAATTGCCACAGAGATGATTGCCTTCTCTGAGAGGCGCAAGGAGGGTTTGTTTGGGATCAGAATTAAGGTCGCTCTAACAAGTTTCTTGTGGACGTTCGGATCCTTGTTTATAAAAAAGGGGGATCTTTAAATAGCTGGCTCAGCGTAATTATGTTAATTATGCTATCAATCAGTATATGCTTTAGGGATAAATGTGGTTTTACATGTAACAGATCAGTTTTTCTTGTTTTCACACTTTTGCCTAGCAACTCTTGGTGCAGGTTGAAGAGTGCAGTGCAGCACGCTTCCTCCACGCCCTGGGAAGATTAATCTCTGTCGAATAAAGGCTGTTTCATGGCTGCAGCCCTGTAGATGTCAACATCAGTGAGATTGGCACTCGTTTTTAAGTGCATTAGGATGCGCACTGTTAGCTATCTTAGTCTGAAAATCACGGCTAGGTTCGGCCTTAAGTTTCCTATAGAAATATGAATTATACAGCTGGCGATAGGCTTCTGTCTTATAGTCTGATAGATTCTGGATGACAATAGCGCCGCCTTTATAGGCAGGTTTAATCACAATTTGGTTATGCTCGGAAAGTTCATCAATAGCTTTCATCATGGCTAAGACTGTGAGGTACACTACCGGTCAAAAGTTTTAGAACACCTACTCATTGAAGGGTTTTTCTTTATTTGAACTATTTTCTACATTGTAGAATAATAGTGAAGACATCAAAACTATGAAATAACACATGGAATCATGTAGTAACTAAAAAAAGTGTTTTATATTTGAGATTCTTTAAATAGCCACCTTTTAACTTGATGACAGCTTTGCACACTCTTGGCACTCTCTCAACCAGCTTCATGAGGTAGTCACCTGGAATGCATTTCAGTTAACAGGTGTGCCTTCTTAAAAGTGAATTTGTGGAATTTCTTTCCTTAATGCATTTGAGCGAATCAGTTGTGATGTGACAAGGTAGGGAGCTATACAGAAGATAGCCATGTTTGGTAAAAGACCATGTCCATATTATGGCAAGAACAGCTCATATAAGCAAAGATAAATTAAATTCCATCAATACTTTAAGACATGAATGTCAATACGGAAAATGTCAAGAGCTATGAAAGTTTCTTCAAGTGCAGTTGCAAAAAACATCAAGCGCTGAAACTGGCTCTCATGAGGACCGCCACAGGAATGGAAGACCCAGAGTTACCTCTGCTGCAGAGGATATGTTCATTAGAGTTACCAGCCTCAGAAATTGCAGCCCAAATAAATGCTTCACGGAGTTCAAGTAACAGACACATCTCAACATCAGCTGTTTAGAGGAGACTGTGTGAATCAGGCCTTCATGGTCGAATTGCTGCAAAGAAACCATTACTAAAGGACACTGATAAAAAGAAGAGACTTGCTTTGGTCAAGAAACATGAGAAATGGACATTAGACTGGTGGAAATTTGTCCTTTGGTCTGGAGTCTAAACTGGAGATTTTTGGTTCCAACCACCGTGTCTTTTTGAGACGCGGTGTGGGTGAACGGATAATCTCCATGTGCATTTCCCACCGTAAAGCATGGAGGAGGAGGTGTTATTGTGTGGGGGTGCTTTGCTGGTGACACTGTCTTGATTTATTTAGAATTCAAGGCACACCTAACCAGCATGGCTACCACAGCATTCTGCAGCGATACGCCATCCCATCTGGTTTGGGCTTAGTGGGACTATCATTTGTTTTTCAACAAAACAATGACCCAACACACCTCCAGACTGTGTAGGGGCTATTTGACCATGAAGGAAAGTGATGGAGTGCTGCATCAGATGACCTGGCCTCCACAATCCCTCGACCTCAACCAAATTGAGATGGTTTGGGATGAGTTGGACCGCAGAGTGAAGGAAAAGCAGCCAACAAGTGCTCAGCATATGTGGGAACTCCTACAAAACTGTTGGAAAAGTATTCCAGGTGAAGCTGGTTGAGAGAATGCCAAGCGTGTTCAAAGCTGTCATCAAGGCAAAGGGTGGCTACTTTGAAGAATCTCAAATCTCAAATATATTTGGATTTTTTTTAACACTTTTTTGTGGTTACTACATGATTCCACATGTGTTATTCCATAGTTTTGATGTCTTCCTTATTATTCTACAATGTAGAAAATAGTATAAATAAAGAGTAGGTGTATCCAAACTTTTGACTGGTTCTGTAAGTATTTACACCCCTGAGTCAATAAATTAAGGAAGCACCTTTGGCAGCGTTTACAGCTGTGAGTATTTCTGGGTAAGTCTCTAAGAGCTTTCCACACCTGGATTGTGCAGCATTTGCCCAATATTATTTTCATAATTCTTGAAGCTCTGTCAAATTGGTTGCTGATCCTTGCTAGACAACCAATTTCAGGTCTTGCCATAGATTTTCAAGCAGATTTAAGTCAAAACTGTAACTCGGCCACACATTCACTGTCTTCTTGGTAAGCAACTCCCTCCAGTGTAGATTTGGAATTGTGTTTTAGGTTATTTATTGTCCTGCTGAAAAGTGAATTAATCTCCCAGTGTCAAGTGGAAACAGACTGAACCAGTTTTTCCTCTAGGATTTTTCCTGTGCTTAGCTCCATTCTGTTTATTTTTTATACTGGAAAAACTCCCCATTCCTTAACAATTACAAGCATACCCATAACATGATGTAGCCACCACTATACTTAAAAATATGGAGAGTGGTACTCAGTAATGTGTTGTTTTGGATTTGCCGAAAACACAACCCTTTTGGTAACAATTTACTTCACTCCTAGCATCATGACATGTTATGCCACAGTTATAATGATGTCAAAATATGTCATAACAGCTGACATAACGTGTCATAACCTGGCATAATATAGTCATAACACTGTCATGACTTCTATATTTAGACCTGTTGTGAGATATATTGCGTTATTTTACGGCTGGTTATGACACCTACATAAGTGTCTAAACACGTAAAACCTACCACAGAAGGCAAAACATTCCATTACATCATAGCCTACTTGTCAACAGTATTTTTTATTTAATAACATTTTATGAAATTGACAATATTAAATTATCATTATCATTTTCTTAGTCCCAGCAAAGTGACACACGCGATGGTCATAATGCTTTATGACAGTGTCACGAAGTGTATTTTCTAGAAGTTATTCAAAATACAATGAAATAAAACGACTGTAAAGAATTAATTACATCAACAACAAAGGATTTAAGAAACAAACATTCAAACTAAAGGAAACTTCCTGGCAGATAAAAAGCGGATTTGAAAAAATGTGGGTTTTGACACTCTTATGTAGGCGTCATAACCAGACATAAAATAACACAATATACAGTATGTCACAACAACTGTAAATATATGGGTCATGACAGTGTTATGACCATATTATGACGGGTTATGACAAATTATGTCCGCTGTTATGACATATTATGACATAATCATGACTGCGCTATAATGAATTATGAAGCTCCACTATACATAAAAAAGTTTGTGGACACTTGCTGACAGGTGTATAAAATCGAGCACACGGCCATGCAATCTCCATAGACAAACATAGGCAGTAGAATGGCCTTACTGAAAAGATCAGTTATTTTCAACCTGGCACCGTCGTAGGATGGGAGTCAATTTGTCAAATTGTTGCCCTGCTAGAGCTGCCCCGGTCAACTATAAGTGCTGTTATTGTGAAGTGGAAACGTCTAGGAGCAACAACGGCTCAGCCTCAAAATGGTAGGCCACACGAGCTCACAGAACAGGATCGCCGAGTGTTGAAGCACATAAAAGTTGTCTGTCCTTGTTTGCAACACTCATGATTGAGTTTCAAACTGCCTTTGGAAGCAATGTCAGCACAAGAATTGTTAGTCGGCAGCTTCATGAAATGGGTTTCCATGGCCTAACAGCCACACAAATGCCTAAGATCAGTAAGCGCAACGCCAAGTGTAGGCTGGAGTGATGTAAAGCTGGCTGCCATTGAAATTTGGAGCAGTGGAAATGCGTTCTCTGGAGTGATGAATCACGCTTCACCAGCTGGCAGTCCGACAAATAAATCTGGGTTTGGCTGATGCCAGGAGAACGCTACCTGCCTCAATGCATAGTGTCAACTTTAAAGTTTGGTGGAGGAGGAACAATGGTCTGGGGCTTCTTTTATGGCTAAGCTCCTTAGTTCCAGTGAAGGAAAATCTTAACGCTACAGCATACAATGGCATTCTAGATGGTTCTCTGCTTCCAACTTTGTGGCAACAGTTCAGAGAAGGCCCTTTCCCATTTCAGCAAGACTGTAAATAGTCTAGGTGCTGTGGGTAAGGTGGAGTCAGGCGCAGGACACAGAGATGAGTAATAATTGTAACTTTACTCAACAAACAGTCTTTTATCAAGGAGAACGAATATCCAGAGCACATTAACGAGACAACTTGACAACAATAAACAAGCACAAAACCATGATGGAACCAGAGGGTTAAATAGGGAATCAATTATAACGTAATGGAAAGCAGGTGTGTACAATCAAGACAAAACCAATGGAAAAAGAAATGTAGATCGATGGAGGCCCGAACAAGGAGAGGCACCAACTTCGGCGGAAGTCGTGACAAAAGCATTACCCCCGTGCACAAAGCGAGGTCCATACAGAAATGGTTTGTCGAGATTGGTGTGGAAAAACTTGACTGCCTACACAGAGCCCTGACCTCAACCCCATCGAACACCTTTGGGATGAATTGGAATGCCAACTGCAAGCCAGGCCTAATCGCCCAACATCAGTGCCCGACCGCACTAATGCTCTTGTGGCTGACTGGAAGCAAGTCCCCAGCGCAACGTTTCAACATCTAGTAGAAAGCCTTCCCAGAAGAGTGGAGGCTGTTATAGCAGCATAGTGGTGGCCAGCTCCATATTAATGCCCATGATTTTGGAATGAAATTCGTTTGACGAGCAGGTGTATAATTTTGGTCATGTAATGTAGGTGTCAAGTAAACCACACTTTGTATTTACGACAAAAAGTGAATGGCTTTGATGCATTTTTTGCAGTTGTACTTTAGTGCCTTGTTGTGAACAGGATCCATGTTTTGGAATATTTTTATTCTGTACAGACTTCCTTCCTAGTATTTTGGAGTAACTGCAAAATTGTTGATCCATCCTCAGTTTTCTTCTATAACTGTTTTAAAGTCACCATTGGCCTTGTGGTGAAATCCCTGAGTGGTTTCCTTCCTCTCCGGCAACTGAATTTAGTAGGATGCCTGTATCTTTGTAGTGACTAGGTGTAGTGATACATGCTCAAGGGGATATTCATGTCTGCTTTTTATATTTTTACCAATAGGTGCCCTTCTTTGTGAGGCAGTGGAAAACCTCCCTGGTCTTTGTGGTTGAATCTGTGTTCGACTGAGGGACTTGTATGTGTGCAGAATA
Organism: Oncorhynchus mykiss; assembly: GCF_057628025.1. Classification (NCBI taxonomy): domain Eukaryota; kingdom Metazoa; phylum Chordata; class Actinopteri; order Salmoniformes; family Salmonidae; genus Oncorhynchus; species Oncorhynchus mykiss. Next base: position 27,746,299 of record NC_143037.1, read on the forward strand.
TTTGAAAGCACTGCGTAAAACAGGTAAATTATCAATCCTGGCCCCATGGCTGGACTGATAATTCAGGATCAATTTCACCTTTTACAGTGCCTTCAGAAAGTATTCACTGACTTTTTCCACATTTTGTTGTGTTACAGCCTGAATTAGACATTTATTAAATGTAGATGTTTTTGTCACTGGCCTGCACACAATACCCCATAATATCAAAGTGGAATTCAATTAAATGAGTTGCATTTGTACGTAAAGCTGCGTTGAGTACATTGGCCACATTTGTAATTACCTTCCGGAACCTTGTCCAAAAAAGTTTCCCTTTTCTCTGGTGGGTAATCAGATTTAACCGGAATATCTCTCACGTTTGGGGGTCTTTTAAAACCCATACAGTGGGGAGAACAAGTATTTGGTACACTGCCGATTTTGCAGGTTTTCCTACTTACAAAGCATGTAGAGGTCTGTATTTTTTATCATAGGTTCACTTCAACTGTGAGAGATGGAATCTAAAACGAAAATCACATTGTATGATTTTTAAGTAATTCATTTGCATTTTATTGCATGACATAAGTATTTGATCACCTACCAACCAGTAAGAATTCCGGCTCTCACAGACCTGTTAGTTTTTCTTTAAGAAGCCCTCCTGTTCTCCACTCATTACCTGTATGTATTAACTGCACCTGTTTGAACTCGTTACCTGTATAAAAGACACCTGTCCACGCACTCAATCAAACAGACTCCAACCTCTCCACAATGGCCAAGACCAACACACTACGCCATCATGGATTAAAATCCTGCAGCGCACGCAAGGTCCCCCTGCTCAAGCCAGCGCATGTCCAGGCCCGTCTGAAGTTTGCCAATGACCATCTGGATGATTCAGAGGAGGAATGGGAGAAGGTCATGTGGTCTGATGAGACAAAAATAGAACTTTTTGGTCTAAACTCCACTCGCCGTGTTTGGAGGAAGAAGAAGGATGAGTACAACCCCAAGAACACCATCCCAACTGTGAAGCATGGAGGTGGAAACATCATTCTTTGGGGAAGCTTTCCTGCAAGGAGGACAGGACGACTGCACCGTATTGAGGGGAGGCTGGATGGGGCCATGTATCACGAGATCTTGACCAACAACCTCCTTCCCTCAGTAAGAGCATTGAAGATGGGTCGTGGCTGGGTCTTCCAGCATGACAACGACCCGAAACACACAGCCAGGGCATCTAAGGAGTGGCTCCGTAAGAAGCATCTCAAGGTCCTGGAGTGGCCTAGCCAGTCGCCAGACCTGAGCCCAATAGAAAATCTTTGGAGGGAGCTGAAAGTCTGTATTGCCCAGTATCAGCCCCGAAACCTGAAGGATCTGGAGAAGGTCTGTATGGAGGAGTGGGCCAAAATCCCTGCTGCAGTGTGTGCAAACCTGGTCAAGAACTACAGGAAACGTATCTATAATTGCAAACAAAGGTTTCTGTACCAAATATTTGGGTCTGATTTTCTGATGTATCAAATACTTATGTCATGCAATAAAATGCAAATGAATTACTTAAAAATCATACAATGTGATTTTCTGGATTTTTGATTCCGTCTCTCACAGTTGAAGTGTACCTATGATAAAAATTACAGACCTCTACATGCTTTGTAAGTAGGAAAACCTGCAAAATCGGCAGTGTATCAAATACTTGTTCTCCCCACTGTATGTGGGGGATGTTTAAAAATAGGATTCAATTGAGGGTCAATATCAATAATATACCAGTGCTTCCTGATACTGTCCTTAAATGCCTTCCCCAATGGTGAGTATTGGGTAAAGCATGATGGGACATGTTCAGATTTTTTAAAACATTTGGTTGAAGGCTTTCCAACTGTGTTAAACCTTCAAAAAGACAAACAAGCGGAAAAAGTTTCAGCGTGATACTGCGGACTACAAGGAGTAGAAGGTATATTTTTGGAGGGATGGCCGGAGACTGGAGTGCCGATTGGCACTCCCCCACAAGCAAGCTGGAAGGGTATATGCCAGCCCAGCCATAATCCTAGAGGGCCATTAATGTGGCGATCAACCAACTCCCTCACATCTGACTCCAGTGACCAATCCAGAGCCGGAACGTCTTCTTTTTTGAGGAATCCCGATGGATGACGTCATCGAATAGGCCGTCATCACGACCCCCGCCAACCCTGCGTCCCCGCAAGAAATGCAGGAGAGGACTACGTACGAAGACGGTAACACCCGAAATTCCCGCACCACACATGGAGCAAAAGACACACCTGTTGGACAGGTTTATTACCGTATCTGATACATGTTCATCTGCCCTAGGTAAGGGATCATTTTCCCAACATCTCAGGCCAAGGACTTTGATACAGTTATAGACTTTCAAAAGTTTCCTCAGTTTGAGATTGGCTAAGTTCCCTATGCACTTGCCAATGTTAATCTATTGAACTCTATTAGTAACCAGACAGGAAACAGTGCAAATGTTTTTCCCATTGATAACCTGAATGACAATGAACCTGACTCTCACCCTGAGGACATGACAAGGGAAAATACATATTTTAAGAGGAAAAGCAAATTTTTACCACCTAAAAGACAACCCTCGAAACATATTGCCGCCTAGATAAGAAAGATGTACATAATCTCCTGGCTAAGAAAAAAAAGAGGGTATTCCACAATATGTCCAAAGCAGAGAAAGAATCTCTTATGGAACTGAAAAATAAAGGACCAAACAAATCAATTCAAGTCTCTGACAAAATGTATGAATGAAGGGGAAATTGCAAAGACCAAATTAGTTTATGAAAGTTGACTGCCCAACCACACCTGTATTAATACTCTCTACCCAAAATTCACAAGAGCATGACACCACCTATACCAGGCAGGCCCACTGTGAGTAGTAATGGATCTCTGACAGATAATATCTCTACCTTTGTAGACCATTTTGTGAAACCCTGGGCGATCTCCCTCCCCACGTATACTAGAGACTATTAATTTGATACATTTTTTGGAAATCTGTGGACCATATACCTGAAAATTCTATTGTGTACTTTTGATGTTACCAGTCTATATACTAAACATCCCCCATCAGGGCGGCCTAGGGGCCCTCAAGTTCCTACTCAATGAATGTCCCCCTAATGCTGTACCCAGCACCAATTGTACTGTGGACTTGGCTGAACTGGTACCAACTATTTTATTTTCAGGGGAGACTTTTTCCTTCAGACCAAAGGGACAGCGATGGGGAGCACTATGGCTCCTAATTATGCTCTCCTATATCTAGGAATGTTTGAAAAACAGGTGGTGCTGAATCCAGACGTTAACCCTTTTCTCCCCAATATTCTCCTAAATCCGAGATATTTGGATGACATTTGTGATCTATACAGGCGCCCAGGAAGAACTTTTGGAATTCCCAGATGCAGACCGCATCGAATAAACAATAGTTAAATAACCCAACAGGGGCAGGCAATAGACAGGTCAAGGCAGGCAGGGGTCAGTAAACCAGAGGTGGGGCAACAGTACTCGGCGTCAGGCAGAGGTCGGTAATCCAGAGGTGGGCAACAGTACTCGGCGGCAGGCAGACTCGGCGTCAGGCAGAGGTCGGTAATCCAGAGGTGGGCAACGGTACAGGTAGGCAGGCAGGCTCAGGGGCAGGCAGAGTGGTCAGGCAGGCGGGCTCAGAGTCAGGACAGGGTCAAAAGCAGGAGGGCGAGAAAAGAGAAACTGGAAAAAGCAGGAGCTGAGACACAAAACGCCAGTTGGCTTAAACAAACACGATGAACTGGCAACAGACTAGCAGAGAACACAGGTCTAAAAACACAGGGGATAATGGGGAAGATGGGCGACACCTGGAGGCGGGTGGAGACAATCACAAAGACAGGTGAAACAGATCAGGGTGTGACACTTACCTAAAGACTATGAATTAACACCTTCACTTCACCATTAACTACGACCTATCACAAATCAGTTTTCTTGATGTGACGGTTATTAAGGACAAACCCTCCCTCTACAGATCTCTATAGGAAACCTACGGACAGAAATACCCTCCTTAGAGGTAACAGCTTTCATCCACGTCCACTTTTTAAAAGTCTCCCTATAAGTCAATTCAGTTGTATCAGAAGAATATGCAGCTCTGATGCTTCTTATCAGAAACAGACCACGGACCTCACACAAAGATTTAAGGAAAGGGGGTACAAAGACAATTGGGTAAAACATGCCAATGATTGTTTTGAAGGTTTAACACAAAAGTCAAAGAAAAATCAGAACATGGCCAATCGTGCTTTACCCAATACTCACCATTGGGCATTTAAGGCATTTAAGGACAGTATCAGGAAACACTGGTACATTATTGATACTGACCCTCAATTGAAACCCATTTTTAAATATCCCCCACGCATGGGTTTTAAAAGACCCCCAACGTGAGAGATATTGTAGTTAAATCTGATTACCCACCAGAGAAAAGGGATATGTTTTTGGACAAGGTTCTTACAAATGTGGCCAATGTGCTCAATGCAGCTTTACCTACAAATGCAACTCATTTACACCACTCCCCCCCCACAGATGTGGGTGATCAAGGGCCTGATTACCTGCATTTCCACCAATAGTATTTACATGTTGAAATGTCCTTGTGGTCTGTCTTACATAGGTAAAACCCATAGAAGCCTTAAGACACGGATCAGTGAGCACCGCAGCAATATACAGACAGGTGAGACAAAAATCCAGTTACTTCTCATTTTGTAGAAGCTGGACATCCTATTAGCTCTCTGTGATACATTGGAATAGAAATGGTCAAGATGTCACACAGGGGAGGGGACATTGAGAGGAAACTTCTTCAAAGGGAATCTTTCTGAATCTACAGGCTCAACACACTGTCTCCTCTTGGCCTTAATGAGGAGTTTGACTTGGAACTGTTTCTATAGTTTCAATATGTCTAGTTGTTTAAAAAAAAATCCTAATTGAATATTGTATGTATATTACTGTAAATATTGATCACATTCCCTGTGTATGATCATATATTTTGATACATTGAATGTTAATATTGTGAAAATATATTTTTTAAAGAATTCACCTCCTGTTTCAGGAAGTGATGTCACTGAGTACTGCCCCTATACGTATATAGGACCTTCCACCCCCACCGGGGATATGGATGCCTGATTAAGACCTAAGGGTCGAAACGTTGTTAATAAATTTCACCTGGGAGCATGAGCAGCAGTGTTTTCCATGAGTTTGCCTACAACTCCAGCTCCTGCGGAAAGTACCTGGATGTGCGTATGTTCTTATTAAATACACTTTGGATGGTGTATTAATACACCTAGTCACTGCAAAGATACAGGCGTCCTTCCTAACTCAGTTGCCGGAGAGGAAGGAAACCGCCCAGGGATTTCGCTGTGAGACCAATGGTGAAAACAGTTAGAGTTTTGTAGTTACTCCACACTAATAACCTAATTGACTAAGTGAAAAGAAGGAAGCCTGTACAAATCACAATTATTCCACAACATGCATCGTGTTTGTAACAAGGCACTAAAGTAATACTACACATTGTTTTGCAAAACAATAAACATTTTGTCCTGAATAGAAAAATTGTTATGTTTGGGGCAAATCCAATGCAACACATTGAGTGCCACTTTCCATATTTTCAAGCATAGTGGTGGCTGCATCATGTTATGGGTATGCTTGTAATCGTTTTTCAGGATAAAAAAGAAACGGAATGGATTTGAGCACAGGCAAAATCCTAGAGGAAAATCTGGTTCCATCTGCTTTCCACCAGACACTGGAAGATTAGTTCACCTTTCAGCGGGACAATAACCTGAAACACAAGGCCAAATCTACACTGGAGTTGCTTACCAAGAAGACAGTGATTGTTCCTGAGTGACCAAGTTACAGTTTTGACCTAAATCTGCTTGAAATCTATGGCAAGACCTGAAAATGGTTGTCTAGCATTGATCAACAACCAAATTTGGCAGAGCTTGAAGAATTTTGAAAATAATAAATGTTGCGCAATCCAGGTGTAGAAATCGCTAAGACTCACTGCTGTAATCACCACCAAAAGTGTATTGACTCATGAATGCGTATCTAACATGAATATTTATCTAATGAAGATATACTGTATATGTTTTATTTTTTATTTTTTTTACAAATGTTAATGTTGTTAGTATTTTGTGTAGATCGTTGACAAAAAATTACAATTAAATCCATTTTAATCCCACTTTGTAACACAACAAAATGTGGAAACTTACACTGAATCGCTTGATACGTACAACCCCGGGACTGAGTTGGAAAACACAAAGTGGTTAGATGGAAAAAAGGATCAGATGTCATCAAAGACTAAGTACCACAACTGAATATATCCTCAAGGTCAATATCATGATTTGTGTCTATTCCCTGACTATAACAACTGTTTCTTTCCCCCACCAGCCCTATGACTGTGCGAAAGGGAAACAAGCGCCTGACCATCTCCATCCAGGAACACATGGCCATTGACGTCTGTCCCGGGCCAATCCGCCCCATACGACAGATCTCTGCCTACTTTCCCCGCCTCTCGCCCACTTCCTCCGTCTCTGAGTTGAATCCAGCCAATCCATCTGGATTTCCTTCCACGCTCAGCCCCAGCAGCGGAGGAGGGGCAGTAGGGGGAGGAGGAGGGGGCGGCGGTGGCCTGTTGTCCCCACTGTTGGCGGGGGCAACGGGAGACGGTGGAGGGGGCACGTTGTCGGCCATGGGTAGCATGGACACATCAATCGAGATTGACAGCTGTGACAGCGATGACAGCAGTGAGTGGAAGGGTTATGGAGTGGAGTATCAGAGTGGAGCAACAGGGTAGAGTAATGCAGTACATACCCAGGGTGGAGTAAGTGGGTCGCACAGGGTGGAGTAAGTGGGTGTAGAAACACAGTGGAGTAACAGAGTGGAGTAAGAGGGTAGAGTAATTGAGTGGAGTAATGGGGTGGACTAACAGGGTGACGTAACAGAGGGGAATAACAGAGGGAAGTAATAGGGTAAAGAAACAGAGTGGAACAACAGGGTGGAGTAACATGATGGAGTTAACAGGGCGAAATTACAGAGTGGAGTAACAGAGTGAAGTAACAGAGTAGAGTAACACGGATGGAGTAACATGGTGGCGTAACGGAGTAACAAGGATAAAGTATCAGGGTGTAAAAAAAATGAAGTAACGTGGTTGAGTAATGAAGTGAAGTAATGGGGTGGAGACCAGAACCATAACATAGATTTGTGGGATAAAGGAATCATACATTAAAGTCGTATTTCTGTTACTGTCTTTCAGCCGCCTTGGGGACATTGGAGTTTGACCTGCTGTATGAGCGAGCCACCAGCTCCTTACACTGCACCGTAATCAAAGCCAAGGTAGCTACACTCAAACCCCCAGTCTCAGAGAAACTGTTCTCTCCAAGCATCTCTCTCTATCCTCCACCTGCCACTAGTGGTGGAAAAAGTACCCAATTGTCATACTTGAGTAAAAGTAAAGATACCTTAATAGAAAATGACTCAAGTAAATTGAAAGTCACCCAGTAAAATACTACTTGAGTAAAAGTCTAAAAGTATTTGGTTTTAAATATACTTACTGTAAGTATCAAAAGTAAATGTAATTGCTAAAATATACAAAAGTATCAAAAGTAAAAGCATAATCATATCTAATTCCTTATATAAAGCAAATCAGATGGCATAATTTTCTTGTTTTTTTTTACATTTACGGATAGCCAGGGGCACATTGGCGGACTCACTGTTAAGTGAGTCCACCAGATCAGAGGCAGAGGGATGACCAGGGACATTCTCTGTTTAGTGAGTCCACCAGATCAGAGGCGGTAGGGATGACCAGGGACGTTCTCTGTTTAGTGAGTTCACCAGATCAGAGGCGGTAGGGATGACCAGGGACGTTCTCTGTTTAGTGAGTCCACCAGATCAGAGGCAGTAGGGATGACCAGGGACGTTCTCTTGGTATGTGTTTGAATTGGACCAGAATTTTTTTTTTTTTTTTGTTCACTAGATTAGTGTCTACAACTCTTTGGACACTAATATTCCATAGGTTAATTCATTTGGGGGCTAATTCAGCACCTGAGGAAGTGGTTAGTTAGATAATAAAGCCTAGCCCAGCTTTTCCCAAACCTGGACCCCGAAGGGGTGCACATTTAGTTTTTTGCCCTAGCACTACATAGCTGATTAAAATAATCTAAGCTTTTATGATGAGTTTATTATTTGTTTCAGTTGTGAAGAGTTAGGAACAAAAAAAAACCTTGGGGTCACCGGGACATAGTTTGGGAAACGCTAGCCTAATATTTAGGCTACTAATAGTTAGCCGTGTAATTGATATCAGTAAATGTAATGAATAGGCCTATGCACTCACTCACCTTGAACGGCTGACGTGAGTACCCTTTGGTCAATATTAAGAGTTGATAAATAACATTCTGACCAAAAGAAAGCTGGGACCCTCTTCTCATTTACAGTAACAACAGTTGTTGCTTTCGAGTCATTGCGCAATAAATAAATCGCAAGGTAAAAACAATCACGGCAAAAATGATCCCGCAATGGAGCACATAAAGGAGAGAGAGAGAGTGAGAGAGAGAGAGAGATAGAGAGAGAGAGTGAAAGTGGACCGCTACAAAGCAGTCTGATTGACCAGAAGGCCAGGTGTAAAATGTTTTTTTACATACAATTAGAAGCCATCCACCGTTGATGGGCAATCAGCAGAACACTATGATATTTCAGAGCATGTTAGAATCTTGAGGGTGCTCTAAATGACAGCAACGCTGACAAAGTTTGATCAATTTTCCCTCTCGATACTAAGTAATCCCAAATGTAATCAGCTGTTTTTAAGAATGAAACTGTAATCAGATTTTTTTTTTGTATTTGCGCTGATTACAGTTACTTGACATTTGCATTCGGATTACGCAATCCCCGTTACATGTAATCCTGTACTACCCTGTCCCCTCCCCCTCTACCATTATTATCCTCTACTATAGTAAGATAGATGTTTGGTGAGGTTTCATAATGAATTGTTCATATGCCCACCCGTGTAGGGCTTCGACTGTGCACAATCGATGTTGTCAGGTGGACTTGATATTCTCTCTCTCCTCACCACCACATGCTCTACCCCCCCTCTTTCTCCCTCTCGCTATCCTCTCTTTTTCTTTCCCCATCCCCCTCTACCTCCAAGGGTCTGAAGCCGATGGATTTCAATGGCCTGGCCGATCCTTACGTCAAGCTGCACCTGCTCCCAGGAGCCTGCAAGGTCCACTGTTGTTATTAGCACACATTACATACAGTATGTTGATATAGCCTTATCATCAAACGTCACATTTATTTTGCACCTATTAAGAATTTTTACACATAATCGTTGTTGGAGTAGGGAAATCCCTTGCCACTGGTTATTTATTATTGACACGGTTATCCCTGTACCATGAAATGTTTCCCAAATAGGTTGGCACTTTGCCCATTAGGGCCAATGTAAATGGGTATGGGTTGCGGTTACTGTTTTAACCCTGCTTTGTTGTGATCTTCAACACTCCCAGGCGAACAAACTGAAGACCAAGATCGTGCACAACACCCTGAACCCTGTGTGGAATGAAAGACTCACCTACCTGGGCATCACAGAGGAGGACATGTACAGAAAGACACTCAGGTAAGTGTTATACTTTGGCAGGGTTGAAAAGTAGATTTAAGTTGTCCAACTGACTAGGTATCCCCTTTCCCTATTCATTCAATAGGATCTCTGTGGACCTAGTCGTAAAGATTTGTCATTTCACTTAGAAAGTGTTTTACCTAATATTGTGGCATAAACACAGCCAGTCATGATGTTTTCATCTGATTGTCAAACAATCACTTCGAAGGGCTCCTTTGCTATACTACCTACGCACATTCATCCACTGGCGACATATTTCCAGTGGTGATTGGAAAGAGACATCTGATGCTGCTGGAGGACGGTCATGACCTGGAATATGACATTTTAATGCAATTGGCCTAAGAGCATTTTTGACCTCTATTGGATGTAGAAACTAAGTGACTCGAATCCAGACTGTATCACCACCGACCTTGATTGGGAGTCCCATAGGGTGGCACACAATTGACCCAGCGTCGTCCGGGTTTGGCCGGTGTAGGCCGTCATTGTAAATAAGAATTAGTTCTTAACTGACTTGCCTAGTTAAATAAAGATTAAATGAAAAATGTAAAAATACTTGAATCTGTCTGCCTGTCGTCTGTCTGTCTGTCTGTCTGTCTGTCTGTCTGTCTGTCTGTCTGTCTGTCTGTCTGTCTGTCTGTCTGTCTGTCTGTCTGTCTGTCTGTCTGTCTGTCTGTCTGTCTGTCTGTCAACCCTGTGACACTCATCTTTTCTCATTGAATGTAATGCATTAACAAAAACGTCTACCATATGACAGTCATCTTTTCCCATTGAAAAAAACATGAACCATTTGACACCTACATTTTCCCACTGAATGCAATGTATTGACAAAGACAATATATTGTCATGTTTTCCTTTTTCTAAAACAGGCTGTAACGATAAATAATGCTTTAATAGGCTTCAGTTTTCTTGACCTATTGTGATAGGCTCATGTTTTACCGTTACGGTGTACCCCCACTATTTATTTTGCTGGGACGTCGTACTGGACGTACCGCCTTACGTTCACCGCTGTACTCTGGGATCCCTTTCTATTTCTGTCCTCTTTGCTCTCTCTCTCACTCTCTCACACAGACAGACAGACAGACAGACAGACAGACAGACAGACAGACAGACAGACACAAACAAACAAACAAACAAACAAACAAACAAACAAACATACACACAAAAACACACTTTCTTTTTCATTTCTCAGTGTCTGTATAACTCTCATCTGCATGTTTTGTCAACCCCTTTTCTGTCTTCCCCTCCTCTTTCTCTCCCCTCCCTCCCTCTCCCTCACCGCATCCTTCACTATCACTCACTCCCTCTCTCTGTCCCCTCCATCTCTCGCCCTCCCTCCCTCCCTCCCTTCCCTGCTCCTCCCTCCCTATCTCCCTATCTCCCTCTCTCCCTCACTCCCTTCCGCCTTCCCTCTCTCTCTTCAGCTGCAGTGACAGATTGAGGTCGGAGTCATCACCAGGGGGTATTTAAGTTCATTGACCCCTCCCCCAGAAGTGACGAAAGCCTCAGATTGTTCGTCTGGGTGACTTCAAGCCGCACGTGGGAGACGCAGTTGTATAGAATAGACTATCAATCTCCTGCGGGAAATTAGATTGTCACCAGCATGAGAGAAAATGTTTGCATTGAAAAATAGTGCCCTATGTAGGGAATAGGGTGCCATTTTGGCACTTTAATAAATCATATATATATATAAACTCAGCAAAAAAAGAAACGTCCCTTTTTCAGGACCGTGTCTTTCAAAGATAATGCGTAAAAATCCAAATAACTTCACAGAGGGTTTAAACACAGTTTCCCATGCTTGTTCAATGAACCATAAACAATTAACGAACATATACTTGTGGAACTGTCGTTAAGACACTAACAGCTTACAGACGGTAGGCAATTAAGATCACAGTTACGAAAACTTAGGACACTAGAGGCCTTTCTACTGACTCTGAAAAACACCAAAAGACAGATGCCCAGGGTCCCTGTTCATCTGCATGAACGTGCCTTAGATATGCTGCAAGGAGGCATGAGGACTGCAGATGTGGCCAGGGCAATAAATTGCAATGTCCGTACTGTGAGACACCTAAGACAGCGCTACAGGGAGACAGGTCAGACAGCTGATCGTCCTCGCAGTGGCAGACCACGTGTAACAACACCAACAGGATCAGGACATCCGAACATCACACCTGTTGGACAGGTGCAGGATGACAACAACAACTGCCCGAGTTACACTAGGAACGCACAATCCTTCCATCAGTACTCAGACTGTCCGCAATAGGCTGACAGAGGCTGGACTGAGGACTTGTAGGCCTGTTGTAAGGCAGGTCCTCACCAGACATCACCGGCAACAACATCACCTATGGGCACAAACCCACCGTTGCTGGACCAGACAGGACTGGCAAAAAGTGCTCTTCTCTGACGAGTCGCGGTTTTTGTCTCATCAGAGGTTATGGTCGGATTCGCGTTTATCATCGAAGGAATGAGCGTTACACCGAGGCCTGTACTCTGGAGCGGGATCAATTTGGAGGTGGAGGGTCAGTCATGGTCTGGGGCGGTGTGTCACAGTATCATCGGACTGAGCTTGTTGTCAATGTAGGTAATCTCAACGCTGTGCGTTACAGGGAAGACATCCTCCTTCCTCATGTGGTACCCTTCCTACAGGCTATATAATAGTAATTATATACATCACAGAAGACTGAAATGTATTTTGAAAAACATAATTCCACTTTGACATTATGGGGTATTGTTTGTATACCAGTGACAAAAAAAATCGCAAATTAATCCATTTTACACAGCAAAATGTGGAAAAAGTCAAGGGGTGTGAATACTTTCTGAAGGCATTGTATAGAGATGAATGAGATATATTGATGCATGGACATTATGGAGTTGGTCCCCCTTTTTCTGTTATAACAGCCTCCACTATTCTGGGAAGGTTTTCCACTCGATGTTGGAACGTTGCTGCTGGCACTTGTTTTCATTCAGCCACAAGAACATTAGTGAGGTCGGCCACTGATGTTGGGAGATTAGGCCTGGCTCACAGACGATGTTCCAATTCACCCCAAAGGTGTTTAATGGGGTTGAGGTCAGGGCTCTGTACAGGCCAGTCAAGTTCTTCCACACCAATCTTGACAAACCATTTCTGTATGGAGCTCGCTTTGTGCGCGGGGGCATTGTAATGCTGAAACAGGAAAGGGCCTTCCCCAAACTGTTGCCACAAAGTTGGAAGCACAGAATCATCTAGAAAGTCATTGTATGCTGTACCGTTGTATGGTCATTCTACTGACAATGTTTGTCTATGGAGATTGCATGCCTGTTTGCTCGATTTTATATACGTCAGCAACGGGTGTGGCTGAAATTGCTGAATCCACTAATTTGAAGGGCTGTCCACATACCTTTGTATAAATAGTGTACGTTAATTTGCATGTTTGGATTGGCGTATTTCACTGATTGAAGCATCTTCATTTAAATAAATGATTTCACTGATTGAAGCTTCGGTTTGTGCCACTCTCCCAGTGCGAGGATTAAATTCAAACAGCATCACCGCTACAGACATTGTGTTCGCCAAGGAGCTGAAAATGTCAGCCACCATCACGGTAATAGGAAATTGATCATGTATTCTGAGGGCAATAGAGTGTCGCTCCCTTCCTCCCCCCTCCATTTTTGTCTGCTTCTCTCTCTCTGTCTCACTGACTCCCTATCTGCCTCCACGCTATCTCTCTCTCTCTCTCTCTCTCTCTCTCTCTCTCTTTCCCTGCCTCCTCTCTCTCTGTGTCTCTGTCTGGGTCTCTCTGTCTCTACGTGTTTGTTTCGCTGGTTTTCTTCTAGAGGACGTGAAGTAAAAGTTGCCTGTGTTCTGAAGGCTAATAAGACAATACAGTGTAAATTATCTCTGGAGCCTTCAACAGCTATCGAGTGGTTTCCCCAGGCAACTGGCCTCTCGCACCTGACCTCACATAACCAAAGTCCTAAATGGCACCCTATTCCCTACATAGTGCACTACTTTTGACGAGAGCCATATGGGCCCTAGTCAAAAGTAGGGCATTATATAGGGAAGATGGTGCCATTTGGGACACAGGCATATTTGTACAGTACATCCTTCCCAGTTCCAGGCCAGCAATTTGGCCATCTTGGTCCCTTGATCAAGGATTTAGTTAAAGAGGAAAATAAGGCAATCGGGTCGGTGGACTAACAGGCAGCACATTCTATCACACACTCTCTCTTTCACACACACACACACACACACACACACACACACGCACACACACACACACACACACACACACACACACACACACACACACACCTTCACTCTCTTTCTCTCACACACACACACACACACACACACACACACACACACACACACACACACAATGACACATACACAAATGCCTGTGCATACAAAACAGAAGGTAACACTTTATTTTGGAGAGGCAGTAACATTTCAACTATCTACTAACCCTGACCCTAACCCTAACCTTAACCCTTACTCTAACCCTAACCTTAACCCTTACTCTAACCCTAACCTTAACCCTTACTCTAACCCTAACCTTAACCCTTACTCTAACCCTTATTCTAATCCTAACCATAACCTTAGCAAGCAGCTGCTTATCAACAGTAGTTTGTTGATACTATGACCATCTGTACAGATGGACTATCCAGATTATCCAAACAGTGCCTCTCTCTCATTTTCCACATCTTTCCCTCACTTTCATCACCTTCCACGCTCTGCCTTGATATCACATGCACACCCTCTCTCTATCTCTCCCACCCTCTTCTTTCTCCATGTGTGTTTTTGTCTAATTTAGGTGACATAGTGGCAGGATATAAAAACAACTGCAGAGCCAATAAATATGGATTAGATTAGTTTAGCATGCTGCACTTTCACTCTCTGAAATCAGACCACTGCTCCACTCGGGAGCAGAATTATGATACAGTTGTAATGCATTTTAAGACTTGTCATGAGCATATAAGCTTCATAATGTCTTATCATCATGATGACTAATGACAAAATACCAACCATTTGAGTCAGTTGAAATGTGGATACATAGAGACACATAACACATTGCAAAACTTTATAATAAGACATTATAAAGGCTGATGCATGTTTATAACGAGTTCAAAAGCATTATACCTGCAGGTGTAACAGATGTGGATTTGTGAATCTCACTCCTCAGCCTGAAAACTTGCGACTGGTTAGAATGTATCACGTGTCTGCAAGGCAAATGTCCCGGGTTCTAGTCTTGGTGTGAGCTAGAGCGGAAGGAATTGGTACAGCTAAGCGACGCACAATGACGGCTGCTACACAGGCTGTGTTTCTTTCTAATTCAGTGCATGTCAGTCCTGTCAATGGTTAGTCATCATAATTGAGTTAAGTTAATCATGACCAACTTTGTTGAATGTTCATGTCTACTTGTATGCTCTCTCGCTCTTTGTCTCTGTGCCCTATTCCTCCCCCCCTATACCTGGGGCTCTATTAAATCTGCATCGCGGAAGATTAGCATTCTGGGTAAATTTAATTTAAAGGCAATGTTACTGCTTTAGTGGAGACTGCATTCACGGTAAACGCTGCATGTCTGCTCAACCGGAAATTACAGATTGAACAGAGCCCTTAGTCATGACTGAGTTAGACACAAGTGACCAACTCTGCTTAACTTGTGTGTGTTCTCTCTCGCTCTCTCTCTCTCTCTCCTTCTGTCTCTCTCTCCTTCTGTCTCTCCTCCATCCATCCATCAGGGTGTCTGTGTGTGACGAGGACAAGCTGACGCATAACGAGTTCATCGGAGAGTCGCGGGTGGCCCTGCGCCGCGTGAAGCCTGACCAAACCAAACGCTTCAACATTTGTCTGGAACACCCACCGCCCGTGAGTAAGAGGGAGAGAGGGACGGAGGGACGGAGGGACGGAGGGGGGATGGAGTTCACTTCATTGTACTTTTTCAGGAATTTCTCTCACATCATAAGTTCTTCTTGAGTCATCTCTTCCCCACCCCGTGCCAAACAAAACCAGACAGAAACCGAAGTCAAAATGTCAGATCCAAACCAACAGCGATGAGAGGATAGATAAAGGCCAGATTACAATAAAAAGGGATAAGGGAGTGAACGTTATTTATAACAAGGGTTACAAGAAGAAAATCAGACTACTCTGAAATTAAAATGGATGGCCCCCTCTTCAGCAAAATATATTTTACCTAAACCCTCCCTGAACGTTTGGAAATAAAAAACTTTGCTAAACACAAAATAACAAAACAAAGTGGATAGCCGAGAACATGTCTACCCTTTACCCTCACTTCTTCAACAGACCAGGGTGTTAGATATGCATCCTGTAAGCATACATGGCAATGCAGGAATTGTGATAGTGCCCAGGGCTGTGGGCCAGAAGGTTGTGGGTTCGCAGACCACTGTAGACAAGAGTTGGGGTGGCCTCCCAAGTGGCACTGCATCGTAGGGCTAGCTGTGCCACTAGAGATTCTGGGTTCGAGTCCAGGCTCTGTTGCAACCGGCCACAACCGGTAGACCCATGGGGCGGCACAAAATTGTCCGGGTTAGGGAGGGTTTGGCCGGCACACTAGCGACTCTTATGGCAGGCCGGGCGCAGTGCACCCTGACACGGTCATCAGGTGTACAGTGTTTCCTCTGACACATTGGTGCAGCTGGCTTCTGGGTTAAGTGGGCATTGTGTAAGAAGCAGTGCGGCTTGGTTGGGTTGTGTTTCGGAGGATGAGTGGCTCTTCGCCTCTCCCGAGTCCGTACGGAAGTTGCAGCGATGAGACAAGACTGGATACCACGAAATTGGTGAGAAAAAGCGGTAACAAATAGAGTAGGGGTGGAAAGACCTCCTTTATAGTAAAAGTATTGCATGAATCTATCATCATATTTGCTGGTCTGAGAAAAACATTTTTTTATAAACCTTTCATGCAATTTTAAATCATTTTACAAATTGTCACGAACCGGCTCGAAGTTTGTAACAAAAAGGGAGACAACGTTGAGATCAGAAATAACAAAATATATTTATTAACTGAAGTAAACTAAATACATTTAACAATGGTGTGTGTATTCAGCCATCAGTAGTGTAGGTGAGTGGTTGCGTGCATAAATGTGATAATGAGAGATGAAGGTGCCAACGCAAACAAAAATTCCATAACCAAAATGTATCAGTGACTGCACGGAGAGAGTCTCCTCAGTGAATGGGGAAGAGGTGTATTTATCCCGGGACACACCTGAGCCCAGGTGTGTCCCATTTTGCTGACGACCCTCCCAGCTCCGCCCACCGACATCCTATTAAGGAAAACAAAGAGCAAAGAATTCGGCAGACAGAGTGGGAGGGTCGTCACAATATAAGCAGAATATTTTTTAATACCACACAAATTATCAGGTGTGACGGTAAGACAGTGATGCTGACAATGTCAAATGAACAATGGTTTAATAATCCAACAAGGGCAGACAATAGACAGGTCAAGACAGGCAGGTAAACCAGAGGTGGGGCAACGGTTCCCGGACAGCAGGCATGCAGAGGTCAATAATTGAGGTGGGGCAAATGTACAGATCGGCAGGCAGGGACAGGCAGAGTGGTCAGACAGGCAACGGTCAAAACCAGGAGGGTGAGGAAAAGAGAGAGACTGGGAAAAGCAGGAGCTGAGACACAAAAACGCTGGTTGACTTGAGTAACAAGACGAACTGGCAACAGACAAACACAGGTATAAATACACGGGGGATAATGGGGAAGGTGGGAAACACCTGGAGGGGAGTGGAGACAATTACAAAGACAGGTGAAACAGATCAGGGTGTGACAAATTATGGAAATTACAGGCTAAGAATAGACAGAGGCCGACGTGTTCATATCATATTTATCCATTGCCAAATCGATGTGTCTTGTTTGGAACTAAATTGCCCCTGTTTGCAAATAATTCAATCTGAAACTATAAGGGCACAAGAAGAGACCCAGATGCAGGAGGCAGATGGTTAGAGTCTTAGTTGTTTATTTATATCCAAAAGGAGTAGGCAAGAGAATGGTCGTGGACAGGCAAAAAGGTCCAAGAGGTACAGAGTGGCAGATAGGCTTGATGGCAGAAGGGTCAGGCAGGTCCAGGAAAAACAGGCAAGGGTCAAAACCGGGAAGACTAGAACGAGAGAATAGAAAACAGGAGCATTGGGAAAAATACACTGGTTGACTTGAAACCATACAAGACGAACTGGCACAGAGAGACAGGAAACACAGGGATGACTACACTGGGGAAAATAAGCGACACCTGGAGGAAGTGGAGACACTCACAAGAACAGGTGAAACAGATCAGGGTGTGACAGAAACGTAATTTGGAATCTGAGCATGGTACTTTCAAAAGTTAGGCCTAACTTTCCACCCCCTACAGAGTAGGCCTAGCGTTGCAGAAAATGTAAGCTTTAACTGCTGGCTACTCTTCTTCAGTTGCATAACCCAATGAGAGAAGGTCACAAGTGTTTCCCTAAAAGCTGTCTGGGTTTAAGCATCTTCTACTGTACAGAAAGGGAATAGCTTAATCAGTTGAGAGTGACAGAATTAGATTACTTCCAAGCAAAGTAAATGTTTTTGTCTCCTCAGCTATAGGACATTGTAGCTCAGCCTCTGAAAGTCAAATAAATGAAACAATGATATCCCCATATGCATCAGTGTCACGTCTTTCCCGGGTATTTTACAGCTTGTTTCTAGAATAAATTACTGCGGACCAAAGCGCTGTTATAGATCATTTTATATAATCAGATCTGTTTTATTTTCTTCAAAATCTTAAGCTAACAAAGGGCAGGCCTGTGCTTTTTGACACTTTCTTTCAAATAAGGTAGGCCTATGGCATACCCTCTCATACCCCCTCAATTCGAATCTTGGTTTTAACTTAACGACCGTTCACTGACACAGAGGTAGGCTATTTTAAGAGTGAATAGTGGGTGGAGGAACTGACCGACAAACCTATGGTTATAGCAGCCTATAGCTTAATTTCATCTGCCAAACAGTTAGCCTTACCTCTTATTTCTTAATAGGTAAAAATAGGCTCCAACACAAAGCCCTCTTGTTGTTAGTAGTCTAATTAAAATGAAGACGGTGTAAATGCCTCGTCGAATTTGCCTTCTTTCAGCACTATGAGCTGTCCATTTCCGATTGCTGCTGCTTGAAGATTCAGCACCACAATGTAAATTACTTGAATCTGTCTAATTGTGAGGTCAATAACTCTGATAAATACATAATGGGCAAGAAACATATTGTTTTTAATCAAATCGATTATAGTAGTAGCAAGCTATCAAAGATGACCTCCGGTCCTCCCCTTCGCACTCTCTTTTCAAACTGAACAGAACATAAACTATAGGCCAGTCTTCACGCACATTTTTGGACTAGGCTTAATACCCACCCAAAAATCAAAAGAAGCCTTTGACTCTCCTCCTGAACTGCCACCGTAGGTCTACACAGCTCAGCCATTGGTTAAGCAGCACCCAAAAACGTTTTTGATCAGTAAGAGCAGAGCAGCCCAGGGCTCAGGGTTGGAATATCCTTTGCAGTGTGAAATGCTGCCTAGTTTTATTTAGACCATCCCAGCAGATATCTTAGAAAGATAACTTTGCTCTGTGCTTCTCCGAGCACGCACTTCATAGCCTATATTTGGCACACAGAAAAAAAGAGGTCATGAGTAACCTGGTCAAAAAGAATGGTACTGATTGGCCTATGAGGTGCTGTTATAAGCAGTCTCACTTAAACCCTCAAATCCATCGCCCCTTTTGACCTAGAGACTTGAAATGTTGAACAAATTTGCCTCAAGGACCCAACGGTCTCTCAGGATCGATTTTCCTACATCTTGAACATTTTTGAAAACGTATTCTCATTCTTCTCTTAACTTCGTTTCAGAAAAGCTAAGGATTGGTTAAGATATGGCTGAGTTATTTATAAATCAGTAAATCAGATTTTACCTGTCCATTTTAAATCCCTTGTAAATCCACTTCACAATGGCTTATCAACTTGAAACGTTTTAGGGTCACAATTCTCTTTTTTGGCTGTAACTGTATGCTTAAATTAATCATAAAAAATATTCTCATGGACCAAAAGTCAGATTGACTCAAAATTTCACAACAGTCACTAAAGAGTTTGAGAAAATAATGTTCATTAACGTTCAAAGATGGCCACACGATACCAGTAGATTCATATTAGCACATACGTCTTCTCATGGACCATAGGACCAAAATACACCAATTTGGAATGTAGGCCTATCAAAAATTAGATTTTACATTTAAACCAATGTTAATCCACTCCACAGTGTCCTATCAACTTGGAACTTGTCATCACTGTCATGGATGTCTAAAAGTCTAACTGAATTTGGAATGGATGTCTAAAAAAACAAGGAAACTATAAACAACCAATTGTTTGCATATGTAATGTTAATGCTCAAAATCATCTGCAATCATCTTCTCCTCATTAACCATATGTCAGATTCCCTCCAGTTTTTGTATTTACTCATTACGTCAGTCTTTAATAGTTGCTGCATTCAAAACATAAGCTGTGTGAATATAAAGTCACTGCTGCCTTAGATGGCTACACCAGACTAGATGGCGGCACTTTAAATGTCATTGGCACCAGTGGCACCATAGGATACTAGAGCAATAACTATTGATCAAGTGAACTTTGTCTAATGCAAATGATTGTTAAATTATGCTGACGAATAATGTGAAACACAGGTTTTTGGAAATTTATTAATTCATTTAAAAAAAAAGAAGTATTCAGACCCTTTGATATGAGACTCGAAATTGAGCTCAGGTGCGTCCTGTTTCCATAGATCATCCTTGAGATGTTTCAACAACTTGATTGGAGTCCACCTGTGGTAAATTCAATTTATTGGACATGATTTGGAAAGGCACACACCTGTCTAAATAACTCCCCAAATACGGGTATTGCAAGCTTATAGCGTCATACCCCAAAAGACTCGAGGCTATATTTGCTGCCAAACTACCTTCAACAAAGTACTGAGTAAAGGGTCTGAATACTTTTGTAAATTTGCAAACATTTCTAAAAACTTGTTTTTCTTTTTCATTATAGAGTATTGTGTGTAGATTGATGAGGGGGGTAAAATAAAAACATTTTAATCCATTTTAGACTAAAGCTGTAAAGTAACAAAATGTGTTAAAAGTGGATGCACTGTATGTGATCTGAACGTAGTGACTATTTTTTGGGGGAAAATATGAAACCGGAAGTCCTGCCGCTTGCTCTGTCAGGGTATTACAGTTGTGAGGGTGTATTTAAGTATTTTGGAATACTAAGTGAGGAGTGAGCTTGAGATCATTTACACAAGCAGATTTCGATAAAATGAAGTCCCAGAATTCAAAGATGACCACAAGATACCAGTACATTAATGCTGAAAATATTTCAGAAACAGTAGTCAAATTGACCCCAGAATCAAGTAATGACTTTAAGAATGATTACCAGCTGCATTCCAAGATAACGAACCTACAGCACTAGACTAAACTTCACTTGCATCATCCTTGTGATACTGAGAGATAAACATGCTAATGCTTTCACTGATTGCACATAAAGGAAGCTAGTTCCTACCTGATAGTGCTTGCATTGTTATCCAACTGATCATTTGTCCTTTCCGTCATCCTGTGAACCATGTTCATTGCTGCTCGCAGCTATATTTATCTTTATTCCTCTTTCTCTCTCTCTCTCCATCCCTCTCTTTCTCTCTCTCTTCCTCTCTCTCTCTTCCTCTCTCTCCAGCTTCCCTCCCCTTCTGCAATGAGTGCGGCACTGAGAGGCATTTCCTGCTACCTGAGAGAGGTACACCAAACACCACTTCACCTCTGTCTGACCATGGTTCAAACAAACTGTGCTGTGCCGACATCGCACTGCTAAAGGCAGTGTTGGCTTCAGCAACACCGGATTCAAAACTTTGAATTTTTCCATTTAAATTATTATACAAAATTCTTGCCACCAATAGAATGTTATATAAATGGGGGATAAAACCATCCCAGCTCTGCAGATTTTGCTACGAAGAGACAGAATCATTTGATCATTTGTTTTGGTACTGACCATATGTCGCTTGTTTTTGGTTGCAGGAATGGTTGAAGAAGTGCAACATTTACCTGGAGCTAACTCTGCAGATAGCACTCCTGGGTGACTTGATAATATAATATAATATAATAATACTTTTAACAAAAATGTTTATCTTTGATTTACAATCTGTAGAAACTGTGAGAATAGAAAGGTTCAGAACTTTCAAAACATAATTTAAAAAAAACTGAACTATGACATTCAGACCCTTTACTCAGTACTTTGTTGAAGCAAACTTTGGCAGAAATGTACAACCTTGCATCTTCTTGGGTATGAGGCTACAAGCTTGGCACACCTGTAATTGGGGAGTTTCTCCCATTTTTCTCTGCAGATCCTCTGCAGATTCTCTCAAGCTCTGTTCAGTTGGATGGAGAGCGTCGCTGCACAGCTATTTTCAGGTCTCTCCAGAGATGTACGATTGGGTTCAAGCCCGGCCTCTGGCTGGACCACTCAAGGACATTCAGAGACTTATTCTGAAGCTACTCCTGTGTTGTCTTGGCTGTGTGCTTCAGGTTGTTTAAAAGTGAACGTTTGCACCAGTCTGAGGTCCTGAGCACTCTAAGCAGGTTTTCATCAAGAATATCTCTGTACTTTGCTCCGTACATCTTTCCCTCGATCCCGACTAGTCTCCCAGTCCCTGCCACTGAAAAACATCCCCACAGCATGACGCTGACACCACCATGCTTCACCGTAGGGATGGTGCCAGGTGACATGACGCTTGGCATTCAGGCCATAGAGTTCAATCTTGGTTTCAAATAACTAGAGAATCTTGTTTCTCAATGTCTGAGAGTCCTTTAGGTGCCTTTTGGTTAAATTCAAGCAGGATGTCATGTGCCTTTTACAGAGGAGTGGCTTCTGTGTGGCCACTACCATAAAGGCCTGATTGGTGGAGTGATGGAGAGATGGTTATCCTGGAAGGTTCTCCCATCTCCACAAAGGAACTCTGGAGCTCTGTGAGAGTGACCACGTGGTTCTTGGTCACTTCCCTGACCAAGGCCCTTCTCCACTGATTGCTCAGTTTGGCAGCCAGCTCTAGGAAGCTGGCCGCCAAATTCTTCTGTTGAAGAATGATGGAGGCCACTGTTATCTTGGGGACCTTCAATGCTGCAGACATGTTTTGGTACCCTTCCCCAGATCTTCCCCACAATCCTGTCTCAGGGCTCTATGGACAATTATTTCGACCTCATTGCTTGGTTTCTGCTCTGACATACACTGTCAACTGTGGGACCTTCTATAGACAGGTGTGTGCTTTTCCAAATCATGTCCAGTCAATTGAACTTACCACAGGTGGAATCCAATCAAGTTGTAGAAACATCTCAAGGATGATCAATGGAAACAGGATGCACTGTATAGGCTAGAAGTAGAAGCCTACGTGTTGTTGTCCATTAGTTTACTCCAATTAGGTGAGGGGTGTTAGGGTTAGGGGAAAATAATAAAGGAAAATCTATTTTAAAAATATATATACACAGTACCAGTTAATAGTTTGGAATAACCTACTTGTTCAAGGGTTTTTCTTTATTTTACTATTTTCTACATTGTAGAATAATAGTGAAGACATCAAAACTGTGAAATAACACATATATAATCATGTAGTAACCAAAAAAGTGTTAAACAAATCAAAATATATTTTATGTTTTATGTCACCCGTTGCCTTAATGACAGCTTTGCACACTCTTGGAGTTCTCGCAACCAGCTTCATGAGGTAGTTACCTGGAATGCATTTCAATTAACAGGTGTCCCTTGTTAAAAGTTAATTTGTGGAATTTCTTTCCTTCTTAATGCGTTTAAGCCAATCAGTTGTGTTGTGACAATATAGGGGTGGTATACAGAAGACAGCCCTATTTGGTAAAAAACAACAACTCTATATTATGGCAAGAAGAGCTCAAATAAGCAAAAAGAAATGACAGTCCATCATTACTTTAAAACATGAAGGTCAGTCAATCCTGAAAATTTCAAGAACTTTGAAAGTTTCTTCGAGTGCAGTGGCAAAAACCATCAAGCGCTATGATGAAACTGGCTCTCATGAGTACCGCCACAGTAAAGGAAGACCCAGAGTTACCTCTGCTGCAGAGGAGAAGTTCATTAGAGTTAACTGCACCTCAGATTGCAGCCCACATAAATTCTTCACAGAGTTCAAGTAACAAACACATCTCAACATCAGCTGACTGCGTGAATCAGGCCTTCATGGTCGATTTGCTGCAAAGAAACCACTACTAGGACACCAAAAATAAGAAGAGACTTTCTTGAGCCAAGAAACACTAGCAATGGACATTATATTGGTGGAAATCTGTCCTTTGGTCTGATGAGTCCAAATTTGAGATTTTTGGTTCCAACCACCGTGTCTTTGTGAGACGCAGAGTAGGTGAACTGATGATCTCTGTATGTGTGGTTCCCACCGTGAAGCATGCCGGGCATATAATTTGTTTTTCAGCAGGACAATGACCGAACACCTCCAGGCTGTGTAAGGGGTATTTGACCAGAAGGAAAGTGATGGAGTGCTGCGTCAGATGACCTGGCCTCCACAATCACCTGATCTCAACCCAATTGAGATGGTTTTGGATGAGTTTTGGATGAGTTGGACCGCAGAGAGAAGGAAAAGCAGCCAACAAGTGCTCAGCATGTGGGAACTCCTTCAAGACTCCTTCAAGACTGTTGGAAAAGCATTCCAGGTGAAGCTGGTTCAGAGAATGCCAAGAATGTGCAAAGCTGTCATCAAGGCAAATGGTGTCTACTTTGAAGAATCTAAAATATTTTGATTTGTTTAAAATTATTTTGGTTACTACATATGTGTTATTTCATAGTTTTGATGTCTTCACTATTATTCTACAATGTAGAGAATAGTAAAAATAAAGAAAAACCCTCGTAGGTGTGTCAAAACTTTTGACTGGTACTGTATATATATATTTTACCTTTATTTAACTAGGCAAGTCAGTTAAGAACAAATTCTTATTTTCAATGATGGCCAGTCGGTTAACTGCCTGTTCAGGGGCAGAACGACAGATTTGTACCTTGTCAGCTCGGGGGTTTGAACTTGCAACCTTGAACTTGCAACTAGTCCAACGCTCTAACCACTAGGCTACCCTGCCGCCCCATATATGTATATGATGGGATGTATAGACATTATGGACAGTATGTGGATAGAATATGTAGTAAATCTGTAGAATACGTGGGATAGAATGGTATATGTACAGCAACAGTTGAATAGGATGGCCTTGACTAGAATTCAGGATATACATATTAAATTAGTAAAACAGTATGTAAACATTATAAAGTGAAAAGTGTTATATTAATAAAGTCACTAGTGTTCCATGTGTATGTTCTTAGGGCAGTAGCCTCTAAGGTTCATGGTAGAGTAACCGGGCGGTAGTCGACTCGTGAATAAGTTCAGGGCAGGGCTCCACCCAGTGATGGCTATTTACCAGTCTGATGACCTTGAGATATAAGCTGTTTTTCAGTCTCTCGGTGCCAGCTTTGATGCACCTGTACTGACTTTACCTTCTGGATGATAGCGGGGTGAACAGGCCGTGGCTCGGGTGGTTGATGTCCTTGATTAACTTTTTGACCTTTCTGTGACATTGGGTGCTGTAGATGTCCTGGAGGCCAGGCAGTGTGCCCCCTGTGATGCGTTGGGCAGACCGCACCACGCTCTGAAGAGCCCTGCGGTTGCGGACGGTGCAGTTGCTGTACCAGGCGGTGATACAGCCTGACAGGATGCTCTCAATGGTGCATCTGTAAAAATGTATGAGGGTCTTAGGGGCCAAGCCGAATTCCATCAGCCTCCTGAGGTTGAAGAGGTGCTTTTGCACCTTCTTCACCACTGTCTTTGTGGGTGGACCATTTCAGATTGTCAGTGATGTGTTCACAGAGGAACTTGAAGTTTTTCACCTTCTCCACTGCTGCCCTGTCGATGTGGTTGGGGGTGTGCTCCCTCTGCTGTCTCCTGAAGTCCACGATCAGCTCCTTTGTTTTGTTGACGTTGAAGGTGAGGTTATTTACCTGGCACCAGTCTGCCAGGGCTCTCACCTCCTTCGTGTAGGCTGTGTCGTCATTGTTGTTAATCAGGCCTACCACTGTTGTGTTGTCTGCAAACTTGATGATTGAGTTGGAGGCATGTGTGGCCACGTAGTCATTGGTGAACACGGCGTACAGGAGGAGGTTGAGCACACACCCTTGTGGGGCACCTGTGTTGAGGATCAGCGTAGTGGAGGTGTTATTTCCTACCTTTACCACCTGGGGGCGGCAGTCAGGAAGTCCAGGACCTAGTTGCACAGGGCGGAGTTCAGACCCAGGGCCCGAAGCTTAATGATGAGCTTGGAGAGTACTATGGTGTTGAAGGCTGAGCTGTAGTCAATGAAAAGCATTCTCACATAGTTATTCCTCTTGTCCAGACGGGGTTGGGCAGTGTGTAGTGCAATGGCGATTGCATCGTCTGTGGATCTATAGGGGCGTTATGCATATTGAAGTGGGTCTAGGCAGTCAGGTACAGTGCAGGTGATATGATCCTTAACTAGCCTCTCAAGCTTTTTAGAATGACAGAATTGAGTGCTACGGGTAGTCATTTAGTTCAGTTACCTTTGCTTTCTTAGGTACAGAAACTATGGTGGCCATCTTGAAGCAAGTGGGGACTGCAGAATGGGATAGGGAGAGACTGAATATGTCCATAAACACTCCAGCCAGCTGGTCTGCGCATGCTCTGAGGATGCGACTAGGGCCGTCTGCGAGGGTTAACATGCTTAAATGTCTTACTCACGTTGGCTACGGAGAACGAGAGCTCACAGTACTCGGGAGTGGCCCGTGTCAATGGCACTGTGTAATCCTCAAAGTGGGCAAAGATGTTTAGCTTGACCGGGAGCAAGACGCCAGCGTCAGCGACTTAGCTGGTTTTCCCTTTGTAATCCGTGATTGTCTGAAGTCCCTGCCACATACGTCACGTGTCTGAGCCGTTGACTTGCAATTCTACTTTATCTCTGTACTGATGTTGTGCTTGCTTAATTGCCTTGTGGAGGGCATAACTGCACTGTTTGTATTCAACCATATTCCCAGTCACCTTGCCGAGGTTAAATGCGATGGTTTGTGTTTTCAGTTTTGCGCGAATGCTGCCATCTATCCACGGTTTTTGGTTTGGGTAAGTTTTAATAGTCATGGTGGGAACATCATCCCCTACACTTCCTTTCCGACTGTATGTAATAACACAAAATACATTCTGGGCTAATAATGTAAGGAAAATATATCCTGCAAAGTTGCTTAGGAGCTAGAAGCAGAGCTGCCATTTTGAAATTATTTGTATTTTTCTTATATATTTAAAAAGTAGTACTCACGCTTCAAACAAGTGATAGGCTAATATTGTCACCCATCGGACTATTCTGAATTGAATCTTGTCTTTACATTTAGTAAATAGTATATGTATGAAATTTGTTTTGATTTAGAATGGACCATTATCATGCACCTGTCTCAGAACAGGGGCAGGGGGAAAAAAATACATGTCATCTATATGCATTTTCCCATGGCTTATTTTCATGCCAGCCAGGTAGGTTTTACTCCTGTTGTAAAGCTAAGAAATGTGCTTGATAATTGGAAAGTTGAGAAATAAATATAATAGGCCTAGCCTATAGAAAGCTGATGGAATCCTCCTCTTTTTAATAGATGCCATCAAAAGTCTGTTTTCTCAAGCAATTGCATAGGCTATAGAAATGTTGCCCAACATGAGCTCATGGGCTCTCATGAAGTGCTTTTATACATTTGCATTGATGTTGTTAATGGGACAATTACTTACTGACTTTATTGTCCCCATGGGGACATTTTGTTGCAGTGTCATGTACACGTTTAAAGTGGCGTTTAAATACAAAACCAAATTGACAATACAACTTTCTTAACAGTTACATACCAATAAAACATTTATTTTAAAAGACTAGCCTGCTAGCCTTACTGAGTTGATAGGAACATTAGCCCAATCTATTTAGGAGGGATATCACACCTGGCACAAATGATTGTCTAGTTCTGTTTTTCCTGTTAAGTACCAGAGTGCTGAGAGTGCTGAGTACCAGGTAGTTAGCAAGTTTGGTATGCTACTAATAACCATCAGCAACATCAGAACTTGGAGAAGCCTAGTTACCTTGACTAAAAGGTCATGTGGAATTTGAAAGTGGTCATGACTCGTGAATGCCAGTGTGCTGGTAGTATGGTCACTGTAACAGCCCTAATCAAAGGTTGGCAAATTTATGCACTCACAAAAATAACATAAAAATGGAAATAGACAAATGTATGCTTCACTATTAATACATGCATGTAGCTCGGCTCTGCCTGTGGCCATGGAGTGACTCATGCTTCCCTGAGATGTTGCATCTCATCATTCTTAGCTTCTTTGAGTGGCTGCTCCCTCGCTTTTCTTTTCTATTCCTTTATCCGTCAATCTTAATGTGATGTGTCATGATGCGTACCGTGCTGTACTTGCTATCAGACTCTTCCACCACAATAGTCAGTCTATAAGACACACAAGAGGATGAATGAATGGATAAACTTTATTGATCCCAAGAGGGGAAATTGAGCTTGTCACCCGCATAAGATCACTGGTGGACTTACCACTAGGCAGAAAAGGCAGTTGCCTCAGGCCTCACATCATCAAGGGGCTTGTGAGCTGGGCATAATAAAATAAAATAAACACTAGTAGCTCCCCCACCATGCTCTGCCTGCTAGGGTGGCACCTCCTCTCCTTATTTGTCTTCTTCTTCGTCTGGTTTTCCGGGAGACTAGACGCTTTGTTGCGTGTTGCTGTCTTTCACAGTTTGGAAAATGCATTGCACATTTTGTTCACAAAAAAGGGAAAAGGGAAATGGGCAACACCACCTTTCTGTTCCTTCTGTCCCTCACGCTTTTTCAGCTACGGTTAATAAAGTAGCTTAAAAATGGACTTCTCCGCTGCTTCCTTCACTCGGATCAGACCAGGTCTATACGGAACTGGTCTAGTTGGCCTCGGGTCCGTTCGGAATGGGTCTCTATATTAAACAAATACATTTATGCATATAAGACCTCTAATGTGACATGCCATACTTTTTTTGTCCAGACAGCATCAGATACATGGCCTACATACTCTGAGCGTACAAAACATTAGGAACACCTTCCTAATATTGAGTTGCACCACCTTTTGCCATCAGGACAGACTAAATTCATCGGGGCACGGACTCTACAAAGTGTTGAAAGTGTTCCACAGGGATGATGGCACATGTTGACTCCAATGCTTCCCACAGTTGTGTCAGGTTGGCTGGATGTCCTTTGGATGGTGGGTTATTCTTGACACACATGGGAAACTGTTGAGCGTATAAAAACCCAGCAGCATACTCAAACCAGTGCGCCTGGCACCTACTATCATACCCTGATCAAAGGCACTTACATATTTTGTCTTGCCCATTCCCCCCTCTGAATGGCACACATACAGAATACATTTCTCAATTGTCTCAAGGCTTAAATCCTTCTTTAACATCAACAAGGGATCATAGCATTCACCTAGATTCACCTGGTCAGTCTATGTCATGGAAAGAGCAGGTGTTCCTCATGTTTTTTACAGTCAGTGTACAGTATAGTTAGAGGGGTGCTGTTTCCCTCGTTTGGATGCTTTCTCTGGTAAGATAAACTCAGCAAAAAAAGAAACGTCATCTCACTATCAGCTGCGTTTATTTTCAGGAAATTAACATGCGTAAATATTTGTCTGAACATAACAAGATTCAATCATTTGAGACATAAACTGAACAAGTTCCACAGACATATGACTAAGAGAAAAGGAGTAATGTGTCACTGAACGAAGGGGGGGTCAAAATCAAAAGTAACAGCCAGTATGTGATGTGGCCACCAGCTACATTAAGTACTACAGTGCATCTCCTCCTCACGGACTACACCAGATTTGCCAGTTCTTGCTGTGAGATGTTACCCCACTCTTCCACCAAGGCACCTGCAAGTTCCCGGACATTCCTGGGGGGAATGGCCCAAGCACTCACCCGCCGATCCAACAGGTCCCAGACGTGCTTAATGGGATTGAGATCCGGGCTCTTCGCTGACCATGGCAGGAAATCATGCACAGAACGAACAGTATGGCTGGTTGCATTGTCATGCTGGATGGTCATGTCAGGATGAGCCTGCAGGAAGGGTACCACATGAGGGAGGAGGATGTCTTTCCTGTAACGCACAGGGTTGAGATTGCCTGCAATGACAACAAGCTCAGTCTGAGGATGCTGTGACACACCGCCCCAGACCATGACGGACCCTCCACCTCCAAATCGATCCTGCTCCAGAGTATAGGCCTCGGTGTAACGCTCATTTCTTTGAGCGTTACACCCCTTTGAGCGTTACACCCCTGGTGAGACAAAATCACGACTCGTCAGTGAAGAGCACTTTTTGCCAGTCCTGTCTGGTCCGGCAACGGTGGGTTTGTGCCCATAGGCCATGTTGTTGCCGGTGATGTCTGGTGAGGACCTGCCTTACAACAGGCCTACAAGCCCTCAGTCCAGCCTCTCTCAGCCTATTGTGGACAGTCTGAGCACTGATGGAGGGATTGTGCGTTCCTGGTGTAACATGGGTAGTTGTTGTTGCCATCCTGTACCTGTCCCGCAGGTGTGATGTTTGGATGTACCAATCCTGTTGGTGTTGTTACATGTGGTCTGCCACTGCGAGGACGATCAGCTGTTCGTCCTGTCTCAATGTAGTGCTGTCTTAGGTGTCTCACAGTACGGACATTGCAATTTATTGCCCTGGCCACATCTGCAGTCCTCATGCCTCCTTGCAGTATGCCTAAGGAACATTCACGTAGATGAGCAGGGACCCTGGGCATCTTTCTTTTGCTGTTTTTCAGAGTCAGTGGAAAGTGTCCTAAGTTTTCATAACTGTGACCTTAATTGCCTACCGTCTGTAAGCTGTTAGTGTCTTAACGACAGTTCCACAGGTGCATGTTCATTAATTGTTCATGGTTCATTGAACAAGCATGGGAAACAGTGTTTAAACCCTTTACAATGACGATCTGTGAAGTTAGTTGGATTTATACAAATTATTTTTGAAAGACAGGGTCCTGAAAAAGATATGTTTCTTTTATTGCTGACTTTAGTTTCAGACACTTGCGAATTGAAGGAAAGTTGGCAGGTGCACAGTGCACTGTTGCTGGAATTATTTTGGATGAACACGTGACCTACTTTTTGAAGTGATTTGCTAGTCAACGGTAATACATGTTTACAGTTAAACTACCTTTCTTTACTGTAAAACCCCAAATCACTAAGTCTGTGCATGCATAAGATAGGACACGTACAGTTCAGAGCGACACTGTATTGAATGTACTGACGTGGACATGTTTCAACCCAAAGGCTATTTATTGTCTTATGTCAGATAACGTGTTCATCTGTACTAGCAACGCGTAGTAGTGGTGCACCTGTTGGAAGACAATGTCCCAATGCAACAATGGCAACAACAAAGAAATGCTAATATGACACTGTATCCATAAGTATTAAATATACTTTATGTAAGGGATAAACGCCGAAGTCATATACATTGCCTTGGAAATAATGGACAACGCAGAGGGACGAGGCGGGACCGAGTCCCTTTGCAGAGTTCATTTTTCCAAGGTAATGTACAGAACGGAGCTGTTTATCCCGCTTATACCACCCACAGTTGCTAGAGAAAACAATATGATGAAAGCACACATTTAGTAGAAAAAAACATTATGTTTATATTTTCATTTTTCTAAACTAATTCATACTTTCTCATCTTTTGGTTGCTAGAGTCGCGAACAAGTCATTGTTCAGTTAGTTTGATACTTATGGACGCGATCCAGTCGTTCGTTCTTTATGTTCTGTTGCCATGCTCGCTGGCAACCTCCTTATCCCTTGCTTGCTAGCTAGCCAGCTAGCTACGGCTAACACAGTCACAACCTCTGCAGACAGGACAACAACAAAGTAGCTGTTTTCTACTGACGTTAATTTGGATACATCCATAACAATGAGCTGATAATGCACAATTTTGCCTGGCATAGCCAGAAAAGTTTGCCTTCACTTCAGGACACTCAACCCTGTTCATTACGAGGAGATCGCATTGCATATCAAACACAACTATTTTGTTGTTAGCAAACCTGCCAGTATGACAACCGAATTAAAAAAGATCAGTTTCTGAAAACAGCTGGTCAAATTAGAAATGTGGGAGTATTTGACAGCATAGAGCCACTTGTGTCATGACTGCAACAGTAGGGACCAGAGGAATTCATTTCCATCACTCACCACGTTATGTCATCAGATGCTCTAAAAAAATATGTCTCTGCAAAAACAAATCAATGCTACTTTCTAAGTTCTTCCTTGTTGGACCTGCGTTTACAGTGTATCCAATTTTGGTTTGTTGGTTTATCTCTCTGTTACTTTGTAGCAAGTATGGTCTGCATGTGTAGCCGCTTATTGCATACTGAGTCCAAGGTCTCCCAGTATATTTTACAACTGTCCAGATATATTTTACAAATGCCCCATTATCTGGTTTTAATGTTCATTCTAGAATGTTCATTCTAGAGTGTCCTTCTAACCAATCAGAAATGAGTATTCAGCAATGCTGTGGTATAATTCTCATTGACTGGGCATTCCAAGGTAGTTGCACATTTTTTTTGACCTTGCACGTCCCTTTTCCCAAAATCTTGCTGCTAGGTCCTTTCAGCTAGTAGTTGCTATGTCAACATCGTGTCTGACAAATGCTGTCACTGCTAACTTAAGTGCCTTCAGTACAGACACAAAAGGTCAATACATAGTCATCCCAACAGGTTGTTGGCCTAAATACTGAAGTTTACAAAGTAAAAAATTCAACAGTTCTTTGGCACTCGCTCATTTAAGAGGGAGATGATAGCAGCCCCTGGTTTGACTCTTTCCTTTTCTCTCTCACTCTATCCTTAATAAAAAAAATCTCTGCTACTTTCTCTCTCATTCTCTTTCCTTTTCTCTATATATGTTCCTGTCTCTCACTCTCTCCTTTTCTCTCTACCACTTTTTCCTCAATGTCCCCTTTCCCTCAGTGGGAGAGTGAACAGCAGAGGAGTCTGGAGGAGAGGGGTCGTCTGCTGCTCTGCCTGCAGTTCCTCCCCACGTCCGGTGTGGTCGATAAGGCCAAAGGGGAGGAGAGGGCCCACGGAGGGCTCTGTGTGGGTGTGCGACGCTGCGCCCACCTAGCCGCCATGGACGTCAATGGATTCTCGGACCCCTATGTCAAAACGTGAGTATAGACGTTGATCGTGATACCAATACTAGACCTGGGTTATGTTCATTAGAGCAAACCGCAGCTAAATGTTTTGCAACGGAAATGAAAATGAGTGTTTCTCTGTTTCACACGTTTTCGGACCGTTTTTGTTGTTTATAAATGTTTTGTTTTCTTTTAAATACTAAAGCTGCGCTTGATTGAGCTTGAATGTTGTAACGGAGTGAATGGAATAGTCCCAAAAGTGAAAACTCTTACCATTTGGCACTCCAGGCAGGCTCAATGAAAGGCTCAAAGTATCTGAAAGAAAACAAATACGTTATTATTTCCAGTGTGCAAGAGCGGTAGAAAGAGATGCAGTGTACAGGGAGTCATGGTTAGTAACATACAGAGATTTACGGACTGGAGCTGTTGCACAATTGCATTTCAATAGTAAATTATTTGAAAACAAGGGGAGGGAGGGAGGGAGGGAGGGAGGGGGAGAGGGAGAGGGAAAGCCATGGCTAGTGAGAGGAGGAATTTTTCCCAGCGTGACTGATGCATCCTGACAGAAATCAGACAAAGGAACTAAACATTTCCTCCCTTGTCAATGTGTTCACTTCAATTCCGTCACTGGCCTTGAGCTTTCCCTGGAATTAGTAAAAAACAGTGGCTGTGCCGTGCTCACTTTACCTCCCTTTCTCACGTACATAAACACACACGTACACACTTTCTTGGAGAAATATACCAAGCCAGCTATTTCCCCCCTCAGGTTAAAGTACAAGCAAGTAATAGAAATAGACATGCCACCGTTTTCCTACTGCCAGTTCACACAATCAAATGTCTCTCATGCAGACGCTTTCTCTCTCACATACACACACGGTCATGCACACACACAACCATGCATGCGGACACAAACTCATGCATGCAGACACACACAGGCATACACAGACACGCAGTGTCTCATTCTGTTTTTTTCTCTCGTTCTCGCTCTCTCTCTCTACCACGCTCTCTCGCTCTTTGCTCTGAATTAGCACTCGGTAAATTCCCCATCTGTTTTGTTGTGTCTGAGTGTGGGGGAGAACATCAGGTCTTCGTGCTGCGGGGTGGTGGGTGGAAAATGTGTGTGAGGGAAAATGCAGAAAACTAGCTCTCTGTCGGTTTATATATTAGAGAATGTGTCAGAGCACGGAGAGAGATACTCGGCACAGTTAAAGATTCTGCTGTGTAGCTTAAGACTTCAAGTCTCAGACCGTAAGATAATACGATTTCACGTTCAGAACTGTCCTTGTCACGACACACATAGCTAGAAACGTACTATACAGTATATAATCGGACATGGGAAATGTACCGAATAGCACCCTATTCCCTATATAGTCCATTATTTTTGACCAGGGCCTATAGGATCTGGGGTGCAATTGGGACACAGCCATATTTTTTATGATAATTAAATGATGGGGTCTTTACATTTGGAACGTAACAATATCACGCTCCGAAAGTTCTGTTTGGGATTTCATGCGTTTCAGAAGACATTATAATTCTGCAAAAGTTTCAGTGGATGGGGATTTACAATTACAATAGCAGCAAGAAATCATGCAGAATGTACAGGAGCTTTAAACAGGACCTTGCCGTAGGAACGACAATAGCAAATGGCAACCTATTCCCTACATAGTGTATTACTTTGGACTGCATAATAAATTGAGTTTGTGTTTTCTTAATGGAGCGTGACAGCCTCACATTTCTCTGTATCAGGTACCTCAAGCCAGACCTGCAGAAGAAATCCAAGCATAAAACAGCCGTCATAAAAAAGACTCTTAACCCAGAGTTTAATGAGGTGTGTGTTTGTGTGTGTGTGTGGGGGGGTGTGGTTCTTGTGCTTGTGTGCAAGTTATAATCTGCATGTTTGTGAATTGTGCATGTGTGTGTTTGTGTGCATGTTTGTGAATCGTGCGGTGTGCACCATGCAGTGGCATGAAGAAAGCTTATTGGGACTATAATCAGTCCTCGGAGACACAATCTAAAATGCCCAATTATATACTGTTTTTTTGTACAATACAACACTTACATTTCACATTGTAGTCATTCAGAGGATGCTCATACCCCGAGCCATTTGCACTGCGAACATACTAATACATGTTTTTTTTAGTTTCTCTGCTCCAGTCCTGGGGACGGCCGCTGTTTGGGTTCTCATTTCAATCAATCACTTCTACAGCCTGAGTGACAAATCTGTTTTTTTTTTTATCATGCACAAACAGATCTGGGATCAGGCTGTCAGTTATGCTGAGCATACATTACACAACTTCTAAAAACATAACAACTTGGACTTGCTCACATTTCGCAATTTCCTTGTCCCAAATCTTTCATTCCGTCCATCCTCAAACCCAGGATGTAAAAAAATGCCAACACGCAAACAGTGAGCTAAAAAAATGTAAATAAATTGGAATAATTTTACATTTAGATAAATGGATTAGTGTGCACATTATTATGTGCAGAAACATAAAAAAAAAAAATAGATTTCACAGAGGTGCAGAATATGGGCTCCCACATTGAAAAGGCAGCTGCTTTCTTTCCACAGCTTCACCAATCTGTCTTCCATCACCTCCGTAGTACACACGGTGCCTGTTCTTGTTGCTTTCCTCTTCACCATCATTGTTTTGGTCTCACATGCTGCATGCTCATTGGCTATTAGCAGCAGTCCTTGGCCAATCGCAACGTAGCACTGCTCATACTACAGCATGACCAACAATGAAAATTATTGGGACATCTGACACGGATCTGGAGAATGTAACAGCCATCATCGGTGTGTCCTTAACCCGCTCAAACTACATGTGTCCCGACGTACTGATCCTAGCCCAAATTCATTTGGATTTCACCCCGATCATGAAAATTGTCATGTTTGATTTCCGGTTTAAGGACCGATTTTACAAGATCCAGATAAAGCTTAGTCCTGGACTAAAAAGAAACCAGGACTATACATAGTATGGGTGATTGTAGGTGATTATCAATCTATTTTAGTGAATTGGTTTTGTTGAACTGTGCAGATACTATTTGTTTAACTCTGCTGGAGTCTTCACTGTAATGGCCATTGAGGCTGCGTCCTATGCACTGCTTTAAAAAAAGCATGTAGCTATATATCTATATATAGATATCTGCTGCTTACATGTCCTGCATTCCCAAACAAATTCACAAAAGGGCAGTTTAGCCAAGCAGAAATAATGACAATGTAAAGCATCGCGATACTTGTTATTATCATGGCAAGGAAACAAAACACGAAGAGAATTCAACTTCTTTAGGAAAAACAGCCCTACTGTTAGAAACGAACATCAATTGTCACATTTATTTATTTTCAGGCTTTAGCATACAATATTTTACATACATGTACATTTTTAAAGGACCAAATAGTTTGGTCTGCTTCGTGTTTTCATTGTTGGTATCTTCCCAGCTCTCAAATTCAGGGTTGCAAAGTAATTCGAAAATTTCCGCAACAATTGCCACACAACACTAGCCAAAAGAACACACGCAATCGTGGAGCTGGCTAATTGTAATGCACACATGGCAACAACCACCCTGACCACCTGTACTCATTAGCAACACTGTGCCGGGATTCAATCCAAGGCACATTATAGAGCAGCTCACTGGACAACTGACAATGTGCCTTTTAAAGGCAATTTCACCTTTTTAAAGGCAATGGTTTGCATTGTTATTATTTTCACTTTGCTAAACAGCTCTCTATTTGTGAATTTGTTTGGGAATGCAAGACTTAAAAGCAGCAGATACACTACATATACAAAAGTATGTGGACCCCCTTCAATTTAGTGGATTCGGCTATTTCAGCCACACCTGTTGCTGACAGTTGTATTAAATCGAGCACCCAGCCATGCAATCACCATATACAAACATAGGCGGTAGAATGGCCTTACTGAAAAGCTCAGTGACTTTCAACGTGGCACCGTCAGAGGATGCCACTTTTCCAACAAGTTAGTTCGTCAAATGCCCTGCTAGAGCTGCTTCGGTCAACTGTAGGTGCTGTCATTGTGAAGTGGAAACGTCTAGGAGTAACAACGACAACGGTGTGTGTGCTGAAGTGCGTAAACATTTTCTCCTTGGTTGCAAAACTCACTACCGAGTTCCAACATGCCTCTGGAAGCAACGTCAGCACAATAACTGTTTGTTGGGAGCTTAATGAAATGGGTTTCCATGGCCGAGCAGCCTTTAAGATCACCATGTGCAATGCCAAGTGTCGGCTGGAGTGGTGTAAAGCTCACCGTCATTGGACTCTGGAGCAGAGGAAGTACGTTCTCTGGAGTAATGAATCACGCTTCACCATCTGGCAGTCCGATGGACGAATCTGGGTTTGGCGGATGCCAGGAGAACGCTACCTGACGAATGCATAGTGCCCACTGTAAAGTCTGGTGGAGAATGACCATTTCCCCGTGCACAAAGCGAGGTCCATACAGGAATGGTTTGTCAAGATCGGACATCTTTGAGAAGAATTGGAAAGCCGACTGCAAGCTAGGCCTAATCGCCAAACATCAGTACCCGACCTCACTAATGCTCTTGTGAATGAATGGAAGCAAGTCCCCGCAGTAATGTTCCAAGATCGAGTGGAAAGCCTTCCCAGAAGAGTGGAGGCTGTTGTAGCAGCAATGACCAACTCCATACTAATGGCCATGATTTTGGAATGAGATGTTCGACGAGCAGGTGCCCATATACTTTTGTTGTATATAATGTATTTAATGCAGCTACACACATTTTGAACGCAATTGCATAGGTCCTAGGATGTAGGATCAATGACAATACAGTGAAGTACTGTATGCTGTCGATTTAAATTGGCTAAACTGGAGGGAAATTCAGCAAACACACTGGCTGCCACAGGACCAACAATGAGAAACTGAATCTGTTACCATTCTCATAAGGAAATGCTGTTCAACAGTGTGTTTCTATGTTTCTTTCATTGCTTTACTTTTTCTACTCAAGTTACTAGACATGCACACACTATTTCTATATTAATTATCCTTATAGGGCCCATTTTTCTCTCTCTATCTCTCGTTAATGATTGCATGTTGACCCGCCATCCATCCCCTGGCTCTCTGCAGGAGTTCTTCTATGAGATCTCCTTCACAGAGCTGTCCACCAAAACCCTGGAGGTCACCGTCTGGGACTACGACCTAGGGAAATCCAACGATTTTATTGGTGAGTTGGCGACTGTGCCACCCACAGTCATAAGTGGGATTCTAGTCGTGGGCGGCCTGGCTGCCCAATTGGGCCAGTTTCTTCATTTTCTTAACCAAGGCCGTAGTTCATTCAAAGGCACAGTGGTGCAAAGTACCTAAGTAAAAATGCTTTAAAGTACTACTTAAGTAGTATTTGGGGGTATCTGTACTTTACTTTACTGTTTACATTTCTGACAACTTTTACTTTTACTTCACTACATTCCTAAAGAAAAGAGTGTGCCCCTGGCTATCCGTAAATGTAAAAAACAAGAAAATGGTGCCATCTGGTTTGCTTGATTTAAGAATTTTCTTTGTTATTTGAACTTTTACTTTTGATATTTAAGTATATTTTAGCAATTACATTTACTTTTGATACTTGAGTATATTTAAAACCAAATACTTTAGACTTGTGTCATTTTCTATTAAGGTATCTTTACTTTTACTCAAGTATGACAATTGGGTACTTTTTCCACCACTGGTCAAAGCACTGATCTCATCAGTGCAATTTCTCCAGTTCTTCAACAGTGGTAAGCACAGATGCAAGCAGCTACTGCTTGGGTGGGGTACAACACGACGGCACCCTTAAGCCTGTAGCTTTCTGCTCACGTACACACAGTAACGCCAAAAAGAGATTGAGAATGAGTGACTCGCAGGCTTGTGGGCATCAGCAAAGATTTACTAGCATTTGTGAGGGTTGGAGAACTATCGCTTGATCACAGATCACAAACCGCTGGTGACATTGATAAACAACAAAGACCTGTACAATGCACCCCTTTGATGTGATGTCAGTGGCCGCTGATTCGACTTGATGAAGTTCAACCCCATTGAGGGAAGAACGGAAGAACCTCGTCATCGCCGATGCCTTTTCTAGGCACCCCAAACCAGAGATGGATGATACAAGGTTGGAAGCAGATGTCCAGGCTATGGAAAGGATCATACAGTGCCTTCTGAAAGTATTCATACCCCTTGACAGTCCACATTTTGTTGTGTTACAGGCTGAATTCACCAATCTAGATATAATAGCCCATTATGGCAAAGTGAAATCATGTTTTTAGACATTTTAGCAAATGTTATTGAAAATGAAATACAGAAATATCAAATTTACACTCCTGAGTCAACACATGTTAGAATCACCTTTGGCAGTGATTACAGCTGTAATCAGCTGAGTCTTTCTGCACACCTGGATTGTACAATATTTGCTCATTATTCTTTAAAAAATGATTTAAGCTCTATGAAATTAGTTGTTGATCATTGCTAGACAGCCATAGATTTTCAAGCCGATTTAAGTCAAAACTGTAACTTGGTGACTCAGGAACATTCAATGTTGTTTTGGTAAGCAAGTATATTTGGCCTTGTGTTTTAGGTTATTGTCCTGCTGAAAGGTACATTTGTGAAGTTGGCAGCAGACCTCAGCGAGTTCAAGGGGAAAACGTTCCTAGTCTTCATAGACTACTACTCTTGGTGGCTCAAGATCTTGAACTTCACAAAGAAAACTAGTGACGCAGTCATCTGAAAATTTCCAAGCATCTTCGCAAGGTTCAGAATACCTGAAGAAATGGTGAAAGATACTGGCCCACATTCTAAATCACAGCAACTTTGAGATTTCACAGCCAAGTACGACTTCAAACACACAACGTCAAGTCCATAATATCCCCAAGCAAACGGGATGGTGGAACGGGAAAATTCAACCTCATACAGAACTATTCACAGCTCGCACTAATGATCTACAGGGGGACACTACAAAGGAACCAACACGAGAAAGTCCAACCAGACTCCTTATGGGAAGGAGACTCCACACGACAGCTCCTACTCCGAAACAAAACCTAAAGCCAGCATGGCCACTGTAAAGCACAATGATGCCAAAGCCAAACGCGCCTATGAGAAAACGTACAACAGGAGGTACTCTACCAGACCACCTTGTGCTCTGCAGATTGGCTACAAGGTTCGCTTGAAAACTGATGGAGAGAAAGAGTGGAAAACGACCTGAGTCATCCAAAGTAAGCGCTTCACACCATAGTCCTTTGTTGTACAAACATAGCATGGGGACTCGACAAGACGGAACCCCCAACACTTGCAACGCGGTCAGGACGCACAGAGCGCAGGCAAAAGTCAATTGACCAAAGTTGCTAAGCTTGCTAGATAACCTCCTTCAACGAATGACAGAATATCGAATTTATGAT
Organism: Oncorhynchus mykiss; assembly: GCF_057628025.1. NCBI lineage: Eukaryota > Metazoa > Chordata > Actinopteri > Salmoniformes > Salmonidae > Oncorhynchus > Oncorhynchus mykiss. The sequence continues at coordinate 27,786,487 of NC_143037.1, forward strand.
TATACAGATAGCTCATGAATAATGGGGAGATGAAGAGTGGAAATATACTTTACAAAAATATAAATGCAACATGCAACAATTTCAAATATTTTACTGAATGACAGTTCAATTACAGGAAATCAATCAATTTAAATAAATAAACGAGGCCATAATCTATGGATTTCACATGACTGAGCAGGGGTGCAGCCATGGGGGGGGGGGGGGGGGGGGCTGGAAGAGCATAGGCCCATCCACTTGGGCGCCAGGCCCACCAACTGGGGAGCCAGGCCCAACCAATCAGAATGAGTTTTTCCCCACAAAAGGGCTTTACTACAAATATAAATACTCCTTAGAACTCCCCCCCCCCCCCCCCCCACCACCACCACTACCACCACCACCAAATTCTCTAAAAAGACATGGAGGGGGCCCATGTTTATCCCTACCGGTAACTGGTGCTAACTCTCTGGTCCCAGACTAACACCGATCAGCTTTGCCTCAGAAAAGTGTGATCCAGGACAAGCTCCTACCGGTCCGGAAGCATTGTGAAGCCTGCAACCAAGTTAACCTTTTAGTTAGGGAATGAGCAATATGGGGCAGAATGTTTTATGTATTATAATAATTGATTATGCTTATGTTGTATTCATAGAAGGGGAAGGGCTATAAGACCCCTCCCCCACTATATTTATAGGGTCCTGGACTGTAGATTGGCAATATATATATATTCATTATAAGGTTTAATGTTGTTCCACAGCTCTTTTCTAGTCTCTGCTTCTTATAAGAACCAGTCTGAGAGATGTGTGAGTTATTGCAGTCAAAATAGGGTGTCTGTGAGAAAGCGCCTCAAGGCTAAAAGAGATTCATAGACACAGAACCCTGCAGGGGAGTGAAAGAGATAAGAGACTAGTCAGACATACCACTATAAATCATCTTGGGGAGTGGAAATTTACTGCTGATCCATTAGAAAACACTGAAACTATTGTCTCTCCTGCAAGTTTGTAAAACTGTATGTGCATGGTCTTGGTCTCATGAGTAGAAGGAATTGACGTAGGTAGTTACATCGTTAGGGGTTGACTGCAAGCATAGTAAAAGCAACTTGGACTTTTCCTATTTTGCAGAACTCAGGAGAGACATCAGTTGTATGTTTGATGTTTGATCTTTGACTTCTGTCTAGAGCTGTATTTTGATTAAAATTGTTATGATTTATAAGTGCCCATTTTGAGTATTCCTTATTTGTTAAGTAAATAACGGAGCCCAGAAAAGTGGAACCAACAAGAACTGAAAAAGCGTGTGCGAGCAAGGAAGCCTACGTACAAACCTGATTCAGTTACACCAGCTCAGTCATGGAGGAATGGGACGAAATTCACCCAACTTCTTGTGGGAAGCTTGATGTAGGCTACCTGAAACATTTGACCCAATTTAAAGGCAATGCTACCAAATACTAATTGAGTGTATGTAAACTTCTGACCCACTGGGAATGTGAAGAAAGAAATAAAAGCTGAAATAAATCATTCTCACTACTATTATTCTGACATTTCGCATTCTTAAAATGAAGTGGTGATCCTAACTGACCTAAGACAGGACATTTTTACTATGATTAAATGTCAGGAATTGTGAAAAACTGAGTTGAAATGTACTTGGCTAAGGTGTATATAAACTTCCGACTTCAACTGTAGTTACAGTGGGGCAAAAAACTATTTAGTCAGCCACCAATTGTGCAAGTTCTCCCACTTAAAAAGATGAGAGAGTCCTGTAATTTTCATCATAGGTACACTTCAACTATGACAGACAAAATGAGAAAAAAAATCCAGAAAATCACATTGTAGGATTTTTTATGAATTTATTTGCAATTTATGGTGGAAAATAAGTATTTGGTCACCTACAAACAAGCAAGATTTCTGGCTCTCACAGACCTGTAACTTCTTCTTTAAGAGGCTCCTCTGTCCTCCACCTGTTACCTGTATTAATGACACCTGTTTGAACTTGTTATCAGTATAAAAAACACCTGTCCACAACCTCAAACAGTCACACTCCAAACTCCACTATGGCCAAGACCAAAGAGCTGTCAAAGGACACCAGAAACAAAATTGTAGACCTGCACCAGGCTGGGAAGACTGAATCTGCAATAGGTAAGCAGCTTGGTTTGAAGAAATCAACTGTGGGAGCAATTATTAGGAAATGGAAGACATACAAGACCACTGATAATCTCCCTCGATCTGGGGCTCCACGCAACATCTCACCCGTGGGGTCAAAATGATCACAAGAACTGTGAGCAAAAATCCCAGAACCACACGGGGGGACCTAGTGAATGACCTGCAGAGAGGTGGTACCAAAGTAACAAAGCCTACCATCAGTAACACACTACGCCGCCAGGGACTCAAATCCTGCAGTGCCAGACGTGTCTCCCTGCTTAAGCCAGTACATGTCCAGGCCCGTCTGAAGTTTGCTAGAGAGCATTTGGATGATCCAGAAGAAGATTGGGAGAATGTCATATGGTCAGATGAAACCAAAATATAACTTTTTGGTAAAAACTCAACTCGTCGTGTTTGGAGGACAAAGAATGCTGAGTTGCATCCAAAGAACACCATACCTACTGTGAAGCATGGGGGTGGAAACATCATGCTTTGGGGCTGTTTTTCTGCAAAGGGACCAGGACGACTGATCCATGTAAAGGAAAGAATGAATGGGTCCATGTATCGTGAGATTTTGAGTGAAAACCTCCTTCCATCAGCAAGGGCTTTGAAGATGAAACGTGGCTGGTTCTTTCAGCATGACAATGATCCCAAACACACCGCCCGGGAAACGAAGGAGTGGCTTCGTAAGAAGCATTTCAAGGTCCTGGAGTGGCCTAGCCAGTCTCCAGATCTCAACCCCATAGAAAATCTTTGGAGGGAGTTGAAAGTCCGTGTTGCCCAGCAACAGCCCCAAAACATCACTGCTCTAGAGGAGATCTGCATGGAGGAATGGGCCAAAATACCAGCAACAGTGTGTGAAAACCTTGTGAAGACTTACAGAAAATGGTTGACCTCTGTCATTGCCAACAAAGGGTATATAACAAAGTATTGAGATAAACTTTTGTTATTGACCAAATACTTATTTTCCACCATAATTTGAAAACAAATTCATAAAAAATCCTACAATGTGATTTTCTGGATTTTTTTTTTCTCATTTTGTCTGTCATAGTTGAAGTGTACATATGCTGAACATGACAGGCCTCTCTCATCTTTTTCAGTGGGAGAACTTTCACAATTGGTGGCTGACTAAATACTTTTTTGCCCCACTGTATACACGGTATGTTGTTTGTTTATATACTCTATGTGAACCTAGTTATTATGGGATCAGCCATCTTGCTTAAAAACTTCTTAGGGATAAGCATCCAACTAGCGGGACACCAGCCGGCAACATCTGGTGAAATTGGAGGGTGCGCAATTCAAATAAATAATTGTAATATTAAACATTCATGAACATTCAAGTGTCTTATACAATTTAAAAGCTTAAATTATTGTTAATCTGAATGTGTTGTCTGATTTCAAATAGGCTTTACGGCGAAAGCATACCATGCAATTGTCTGATGGACGGCGCCCCACATCAACATATTTTTCAACCAGCACAGGCTTCATAAATTCCCAAATAGCAATGAAATAAATCACTTACTTTTGAAGATCTTCCTCTGTTTGCAATCCCAAGGGTCCCAGCTACAACACGAATGGTCGTTTTGTTAGATAAAAGCCTTCTTTATATCCTAAAAAGTCAGTTTAGTTGGCGCCATCGATTTCAGTAATCCACTCGTTCAACATGCAGACAAAGGAATCCAAAAAGCTACCGCTAAACTTCGTCCAAACAAGTCCAACGACGTTTCTATTCAATAGAAATTGAAAATTAGTAAGCGTGCCCTCTCCCTCGCGTGCCAAAAGACATATTGATATTGTTCCGGTGCTCTTCTCACCAAAACTCCAAATTCAACAAGCCTGAAACTTTGAATAAAGACTGTTGACATCTAGTGGAAGCCATAGGAATTGCAATCTGGGAGACGGATTTACATAGAAACAATAGGTTTCCATTATAAGAGTCTGGGAGCTAAAATAAAAATTCCAGTTGGATTTTCTTCTGATTTTTGCCTGCCATATCAGTTCTGTTATAGACTCAGACATGATTTTAACAGTTCAAAGTGTTTTCTATCCAATGCTACCAATGATATGCATATCCTGGCTTCTGGGCCTGAGTAACAGGCAGTTTACTTTGGGCACGTCAGTCAGGCGGAAATTCAGGAAACTAGACCCTATCCCTAAGAAGTTTAAGGGGGGAAATGTGGTGATATGCTGATAACCTAACATCATTAAATAGATTTTAGCCTAAGTTCAAGCACGCACTGCCAGACATGCGCAGTTAGACCAAAGATGTTCAGCAATAAAGACCCATAAAGATAGCTCATTTATATGTTTATACAAGTTAATACTTTTTACCAGTAAGACAGCAGAACTTTACAGTCCCTTTTATTGAATCCCGGCCCAAGACTTGTAGGGCAACAACTAGAGGTATTCAATGGTCGCGTTCCAGGTCGACTACATTGCAGTCACCTGCCAGAAATCTCAACTCCTGGATAAGTGTTTCAGCTAACCCCATTATAAATAATCTGATGCTGACTGCAAAGTTAATAACTTAGAACGCATAAATTGATTGATCCGCACAGTGCTACTATGATATAGGTTGCCTGGAAAGACATCCAGTGCGACACAGATTGTTTTGTAACTTCATTTTTCTGTCTACATCTTCTAGGAGGCGTGTCCTTAGGCTGTCACTCACAAGGAGAAACTCTCCAGCATTGGATAGACTGTCTGAAGAACAAGGGCACAAAGGTGGAGCGATGGCACACGTTGACCAATGAGCTGCCTGGATCCACATTCCATGAATGAAAATGGGCCAATAATAATATCTCACTACTGTACTGTTTTTGGCCAAAATGTTTGGCTAAATTGGGATTATGGATGAAAAGGTGTTCATCAACGCATGTTATGAAGATGTATTCTGCATGACTTGAACATTTGAGTTCAGAAAGAAATGGTAGGGGTGTGGGGTTAGTTGAGCCAAAGGGGTTAGTTAAGGCATCCTTGTTTCTAAGAAACCATACACAAAATGTATAATTTGGCCAAATACTTAGGAAGCGGTCATCATTTCATGGAGTCTGTGAAGAAAGGATTCCTAAACTCGGTCCTCGGGACTCCAAGGGGTGCACTTTTTTTTATTCCCTAGCACTACACAGCTGATTCAAATAATCAACTAATCATCAAGCTTTGATCATTTTAATTAGCCGTGTAGTGTTCAGGCAAAAAGAAAAACATGCACAAAAGTGGGAAGCAAGTCAGGTCCCCAAAAATGATTTTCACCAAGTCAAATGAATATGTTAGAGGTTTCATGATGCTTGTATTTGAACCAAAGTAGATCGTTTTAAGATTGTTCTATACATCAGTTGGGGTCTTTATGAGTTTCAATATGAGGTCCTAAACCTAGCATGAAGTTCATCCTTGTAGCTGTGTGGGCTAATATAGTCAAAATGTTTACATTTTGGGTAAGTGTTTTCTTCCCAGGCATAATGCAAGGCATTATCGCTGGGACATGAGGTAATAACAGGGCATGGCCTATGTTAAAAATGATTCAAATGATTCAAAGACAAAAAGTGCTTGTGATTGTGTTGAATTGTGTTTGGAAAATAAAGATAGACATGGTTTTAAAAAGGTAGTGGTTATATTTCATTCAGTACAGAAATGTGCAGCTAAGTTTGTCCCGCAGCTCAACTTACCCCATACCCAATGTAAGTTGTACCAAGAGATCACTTTTTTGGGACAAACTAGGCTTTCAATATTTACATGAATTCTGATTATTACCAGGGATACACAACATCCTGAAATATATATATATATATAGATATCTTTGTTAGAAAGAATACTGTACTGTATGTCCCTTGATGGAATGAGGCTGAATGTAAAAAATGGCACAACTTACACCACTCTCCCCTAAGTAGAGAATATCTCCTTATACTTAGGCTATACATAATTCTCTTTCACGTTACAGAGGGCCATATCCATTCTGTATATTTAATTTTGCGCTCAGTGTTCAGAAACATAGCACCCTAGGCTACTGAATAGACCTCCTGTGAAAAAGGCTAATTAAAATCATGTAAATCACATCTAAGGAAGTGAAAAAATGAAATTATTTTGTAAATTTACTCCTCATTATTCATACTGTTTCGTTTGTTTATTCTTCTAAAATTAGATTTCGTTCTTTCACTAACTTCTGATTCGTCCTGACCTGGAAAATATCCCCCCGTATTTCCCTTCTCACTGCCTGAATACCTCTCCAAAAGCAATAACGTCTTGCCTAATGCTTCCAAAGAATTCTAAATGGGTCTTATTAGTCACAAACATTTTCTATCGACTGATGTAACTGCCATTAAATGATCTGCAAATTATAATTCATTTGATTAAATAGTGCAAAGTAATAAGACAGTTGGTTCTTTGCATGTTTGATGTAATAAAAAAAATGTGACTGACTTACCTCTCCTCCAGTTTTGGTGGAACAGACACAAATGCTTGAAGAGCATCATTTCAGGATGTAGGCCTACATCTCTGTGCTGTTCCATATTTTCTCGAGTCACGTTGGGATGACTACCCTTGTAAAATAAATATGTACTTTGTTCAAATAAATCATTGTGGAAAGGTTTTTCTGCTTTTTTGTTGTTTTTTGGACGGTCTAGGGCTGTGGCGGTCATGACATTTTGGCAGCCGGTAACTGTCATGCAATTGACCATTAATTGTAGAATAAAAAACATGAGCTGGTGCACACCCAGCAAAATGTGTTCGTGTGGAGGTGCTGACTAAAAGCGAATAAACTATCAAATTAAGAGAGTCGCACACCCCACACATAAACTCCCAGTAATTTATTGGGTATTATGCCAAAACGTTGGTATATGGAGTGTGCAACTTTCTCTATTTTGATAGTTTATAATTGACCGTTAATTAACATAAACATGTTTAGCATCTCCAGGCTTCCACACATAGAATACAAGCCACTGATGCAGACCTTTGGAACATCTACATTTTAAATATGGCCTATATCATCACAATAAATCCATAATTTATTTTAGGCAGGTCTAAATAAACATAACATGAAGAAAATGTAGCCTATTTCAGAACAACAGAATAATACCATATTCCGAGTCATCCTTTTGTTTGGCCCTGATCTGTCTATGCCATATGGATGTGGGCTAAATTAGTTAATTTAGCAGATAAGATTTTGCTTATAATTCTCGTTGCATTATTTATATTTTATAGTAAGAATAATACATTTTAACATTGCTGAGTAAAATAGAAAGGAGGTTTTTCCTAAACGATTTCCAAAGGAGTGCGGACATGTGGCTATTCTGTGTTGAGTGGTAAACAAAGGGATCACTTGAAACAGGTCCTCTTATATGCTTAATTTAGAGTTATTTATGCAAATTTAGTTGTGATACAAACCTTAGGCTATACACTGAGCGTAGAAAACATTATGAACACCTGCTCTTTCCATGAAGTAGACTGACCAGGTGAATCCAGGTGAAACTGTTGGTTAAGGGCTTGTAAGTAACCATTTCACAGTAAGGTCTACACTTGTATTCGGTGCATGTGACAAATAAAGTTTGATTCGATTAGCTTTTATTTTGAAAGCTATGATCCCTTATTGATATCACTTGTTAAATCCACTTCAATCAGTGTAGATGAAGGGGAGGAGACAGGTTATCAAGGGAGGATTTTTAAGACTGCAGACAATTGAGACAGCGATTGTGTATGTGTGCCATTCAGAGGATGAATGGGCAAGACAAAAGATGTGTACCTTTGAACAAGGTATGGTAGTACGTGCCAGATGCACCGGTTTGTCAAGAACTACAATGCTGCGCTCAACAGTTTCCCGTGTGTATGAAGAATGGTCCACCACCCAAAGGACATCCAACCAACTTGACACAACTGTGGGAAGCATTGGAGTTAACATGGGCCAGCATCCCTGTGGAACGCTTTCAACACCTTGTAGAGTCCTTGCCCTGATGAATTGATGCTGTTCTGAGGGCAAAAGGGGTGGTGCAACTCGATATTAGGAAAGTGTTTTATGTTTTACGTACTCAGTGTATGTTTTGATTTCTAACACATTCTAAGGCTGGATGATGCGACTCTCGTGATGATTTAAAAAAAGTTGCATGAAAGGCAAAAGGCTCTGCTCTGTTTCTTGCGCAGGTGGGACACACTTCGTCAGTCTCTAATTATCAATTTGACAATCACTTAATAATATTTTCACCCATTAGACTATTCTCAATTTAATCTGGTCTTTAATGCTTAGCTTAAAATGTAACAATAGTTGTCACAGAGTGATAAAAGGAGGGAGTGTGATGGAAGTTTCTCTGTGTGTATCAGATCGTATGTTTAGCACAATGCTGCTTTTCTTTAACCCTACTGCGAGTGACTGATTGATTGTACATGGGAGGAATCCACACTATCACTGATAAGCAATGTGGCAGTACATCATTGTACTGTACATCATCAAGTATCTCAGTTTAAAGGTCTCAGCTTTGAGAGAAGAAGCCTTGTGAGGTGTCAATCAGTCACATGCAGGAACCAACGTTAATAATGAATCATGAATCATGTAAATCATGCGTATATAACTTGTCTGTGTAGCAGTATATAAGGACTGAAAGGGAACGTCCAACTCGTTTTAATTCTTCCTCGCCATCCCTTTGCTATAGCTTTCAAATTCTGTGAATATCATTTAGCTAGTAATTTTAACAAACTTGCTTCCAGATCGGAACCTTGTGAAACGTGAAAGCACGTTCCAGAATGACCACACCTCACCTGATTGATCTGAAGAGAAAACCCTGCCCACCAGAGCTGTAATGTTGTCTCTGCTGCTTTCCTGCAGAGCAGCTCTTAAAAGCACAGAATTAGTGACAAAACTCAGAGCGCACAGATTTGACATCGGCAAATGTAGTTTTGATTCAAAGAAGAAGATTACATGTTACATCAAGTTACATGTTTGCAAGTGGTGTTGGTAGTTATTCACACGTCACATCACCTGCTTGCAAGTGTTGTTGCACTGATTCTCAAAAGAAGTTACATGTTTGCAACTACAAAACTGATTATACAGGTGCAACTCATATTTCACATGTGCAAATCATACTTTACATTCTTGTACACTTATGTCTCTATTTTACCTTCATACACATATATTACATGTACAATCAATCAGTCACTCGCAGTAGGGTTAAAGAAAAGCAGCATTGTGCTAAACATACGATCTGATACACACAGAGAAACTTCCATCACACTCCCTCCTTTTATCACTTTGTGACAACTATTGTTACATTTTAAGCTAAGCATTAGTTTAAACATTTCTATTACAAGTAAAACCAGACACTTTATCCTTTCAAACCCTTCATTCTGGGTTGTACAATCTAACTAGTAACTGATCCTTATTCTATAGCCCTTACACTTGTAAAACCATTGCAATAGAATGGTTTAACTTGAGACCTTAATTTCATTGTGTAATAAAGCATGTGTGTAACACTATCTCATTCATGTAAATTATATCATCATGAGCAGCACCTTCATTGAGTTCCTTATAGTCCTCATTATCTTCATTATTCTCATTAGCAAATGGCATTTATTTTAGGCCAATCAAATGAACAGTCTCTCCTGCAGTTGCAGAAGTGAACATAGTTGCTGAGACCTGTGAGACAAAAGAAGAGCACAGAGCTTTACAACACAAAATCAATGTTATAACACACAAGGACAAATACTCCCAACGTTGCTCATTTTGCAAGGTTCACAGACTATGATTCAAACATAGCTGACAGTCAAGCTGTCACCTCCCACTCGGTATCTTCATTGCCAGAGTAGCTTCTAGCGGTTTCTGATAATGACATTTCAGCTGAAGCTTTTAACTCTCTCTACTTCCTTTGGGTAAGAGAGTGACAGTAAAACACTTGAAAAGAAAAAGAAAACACAACATATAAAGTATTAGTAATGCATTAAGCTATGCATAATCATATATGGCAAGAAACAAAGTTTGATAACATGACGATTCCCACTCTCCCTTCGCCTGACTCTTTACCTTTGGGATACTGTTCTGCTGGGATCCACAAAAATGAAGGCTCTTAAAAACCCCTACTCATGCTTATACCCAGGCTTCCCTGTCAGGCTACAGGTGTGTGAGAGGTGTTCCCACGCCATATCACTCTCACTTTGCCCTCTATTTGCGTGCGATGTGCAGTCAGCTAGTATAATTAATTTTTTCCCCCTCCTGAGTCTAGGATGTACAATGAATCTCTGTGTCTAGGCAGGTGGCGTTATCGTCCCAGCCCAAGTCCAGAACCTTTATATTCCTCCACACATCTCCCGGTCTTCTTATCAGTCAGGAGAAACCTTCAGATTAGGAAATGCACATTCTTGCAGCCTGCCAGTAGTTTCAGAGACAGGACCCCTTTGTACTACACAAATACATTTGCACATAAATCATTCCATTTAACCCATAACACATTAATTACTACTTCTAGACCAATTATATAGTTATAAACATCATATTATGTGCTCAAGTCAATTAGTCTGTTTCCAACAATCCCTCATGTGGAACAATGATCACTCAAATGTCCGTGCCACCTAGAAAACATATTGACTTAAACAGGGAAGAGAGAGAATACATGTATACACAATAATTTCACACCACCCTTGATGAGAATGAGATTGGAACAAGGACCACAAAGCCCCTACTATCAATGTCCCAAATATGATTAGCCCAAGCTACAATCTAGTGGGTTTTCTGATAACCTCCCTCTCAGAAGACACGAAAAGATAAGGTTTCCCTGAGAGAAACCCTCCCTAAAGTCAATGGATTCCACAAATATTTAAACTTGAGTGATAGTGCTTCACGTTGAGTCTGTCATGCTCAATTTGGGTTGGATAATTTTTTAGTAGTTCAAATTATGACTCGGAAAGGCAAGAAGGAGAGACAGAATGCTGCCCCTAAACTGTGAGGAGAGCACTAAGTAAGGGGAGGCTCCACTGCTCATCCTGCAGGTGGTTTCTGAAGACCTTCAACTTAGCACACACCGATAAAGGCAGAATGTACATTTACATACGGGAAACAAATATACAGTATGTACTGCTAACATTGACATACTGTATATTCATCTTATATTTCCAGCATTAACTTTTCTCATCACGGCCCCCATTTGTCCCTGTCTTACACTTGTCACATGTGCCGAATACAACAGGTGGAATGGCGTAAAATGCTTACTTAACCAACAATGCAGTTCAAGAAATAGAGTTAAGAATATACTAACTAAAGTAACTAAAGTAAAAAATAAAATAAAAGTAACAAGGCTATATACAGGGGGTACTGGTACCAAGTCAATGTGTGGGAGAACAGGTTGGTCGAGGTAATTTGTACATGTAGGTAGGGGTAATGTGACTATGCATAGATAATAAATAGCGAGTAGCAGCAGTGTAAAAACAAGGGGGGGGGGGGGTCAATGTAAATAGTCCAGGTGGCAATTGTATTAATTGTTCAGCAGACTTATCATTTGGGGGTAGAAGCTGTTAATGAGTGGTCTAAGACACAGTGCTAACTGTGCCACAAGAGACACTGGTTCGAGTCCGGGCTCTATCGCAGATGGCCGTGACCGGGAGACCCATGAGGCGGCACACAATTGGCACAGCGTACTCCGGGTTAGGGGAGGGTTTGGCCGACAGGGATGTTCTTGTCCCATCGCGCACTAGCAACTCCTGTGGTGCACGCTGACACAGTCGCCAGGTGTACAGTTTTTCCTCGAACACATTGGTGCGGCTGGCTTCCGGGCTAAGCATTGTGTCAAAGAAGCATTGCGGCTTGGCTGGGTTGTGTTTCAGATGATGCACAGCTCTCGACCTTCGTCTCTCCCGAGTCCGTACAGGAGTTGCAGCGATGGGACAAGACTGTAAAAACGACCAATTGGATACCACGAAATTGGGGGAAAAAAGTTATATAAATAACGGAACCTTTTGGACCTAGATTTGGCGCTCTGGTACCACTTGCCAGGCGGTAGCAGAGAGAACAGTCTATGACTTAGGTGACTGGAATCTTTGACAATTTTTTGGGCCTTCCTCTTACATGCCTATATATAGGTCCTGGATGGCAGGAAGCTTAGCCCCAGTGATGTACCGGGCCATACGCATTACCCTCTGTAGTGCCTTACGGTCGGAGGCCGAGCATTTGCCATACCATGTGGTGATGCAACCGGTCAGGATTCTCTCGATGATGCAGCTGTAGAACTTTTTGAGGATCTGGGGATCCATGCCGTGGGGCAACACACAATTGGCCTAGCATCGTCCGGGTTAGGGAGGGTTTGGCCGGTAGGGATACCCTTGTCTCATTGCGCACTAGCGACTCCTGTGGCAGGCCGGGCGGGGTGCACGCTAACCAAGGTCGCCAGGTGCACAGTGTTTCCTCCGACACATTGGTGGGGCTGGCTTCCGGGTTGGATGCACGCTGTGTTAAGAAGCAGTGCGGCTTCGTTGGGTTGTGTTGCGGAGGACGCAATTCCCGATTCTCTCCTGAGCCCGTACAGGAGTTGTAGCAATGAGACAAGATGGTAATTACTAACAATTGGAGACCACGAAATTGGGGAGGAAAGGGGGCATTTTTTAAAATATTAAAATAAATAAATACAAAAAAAAACTGTTTTTGCTTTGTCAATGTGTGTAGTAGATTGATGAGAAAAACAACAATTTAATCAATTTTAGAAGAAAAGAAGGCTGTAACGTAATAAAATGTGGAAAAGGTCAAGGGGTGTGAATACTTTCCGAACACACTGTAGGTTATCATGATTAAAATGGTGTAGAACTTCAATAGATTGAGATATTTGGCGAAATAGACAGACATGTCCCTTTCACAGTTCTACTCCTCTGATGGCATGGCAGACAGGCGGCACCCTCCTGAAAATGAACTGCTCAGCAAAGCAAAGGATCTTTTGAGAGCTACCAGATAAAAAATACATTTAAAAAATGAATTTTGTGTGTCCAGTGTCTGTGTTTAGGGGGTGTTACTTTGGCAGATAATGTTAACCATCTAAAAAAAAAGTGTATTTTTAATGAATTTACTAAATGTATGATGTTTTTGGTTTATGCGTAGTCTTAGTGTTATTGTTATGCTATAAATGGTTATTTTATGGTTATAAGTGATAAAATCAACAAGCAAATATTTTATATTTAGCAATTCTGAGTAATTATTACTTCAGTAAGGATATACTCTTTATTCAGTGACCTGAGGTATAGAACCCCAAATGTACTGCAATTGGTAAATACATTCAATAGGTGGCAGCATAAGACCACAAATGTCAGAAGATTAATTTTCTGCCTGCATACACCACTCCCCCCATAGGAATAGTTAAGTTTTTATTTCACATGCACAAGTACAATGAAATGCCTTTCTTGCAAACTCAAAACCCAACAATGCAATACTCCATAACAATGTAATACTAGAAAAAAAACTACAATAAATATGAAGAACACAAATAAGTAAGAATACTATATACAGGGTTAGTTCCAATACCATATTTACAATGTGCAGGAATGCTGGAGTGATGGAGGTAGATATGTATAGGGGTAATGTGACTAGGCATCAGGATACAAGATAAACAGAGTATCAGCAGCTTGTATGTATGTGAATGTGTGTGTGTGTGTGTGTGTGTGTGTGTGTGTGTGTGTGTGTGTGTGTGTGTGTAGAGTCAGTATAAATGTATGTGCATATATGTGAGTGAGCAGATGGAGTGTGTGTCTGTGTGTGAGTGCATGGCCCTGTGAGTGTGCATACAGACAAAAACAAGGTCAATGAGGATACAAGATTAAAACTCAGATAGTCCGTGTAGTTATTTATCAGTCTTATTGCTTGAGGATAGATGTTCAAGAGCCTGTTGGTGCCAGATTTGATGCACCAGTACCGCTTGCCATGCGGAAGCAGACCACACCGCCCAATATATACAGTGCCTTGCGAAAGTATTCGGCCCCCTTGAACTTTGCGACCTTTTGCCACATTTCAGGCTTCAAACATAAAGATATAAAACTGTGTTTTTTTTGTGAAGAATCAACAACAAGTGGGACACAATCATGAAGTGGAACGACATTTATTGGATATTTCAAACTTTTTTAACAAATCAAAAACTGAAAAATCAGGCGTGCAAAATTATTCAGCCCCTTTACTTTCAGTGCAGCAAACTCTCTCCAGAAGTTCAGTGAGGATCTCTGAATGATCCAATGTTGACCTAAATGACTAATGATGATAAATACAATCCACCTGTGTGTAATCAAGTCTCCGTATAAATGCACCTGCACTGTGATAGTCTCAGAGGTCCGTTAAAAGCGCAGAGAGCATCATGAAGAACAAGGAACACACCAGGCAGGTCCGAGATACTGTTGTGAAGAAGTTTAAAGCCAGATTTGGATACAAAAAGATTTCCCAAGCTTTAAACATCCCAAGGAGCACTGTGCAAGCGATAATATTGAAATGGAAGGAGTATCAGACCACTGCAAATCTACCAAGACCTGGCCGTCCCTCTAAACTTTCAGCTCATACAAGGAGAAGACTGATCAGAGATGCAGCCAAGAGGCCCATGATCACTCTGGATGAACTGCAGAGATCTACAGCTGAGGTGGGAGACTCTGTCCATAGGACAACAATCAGTCGTATATTGCACAAATCTGGCCTTTATGGAAGAGTGGCAAGAAGAAAGCCATTTCTTAAAGATATCCATAAAAAGTGTCGTTTAAAGTTTGCCACAAGCCACCTGGGAGACACACCAAACATGTGGAAGAAGGTGCTCTGGTCAGATGAAACCAAAATTGAACTTTTTGGCAACAATGCAAAACGTTATATTTGGCGTAAAAGCAACATAGCTGAACACACCATCCCCACTGTCAAACATGGTGGTGGCAGCATCATGGTTTGGGCCTGCTTTTCTTCAGCAGGGACAGGGAAGATGGTTCAAATTGCTGGGAAGATGGATGGAGCCAAATACAGGACCATTCTGGAAGAAACCCTGATGGAGTCTGCAAAAGACCTGAGACTGGGACGGAGATTTGTCTTCCAACAAGACAATGATCCAAAACATAAAGCAAAATCTACAATGGAATGGTTCAAAAATAAACATATCCAGGTGTTAGAATGGCCAAGTCAAAGTCCAGACCTGAATCCAATCGAGAATCTGTGGAAAGAACTGAAAACTGCTGTTCACAAATGCTCTCCATCCAACCTCACTGAGCTCCAGCTGTTTTGCAAAGAGGAATGGGACAACATTTCAGTCTCTCGATGTGCAAAACTGATAGAGACATACCCCAAGCGACTTACAGCTGTAATCGCAGCAAAAGGTGGCGCTACAAAGTATTAACTTAAGGGGGCTGAATAATTTTGCACGCCCAATTTTTCAGTTTTTGATTTGTTAAAAAAGTTTGAAATATCCAATAAATGTCGTTCCACTTCATGATTGTGTCCCACTTGTTGTTGATTCTTCACAAAAAAATACAGTTTTATATCTTTATGTTTGAAGCCTGAAATGTGGCAAAAGGTCGCAAAGTTCAAGGGGGCCGAATACTTTCGCAAGGCACTGTAGATGTCCTGGATGACAGGGAGCAATGCCCCAGTGATGTACTGGGCTGTCCACACCACCCTCTGTAGCGCCATGCGATCGAGGGCGGTGCTATTGCCATACCAGGCAGTGATGCATACAGTCAAAACGCTTTCAATGGTACAGCTGTAGAACCTTTTGAGGATTTGAGTGCCCATGCCTAACTTTTTCAACCCCCTGAGGGAGAAGAGGCGTTCCCGCGCCTCCTTCATGGCTATGCTCATGTGTTTGGACCATTTAAAGTCTAGTGATTTGGACAAAGAGGAACTTGAAGCTCTCGACCTGCTCCACTGTGGCCCCGTGAATGGACTGTATCCCCTGCCACATACGGCGATCGTCGGATGTGGCAGGGTAGTGGTAGTATGATTCGACCTTATTGCTACATTGTCCTTGTGCTTGTTTGATGACTCTGCGGAGGTCATAGCGGGACTTCTTGTACTTATTCCTGTCCTCAGCCGTATCCTCAGGGTTGTCTATGATAGGTCTGTGTGAGGTAGCCCTGTCCTTTAGTTTAAAGTAAAACTCTGTATTAATCCAGGGCTTTTGATTGGGGAAGCAGCGAAACCTCACCGTGGGGATAACGATAACTCCCGTGTGTGCTTTTTTTTGTCCCTTTTCGCACTGCTAACGCAAGACGAAGGAATGAAAAAGTATTCGAACAGTAGTGGAAATTCATAGAATTAACAGTGGGAGTTAATATAATGATGATTTATGTTTATTATTACCTGTTTTCATGCTCAAGACTAGAAATTATACTTGATTAATATTTCAATACGATTATCAATAATCCTAAAGATTAATTCAGTCACCTCTAGCCAATCAGATGCATGCATTTGAGGTGCCCTGGGTCAATCAGCTATTGGCAACACACTAGCTGACAGCCCCCCTTTGCCAACATACCCCGGCAGTACTCTCTTGAGATTATTTCTTTAAATACAAAACTGTTTATGGATTAAGCAAGTTTTCAGAATGTAATGTATCGTTAATCTGTGACCTCCCGTGTAAACGTCATTTCTAATAACATTTAAAAAGTTTGACCAGGTTTGATGCAAAAGCGAGCTAGGTAATGGCAGCAGGCACTCTTGTCCTTTCTATTCCAAGGCTTTACTCACACTGTCATATGAGATATTAAGATGCCTCAACTTCAACAAGATCCATACTAGGGTTGAGGTTAGCTCATCTGACTAGTAATTATTCGGGAGGGATTCAATAGGTCTAACTGCTATAGTTTTTTTTGGTTTTGCTCTCCCTAAAGCAACACAGGCCTAATATGTACAGTTGAAGTCAGAAGTTTACATACACCTTAGCCAAATACATTTCAACTCAGTTTTTCACAATTCCTGACGTTTAATCCTAGTAAAAATTCCCTGCCTTAGGTCAGTTAGGATCACCACTTCATTTTAAGAATGTAAAATGTCAGAATAATAGTAGAGAAAATGATTTATGTATTTCAGCTTTTATTTCTTTCATCAAACATTTTGGGTATCCTTCCAGAAGCTTCCCACAATAAGTTGAGTGAATTTTGACATTTTTCTAGCAAATCAAATCAAAGTTTATTTGTCACGTGCGCTGAATACAACAGGTTACAGTGAACACCTTACAGTGAAATGCTTACTAGGCTCTAACCAGTGCAAAAAAAGGTGTTAGGTGAACAATAGGTAAGTAAAGAAATAAAATAACAGTAAAAAGACTAAAAGAAAAACTGTAAAAAGGCTATAAAAGTAGCGAGGCTACATAGACACCAGTTAGTAAGGCTGATTGAGGTAGTATGTACATGTAGTTATGGTTCAAGTGACTATGCATATATGAACAAAGAGTAGCAGTAGTGTAAAAGAGGGGTTGGCGGGTGGTGGGTGGCGGGACACAATGCAGATAGCCCGGTTAGCCAACGTGCGGGAGCACTGGTTAGTCGGCCCAATTGAGGTAGTATGTACATGAATGTATAGTTAGAGACTATGCATATATAATAAACAGAGAGTAGTAGCAGTGTAAAAAGAGGGTTTGGGGGGGGATCACAATGCAAGTAGTCCGGGTAGCCATTTGATTACCTGTTCAGGAGTCTTATGGCTTGTGGGTAAAAACTGTTGAGAAGCCTTTTTGTCCTAGACTTGCCACTTCGGTACCGCTTGCGGTAGTAGAGAGAGCAGTCTATGACTGGGGTGGCTGGGGTCTTTGACAATTTTTTGGGCCTTCCTCTGACACCGCCTAGTGTAGAGGTCCTGGATGGCAGAGGTCGAGCAATTGCCGTACCAGGCTGTGACGCAACCAGTCAGGATGCTCTCGATGTTACAGCTGTAGAACCTTTTGAGGATCTCAGGACCAATGCCAAATCTTTTTCGTTTCCTGAGGGGGAATAGGGTTTGTCACAGCTGTCTTGGTGTGTTTGGACCATTCTAGTTTAATGTTGATGTGGACACCGAGGAACTTGAAGCTCTCAACCTGCTCAACTACAGCCCTGTCGATGAGAATGGGGGCATGCTCGGTACTCCTTCTCCTGTAGTCCACAATCATCTCCTTAGCCTTGGCTACGTTGAGGGATAGGTTGTTATTGTGGCAATTGTTACGTTCCCCAGTTTATGTGTTGTAGTTTGTGTATTTGCATGTGTTTTATTTCAGGAAATGGCTTCCTGAAATCCCTCAAGCAGCTGATTGGTCGACTCCAGGGCTAATTGGAGAGCTGACCCCGCCCCCTCGTCAAGACACAGCTGTCTCCAATTACACATTCATTCTGAAGCTACATAAAAGCCAGTGTTCTGTTCAGGAGATAGAGATTTTGCTAGAGATTTGCTCTGAGGTCATTGCAGAGCGATTGTTTGTGATAGAGAGATTTTTGGAGGTAGGGATTGCATAGAGAGATTTGGAGGTAGGGATTGCATAGAGAGATTTGGAGGTAGGGATTGCATAGAGAGATTTGGAGGTAGGGATTGCTGAGAGAGATTTTGCTAGAGAGATTTTGGAGGTAGGGATTGCTGAGAGATTTTGCTAGAGAGATTTTGGAGGTAGGGATTGCTGAGAGAGATTTTGCTGAGGTCATTGCAGAGCGATTGTTTGTGATAGAGTTTTTGCTAGAGGTTGATTTTGCTGGGAGTTCATTGCTGAGAGTTGGTATGTTCTCTGAGTTTGTTGCTCAGGTAGAGCCTATTTGACGTCCTCCGTTTCTTAGTTTGTCTGTAAAATTGTGTAATTCTGTTTCATTTGTTCCCAGGGGGGAAGGGGAAGGCACCTTGGGAGTGCTTAGGCAAGAGGCCCGCAGGCATACATATACCCATAGTATATTCACTGTCTAGGCACACTAGGTAAGACCTGGGCGGACCACTCCCTGTATTTTGGTTAGGGCACCAGGTGGTGCTAAATTAGGTAAGTAGTGGGTAGGCAGGTAAGATAGGAGAGGGGGGGGGGCTTTGAGATTTACTTTCTTTGCTTTGGTTCCGTCCAGCCCCTTTTCCCCATATTACTGTGTACAGGAATAAAGTCCTTGTAAAACGGTACCACATTCTGCCTGTTGTCATTCTTACTCGCACCTACAGTCCATACCTCTTTCGCTTCACAGAGAGTTTAGTTGTAGCGGGGGTTGCGTTCCCTCTTCATAGAGGCGTGCGTAACAGCAATACATCCTCGTTAAGGCCAAGAGGAGACAGTGTTCAGCCTGTAGATTCAGAAAGATTCCCTTTGAAGAAGTTTCCTCTCAATGTCCCCTCCCCTGTATCACAGAGAGCTAATAGGATGTCCAGCTTCTACAAAATGAGAAGCGACCAGATTTGTTGTCTCACCTGTGTATATTGCTGCGGTGCTCACTGATCCGTGTCTTAAGGCTTCTATGGGTTTTACCCATGTAAGACAGACCACAAGGACATTTCAACATGTAAATAATATTGGTGGAAATGCAGGTAATCAGGCCCTTGATCTTAAATCTTTGTCCTGTGATTGGCATGTTTTACCCAATTGTCTTTGTACCCCCTTTCCTTAAATCTTTGTGTGAGGTCTGCGGTCTGTTTCTGATAAGAAGCATCAGAGCTGCATATTCTTCTGATACGACTGAATTGACTTTTAAAAAGTGGACGTGGATGAAAGCTGTCACCTCTAAGTAGGGTATTTCTGTCCGTAGGTTTCCTATAGCGATCTGTAGAGGGAGGGTTCGTCCTTAATAACCATCACATCAAGAAAACTGATTTGTGATAAGTCATAGTTAATGATGAAGTGAAGGTGTTCATTCAGAGTTTAGATAAGCATGGAATTCCAAAAGTTGTTCCTGGGTGCCTGTATCGATCACGAAAATGTCATCCGAATATTGGAGAGAAAGGGATTAAGGCCTGGATTCATCACCACCTATTTCCGAATATTTCTCATCCATTTTCACCTAATGATGCTGACACATTGTTGTTTGAAGCTTTACTTTCATATCAACGAGTGGTCAGTAGTTTTGGTCAGGAGTTGTGTTCAGTAGATGTGGTTGTGACAATACTTGTCAGTAGTTGTAGTTGTTTAGTTGTGGTCAGTAGTGGTAGCCAGGGGTTATGGTCTGTTGGTGTGTAGTTGTGCTCAATAGTTGTGTGGTCAGTAGTGTGGTTGGGGTCAGTAGTTCCGGTCAGTCATTGCATGGTTGTGGTTAGCAGTTATGGTCAGGAGTTTTTTGCAGTAATGTGATTGTGGGAAGTAATTGTAGTCAGCAGTTATGGTCAGGAGTTTTTTGCAGTAATGTGATTGTGGGAAGTAATTGTAGTCAGCAGTTGTGGTCAGTAGTTGTATGGTTCAGTAGTTGTGGTCAGAAGTTGTGGTTGTGGTCAGTAGGTTAGGTCATTAGTTGTGGCCGCATTCCAACAGACAGTGGGAGACAAACTCACCTTTCAGCAGGACAATTAACTAAAACACAATATCAAATATACAGTGCATTCAGAAAGTATTTTGACATGTTGACGGTTTCCACCTATTATGTTATAGCCTTATTCTAGAATGGATTAAATTAGATTTTCCCTCATCAATCTACACACAACACTTCATAATGACTGGTTTAGAAATGTTTGCAAATGTATTACAAAAAAAAAAAAAACTGAAATCACATTTACATAAGTATTCTGACCCTTTACTCAGTGCTTTGTTGAAGCACCTTTGGCAGCGATTACAGCCTTGAGTCTTCTTGGGTATGACGCTACAAGCTTGGCACACCTGTAATTGGGCAGTTTCTCTTATTGTTCTCTGCAGATCCTCTCAAGCTCTGTTAGGTTGGATGGGGAGCGTCGCTGCACAGCTATTTTCTGGTCTCGCTAGAGATGTTTGATCGGATTCAAATCCGGGCTCTGGCTGGGCCACTCAAGGACATTCAGAGACATGTCCCGAAGCCAAGACAACGCAAGAATGGTTATGTGCTTAGGGTCGTTGTCCTGTTGGAAGGTGAGCGGTCGCCCTAGTCTGAGGTCCTGAGCGCTCTGGACCAGGTTTTCATCAAGGATCTCTATACTTTGAGCCATTCTTCTTTCCCTCGATCCTGACTCGTCTCCCAGTCTCTCCCGCTGAAAAATATCCCCACAGCATGATGCGGTCACCACCATGCTTCATCACAGGGATGGTGCCAGGTTTCCTCCAGATGTGATGCTTGGCATTCAGGCCAGAGTTCAATCTTGGTTTCAACAGACCAGAGAATCTTGTTTTTCATGGTCAGAGTCCTTTAGATGCCTTTTGTCAAACTCCAAGCGGGCTGTTATGTGCCTTTTACTGAAGAGTGGCTTCCGCCGGGTGGAGTGCTGCAGAGATGGTGGTCCTTCTGGAAAGTTCTCCCATTTCCTCAGAGGAATTATGGAGTTCTGTCAGTGACTATTGGGTTCTTGGTCACCTCACTGACAAAGGCCCTTCTCCCCCGATTGCTCAGTTTGGCCGGGCGGCCAGCTCGGTGGTTCCAAACTTCTTTCATTTAAGAATGATGGAGGCCACTGTGTTCTTGGAGACCTTCAAGGATGCAGACATTTTTGGAACCCTTCCACAAAATCTGTGCCTCGACACAATCCTGTCTCGGAGCTCTACAGACAATTCCTTCGACCTCATGGCCTGGTTTTTGCTCTGACAGCTGTGTGTGCCTTTCTAAATCATGTCCATTCAATTGAATTTACCACAGGTCAAGGATGATCAATGGAAACAGGATGCATCTGAGCTCAATTTCGCATCTCATAGCAAAGGGTTTGAATACTTCAGGAAATAAGTTGTTCATTTTTAATACATTTGCAAAAATTTCTAAAAACTGTTTTTGCTTTTTTATTATGGGGTACCGTGTGTAGATTGATTAAATAACTTTTCCTCATCAATTTTAGAATATGACTAACAAAATGTGGAAAAAGTCCAGGTGTCTGAATACTTCCATTTTGTTCAGTGTTTTCATCTTCAGTGATGAGTTGAGGATTAAAGCTGTTGTTGCACTAATGCTCTAGCACTAATGCTCCTGCAAGCAAATGGCACCTGTGCCTTCCCTGGCTCCTACACTCTAAATGGACTTTAAGACCAGTCTTTCTCCCGCTGAGGTACAGAGCATGCAGTTAAGACTGACCGAATCTGGATATATAGGTCTGAATCCATTCATTGATTGTAGTCAATAAGGACAAAAGAAGAGCATTTAGATGGAAATGCATTCAAAGCTTCAACCCATACGAGTCAGCATTCCCAAGGTGAGCAATACTCAAATGTTGCTGGAATACATATGACGTCCATAATAAATTACACAGATTCAACCTCAATATCCACACATCAATGTCAAAACAAGATAAAAATGATCGATCTCACTAACTTTTACCAAGACAGGTTTTGTTTCTTGGTGCTAATCGTCAAAGATATTCTACCTGCTCATTAGAACCATCAGTGGTTTTTGCCTGTAGGCCCCTCACCCTCAAATGTCTTGCTCTTCCTTCTCCCCCTCTTCACTCAAATGCCTGACAACACTAAGCACTCTTCATCCCCAAAGCTGACATACTCTAACTGTGTGACATGCATGCACTCCCACACAACAGTTTTCCCTCTTTCATTTCAAGTCATGCTGTGATAGACTAACAGACCAATTTTCATGCAATGTGTCTTTATTAAGAATGTGCCTTGGAAGGATACAAGTATCTCTAGTGCCAGGTTTTCTTATCCATGTGATTTTGGTTGTACTTCTGTAAAATTGTCATACATCAATGAAAATCAACAACATGCCAATATCCACATAGATTATAGTAGCCAATGGTAATACAAAGACTAATAAAGACTAACAAAGACTAGCAGACTACCTCTCCTGTCCACATTACAAGAGCTATAATGTTAACTCATAACTATGAAGACGCCACAATATATACGTTACCTTATCTGCAGAATAATATCAACTTTTGATTACAATTAGTTTTAACATCTAAACACTAACAGAGGGGAAAAATGCCTAATATATTAAATCATACAGAAAATTTGCATTAGGGTAGGAATTGATGTTGATGGACTGAGGTCAAGGCATAGTAGTATCTAAATTAAAGGTAGACTCAGAGGCATGACAGATGCATTAAGTAAACAGCGTAGTGGGTCAATTTCTGCAACAACTAAGAGCGTTGAAGTGTGAGGCTCAACTTCTCTTCCGTGCACATGTGCATATACTGTGTGTGACCGTGTGAGTGCCTTGCATCTCGCTCATCAATATTTGCGATGCTGCTCATGGCAATGTCATTTCATCTACCTTTAACTTAAAGTTCCAATTTTAAATAATTACCCATCAAAAGTGTTGGGCAACAGAAGTTGTGGGAATGAAAGGTAGATACTAACCAGAAATTTTGCTTGGATTCTAGGGTAGATACATTGTAAAAAACATTATTATATATTTTTTCATCCATCAATTTATTCACTTAATTGCGGCTTTGATGATTGAAAATTGAGTCAACATTTTAAATGCGGGGTAAAACAATTTATTTTAGCCACCGCTAAGCAAAACACTATAAGAGTAACAGGGGCATAATTTGCATGTTTGAATTTTGTGGACAAATCACTTCAAGGAACTTCAAACACGTTACCATCCACAGTTATGAGAGTAAAGTCATACTGTGTATCGATATAAAAATCACTTCAGCTGTGACGGAAACATGACGTGTCGGTCCAATTTGATGAATACCGACAGAATGTTTTTCGTTCGACGTGGTGGGATCTTTTTGTGTCGGTAAAATTAAATATGCAGTGTTAACACTAGGCGCAAATATTGATATAATAACCATCATATCAAAGTAAACTTGGAGTCACGTGATGATATGGTGTGTGGTGCTCCCACTACAACTCGGGGAAACCATGCAGTTTATTAGGCTATAGATTAAATAAATTATGATTAACTTCACAGGGTGGTGAACGTTCACGGTGATGAGACTCGGTGATGACACTCCTTCCCAATAAATACAGGGTCTTATTCAGACGACATGATGATCGATGCTTGACTGCCGTTAGAAAAATAAAATATTCTTGCTCTTATCCGTAATAATCTCATGTAGACTTGTCTATTTGTACTGTATCTGAGATCTGTTGGCTAGAGCGCACGTACCAGAACCAGAGTAGGCACATGAGCTATTAAAAGCAACAGTTTGTGCCAAAACTTTTGGTCGAGTTAAAAAATGCAATGGAAACACATTGAATTAAGATTTAAAAATCAAATTGCGTGCACTACATCGTCACGCACTGGTTTGTATCCGCAGCAATTCGGTTTGGTGGGAACACACCACTGGTGGAAAAATATTCAAATTTTCTGTAAACAGATTATGAAAAATCTGTCACCAAATGGATGGAAACCTGGCTACTGATTTCATTCGAGTTGATTTGGCCACAACATTTTTACCATCAACAATGCCCCCTTTTGCTTCCATTGTTTTCTAGTTAGCTGTGGCGATTTAAACAAATCTGAACCCTGCACATAAATGCCTGGATCAATCGACAACACAATTAAGTGAATAAACCAATTAAAATGTCAAGTGAACTGAACCTTCCCTTTAAAGTCCACCACTAGATACTCAGTATGGGGATCAGATACCCACTTGATTAAATCGGAAAGATTACAGATTATATTCTCTGGGTCCCCATACACTTGATACCCAGGGTTCTTACTATATTTCCAGTATCACCAAAGTGAAGACTGGCAATTCAATTTATTGTGACCAGCCATAACAGTGCAGTGACTATGTAATTTGGTATATGCATATGGACACACACACACCACGGCCATCTATCATGGATAGCTCTGTACTTCAAAAGCATAAGATGATGAAACTTGTGGTTTAAAATCTAAAACATTATCAAAAAGGTACAAGAAGTAAAGTTTCACCGATTCACGTTCTCATGGACGCTGTAAATAACCTGCTATGATTTGTTGAGATTTTTCCACTTCTCTGGTCAGCAATGCTCTCATTCATTAACAGTCTAAAGGCCCATCCTCAGTGTGGAAAATGGATATAAAGTCACTGAATTACATATCATTTTGTGTTCCTGCCACCCATTTTGTATCCATTTCACATTATTTCCAGGTCCTAAGCCAAACACATATATATTGCGGTCACCAAAAGCTTTAAAGCACAATGACAACTTTATTTTTTTGGCACAATTGTGTCCTTTACTTTGACTTTGCTTCGTGCCCAAGAAATGTTTGATCCCTTCCATCTTCTCAGCAGTTGTGTGTTGGTGAGTGTCGTTTCTCGCCTGCCCTCGCTCTTAAATGACAAAATGGCTAACAGTAGCCTGAAAGACAGGAAGGATATGCACTGACTGAAACTAGAATCTAAGCCTATTCAGAAATGAAAGGGGTATTCTTCCTCTGAAATTAATTTCTTCTTTGAGTTTCTATTGCACGGCAAATCCCTCAAGCACCTTCATGTACCGATGGGATTTTATGCCAAGCTGAATTTCTGATGTGTCCTTTCGTCAGGGGAATGAAGGATGGACTAAGCAGACATTTTGTTGTCCTCCAATGATTGTAGGTAATCAAGCTCTGAAACAATCCTCCCAGTTTCTCTCACATGGATCACACCTCCTTTAAACAATCTCTTCTGTTGTTGTCAACCTTTCTCACCACATCTCATTTTTTGGTCGGTCTCTCTGATCATGGCCAGTGGTTGAGGTAATGGCACCTTGTCAAGGACAGTGTTCAGTGTTGGGCAGAATACAAAGTAAGGGATTATTCCGATCGTCTGTTTCTCCACTGCAAGATCCATCATTGGAGAAGCCCAGAGCAGTTCGGAGCGGAAGCATCTTGCATATCGTTTTTTCATTCACAAAGGATTACGTAATATCAATTATAGAAAGGTATGTAATATCAGGTGTATAATATTCATAGCATGTCCAGTTAATGACTACACTGTAAGAGACGGTAAAAAGGAACAGTCAGCTAGATGGGTCCTGTTTCCAGATATCCAACTGTTAGATCCTGTTTCACGGCAAGACGATACTCAGGATTTCACATTTACTAAAAAAAGCAGAAAAGAAAAAAGAAGGAACACATCAGCAGTTAGTAAAGCAATTTTTCATTCTGCCAGCTCAATATGGAAGTAGAAGCAAACAGCGCTACAGAGAACAGTTACATAACGTGTCAAAAAGGGCCGGTCCAGTTGTGTGTACAATATGATGGTTTTAGCTCCAGTCGCTGCTCAGTGAGTTAATTAGGACATCTCTTTGGCTTAAGACCCGATGGGATGGACATTTTTCACATTCGAAAACAGCCAAAGTGCTGTTGTTAAGCATTTGATTGAACTTAAGTGAACTAAACAACCCCACATGGGTAATTTATTTTGAGTGATTGACCCAGCTTATGGCTGTGTGAGTATTTTTTGGAGTGAGCCAGTGGACACACACAAAAGTCCTGGGCCCAGTTTCCCAAACGCATCTTAAGGCTAAGTATATTGTTAAAACCTTTGCAGGAGCAAAATCTCTGAGCTGTTTCCCAAAACCATCATTATCAAAGTTGCACTTACATTTTAGTTAATTAGCAGACGCTCTTATCCACAGCGATTTACAGGAGCAATTAGGATCAAGGGCCTTGCTCAAAGGCACATACAGATTTTTCACGGAGTCGGCTTGGGATTCCAAGCAGCGACCTTTTGGTTACTGGACCAACACTCTTAAGCGCTAGGCGCATCACTTGAAAACGCTTGTTATTTAACCGACTGCCTCAGACTGCTAAGTGAGTCGTTAGATGCTCTTTTGCATCACTTTATACACAGAAGTTCTCCACTAAACATAGAACCAAGCTTTTTATTTGGTCTCTCAGTGACCACTGATAACTTCGGAACAAAGTTGACTACAAATACAAGGTTGCCAATGTCTTTGTAATTGTTACAAGCAAAGGATAAAGATATGTTTCAAATGAAAACCGAGATGAGTGCATTAAAAAATAAATACAGTATAGGCTACATAGGCCTATAAATTACATTTTTTGTTGAAATCAATTTCATGTTCAGTCACCTGAGTTCTATTTAGCTAAATGTAGGCTACACTGTCATTTTTTGCCTGTAACATGTACGCAATGATGTGCCAAATCTGTGATTTTGTGCATTATAGGTTCGGCTAAGAATTAGAATAAGCCACCTCAATATTTGCAACCTTATAGGTGATAACATCTCTCTAGGAGCTGATCCATCATAAATATGGTGAAATAATTCTAAATGTTAAGGTAAAATTCAAATGGAAAAAGCTGATGGGAGAGCAGCGCTGACTTTTTTTTTTTTTTAGATAAGTAAAAACAACGACACATTTAGCGTGGAGTTTTGGGAAGCATGTTACATCTTCGGAAGTTGTCGGAAACAATGTGTCGTTAACACCCGTAAGCCTAAGTTCCATTGCTATAGGGAAACTGGGCCCTGTTTGATTCCTCTAAAACGCAGCCTTCCTTGCTCCCTGTAGTTCAGGGCTGTCAAACTCATTCCATGGAGGGCAGTGTCTGCTCATTTTTGTTATTACCTTTTCATTTGCCTCCAATGAAGACCTAGACAACCACATGAGGGGAGTTCCTAACTAATTAGTAAAACGGAGGGGTGAAAATCCAAAAACACTTGCCCCTTCATGAAATGAGTTTGAGACCTGTGCTGTAAATGACCAATGATCTTTAAGTGATTGGATGATTAGATAAGTGAAATCAAAGTGATCACCCTAATGTTTTTGGGAAGGATATCAAACCCTCAGAAGTCCCATAGGCCCCTGAGCTTAAGTCCATGCATTAGCTCTGGGAGCTAACAAGTCTCAGGCATGGTTACTCATCACACAAGCGTAATTAACAGAACCCTTTTTGGTACACTTTCACTAATCCAAATCAGACATCAGGGAAGGAAGGAGGATTGCATTTCAAGTCCTCGAAGAGTGCCGGCCATGGGATTTGTTGGAAAGGCTTTGGGACTTCTGGTAGGATTCAGAAATTAAGAGCGTAGGGCCCGGCCCGTATTCATAGTCTTGAGTAGGAGTGTTGATCTAGGATCAGTTTTGTTTTAAAGATCAAAGACAAAACTGATTCTCGATCAGCACTCCTACTCTAACTCTTTATAAATACAAGCAAACAGAGGTTGGCCAACTGTGATACTCACTCGCCAGGTTTACAATGCAGGCAATGATGATGACTGTCCCTCCTATCAGTGAAACTGTAGAGAGCATCCTGGCGAGACGACCCAATCGTCGAGCTCCATCCAGGTTGCCCTGCTCCAGACTGTTCTTGGACTAGGAAAGGAAGAAGGAAGCAGTTTGTTAGGTATGGACTGCTTAAAGGCCCAGTGCAGTCAAAAATATGATTTTACCGTGTTTTATAAACACTACATGCCCAAAAGTATGTTTGACCTGCTGGTCAAACATCTCCTTCCATTATCATGGGCATTAATATGGAGTTGAACTGACGTGTTGGAAAGGTGGCATCCTATGACGTTGCCACGTTGAAAGTCACTGAGCTCTTCACTAAGGCCATTTTACTGCCAATGTTTGTGTGCATGGCTGTGTGCTCGACTTTATACACCCGTCAGCAACAGGTGTGGCTGAAATGGACAAATCCACTAATTTGAAGGGGTGTCCACATACTGTTGAATATACAGTGCAGTCGGGGAGTATTCAGACCCCTCGACTTTTTCCACATTTTTGTTACGTTACAGCCTTATTCTAAAATTATTATTTTTTTCCTTCATTAATTAATCATTAATTAATTAATTAATTAAAAAATACCCCATAATGACAAAGCAAAAACTGGTCACATTTACATAAGTATTTCAGACCCTTTACTCAGTACCTTGTTGAAGTACCTTTGGCAGTGATAACAGCCTTGATTCTTTTTGGGTATGACGCTACTAGCTTGGCACACCTGTATTTGGGGAGTTTCTCCCATTCTTCTCTGCAGATCCTCTCAAGCTCCGTCGGTTTTTTTCAGGTCTCTCCAGAGTTGTTCAATCTGGTTCAAGTCCGAGCTCTGGCTGGGCCACCCAAGGACATTCAGAGACTTGTCCAGAAGCCATTCCTTCGTTGGCTTGGCTGTGGGCTTACGGTCATTGTCCTGTTGGAAGGTGAACCTTAGGATGGCAGACTGGGACAGAGAGCTCTGGAGGAGGTGTTCATCAAGAATCTCTCTGTACTTTGCTCCGTTCATCTTGCTCTCAATCCTGACTAGTTTCCAAGTCCATGCCTCTGAAAAACATCCACACCGCATGATGCAGCCACCACCATGCTTCGTCGTAGGGTGCCAGGTTTCCTCCAGATGTGACGCATGGCATTCAGGCCAAAGAGTTCAATCTTGGTGTCATCGGACCAGAGAAGCTTGTTTCTCATAGAGTCCTTTAGGTGCATTTTGGCTCCAAGTGGGCTGTCATGTGCCTGTTTTTTACTGAGTGGCGGCTTCCGTCTGGCCACTCTACCATAAAGGCACAATTGGTGGAGTCCTGCAGAGATGGTTGTCCTTCTGGAAGGTTCTCACATCTCCACAGAGGAACTCTGGAGCTCTGTCAGAGTGAGCATCGGGTTCTTGGTCACCTCCCTTAACATGGCCCTTCTCCACCGATTGCTCAGTTTGTTCTTGTGGCCAGCTCTAGGAAGAGTCTCGGTGGTTCAAAACATCTTCCATTTAAGAATGATGGAGGTCACTGTGTTCTTGGGGACCTTCAGTGCAGCAGACATTTTTTGGTACCCTTCCCCAGATGTGTGCCTTAACACAATCCTGTCTCGGAGCACTACAGACAGTTACTTCAACCTCACGGCTTGGTTTTGCGATGACATGCACTGTCAACTGTGGAACCTTATGTAGACAGGTGTGTGCCTTTCCAAAATATGTTAAATCAATTGAATTTACCACAAACTGCAATCATGTTGCAGAAACATCAAGGATGATCAATGGAAACAGGATGCACCCGAGGTCAACTTCAAGTCTCATAGCAAAGCGTCTGAATACTAATGTAAATAAGGTATGTTCTTTTATTTTTAAAACGTTTGCAAAAAATGATAAAAACCTGTTTTCGCATGATGAGGATGTGTTATCCATTTTAGAACAAGGCTGTAATGTGACAAAATGTGGGGAAGGGGTCTGAATACTTTCCGAAGGCACTGTATAGTGTATATTTACACACTTTGCGGTTGGAATAATACTGTGAAATTGTGACAATTATGATAATGCCCTTTTAGTTTAAGAGCCGTTTGAAAAGACCACCTGAAATTTCATCCTGTTTTGGTGGGATGGAGTTTTGGCTTTCCAAGGTGACCATGCTGTTAATTAGTTAATAGACCAATAAGAACAATTATTTCAAACCTCTGCCAATAACAGCTATTTTTCAGCTTTCACCTGCCCACTCAGACCACTCCCAGATAGTTCTAGTAAACAACTCACCTTTTGCTAAGATGATATGTTTCTTTTGACCAGAAAGGTACTTAATTGTTACCCAGAAATGGTTTAATAGAGATAAAAACAGACTAACACTAACAGCACAAGGTATTCTGAAGCCAGACACAAAGCTGGTAGCTTGGTCCCAGATCTGTTTGTGCGCTCTTGCCAACTCCTATGGTTATGAACTGGCATGACAATGACCATAGAGGTTGGCTATACACCACAAACAGATCTGGAACCAGGCTACAAAGCTGGTGCTAACCGTCAATAACACCACAGCAGTCTAAGATGAATAGAAGTAGTTTCTGATACAAAGATACAGAACTTTCTGATGAATATGAAACCACAAGCATAAAGGCAAAGGTCTTCAAAGCTGTACTAAAAATAGTATTTAGCAAACATTGCAGATCATTTCACACTAAAATGTGACAGAAAGAGGAACACAGTTGTCTAGCAGTTCAATCCCCAGTCTTGCCACTCCCTTACTGTGCTATATCCTTCTCCCCATCTACATTTCTAACCTGTCAAAAGAAAGAGGCTTACCATAACAGAGTAGACAAACCCCACAATGTTGATTGGCCAGACCGGGCAGAAGCAAGCCAGCACAGCCAGTATTAGGTAGTCTTTAGGCTTGGCTCTGTCAATGGGTGGGTTGGTGGCGATGCTGGAGTGGCGTGAGATGGAGGGCCGTGGGGAGAAGGCGGTGTAGCCGATGGAACCGGCACGACTCCCCTTCCGGGTCTTGCTGTTGTGGGGGTGGTGGGAGTAAGAAATGGACTGCTGCCTTCTGGGAGGTGAGGAGATGACTGAGGAGGTGGTGTCAGCAGGGGCTGGGTGAATACCATTACCTAGAGAGGGGGGGGGGGGGGGATGTGGATGAAAAGCATCAGTAAATGATTGAACTAATGTCCCCTGAGCACTAGTAGACTAGAATCGTATATTAAATGGATTTGACATTCCCCGAACTAACCGTCCAAGCAAGCGTATGCTGTACAACTGTCCTGGATTCCGTGGGCATACACTTAACTTAAATGAGTCCGAGCTTAGAAAGCTTGGGCTGTGTGGTCTAGTGGTTAGTGCTGCAAACCCTGGCACAAAATACCAGTCGGCATGGGGTCAAATCCGACCCAGTGCCCTTCTGACTTGCAACTCTGCTTACTTTCCTATCTACTCTCCACTATCCTATGCACCAATAAAATACGTAAGGAGCGGGACTGCGCCACTGCATAAAAATGTTTTATCATGTCTTACTGTTCTCCATTTTCTCATTGATCACAATGACCAGTTCCCCTGCCGTGGCTTGGCTCAGGCAGGGCCCAAAGCTGGTGGTGGTGCTATGGATCTCTTGTTCCTCCATCTCTGGTGGGGACGTGACAGTCACAGCGATGATGGGAGCTGGGCTTAACAATGATGCATCTTGGTCCAATAGGGACGGCTGTTCCTCGCCTGGCCAAATGACGGGGGCTGGGTTCATGTTTGTGTTCAGAGCCATGTTGATAACAAAGGAGTGTGCTTGTGGGCTTCTGCTTACCTTCGATACACCTGGGGGATAGACAAAGGGGTTGAACAATGACAAAACAAAACCTGCATACCAACTATTATTTACACTCTGTTCAGAGCAATTTGCTATTATACTTATTGAATCTGTACTCACTGGCATATGAGCACACATTATAATCTTAACCTCCTTTAGTATTCGGGGGACTTAGGGTCTGATGAGAAATTCTGACCAGTTTTTTTTCTCCAATGCTCTGCTTATGTAATAGTAAATATAACAGGAAAGGCTAAGAGGCCAAACAGCGATTTTAAACACTGATCTGGACCTTTGCCGCTCAGGGGAGAATTAATTTAAAAAAATAAACAAATGTAAAAATGTATAATAAAATGTTGTCATCAATTAATTATTCAATACAAAGATATAAAAAAAGGTCTATGTGCAGGTGTACACAGAACTGCTAGTTTTTATTGACGTGTTCATAACCACTTTCTGAGCACAATGGGGCATATGATTACAGGCTATTTAGCACAGAACAATGGGACAACAAAAAAAAAGGTAACATGGACAAAGCCACATGGAAGAGTGAAGACATATAGAAGGAGAGTGAAAGGGGAGGGGGATTATACAGCTACAATTATGGGCTAGAGCATTGGATACAAATAACCTATTTGAAGGAATAGGAAAATTATAACAAGCAAACGTTTACCAAAAGGGCAATGACTGTGGCAACAACAAAAAAACGATGCACATGCAGCAACGTAGTCTTGCATTGAAAACATAAAAAAACGGGATACGACATAAGTACCCAGATTCTCAATTCAAAGCCGTTATCACGGCCTATTGGCATTCTACACAAACCATTTTATTGAGGATAATGGCATAAGCAAATTGACGACGGTAAAAAATTACAAACTCACCTTTTATCCAACAGATTCTTCAAAATACCCGAAATGACCCGTGATTTTGCATGATCGTATTTTCATAAGCGAACCCAATTGCATTCCGCGATGTATTATTCGTTACAGCCTTCAGTATGTTTGCATGCGCAACTCTGAAGTATGTTCCCCAAATACGCGCATCTCTTCTGTAATTTTCTGGAAGACGTGTACAGTACTGAATTACGTGATGTAGAGCCCTTTCGAAATGCTGCGCTTCGGGGGTGGGGAGGGTGCAGAGAATGTGGATCAGATAAGAGGGGGAAAGCGTGAAATGAATAAACCCAGCCTACGTGCAGTGGGAGGGATGGATTGATAGCGCAGCACCAAACAGAAACGCATCCTTTGTCGAGTGCCTAATTTCCCAATGCCACATTTACGCGATAAAATTATTGCCAACAGTTTACTTATTAAAAGCATTCCCACATTAAGGTATGTGCAATAATTAGGGTTATCAAAATAGAGATACCCTTCCACGTGTTCTGCTATTGTCATATTTCACCAATGGTAATATTAGTTTGAACAGTGTTGTTGGCTATACATTTGTACAAACAAGCCACATCCTTGAACAACACATACAATTAATACGGTGTGTAAGTAAGGACTGAAAAATCGATAAAAGTAGAGACATTTATTGAACGGCAATATTGCGCCATCGGCTGGAATAGCGCAAATACTACAAAAACATCTCGAAATAAAACAAGGACAGATATCGCATTTTCGTGAAATATAATAAAAAGTCATACTAGTACACGCTTGCAGACCACCACTTATAAGAGGTGTATATACACACAGACATATGACGTCATACAGTTCTAAATGCAGAGTCAGAGAGTGGAAAATAATCAGAGAACATTCTTCAAAAACATAGAAACATTAAAATAAAAAAGGCAAAATATTGGAAGGACAGGAAGAGTAGACAAAGACCCGATAGCAGAATCACGTCCCCATCATGCTGAGAATGTTGGCCTGTGAATGAAAAGAGAAAACAGTCACACACCATACAAGTCTTGTTTAAAGCTTTATTCTTTAAAATGGACCAAGAGGATACCCGAAGCCTAATGGCCAAACGATAGTTAGCGCCTGGGTTGAATTCATTACTGTAATTGTACACTGTAGCAAAACGCTTAGCTGTAGAAAATGTAAACCAGCATTCAGGTAGTCCCTCCCGTTTTGTCACTTTGTTTCGGTTTTATTCCAAGTGAATACAACCATGGAAATATCTTACACCTGGGCCATTCACGTCTGCTACAACAGTGTTTTAAGGTGTTCCACAAATACTCCAGAGAACATTGGGTTTTCAACGCATCCGGTTATCAATACAATTCGTGGCTTAAAAATCCATCAAAAGGATATCCCGGCTAACAAACGCTCCCACAACTTTAGAGAACGTTCCCTTGAGTCTCAATAGGTCATTACCTAATGTTTTCAAAGGAACGTTCCAGTGCTGTGCAAAGACCATTCCCTAAATATCAAAACAGAACCTACCCAGAACATGGTTACCATGTTCTCAGAATATTCAGTATTAATGGTCTAGACATGTTTCAAGAATATTCCATTGTACAGTTTGAGGGTTAGGAGAATATTTCATCAACATCACACCAAACAAACAGAACATGTTCTCTGAATATACGATATTAAGTGCTCTGGACACGTTTCATTGGAAAATAATTTAGTTCCCAGTTTGTTCCGGGGACCTACCTAAAGACCTTTATAGGCCATCACCGAATGGTCCCAAAGAAATGTTATCCCCCTCCAAAAAGGACTGGTTTCTTTACACACCACACCTTGTTACTGCTGCCAAGCCCATTAGGGCCCTGATTGGTGAACCACAGATCCATTTACAGCTCTTTGTCTGTTGGCAAGGTTATGGACACCCAAACAGTGCTTTTAACAATGTTTTCAACTTACACACTTGACATACATGATTCCATTATGCACGTTCATTTAAACAGTAATTATTATTCAACATGTCCTCACCTGAGATTTGAACTCACAACCTCTTGGTTCACAGCATTCCGATCTTCCTGCTATGCCACTATGTCTGTGTCTAGTTGTTTAATGTTGGTGGTGCATATTCCTCAGTTTTAATGTTACTCCTTAATCACTATGATAAATAAAATCGTTTTTATTGAGTGTACTTTCAACAGAGATGAGATTTACTTTGAATTGCAAAGTGTACCAATACAGGTGAAATCAGTTACTGACAGACACGATGGCGTAGCAGAAAAATACTGATTTTTAGAAATGACTAATGACTAATGTACTACAACAAAAAAATACAGTAATTTAAAATACTGTAGAATTTCATGAATTCCTATAGAGAACTGCTCCTACTGGGGAGAGCCAATCTGTCAGACTGTTGGCTTCAATGCCTCGCAAAGGCCAATACATAGCATCAGCAACCCAGGGTTTATAGACATCATTGTGTTGAAAGCACTGTGTGTGTGTGGGCGTCCCTAACCTTGCCAACAGAAAGAGCTGTAAATGGATCACTGGTTTACCAATCAGGGCCTTGATGGTCTCGGCAACAGTAAAAAGTGGTAATATGTAATGAAAGAAGTTGTTCTATTGGAACCATCAGGCGAAATCCTAAAATCTTCTTTAGGGACGTCCCCGGAAGAATTCGCAAACTAGACAAAACCCTCCATGGTGCAATGACAGACTGCCCTATGTTTTAAACTTCCTAGGAAAGAGGAATGTTATTGTAACGTTGCAATAAAATGTGTCTAGAAAATGTCTCTCTCCTTTTAGGAGAAAATGGCAACCGTATTCTGTTTATGTTTGGTATGATGATGTTGGAATACTCTCCTAACCCTCACCAAAACATGCTGAATAGGTTCTCAGAAGGTTTTTGCTAAAATAGATTGAATGTTCCCTTAACTAACGGAAAACTGAATACTCAAACATTTAGGGTAACATTACAAAACGGTCTCCGCCCATAGAATTGTTAGCCGAGATGGCAGTGAAGCTCGGCAAAGAGATCCTTGATGAAAATCTGCTCCACAGCGCTCAGGACCTCAGACTGGGGTTCACAATACAGTTCTCACCATTTCTCTTATTTACTGAAGAGTGACTGGAGCATAAACCATGTTCATACCCTGACACTATCAGTAAGACTTCCTGTTCAAGTGTTGGTTCATGTTTTTTTTAAGCGTTACATTTTCTTGCCAACATCTATACAATTTAGCAATGTTACATTTTCAAACCAAAACACCAAAAGACAACAGAATGATTGTGCTGGTGTTTTTTCAGATTACGATACCACAATGAAAGAGTATTGAGACTACCCCAGATAAATTCTATGGAATCTGCTTGTCAGTCATACCTTAATGAAGGAGGAGAGTCTTTTGGCTGTGATTCCCTCAATATTGGTTAGATCCTCCAGCTGGAATAAAGAGTGATATTGGCATTAGAATCAGAATGAAGGAAACTCAACTTATAATTGTATTTACAGAGCATTTGGAAACCATGTAGACCCCCTGACTTTCTCCAAATTTTGTTACGTTACTGCCTTATTCTAATATTTTCCTCAATCTACACACAATACCCCATTATGAAGCAAAAACAGGTTTTCAAAATGTTAGCAAAGTTAATAAAAATGAATAACAGAAATGTTATTTACATAAAAATAAAACCCTTAGCTATGACACTCGAAATTGAGCTCAGGTGCACCCGATTTCCATTGATCATCCTTGAGAGGATTCTACAACTTGGAGTCCACCTGTGATAAATTAAATTGATTGGACATGATTTTGAAGGGCACACACCTGTCTATATAAAGGCCCCACAGCTGACAGTGCATGTCTGAGCAAAAACCAAGACACGAGCTCAAATGAATTGTCCGTAGAGCTCCGAGAGAGGATTGTGTCTGGGGAAAGGTCTGGGGAAAGGTACCAAAAAAATGTCTGCAGCATTGAAGGTCCAAGAACACAGTGGCCTCCATTCTTAAAAATGGGAGAAGTTTGAAACCACCAAGAATCTTCCTAGAGCCGGCCGCTTGGCCAAACTGAGCAATTCAGGGGAGAAGGGCTTTGGTCAGTGAGGTTACCAAGAACCCAATGCTCACTGACAGAGCTCCAGAGTTCCTTTGTGGAGATGAGAGAACCGTACAGAAGGACAACCATCTCTGCAGCACGCCACCAAATCAGGCCTTTATGGTAAACTGGCCAGACGGAAGCAACTCCTCAGTAAGAGGCACATGAGTTTGCCAAAAGCCACCTAAAGGACTTTGCCCACGAGAAACAAGATTCTCTGGTCTGATGAAACCAAGATTGAACTCTTTGGCCTGAAAGCCAATAGTCACATCTGAAGGAAACCTGGCACCATCCCAACGGTGAAACATGGTGGCAGCATCATGCTGTGGGGATGTTTTTCAGCAGCAGGGACTGGGAGAGTAGTCAGGATCGAGGGAAAGAAGAATGGATCAAAGTACAATGAGATTCTTGATGAAAATCTGCTCCACAGTGCTCAGGACCTCAGACTGCGGCGAAGGTTTACCCTCCAACAGGACATTGACCCTAAGCACACAGCCAAGACAACGCAAGAGTGGCTTCGGGACAAGTCTCTGAATGTCCTTGAGTGGCCCAGCCAGAGCCCGGACAGCCCTGAAAATGGCTGTGTTGCGACGCTCCCCACCCAACTTGACAGAGCTTGAGAGAATCTGCAGAGAATGGGAGAAACTCCTCAAATACAGGTGAGCCAAGCTTGTAGCATCATACCCAATAACACTCAAGGCTGTAAATCGCTGCCAACGGTGCTTCAACAAAGCACAGAGTAAAGGGTCTGAATACTTATGTAAATGTGATAGTTACAGATTTTTCATAAATTTGCACACAAATCCCCAAAGCATTTTTTTTTTACTATGTCATTATGGGTTATTGTGCGTAGATTGATGAGAGAAAAAACACAATTGAATACAGTTTTGAACAAGGCTGTAGCGTAACAAAATGCGGAAAAGTCAAGGGGTCTGAATACTCTCCGAATGCACCATGCTTGTGTATTTACAGCTCTGGAAAAAATTAAGAGACCACTGCAAAATTATCAGTTTCTCTGGTTGTACTATTTATAGGTATGTGTTTCGATAAAACGAAAAGGTTTATTTTATTCTATAAACTATTTACAACATTTCTCCCAAATTCCAAATATTGTCATTTAGAGCATTTATTTGCAAAATATTACAACTGGTCAAAATAACAAAAAAGATGCAGTGTTATCAAACCTTGAAGAATGCAAAGAAAATAAGTTAATATACATTTTTAAACACAATACTTATGTTTTAGCTTAGGAAGAGTTCAGAAATCAATATATTTGGTGGAATAACCCTGATTTTCAAATCACAGCTTTCATTCGTCTTGGCATGCTCTCCACCAGTCTTTAACATTGATGTTGGGTGACTATGCCACACCTGGCGCAAAAACTCAAGCAGCTCGGCTTTGTTTGATCGCTCGACCATCAATCTTCCTCTGGATCACATTCCAATGTGGTTCAGGTCTGGAGATTGGGCTAGCCATGACAGGGTCTTGATCTGATTGTCCTCCATCCACACCTTGATTGACCTTGCTTGTGGCATGGAGTATTGTCCTGCTGGAAAAAACAATCCTTCGAGTTGTCAAAGCAGAAGGAAGCAAGTTTTCTTCCAGGACAACCTTGTTTGTGGCTTGATTCATGCGTCCTTCACAAAATAAAAATCTGTCCGATTCCAGCCTTACTGAAGCACCCCCATATCACCACCGACTCTCCACCAAATTTCACAGTGGGTGCGAGAGAACCATCAAGCGCTATGATGAAACTGACTCATGAGGAGCGCCACAGGAAAGGAAGACCCAGAATTACCTCTGCTGCAAGAGTATAAGATCAGAGTTACCAGCCTCAAATTGCAACCCAAATAAATGCTTCATGGTTAAAGTAACAGACATATCTCAACATCAACTGTTCAAAGGAGACTGTGTGAAATGAGGCCTTCATGGTTGAATTGCTACAAGGAAACCAATAAGAAGAGACTTGCTTGGGCCAAGAAACACAAGCAATGGACATTAGACCGGTGGAAATCTGTCCTTTTGGTCTGATGAGTCCAAATTTGACATGTTTGGTTCCTCACGCTGTGTCTTTGTGACGCAGAGTAGGTGAACGGATCTTTGCATGTGTGGTTACCAACGTGAAGCATGAAGGAAGATGACGGTGTGGGGGAGCTTTCCTGGTGACATAAGACACCCTTAACCAGCATGGCTAGCACAGCATTCTGCAGCAATACGCCATCCCATCTGGTTTGCGCTTCATTGGACTATCATTTGATTTTCAACAGGACAATGACCCAAAACACACCTCCAGGTTGTGTAAAGGCTATTTGACCAAGAAGGAGAGTAATGGAGTGATGCATCAGATGACCTGGCTCCACAATCACCTGACCGAAACCCATTTGAGATGGTTTGGGATGAGTGAAGGAAAAGCAGCCAACAAGTGCTCAGCATATGTGGGAACTCCTTCAAGCCTGTTGGAAAAGCATTCCAGGTGAAGCTGGTTGAGAGAATGCCAAGTGTGCACAAAGCTGTCATGAAGGTCAAGGGTGGCTACTTTGAAGAATCCAAAATATATTTTGATTTGTTTAACAGCTTTTTGGTTACTACATAATTCTGTGTTTTATTATTTCTTTTTTCACCTTTATTTAACCAGGTAGGCCAGTTGAGAAGTTCTCATTTACAACTGCGACCTGACCAAGATTGAGCAAAGCAATGCGACAAACAACAGTTACCCATGGGATGAACACAATAGAAAAGTATATATACAGAGTGTGCAAATGTAAGATTACGGAGGAAAGGCAATAAATAAATAGGCCATACTGGCGAAATAATTACAATTTAGCAATTAAAACACTGGAGTGATAGATGTGCAGAAGATGAATGTGCAAGTAGAGACATGGGTGCAAAAAAATAAATAACAGTATGGGTGAGGTAGTTGGATGGGCTATGTACAGGTGCAATAATCAGTAAGCTGCTCTGACAGCTGATGCTTAAAGTTAGTGAGGGAGATATGAGTCTCCAGCTTCTGTGATTTTTGCAATTCGTTCCAGTCATTGGCAGCAGGGAACTGGAAGGAAAGGTGGCCAAAGGAGGAGTTGGCTTTGGGGGTGACCAGTGAAATATACCTGCTGGAGAGAATGGGTGGGTGCTGCTATGGTGACCAGTGAGCTGAGATAAGGAGGGGCTTTACCTAGCAAAGACTTATAGATGACCTGCAGCCAGTGGGTTTGGAGACAAATATGAAGCGAGGGCCAGCCAACGAGAGCAAACAGGTCGCAGTGGTGGGTAGTATATGGGGCTTGGTGGCAAAACGAATGGCAGTGTGGTAGACTGCATCCAATTTGTTGAGTAGAGTGTTGGAAGCTATTTTGTAAATGACGTCGCCGAAGTCAAGGATCGGTAGGATAGTCAGTTTTACGAGGGTATGTTTGGCAGCATGAGTGAAGGATGCTTTGTTACGAAATAGGAAGCCGATTCTAGATTTAATTTTGGATTGGAGATGCTTGGAAGGAGAGTTTACAGTCTAACCAGATCCCTATATATTTGTACTTGTCCACGTAAGTCAGAACCACCCAGAGTAGTGATGCTTGGCGGGTGGGAGGGTGCGGGCAGTGATCGGTTGAAGAGCAGGCATTTAGTTTTACTGGCATTTAAAAGCAGTTGGAGGCCACGGAAGGTGTGTTATGGCATTGAAGCTCGTCTGGAAGTTTGTTAGCACAATGTCAAAAGAAGGGCCAGAAGTATACTGAATGGTGTTCTTCTGCGTAGAGGTGGATCAGAGAATCACCAGCAGCAAGAGAGACATCATTGATGTATACAGAGAAAAGAGTCGGCCCGAGAATTGAACCCTGTGGCACCCCCATAAAGACTGCCAGAGGTCTGGACAACAGGCCCTCCGATTTGACACACTGAACTCTGTCTGAGAAGTAGTTGGTGAACCAGGCGATGCAGTAATTTGAGAAACCAAGGCTGCTGAGTCTGCCGATAAGAATTTGGTGATTGACAGAGTCGAAAGCCTTGGCCAGGTCGATGAATACGGCTGCACAGTACTGTCTTTTATCGATGGTGGTTATGATATCGTTTAGGATCTTGAGCGTGACTGAGGTGCTCGTCATGACCCATGACGAGCTCGGAAACCAGATTGCATAGCGGAGAAGGTACGGCTGGATTCGAAATGGTCGGTGATTTGTTTGTTAACTTGGCTTTCGAAGACTTTAGAAAAGGCAGGATAGATATAGGTCTACAACAGTTCGGGGCTAGTGTGTCTCCCCTTTGAAGAGGGGGATGGCCGCAGCAGCTTTACAATCTTTAGGGATCTCGGATGATACGAAAGAGGTTGAACAGGCTAGTAATAGCAGTTGCAACAATTGAGGCGGATCATTTTAGAAAGAGAGGGTCCAGATATTCTAGCCCAGCTGATTTGTAGGGGTCCAGATTGTGCAGCTCTTTCAGAACATCAGCTATCTGGATTTGGGTGAAGGAGAAATGGGAGAGGCTTGGGCAAGTTGCTGTGGGGGGTGCAAAGCTGTTGACCGGGGTAGACTGGTAGAAAGCATGGGCAGCCATAGAAAATGCTTAATGAAATTCTCCATTATCGTGGATTTATCGGTGGTGACAGTGTTTCCTAGCCTCAGTGCATTGGGCAGCTGGGAGGAGGTGCTCTTACTCTCCATGGACTTTACAGTGTCCCAGAACTTTTTGGAGTTTGTGCTAAAGGATACAAATTTTTGTTTGAAAAAGCTAGCCTTTGCATATTGTTTCCTAACTTCCCTGAAAAGTTGCATATCACAGGGGCTATTCGATGTACGCCACAGGATGTTTTTGTGCTGGTCGAGGGCAGTCAGGTCTGGAGTGAACCAATGGCTATATCTGTTCTTAGTTACATTTTTTTGGAATGGGGCATGCTTATTTAAGATGCTGATGAGGAAGACCCTTTTGAAGAATAACCAGGCATCCTCTACTGACGGGATGAGGTCAATATCCTTCCTGGATACCCGGGCCAGGGCGATTAAAAAGGCCTGCTCACTGAAGTGTTTTAGAGAGCCTTTGACAGTGATGAGGGGTGGCTATTTGACAACGGACCCATTACGGACACAGGCAATGATCGCTGAGATCCTGGTTAAAGACAGCAGTGGCGTATTTAGAGGGCAGGCTGGTCAGGATGATATGAGGGTGCCCGTGTTTACGGATTTAGGGTTGTACCTGGTAGGTTCCATGATCAATTGTGTGAGATTGAGGGCATCTAGCTTAGATTGTTGAACGGCCGGGGTGTTAAGCAAATCCCAGTTCAGGTCACCTAACAGTACAAACTGAGGATAAATGGGGGAGCAATTAATTCACATATGGTGTCGAGGGCACAGCTGGGGGCTGAAGGGGGTCTATAACATGCGACAACAGTGAGAGACTTATTTCTGGAAAGGTGGATTTTTAAAAGTAGAAGCTCGAACTGTTTGGGCACAGACCTGGATAGCATGACAGAACTCTGCAGGCTAACGCCACCCCCTTTGGAAGTTCTACCTTGGCAGAAAATGTTGTAATTGTGGATGGAAATGTCAGAATTTTTGGTGGCCTTCCTAAGCTTTGATTCAGACACAGCTAGGACGTCAGGGTTGACGGAGTGTGCTAAAGCAGTGAATAAAACAAACTTAGGGAGGAGGCTTCTAATGTTAACATGCATGAGACCATCATAGTTTATGTCTCAACAATTATTCTACAATGTATTAAAATAAAGAAAAACCCTGAAATGAGTAAGTGTCCATACTTTTGACTGGTACCACACACACAGTGCATTTGGAAAGTATTCAGCCAACTTGAATTTTTCAACTCGGCAATTTTATTAAATATAGCTATGATGCACTTTATATGTTAATGTATTGACATGAAAAAACAGGCATATTATTACCAATGACTTATCAACAGCTGTAACAAGTTGTCCAGTGTAGGAAATCCTCACTGGTACCCAAGTTAATAGAAAGACCCATTACCAGAATGCTAACAAAATAATAGCGAAAGGACATTGATGCTGTTAGCTAAATGCTAACGAGCAAAAACGAATCAACTAACTGCAAAGACAGGCAAATCCAGCACAAAGTTATAAAAGCATAGCCAGTATATACCAAATGCCAAATGGTATTTTCTGTGAGTGTGGATATTTACAAACAAAAGTGAACAAGAGAAATTGTGCAAATGAACAAAGTTGTAATGCATGCTTTTCTGAAGGAAGAGCAGCATGTGTACACGGAGCAGAGGGGGACAAGAACGGAGGAGAAAAAAAAGCTAATACGAAGCACAGGATAAAAGATGGCAACAGCACAGATAACTAATCAGAGGTCTTTGACTTCTGGCAGAAAGCCATTCTAAGATATGATGGAAAAATGTTTGTAGTGAATTGCATACAAGTGTAACTTCACCTCATGTGCGCAGCACACAGAGACTCACCAGTAGATATAAAACGCAATAGACTCACCAGCTCCCGCTTTCTCCCGCTGTGCGATTTACAATCAAACACGTGACTCGCACAACTATTCTGGGGAACTATGTATGGTATGCTTCATAATGTAAAATTATGTGACAGATGAAATAAAATAATCTGCTTTATCGCCTAAGGGATTGCACAAGTTGACTGCAGGTATTAACTTAAAAGGATCTACAAATATTCAAATGTATTGAAAAACTTAAAAGAAAGTTTGACGGTATTGAAAAACTATCCCGTAGTTTTTTCCAAATACCCCGGTACACGGTATACTGCCCAAGCCTAGTGACAGTAACCAAAGGATAATCAAAAACCTGTGTGTACACCCAAAAGATGATACAATGCTTATCTAGGGGCAACACAACATTGTAAATCAGGTAAAACAAACAGCTTGTGACGGCAAGTAAGCTCGACATTCACAAAACTCCTTTGGTTGCCGTCTGTCATTTTATGTTCCATTACACTTAAACGTATATAAAACCTAGGACTCACATACCATGCAATGCCCCTTGTAACTATTGTCTAGCCTGGTTCCTCTAGGTTTCTTCCTAGGTTTTGGCATTTCTAGGGAGTTTTTCCTAGCCACCGTGCTTCTACATCTGCATTGCTTGCTGTTTGGGGTTTTAGGCTGGGTTTCTGTATAGCACTTTGAGATATCAGCTGATGTACGAAGGGCTATATCAATACATTTGATTTGATCTGTTTATGTTATGTTTGAACCGTCTGATGCTGTGCTGCCACTGGTATTTGATGTTCTTACTTTTTACAGTGTAACCGGGTGGCATGAAAGGACGGCGCTTCAAATAAAATGCCTCGTTATCATTCTGATGAAGGCTTAGATGACAAGATGGCTGAAACATTGGTCTCAAAGTATTTGTTTTACGGGGCCTCCCGGGTGTCGCAGTGGTTAAGGGCGCTGTACTGCAGCGCCAGCTGTGCCATCAGAGTCCCTGGGTTCGCGCCCAGGCTCTGTCGTAACCGGCCGCGACCGGGAGGTCCGTGGGGCGACGCACAATTGGCCTAGCATCATCCGGGTTAGGGAGGGATTGGTCGGTAGGGATCTCCTTGTCTCATCGCGC
Organism: Oncorhynchus mykiss; assembly: GCF_057628025.1. Classification (NCBI taxonomy): domain Eukaryota; kingdom Metazoa; phylum Chordata; class Actinopteri; order Salmoniformes; family Salmonidae; genus Oncorhynchus; species Oncorhynchus mykiss. The sequence continues at coordinate 27,830,945 of NC_143037.1, forward strand.
ACCAGCGACTCCTGTGGCAGGCCGGGCGCAGTGCGCGCTAGCCAAGGTTGCCAGGTGCACGGTGTAGCCTCCGACACATTGGTGCAGCTGGCTTCCGGGTTGGATGCGCGCTGTGTTAAGAAGCAGTACGTACGGCTGGTTGGGTTGTGTATCGGAGGACGCATGACATTCAGCCTTCGTCTCTCCCGAGCCCGTACGGGAGTTGTAGCAATGAGACAAGATAGTAGCTACTACAACAATTGGATACCACGAAATTGGGGAGAAAAAGGGGTAAAATTCCCCCCCCCCCAAAAAAAAAAATGTCATTGTTTTACTTCAAGAGCGAAAGCTCCGTCCGTTTCCCCCCACTATCAACATTACATTTTTTTTTTTAAAGAAATGGGCTAGCTGTAAACGCTGAAACTTAATATGGGCCCAAACACAGACCTGGGTGAAGGAGCCTTGAATCTCCCTCCAGCCCAGAATGAGCTTGGCCTTCTTGTCCCCAATCTGCTGCAGGCCCTTCAGGTCTTTGAGGGACCCGGAGTTGAGCACCTGCAGGATCTTGTGTCGGGACTGGTCCAGCACTGACTTGTCCAAATGAGACTCCCAGCCGGTGTCCTTCACATTCTCTTTTCCCTCTTGGACCTGAGAGCGAGAGAAGGTGGACAGCAGAAACAGACATACATCAGAATTGTCTTATTTTTGCCTGCTTACTACAGTGCACACCAACACGGGACAAAGGGTTCAGAACAGCTGTTTAATATTGCATGTTATGTGGATTTGTTCCAATAGCCACACTAGAATTACCACTTAGCATCAATCAATGTATTGGGTGTGCATGCTAAGTGGTAGGTTAGTGGGGTTATTGTAATGAAGCCAGTTTCATTTGACATCGTCAAACAACAATGCCGTTGCTGACCTCACTCTGCTCCAGATTCTTCTGTTTCTTCATGAGGCAGACAGTTGGCCTTTTGACCACCGGACACTGCTGGAGAGGTTGTAGCTGGGACACTTAGGGGAAAAAGAGATGCCACACACACACACACACAACATAGATTCCTTTCAATACTACATACAGGAAAAGCATAGACCCTGGCTATTTACAGAGCAGCAAATTAGACCAAGGTGCTGAAGTCGCTACAGATTGTATTAGTCATCATTATTTGATTGTTTGGGCAGATTAATAGGCAGACTGCATGGTCATATCAAGTTCCCGATCTAATCAATAGCCTTACTGTTTTACAAGACATTGCGCAAAACTATGTCAAATGTTGACAATTAAAGGGATAGTTCTGATTTGTTTAGGATTGGGTGAAATGTGTCTTGAGTTGTTGACATACCAGTAGTGACGGCATCCACAAAAATAATCTCTACAAAACTTTGTTTGAGGTTACTTTGAGGCGATGTTATAGCATGAAATGCAGACAGCGCATTTTGGAAACCATTTATTATTTTTTTTAATGGGGATGCTAACCATTAGCCAGTGGTGCCTGGAGTAAATAATGCATTATGGTATATTATCACTATGGACAAAAAAATATTAAGGTAAAATTAATTTAAGCCAGTCATAAATATAATATATAAAACATACCTTTAAAATTGGCAGGGTCATGTTCATTAGGCACTAAACAGAAGAAAACTGACTAAAATAGGGAGGGACTACCTGAAATTAATGAGATGCTATTTCTCAGGTTCCGTTGAGAAACATTTTAAGCTGTTTTCCATTGCGTGCCCTTATGAACACAACCCAGATGTGTTAGAGAGGTTCCTGGGGTAAACGCTCTGGATTAGTGGGTGGGTGGGCTCACTGACCTTGTAGGGGCGACACAACAGCCTGCTGTTTTTTGGGTTTGGCTGCCGCGGACTGTTTTCTGTGTAGTGGGGGTAGATACGTCCTGAAGAGGGGCGAGTCTCCCGATGACCCATTGTCCGAGCTGTTGCTAGCGGCACCATTTCCTGTCACTTTGAGCACTTTGGCTTTGCTCTCAAACTCCCTTTGCTTCTCTTTCAACTCCTGCACAGACAGCAATTCATCAGTGAAGAGTTTTGTAGCCATAGAATTACAAATGAGAACTAATAGAACCTCTGATTGTGGGACAATGCACATTAAATCAACATTTCTGTAAATGTGCCAGATTTTGTCCAGCCAGCTAATCTTCCTATTTACTCTTTAAAGGTGATTCAGTATTTAGAATTAGGGATGAGCATTTGAAATTATTTCACCATTTGAATATCATGACACTTTTGGACGTGGCTTTTGACCATTCCTTTGGATTCCTCATGTCTAACTATTGTTAAAAAAAAAGTTTGGACCAAAAAGGATAGGTTTGGTACTAATATTGATTGAATATTATAAGAATTTGAAGCATTTGAGGTAGATATGTACATGAAGGCAGGGTAGTGACTAGGCATCAGGATAGATATTACTAAGAGTAAAATAAAGAACAGAGTAGCAGCAGCATATGATGCATGTAAAAGTGTGAGTGTTTGTGTTGTGTCGGTATGTGGGTTGTGTGTCAATGTAGTGTGTGTATATATAGTGTCACCCCCCTCCCAAAATTTGCCTCTGGCAGGCGTTTCAGGTTACTCACGACCTAAATTTCCTGCCACCTGAAAAAAAAAAAAGTTTATTCCCGGGGCTGTGGCCTTCACCAACCGGCCCAGAGAGACAAATGGAGTATGCTGCACACCGCATCGAGCCATCTCTGAACTGTACACAAAATAACTGGACTATACTGCATTGGCACTCTGTTAATCTCTCTGCATTTAGATACAGTGCCTTCAGAAAGTAGTCACACCCCTTGACTTTTTACAAATGTTGTTGTGTTACAGCCTGAATTTTAAATGGATTATACTGAGATTGTGCCTACACACAACACATCATAATGTCAAAGTGGAGTTATGTTTTTGGAATTTTTACAAATTGATTCAACATTTAAAGCTGAAATGTCTGAAAAGTATTCAACCCCTTTGTTATGGCAAGCCTAAATAAGTTCAGTCTGATTAACAAGTCACAAAAATTCACATGGACACAGTGTGTGCAATATATAGTGTTTAATTAAGATGATTTTTCAACGTCTGTACCCCACACATACAATTATCTGTAAGGTCCCTCAGTCGAGCAGTGAATTGAACCAAAGACAAGGGAGGTTTTCCAATGCCTCGCAAAGAGCGGCACATTTTTGGTAGATGGGTAAAAAAAAAAAAAAAAAAAAGACACTGAATATCCCTTTGAGCGTGGTGAAGTTATTTAATCGCACTTTGGATAATGTATCAATACACCCAGTCACTACAAAGATACAGGCTTCCTTCCTAACTCAGTTGCCGGAGAGGACAGAAACAGCTAAGGAATTTCCCCATGAGGCCAATGGGGAGTAAATCAGTTACAGAGTTTAATGGCTGTGATAGGAGAAAGCTGAGGATGGATCAACATCATTGTTGTTTGTCCACAATACTAACCTAAAAGACAGAGTGAAAATGAAGACTGTACAGAATAAAAATATTCCAAAACAATATTGTGCAAAGCTCTTAGAGACTTATCCAGAAAGACTTACAACTGTAATCACTTCCAAGGGTAATTTTAACATGTATTGACTAAGGGGTGTGAATACTTATGTAAATTAGATTTCTGCATTTCATTTTCCCTTTAATGTAGGCAAACTCATGATAAGCTGGAGACCACACGATCTACAAAGAGATTTCCCATTTATATCATTCGTAGCCGTCTATTAACCACCACAAACCGAACTAACTGAACTAAATGACTATCGCTCCGTAGCACTCACGTCCGTCATCATGAAGTGCTTTGCGAGACTAGTCAAGGATCATATCAACTCCACCCTACCCGTCACCCTAGACCAACGTCAATTTGCTTACCACCCCAATAGGTCCAGAGACAATGCAATCGCCATCACACTGCCCTATCCCATCTGGACAAGAGAAATACCTATGTAAGAATGCTGTTCATTGACTACAGCTCAACATGCAACACCAAAGTACCCTCCAAACTCATCATTAAGCTTGAGACCCCGAGTCTCGGCCCTGCCCTGTGCAACTGGGTCCTGAACTTCCTGACGGGCCACAAGGTGGTGAGGGTAGGAAACAACACCACCTCCACTCCGCTGATCCTTAACACTGGGGTACCACAAGGGTGCATTCTCACTCCCGTCCTGTACTCCCTGTTCACCCACAACTGTGTGGCCATGCAAGCCTCAAACTCAATCATCACCTTTGCAGACGACACCACAGTGGTAGGCTTGATTACCAACAACGAGACAGCCTACAGGGAGGAGGTGAGGGCCCTCGGAGTGTGGTGTCAGGAAAATAACCTCTCACTCAACTTCAACAAAACAAAGGAGATGATCGTGGACTTCAGGAAACAGCAGAGGGAGCACCCCCCTATCCACATCAGCGGGACAGTAGTGGAGAAGGTGGAAAGTTTTAAGTTCCTCGGTGTACATATCACCAACAAACTGAAATGGTCCACGCACAGACAGTGTGATGAAGGTGCAACAGCGTCTCTTCAACCTCAGGAGGTCGAAAAAAATGTGGCTTGTCAGCAAAAACCCTCACTAACTGCCTGGTGTGGCAACTGCACCGCCCATCTCCAGAAGCTTTATTCTAAAATAACCACTAACAACAAAGCAAAAACACTGAAATTTTAGCAAATACACACACACTACCGTTCTAAAGTTTGTCACTTAGAAATGTCCTTGTGTTTGAAAGAAAAGCATAAAATAACATCAAATTGATCAAAAATATAGTGTAGACAGTATTAATGTTGGAAATAACTATTGCAGCTGTTTTTTTAATTGAATATCTACTTAGGCATACAGAGGCCCATTATCAGCAACCATCATTCCTGTGTTCCAATGGCACGTTGTGTTAGCTAATCCAAGTTTATCATTTTAAAAGTCTAATTGATCCTTAGAAAACCCTTTTGCAATTATGTTAGCACAGCTGAAAACTGTTGTCCTGATTAAAGAAGCAATAAAAAAAAACTGTCCTTCTTTAGGCTAGTTGAGTATCTGTGGCATCAGCATTTGTGGGTTTGATTACAGGCTTACATGGCCAGAAACAAAGACCTTTCTGCTGCAACTAGTCAGTCTATTCTTGTTCTGAGAAATGAAGGCTATTCCATGCGAGAAATTGCCAAGAAACTGAAGATCTCATACAACGCTGTGTACCGATAATGGGCCTCTGTACGCCTATGTAGATATTCCTCAGCCGTTTCCAGCTACAATAGTCATTTAAAATGCCTCCACTGTATTTCTGATCAATTTTATGTTATTTTAATGGACAAACAAATGTGATTTTCTTTCAAAAACAAGGACATTTCTAAGTGACCCCAAACTTTGGATTGGTAGTGTATATAAATACAACTGATATCACATTTAATTTAGTATCCAGACCCTTTACTCAGTACTTTGTTGAAGCACCTTTGGCAGTGATTACAGCCTTGATTCTTCTTGGGTATGACGCTACAAGCTGGGCACACCTGTAATTGGGGAGTATCTCCCATTCTTCTCTGCAGATCCTCTCAGCTCTGTCAGGTGGATGGGGAGCATCGATGCACAGCTATTTTCAGGTCTCTGCAGAGATGTTCGATCTGGTTCAAGTCCGGAATCTGGCTGGGCCACTCAAGGACATTCAGAGACTTGTCCAGAAGCCACTCCTACGTTGGCTTGGCTGTGGGCTTACGGTCATTGTCCTGTTGGAAGGTGAATCTTTGCCCCAGTCTGAGGGCCTGAGTGCTCTGGAGCAGGTTTTCATCAAGGATCTCTGCTCCGTTCATCTTTCCCTCGATCCTGACTCGTCTCCCAGTCCGTGCCATTGAAAAACATCCATACAGCACGATGCTGACACCACCACTATGCTTCACCGAAGGGGTGGTGCCATGTTTACTCCAGATGTGACGCTTGGCATTCAGGCCAAAGAGTTCAATCTTGGTTTCATCAGACCAGAGAATCTTATTTCCCATAGTCAAGAGTCCTTTACGTGCCTTTTGTCAAACTCCAAGCGGGCTGTCATGTGCCCCTTACTGAGAAGGGCCTTCAGTCTGGCCACTCTACCATAAAGGACTGACTACCTCCTTCTGGAAGGTTCTCCGATCTCAACAGAGGAACTCCGGAGCTCTGTCAGTGACCATTGGATTCTTGATCACCTCCCAGACCAAGGCCATCCTACCCCGATTGCTCAGTTTGGCCAGTGGTCTGCTCTAGGAAGAGTCTTGGTGGTTCAAAACTTCATCCATTTAAGAACGATGGAGGCCACTGTTATTCGGGACCGTCAATGCTGCAGAAATGTTGCGGTACCTTTCCCAGATCTGTGCCTTGACACAATCCTGTTTCGGAGCTCTACGGACAATTCCTTCGACCTCGTGGCTTGGTTTTTGCTCTGACATGCACTGTCAACTGTGGGGACGATATATAGACAGGTGGGTGTCTTTCCAAATCATGTCCAATCAATTAAATTTACCACAGGTTGACTCCAAGCAAGTAGAAACATCAAGGATGATCAATGGAAACCGGATGTACCGGGGCTCAATTTCGAGTCTCATAGCAAAGGATCTGAATACTTAAGGTATTTTATTTATTTATAAATTAGCAAAAACCTGTTTTCGCTTTGTCATTATGGGGTATTGTGTATAGATTGATTAAATATTTTTCCTCAATTTTAGAATAAGGCTGAAACGTAACAAAATGTGGGAAAAGTCAAGGGTTCCGAATGCACTGTATACCAACAGCATAATAACTGTTTTTAAAGTGGTGGAATTGTCCTTTAATGATAAGGTGTGCAAGGTAGTTGGTTTTTCCACAAGCCTTTTTCAAATGGCAAATTAATTAAACCGTAAACACATTGGTTAGCTAGCACACTGAACAACTAAATTCTACTGTGCTATTGACCTGTTAATAGTTTACTCCCCTGTGTAACTGTGTTGTCTGTTCACACTGCTATGCTTTATCTTGGCCAGGTCGCAGTTGTAAATGAGAACTTGTTCTCAACTAGCCTACCTGGTTAAATAAAGGTGCAATAAAAAAATAAAAAATGTTTCCAGCTATTATGTGTCTAAACTTAAAAACACTTCCTCGAGTTGAACTGATTTTCAGCTGATGTTTTTCGTTCAAGAAGAAAAAAGTAGACTAATGATTCTGATAAATACGCTCTTGGCCTTATTCCAAAACTGCAGCATGCACCTAGGAACACATATAATGGGGTCCGAAATTATTGACACACTTGAGAAAGAGCAAAAATAATTCAAATACATAGCTATAGTATGCTCCAAAAATTTGGGAAATATTATTTTATACTAAAACGATTGCTCAGAAAAAGAGATTGTTTAACAAGAACCTTTTTTTCCCCTAAAAAAGGCAGGTGTCCATTTTTGACACCCCTTTTTTCAATACCTCACTTTGTGAGGATAATGGCACGGAGCCTTAAAAAAATAAAAATGTATTTAGAGAACATATTGGGAAGGATCTTGGATCCTTCCTCCTTACAGAAGAATCCTTCCACATCCTTGATATCCTTCGTCTGCGCTTATGGACGACCCTCTTCAATTCAACCACAGCTTTTCAATGGATTTCAAGTTCGGAGACAGATGGCATATGTTGATTTTTGTGGCCAATTAATTAAATTTTGTGGATTTTGATGTGTGCTTGGGGTTATCCAGGCAGCTACAAAGCAGATTCCATCTGCCCCACAGTTCATGTCCTTGTATGTAACAATGTCACACAGATAATTTAACACGGACAAAGCTTTTTCATTGTTAAAATAGGCATCCCCCCCCCCCCCCAAAGTGAACACTCACACAAGTGACCTAATACTAACGTCCATCCAGATATTCAAATAACCGCACCCATCGCTAGCGAGAATGCAAATATTCAGTATCTCATGACAGATCTGTCTTATTAACTAGGAAATCAGCTTGTACACTATTCTGAGTGTGCGTGTACACTCTGTGATTAAGGGTGCATGCTCTTTACCTGGATCTCTCTGTGCATGTTGAGTCTTTCCTTTGCTGGGGTGCCCATCAACAGCTTCTCCAGAGCCATCAGCCGGTTCAATACAGATGGGTCTGTGGGGCTGAGAAAGAGACGAGAGAGAGAGCGAGAGATAAGCAGGGGAAAGGGACAAAAAGAAATGTGACTAGGCTCAGATAGGAGGGAGCTTCCAAAGTTGCTCAGCAAGGAGACAAAAAAAAAAAGAAGAGAAAGAGCCCATGCCTAGTAGTAGAATGAACTGTTATGAGTACAGTAATACACAAAAGGCATAGAAAAGACAGATTGGTCTCTTTCTATAAGGGTCGCCAAAAGGCACAGCAGTCAGTGGTGTTTGTTACAGGGAGAGAATTCCTTTCAGCACTAGCTACCAAATCCTGACCTACTGCACTGAGGCCAAAATCTGTTAAGATGCAGTCAGAGAGAGGATATAGATAGATTTACAGTCATGTAGAAAGTACACCACCTGGAAAGTTTTTTATTATTGATTCTTTTTTATTTATTTTTATTTTATTTATTTATTTTACATATTTCGACACATGGATAGTTGAGCTAAATTCCAACCACATTAATTGATAAAAGGTGACCCAATTTAACAAATCACAAAACAAAAAAGTTAAAATAAACCAAAATGCAATTTCCTTATGCGGAAAAAGTTAGTACACCCCTACCTTTACCATCACATAAAATGATGCCCCACCGCCCCACCTTGTAGCATGGAGGTGGGGGTGTGATGGTGCTTTGCTGCTTTGCTGGTGACACGGTCTGTGATTCATTTTTAAATTCAAGGCACACTTAACCAGCATGGCTACCAAAACATTCTGCAGCAATACACCATCCCAACTAGTTTGAACTTAGCGTGACTATCATTTGTTTATCAACAGTACAATGACCCAACACACCTCCAGGCTGTGTAAGGGCTATTTGACCAAGGAGAGTGGAGTGCTGCATCAGATGACCTGGCCTCCACAATCACCTGACCTCAACCCAAATTAGATGGTTTGGGATGAGTTGGACCGCAGAGTAAAGAAAAAGCAGCCAACAAGTGCTCAGCATATGTGGGAACTCAAATCAAGACTGTTGGAAAAGCATTCCTCATTAAGCTGGTTGAGAGAATACCAAGAGTGTGCAAAGCTGTCATCAAGGCAAAGGGTGGCTACTTTAAACAAATCTGAAATATATTTCGATTTAACACTTGTTATTCTACAATGTAGAAAATAGTAAAAATAAAGAAAAACCTTGGAATGAGTATTTTATTTTATTTATTTCACCTTTATTTAACCAGGTAGGCAAGTTGAGAACAAGTTCTCATTTACAATTGCGACCTGGCCAAGATAAAGCAAAGCAGTTCGACACATACAACGACACAGAGTTACACATGGAGTAAAACAAACATACAGTCAATAATACAGTATAAACAAGTCTATATACAATGTGAGAAAATTAGGTGAGATAAGGAAGGCAAAAAGGCCATGGTGGCAAAGTAAATACAATATAGCAAGTAAAACACTGGAATGGTAGATTTACAATGGGAGAATGTGCAAAGCAGAAATAAAAATAATGGGGTGCAAAGGAGCAAACAAAATAAATTAATTAATTAAATACAGTAGGGAAAGAGGTAGTTGTTTGGGCTAAATTATAGGTGGACTATGTACAGGTGCAGTAATCTGTGAGCTGCTCTGACAGTTGGTGCTTAAAGCTAGTGAGGGAGATAAGTGTTTCCAGTTTCAGAGATTTTTGTAGTTCGTTCCAGTCATTGGCAGCAGAGAACTGGAAGGAGAGGCGGCCAAAGAAATAATTGGTTTTGGGGGTGACTAGAGAGATATACCTGCTGGAGCGTGTGCTGCAGGTGGGAAATGCAATGGTGACCAGCGAGCTGAGATAAGGGGGGACTTTACCTAGCAGGGTCTTGTAGATGACATGGAGCCAGTGGGTTTGGCGACGAGTATGAAGCGAGGGCCAGCCAACGAGAGCGTACAGGTCGCAATGGTGGGCAGTATATGGGGCTTTGGTGACAAAACGGATTGCACTGTGATAGACTGCATCCAATTTGTTGAGTAGGGTATTGGAGGCTATTTTGTAAATGACATCGCCAAAGTCGAGGATTGGTAGGATGGTCAGTTTTACAAGGGTATGTTTGCAGCATGAGTGAAGGATGCTTTGTTGCGAAATAGGAAGCCAATTCTAGATTTAACTTTGGATTGGAGATGTTTGATATGGGTCTGGAAGGAGAGTTTACAGTCTAACCAGACACCTAAGTATTTGTAGTTGTCCACGTATTCTAAGTCAGAGCCGTCCAGAGTAGTAATGTTGGACAGGCGGGTAGGTACAGGTAGCGATCGGTTGAAGAGCATGCATTTAGTTTTACTTGTATTTAAGAGCAATTGGAGGCCACGGAAGGAGAGTTGTATGGCATTGAAGCTTGCCTGGAGGGTTGTTAACACAGTGTCCAAAGAAGGGCCAGAAGTATACAGAATGGTGTCGTCTGCGTAGAGTTGGATCAGAGACTCACCAGCAGCAAGAGCGACCTCATTGATGTATACAGAGAAGAGAGTCGGTCCAAGAATTGAACCCTGTGGCACCCCCATAGAGACTGCCAGAGGTCCGGACAGCAGACCCTCCGATTTGACACACTGAACTCTATCAGAGAAGTAGTTGGTGAACCAGGCGAGGCAATCATTTGAGAAACCAAGGCTGTCGAGTCTGCCGATGAGGATGTGGTGATTGACAGAGTCGAAAGCCTTGGCCAGATCAATGAATACGGCTGCACAGTAATGTTTCTTATCGATGGCGGTTAAGATATCATTAAGGACCTTGAGCGTGGCTGAGGTGCACCCATGACCAGCTCTGAAACCAGATTGCATAGCAGAGAAGGTATGGTGAGATTCGAAATGGTCGGTAATCTGTTTGTTGGCTTGGCTTTCGAAGACCTTAGAAAGGCATGGTAGGATAGATATAGGTCTGTAGCAGTTTGGGTCAAGAGTGTCACCCCCTTTGAAGAGGGGGATGACCGCAGCTGCTTTCCAATCTTTGGGAATCTCAGACGACACGAAAGAGAGGTTGAACAGGCTAGTAATAGGGGTGGCAACAATTTTGGCAGATAATTTTAGAAAGAAAGGGTCCAGATTGTCTAGCCCGGCTGATTTGTAGGGGTCCAGATTTTGCAGCTCATTCAGAACATCAGCTAAGCAGATTTGGGAGAAGGAGAAATGGGGAAGGCTTGGGCGAGTTGTTGTGGGGGGTGCAGTGCTGTTGACCGGGGTAGGAGTACCCAGGTGGAAAGCATGGCCAGCAGTAGAAAAATGCTTATTGAAATTCTCAATTATGGTGGATTTATCAGTGGTGACAGTGTTTCCTATCTTCAGTGCAGTGGGCAGCTGGGAGGAGGTGTTCTTATTCTCCATGGACTTTACAGTGTCCCAGAACTTTTTTGAGTTAGTGTTGCAGGAAGCAAATTTCTGCTTGAAAAAGCTAGCCTTGGCTTTTCTAACTGCCTGTGTATAATGGTTTCTAGCTTCCCTGAACAGCTGCATATCACGGGGGCTGTTCGATGCTAATGCAGAACGCCATAGGATGTTTTTGTGTTGGTTAAGGGCAGTCAGGTCTGGGGAGAACCAAGGGCTATATCTGTTCCTGGTTTTAAATTTCTTGAATGGGGCATGTTTATTTAAGATGGTTAGGAAGGAATTAAAAAAAAATATCCAGGCATCCTCTACTGACGGGATGAGATCAATATCCTTCCAGGATACCCCGGCCAGGTCGATTAGAAAGGCCTGCTCGCTGAAGTGTTTCAGGGAGCGTTTTACAGTGATGAGTGGAGGTCGTTTGACCGCTGACCCATTACGGATGCAGGCAATGAGGCAGTGATCGCTGAGATCTTGGTTGAAAACAGCAGAGGTGTATTTAGAGGGCAAGTTGGTTAGGATGATATCTATGAGGGTGCCCGTGTTTAAGGCTTTGGGGAGGTACCTGGTAGGTTCATTGATAATTTGTGTGATGTTGAGGGCATCAAGTTTAGATTGTAGGATGGCTGGGGTGTTAAGCATGTTCCAGTTTAGGTCGCCTAGCAGCACAAGCTCTGAAGAAAGATGGGGGGCAATCAGTTCACATATGGTGTCCACAGCACAGCTGGTGGCAGAGGGTGGTCTATAGCAGGCGGCAACGGTGAGAGACTTGTTTTTAGAGAGGTGGATTTTTAAAAGTAGAAGTTCAAATTGTTTGGGTACAGACCTGGATAGTAGGACAGAACTCTGCAGGCTCTCTTTGCAGTAGATTGCAACACCGCCCCCTTTGGCAGTTCTATCTTGTCTGAAAATGTTGTAGTTTGGAATTAAAATGTCTGAATTTTTGGTGGTCTTCCTAAGCCAGGATTCAGACACAGCTAGAACATCCGGGTTGGCAGAGTGTGCTAAAGCAGTGAATAGAACAAACTTAGGGAAGAGGCTTCTAATGTTAACATGCATGAAACCAAGGCTATTACGGTTACAGAAGTCATCAAAAGAGAGCGCCTGGGGAATAGGAGTGGAGCTAGGCACTGCAGGGCCTGGATTCACCTCTACATCGCCAGATGAACAGAATAGGAGTAGAATAAGGGTGCGGTTAAAAGCTATAAGAATTGGTCGTTTAGAACGTCTGGAACAGAGAGTAAAAGGAGGTTTCTGGGGTCGATAAAATAGCATCAAGGTATAATGTACAGACAAAGGTAAGGTAGGATGTGAATACAGTGGAGGTAAACCTAGGTATTGAGTGATGAAGAGAGAGATATTGTCTCTAGAAACACCATTGAAACCAGGAGATGTCATTGCATGTGTGGGTGGTGGAACTAATAGGTTGGATAAGGTATAATGAGCAGGACTAGAGGCTCTACAGTGAAATAAGCCAATGCTCCGCGTAGGCAGCAAAACGGGTCCGGATAGGTGACTGCAGCCCAGGAGTGATTGATGGAACTCTTCAGCTGGCTAGCTCCGGAACAATTGATGTTAGCTCCGGAATCGACGAAAGCCGATAGTCACACGGATAGCAGCTAGCTAGCTGCGAGATCCAGGCATGGAAGTCCAGAGCCAGCGGCCGAAATCCAGGGACATGGAGAGAAAAATTGGTCCGATATGTTCCGCTCCGAGCCGCGCTGCACTGCGCCGTACAAAACTGGCGATAGATTCTCGAGCCAAAGGACAGCCGATGACCACAAACCGTGGTCAGCTGAGTACCAACGATTAGCCAGTAAATAAGCTAACTAGCTTCTGAACTAGCCCCTGAACCAGCTTCAGAGTAGCTTCTGGACCAGCTTCTGGCTAATTTCTGGCTAGCCTCTCGGAGGATCACAGATCTGAGGTAAATAATACTTTTTTATATAAATAGGTGAAGCGGATTGCAGGAGAGTGTTCTGAAGATGAGTTTTTGGAGAAAAAAAAAGTTGTATATATCAATTGAATATATATATATATATATATATATATATATATATGCGACAGGACAAAAATACGTCTGAACTGCTATGCCATCTTGGGGGGCCGCTCTACGGACAATTCCTTTGACCTCATGGCTTGGTTTTTGCTCCGACATGCACTGTCAACTGTGGGACCTTATATAGACAGGTGTGTGCCTTTCCAAATCATGTCCAATCAATTGAATTTACGAGTAGATGTGTCAACTTTTGACTGGTACTGTATGTATGTATAACACATTGATTAAACACTGGAATGACTTAATTAAAGGCAAAGGAACATAACGATGACATATTATGTATGGTGAACTGGGTCAGGTGTGTAAATTAAGGATGCAGTGATGTGGACATTGAGCCAATATTGATCATTCCTTGGCCATAATGACTAACACTGACAACAACATGTTTTTCTGTAATTCTCGGCTAATACGGAAATGAGGACTAATTGATTGTGAAACCCTATTTGCACTGTTAAGGTTGGTGTAGTTTGTTGGTATAGTTCATTTTTTTATGTAGGGAAGATATAGATTGTGTTGAATAGGGAAGGGCCTCCAACCTGTGTAGCTGTGCTGGGGGTGTAGCATCCTCCTGGCCGGTCTTCTTCACGTCTTTTAGCTTCTTTTTCTGGGGCTCACCGGACCGCCCAGCCTCCTGCTCCTCCCTGGACCTCTTCACTGCAGCACAGAGGGGGAGGGAGATATCAATGATATTACATATCAAAATTAATGTTGCAAAATCCTGGAGCCTCATAAATAACCACTACGTAAATTTGTCACCAAGACTGGGCATGCAAAAAAATTTAGTTAAATGTTTCCCGTTTTAAAAATTCTTAAATAGTGTCTATACACTTTCTGAGTATACTACAGTAGACCTACTTACAGTGACAGCCGACACTTCAATGCAAAATAAACTGTTCACCTGTTAAATTTTACGGTGTGTTATAAACCACACTGCCTGTCAGATGAATATAGAAAAAACTAGAAATAATAGCCTATCTAATAGGCCCAATTAAATGATATGTGGAAAGTAAAATGTTGTATGGATTTTGGACCATTCCTCTTTACAAAACTGTTTCCGTTCAGCAATATTCTTGGAATGTCTGGTGTGAACTGCTCGAGGTCATGTTACAGCATCTCAATCGGGTTGAGGTTAGGACCCTGACTGGGCCAACCCAGAAGGCGCATTTTCTTCTATGTTTTGGGTTGTTGTCCTGTTGTATCACCCAACTTCTGTTGAGCTTCAATTGGCGGACAGAAACATTTTGCAGAAGAATATAAGGCTGAACTTGGGAATTAATTTTTCAGTCGATGATAGCGAGCTGTCCAAGACCTGAGGCAGCAAACAGCCCAAACCATGATGCTCCCTCCACCATACTGTACAGTTGGGATGAGGTTTTGATGTGTTCTGTGCTTTTTTTTCTCCGCACATAGTGTTGTGTTCCTTCCAAACAACTCAAATGTAGTTTTATCTGTCCTCAGAATATTTTGCCAGTAGCGCTGTGGAACATCCAGATGCTCTTTTGTGAACGTGCAGCAAAGTTTTTTTGTAGCTTCCTCCGTGGTGTTCTCCCATGAACGCCAACTCTAGTTTAGTGTTTTACGTATCGTAGACTCGTCAGAGATGTTCGCATGTTTGAGATCTGTGTAAGTCTTTAGCTGATTCTTCTTAACCTCATTCAGCATTTTGCGCTGTGCTCTTGTAGCCATCTTTGCAGGACAGCCACTCCTAGGGAGAGAAGCAACCGTGCTGAACTTTGTCCATTTATAGACAATTTGTCTTACCGTGGACTGATGAACATCAAGGCTTTTAGAGATACTTTTGTAACCCTTTCCTGCTTTATGCAAGTCAACAAATCTTAATCTTGGGTCTTCTGAGATGTCTTTTGTTAGAGGCATGGTTCACATCAGGCAATGCTTCTTGTGAATAGCAGACTCACATTGTGAGTCTTTTATATTGCATTATATTTTATAACCAACATCAACAACCTCATCTCATTGATTGGACTCCAGGTTAGCTGACTCCAATTAGCTTTTGGAGAAGTCAATAGCCTAGATATTCACCATTTGTTCCCAACCTACACTGTGAATGTTTAAATTATTTATTCAAAATAGGAAAAAAGGGGCGAGTCATTTTGGCACCACAAGGTTCTTGTCAAAACTTGAATCCATCAAAATCTATAATTGTGCTGTGCCATATTACTTGCTGCTTGCAATGAACGGGCCCATAATATAAATACCTCTTTCTCACCTTGTACAGATGGCACGGTCACCGTCTCCCGTACGAAGGGCTTGTTGACGATCTGCTTGGACTTGGCGGCAAAGTTGAGTGATGTGAAGGTTTCAAAGTAGTATGTGTACTCGGGTGCGATGTTGGTAATCATGACCGAGTGGGACGAGCCGCCCAGCGAGTCCTGCAGAAGCCTCGTCAGCTTGCTGTCACGGTAGGGCACACGCCCGCCGCCACCCGCGTTGAGCGAGTCCACCACCTTGCTGAGGGTGAAGAGGGAGAGGTTGATGGCACCGCTCTCCTTTAGGCGGATGCCCTCGTTGCCCGTACGCCGGTTGTCCTCCGAGCCAGCCAGGTCCACGAGGTAGAGCTTGCCTGTCTGCTGCCGGTGCGGGGGGTTGCGCTGTGTACGCACCACCTGGAGAGAGGCAGAAGGAATTATTAACTTGTATTTATTCAGGGAAGCTCAATTGAGACCAGGTGTCTCATTTTCAATCGTGCCCTGAGGACATAAAAGAAAATATAAAACTACAAGATACAATACGAAGTACACTAGATCAATCACAGCAATCAAACAAGTTATCAAAAGTCAATCAAAACAATTGCACACCTCATGAACTCATTTGTCAGAGTTTTGAACTGAGCAAATCCAAACATAATGCATTTTGTAAGCGATTCCAAAAATGTGGAGTGTTAAAACTAAAAGTGGATTTACCTAGTTCGGTAGAGACCCGAGGAATGATCTAAGCAATTTAACACATCTAGAACAAGCGTAGCAGCTGAAACGGTACCATGACCAGGTCTAAAACCAGACTGGTGCACATTTAGAACATTTAGAACATTAGCTGAGAGTTGGGCAGGGATTCTAAAACTTTGGAAAGCCAAGATAAATACGGTTCATTTATCTAAGTCAGAAGGATCACCTCCTTTGTGTAGGGGGAGGACATGTTCAGCTTTCCAGATCGTAGGAACAACACCAGAAACAACTCTCAAGTTAAAGATATAGGTTAACGATTCTGCAATAAGTGGGGCAGAGAGGTGCATGGCACTTATATGATATACTAAAATGGTTGAAATAAAAATAGTGAATGTGTATGGGTATAAAATAGTGAATGTGTATATTTATTTAGTCACTTTCGAGGTGAATAAAGGACTCCCTCTACTGGAATTAGAAGAATTTCCAGAAACTATTCTTTGAAATAGATGGCCTATCATTTTTCTTAGTTTTATTTTATACGACGCATGCTTATCTGCTACCTGACCCCGACACCAAACATTGGGTTAGGGACGGGTAGGGCCTGTTTCTGCATCAATAGGTATCGCTAACATTTTGAAGCTGAGCCATTTGCTTGATTTGCTGCGCAGTACAGTGATATCTGACTAAGATCATAACATGGTGTCAGAAGTGCTTCAACCTCGTCAAATATAACACAGGAGAGATTATTTCTCAGAAAATACGGTTCCTTGAGTTTTGTCAGAGTTTAGAGTGACGAAAGGAGCCAACTGCTCTCGAATGTCTTATCATTGAGCAGAGCAGCCCAAGCAGAGCTATGGATACTCACAGAAACAGAGCCGCCATGAGCAGAGTGTGACTGACAGAGAGGAACAGCTAATGGATTTACCAACAAAGTTATTTTGTATTTCGGGCAGGGCCTTAAATTTGTCAGAAGCAATTGGGCCTGGGTAGGTAGGTCCTGAACATTGCGGGCATGGGTAGGGCTTAAAATGAATGTCCATGCAGGGCTCTGATTTGCAACAATGTTAGAGAAGTGAAACAATTTAGGGCCTGATCCGAGTCAGAGATCGATGGCAATGCCCCAGTCACACAACCCCAGATCAGACATGAAATTATGCTCATTAAAATCCCTAAAATGTCTTTGTAATAATGCATGGATGGTATTTAGGTTGCTTAACATCTCTTATGCAGGTAATGGGACACTGGTCACTGAGCTCATTAGCAGAAATTATATGGATGTAAGGACTCACCAACACGCATCGATCCCCGATTCTTCAGCCAGAAAATGTATTTAAACATCACCATTAACATATTCACTCATTTTGCTTATATTACTTTCCATCCTCCTAAAATAAGCTACAGTTTGACAACAATTGCGTTCTCTCATTCAGTGTCAAATTAAGCATGCAACTGTGTTGACAGTCATTGATCTACAAGTAATTTTACATAGCGAACAACCCCAGGGAATATCAGTAGCCTGCCTAATCAGACCGCGCACTGCGCCCAACGCGAAGTAGGCAGCCTGTTCCTGATCTTGCACGTCTGTGGCACCTTTAACATTCAAATGCTAAAATGGTTTCCGTGACATCAGGCTTTATTAGATGAGTGACAACCTACAGTACCAGTCAAAAGTTTGGACTCATTCAAGGGTTTTTCTTTAGTTTTACTATTTTCTACACTGTAGAATAATAGTGAAGACATCAAAACTATGAAATAACACAGATGGAATCATGTAGTAAACAAAAAGTGTTAAACAGATCAAAATGTATTATATATATATATATATATATATATATATATATATATATATATATATATATATATATATATATATATTTGAGATTCTTCAAAGTAGCTACCCTTTGCAAAAAAAAAAAAAAGTTTTTACTTTGTCATTATGAGGTATTGTGTTTAGATTTATGAGGGAAAAAAACAATGTAATGAAATTTAGAATAAGGCTGTAACGAAATGTGAAGAAATTCAAGCGGTCTGAATACTTTCCGAATGCACTGTCTCGTTTTTTTTTTCTTTTTTTCCCCGAAATAAAAAAAGACAATTAAAATAGGTGTTTTCTTCGTTAAAATGAAGAAATAAATAATGCCACTTGTCTTTCTGTATCAATTAAGCCTATATGTGCAAAATAAACAAATGAACACCATTACTGGCCAGGCTGTCATTGAACATAAGATTTTTTAAATATGAAAACATGCCTCATGTATCCCTGAAAATGTGCAAAATAAAACATATACTACATTTCTGTCAAACAAAAGAATATTCTACTTTGCTCCTATAGGTTTCTGGAGAGGAACTCAAGCCTGTCGACCGACTCTGGCTTGAGGCATGCCCTATGGCATGTTACAATGTTTCCACCTGTGCTGAAGACCCTATCTGAAGGGGCACTTGTAGCAGGAATGCATAGGTACTTCTTTTTGCAAGATCGCTCAGTCTTGGGAAGTTGGCCTTATGAAGCTTCCACCACTCAAGCAAGTCCGTGTCTGGGTCTGTGTTAGAGGACATCAATTAGCTTGACAGCTCAGTTTTGATGGTGTCATCCTCTGACTGGGAGGCAGACGTTATGGTCTTCTTGAAGATGCAAGTATTTTCTTGCTCTTCTTAGCCACAGGTTCAGCTTCTAGGCACACATGCAGAGCTGTGGCAGGCTGAGGTGTGCTCTTCTCAGCTAGCAGAGACTGGAGCTCCAAAACAGCTCTTCGTTTGATGCCCTCAACCTTGTCATCTGCTATGTATTTTCTCCTGGACCGGGGATCCGGTTCTGCTTCTACACCTGCATTGCTTGCTGTTTGGGGTTTTAGGCTGGGTTTCTGTACAGCACTTTGACATCAGCTGATGCAAGAAGGGCTTTATAACTACATTTGATTGATTGAATGAAGCCATATCCAGGTGGTCATCTGTGGCAGGGTCATCGTACTTGTCATTTAGATACTCCAGTGTGGCGCTCTTGGTTTGCTTTGCGAGACTGTTCTCACCCTCCTCTGGCTGCAGGTGGTGAACAGATGCAGCACAGGTTTACCAGACAGCACAACAGTGATTTCTTGTAGTGGGCTTATGGCTTTGTTCACTGACTCCAAAACGTTGATATGCTGCCAGCTGGGCACCAGGTGCCTGCTTTTCTTCTCGGAGCCCATGACCCGTGCTATGGCCTTCTCCTGCTCCAGGACTCGTTCAATCATCTTCTGTCTTGAACCCCACCTGGTTAGGACTCTGAGTTGGTAGATTGAGCACAGCCTGTACCAAAACCATATCTCTGCTATTTTTGAAGCTGATGACAACCTTTTTGCATACCCCGATGGCTCGGTCAATCCGAGGGTCTTTCAAACCATTCTCTGTATAATTTTTTTTTTTTAAAGAAACAAAATAATATTTAGAATGGCAACATTTTTAGTAATGTAACAAATACAGCATTCCCACACATCGTGATGTAACAGGATTTGATAGGCCTTATTTCTATTTGACAAAAAACATATTGGCAAAAACTTTTCACCCTGTATAGTACTACTACTACTACATTGTTTAGGAATGTTTGACCATTGTAGCTGTTTGCACAGGCCTATGTGTTCACATATTTCATTGTTTTGATTGAAAAGATATCAAATCAATTACATTTAGTCCATATTGTTGTTATTCTTTAAACATGCATGTGGTTAATTTTCTATTGGATTGGTAGAATTACAACAAGCTACAAAGGTACATTATTATTATAATTAAAAATAATAATTCTACAGCTGGTCTGAAGATTCATTTTTTGAATGCATTTTCATTGTCCAATGTCACACTTAACGATAGCGAGGGGGAGCCTGTGTTCAAAGCACTGCAGACGGGTCCACTTGTTCAAGCGCAATGCTTTTATCATGCACACCGTTTGTCTTCGCTCAGCTTCCATGCCAGTGTGTGTGTCTTCGAGACCCTGGGCTATTATTTCACCCGTATGGTCATCGGAGAAGTATGATGTCTAGAGGCACACATTTAGCAATGTCCATTCTTCATCTATATACTGGACTGTCAAGCTTAGATATGGCTCCAACGTTCTGCTCGACCATAGAGCGGCTGTGGTGGAAAAGTACGACACATTACACCACTGCGAAAGAGTCACAGAGAAGCTGGCTAAAGTACTTAAGTAGTACTTTAAATCATTTTTACTTAAGTAGTATGTGTACTTTACTATTTATATTTTCTGACAACTTTTACTTCATTACATTCCTAAAGAAAACAAATTTACTTTTTTTCTTCCCCCTGACAATCAAAAGCAGGGCAGGAAAATGGTCACATTCACACACTTATCAAGAAAGCATTCTGGACATCTCTACTTACTAAACACACGTGCTTCATTTGTAAATTACTTTTACTCAAGTATGATAAATTGAGTACTTTATCCCCACCACTGCTCTTTCGCAGGTAGCAATGTATAACCGTGGCAATGCTTCTTCCGTAAAATACTTGCGGCTTGGTAGCTGATATTTGGGGTCAATTGTGTTTAGCAGCTTTTTGAAGCCAGCCTTTTCCACTGTATAGATGGGGATCATATATTTTGCTATGTGATAAATCTCCTTCCACCTCAAACTCTTGTTATATGGAATGACATTTGAAAATTCTGTGGCTATGGTATATTCTCTTTTACCAGACGTTTTGGGAGTGGGACAACTGGAAGCATCAGCATTGTGTAGTTGCACGTATTCCTCCCATTCCACTGAGTGGTTCTGTCTCAGGTGCTGGAAGAGGTTAGTTGTGCTGCCACATCAGGTGGCAATTGTCTTGAGACACACTTTGCACAGGACATTGATTTGCTGAACATCGGACCTCAAACTCAAACCACTTCCATATGACAGAACAAACATTGCTACCCTTGGGAATGATTTCATTCTCACGAGAGGGTGAGCTGGCTACCTCATTGTCCATTTTGATAGAACGTCTGCCGCTACACTTCATGGGCATGGTTACAACTTGGGAAAGGCTGTCTAGGATTGTTGTTTGTGTGCTGTGACGCCGTTGGGTCATGGTTCGGTTCACTATGGGCTGACAGACGGCGAGATGCTGCATTTGCCAGCGTTATAATGTAACCCCTTGTAAAAACAACAAAACCTATATTCTTGTGATAGTCATTTGGCATATCGCACAAAAACAAATTTGAATTAATCAAATTAAATCGATATATCGCCCAGCCCTAGTTTCATGTGACAGAGGAAAATATTAGTTTGAAATTAAGTCAGAAAGAGGGGAGATGCATCAACTAGCATGGGTTATTAATATGAGCTATATGAATTATAAACATACGTTTCAAAATGCTGAGCACCTCCGCTCAGATTCAAAGTGGTTGACGTGTTGAGAGCAAAAGGTACTCTCCTTCACCCTCCGGTTTTGTGACCATTTGATCTGAACGAACTGTGTCTCGAGTATACCGACAGAATCAAGCCTTTAGACATTCATGTTAATTATCTTTCATTATATTTGTCAAATTTATGTAATTAAAAGTCTTAAAGTTTGACTACATTTTCTGGCGCCTTCATGTCAGCATCGGTTTGTACATGAGACTGTAGCCAATATGCACGTAGACAACATGGAAAAACAGATTTGAATATTATTCCAATGTTGGTCTCTCTGATCCAATTCTGATTGGAGTAATTGTTTGATTGGTGATCAAATTTTTTTTGTTACTTGTTCTGGACAAGATGAGACAGGCGTTAAGGCCGAGCCGTGATGCACTCTTGAAAATTAAGCTACCGGAGGCAACTCTCATCTGGCTATAGGCCACCTGCTGAACAGGGCCAACAATAGATTTTATTTTGATTCTTCAGGTTCACCGTCAGCAATAGTTTTGCTTTAGGCTAAACAATCAGTGTATATTGTCATCTTGAAAAATAGAGGGTGAAATTGATAATTTAAATTGTGAAAACAATAAATGTTGTGCTCCATCTATGGCTCTGCTACAGAGATATCTAAATCTGTGTTCAGACTGCTAAATATGAGTTGCCTTATTCACTAGCCACACGGCCGATGCTATTAAAGACAGAGGTCTTTACCTCTCCGAGATTGTCCCAACAGGCATAGCAGCAGGAACCAGAGGGATGCTTTATGTAAATCTATCCATGTCATGTTATGCATCTAATACTAAGTCATTCATGGGAAATATATAAACCTATGGGAGTCAGAGTGTGTAGAAACCTTGATGAGTAGAATGGCGTGGCTGCGGCTGGAGCGCTGGTTGAGCTTGGTGGAGGCCGTGGTGCGGTTGAGGCTGGCAGGGATGAAATGAGAGTGGAAGTTGGAGAAGGAGGAGAGGGGCGTGTGGGTCAGGCCCGGGATGAAGATGTTCCTGTCCTTGTTCTCTCGGATGGGCAGATCCTGAGCACTGGGGGACAACAGGTCCAGCACCTGGAACAGGGACGGAGGCAGGGACCGACCATGAGATGTAAAAACACTACCAAAAAAAGTCGCAATACAATAAAACCAAATCAGTGATTCAACATTCGTTTCACTTTCTATTCTTTGTGTCCACCTCATTCTCAAAAATGCATTGGAGGAGAGGATCTAAGGTCCCTCCCCTCTGACTTTTTCCCCTGATGTGTTTTGAGGAGGCGAGGAATGAAAAATTGATTAAGGACATATTTGCAAACACATGAAAGCACTCACAATGCATCACAATAAATACTAGCAACAATTATAACCAAACAAAACACCTAAGCATATTTCATAAAACATCAGACCACCCAGTCCTACCTTCTCGTTGTATATTTCCAGGTAGGACATGCCGATGCTGTAGTCCCAGCCTTCGTGCTCCCTCTCCTTGGCTTTCACCAGGTTGAAGACACCTCGGACCGCCCGTGGGATCACCCCTGGCTGTTCTTGACTGCCCAGCATAGTGTGGGTCTTCCCTGGGTGAGGAGATAGAGGAGCAGGCGGTTGGTGCTGGCTGGTGGATAATGGAGTTTTCTAGCATGCTTCCAGATATAAAAAACTGCTGCTAACCACTCTTGTTGAGCCATTTACTGATAATGCAAATTAGGGCAGTGGTTTTCAAGCCGTGATCCGCGGGCAGTACCGAATGCATTAATTATTTAAAATATATTTTCCCAATTTGTAATAAGATGCCTTTAATATGTTACGTTCACTGCTAAAACGGACCCGAAATTTGACCCAATTTTTTTTTTGTGCAACTTATGACTGATTTGGTGGTCCCTGTAAAGGCTGGGAACCGTTGCATTAGGGTATACTCAAAGCTGCACATACGCACAGCGCTGATAAGCAGCTCTAGAAACATCAATGATATAAATAAGATGGAAGAGCAAAAGAATGCAGTGGAAGGACGTATAGGGCCAATCTTATGAGCGTGAAAGTACTGATGCTTAACCTAAACTCAGTCCGTGGCAGTAACTCATTGACAGTACCTTGTATCGCCCTCAAAGGAATACATAAAAGGAGAGCCCTTTGACATACCAGCTCCTGTTGGGCCGTAGGCAAAGACGCTGGCGTTCTGTCCTTTCAGTAGGTGGGGCAGAATGGGCTTCACTGAGGAGAGGAACACCTCCTGTTGAGTTGTCTCCTCACCGTGGAAGACATCAAACCTGAAACCCACCACAGAATTTTAAGGGACACAGTCTGTTGCCTGTGGTATTATGTGCCACACACGAAAGGAAGCAAGTGATCCATCTGGTCCCCAAACACACCGTCTTCTATGTTCAACCACATTTTTGAAAATCAAGTATTAAAATAAACTGGCATATGATGACTAAAGGTTGATATTGTATCAGGCAAAAATACACTGACTGGTATTGCAGAGTCTCTGTGGCGTTCCTCCAGTTGATTATCTCCAGGGTCTTCGTATCCAGTCTTCTTACGCAGGCCCCCTCGCCCTTCTGGTCCTGCATGTGCATGTAGGGCCGTAGGCGCACCGCAACCCGAACCCTGGCTGTCTGTTTGGTTCCTCTCGCAACGTCCTCAGCCACGCGCTGGGCCGCCATGTCTATGAAACAAGAAATTACCTTTACTTAGCTAGAATCTGACAATGAGAGTCCAATAAACACGGGTTAGCCAGCTAATGTTAGCTAGCAAACAAGCTCGAAACACATAGGGTGTCAGGCAGACCGCTGGCTATCTTTGTTGTTAGATGTCGTTAGCCAGTTCAGTTGTCGAGAATCTAAAGCGAATAAAACACTCAACCTTACCGAAAGTTCTCCTGTTCTCTAGAACATGTGGTTTGTATAAAAAAAGTTCAAGATGTTTGCTAAAGTAAATGATGCCAGAATTTGTTGATAAAAAAAAGAAAGACTTAAACGATCGTAAAATGGCCTTCCGCCCAATATTTTCAAACGATAAAGCACAGGGGCCGTAACTAAACTGAGCCAATCGGCACTCTTGGTCGTATGACCTATGACGTACACTTCCTCCACCACTTCCTCATTCCAAAAATTAAATAGTCAAAATCACGCAAATGTTGCAATTTACAAGTAAGCAATATAATATACATTTGTTCGATTTGAATATTGTTACCCCGAAATCATGAAGCTTGGAAATTGATAATTATTTCTGGGTGCATATGGGTTCTCTACGCCCCGCCCCCGCTGTCTGTGTCTCGTTTCTCCAGAAAATGGCGCTGTGTTTACGTCTGTGTGTCTCCCATCTGCTTAGTTTTGAATGTTTAGACTTTTGATGCATTTATCAATTACTAACTGGTAGGATAATTTGCGTTGTCTACCCGATCTATCTGCGAAAACAACCTGACAATTGGATTAAGGTAGCAAACGCAATATCTTGCAATAGTTTCTTACAGTGACAATTGCAATGCATGTTTCTGCTCACTAACATATAGTTAGTTAGCTGACTAAACTCCACTCCATGGTGAAGGAAGTTTATGATGAACTCCACCAAAGGAGTGAAGCAGAGACCAGGCTTTGTGGAATTCAGCTCCGACCACACCGATTCGCCCAAGGTCAATGCTTTAAACGTGTTTAATTCTGAAACGCTTAATTTACATATATTTGTCCACAGTGTAGTTGCATGGTTTTGTTTGTTTGCTGAGATTCAAACTTTATCAATTTGCTCATTACTGTTGATCTAAGATGGCAACTCATCGCATGTGCCAGTTGAATCTCAACAAGGAAACCAGCCTGTGGTTGTATTTGATTAACGTTTATTGAAAAAGTATGGATTTCAGCAAACAAAGAAAGGCAGGCAACTACAGAGGACACACAAGTACAAGGTACATGTTTCGTAATTCAATTATTTTGAAGTATTGACCTTAGGCAAATCGATTGTAGTCGGACTTGAATTCCACAAAGCCTGGTCTCTGCTCCACTCCTTTGGTGGAAACGTCTTCACCATGGAGTGGAGTTTAGTCAGCTAGCATATAGCTAGCTGACTTTAATAACATGTAATGTGTAGCTAGGCTAAAAGTAGGCAAAAAACATATTTTCACGATTTCACTATCATCCAAATCTATCAATCATATCATGTTTTTTGGCTTATTCAGTCGTTTTTACCTGATTTAAGTAGAATTCTGTCCAAATGAATAATCAATATGTTGAAATACATTGATATGTTGAAGACCAAGACATAAAAAAATACTCTCTATACACATGTCAGATGTGTGTTCAGCTTACTTGTAATTTTGCTAAATTAGTACATTTAAAACTGCCCACTCACTAATATTTGCCAAGCGGTCACTCCAGACTGAAATTGATGAGCTTGTTTTACTGTAACTAATAGTGCGCACGCAAATTAATCAACCACATCAATATTGTATTGAAATCAATGGAACTTGGAAAATACCCGTGGCAACATGTCCCATTTAAACTCTTCTAAGAGACAAACCTCAAACTTCGGTATTCTACATATACGAGTCCATAAGTATTCAACCTCTTTGTTATGGTAAGCCTAAATACGTTCAGGAGTAAAAATGTGCTCAACAAGTCATAATAAGTTG
Source organism: Oncorhynchus mykiss (assembly GCF_057628025.1). Lineage (NCBI taxonomy): Eukaryota > Metazoa > Chordata > Actinopteri > Salmoniformes > Salmonidae > Oncorhynchus > Oncorhynchus mykiss. Next base: position 27,857,266 of record NC_143037.1, read on the forward strand.
CATGGACTCACTCTGTGTGCAATAGTGTTTAACATGATTTTTTTAATGGCTACCTCATGTCAGTACCCTACACATACACATACACATCTGTAAGGTCCCTCAGTTGAGCAGTGAATTTGAAAAACAGATTCGACCACCATTAATTACACTTTGGATTGGTGTATCAAAACACCCAGTCATTAAAGATACAGGCGTCCTTCCTAACTTAGTTGCAAAAGAGGAAGGAAACCACTCAGGGATTTCACCATGAGGCCAACGGTGACTTTAAATTGTAATGACTGGGTGTTTGGATACACCAATCCAAAGTGTAATTAAGAACTTCACCATGCTCAAAGGGATATTGAGCTTTTTTTATTTACATTTTTTTTATTTTACAGAGTTTTTAATTAATGACTGTGATAGGAGAACTGAGAATGGATCAACAGCATTGTAGTTACTTCACAATATTAACCTAAATTATATTGTGAAAAGAAGGAAGCTTGTATAGAATAAAAATATTCCAAAACATGCATCCTGTTTGAGACAAGTAATCATAGCAAGTAATACTATGTGACAAAGCGATTCACTTTTTTGTCCTGAATACAAAGTGTTATGTTTGGGGCATATACAACACATTACTGAGTACTGCTCTCCATATTTTCATGCACGGTGGTGGCTGCATCATGTTATGGGTATGCTTGTAATCATTATGGTTGTTCAGGATTTAAAAAAAATGTAAAAAATGTAATGGAGCTAAGCACGGGAGAAAACCTGGTTCAGTCTGCTTTCCACCAGACAGTGGGAGATTCAAAACATTTTTTTTAGCAGAACAATAACCTTAAACACAAGGCCAAATCTAATCTGGAGTTTCTTACGTCTTAAGACAGTGAATGTTCCAGTGAATGTTCCTGAGTGGCCGAGTTACAGTTTTTACTTAAATCTACGGCAACCTGAAAATGGTTGTCTAGCAATGATCAACAATCAATTTGACAGAGCTTGAAGAATTTTGGGCAAAAAATAATGGGCAAATGTTGCACAATCCAGGTGTGGAGACTTACCCAGAAAGACTCACTGCTGTAATCGCTGTCAAAGATGCCTTTTTTGTTGTTGAAATAAGTCAAGGGGTATGAATACCTTCTGAAGACACTGTATATTTAGTCTTGTCCGCATCAAGGATTAGTTTTAAACCAACATTTTGTAAGGTAACATGTCTTACCTTAGCCATGGAGACAGTTTTAAAAGAGTTAATCAACAGAATATAACAGGCTAAATGTTCAGCGTCCGTGTAATAGCCAAGCTTTTTTTCTGACCCGAAATTTCTCCATAAGCTGTGTTGAAAGACACATTCTCAACATAGATCATGTTTTTTTATTTGCATGTCTTCTGTACTAGGAGTGGGTTTGTAGTAAACATTACTGTTACTGGTGCTAACATGTAACTCAACGCAAACTCTCTCTCTAGCATAGTAGCAACAACAAGATGATGCAGGCTGCAGAGGCTACAACAGACTCCTCACTGAGAGAGGGAATAGAGGTGCTCGTAGTGGGGGACACTGAGAAAACCACTGGTAGGGAAGAGGAAGGTGACAAAGACGGGACAGATGTGGCAGCTGCAAAAGCAGAGGAGACCAAATCAGAGGATGCAAAAGGTAGGCCCCTCTGTGGTAATGCTAACTACACTCACAACTTTATGGGAAGAAAGAAGCCTCTACCTAGCTAGCTGCTTTAAGTCCTAAGTGTCCTCAATGGGCTCTATTTTCAGCTAGCGTTAAGCCAGCGCAATTGTGAAACGCACACTTGTTTGCAATTTCGACCTGTTAAAGCCTGCGTTCTTCTATATTCAAACCCTAGCACCAAGATTGGTCATTTACCTGTCTTATATGAGCTCGCTTGTGCTGTGGTGGGAGGGGTGTCAATATCTGAGGTGTGTTCTTAAAAAGGTGCGCCAAAGTGCCATTTTCAGTATGTGCTGGTGTGGCTATTTAAGACTAACCGAAAGCTGGTCTTAGCAGTAACAAGGTTTGTGAGGACAGGATTTTGACCACGAAAGTCCAGCCTATCCAGCCGTGGTGCACAGTGCCCATATGCACATGGAACAAGAGAGGTGTGCTTTTTGTGGCCGTAAACTTCGTATTTAGAAACATATATATATCTTTTTTTTATAGCCTCCTCTCAGTGAAGGCAGGTTTTTTTGTCATGCCCAATGCATTCCCCAGGTAGTCAAGACTATCAATAAAAGGTTTGGCTCGTGAGACCGCTTTGAAATAAATCTTAATCACCAAGGCTTTATTAAAAGATGAATTGTGGTAGCAGCAAAACAGTGAGCGGACATCCCCTTTTTATCTACGTAGGCTATTACATTATTTTATCCAGCTCCTTTTATTATTTTGGATGTGCATAAAAACCCTTCGGTAGGCTATATGCCCATCATGGAACGAGAGTTGAGATAATCCGGTGACACTCGTATTTAGAAACATTTAAGTTATTTTCCTGTAACAATTGCTTGTGTCTGGTGTTTTTCTTATCCTGGCCATGCATTAGCCAAGTAGTCTATCCATAACAGGTTTTTAAATGGTCTACATGTGAGGCTTTTGCCAACATACTTTTGCATTATTCACAATTCACATAGACCTACCTGCAATGCTTACTCCATTTAGCTTGAATACCTCCCCATATTTCCAAAGAGCGCCTCTTGTCCAGCTACCAAAGACGCGGTCCTCCAAACGTAGGCTGTTAACATTTTTCAGTCCATTAACGCCATATGAATGGCAGGCCTAGGATATATCTTGCTTATTGAGAATGTGCCTCACACATACAATTCCATTTACGGGAGCCTAGTGTTTTTTTATTTGAGAAGTGCGATGTGTGAAGGCCTACACTCGTTAAAGCCAGTTACAATGTTGATTGTCAACACTCCAAACATATTGCGCAAACCCCGGATTTTTTGTTGTTGTAAACTGTCGCTTATGCTATTTAATCCCTTACACTCGTGGGAATTGGCCTATATAGATCAGGCTAAATTGAGATCTTTCTTTCAGAAGAAATATGGAAATGCGTAACCATGGTAGCAAATAAAAGGGAACAGTTTGGAGATTATGGGACAGTTATTAGACGAAAGGTGAGGACACAACAGTTCACCTGACAGAAGACTGAATCCGAACATTACACTCTTGATTTTATGTGCATTCTACATTTACTGTACTTTTCACCTCATTTTGTTGATAACAAAATCTGAAAATACTCTATATACATTCAGTAGCATAACAAGCAAATTTGGAGTAGGTGCAACAAGGTTTTGAGTGTGTACAGTTTAGTAATTTGAATGCACTTTTATGAATCGAAGAAGTGTCTTCAACTATAAGGCACTTTTTTTCAGCTCTCCTAGCTGTGCGGTGGAGGAAGTATTAGAAAGCACACTTGTAGACGTTTTGTTTGGAACACAACCCTGCATCTCCGCCTTTACACAATGTACTGTTGTTGTTTACGCAATCCAAAAGCGGTCCATTATCTGGGTCAGGTGGGTATAATTTGAAAGCTTGTTCTATTAACAACATGACTAGCTAAATTATAAAATACGATATTACAGTGTTAGGCTTTCATTAGGTAATTCAGAGAAGCAAATTGTAGTTTTGGTGAGAGTAGAATGGAGTCATGAGTGCATTCAGATGCATGTTCCACGGCAAATTGTCTTCACAATACAACAAATATAACCTAATTCTGTTCAGGACAACCCAGGATATAGCGCCATGACATCTTGTAACTGTACATCAAACATAGTGATCATAAACATTGACACTGTATATTACATTCGTATTATGATTATGGAAATGTGAAGTGCACATTTGGACTCACGGATGTTTGGCTTGCATGTATGACATCAAAGCGGTATGTGTTATAATCCTCAACGTCTCATCCTTCAAAATATATAGAGTCCTCGTAATTTACAGCATTTCCCTCACTCAGACAACAAAAACATTTGTTAAAGTTGCCCAGTTAGCAGGAGGGAGGGGGAAACCTCTTGTCTCGCGCAGTGCTTAAGTTCAGAGCAGCTGTCAGTAAAAACCAATACAGAGCTGTGAAGCGGAGAACCTGTACAGCCACTGCGTTCCAATTTAGGCGCTTATGAGTGTCTATATCTGCCATTTTCAACCTGTGTATACTGGTATGAATGTAAAGGGCTACTAATCTGTAGTGTCAATCCACAATGAACTAGGACGAGAATATTCCATGCCCTCAGCCGAATTGAGGACCGTCAATAACCTACAGAACGTATTGACGCAAAGACCGTCAATAACCTAAAGAACTTCAGACAAACGCATGCAATATTAAGCCATGGAACGCCTTGTTTGGCCAGTGAGTGGCCAAGCCCTCGTCACAACTACAACTTGTTTATTTACCAAAACCCAGCATTTTGCGCCACTGCCCGCAATTGCGCTCATAATAATTGCTTGTGAAAATAGCAAAAATATTTCTCTCACCCCTGGACCCCACTCCCGAGTGGCGCAGCGGTCTAAGGCACTGCATTTCAGTGTTAGAGGTGTCACTAAAGACCCTGGTTCGACCCAAGGCTGTATCACAACCGGCCGTGATCGGGAGTCCCGTAGGGCGGCGCACAATTGGCCCAGTGTCGTCCAGATTAGGGGAGGGTTTGGCCGGGGTTTGAGGATTTGAGGATTTTCTTAAATGGCCACAGATGCTAAAATCTAAGATCATTAACCCTTTGAAAATAATTTACACAAGTGACATGATTAATAATTTTGCTCACAATGTAATTTCCCCTCATTTAAATTGAGTAACACCTATGACACTTTGTATTTAGAGACACCAAATTATCAATGGAATCCTCAAATTTGACATACAGCCTAGCGTTGTCCGGGTTTGGCCGTCATTGTAAATAAGAATTTGTTCCTAAGTAACTGACTTGCCCAGTTAAATGAAGGTTACACACACTGACCAAAAAGTTATTTTGTTCGCATTTACGTATGTCCCCATTACCAGTAAAACATAATGAAAACCTATTTCTTTCACTTACTTGCTGTGCTATTTCATTGTTCAGTCGTTTCATTCTCAACCAGGATTTCTATGGAACGCCGTTTGGGTCTTTGCGTGTCAAATACGTTTGTTGACCAATCAGGACCTGAATATGACTGCACGTCACATAATTTAACTCGTTCATTATATTTTTACGTAGTTATTACACTATCACTCTTATATCATATGTCACAAAGATTCATCAATATGTATGCTATGATGCTGGTAAAGGTGTCTCGCCTGCAGCTACAGTTCTAGTCATTTAAAAATAAAAAAAGAAGCTATCTAGCTCATGGATGCAAACAATGTTCTTCCCCAAAAAGATAGCAAAACGACAATCTGTTTCAGTAACTATATAGCTAGGTGTCATCAATCTCGCTAGCCAGATGAAGCTAGCTGGCTGCTTTATAACGTTAGCTTTGGACAACAAGGTTAAGTAGCTGGCTAGCTATTTATTTTCATGAACTGTTCAATTTCAATAGGTGAACAACAAGTGGCAACCTAGCTAATACTTCCTCAGAAGGATTCCTAAATCATTGCCAAGAATAAATGAAAATGACTGCAGTTTCTACTGGTCATTGTTTTCAAGCTGGTTGTATTGGTGCTAGCTAGGTATCAAACTAAAGCTAGCTACCCCAGAAGTTGCGGTCGAACAAATTATGCTTTATTACCAATGCGGTTTTGTAAACACGTTCGTGGCCGGTGTTTGCTGACTTTTGCACAGCTTTGAGTGCTACTATCTTTTATTACACGCAAAGACCCAAACGGTGTTCAATACTATGTATGTCGTGAAGCTAATAGCAGTGATGCTATTACTGTGTAACTCCGGTATGGCAACATCTGAAATATTGGTAGTGTGTAACGGTGCTCGACCAGTCGGCGAAAGCCAACATCACCCACGACAGAGAACGGTTGATTGTCAAGGGCAATGAATTCCATTATCTTGGCTTTAATGGATTTTGCCTTTGAGTTGTCTCGCTGAAAATGTGTTACTCTTTCAAATGACTGCTTGACTGCTCAATCCACACAGCAGACATTGTGGGCTAGTTTAGGAATGCTGTGTTACGCAAAATTGTACATGGATTCATTACATCATGTACCTTCGTTATATAGGTATGCACGTCAGCTTTGACATCAGTTTTGCACATCGTGCGTTAAACTAGGCATCGGCCGATACCGATATATTCACCGATATATCATGCATCCCTACTATGTATAGCTTCATAAGACTAAAATGACCAACCACCCAGCTTTGGAGTAGTTGAAAGTCGGTTTTTGAGAGGACCTGGCTACTGTGGGAAACTTCAAGTAATTGTGCTAAGCTAACTATGTGCTAACATCTCCAGACTACACGCTGAGACAGAAATGAGTTCATCTGACTGAGAAAACAACCTAAATCTCGCAGTATCCCTTTAACCCATATCAGTGTCTGGAATAATATTCACACTATTTTGACAATACCTGCGCAAATGCTCATTTGCAATCAATGATGAAAAACATGCTCACCAATTACTGCGGTCACGTTTTCAAGTTCTGATCTGTCTTTTTTCTCCCCATCTTATCCCCTTACAGCTTTTGCCACCCAGAATTGTTCAAATGAAAAAAGTTCAACGTGTCAAATAATTATCCGAAGTGATGATGACACAGCCCGATATTTAAATTTGAGTTAGGGCTGAAGATGACTCTGGCTTAGCTGTACAATGCTACAAATATTACATACATATAACAATTGTCCCATAGGATTAGAATTTGTAGAACGGACATTCCCATCCAAAACACTGTTGGTTTGTGTGAACAGCAAGTAGACCCTTTTTCACAGACGATCTATCTCTGGCCCGTTACAGTGCAAATCAAATCAAATGTATTTATATAGCCCTTCGTACATCAGCTGATATCTCAAAGTGCTGTACAGAAACCCAGCCTAAAACCCCAAACAGCAAGCAATGCAGGTGTAGAAGCACGGTGGCTAGGAAAAACTCCCTAGAAAGGCCAAAACCTAGGAAGAAACCTAGAGAGGAACCAGGCTATGTGGGGTGGCCAGTCCTCTTCTGGCTGTGCCGGGTGGAGATTATAACAGAACATGGCCAAGATGTTCAAATGTTCATAAATGACCAGTTTGGTCGAATAATAATAAGGCAGAACAGTTGAAACTGGAGCAGCAGCACAGTCAGGTGGACTGGGGACAGCAAGGAGTCATCATGTCAGGTATTCCTGGGTGTACCAGATATTATTCATACCCAAGAAGACTCGAAGGCTATAATTGCTGCCAAAGGTGCTTCAACAAAGTTCTGAGTAAAGGGTCTGAATACTTATGTAAATGTGATGTTTTAGTTTATTATTTCATGAAGCTCACGACAAACAGTTATTGTGCTGCCGTTGTTTCCAGAGGCATATTGGAACTCGGTAGTGAGTTGCAAACGAGGACAGACGATTTTACTCACTTCAGCACTCGGCGGTCCCGTTCTGTGAGCTTGTGTGTCCTACCACTTCGTGGCTGAGCTGTTGTTGCTCCAAGATGTTTCCACTTTACAATAACAGCACTTAAAGGTGACCGGGGCAGCGCTAGCGCTTACTTTTTTTGCCTTTCACACTGTTGTATGTGCCTAACAATGTTTGTACCATGTTTGTGCTGCTACCATGTTGTGTTCTCTTAGGTCTCTCTTTATCCAGTGTTGTGGTGTCTCTCTTGTCGTGATGTTTTTTTTTCTAATCCCCGTCTCAGCAGGAGGCCTTTTGCCTCTTGGTATGCTGTAAATAAGAATTTGTTTTTAATTGGCTTGCCTAGTTAAATAAAGTTGAAATAAAAATATTAGCACCCAGGCCAGGAGCTAGTACTTGATGCACAGCCTTTGGCCAAGATAACTACTGACAAATGCTTCTTGTAGCCGTCAATGAGATTGCTGCACTTTTCTACTGGCAATTTGTCCCACTCTTCAGCTGTGTTTGAGGGGTGCTTAACCTCTCTGGTACAAGTGGGATGCTAGCATCCCACCTCAACAACAGCTAGTGAAATTGCAGGGCGCCAAATTCAAAACAACAGATATCCCATAATTAAAATCCCTCAAACATTCAAGTATTACCCACCATTTTAAAGATAAACTTCTTGTAAATCCAACCACAGTGTCCGATTTCAAAAAGGCTTTACTGCGAAAGCACACCATGCGATTATGTTAGGTCAGCACCTAATCACAGAAAACCATATAGCCATTTTTCCAGCCAAAGAGAGGTGTCACAAAAAGCAAAAATAGAGATCAAATGAATAACTAACCTTTGATGATCTTCATCAGATGGCACTCATAGGACTTCATGTTACACAATACATGTATGTTTTGTTCAATAAAGTTCATATTTATATCCAAAAATCTCAGTTTAAAGTGGCGCGTTATGGTCTGAAATGCATTGTCTCAAACAAACACCCGGTGAAAGTGCAGAGAGCCACATCAAATTACAGAAATACTCATCATAAACATTGATAAACGATAAACGAAGTGTTAAACATTCGAATAAAGATAAACTTCTCCTTAATGCAACCGCTGTGTCAGCTTTCAAAAAGGCTTTACGGAGAAAATACACTTTGCGATTATGTTAGGTCTGCACCTAGCCACAGAAACCCATACAGCCATTTTCCAGCCAAGGAGAGTATCACAAAAGTCAGAAATAGCTTTAAAAAGAATCACTTACATTTGATGATCTTCATCTGGTGGCACTCCCAGGTCTCCATGTTAGACAATAAATGTTTGTTTTGTTCGATAATGTCCCTCTTTATGACCAAATACCTCCTTTTTGTTCGCGTGTTTTGTCCAGTAATCCGAATGCTTAAGGCGTGTGCACTAAGTCCAGACGAAAAGTCCAAAAAAGTACAATAAAAAAAGTTAGTAGAAACATGCCAAACGATGTTTAAAATCACTCCTCTGGTTGTTTTTGAAATCAATAATATTTCAACCAGACAAAAGCTTCGTCAATAGGAAAGGCGCTTTCCCGATCAGGCGCTTTCCCGATCAGGCGCATGGCTGATGATTGAAAGTGCTGTATCTCCCTCATTTTTCATAGTTAAAGCCTGAAACAATGCCTAAAGACTGGCCACATGTAGAAGAAGCCATAGAGATTGTACTTGAACTGGGTCCTAAGTCTTTGTATGTGGATAGGCTTTCAATGGAAAAACAGTCTTTCAAAATAATAGTACTTCCTGGTTGGATTTTCCCCGGGTTTTCGCCTGACATATCAGTTATGTTATACTCACAGACATTATTTTAACAGTTTTGGAAACTTTAGAGTGTTTTCTATCGAAATCTACTACTATGTGCATATCCTATCTTCTGGGCCTGAGTAGCAGGCAGTTTAATTTGGGCACGCTTTTCATCCAAATTCCGAATGCTGCCCCCTACCCTAGTGATGTTAAGCAATAAGACCCGAGGAGGTGTGGTATTTGGCCAAAATACCACGGCTAAGGGCTGTTTTTAGGCACGACACAACAAAGTGTCTGGACACAGCCCTTAGCCGTGGTATATTAGCCATATATCACAAACCCCAGAGGTGCCTTACTGCTATTATAAACTGGTTACCAACTTAATTAGAGCAGTAAAAATAAATGTTGTGGTATACGGTCTGATATACCATGGCTGTCAGCCAATCAGGATTCAGGGCTCAAACCACCCAGTTTATAATTTAGTTTACAGTCTAGACCAACTGCTACCATAGGTTTTCTAATGGATTCAGATCTGTACTCATTGGCGGCCAGTCCAGCATTCTTTCCTTAACCCTTCCCAGATGCTTTTTGATGTGTGTTTGGGGTTGTACTGATGAAAGACCCACAACCTTCGACAGAGACCAAGGTTTTGGACACTGGACTCCAAAACACTTTGCATATTCAAGGCCCTCCGCAACGGAGGTCGCAAAGAAACCCCACTGCATTATCGAACCTCCGCCATGTTTGATTCTTCGAATGCTTAATTAGGTCGTCAGAAAATCTAGCCCTGATCTGCATTGAACTAATTTAGTTTAATCTGCCCACAGAACAATATAGCAGGATTTAGGCATGTTTAGGTGGGTTTTCTTGTCATTCTTTCAGATGTTTACCTACAACCAAGCTCAGGTGATGGCTTAAATTTATTGTAGCCTAGGTCTAATACACTGAACAAAAATATTAATGCAACATGCAACAATTTCAAAGATTTTACTGAGATACAGTTCATATTTTTTATGTTTTTATTTAACTAGGCAATTCAGTTAAGAACAATTGTTTTTATTTTTTATTGGTCACATACACATGGTTAGCAGATGTTAATGTGAGTGTAGTGAAATGCGTATGCTTCTAGTTCAGACAGTGCAGTAATATCCTTACAAATTCACAACGACTACCTTATACACACAATGTAAGGGGATGGAGTAAGAATATGTACATGGATGCACAATGGCATAGGCAAGGTGCAATAGATACTATTTTATACTATCTACATATGAGATGAGTAATTTAGGATATGTAAACTAGAGGTCGACCGATTTTAATCAGGGCCGATTTTCAAGTTTTCATAACAATCGGAAATCGGTCATTTTGGACGCGATTTTGCTGATTTTTATATATCTTTTTTTACACCTTTATTTAACTAGGCAAGTCAGTTAAGAACACATTCTTATTTTCATTGACGGCCTAGGAACGGTGGGTTAACTGCCTTGTTCAGGGGTAGAACGACAGATATTTACCTTGTCAGCTCAGGGATTCAATCTTGCAACCTTACGGTTAACTAGTCCAACGCTCTAACTACCTGCCTCACGAGGAGCCCGCCTGTTTTGCGAATGCAGTAAGAAGCCAAGGTAAGTTGCAAGCTAGCATTAAACTTAATCAATCATAATCACTAGTTAGTTAACACATGGTTGATGATATTACTAGTTTATCTAGCGTGTCCTGCGGTGCATATAATCGATGCAGTGCTCATTCGCGAAAAAGGACTGTCGTTGCTCTAACGTGTACTTAACCATAAACACCAATGCCTTTCTTAAAATCAATACACAGAAGTATATATTTTTCAACCTGCATATTTAGCTAAAAGAACTACAGGTTAGCAGGCAATATTAACCAGGTGAAATTGTGTCACTTCTCTTGCGTTCATTGCACGCAGAGTCAGGGTATATGCAACAGTTTGGGCCACCTGGCTCATTGCGAACTAATTTAACAGAATTTTACATAATTATGACATAACATTGAAGGTTGTGCAATGTAACAGGATATTTCGACTGATGGATGCCACCATTTAGATAACATACGGAACGGTTCCGTATTTCACTGAAGGAATAAACGTCTTATTTTCGAGATAATAGTTTCCGGATTTGATCAAATTAATGACCTAAGGCTCGTATTTTTGTGTGTTATTATTTTATAATTAAGTCTATGATTTGATAGAGCAGTCTGACTGAGCGATGGCAGGCATCAGCAGGCTCATAAGCATTCATTCAAACAGCACTTTCGTGCGTTTTGCCAGCAGCGCTGCTGTTTATGACTTCAAGCCCATCAACTCCCGAGATTAGGCTGGTGTAACGATGTGATGTGAAATGGCTAGCTAGTTAGCGGCGTGCGCGGTAATAGCGTTTCAAACGTTACTCGCTCTGAGACTTGGAGTAGTTGTTCCCCTTGCTCTGCATGGGTAACGCTGCTTCGAGGGTGGCTGTTGTCGTTGTGTTCCTGGTTCGAGCCCAGATAGGAGAGTGGAGAGGTACGGAAGCTATACTGTTACACTGGCAATACTAAAGTGCCTATAAGAACATCCAAAGGTATATGAAAATCAAATGGTATAGAGAGAAATAGTCCTATAATAACTACAACCTAAAACGTCTTACCTGGGAATATTGAAGACTCATGTTAAAAGGAACCACCAGCTTTCATATGTTCTCATGTTCTGAGCAAGGAACTTAAACGGTAGCTTTCTTACATGGCACATATTGCACTCATAGAGAATTCTCTTGGGAGATAATGCGGTCAGCATTTGATTGTAAGGAATTCTAGGTCAGGTGAACAAAAGGATTTGAGTTCCTGTATGTTATGATTATACCATGAGTCGATAATCATGAGGCATACACCCCCGCCCTTCTTCTTACCAGAGACATGTTTGTTTCTGTCGGTGCGACATTTGAAGAAACCTGGTGGCTGTACCGACTGACAACATATCCCGAGTGAGCCATGTTTCTGTGAAACAGAGAATGTTACCTTCTCTGATGTCTCTCTGGAAAGCAACTCGTGCCCTAATTTTGTCCACCTTGTTGTCTAGAGACTGGACATTGGCGAATAATATGCTCAGAAGCGGTGGATGGTGTGCTCGCTTTCTATGTCTGACCAGGAGGTCACTCCGTCTACCTACTCTGCGATGAAGTTGTTTTGGTTCGACCTCTGGGATTAGATCTAAATCAAATCAAAGTTTGTCACGTGCATCGAATACAACATGTGTAGTAGACCTTACAGTGAAATGCTTACTAACAGATTCTAACCAATAGTGCAAAAAAGGTATTAGGTGAACAATACGGTGGTAAAGAACACACCCTTGTGGGTGTGTTCTAATCTAATGTCCTGGGTGGAGGTCTGAACAAAAGATCCACTTCGGGAAAGTTCTATTACTGCTCGTAATGTTGGTAAGTTGACGTTGTTCTTACATCCAATAGTTCTTCCCGGCTGTATGTAATAACACTTCAGATTTTCTGGGCTAACAATGTAAGAAATAATACATGAAAGAACAAATTACTGCATTGTTTCCTAAGGACGTGAAGCGAGGCGACCATCTCTGTTGGCGCCATCTTAATGTCATGTCAGTAAGAGAGTCCATGAGTCCGTCTTTGAATGAAGAGATTGAGATAGAACTATCCAGTTTGAGTGTTTGTTGCAGCTAGCGACTGGAACGAGCGACCCAGGGATTTGTGTGCTTTGGGGACCTTTAACAGAATGTGACTGGCAGAGCAGGTGTTAAATGTGGAGGATGAGGGCTGCAGTAAGAGGGTTTTATAAATAAGCATCAACCAATGGGTCTTGCGACAGTTATACAGAGATGACTAGTTTACAGAGGAGTGCAGTGATGTGTCCTATAAGGAGCATTGGTAGCAAATCTGATGGCCGAATGGTAATGAAAATCTAGCCGCTCGAGAGCACCATTACCTGCTGATCTATAAATTACGTCTCCGTAATCTAGCAGGGGTAGGATGGTCATCTGAATCAGGGTTAGTTTGGCTGCTGGGGTGACAGAGGAGCGATTACGATAGAGGAAACCAAGTCTAGATTTAACTTTAGCCTGCAGCTTTGATATGTGCTGAGAGAAGGACAGTGTAGCCATACTTTCAAGTTCTAATCACACCTGTGGGGAGAGAGGCATTGTTCTTACCAAACCACAACCTTGCTCTGAACATCTCCAAAACAAAGGTCAAGGGCAGAGAAAGCTTGTTGGACACAAAGCTTTGTTGTAGAGCGTTTAACACAACATCCGGGGAGGGGCCAGCTTAGTATAAGACTGTATCATCTGCATATAAATGGATGAGAGAGCTTCCTACTGCCTGAGCTATGTTGGTGATGTAAATTGAGAAGAGCGTGGGGCTTAGGATTGAGACTTGGGATACCACCTTGGTGACAGGCAGTGGCTGATGTTCTGACTTTATACACGGCACTCTGAGGTAGTTAGCAAACCAGACCCAAGATCCCAATACTCCTTAAATGGCCCAGAAAAATGGAATGGTCTACCGTATCAAAAGCTTTGGTCAAGTTAATAAAAATAGTAGCACAACTTTGCTTAGAATTATGGGCAATGCTGACCTCATTGAGGACCTTTAAGGTTGCAGTGATACATCCATAACCTGAGCGGAAACGAGATTGCATACCAGAGAGAATAATATAGACATCAAGAAAGCCAGTCAGTTGATTATTGACAAGTTTTTCCAACACTTTTGATAAACAGGGCAAAACAGAAATGGGCCTATAACAGTTAGGATCAGCTTGATCTCCCCCTTTAAATAAAGGACGCACCATGGCCGCCATCCAAGCAATGGGAACTTCCCCAGAGAGGAGAGACAGGTTAAAAAGGGCAGAGATAGGTTTTTCGATTATAGGGGCAGCAACCTTAAAGAACAAAGGGTCTAAACCATCTGACCAATGTTTTTTTGGGGTCAAGTTTAAGGAACTTCTTTAGCACCTCGGACTCAGTGACCGCCTGCAGGGAGAAACTTTGTAGTAGGGCAGGGGGAAAAGAGGGAGGAGCATCAGGGCTAGTCGCATTAGAAGGGGTGGGAGATGAGGAAATGTTGGACGGGCAAGGAGGCATGGCTGAGTCAAATAGGAATCATGATTAAAAAGCACAGCCATGTGCTTCTTGTCAGTAACAACCACATCAACTTTAAGGGACATGGGCAGCTGTGAGGAGGAGGGTTTTTCTCCAGATCTTTAACTGTTTTCCAGAACGTGTTGGGGTTTGACCCACAGAGAGAGAACTGCTCCTTAAAGTAACTAACTTTGGCCTTCCAGATAGCCTGAGTGCACTTATTTCTAATTTGCCTGAACGAGAGCCAGTCAGCTTGAGTATGCGTGTGCCGAGCCTTTCGCCAAATGCAATTCTTGAGGTGGAGCAACTCTGCAAGATCACGGTCGAACCAGGGGCTGAACCTGTTTTTAATTCTCATTTTTATTATGGGGGCGGTTAACAATATCACTGAAAATATATTTTTTAAAGAAGGTCCAAGTGTCTTCGACAGAGGGAATCAAGCTGATTCTATACCAATTTACAGAGGCCAGGTTATGAAGGAAGGCTGGCTCATTAAAGTTATTTAGCAAGCGTCTATGACACATCGTTTCACTGAGCAGCCATTACGAACACAGGCTGTAAAACAATGATCACTAAGTCCATTACAGAAAACACCAGACTGATAACTATCAGGATTATTTGTGAGGATAACATTGAGGAGAGTAGCCTTTTCTGGGTGTTTGGAGTCATGCTTTGTTTGGAGTCATGCTCGCCCCAACAGTGCACGTGTGCTGGAGGCGAGCGAAAGCTCGGGAGAGAGGGGGGAATGTGGTAGGGGTACCTGTACCAGACGGGGAGACAAGCCAGGGCAGACCGTAAACAGATCGCCAGGTGGAATCCAAACAGCAGTGCAGCAGGCAACGGGAGTCGGTGTCACACCCACTTGGGATGGTCTTTTAACAGCAGGAAGAAGCTTCAAGGCTTCTGGATTTGGGTGGGGTAACCTGCCATTTGTTGGGCTCAAAGGCTTCCACCTCTCACTTCACACCTCAGTACTAATTGAAGTTGTATCTGGCCTGTCTCAGTTCCAGGTTGGATGGTGTTCTTGGTAGTGTTAATCCTTCCAGGTAATTTTTTCCAAAATTGTAGGTTTCGAGTTTTGATCTAGAGTGAAGGTTATGCTGTGGAGAGTAGCATCCTGTATATGTCTTTGCCGAAAAATTCAAGTTTATCTTACTCGAAATCTATCTTTTTGCAAAAAACGTCTTGAAAAATGTGAGGTCACATGCATGCAGCTGTCTCTCTCTCTTTTCCGTAAGGCAATCAGTCAATTGAAATGAATTAATTTGGTTCTAAATCTATGAATTTCACATGACTGGGAATCCAGATATGCATCTTTTGATCACAGATACCTTAAGGTAGAGGCGTGGATCAGAAAACCAGTCAGTATATGGTGTGACCACCATTTGCCTCATGCAGCGCAACACATCTCCTTCGCAAAGAGTTGATCAGGCTGTTGATTGTGGCCTGTTGAATGTTATCCCACTCTTCAATGGCTGGGTGAAGTTGATGGATATTGGCGGGAACTGGAACATGCTGTTGTACACGTAGATCCAGAGCATCCCAAACATGCGCAAATGGTTGACATGCCTGGTGATTATGCAGGCCATGGAAGAACTGGGACATTTTCCGCTGCTAGGAATTGTGTACAGATTCTTGCGACATGGGGCCGTGCATTATCATGCTGCAACATGAGGTGATGGCGACAGATGAATGGCACAACAGTGGGCCTCAGGATTTCGTCATGGTATCTCTGTGCATTCAAATTGTCATCGATAAAATGCAATTGAGTTCGTTGTCCGTAGCTTATGCCTACACATACCATAACCCCACCACCACCATGGGGTTCACCTACACGTCTGCCATCTGCCTGGGACAGTTGAAACCATGATTAATCTGTGAGGAGCACACTTCTTCAGTGTGCCAGTGGCCATCAAAAGGTGAGCATTTGCCCATTGAAGTCGGTTATGACACTGAACTGCTGTCAGGTCAAGAGCCTGGTGAGAACGACGAGCGTGCAGATGAGCTTCCCTGAGACGGTCTCTGACAGTCTGTGCAGAAATTATTTGGTTGTGCAAACCCACAGATCATCAGCTGTCCGAGTGGCTGGTCTCAGACGATTCCCCAGGTGAAGAAGCTGGATTTGGAGGTCCTGGACTGGCGTGGTTACACGTGGTCTGCGGTTGTGAGGCCGGTTTGACGTACAACCAAATTCTCTAAAACAACGGCTTACGGTAGAGAAATTAACATAACATTCTCTGGCAACAGCTCTGGTGGACATTTCTGCAGCCATCATACCAGTTGCATACTCTCTCAACCTGAGACATCGCTTGCATTGTGTTGTGTGACAAAACTGCACATTATAGAATGACCCTTTGTCCCCCGCACAAGGTGCACCTGTGTAATGATCATGCCGTTAAATCAGCTTATTGATATGCCACACTTGTCAGGTGGATGGATTGTCTTGGTAAAGGATAAGTACTCACTAACAGGGATGTTGAGGCTCCCGAGTGGCGCAGCGGTCTAAGGCACTGCATCTCAATGCTAGAGGTGTCACTACAGACTCGATTCCAGGCTATATCACAACCGGCCTTGATTGGGAGTCCCATAGGGCAGCGTACAATTGGCCCAGCATCGTCCGGGTTAGAGTTTGGCTGGGGTAGGCCGTCATTGTAAATAAGAATTTGTTCTTAACTGACTTGCTTAGTGAAATAAAAGGTTACATAGAATTACAGAGAAGCTTTTTGTGGGTACGGAACATTTTGGGGATCTTTTTACATGTTGCATTTTCTATTTAGGGCCTATGCAACCATACAAATTATGGATTAATAGTTATTAACTTCTAATTTACACATCTGTCTTTACTGTTCCCTTGCCAAATTCACGCATCGCCACTGGCCTCTCGCCCACCCCACCGAATACCCGATTCGAAAAATAACTACAGATTGCGGCTGGATGATATTTCACAAAAGTGGGAAAGGTGTCATAAACAAGACATGCTCGTATTTAGTTTTTCCGTCAACATTTTTGGGATACAAAAAGGGCCTTAGATTTATAGTTATTTCATTTATACTTGGGATATTGTTTTGTAACAGGAAAAGGTAAAAAGATTAGCTGGAGGGCGTCCTTGGATGAGTTTTTCATGGTTGCAAATACCACCGCAATTCAAGAATGACAAGAATGACACACTAACTTACTAACACATGCATACATGCATGCTTCTGTCCGAATAACATCTGTTTTTTTCCAGATGGAGACAAAAGTGGAGATGCGATGGAAGGAGAGGGGCAGGAGGGGGAGATGGAAGCAGACAACAAGCTGGAGGGAGGCGATCGAAAGCAGGTGGAGCGAGAGTGGGAAATCACCTATAGCGATGATGAAATCGAGGACCCCAAAAACTGGATGCCCCCTCCCGACGAAATCAAAAGACTGTATGAGCTCCTTTCAAAAGGGGAGAAGCTGGAACTGAACTTTGTGCCCCTTCCTCGAAGACCGCCTACACCTGAGAGGACCCCCTCGCCCGAGAGGGATGATGAGGACGAGGCGACAAAAGAGAGGGAGAGGGAGGATAGAGAGCGCAAGTGAGTTGTGTATTCATTTATATCTAAGGTTGGTTATGTTTCCTTCTAGCTCTGGTCCAGGAGGACTACGGTAAGCAGAGTTGTGTTCATTGTGGTACGCAATGGAAAACCAAAATTATCGTTTCTTATTGAACAAGTCTAGGGGCTCTATTTTCAAACACACTTTTAGTTTGCAATTGCGTCATGTAAAAACTGGCGCACTGGCATTTTATTAAAATATCACGAGCAGCAAAACAGTCAACATATTCCCCTTTTTTATTTATATTGGACATTATTTTTGTCCAGCTTCTGTGAAGTTTGGATGCCCAATGCATGAAAAGTGTTAGCGACTCGGGAAGCATGTTTAGGAACAAGTTATTTAATGACTTATTGTTTTTCGTTGATAATTTTGTAAAAAAAAATGCATCTTCTTTTGTTGAATCTCGGGAATTACGATCAATGTCCAAAGTTCTGAATCCGCTTGTAAGCCTGTTTGTTTTTTAAACTTTCACGTTGAAAAGTCACTACTGGCCATTTCAATGGTGATGGTAGGCTATTGCTACAATGCCTTCAGAAAGTATTCACACCCTTTTTACAATTTTTTTTTTTTTTTTTTACCCCTTTTTCTCCCCCATTTCGTGGTATCCAATTGTTGTAGTAGTTACTATCTTGTCTCATCGCTACAACTCCCGTACGGGCTCGGGAGAGACGAAGGCTGAATGTCATGCGTCCTCCGATACACAACCCAACCAGCCGTACTGCTTCTTAACACAGCGCGCATCCAACCCGGACGCCAGCCGCACCAATGTGTCGGAGCCTACACCGTGCACCTGGCAACCTTGGTTAGCGCGCACTGCGCCCGGCCCGCCACAGGAGTCGCTTGTGCGCGATGAGACAAGGACATCCCTACCGACCAATCCCTCCCTAACCCGGACGACGCTAGACCAATTGTGCGGCGCCCTCCCGGTCGCGGCCGGTTACGACAGAGCCTGGGAGCGAACCCAGGGACTCTGATGGCACAGCTGGCGCTGCAGTACAGCGCCCTTAACCACTGCGCCACCCGGGAGGCCGTGTTACAACAATTTGAAATGGGATAAAATGTATTACACACATGATGTCAAAGTTTAATTATGTTCTTCCAAAATGTTCCCAATTAATTACAAATGATAAGCTGAATTGTCTTGAGTCAATAAGTATTCAAACCCTTTTATGGCAAGCCTAAATAAGTTCAGGCGTAAAAACGTGCTTAACAAGTCACATAATTAGGTTTTTACATGATTTTTGAATGACTACCCTAGTCGAGCAGTGAATTTCAAAAACAGATTCAACCAAAGCAGACAGTAAGTATCCCTTTGAGCATGGTGAAGTTATTAATTACACTTTGGATGCTGTATCAATACACCCAGTCACTACAAAGATACAGATATCCTTCCTAACTTTAGTGGCCAGAGAGTAAAGAAAGGGATTTCACCATGAGGCCAATGGTGACTTTAAAACAGGAGTTTAATGGCTGTGATGGGAAAAACTGAGGATGGATCAACAACAGGTTCAGTTACTCCACAATAGTAACCTTATTGACAGAGTGAAAACAAGGAAACCTGCACAAAACATATTCCACAACATGCAACCTATTTGCAACAAGGCACTAAAGTAATACTACAATTTTTTTTGTAAAACAAACATTCTGTCCTGAAGTGTAATGTTTGGGGAAAATCCAATACAACACATTTCTGAGTACCACTCCATATTTTCAAGCATAGTGGTGGCTGCAATATGTTATGGGTATGCTTGTAATATTTTTTTAGAATAACAAAGAAAAGGAATGGATCTGAGCACAGGCAAAATTCTAGCGGAAAACCTGGTTCATTCTGCTTTCCACCAGACACTGGAAGATTAGTTCACCTTTCACTTACCAATAAGACAGTGAATGTTTGAGTGGCTGAGTTACAATTCTGACTTAAATCTATGGCAAGACCTGAAAATGGTTGTCTAGCAATAATCAACAACCAATGTGACAGAGCTGGGAGAATTTTGAAAAGATGAATGGGCAAATGTTGCACAATCCAGCTGTGGAACGCTCTTACAGACTTACCCAGAAAGACTCCCAGCTGTAATCACTGCCAAAGGTGCTTCTACAAAGTATTGACTCTAGAGTGTGAATACTTATGTAACTTAGATATCTGTATTTAATTTAATACATTTCTAAAAACAGGGTATTGTGTATAGATAGATGGGTGCACCTTTATTTATTTAATCAATTTTGAGTTCAGGCTGTAACAACAAAATGTGGAATAAGTCAAGGGGTATGAATACTTTCTGAAGGCACTGAGTGTATTTCCATATTTAAGCCATGCAATTACTTGGGTGGGTGCCACAAAATCTCAACTCATCATGAGGGGCCACAGTGGCTTGCAGGTCTGCGTACCCACATCCACAGGCGTTCTCAGAGATTTACTGGTTACAGTCACTTTGAAAACAAGAGTCAGTCCAGTCCGTCTTTTGTTGGCCCATAAGAAAGGCTGCACCAATAGAATGCAATTGTCTGGGCCCAATATGTTTTTGGGGGGAAAAAAATAGTGAAACTATTACTGTATATCATTTTCTGAAAATACAATGCAAAAATATTACATAACTCTTAATCTACAATTTATGTTCATAACGCTGGGCAACATGGGCCTGGGAGACTCACATGGATATTGGTATCCACAGTACTCCACCAATTATAAACCTTTCAACTCAATACTTCTTGTTTTCCCCTTAAACATTTTTTTTTGTACATAAATGCACTTAGAATTGTAGAATTGAAGAAAATTTGCTTAAAACCTCTCTAGGGTACGTGGGATGGTAGCAACACACCTGACCAACATCCAGTGAAATTGCAGAGCGCCGATTATTAAAAATTCTGAAAACATACAAGTGTTATACATAGGTTTAAAGATTAACTTCTTGTGAATCCAACCACGGTGTCAGATTTCAAAAAGGCTTTACGGCGAATGCATACCATGCGATTATTTGAGAACATCGCCCAGCAGACAATTCATTACAAACAGTAATCAGCCAAGTAGAAGAGTTGCACAAGTCAGAAATAGAGATCAAATTAATCACTTACCTTTTGATGATCTTCATATGGTTGCACTCAGGGGACATTCATTTACTCAATAAATGTTTTTGTTCGATAAATCTCTCTTTATATCCAAAAACCTCAGTTTTGTTCGCACGTTTTCTTCAGTAATCCACAGGCTCAAACGCAGTCACAACAGGCAGACAAAAAAATCAAAATTGTATCCGTAAAGTTCATAGAAACATGTCAAACGATGTTTATATTGAATCCGCTGGTTGTTTTTAGCCTAAATAATCAATAATATTTCAACCGGACAATAACGTTGTCAATATAAAAGGTAAACAAGAAAGGTGCACTCTCAGGATTGCGCATGAGAAAGCTCTGTGACACTTTAGGGTCCAGTCAGACTGGTCTTACTCCCTCATTTTTTAGACTACAAGCCTGAAACAATTTCTAAAGACTGTTGACATCTAGTGGAAGGCATAGGAACTGCAATTTGACTCCTAAGTCAATGGATACTGTAATGGAATTGAATAGAAAACTAAAAAAGGTTTTTGACTGCCAAATCAGTTCTGTTATACTAACCGTTTTGGAAACTTTAGAGTGTTTTCTATCCATATATGCATATAATAGTTTCTGGGCCTGAGTAGCAGGCAGTTTACTTTGGGCCCGCTTTTTATCCGGAGGTGAAAATAGTGCCCCCTACCCTAGAGAAGCTTTAAACTGCAAAAATGGCTCTTCGATGCCAAGAGGCGGGCCTTTAAAATGTGTCTTCCCAGGGCCCTTGACTTGGTCCGGCCTTGCATTGCCGAGGTCATAGAAAAACTCCTTGAAGGCTATTTTTCATCTCACCCCAGTTGTGTTCTGATTTATGAGGGGGTCCCTGATGAATGTGCTATCACTAAAAGGCTCTCTGGCTGGTCCCAAAAAGTTTGGTTTGTGCAGTTAGAGTAAACTCTTAACCAAATGCATTATACCAGTGGCCAAAGCAAGATTTGGTTGGGTGGCACCCCCACCTCACGGTCAAAACATTTTACTGGGTCCGTCATGACGGCAATGATTTATTTTAAAAAAATCAAATCAAAAAAACTATTTTAAAAGTACATTTATTGCAAGTCTGCACATTTTTCAACAGGGCGTAGAGAAAACTTTGCCATGGGGCCTAGAGAATTTTTACAATTTTAAAGCAAATTTCCTGGCATTTTACACATTTTACCAGGACTTATGCCATGTTAATATGCTATCTGAGTGAGTGACTGTGTATTCTAACACTCAACAGTAAGTTGAGACGCTGACTGAGTTGACTGGTCAGGGGCCCAGTTTTGGAAATTGAGGGCCGCCAGTTGCCATCCCTGACTCAGAACAATGTGGAGTGTAAACATGTTCAACATATTTAGGAAATATGGGATAGGCCTACATTATATTTTGTTTCTGTAGGCCAGCGTTTTTTCTGGAGACCCTGAGGGGGTGCACATTTTGGTTTTTGCCCTAGTATTACACAGTTGATTATTTGAATTGGCTGTGTAGTGCTAGGGCAAAAACCACAACGTGCACCCCTTGGGGTCCCCAGGACCAAGTTTGGAAACACTGCTGTAGGGCATTTTAAGAAAATAGGCTATAAATGGACTAACATTCGAATTGGATTTGCTGACAATGCAATACATAAAATACACAACTTGAAGCAACCACACATTTAGCCATGAAGCAAGTTCTGATTGGCCAGTGAGAGGGTCAAGCCTGACAAACCTACAACTTGTTTATTTGTCAAAGCCTAGCCATTTCACACCATAGCCAGCTGCTGCGCCCATAATTCAGGTTGTGAAAATTGCAAAAATATTTGACACACCCCCAAAAAAACTATAGTGCTACCACCAGTGCTAAGATTCACCATTGGGTTAGGTTTGTTGAAATAGAGGCCAAGGGACTCCACCTGTTTTTTATAAAGATAAACTATGGCAGTATGGATGACTAGTATTTTCTTTCTTTGTCAGGGCCCCATCTCCCACAGAGTTTGATTTTGATGAAGAACAGATACAACAAACTCCAAAAAATGCTTTCATCAACCGACGCAGGACACCAGGTATGACTCGCTGCTCATGACTTTCACTTACCTCATTCTTTGTTTTGGAAGATACCTTTCATTCCACAGTATCTCTCATGCAACTTAGGGTCTATAAGCACTTGCCTATTGCCTAATATCGAGTCATATTCACAGTGATTCGATGAGATTCAATTAGACTGAACCGGAGTGCAGCTAAAACTGGTGCTGGGGCATAATTATCAAGAAGGTGGCATGATGCATTGTTCATAAAAATATGTACACTACCTGACCAAAAGTATGTGGGCACCTGCTTGTCGTACATCTCATTCAAAAATCATGGGCATTAATATGGATGTTAGGCTTGTGTGCAGCTGCTCAGCCATGGAAACGCATTTCATGAAGCTCGAACAGTTCTTGTGCTGATGTTGCTTTCAGAGGCCGTTTGGAACTCGGAAGTGAGTGTTGCAACTGAGGACAGACGATTTTACGCCCTTCAGCGGTCCCATTCTGTGAGCTTGTGTGGCCTACCACTTCGCGGCTGAGCCGTTGTTACTCCTAGACGTTTACAGTTCACAATAACGGCACTTAGTTGACCAGGGTAGAAATTTGACGAACTGACTTGTTGGCATCCTATGACGGTGCCACGTTGAAAGTCACTGAGCTCGTCAGTTAAGGCCATACTACTGCCAATGTTTTCCTAAGGAGATTGCATGGCTATGTGCTCGATTTTATACACCTGTCAGTAACGGGTGTGGCCGAAAATAGCCGAATCCACTCATTTTGAAGGGGTCTCCACATACACTATACAGTGCCTTGCGAAAGTATTCGGCCCCCTTGAACTTTGCGACCTTATGCCACATTTCAGGCTTCAAACATAAAGATATAAAACTGTATTTTTTTGTGAAGAATCAACGACAAGTGGGACACAATCATGAAGTGGAACGACATTTATTGGATATTTCCAACTTTTTTAACAAATCAAAAACGGAAAAATTGGGCGTGCAAAATTATTCAGCCCCCTTAAGTTAATACTTTGTAGCGCCACCTTTTGCTGCGATTACAGCTGTAAGTCGCTTGGGGTATGTCTCTATCAGTTTTGCACATCGAGAGACTGACATTTTTTCCCATTCCTCCTTGCAAAACAGCTCGAGCTCAGTGAGGTTCGATGGAGAGCATTTGTGAACAGCAGTTTTCAGTTCTTTCCACAGATTCTCGATTGGATTCAGGTCTGGACTTTGACTTGGCCATTCTAACACCTGGATATGTTTATTTTTTAACCATTCCATTGTAGATTTTGCTTTATGTTTTGCATCATTGTCTTGTTGGAAGACAAATCTCCGTCCCAGTCTCAGGTCTTTTGCAGACTCCATCAGGTTTTCTTCCAGAATGGTCCTGTATTTGGCTCCATCCATCTTCCCATCAATTTTAACCATCTTCCCTGTCCCTGCTGAAGAAAAGCAGGCCCAAACCATGATGCTGCCACCACAATGTTTGACAGTGGGGATGGTGTGTTCAGCTGTGTTGCTTTTACGCCAAACATAACGTTTTGCATTGTTGCCAAAAAGTTCAATTTTGGTTTCATCTGACCAGAGCACCTTCTTCCACATGTTTGGTGTGTCTCTCAGGTGGCTTGTGGCAAACTTTAACCGACACTTTTTATGGATATCTTTAAGAAATGGCTTTCTTCTTGCCACTCTTCCATAAAGGCCAGATTTGTGCAATATACAACTGATTGTTGTCCTATGGACAGAGTCTCCCACCTCAGCTGTAGATCTCTGCAGTTCATCCAGAGTGATCATGGGCCTCTTGGCTGCATCTCTGATCAGTCTTCTCCTTGTATGAGCTGAAAGTTTAGAGGGACGGCCAGGTCTTGGTAGATTTGCAGTGGTCTGATACTCCTTCCATTTCAATATTATCGCTTGCACAGTGCTCCTTGGGATGTTTAAAGCTTGGGAAATCTTTTTGTATCCAAATCCGGCTTTAAACTTCTTCACAACAGTATCTCGGACCTGCCTGGTGTGTTCCTTGTTCTTCATGATGCTCTCTGCGCTTTTAACGGACCTCTGAGACTATCACAGTGCAGGTGCATTTATACGGAGACTTGATTACACACAGGTGGATTGTATTTATCATCATTAGTCATTTAGGTCAACATTGGATCATTCAGAGATCCTCACTGAACTTCTGGAGAGAGTTTGCTGCACTGAAAGTAAAGGGGCTGAATAATTTTGCACGCCCAATTTTTCAGTTTTTGATTTGTTAAAAAAGTTTTAAATATCCAATAAATGTCGTTCCACTTCATGATTGTGTCCCACTTGTTGTTGATTCTTCACAAAAAAAAATACAGTTTTATATCTTTATGTTTGAAGCCTGAAATGTGGCAAAAGGTCGCAAAGTTCAAGGGGGCCGAATACTTTCGCAAGGCACTGTATATACAAAAGTATCTTGCATAAAATGTATGCACTAATTTTCAAATTAGTGTTCTTCAAAACACAGAATACTAACGCTGTTCTCCACATGCTGGACATTTGACTTTGTTGAGCCAATTTCGCCGTCTGCTTCAGTGGGGTACCCGGCTCATGCCCGGAAGGCAGCCTGGTTATTAGTGCTTTTTTAAGTCGGTTAGATTATGAAAGAATTATCACAGGTTTACGATTATTTACATTAAATGGACTATGCATTATGTGGGTTGAATCCTGTAACATAGAATAAATTAATAAAAGTCCCATGATAGTAGTGACTGCCCATTACTGCCACTTGTTAACCATCATTTGTTCACATTTAAATCTGTTTTAGTGTATTACATTTGTTTTATTTCATTCCAAGTCATCTCATCTCTATAGAGGTTCTGCCTGTGCCCTAACAAAATCACAATTTTGTAGTTCTTAAAATTAAATAAGGCGTACTTTTGACTGCTGAATACCACATATCAATCACTTAGATCATGTACTTTCTGGTAGATACCTCAAAGCAAAAGCTGCTCTTTATCACCTCACGATTGTGCATTCTTCGCTCTTTTGTAGCAGTTGTGAAAGAAACACAGATCAGACAAGTTGATGCACAACGGATTATGGTCATTGTAGTTAAGGACCACATTTTATGAGTTAAACTATTTAGAATATTGGCCTGTTGGAAATTACAACATTGCACAGTTCAGGCTGGATCTGATTAATCTCTAGAGAAACTTGTGTGACATGAAATTCAAATAATTGACCCGATGTAGGTCAGTTACTTGTTAAATTTGTTTTTTTAATTACCACATTTTTAGTTACTCGCTCAGCACTACTGGTTAGCAAACAAATACGATCACTTTTTCAACCCGGGAGTAACTCCACCCACCAGGTGAACTAAAACAAATACCCTCAATGGTTAACTGCTGTCAACCACTACCCTCATTCTGGGGTTTATTCATGCATTGTCCTCTTTTCGCAGGGTCCTCGGCTCGGTCCTCTGTCAAACGGGAGGCTAGGTTGGACAAGGTACTGTCAGACATGAAACGCCACCGCAAAATTGAGGAACACATTCTCCGGACTGGACGAGACCTCTTCAAGAGCGAGAAGAGCAGCCGGGCTGGGCCCGAGGAGGCACTCTCTCCCAACAGTCAAAAAGAACGAGAAAAGGAGAGGGAGAGAGACAGCGACCCCAGCAAAATCTTCTCGCCAAGACAAAGGCGATACTGAGACAGGGGGAAAAACTGCAGGCCAAGAGCTTCGACGCCTGATTTTTTTTAAAAATGCCATTACCGATTTTGTATGCTTGTGCGTTTTGTATCCTTGTAATAAACATTACTCTTTTTTTTGTTTTTATATATATAAATCAGTGTCTTGATATAACACCCAGACAAGTTCAGAACAGAGGAGTATATTTTAGCTATGAGTTAACAATATAGCCTTCACATAAGGCTCAGAAGTTTATACGGTGCATAAATATGCATTCAATTCAAAACCACAAATAAATAAAATAAGCATATACAATAAATCAGTTGAAATGCATTTTTCCCCCAATGGCAAGAACCACTAACCAATAAACATATAGAACAAATGTATAGTTTATCGCCGTCTAGACGTTATTGTCCCATCTTTCTTGCATCCAAGGTTACTGGACTGTTTGTTTTCCTAGTATAGTTATGTTTTCTGAGCGAATAGGGCTCCTGAAACCAGTGGCTCAATTAAATTTGCTCAGTACAAATAAGAAACTGAAGAAGTGGAAACAGACTCCTAAAGCAGTTTCAAGAGCTTTAGAAAGGTCAACCTATACTAAATGCTACCAAGACAGTGTATTGATTATATTCTGGTCGATTTATGCAATTCACTAATTACAGCAGTGATAATAAAACACGTTTTTGATTTTTTATTAAATATTCTTGGGCAGAATACTTGTGTAACGTCAGCCAATGAATGACAATATGTGGAATAAATAGGGCTGTTTTTTTGTTGTTGCACTGGCACTAACTCATTTACCTAATATGCTTCAATACCACTCAGTCAAAAGTTAAGGACCCACGTAGGGCATAGAAACCCAAAGGCCCACAAAATTGGCCATTTATTTTGTTCCTCAAAATTACATTCTCTACACTGAATAAAATAACACTGTTGCAAGGCGGCAGAGTTGAACTGCCAACAGGCGAAATGATTCATGCATTTGCTACCTGAACTACTGGAGATCAAAATGGATCAAAAATAAAAACACAGAATGGGAGATCAGAAACAGAACTACAGTCCAAATCAACGTGAAGGTAAGAACACTTGTCACATTTTCAATCCAAGGAAAAAAATAAATATTCCACATTAAAATAAATAAAATGTAGTACACACACAAACAATTGAGATAAGGCAGCATAATAGTCTTATGAGGTTACCTCCCTTCCACCCTGGTCACATTTGTTAAGAGTACAAAGGATACAGATAAATACTAACAAGTCAAAATACTGCTTGGCGAGGTCGTTTCTTGTTACTAAGCCGAATTAGGCCTTTCTATCTAAAGCAATGTACTAAACATACCAGTATAATACATTCCTAACTCCTGTGCTAACTTACCTCCTAGGCAGACAGGATTTCATTTGATCTACACGAGGACGCTCTCCACCTCTCACTTCCTAAACTTCTTTCAGGCTAATCTCTCTCCATTCTCAACGTGCATCAGGGGGAACAATAGCTTCTGATGCCTATGTTGTGTGCTGTTCAAATGTGCAAACGCTCCCTTCAATTCCTTTATTCGCACAAGCAAAATATCAGTATTGAGTATAGATTCTGGCAACAAAGACAGTACCATTTGAAGCATTTCTTTTTTTACTCTTGCAAAACTCATGCTTGTTCAAAGTCTCACTACCTTTCTTTCCCTTTCAACTTCACCCACCGGTACATTATCCCCACCTTCCTTACCTCTCACCCTCCCGCCCACTTCTCAATGAGAGTCTGACTTTTGTTCTGTGGCATGAGTGCTGTACCCATTGGCGGGCTGGGACGGCGCCTGTCCGTCCAAGTCATCCTTGGCAGTGACCGGGGGCCTGCGGGAGCGGGAAGAGCCAGTGAAGAGTCGCAGGGCCCCTCGGCAAATGAGGGAGAACCAGTAGACCTGGGGGGCCATAAGCATAGCTGCGCCCAGGTTAACTTGCCAGGGCACGTTGAAAGGAACCATGTGGAGGGGAATGGACGCATACCTGGATGGGGAGAATTATAAAGAGAATGGGTACATGGGGGATTTAGAGTGGCCACATACAGTTGAAGTCGGAAGTTCACATACACTGATGGTGGAGTCATTAAAACTCGTTTTTCAACCACTCCACAAATGTCTTGTTAACAAACTACAGTTTTGGTAAGTCGGTTAGGACATCTACTTTGTGCATGACACAAGTAATTTTTCCAAGAATTGTTTACAGACAGATTAATTCACTGTATCACAATTCCAGTGGGTCATCATCTAGAAAATGATGTCATGGCTTTAGAAGCTTCTGATAGGCTAATTTACATCATTTGAGTCAATTAGAGGTGTACCTGTGGATGTATTTCAAGGCCTACCTTCAAACTCAGTCCCTCTTTGCTTGACATCATGGGAAAATCAAAAGAAATCAGCCAAGACCTCAGAAAAAAATGGTTGTAGTTCAGAAGTTTACATACACTCAATTAGTATTTGGTAGCATTGCCTTAAAAATGTTTAACTTGGGTCAAACGTTTCAGGTAGCCTTCCACAAGCTCCCACAATAAGTTGGGTGAATTTTGGCCCATTCCTCCTGACAGAGCTGGTGTAACTGAGTCAGGTTTGTAGGCCTCCTTGCTCGCACACTCTTTTTCAGTTCTTCCCACAATTTTTCTATGGGATTGAGGTCAGGGCTTTGTGATGGCCACTCCAATTCCTTGACTTTGTTGTCCTTAAGCCATTTGCCACAACTTTGAAAGTATGCTAGGGCTCATTGTCCATTTGGAAGACCCATTGTTGCTGCAATATATCCACATAATTTTCCATCCTCATGATGCCATCTATTTTGTGAAGTGCACCAGTCCCTCCTGCAGCAAAGCACCCCCACAACATGATGCTGCCACCCCCATGCTTCACGGTTGGGATGGTGTTCTTCAGCTTGCAAGCCTCCCCCTTTTTCCTCCAAACATAACCATGATCATTATGGCCAAACAGTTCTATTTTTGTTTCATCAGACCAGAGGACATTTCTCAAAAAAGTACGATCTTTGTGCCCATGTGCAGTTGCAAACCCTAATCTGGCTTCTTTTATGGAGGTTTTGGAGCAGTGGCTTCTTCCTTGCTGAGCGGCCTCACAGCTTATGTCGATATAGGACTCATTTTACTGTGGGGATATAGATACTTTTGTACCCATTTACTCCAGCATCTTCAAAGGTTCTTTAATGTTGGTCTGGGATTGATTTGCACTTTTCTCACCAAAGTACGTTCAGAACGTGTCTCCTTCCTGAGCGGTATGACGGCTGCGTGGTCCCATGGTGTTTATACCTTCAGGCGTTTGGAAATTGCTCCCAAGGATGAACCAGACTTGGAGGTCTACAATTTATTTTCTGAAGTCTTGGCTGATTTCTTTTCATTTTCCCATGATGTCAAGCAAAGAGGGACTGAGTTTGAAAGTAGGCCTGGAAATACATCCACAGTTACACCTCTAATTGACTCAAATGATGTCAATTAGCCTATCAGAAGCTTCTAAAGCCATTACCTATTTTTCTGAAATGTTCCAAGCTGTTTAAAGGCAAAGTCAACTTAGTGTATGTAAACTTCTGAACCACTGGAATTGTGATACAGTGAATTATATAAGTGACATAATCTGTCTGTAAACAATTGTTGGAAAAATGACTTGTGTCATGCACAAAGTAGATGTCCTAACCGACTTGCCAAAACTGTAGTTTGTTAACAAGAAATTTGTGGAGTGGTTGAAAAATGAGTTTTAATGACTCCAACCTAACTGTATGTAAACCTCCGACTTATGTAAACTGTAGAACTAACAAAAGGGGGGCGGAGGCATTAAAGGGATTGTTCACCCATATTTCATCATTCTGTATTTATCAGTTTACCTTAAATGGCTCAATTTGACATAAGTTAGTTGCCTGACGACTCATCCTGAATTTAATTTTCCTGCTATATCAAATCGCTCTATACATCAGTCTGAACCAATTCTAGATGTCTTTTGTGCTGAGGCCAAAATTACATGATTCATGTAGGCCGTCTCTTGCCCAACCCATCGGTATCTGGGACCAATTAGAACGGTTTGAATGTGTCTGCATTCGAGAAGTCATTGGGGAGACCCACAAAGAAACATTAGTGGGCGTGGCGTTTGGCCAGAGTGATGTGGATGGGTAGCCAGGCTATTAAATGAGATCCACACATGCTATGCTCCCATTGATGTCAATAAATGATTAATGCAAAAGCCAGAGTTCTTTGCGCTTATCTCAACTCTGAATCTGGCCTTAAATGTACATGGAGTCCAAATGAGAAAATGTTGAAAGTATTATGAAATGTAGATGAACTATTCCTTGACAGCCACCCATTACAATGATGCTCTCTTCACAAGCCCCCGAACCCTGATACAAGAGTTAAGAAAAATAAGAGATGTGACCAAATCCCCATGCACATCAGTCCTTTAAGCTCAGCTTGAAAGCAGAGCGTGATAGAGAGTGAGGGACAGACAGAGACATACCTGCCATACGCGTAGTAGAGGAAAGGGAAGAGGAGGACTCGACAGGTGAAAAAAGTGACCAGCATAGTAGCCCCATTCACTTTGTGCAGGAGAGTGTGTTGCTGTTTGTACTGAGAGGAAAAAGAGGGAGAGAGAGAAAGAGGAGAGAAAAAAGGAGAAAGCGCAAGCAGTACAGATTGGTGAAAGCCGAAAAATAGTTAATAGGCCTATTGCTCTACTTTGCAAGGACACCAAAAAGTGGAAAATGGAGGACAAAGTATACTTGTCATGCTTCAAGCCAAAGGCGGGCTTGTATAGAATACAGTGCCTTAAGGTGTGGGAGAAAAACATGTCATTATACACAGTATATTCTGCAAAAACATCTGTTTCCACCAGCTTGCTAGACTTCTTCTCTGCTCCAGCAAGCTAAGCGTTTGATCGACAGCTAGAGCAACTTTTACAAGACAACAACATTGAGAAGGTTATGATAACAGTTCAACATTTGAGAACCTCAACATTTTAATTTCACATCTAGAAGTATAATTTGTATCTATCAAATGTATAACACCACACCAAACTGTACTATGTAGTTTACTTTAAATGGTTCCCTTTGCACAGAGGTTATAAGAAGCATCTGGCCCCAACTCTACACAACACACTGTAGGGAAGGAAGGGGAGGGCAGGGGTGGTGTGTGATGTAAAGGGAGGAGGGAGGTGGACAGGCAAATATTGTATCCGCAGTTAAATCCAGTAGAATACAGGGGGCTATATTCAAAGGCTAACAGGTGAACCTCCGCCCCAGTGAGGTCCTGAGTGCTCTGGAGCAGGTTTTTGTCAAGGATCTCTGTACTTTGCTCCGTTCATCTTTCCCTTGATCCTGACTAGTCTCCCAGTCCCTGCCGCTGAAAAACATCCCCACAGCATGATGCTGCCACCACCATGCTTTAACGTAGGGATGGTGCCAGGTTTCCTCCAGACGTGACGCTTGGCATTCAGGCCAAAGAGTTCAATCTTGGTTTCATCAGACCAGAGAATCTTGTTTCTCATGGCAAACTCCAAGTGGCCTGCCATGTGCATTTAACTGAGGAGTGGCTTCCGTCTGGCTAATCTACCATAAAGGCCTGATTGGTGGAGTGCTGCAGAGATGGTTGTCCTTCTGTAAGGTTCTCCCATCTCCACAGAGGAACTCTGGAGCTCTGTCAGAGTGAGCATCGGGTTCTTGGTCATCTCCCTGACCAAGGCTCTTCTCCCCCGATTGCTCAGTTTGGCCGGGCGGCCAGCTCTAGTAAGAGTCGTGGTTCCAAACTTCTTCCATTTAAGAATGATGGAGGCCACTGTGTTCTTGCGGACCTTCAATGCTGCAGAAATGTTTTGGTACCCTTCCCAAAGTCTGTTCCTCGACACAATCATGTCTCGGAGCTTCACTAGAATACAGTATATACAGGTCATGGCCAAAAGTTTTGAGAATGACACAAATATTAATTTTCACAAAGTCTGCTGCCTCAGTTTATATGATGGCAATTTGTATATACTCATGAATGTTATGAAGAGGGATCAGATGAATTGCAATTAATTGCAAAGTCCCTCTTTGCCATGCAAATTAACTGAATCCCCAAAAAACATTTCCACAACATTTCAGCACCGCCACAAAAGGACCAGCTGATATCATGTCAGTGATTCTCTCGTTAACACAGGTGTGAGTATTGACGAGGACAAGGCTGGAGATCACTCCGTCATGCTGATTGAGTTTGAATAACAGACTGGAAGCTTCAAAAGGAGGGTGGTGCTTGGAATCACTGTTCTTCCTCTGTCAACCATGGTTACCTGTACGGAAACACATGCCGTCATCATTGCTTTGCACAAAAAGGGCTTCACAGGCAAGGATATTGCTGCCAGTAAGATTGCACCTAAATCAACCATTTATCGGATCATCAAGAACTTCTAGGAGAGTGGTTCAATTATTGTGAAGAAGGCTTCAGGTCGCCCAAGAAAGTCCAGCAAGCGCCAGGACCGTCTCCTAAAATTGATTCAGCTGCGGGATCGGGGCACCACCAGTACAGAGCTGGCTCAGGAATGGCAGAAGGCAGGTGTGCATCTGCACGCACAGTGAGGCGAAGACTTTTGGAGGATGGCCTGGTGTCAAGAAGGGCAGCAAAGAAGCCACTTCTCTCCAGGAAAAACATCAGGGACAGACTGATATTCTGCAAAAAGTACAGGGATTGGACTGCTGAGGACTGGGGTAAAGTCATTTTCTCTGATATATCCCCTTTCCGATTGTTTGGGGCATCCGGAAAAAAGCTTGTCCGGAGAAGACAAGGTGAGCGCTACCATCAGTCCTGTGTCATGCCAACAATAAAGCATCCTGAGACCATTCATGTGTGGGGTTGCTTCTTAGCCAAGGGAGTGGGCTCACTCACAATTTTGCCTAAGAACACAGCCATGAATAAAGAATGGTACCAACACAACCTCTGAGAGAAACTTCTCCCAACCATCCAGGAACAGTTTGGTGACAAACAATGCCTTTTCCAGCATGATGGAGAACCTTGCCATAAGGCAAAAGTGATAACTAAGTAGCTCTGGGAACAAAACATCGATATTTTGGGTCCATGGTCAGGAAACTCCCCAGACCTTAATCCCATTGAGAACTTGTGGTCAATCCTCAAGAGGCAGGTGGACAAACAAAAAAAACTAAATTCTGACAAACTCCAAGCATTGATTATGCAAGAATGGGCTGCCATCAGTCAGCATGTGGCCCAGAAGTTAATTGACAGCATGCCAGGTTGGACTGCAGAGGTCTTGAAAAAGAAGGGTCAACACTGCAAATATTGACTCTTTGCATCAACTTCATGTAATTGTCAGTAAAAGTCTTTGACACTTATGAAATGCTTGTAATTATACTTCAGTTTTCCATAGGAACATCTAACAAAAATAACTAAAGACATTGAAGCAGTAAACTTTGTGAAAATAAATATTTGTCATTCTCAAAACTTTTGTCCACGACTGTACGTATGAAAGGTAAAACAGTATGTAAACATTATTAAAATGACGAGTGCTCCATGTCTATGTACATAGGGCAGCAGCCTCTAAGGTTCAGGGCAGGGTACTGGGTGGAGGCCGGCTAGTGATAGCTATTTAACAGTCTGATGGCCTTAAGATATAAGCTGTTTTTCAGTCTCTCGGTCCCAGCTTTGAAGCAGCTGTAATGACCTCTGCTTCTGAATGAGAGGGGTGAACAGGCCGTGGCTTGGGTGGCTGAGGTCCTTCATGATCTTCTTGGCCTTCCTGTGACACCGGGTGCTGAAAATGTCCTGGAGGGCAGGCAGTGTGCCCCTGGTGATGCGTTGGGCAGACCGTACCACCCTTTGGAAAGCCCTGCGGTTGCAGACGGTGCAGAAATCCTTCAGCCTCCTCTGTGTGGACCCTATCAGAATGTCAGTGATATGTACGGCGAGGAACTTTTTACCTTATACACTGCGGCCCTGTCGATGTGGATGGGGGCGTGCACCCTCTGCTGTCTCCTGAAGTCAACAATCAGTTCCTTTGTTTTGTTGAGGGAGAGGTTATTTTCCTGGCACCACTCCGCCAGGGCCGTCACCTCCATCCTGTAAGCTGTCTCATTGTTGATGGTAATCAGGCCTACCACTGTTGTGTCGTCTGCAAACTCAATGATTCAGTTGGAGGCGTGTGTGTGCACCCTTGTGTGGCCCCTGTGTTGAGGATCA
This sequence comes from Oncorhynchus mykiss, assembly GCF_057628025.1. Lineage (NCBI taxonomy): Eukaryota > Metazoa > Chordata > Actinopteri > Salmoniformes > Salmonidae > Oncorhynchus > Oncorhynchus mykiss. Next base: position 27,892,052 of record NC_143037.1, read on the forward strand.
GTGTAGTGGAGGTGTTGTTGCCTACTGGGAAGGCCCGTCAGGAAGCCCCCAAGGCTCAAGCTTAATGATGAGCTTGGAGGGTACTATGGTGTTGAAGGCTGAGCTGTAGTGAATGAACAGCATTCTTATTTAGGTATTCTTCTTGTCAAGATGAGATAAGGCAGTGTGCAGTGCAATGGCATCATCCGTGGATCTATTGGGGGAGTATGCAAATTGCCGTGGGTCTAGGTTGTCGGGTAATGTGGAGCTGATATGATCCTTAACTAGCTTCTCAAAGCACTTCATGATGGCAGAAGTGTCATTTAGTTCAGTTACCTTCACTTTCTTGGGTACAGGAACAATGGTGGACATCTTGAAGCAAGTGGGGACAGCAGACTGGGATAAGAAGAGATTGAATATATCCGTAAACACTCCAGCCAGCTGGTCTGCGCATGCTCAGCCGGCAGCCTTGCGAGGGTTAACAGGCTTAAATATCTTATTCATGTCGGCCATGGAGAACGAGAGCTCACAGTCTTTGGGAGTGGCCCGCGCCAGTGGCACTGTATTATCCTCAAAGCGGGCAAAGAAAGTGTTTAGCTTGTCCGGGAGCAAGACGTCGGTGTCCGTGACGTGGTTGGTTTTCCCTTTGTTAACCATGATTGTTGGAAATCCCTGGAATTGTGACTCCATTTTGTCTCTGTGCTGTCATTTTGACTGTTTGATTGATTTACAGAGGGCATAACAGGACTGTTTGTATTCAACCATATTCCCAGTCACCTTGACGTGGTTAAATGCAGTGATTCGCACTTTCAGGTTTGCGCAAAGGCTGCGAACTATCCATTGTTTTTGGTTTTAATATTCACGTTGGGAACAACATCCCCTATACACTTCCTGATGTACTCAGTCACCATGTCAACCCGGAACATATCGCAGTCTGCGTCACCTAAACAATCTTGAAGCATGGATTCCAATTGGGCAGACCAGCATTGAATAGACACTAGGTCTATTCACTTCCTGTTTGAGTTTCTGCCTATAGTTAGGGAAGAGCAGAATGGAGTTGTGATCTGATTTGCCGAATTGGGGCGGAAGGGAGAGTAACAATGGTTGAGAGTTTTTGAAGCGCGAGTATTGCAGGCTATGTGTTAAGAGAACTTCGGTAGGTTTTTACTCAGATTTGCTTTGTTAAAGTCCTCAGCTACAATAAATGCAGCCTCAGGTTTCCAGTTTGCACAAGTCCAGTGTAGTTCCTTGAGAGCCGCCGTGGTATCGGCTTGAGGGGGAATTTAAACAGCTGAGACAATGACCGAAAATAATTATCTCAGGATGTAATGCGGTCAGCATTTAATTGTGAGGTATTCAGTATTCTAAGTCAGGTGAACAAAACTACTTGAGTTCCTGTACGTTACCACAATCATACCATGAGTAGTTAATCATGAAACATACACCTCCACCTTTCTTCTTCCCGGAGAGCTGGCTGTATGGATGGGGACAGTATATCAGGCGAGATATGATTCCGTGAAACAAAGTATGTTACAGTCCCTGATGTATCTCTGGAAGGAGATCCTTGCCCTGTGCTCGTCTACTTTATTGTCTTGGGACAACATTAGTGAGCAATACACTCAGAAGCGGTGGATGGTGTGCACACCTACTGAGTTGGACTAAAAGTTCACTCCGAATTCCACTTCTCTGACGGCGGTGTCTTGGAGCAGCCACTGGGATAAGTTCATCCTTGGGGGGATACGAAAAAAGGATCCAATTCAGGAAAGTCGTATTTCTCTTCGAAATGCTGGTGAGTTATTGCCGCTCTGATATCCAAAAGTAATTTCTGTATGTAATAACACAAAAAACATTCTGGGCTAATAATGTGAGAAATAACAAAAAATAAATAAAACTGCAAAGTTGCTTACGAGTTAGAAACAGTGCGGCCATGTCTATCGGCGCCATCTTTACACTTTAGCGTAAATTAGACCAACCTATGCCTGCACTTCCAAAAATTAATCTACCAGCACTTCACTCAATGCGCACAGCTCCCTTGCCAGGCAGTGTCACTGCACGAGGTGGGATATAGGATTCATATATATTTGTGCAATTAGCAGCTATGAAACAAAACAGCAGAAATACTTTTAAAACAGCTACTGCGGCATTTTTCTGCTATAAAACGCAACTCGCACATGCTCATACTTTTGACTATTTTATCAAGCCTTAAAAATACTTATTTAACCTATCTCCCTTTCATTTACACCGATTGAAGTGGATTTAACAAGTGACATCAATAAAGGATCATAGCTTTCACCTGGTCAGCTTATGAAAAAAGCAGGTGTTAATTTGTTGTATACTCAGTGTATACTGCTGTAATTAAGGTGATCATATTACAGATGTGCTGTTATACACCACACACACACACACGTGATGAGCCACATGCCAGGAACCAACAGTCCAATTCAAAGTCTGAGAAATTGAAACACGGGTGGGACACCTAGAGATGTGTGCAATTCAAAAACACAATAATTCAAAAACTGAAGTACCTGGATGAGGATTTTTCCCAAACAGACCCACGGAGTGCTGACTTCTGCCAAGAACATGACGCCTTGGAAGTAATCCCCCTTGCCCTGTCGCCAGAACTGGGGGAAAGAGGAAGAAGACAGTTCATTGAAAGTCATGTTTTATCATCATGAATAAGCCTTCAACAAACCTTTTCACCAGTGTAAAGTAAGCCTTGTCCATAGGGCAGGAGCCTTTATCCTGTTTTTGTAGCATGATGCAGCTTGATGTACAAGTACACCCCCAAGACAGGAGGCTAGTCCATCACAGGGCCTTACCCCCAATCCATCTGTATTCCTAATGCTCAGTACCAAGCAGAGGCATCAAGACGGTTTTTGGAGTCTTTGGTTGGACTCGACTGTGGATCAAACAGCCAACTTCCCAATATCCGGACGGACACTCAAACCACACGGCCACAAAGATTTGCCTGTGTACCCTACCAAATACCAGCAAATATCTTTAATAATGACACACACAAGATACTTCCAATAAACACTCACTCGCTCACACGTCATTCTCCCAGCATTTGAATGTCGTCATTGGTCGATAGTTACCACAGAGACGGGGAAGCACACGGTGACCATGACGACGTGGTGGAGTACCATGAGGAATTCGCGCCGCAGGTAGCTGGTCAGGGCCGCACCCAGGGGTTTGGCGCCGCTGTCCCCTTCATGACCCTTGATGCGCAGCTTGTACCAGTAGCACATGAACATGGCGTAGATGTCGTACACAAAGTAGGGCACGGCAAAGAGGATGTAGGCGCTGGTGAGCCAATGCCTGATACAAAGAAGAAGAAAATGAGGTAGAAAAAGGGGGTTATGGTAAGGTAACTTAGTTGAACAGTGGGCATTCAATAAGCAAGGCTACAATATTTGGATTTGATGCATTCGTCTTTTGAAAAGGTTTTACAAAAAGGAATATAGTTTGGGGATGGAGACTAGGGAGTGGTGGTATGGTTTACAGCAAGGGTTTTCTGGGTGGGGAAGGACCAATGGGAGGGTTTCCGTGTGGGTCCTGCTTTTTGTTACATATCCATGGGCTCAATAACACTAAAGACAACAATTATATCATTAACATTCCTTTCAGAAAAATAATGGCAACACTAGCCATTCTCTCCTGGAATGTGAAAGGCCTAAGTTGTCCTATCAAACATTCCATCTTTCTCAATATCCTAGCAAGAAACGATATTGATATAACAATGCTCCAAGAAACACACCTGCTCCAAAAGTGCGCACAGAGAATTTTGTACATTTGTACAAACTGGCTTATTTTTCTTCAGCCCCAAACAAAACAAAAGGTGTAATCAATGATACAAAAGAAACTCAAAATCACCATATTGGGTAAAGGCAAAGACCAGGAAGGCAGAATCACTTAAATATCCATAATGGAAAGAAAATTGCCTTTTTTAATGTGTATACTCCAAATTCATATGATCCTACGTTTTTTGATTCTCTAAATAGCATATTGTTAGGATTAACTGAATTCCAACGGGTTAACGGGACAGACATGAATGCAATTTTGGATGTGGGACAAAATCTACAGCGTCTTCAGAAGGAATTCACATCCCTTGACTATCCATTTTTTGTTGGATTTAATTGCCATTTTTTTAACGATCTAAACAAAATACTCTGTCAATGTAAAAAATAATCTAAATGGAAAATAAAACACTAATATATCTTTATTAGATAAGTATTCAACATGTTACAATCACCTTTGGCAGCGATTACAGCTGTGAGTCTTTTTGGGTAAGTCTAAGAGCTTTGCACACCTGCTTTGTACCGTATTTGCCCATTATTCTTTTAAAACATTATTTAAGCTCTGTCAAGTTGGTTGTTGATCATTGCTAGGCAGCCATTTTCAAGACTTGCCATAGATTTTCAAGGCAATTTAAGTCAAAACTGTAACTAGGCATCTCAGGAACATTGTCGTCTTGGTAAGAAAATGCACTATATATATTTGGCCTTGTGTTTTAGGTTATTGACCTACTAAAATATTAATTTGTCTCCCAGTGTTTGTTGGAAAGCAGACAACCAGGTTCCTCAAGGATTTTGCATATTCTGTTTCTTTTTATCATAAAAAAAACTCCCTAGTCCTTGTCGAGGAAAAACATACCCATAACATGATGCAGCCACCACCATGCTTGATAATATGAAGAGTGGTACGTTGTGTACGTTGTGCCCCAAACATAACGCTTTGTATTCAGGACAAAAAGTTCCTTTCTTATCACATTTTTTGCAGTATTACTTTACAGGATGCATGTTTAGGAATATTTGTCTTCTGTACAGGCTTCATTCTTTTCACTCAGTCATGTATGTTAGTACTGTGGAGTAACTATAATTGACAAAAATATCAAAAACGCATCATGCAACAATTTTAATGACTTTACTCAGTTAAAGTTCATATGAGGAATGAATTTAAATTAATTAAGGAATTACATTTTAATGAATTAATTAGGTCCTAATCTATGGATTTCACATGACTGGGACTACAGATATGCATCTGTTGGTCACAGACACCTTAAAAGAAATGGGCCTGAAATTGCCATCGATAAAATGCAATTGTGTTCGTTGTTCGTCTTCCAACACCATAACCCCACCGCCACCATGGAGCACTCTGTTCACAACATTGACATCAGCAAACTGCTCGCCCACATAACGCAATACACGTGGTCTTCGGTTGTGAGGCCGGTTGGACGTACTGCCACATTTTTAAAAATGATGTTGGAGGTGGCTTATGGTAGAGAAATTAACATTCAATTCTCTGGCAACAGCTCTGGTGGACATTCCTACAGCCAGCATGCCAATTTCATACTCTCTCAAAACTTGAGACATCTGTGGCATTTTATTGTCCCATGCACAAGATGTACCTGTGTAATGATCATGCTGTTTAATCAGCTTCTTGATATGCCACACTTGTCCTGTGGCATATCTTAACAAAGGAGAAATGCTCACTAACAGGGATGTAAACAAATGTGTGCACATTTGAGAGAAATAAGCTTTTTGTGCATATGGAACATTTCTGGGATATTTAATTTCAGCTCATTAATCATGGGACCAACACTTTACATGCTGCGTTCATATTTTTGTTCAGTGTACAATGTTGTTCATCTATCCTCCGTGATCTCTTATCACAGCCATTAAACTTAAATGAAAAAAATATTTATAATAATAAAAATTAATTAATTAAAAATAAAATCGCCATTGGCCTCATGGTAAAATCCCTGAGTGGTTTCGTTCCTCTTCGGCAACTCAGTTAGGAAGGGCGCCCATATCTTTGTATTGACAGTGTATTGATACACCATCCAAAGTGTAATTAATAACTGCAACCATGCTCAAAGAGATATTCAATGTCTGCTTTTAATTTTTACCCATCTACCAATAGGTGTCCTTCTTTGCAAACCATTGGAAAACCTCCCTGGTCTTAGTGGTTGAATCTGTGCTTGAAATTCACTGCACGACTGAGGGACCTTACAGATAATTGTATGTGTGGGGTACAGAGATTGGGTAGTTATTTAAAAAATTATGTTAAACACTATTATTGCACAAAAAGGTGAGTCCATGCAACTTATATACATTTGTACTACTGAACTTATTTAGGCTTGCCATAACAAAAGTGTTGAATACCTACTGAGTAAAGACATTTAAGCTTTTAATTTAATTAATTATTTTGTAAACATTTCTAAAAAGATAATTCCACTTTGACATTATGGGGTATTGTGTGTAGATTAGTGACACAAAATCTCAATTGAATCAATTTTAAACAAAAGGCTGTAAAAAAAAAGTTCAAAGGTGTGAATACTTTCTAAAGGCACTGTAATAAGACCAACTAGTAGCCACATGCAGCCAATGCTCTCGAACATATACTCTGATTACAGCCAGCCTCATTGATGCCTGGCGAGCACATAGTCCAAAAGCAAACGAGTAGACTTTCTACTCAAACAGGCATAAAACATTCTCCCGAATCGACTTTATACTTATCTGCAACTCTATTTTCTAAAATTAAGAAAGACATTCAACATATGAGCTTGTCTGATCACCATGCCTACTACTACCAATTTCACATTTCAGAATATCCTAAAAGAGCCACAAGATGGCGTTTCAATGTTTCATTAATACAAAATCCTACATTCTGTGATCAATTTGAAATTTAACTAAATTAATTCATAATGCTCAATAAAAAGTCTGTCAATGAACCCCGGATTCTATGGGATGACACCAAAGTTTTTTTTTTTTTTTAAATAACGCAACTTCATTTGCATCGGAGTTGAATAAATCACAATTAAATAAGATATCAGAATTGGAAATGTTGATAACTGCGTTGGAGCGTTCTCAACAAACACTTTTTTCAGACCAGGTATCTATTACTCTTTCCAAAGTCAAGACAGAACTTAATTTATTGAAAAGACAGAGAGCAGAATTTGCCATCCACTTAGTTAGGTTCAACCATTACTTCCATGGTAATCGTCCCAGTCGTTTACTGGCCAACAAGCTTCGCAGTAATGATCAATTAGCTGAAATAGCAACTATTGAATCTGAAATTGGGGAATTACTATCAGAACCCAAATGAATCAAAGATTCTCCCAGCTTTATAAAGAACTGTACACATCTAATTGTAAATACACACCAAGCCAGACTAAGTCCTTTCTAAAAGAATTAAGAACTCTTCTCTCAACCGAAAAAGCTGCATTGCTAGGAACCCAAAATCGCTCTCAATGAACTCAAAAGGGCATTGCATAGCATGAAAAAAAGGCAAATCACCTGGATGGGATTCCCCCTGAGTTCTATTTACATTTTTAATTTTTATCGGTAAGGATGCTGCTCGGTGTTCTCACTATCACTCCTTGGCACGTTTTATCTCGATGCAGAAAATGCTTTTGATAGACTAGAATAGTCATATCTCTGGTCGGTCTTGAACAGCAGGATCTGGGTTACCGAAATTTCCTGCCCAAACCCACTCTCTTTTCCCAGGATAAATAACTGCGAGAAACCGGTAAATTATAAAAAAATATTTATATGAACAGCATGACGTGAAATGGAACTTCAGTTACATGTAATATCTAAATCTGTCTTATCTAAGGGCCACAGCCTACTCTCTGCAAGATCAATCATCAATGCTCAGGTTGGGAACAGACAGCGCATTTCAGTATAGAGTGCAGTTTACAATGCATGTAGGCCTTTCATCTCATCATGGTAACTTTTTTCTTGTGAAAGGTGAGACTACATTTGCTGCAGCATAGCCTATGTATTAGTAATATAAGGACTGAATGCATGTTTCATTTACACAAAAGGGCACAACAAAGCCTATTCCCCCTCAGGAGACTGAAAAGATTTGGCATAGGTCATCAAAAAGTTCTACATCTGCAACAGTGCCTGGTATGGTCTTGGTCCAAAAGGCTTCTTAACAGCTTCTACCTCCAAGCAATAAGACTCCTGAACAGCTAATCAAATGGCTACCCAGACTATTTGTATTGCACCCCCCTCTTTTACGCTGCTGCTACTCTGTTTATTATCTATGCATAGTCACTTTAACTCTACCTGTATGTACATATTACCTCGACTAACCGGTGCCCCCCCCCGTACATTGACTCTGGACCGGTACCCCCTGTATAGCCTCACTATTGTTATTTTACTGCTGCTCTTTAATTACTTGTTACTTTTATTTTTTACTTATCTATTTTTTACTTAACACTTAGTTTTCTTAAACCTGCATTGTTGGTTAAAAGTAAGGCTTTCACTGTAAGGTCTACCTACACCTGTTGTATTCGGCACATGTAACAAATAAAATTTGATTTGATTTCCATCTGGCTTTCAGGGGTCACCTTACTTTTTCATTGTAAAGAGGATTTTTTTTAAATTCCCCAATTTTTATCACACAACATTTTAGGACTACATACAGCAGCTTTTTAAAGGAGGCTGCTTTGTGTCTTCTTTTTTGCCATGACAAATCAAGTATCGGGACAACCCTTCTCCCAAGGCACAAAAAAACACTGACAAATTATGATTCTGAAGTTAACAATTCACTTAAAATATTTCTAGTATGGTCTGATGTAAAATATCGCTCAAGGCTGAATGAGCCTAAAAAGTTTTTTATTTTCTCTTCACTCTATGCTGTAGTTAACTGTGGGGGGGGGGGGGGGTTATGAGTCAGATATCTTCTGTCTCTTTCTGGGGCGTGTTCATTAGGACAACAAACTGAAAATGTTTTACAACGGAAAACAAAAATAAGTTTGTTTTCTAAGTCTGTTTTCTTCCATTTTAGTGCCTCAAACATGCCCCTGGTCTGTTTTACAAATTTTACTGACTGAGCCTTACTGTAACAACATTTGTCAGAAGGACGAGGTGAATTTCTACACTTACTGATCCTCAATGATGTCATCACAGGAGGAGGCAATGATGTAACCAGCAGAGGAGGCCATGATCGCCTGAACAGAGGACACCAACCTGAGAAAGGCCCGCAGGAGAAATTAAACATTAACATAGTTTATAACATCAGACTACAATTGCTAAATGTCTGGTAAAACATAAAATATTGTGAAATCCAATTTTTACTAAAATGTCATCCGTCATTATCAGAATTAACCAAAAGTCATCATAAAACAGAATTAGTGTTGATTTATTTTGAGTGGTAACCAATGGCTCCATCTCAATTAGTCTTTCAGCGATTCCTCACATCCTATCTCCTCGCTTCCTTCTCAAATGTCCATTGAAAAAGAAAGTCCAAGGTCAATCCCCTCAGACCTTCTTCTCCAATGCGTTTTGAGAAGGCAAAGAGAGAGAACGGAAATAATTGAGGAAAGATAAACTGAGGAAGAGCATGCATACAGTGCCTTGCGAAAGTATTCGGCCCCCTTGAACTTTGCGACCTTTTGCCACATTTCAGGCTTCAAACATAAAGATATAAAACTGTATTTTTTTGTGAAGAATCAACAACAAGTGGGACACAATCATGAAGTGGAACGACATTTATTGGATATTTCAAAATTTTTTAACAAATCAAAAAATGAAAATTCGGGCGTGCAAAATTATTCAGCCCCCTTAAGTTAATACTTTGTAGCGCCACCTTTTCCTGCGATTACAGCTGTAAGTCGCTTGGGGTATGTCTCTATCAGTTTTGCACATCGAGAGACTGAATTTTTTTCCCATTCCTCCTTGCAAAACAGCTTGAGCTCAGTGAGGTTGGATGGAGAGCATTTGTGAACAGCAGTTTTCAGTTCTTTCCACATATTCTCGATTGAATTCAGGTCTGGACTTTGACTTGGCCATTCTAACACCTGGATATGTTTATTTTTGAACCATTCCATTGTAGATTTTGCTTTATGTTTTGGATCATTGTCTTGTTGGAAGACAAATCTCCGTCCCAGTCTCAGGTCTTTTGCAGATTCCATCAGGTTTTCTTCCAGAATGGTCCTGTATTTGGCTCCATCCATCTTCCCATCAATTTTAACCATCTTCCCTGTCCCTGCTGAAGAAAAGCAGGCCCAAACCATGATGCTGCCACCACCATGTTTGACAGTGGGGATGGTGTGTTCAGGGTGATGAGCTGTGTTGCTTTTACGCCAAACATAACGTTTTGCATTGTTGCCGAAAAGTTCAATTTTGGTTTCATCTGACCAGAGCACCTTCTTCCACATGTTTGGTGTGTCTCCCAGGTGGCTTGTGGCAAACTTTAAACAACACTTTTTATGGATATCTTTAAGAAATGGCTTTCTTCTTGCCACTCTTCCATAAAGGCCAGATTTGTGCAATATACGACTGATTGTTGTCCTATGGACAGAGTCTCCCACCTCAGCTGTAGATCTCTGCAGTTCATCCAGAGTGATCATGGGCCTCTTGGCTGCATCTCTGATCAGTCTTCTCCTTGTATGAGCTGAAAGTTTAGAGGGACGGCCAGGTCTTGGTAGATTTGCAGTGGTCTGATACTCCTTCCATTTCAATATTATCGCTTGCACAGTGCTCCTTGGGATGTTTAAAGCTTGGGAAATCTTTTTGTATCCAAATCCGGCTTTAAACTTCTTCACAACAGTATCTCGGACCTGCCTGGTGTGTTCCTTGTTCTTCATGATGCTCTCTGCGCTTTTAACGGACCTCTGAGACTATCACAGTGCAGGTGCATTTATACGGAGACTTGATTACACACAGGTGGATTGTATTTATCATCATTAGTCATTTAGGTCAACATTGGATCATTCAGAGATCCTCACTGAACTTCTGGAGAGAGTTTGCTGCACTGAAAGTAAAGGGGCTGAATAATTTTGCACGCCCAATTTTTCAGTTTTTGATTTGTTAAAAAAGTTTGAAATATCCAATAAATGTCGTTCCACTTCATGATTGTGTCCCACTTGTTGTTGATTCTTCACAAAAAAATACAGTTTTATATCTTTATGTTTGAAGCCTGAAATGTGGCAAAATGTCACAAAGTTCAAGGGGGCCAAATACTTTCGCAAGGCACTGTATATACAGTTGAAGTCAGAAGTTTACATACACTTATGTTGGCGTCATTAAAACTAGTTTTTCAACCACTCCACACATTTCTTGTTAACAAACTATAGTTTTGGCAAGTCGGTTAGGACATCTTCTTTGTGCATGACATTTTCCAACAATTATTTACAGACAGATTATTTCACTGTATCACAATTCCAGTGGGTCAGAAGTTTACATACACTAAGTTGACTGTGCCTTTAAACTGATTGGGAAATTTCAGAAAAATATGTAATGGCTTTAGAATCTTCTGATAGGCTAATTGACATAATTTGTGTCAATTGGAGGTTTACCTGTGGATGTATTTCCAGGCCTACCTTCAAACTCAGTGCCTCTGCTTGAAATCATGGCAAAAACAACAAAAAAATCATCCAAGAAATTGTAGACCCCACAAGTCTGGTTCATCCTTGGGAGCAATTTCCAAACACCTGAAGGAAACACGTTCATCTGTACAAACAATAGTACGCAAGTATAAACACCATTGGACCACACAGCAGTCATACCGCTCAGGAAGGAGACGCGTTCTGAATCCTAGAGATGAACGTACTTTGGTGCGAAAATTGCAAATCAGTCCCACACAACAGCAAAGGACCTTGTGATGATGCTGGAGGAAACAGGTACAAAATCATCTATATCCACAGTAAAACGAGTCATATATCGACCTAACCTGAAAGGTTGCTCAGCAAGGAAGAAGCCACTGCTCCAAAACCGCCATAAAAAAGCCAGACTACGGTTTGCAACTGCATATGGGGACAAAGACCGTACTGTTTGGAGAAATGTCCTCTGGTCTGATGAAACAAAAAAAGAACTGTTTGCCCATAATGACCATCGTTATGTTTGGAGGAAAAAGGGGGAGGCTTGCAAGCCGAAGAACACCATCTCAAACGTGAAGCACGGGGGTGGCAGCATCATGTTGTGGGGTGCTTTGCTGCAGGAGGGACTGGTGCACTTCACAAAATAGATGGCATCACGAGGGCGGAAAATTATGTGGATGTATTGAAGCAACATCTCAAGACATCAGTCAGGAAGTTAAAGCTTGGTCGCAAATGGGTCTTCCAAATGGACAATGACCCCAAACATAGTTCCAAAGTTGTGGCAAATGGCTGAAGAACAACAAAGTCAAGGTATTATCACAAAGCCCTGACCTCAATCCCATAGACAATTTGTGGGCAGAACTGAAAAAGCGTGTGCGAGCAAGGAGGCCTACAAACCTGACTCAGCTACACCAGCTCTGTCAGGAGGAATGGGCCAAAATTCACCCAACTTATTGTGGGAAGCTTGTGGAAGGCTACCCAAGTTAAACAATTTAAAGGCAATGCTACCAAATACTAATTGAGTGTATGTAAACTTCTGACCCATTGGGAATGTGATGAAAGAAATAAAAGCTTAGATAAATAATTCTCTCTACTATTATTCTTATGTTTCACACTCTTAAAATAAAGTGGTGATCCTAACTGACCTAAGACAGGGAATTTTTAGTACGATTAAATGTCAGGAATTGTGGAAAAACTGAGTGTAAATGTATTTGGCTAAGGTGTATGTAAACGTCCGACTCAACTGTACATAGTACCAGTCAAAGGTTTGGACACACGTACTCATTCAAGGAGTAATTCTTTATTTTTACTATTTTCTATGGAATCATGTAGTAACCAAAAAAGTGTTGAACAAATCAAAATGTATTTCATATTTGAGATTCTTCAAAAGGAAGCACCCTTTGCCTTGATAACAGCTTTGCACACGCTTGGCATTCTCTCAACCAGCTTCATGAGGTAGTCACCTGGAATGCATTTCAATTAGCAGGTGTGCCTTGTTAAAAGTTCATTTGTGGAATTTCTTTCCTTGTTAATGCGTTCGAGCCAATCAGTTATGTTGTGACAAGGTAGGGGTGGTATACAAAAGATAGCCCTATTTGGTAAAAGACAAAGTCCATATTATGGCAAGAACAGCTCAAATAAGCAAACAGAAATGACAGTCCATCATTACTTAAAGACACGAAGTTCAGTCAATGCAAAAAATTAAGAACTTTCAAGTTTCTTCAAATGCAGTCGCAAAAAACATCAAGCACTATGATGAAACTGGCTCTCATGAGGACCACCACAGGAAAGGAAGACCCAGAATTACCTCTGCGGCAGAGGATAAATTCATTAGCTTTAACTGCCCCTCAGATTGCAGACCAAATAAATGATTCATAGAGTTCAAGTAACAGACACATCTCAACATCAACTGTTCAGAGGAGACTGGTCGAATTGCTGCAACAAAACCACTACTAAAGGAAACCAATAAGAAGAAGAGACTTGCTTTGGCCAAGCAATGGACATTAGAACGATGGAAATCTGTCCTCTGGTCTGTTGAGTCCAAATTCGATTTTTTGTTCCAACCGCCGTGTCTTTGTGAGATGCAGAGTAGGTGAATCGAGGATCTCCGCATGTGTGGTTCCCACCGTGAAGCATGGAGGAGGAGGTGTGATGGTGTGGTGGTGCTTTGCTGGTGACACTGTTGGTTATTTTTTAGAATTCAAGGCACACTTAACCAGCTACTTTGAAGAATTTTAAATATCTTTTGATTTGGTTAACCGTTTTTGTTACTTAAATGATTCCATGTGTTATTTCATGGTTTTGATGTCTTCGCTATTATTCTACAATGTAGAAAATAGTACAAATAAAGAAAAACCCTTGAATGAGTAGGTGTGTCTAAACTTTTAACTGGTACTGTATATGATCCCCACATCTCTCACCTGGCTGACACTATGACCGCATCCCCTTCGCTCCACCTCAGTGCAGGGATGTGCTTGAGGCATTGCTTGGAGAGCACGAACAGGCCTGGGAAGAAGACAGACCCGGCAGCCAGGATGGTCAACATGGTCCAACGTGTTTGTCTTGTTGGCAAAGTTCAGCAGGTAGTCTGGTCTTTGAGATCTTTCTTCCCTCTGAAATTGGAAGCACAGAGATAAACAATTTCAAAACAAGCAGGCAACTAATGCACTAATAAAAGTTGTTTCCTTTCTTTTATCATGTGTCGCCAAAGGGACACAGCATATTAAGTGGGAAAGGGGCATTGGGACAAAAATAGCACCAGCACAGAGTGGAGAAGAGGGCATTTGTTAAATTTACAAAGGTGCAGAGAGGGTTAGTGCGTGTGGATGATTGTGGTGATGCTGAGGGCTTGGTGTGGTGGCTGGTGAGTGATTTTCATAGATGAGGAAGCCCATTGTGCTATCATGACAGGGTGGCCATCTAAGGTCATTATGAACCTCATCACTACTAGGGCTGTGGCGGTCACGAAAATTTGTCAGCCAGTGATTGTCAAGCCTGTAACTGGTCGGTCTCACGGTAATTGACCGTTAATTAACATAAAACAAATTTAGCATCTCCTGGCCTACAAGCCATTTGAAAAAGTCTAATAAATCCATGTAATATAGCCTACACCTTCACAATAAATCCATTATTTTAGACAGGTCTAAAGATGCATGATATGAAGAAAATGTCTACTTCAGAAGAAAAGGATAGCATACTCTGAGTTGTCCTTATGTTAGGACCTGATGTGGCTAAGCCACATGGCTGTGGGCTACGCTAGTTAATTTAGCAGACAAGATTTGCTTATAATTCCGTGCCATTATTTTATAGTATGAAGAATACAATTGAACAAAGCTGAATAAAATATAAATATTTTCTTCAAACGATGAGGGAGTGCGCACATGCGGCTATTCTGTGTTGAGTGGTTAATAAAGACATAGATACTCCTATATGCTTAATTTAGAGTTATTAACTTTAGTTGTGATACAAATGTTGGGCTATATGTTTTGATTTTTAATACATTGTAAGGTTGCATGATGCGACTGATGATTTTTAAAAAGTCACTTGAAAGGCATGAGTTCTGCTTTGTTTTTTTACGCAGTCTGTACACACTCCAATAGTCTCTCATTCACAATTTGACAAGCCCTTTATAATGCCTCGAATTTCACGGCAGCATCCTCTTTGTGGCAGTAATGCAACCGAAAGAAATCTTTGCCTTTTGTGGCCCGGAGTGCTGTGTTGTGCCCTTCTCCCTGAGTGTGCTGCGCAATCAGATGGCACTCAGTCACGCGATCGGGTCTTTCTCACAGGCTACAAGTGAAGACGGACACATCGGGGAAGCAACTGCACGCGTCCTTATCCAATTCCCGAGGTGCATATTGAAGATATTGGAAGAACTGTCCATATTTACATTGTCAGCCAACAAGATGAGCAGGCCTAACAAACAGCAAATGCACTAGCCTATGTCAATCTACTATCCCCCATAGTACAAAAATCGACCTACTCTAATCTGTGGGAGAAATAAATATTCCAAACATAGTCTGGGACAGTTGTGGGATGCGATAGATCCCAAATGAATATAACCACCAGCATCTAAAAAAACAGTTGTATGCAATGTTGCTGACGCAACAGATCAGAATGTTTACTTTAAAATGTTGATAAACTATTAGAATATTTCTTCACATTATAAGCGCAGCAATATGCACATGGTAGTAGGCTATAAGCACAAATGTTCCATTCGCGGGAATACACCATTATCAAAAGTGACAGCAAATGTGATTATGCATGTAATGCTTTTATTATAAAAGGTCCCCTTTTTATGCTGAAAAGGATCTTCCCCAAATGTGCTTAATTTTAACAAGTTATTTGGCCACTTTATTTGCGACACAAACCTTATTAAAACGTAGGCCTATGAGCTAGGCTACATGAAGTGTGCGACTACCATTCAAAAAAGTTGCAAAAAAATACATTGTTTCTTATGCTGGGCACAAGTGATAATATATCATTCACAAGTGATAGGCTAATATTGTCACCCATCATACTATTCTTGACTTAATCTCATCTTTACATATACGAAATAATATATGTGTGACATTTGTTTTGATTTAGAATGGACCATTATCACGCATCTGTATCGAAACAGGGGCAGCGGAAAAAAATACATGTGCACTTAAATAGCGAATGGAGGACGCTTTTCCCCGTGGTTTATTTTTATGCAAGCCAGGTAGGCTATACTCCTGTTGTAAATATAAGCAATGTGCTTAATATTAGGAAAGTTGAGAAATAAAAATAGTAGGCCTAGCCTATAGAAAGCTGATGGGATCCTCGTCTTTTTATTAGTGGCCATCACTCTGTTCTCACGCAATTGCATAGCCTAAAGAAATGTTGTGCAACATGAGCTCATGAAGTGTTTGATTTGA
Source organism: Oncorhynchus mykiss (assembly GCF_057628025.1). Lineage (NCBI taxonomy): Eukaryota > Metazoa > Chordata > Actinopteri > Salmoniformes > Salmonidae > Oncorhynchus > Oncorhynchus mykiss. The sequence goes on from NC_143037.1 coordinate 27,908,261, forward strand.
TTTTTGAATACATTTGCATTTTTGTCAGAGTGATTAGAGGGACAATAGAGTGCTGAGTACCAGGCAGTTAGCAAGTTTGGTAGGCTACTAAGTGACCATCAGCAGCATCAGAGCTTGTAGAAGCCTAATTAGAGTGACTAAATGGTCATGTGGAATTTGACTGCCTTCATGACTCGTGACCGACCGGTGTGGCAGTAATACGGTCACCGAATGGTTGGTTACTTAAGACATAAACGAAAGGAGGTTGGGTAGTTGGGGAGGATGGGTAGGCGTATAGGCCTAACGGTAACGTCTAACTACCCAAAGTTTGCGTTTTCGAATCATGTCAGGGACAAATTAAGCATTTTAACTAATTAGCAACTTTGCGAATACTTGCAGTGGCTGCTCTTTCACTGTAAATGTATATCATTAATATGTTATTGACATGTAAATCTGTCATAAAAATCAGGAATTTCCTCAATAAACACAAATATGAGCGTTTCTGCATCTCATCGGTAGAAAAGGGCCATCTACATTTCCTGGTTGTAAGTAGGGATGCACGATATATCGGTGAACATATCGGAATCGGACGATATTAGCTAAAAAATGGCAACATCGGTATCGGCCCGATGTCTAGTTTAACGCTGATGTTAAAAACCGAAGTCAAAGCTACCGCACATACCTATATAATGTTGTAATGACGCCAAGTAAAATTTTGCGCTACACGTGCAACACAGCATTCCTAACCTAGCCCACAATGTCTGCTGTGTGGATCGAGCAGTCAAGCAGTCATTTGATAGAGTAACAACATTTCAGCGAGACAACTCAAAGCCGAAATCCATTAAAGCCAAGAAAATGGAATTCATTGCCCTTAATCAACCATTCTCTGTCGTGGGTGATGTTGACTATCGCCGACTGCTCGAGCACCGGTACACACCAAGTGCGCTATTTTTCAGATGTTGCCCTACCAGAGTTACACAGTAATAGCGTCCCTGCTATTAGCTTCACAACATACATACTATGGAACGCCATTTGGGTCTTTGCGTGTCAGAAAAGATACAGTAGCACTGTCAAAGCTGTACAAAAAAGTCGGCAAACACCGGCCACAAACGATGCGTTTACAATACCGCGTTGGTAATAAAGAACAATTTGTTCGACCGCAACTTCTGGGGTAGCTAGCTGTAGCTTGGTACCTAGCTAGCACCAATACAACCAGCCTGAAAACAATGACCAATAGAAACTGCAGTCATTTTCATTATTCTTAGCAATGATTTAGGAATCCTTGTGAGTATTAGCTAGATTGCCACTTGTTCGCCTATTGAAATTCAACTTCAGTTCATGAAAATAAATAGCTAGCCAGATACTTAACCCTCTTGTCCAAAGCTAACGCCCTGCCCTATGGGACTCCCAATCACGGCCGGATGTGATACAGCCTGGATTCAAACCAGGGACTGTAGTGACGCTTGCACTGAGATGCAGTGCCTTAGACTGCAGCGTCCTAGTGTGTGTGTTTTAACTATTTAACTGTACTAGAATGTTTAAAAGTCTGCTAAAATGTTTAATATCGGTATACTTTTGGGGGGCAAGGAAAATATTGGATATCGGTATGGCCAAAAATGTCATATCGGTGCATCACTAGTTGTAAGCAAAACCACAATATCCAGAATTCATAGCGATTTCAGTACACGATACCGCCTCTGTCGAGGTGGATCGGTTTGAGAGTGGGTGTCAACAGGTAGCTAATGTTACTCACTGGACCAGCCACTCGTTCCTAAAACATAAGCTTGAGAAAAACTATAACTATATAATAACTATTTTGTGTCAACAACTGTAAAGTTTAGTCATTGTGTACCTGGATCTGCAAACTACAAGCAAGCACAGGAGCTGAAGTAACATTTAATCGGTTACTTTAATAAGAAGACAAGCCGAGGTAACGTTGCTAACTTAGCTAGCGAACTAAATTAGTGTATCTAAACTAAAGAAAGTATAATGTAATGTAAATTAGCCAGCTGCCATCTGGCCATGTGATCTGTAACTTTGCAAAGTAACTTTAGCTATGTTAAGTTAGCCAGCTAACAGTGAGATACTAAGGTAACTAAACTAACACAGAGGCTAACGTGACCGGCATATGCATATCTACAGAGTCCAATCCCATCAACATGTGCAGCGGCATCAACATCAAGCTCAGCACCAGGAACTAGTTTAAGTCACCTTTGCTAAATCTTTCCATAACTCTAATTTACACATCTCCATTTGGCTTTCAGGGGGTCACTTTTTTATTTATTGCAGCTGCAGAGTTTTAAAACAGCCTATCACTCAAATAGCGTTGCTTTAAATCCATCTTAAATCAATCTACTGGCAAGCACTGTCGCAGTCACTATCCATCAATTCCTTTCAAATTGCATCCAAAATAGATACTCCTGTTTAAGATTGATACAGTGGGGCAAAAAAGTATTTAGTCAGCCACCAATTGTGTAAGTTCTCCCACTTAAAAAGATGAGAGAGGCCTGTAATTTTCATCATAGGTACACTTCAACTATGACAATGAGATTTTCTGGATTTTTTTTTCTTCATTTTGTCTGTCATAGTTGAAGTGTACCTATGATGAAAATTACAGGCCTCTCTGATCTTTTTAAGTGGGAGAACTTGCACAATTGGTGGCTGACTAAATACTTTTTTGCCCCACTGTATATGTATAGATGTCCTAACCTACCTCTTCCAGGTAATACATTCAATTGACCTTATATTTAGCTAATGAATAATGGGTTATGCATAATAAGCTTCTAACTTAAGCACCACCTGTGCTGCTCTTGCTTCCCTCCTTAAAAAACGCATCTTGTCTCTTGGAGTCCCAGGAAAAGCTATAATAGAACAGTTTGCTGGATTTTGGGGCATTTCCTACAAGGCCAGCATCAAGGAGTCAAGCTGCTAGTTGAGGACTATTAACATAAGTATTGAGACCCTTTGCTATGAGATTTGAAATTGAGCTCAGGTGCATCCTGTTTGATCATCCTTGAAATGTTTCTACAACTTTATTGGAGTCCACCTGTGGTAAATTCAATTGGTTGAACATGATTTGGAAACGCACACACCTGTCTATATAAAGGTCCCACATTTGACAGTGCATGTCAGAACAAAAACCAAGCAATGAGGTCGAAGGAATTATCCATAGAGATCCAGGACAGGCATGTGTCGAGGCACAGATCTGGGGAAGGGTACCAAAACATGTCTGCAGCATTAAAGGTCCCCAAGAACACAGAGGCCATTTCGGAAACATCAAGACTTGACCAGGTGGCCAGCACTAGGAACTGAGCAATGGGGGGAGAAAGGCCTTGGTCAGGGAGGTGACCAAGAACCCGATGGTCACTCTGACAGAGCTCCAGAGTTCCTCTGTGGAGATGGGAGAACATTCCAGAAGGACAACCATCTCTGCAGCACTTCACCAAATCAGGCCTTTATGGTAGAGTGGCCAGATGGAAGCCACTCCTAAATAAAAAGGCACAGTACAGCCCACTTGGAGTTTGCCAAAAGGCACCTAAAGACTCTCGGACCATGAGAAAAAAGATTCTGGCCTGATGAAACCAAGATTGAACTCTTTGGCCTGAGGAAACCTGGTACCATCCCTACGGTGAAGCATAGTGGTGGCAGCAAATTGCAGAAAAGCCTTTTTGAAATCTGACATGTTGGCTGGATTCACAACAAATGTAGCTTTAATTTGCTATCTTGCATGTGTGATTTCATGAAAGTTTGATTTTTTATAGTAATTTATTTGAATTTGGCGCTCTGCATTTTCACTGGCTTTTGGCCAGGTGGGACGCTAGCATCCGACATATCCCAGAGAGGTTAACATCAAGAGCAATGGTGACATCATTGGGGACCTTTAAGGTTGCAATGACACATCCATAACCTGAGCGGAAACCAGATTGCATAGCCGAGAGAATACTATCAACATCAAGAAAGCCAGTCAGATGATTATTGACAAGTTTTTCCAACACTTTTGATAAACGGGAAAAATAGAAATAGACCTATAACAGTTAGGATCAGCTTGATCTCCCCCTTAAATAAAGGACACACCATGGCTGCCTTCCAAGCAATGGGAACCTCCCCAGAAAGGAGAGAGAGGTTAAAAAGGTTGGAGACCAGGTTGCTGCCCCTATCATCGCCATGCCTAAGGAAGAAAGGGTCTAAACCATCTGACCCAGATGTTTTTTGGGGGTCAAGTTTAAGGAGCTCCTTTACCACCCTCAGACTCACTGACTGCCTGCAGGGAGAAACGTTGTAGTGGGCAGGGGAAAAAGAGGGAGAACCATCTGGGATAGTCCCATTAGAATGGGTGGGAGATGAGGAAATGTTGGACGGGCAAGGAGGCATGGCTGAGTCAAATAGGAATCCTGAATTAATGAAGTGGTGATTAAAGAGCACAGCCATGTGCTTCTTGTCAGTAACAACCACATCATCAACTTTAACATGGGCAGCTGTGAGGAGGGTTTATTCTCTAGGTCTTTAATCCATTTTCTAGAACTTCTTGGGGTTAGACCCACAGAGAGAGAACTGCTCCTTTAAGTAACTAACTTTGGCCTTCCGGATAGCCTGAGTGCACTTATTTCTCATTTGCCTGAACCATTGCCAGTCAGCCTGAGTATGCGTGTGCGGAGCCATTCGTCAAATGCAACTCTTGAGGTGGAATAACTCTGCAAAATCATGGTTGAACCAGGGGCTGAACCTGTTTTTAATTCTCATTTTCTTTATGGGGGTGTGTTTGTTAACAATACCGCTGAAAATATCAAAAAAAGAAGATCCAAGCTGAGGCCAGGTCATGAAGGAAGGCTTGCTCATTAAAGTTTTTTTAGCAAGCGTCTATGACAGGTCGTTTCACTGAGCAGCCATTACAAACACAGGCTGTAAAACAGTGATCAGTAAGGCCATTACAGAAAACACCAGACTGATACCTATCAGGATTATTTGTGAGGATAACATCGAAGAGAGAATCCTTTTCTGGGTGTTTGGAGTCATACCTTGTGGGATTTGTAATAATCTGAGAAAGATTTAGGGAGTCCCGTTGCTTTAATAGTTGGTCAGGCGGTTTAAGCATGTCCCAGTTTCGGTCACCAAGCAGGACAAATTCAGACTTAGTATAAAGGGCCAGGAGAGAGCTTAGGGCAGGTAGGGTACAGGCCGGTGCTGATTGAGGACGATAGCACCCAGCAACAGTCAACAAACAGCTATTTCAAAGTTTAATGCTTAAAACCAGCAAATCAAATTGTTTGGGGACAGACTTGGTGGAGACAACCAAGCACTGAAAGTGATCCTTGTTAAAGATTGCCACGCCCCCACCTTTGGAAGATCTGTCTTGCCAAAAAAGGTTAAAACCAGAAAGGTTAACATCAATATTCAAAACACTCTTTCCTAACCACGTCTCAGTAATGACCAACACATCTGGATTGGAGCTGTGAGCCCACACTTTCAATTAATCCATTTTAGGTAATAAGCTTCTAGTTTTAACTTGCAGAAAACCTAGGCTTTACAAGAGCAGAAGTCAATGAAACAGATATCAGAGCACAAGTCAGAATAGGGGGTAGCAACAGTAGATGGGCCAAGGTGTACATGCACATTTCCAGATATAATCAACAGTAATACAAATCAGGGCACGGCGGAGAACAGGGAGAGCTCTGCAGTGCTGATTTATGACATTGAATGTGCATCAGATGGCAACAAGATCATATTGTACAGCAATTTCATCAGGTAACATGAATACAAAGCCGGCGAGAGGTGGTTAGAATAGGATGGGAGGCCAAAAGTCTGTGTAACCAATAGAGTCAGAGTCCCGAGTGTGGGAACAAACAGTCTGTCCCACGGTTTGGTAAAGAAAGTTTGTAGTCAACAAAGTATGCAGGAGTCATGAGGCAAATAGCAAAATGCACAAGAAAGTGTGTGAGTGCTGGAGGAGAGCGAAAGCTCGGGAGAGAGGGGTGAGTGTGGTGGGTGTACCTGTACCAGACAGGGGGAGACAACCAGGGCAGACGGTGAACAGATCGCCAGGTGGAATCCAAGCAGCAGTGCAGCAGGCAACGGGAGTAGGTGTCACACCCACTTGGGAAAAACTTTTATTTCTGGAGGCAGATTTCTTGTAGAAAATGCCAGTGAATGCTCTTTGGACAGCAGGAGCATTGAATTTGTATCTGGTCTGTCCTTGCAAGCCTGGGAGCCTTAACTCAGCATTCAGTCGCCATAAATAAAGTATATCTTTGTAATGTACTTTATTTTACATTTTTCTTCTTGGTTTTCAAAATAGCATCAGACCAAACACTACCCACTCAGTGCCAAGTTGGATGGTGTCCTCAGATCTCTGCTGTTTGTTTGCTAGAGTACCCTCCGTATAGCTTGGAAAAAGAAAACCTTTAAAGCAGTAATCTCTCCAGGTCATTTTGGTCAAAATTAGGTTGTAGGTTTTGATCTGAAGGCCATGCTGTGGAGGGTAGCATCCTGCATATGTACCCGCAGAAAAAATCAAAGTTTATCTAACTCCAAATCTATCCTTTTGAAAAAACATGTTGAAAAATGTGAAAGCTCACATGCAGCTGTCTCTCTCCCTGAGGGGGGCGTGTCAGGTTGCGGATCCATCGATACAAAGGACCTCGTCCTTAAGTGGGCAAGGGAACATGGCGATATCACTTTCCAAGGCCACAAGATCAAGTTCTACCAGGATTTCAGTTCTAGCCTGGCGAAGAAACGGGTCACATTCAACGATACCAAGTCCACTCTGTACAAGAAAGGAATCAGCTTTGGGCTGACTTATCCTGCTCTGCTCTTTGTAAACTTTAATTTGATCTTGTTTAGTTTCTTAAATCAAAGACAATCACTGTTAAAAGCGCATCATTTTGATTTCTTTCTTTTTACTAAGGCTTGAACTTGCTGCTCAACTTAAGGCAATCTATAGCCTACATTGCAGTTTGGCAGCCTTTAGGTCATTTCGGATACTAATGTTACTCGCTGGTTAGACACCGATCCTGTCTACCAATATTTGTATGTATGTATGTATGTATGTATGTATGTGTGTATGTGTGTATGTATGTATATGTATATATATATATTTCATTGGGGGTCTGCTTTTTGTGATTTTTTGTATGGACATTCTATACTACTGTGGTTTACGTTGGCCTTAATTGGTGTTGTTGGTCACTGATGGTTCTCAGTTGCATTCACTTTATCTTGGACTCAACGACGACTCTTCTCTTCCAATTTTACTCATTTAATTGTTGCACTAGCTGAAGAGTTTAGACCCATGGTTTGTTTGCTTAATTGTACATATCCAAAATGCTAGTTGTCTGTATACCATCATTTAATTGTTTCCCCCTAAGGACGTTTGTAACAATTTACCAATACAGGGGCTGACCCTTTTTCATAGTCTACTAGTTAATTTCAAATGATTCTCATTACTCAGACCTGTGGCAACACCCAGTGGACTACATTCATATTATAGCCAGTGAAATGCCACCGATTGCTGTTAACATTTTTCAATAACTGACGCTTAAGGTTATACTCTTTGTTTAAAGTGTGACCGAAACCCAAATTGTGTACTTGCCTACTGCCATATTAAATGTTTTAATTTCAAGGTTGTATGTAACTTCTTTCCTAGGTCGGTTTGACCTCACATCACGTTTAGGATAATCAACGAACGCTGAGTAAGAGAATTCCTGCTGCTCGTCTTGTTCATAATGACGAGATTAGGATTATAATTATTTTCCTTTTTCTTTAAATGGTTTTATACCATCACTTGTATTTTATTTTTGTGTATGTTGGGGGTAGTGGGGCAAAGATTATTGTGCTCTGCTTCTCTAGAGGATTTTTTTTTTCATGCTGCTCCTCTTTCAATCTCTCTTTTAAGGATTCATGTCTAGTTCAACAACAAGTCAGGATGGTATTTTGGGGCTTCCAGTTAGACTGGTGACATGGAACATTTGCGGTTGTGGGGGGAAAGTTAAGTGCTTCTGAGCACTGAAGAGCCTGAATAATGATATCGCATTTCTTCAAGAAACGCACCTACATATTAACGACCATACTAGATTGCATAAAGCATGGGTTGGACAGGTTTTTAATACTAATTTGAACGGCAAAGCCAGGGTAATAGCAATAGTGATTTCACCCTCACAGATCATTTCAGATTCTGGAGGATGTTATACCACAGTTAGTGGCACCCTCTTCCAAACCCCTGTAGTACTTGCCAATGTTTACACCCCTAACTGGGATGACACTAGATTTATGACACCTCATTTAGCCTCTCTCCCTAATCTTGACACCCACCGCCTCATCTTCGGCAGTGACCTTAACTCTGTTACTGAACCAAGACTAGACCAGTCTAATCCCAGAACACTTACTCCTTTCGGGATGGCAAAAGCTCTTTCTACATTCATGACCCAAATGGGTTGTGTTGATCCATGGTGCTTCCTCCACCCGGTCTCAAAAGACTTCTACTTTTCTCATGTTCATCAAGCCTACTCGCGAATAGACTACTTTTTTTTATAGTTAGAGCCCTTCTCCCCTCAGTTAAAATTACAGAATATTCTGTTCTAGTAATTTTGGACAATTCCCCCACATTCTGGATTTAGCTCTTACTTACGAACGCAAAAAAACTGTTGAATTGGAGATTTAACACGGCCCTATTGTCCAACAAAAAATTATGACTTTATTTCAACCAACATAGATGTATTCATTCAAACAAATAAAAATGACAACACCTCCCCCTCTCTTCTTTGGGAGACTTTCAAAATGGTATTATAGGGAAATAATTTCTTACATTGCTCATTATTTCAAACAAAGAAAACTGAAACGTCAAGAACTGGTGGACTCAATCCTGGCAATAGACCGCCAATATTCACCTTCTCCATCCCCTGAATTATACACAGAGGCTGAAACTTCAAACTCAACTTAATCTGCTTTCCACTGATAAAGCAGAGTTTCTGTTGCAATGAACAAAGGGGACGTACTACGAATATGGTGACAAGGCCAGCCGCCTTTTGGCACACCAGCTTAAAACACCAGTCAGCATCTCATCTCATAGGTATATGACTCTTCCCGTGATATTACAAGTGATCCCTCTAATATTACTTCAACTTGTGTCATTTTTCTTACCTCAACAAATCCGAACCCCCATCAGATAATACGGCTATGGACAACTTTTTAGATATCTTGGATATTCCATCCATTGATATGAACATGAATAAAGTTCTGGATAACCCTCTGCATCTAGATATCTAGATAGGGGTGGCAGGTAGCCTAGTGGTAAGAGCGTTGGTCTAGCAACTGAAAAGTTGCAAGATCAAATCCCTGAGCTGACAAGGTAAAAATCTGTCGTTCTGCCTCTGAACAAGGCAGTTAACCCACTGTTCCTAGGCCGTCATTGAAAATAAGAATTTGTTTTTAACTGACTTGCCTAATTAAATAAAGGAAAAATCCAAATGAGATAAAAGGTTCTAAAGTCGATTTTTATTTAAAAAACTCATATAAACTAGTCCCATTACTATTAGATATGTTCACCGACTCGTTTTCACAAGGCTCTCTCCCCTCTGATGCAAACTCAAGCCTCCATCTCACATATACTCAAGAAAGATAAAGATCTAGCAGAATGTGGTGGATATCGGCCCATTTCACTTTTGAATGCTGATGTTAAACTATTAGTTAAGGTTCTATCATGCCGGTTGGAGCCCTGCCTTCAGGATGTCATATCTGATGATCAAACAGGTTTTTAACATTATACTCTCTCCTTCTGTCTCTCCAGACCCCGAAATTGTTGTTTCTCTTGATGCATAGAAGGCTTTCAACCAGATGGAGTAGGATTATTTATATAAGATTTTGGCAAGATTTAGGTCCAATTTCATCTCATGAATGTGTCTGCTCTATTCTGCTCCTATGGCTAGCGTACACACCAACTCTCAACATTCAAAATACTTCCCCCTCTCCAGAGGGACTAGTCAAGGGTGTCCTATGTCCCCGCTCCTTTTTGCACTTAGAACCACTTTCCTTGACCTTACAATTATCATCATCATTCACTGGAATCCACCGAGCTGGTGAAAAACAAAGTGTCGATGTATGCAGATGATCTACTATTATCACTAATCCTTTGAACTCTGTCAATAATATACTGCATATTTTAGACACATTTGGATCATTCTCAGGTTACAAATTGAACGTTCAGAGAAGTGAACGTTTTCCGATCAACCCCACTGCCAAGCAAATTCCCCATTGAGCCCTGCCTTTCCGTCTGTTTCCCTCTGGTTTTTCCTATTTAGGTGTGATTATAACAACATTTCTGGCTATCCTACATAAAAACGAACTTTGCAAATCTAGTCACGCAAGTTAAAGCGGCCTTCTAACGTTGGGATAGTCTGCCTCTCTCCTTAGCTGGCAGAATCTAATCTGTTAAACTTTATTTTTTTTTACCTAGGATTCTATACCTTTTTCAATGTCTTCTGATCTTTCTGCCGAAATACTTTTTTACCAAGTTGGATTAGCTCAGTCATTTTATCTGCGCAGGCATATCACCTAGGAGACATAAAGCAATACTTCAAAGAAGGAGACAAGATGGAGGATTGGTACTTCCAAATTCTGGTGTAATGCTCCAAGTACCAACTGGTGCTCATTAGAAGCACACTCCTGCCAATCATGCTCCCTTTCTGCTCTTACTTGTGCCCCACTGACCTTGTGTCCTTCAAAGTATACTGGAAACCCCATTGTGCACTCTATGAAGATCTGGAGACAATTTTAGACTGTCTGCCCCTTCTCTTCCGAGCCCTGTTTGTAAAAAACACCTATTTTTTGCCTCCAAACTTGACCAGGCTTTTGTTTTGTGGTGAGAAAGAGGTTTGGTATGTTTCAAATATGTATTTTTAGATGGGAAGTTAGCAAGTTTGAATATCGTAGCTAAATGTAATCTGTCTCATTCTAATCTTTCCACTATTTTCAAGCCCATAACTTTGTTTGCTCTCATTTTCCCACCTTTCCTCAACTGCCTCCCAAGACGTTGCGAGAAGAGATTTTGTCCCTCTCGTGGATTCGGCAAGGTCTGATTTCGGGATTATATGACATTATGCTTTCCTCTGAACCCTCTCCAATAAACAAAATCAAGGCAGGTCAAGTTCACTACCCCAGCCTTACCCCAGTCTTACACAAGACTGGTGGGAGGAGGCCTTTCTTAGGGTTAACTCCAACTTAAGTTTAAATTCAGTTCAAACTCTTGCACAGAATTCACTACACCAAAGAAAAACGTAGTAAATTCCTCCCAGACACAAATGAGACGTGATAGATGTCCATTCACTCTGGCAAACCACACCCATATGTTTTATTCATGTTCTAAGCTGTCTGAGTATTTGTCCTCCTTTTTTAACACTCTCAAAAATTCTAGATATTGACCTACAGCCTTGTCCTTTTATAGCTATATTTGGAGTTCTATCTTGTAGCCTCATCTCACTAAAAGTAAAGCAGACGTTGTAGAGTTTGCTTCCCTCATAGCCCGCTGGCAGATCTTGCTTAATTGGAAATCCTCCAAACCTCCCACTGCATCATCCTGGTTGAAAGATTTAATATATTTTCTATACTTCAAAAAAATGTAATAAAACAGAGGTTGTACTGATAACTTTTTATTGAGATGGCAGCCTTTAATTTCCTTTTTTGAAAAGTTGCTTTCTATTGATCCGGATGAACAATTTTGGTCAACAGGGTATATGAGAGGGTGCGGGAGGGAAGGCATACTATGCTGTGATCTTTATTTATTTATTTTTGTGTATGTATATGGGGGTATGTATATTTACATTATTATTATTTTCAATTGTATGTTTTAATTTATTTTAGCATGTATGCTGCTTTTGTTAAGGGGAGGGAGGTGTTTCAATAAGTATAAGGGGATAAAATTATGCATCTGTTCAATTTGTATTTCTTGATATGTCCAATAAAAATACATAAATCAAATAGATTTGAATTTTGATTACGTGCGCATATACTGTAGTTGTTTTAACGGAATAGCCTGTGTCTTTTCAGCTCAGATTTACCCACTAGGCTACGGCATACGACGCAACATAGGAATAGCCTATAGGCCTAGTGTTTTTGTTTTTTTAAATCCATATTTCTTTATGTATTCATTCGGATTCACAGTGCCGACTGTGAATCAGAATTAGTTAGGGAACATAGATAATTAAGATGTCTTATCTGCATAATATGTTTATATGATATGCTTGTTATTCGAATGTATCCCTTCAGACTCCAATGTTGGCAGTTGCACTTCCTCCTTCAGCTGGGCCTCAAGTCAACTGGGCCCAGTGAGGGGAAAAGTCAGGCTTGTCTTTCAAATGTCTCTGGTGCTATGCAGAATATCAGAAGGAGAAGAGGACAGGAGGGAACATTGTCTTCATATGTGAATGGGTCTTTACCTATTGTAAACCACGTGAAGGGGTGGCGTGATTAATGGGGAACCAATTACTTGTCTCCACAATGTCTGTGCGCCAGTCACTCCCTCCTTTGGCCTTGGGGGAGATAAGATCTGAGAAAAAATGTGTGGGGTCGTGTCCGGAACCATTGTATGTCATCTCTGATGTTGCACCTATCCTGGGGTAGTGTATGACCTAGAGGCTCACTCCCCTTAGTGAGATTGTCCAGTCATGTGGTCAAGAAGGGGTTTTACTTGAGATGGAAGTATCTGGAGTTGACAATTGATTAATGCCATAGAATTAATTGGTGTTTCTGTGCTATGAAGTACCAGGAACGAGATCGGAGCCTCGTCTTAGGGGCCAGACTAAACTATAAGAACAGTCTTCATAGCAAATGGCTGGGGGATACTCCTTTCTCATATATCAAGTTTCACCTTGTGACCCATTCCATACATCTGTTGTTTGTCATAAAGAATAAAAGGGTGCATCTTTTTTATAAAATATATTTTTTATTATGTCAGAGCTAGTCGCCACAACACTTGGAAGTGTTGAGCCAACCAGCCTCATCATTAGAGAAGCAATTGCTCTATGCTTTCCTTATTAATACGTTTTGAATAAAGTGATATCCTGATTGGTGATTGACCTTGTCTCTTCTCATTATTGATTAGAATTTCCACCACAGGACCAAACAGAGGTCCCGTAACGAATGGTTCAGGACAAATACATGTACTGTTACAGCCCTAGTAGACACTGTCCTTCGCTCCCACCTACCCTCACCGTCATTAACAGAACTGCGGGAAAACAATGGCCGACAGGCAGGGGCGAAGGACACTGTCTAGTACCGGTTGCCCCCGCTAGCACAGTAGGCAGGGGGCTGGGGCGCCATCGTGTGCTAGCTAACTAACTAGTTAGTGACACCTTGTGCTAGCACACAGTGTCACCCCGCCTCCCGCGTACTGGAGAAAACCATGCCCGACAGGCAATACCGAATGACACTGTTGACTGGTCGTCCCCGCCACCCGCTTGCGCAGCAGGCGTGAGGCTGACACTGTGTAGTAGTTAGCGACACCGTATGCTTGCTAGTTAGCTAAATCACGATGTAGCTCCCGCCTACTGTGTATCAGTCCTCATTAGGACTAGCTGTCCTGCTCTCGCCGTCGTTAACAGAACAGAGGGAAAACAGTGCCCGACAGGCGGGGTGAAGGACATGGTCTACCGGAGCACGGCTAGCTAGCTCTCATTGTCGCCCCGTCCCTTCTTCTGTGGGGCTTATCGGCAGCTGGCATCCAACGCTATTGTGCACTAGTGCCACCCACTAGTGCCACCTACTGTACTGTACCCAGCCAGTCCTAACTTGAAAATGGACCAATAGAAGTATAAAGAGGGGTTCCTGCAGATGCAGTTATGCCCCGAATTGGGGGCCGATATTGCACCTTTCTCGGTCAAACTCGTCGTCAACTTCTCAAAAGCGCAGATATGGAGCAAGAAATTGTACATTATTAAAGAAATTGGATATTATTAGCCCACCGGATCCATTATTTATTTTCTCTGGAAACGGAGGTCCACAGCATAAGGACCGAGGTAAAGTTGGTTTTATATTCACACATTTGGACATTCAACAGACATTCGCCAAAAGCCATTTGCAAATGTAAAAATCAATAACTAATTCACCGTTTTTCACAGAAACATCAAACTAGGTATGATTTATTCTATAAATGTCTAGTATACTTTTACAACCCTTGCTTTGAGTAAATATTCCAGTTCTGATTTGATAGAAATACATGAAATGCCATTTAAAGCTATATAAATCAGTAATGTTTTCACTGATTATGACAGAAAAATCAAACTAGGTATGATTTATTCTATAAATGTCAAGCATACTTTTACAACCTGGTTTGAGTAAAAATACCAGTTGACTTGATAGAAAAACATAATATCTATAAAATGCCATTTAAAGCCATATAAATGAATAACGTTTTCACTGACTGACAATCATCAAACTAAGTATGATTTATTTTATGTCTAGTATACTTTTACAACGTTTGCTTTGAGTAGAAATTCCGGTCTTAATTTGATAGAAATACATAAAATCTCAAATATTGCATTTAATAATTCTGTGATTGTAGCAGAAAAAAGGGAAACTATGCATTTATTTGCAATAACTTTAAAGAAATGTTAATTTCAAGTGCAATTTGTTCTATATGAAGTTGTACAATGTTTACAATCCTAAATTGTATGCCAAATCGGGTCAGAACATTCAACAACCTCTGACTCCACTTCGTCAGAATTCTGAAGGAGGAAATCAACAAGCTCAGCATCGTTCTGCTCAAAGCCCAGGTCACCTTCTCATACTACTTTGCTGCTCTCCTGTTCACCTCATATCCTCTACTGCAGGTTTGGTAGTGGATAGTGTCTCCACTGGATGGTTGAGTCTGGCCTCTCCAGGCACCACCAGCGCTGGTACCCCCTGCTCACTTTGAGATGGCTCCTCCAGAATTTCCCTCTCCTCCTTCCCTGTGTAGAATATGAACTGCCTGGTACTGCTCTGCTCCACATTCAATTGGGATTGACCTTGACTAACCTGGGGGTCATTAAAACCATTTGTTTTGCTAGCACAGACTGGAATGTGTTCAGAGATTCTTCCGATGGCATTGAGGAGTACACCACATCAGTCACTGGCTTCATCAATAAGTGCATCAAGGACGTCGTCCCCACAGTGACTGTACGTACATACCCCAACCGGAAGCCATGGATTACTGGCAACATTCGCAGTGAGCTAAAGGGAGGAGCTGCCTCTTTCAAGGATTGGGACTCTAACCCGGAAGCTTATAATAAATCCCACTATGCCCTCTGACGAACCATCAAACAGGCAAAGCTTCAATACAGGACTAAGATTCGAATCGTACAACACCAGTTCCGGATGTGGCAGGGCTTTTGCAAACTATTACAGACTACAAAGGGAAACACACAAGAGCTGCCCAGTGACACAAGCCTACCAGACGAGCTAAATAACTTCTATGCTCGCTTTGCGGCAAGTAACACTGAAACATGCATGAGAGCATCAACTGTTCTGGATGACTGTGTGATCACGCTCTCCACAACCGATGTGAGTAAGACCATTAAAAAAGGTCAACATTCACAAGGCCGCTGGGCCAGACGGATTACCAGGACGTGTACTCTGAGCATGCGCTGACCAACTGGCAAGTGTCTTCACTGACATTTTCAACCTCTCCATGTCTTAGTCTGTAATACCAACATGTTTCAAGCAGACCACCATAGTCCCTGTGCCCAAGATCACGGCAGTAACCTGCCTAAATGACTACCGACGCAAGGCACTCACATCTGTGGTCATGAAATGCTTTGAAAGGCGGGTCATGGCTCACAAACACCATTATCCCAGAAATCCTAGACTAGAGGTTGACCGATTAATCGGAATGGCCGATTAATTAGGGCCAATTTCAAGTTTTCATAACAATCGGAAAGCTGCCTTTTTGGACAACTTTATTATTATTATTTTTTTTTACACCTTTATTTAACTAGGCAAGTCAGTTAAGAACACATTCTTATTTTCAATGACGGCCTAGGAACAGTGGGTTAACTGCTTTGTTCAGGGGCAGAACGACAGATTTTTACCTTGTCAGCTCTGGGATTCAATCTTGCAACCTTACAGTTAACTAGTCCAACGCTCTAACCACCTTTCATTGCAGGCTGCCTACCACCACCTTTCACCAACTGAGCGGTGGTAGGCAGCCTTTCATTACACTCCACGAGGAGCCTGCCTGTTACGCAAATGCAGTAAGAAGCCAAGGTAAGTTGCTAGCTAGCATTAAACGTATCTTAAGAGCGATGCAACGCAGGGGGATGATTTAACAAAATCGCATTTGCGAAAAAAGCACAATCGTTGCACGTCTGTACCTAAACACCAATGCCTTTCTTAAAATCAATACACAGAAGTATATATTTTTAAACCTGCATATTTAGCTAAAAGAAATCCAGGTTAACAGGCAATATTAACCAGGTGAAATTGTGTCACTTCTCTTGCGTTCATTGCACGGAGAGTCAGGGCATATGCAACAGTTTGGGCCGCCTAATTTGCCTGAATTTTACGTAATTATGACATAACATTGAAGGTTGTACAATGTAACAGGAATATTTAGACTTAGGGATGCCACCCGTTAGATAAAATACCGAACGGTTCCGTATCTCACTGAAAGAATAAACGTTTTGTTTTCGAAATGATAGTTTCCGGATTCGACCATATTAAAGACCAAAGGCTCGTATTTCTGTGTGTTATTATGTTATATTTGATAGAGCAGTCTGACTGATCGGTGGTAGGCAGCAGCAGGCTCGTAATCATACATTCAAACAGCACTTTCGCGCGTTTTGCCAGCAGCTCTTCCCTGTGCTTCAAGCATTGCGCTGTTTATGACTTCAAGCCTATCAAGCCTAATAGCGTTTCAATCGTCACTCGCTCTGAGACCTGAAGTAGTTGTTCCACTTGCTCTGCATGGGTAATGATGCTTCGAGGGTGGCTGATGTCGATGTCTTCCTGGTTCGAGCCCAGGTAGGGGCGAGGAGAGGGACGGAAGCTACACAGGCAATACTAAAGTGCCTATAAGAACATCCAAAAGGTATATGAAATACAAAAGGTATAGAGAGAAATAGTCCTATAAATACTATATTAACTACAACCTAAAACCTCTTACCTTGGAATATTGAAGTCTCATGTTAAAAGGAACCACCAACTTTCATATGTTCTCATGTTCTGAGCAAGGAACTTAAACGTTGGCACATATTGCACTTTTACTTTCTTCTCCAACACTTTGTTTTTGCATTATTTAAACAAAATTGAACATGGTCAATTATTTAATTGAGGCTAAATTGATTTTTATTTATGTATTAAGTTAAAATAAGTGTTCATTCAGTATTGTTATAATTGTCATTATTACAAATATTATTATTTATTTCTTAAGTAAAGTCGGCCGATTAATCGGTATTGGCTTTTTTGGTACACCAATAATCGGTATCAGTGTTGAAAAATCATAATCGGTCGACCTCTACCCTAGACCCACTCCAATTTGCATACCACACCAGCACTCCATACTGCCCTTTCCCACCTGGACAAAATGAACACCTATGTGAGAATGCTATTCATTGACTACAGCTCAGCGTTCAACACCATAGTGCCCTCAAAGCTCATCACTAAGCTAAGGACCCTGTTACTAAACAGCTCCCTCTGCAACTGGATCCTAGACTTCCTGATGGGCCACCCCCAGGTGTTAAAGGAGATGGAGATGATTGTGGACTACAGGAAAAAGGAGGATGAGCACGACCCCATTCTCATCAACGGGGCTGTAGTGGAGCAGGTTGAGAGCTTGAAGTTCCGTGGCATCCACATCAACAAACTAACATAGTCCAAGCACACCAAGACAGTCATGAAGAGGGCATGACAAAGTCTATTCTCCCTCAGGAGACTGAAAAGATTTGGCATGGGTCCTCAGATCCTCAAAATATTTTACAGCTGCCCCATCAAGAGCATTCTGACAGGTTGCGTCAATGCCTGGTATGGCAACAGCTCGGCCTCCGACCGCAAGGCACTACAGAGGGTAGTGCGTACGGCCCAGTACATCACCGGGGTCAAGCTTCCTGCAATCCAGGACCAATATACCAGGTGGTGTCAGAGGAAAGCCCTAAAAATTGTGAAAGACTCCAGCCACCCTAGTCATAGACTGTTCTCTCTGCTACCGCACGGCAAGCGGTACAGGAGCGCAAAGTCTAGGTCCAAGAGGCTTCTAAACAGCTTCTACCCCCAAGCCATAAGACTCATGGACAGCTAATCAAATGGCTACCCAGACTATTTGCAACCTGCTGCTCTTTAATTATGTTCTTCTTATCTCTTACTTTTTTCTTAATTTAGATTTTTTAGGTATTTTCTTAAAACTGCATCGTTGGTTAAGGGCTTATAAGTAAACATTTCACTGTTGTATTCAGTGCATGTGACAAATAAAATTTTGTTTGCATTTTTTTGTGCAACAGTTCCAAATTCTAAAGTAGTTTCAAGGCACAACAGTCATTTATTTATAAGTATCTAATTTAACAGCAAAGAGAACCCTTCCAATAATTTTATATTTTGGCTTTGTTGAAGTCCTTCTTTGTCATCCCCATACAAGCCAATGGTACCATTTCCTGATGTAATAAATTAAACTGTTCCAACGCTTACAGCCAAATGTTTAATACACCGGGAATTCACAGAACACATTCTGGAAGGTCTATAGATAGTGGTCACTTTATTAGGTACAACCCCCTTTGCATCTGGAACAGCGTGAATTCAAAACTGTTGATGAAACTAGGAAAAGGAGATAGACTGTTCAAGTTTTTAAGTCCAGTTGGAGTTTATTACAGTCAGTACAAGTTTTGGAACTTTTGAGTTACAAAAGACCATCACAGACGGTGTTGTCATTTTACACATTCTTAAGTTCAAACAAACATTAAAAAAATACCCGAATACTTCTCTGCATGCTTCAGTGTCTAGCAAGCCAAGACCATGGGACTTGGTGTATGTAGAAGCAATTTATTTTTGTGAATAGGGTGGTGAACCTAATAAAGTGGCAACTAAGTGTAGATATCACAAACAACTCCTTTTGAGCAGTGTCTGTTATACGATGATCAATGGGTAGAATGGTGAATCTGATCCCCAAGGTCCTCATAAGCTCACTTGGATATATAGAGTTGGAGGTAAAGAAATAAAATATGAAACTAGGACATTAAAACACTGGCAGAATTCTTTCATCCACATAAAATGTATTTTAAAGTATAAATACCCTTCTAAGACCACCGTCTTTCTGGACATTTTAAAAAGGTTTGCAAATAGGTCTTTCTGCAAGGAATGTGAACTGAAAGGGATATGGTAATACCTACAGTTGACATCGGAAGTTTACATACACTTAGGTTGGAGTCATTAAAACTCGTTTTTCAACCACTACACAAATTTCTTGTTAAGAAACTATAGTTCTGGCAAGTGGGTTACGACATCTACTTTGAGCATGACACAAGTAATTTTTCCAACAATTGTTTACAGACAAATGATTTCACTGTATCACAATTCCAGTGGATCAGACGTTTACATACACTAAGTTGACTGTGCCTTTAAACAGCGTGGAAAATTCCCGAAAGTGTTGTCATGGCTATAGAAGCTTTTGATAAATTATGTCAGTTAGCCTGAGTCAATTGGAGGTGTACCTGTGGATGTATTTCCAGGCCTACTTTCAAACTCAGTGCCTCTTTGCTTGACACCATGGGTAAATCAAAAGAAATCAGCCAAGACCTCAGAAAATAAATTGTAAACCTCCACAAGTCTGGATCATCCTTGGGCGCAATTTCCAAACACCTGAAGGTATCACGTTCATCTGTACAAAGAATAGTACGCAAGTATAAACACCATGGGACCACGCAGCCATCATACCGCTCAGGAAAGAGACGTGTTCTGTCTCCTAGAGATGAACGTACTTTGGTGCGAAAAGTGCAAAACAATCCCAGAACAGCAGCAAAGGACCTTGTGAAGATGCTGGAGGAAACAGGTACAAAATGTATCTATAGCCACAGTAAAACCAGTCCTATAATCGACATAAGCTGTAAGGCCGCTCAGCAAGGAAGAAGCCACTGCTCCAAAAACCACCATAAAAAAGCCAGACTACGGTTTGCAACTGCACATGGGGACAAAGATCTGACTTTTTGGAGAAATGTCCTCTGGTCTGATGCAACAAAAATAGAACCGTTTTCCCATAATGACCATCGTTATAGTTGTAGGAAAAAGGGGGAGGCCTGCAAGCCGAAGAACACCATCCCAAACGTGAAGCACAGGGGTGGCAGCATCATGTTGTGGGGGTGCTTTGCTGCAGGAGGGACTGGTGCACTTCACAATATAGATGGCTTCATGGGGTAGGAAAATTATGTGGATATATTGAAGCAACATGCCAAGACATTAGTCAGGGAGTTAAAACTTGGTCGCAAATGGGTCTTCCAAATGGACAATGACCCCAAGCATACTTCCAAAGTTGTGGCAAAATGGCTTAAGGACAACAAAGTCATGGTATTAGAGTGGCCATCACAAAGCCCTGACCTCAATCCCATAGAAAATGTGTGGGCAGAACTGAAAAAGCATGTGCAAGCAAGGAGGCCTACAAACCTGACTCAGTTACACCAGCTCTGTCAGGAGGAATGGGCCAAAATTCACCCTACTTATGTGGGAAGCTTGTGGAAGGCTACCCGAAACTCTTGACCCAAGTTAAACAATTTAAAGGCAATGCTACCAAATACTAATTGAGTGTATGTAAACTTCTGACCCACTGGGAATGTGATGAAAGAAATAAAAGCTGAAATACATAAATCATTCTCTCTACTATTATTCTGACATGTTACATTCTTAAAATGAAGTGGTAATCCTAACTGACCTAAAACAGGGAATTTTAAATGGGATTAAATGTCAGGAATTGTGAATAACTGAGTTTAAATGTATTTGGTTAAGGTGTATGTAAACCTCCAACTTCAACTGAATGTAGGTGATGTAGTTTCTCCACTGGTATAATGTGTGGTAGTTGCACACCTCCCTGCTGAATTATGTAGAGGTGATTTGGGCCAGTTGATTTTTTTTCTTCATTATCTTTTGTGAAAAATAATTTTCATGTAGGCTTTGTGCTAGCAGTTTGAGAAAGAGAGCAAATAGAATAGGGACAGACTGGTTGAAGTCCTCATTTCTAAATGGTTAGGGCCAGTAGATTACAGAGGGGTTCACATACAGTTCAGAAGCAGTCATAATGTATACGTTTAGCCCAAAAACAAAGCATGTACTGTCCACTTCTTAAATTAGTGTTTTTTTTGTTATCCACCCTTTGGTATCTTGCAATACCATGCTAACTTATATATATATATATATTACACACACACACACACACACACACACACACACACACACACACACAGTATATACATACACTACTATTCTAAAGTTTGGGGTCACTTAGAAACATCCTTGTTTTTAAAAGAAAAGCAATTTTTTGGTCCATTAAAATGTCATTGGAACACAGGAGTGATGGTTGCTGGAAAATGGGCCTCTGTACGCCTACGTAGACATACCATTAAAAAATCAGCCGTTTCCAGCTACAATAGTCATTTACAACATTAACAATGTCTACACTGTATTTCCAAACAATTTTATGTTATTTTAATGTTCTTTCAAAAACAAGGACATTTCTAAGTGAGCCCAAACTTTTGAAAGGTAGTGTGTTATGGTTCACTCTTAGTTTTCCTTATCTCCACTGTGGAAAGTCCATCTTGGTCCTCTTGATCCATCCACCTGTCTTCTTTGTTTGTCAGGCCTGACCCCTTCATCCCGTAGTTTTTTCCTGTAATCTAATTTAATATGACTGAAGATGCAGAATTTTATGCCAGCCCCCTTCTAAAAGGATATAACAGACTCGTTAGAACTTTTGACCACACGCCATCCATCAAATCAAACTGGAGTTTTTACTCGAAACAAAAGTTGTAAAAGTATGCTAGACATTTATAGAATAAACCATATCTAGTTTTATGTTTCTGTGACAATCGATGAATTAGTTATTAATTTTAAATGGCTTTTGATGAATGTCTGATGAATTTCCGAATGTGTGAATAGAAAACCAACTTTACCTCGTCGCAAATCATACGAATAGCTGAGACCATGTTGGGCAACGCTAGCTAGCTGGTTGGCTAAAGACGAGACTCGGTGCAGTGTAAATACGCAATGCGCTTTCCATATCGAAATAAATGCATATAAGACTAATTGTATGCTAGCTGACCAGTTATTTAGATAACTAGTAATATTTTGGTTATTGCACAAGTTTGAGCTTACAAAGAAATGTAATACTTCTAAAACATGACCAGCCTGCTGTAGCATCAGTGGACTTGTTCACACAGGCTAACGTTAGTTACAGCTACCTAGCTAATGAACAGTCATTGATTTTTTTTTTTAAAGTGACATCTTTGGCAGTGACGTTCAATCACAAATGACAAAATCAGGCAGTGAGCTAACGTCTTACAGCCGGCTAGATAACGTATGCAAAGTTAACGTTATTTCAACGACTATATACACATTCTGTATAGAACACGTATAAAACCAAGGCTACAAATTGAATCGTAATAGTACAAAAAATAGCTAGCTAGAAAGCTAATATTTAGCAGCTAGCTAACATTGACCAGTTAGCAACATTACTAGCTAGCTAAGCCAAAACACCACGAACGTTTGAAAACCAAGACAAGTAGTTAGCTAGCATGACATGGGTAGGTAGATAACGTTAATTCTTATAGTACCATTAGACCGCTCACGTTAGTTCACTCCTGTTCTGGCCTAGCCAAAAAGGCCCAGTAGCGGTATCTAGCTAGCCACTAGGCTAACACAAACATGCTAGCTTGTTAAATCGAAATGAATGGAACGAAGTTAGGGAGATTTACATAGATATTTTGCAGTCGGGTCAGCGGCCTGTCGAAACTCGTGTCCTGGAAAAAGCGATTAGCGAAGTCCCGGGGGTGCCCGCTTGGATGATCCACATGTTCAAACTGTTAGTATTTGACCCCGAATATATTTTACAATAAAAGTGCTGTGCAAGGGCTTCCAAAATTCCGATAGTTACCCCTTCGAAAATATTTAGACCAGCCAGTGATTGTGCCCGGCGACGCTCTAGCACCTCAGCTGGACAACATGACGGTTTGCAACTGTAAAAAAAAAAAAAAAAAGTCTAATTGACTCCAGATGTTGAGTACTAGCACATTGCTTTAGGATAACACAAAACCGCCTCTCCTAGATTTGCAGATAGCCAAGTCTAGATAAATGTGGTCTGGCAGCAACAGTGCTCAGGGGCGGATTGGCCTTCTAGCAATTCTGGCAAATGCCAGATGGGCTGGACCTTTTTTGTTGACGCATACAAAATGTTTTTATATTAAATTTTTCTTTATTTAACTAGGCAAGTTAGTTAAGAACAAATTCTTATTTACAATGACGGCCTACCCCGGCCAAACCCTAGCAACGCTGGGCCAATTGTGCACTGCCCTATCGTGGACAGTTATGATTAGAGGTCGACTGATTAATCGGAATGGCCGATTAATTAGGGCCGATTTCAAGTTTTCATAACAATCGGAAATCGGTATTTTTGGTCGCCGATTTCCGATTAAAAATTATTATTTTTTAAATTGTATACCTTTTATTTAACTAGGCAAGTCAGTTAAGAACACATTCTTATTTTCAATGACTGCCTAGGAACTGTGGGTTAACTGCCTTGTTCAGGGGCAGAACGACAGATTTTCACCTTGTCAGCTCAGGGGTTCCAATCTTGCAACCTCACAGTTAACTAGTCCAACGCTCTAACCATTGCACTACACGAGTACCCTGCCTGCCTGTTACGCGAATGTAGTTGAAGCCAAGGTAAATTGCTAGCTAGCATTAAACTTATCTTACAAAAACAATCAATCATAATCACAAGTTATAACTACTGATCCAGTTTAGCAGGCAATATTAACCAGGTGAAATTGTGTCATTTCTCTTACGTTCATTGCACGCAGAGTCAGGGTATATGCAACAGTTTGGGCTGCCTGGCTCATTGTGAACTTATTTTCCAGAATTTTACGTAATTATGACATACATTGAAGGTTGTGCAATGTAACAAGAATATTTAGACTTAGGGCTGCCGAACGGTTCCGTATTACACAGAAATAAGAAACGTTTTGTTATCAAAATGATAGTTTCCGGATTCAATGATATTAATGACCAAAGGCTCGTATTTTTGTGTGTTATTATGTTATAATTACGTCTGATTTGATAGAGCAGTCTGACTGAGCAGCAGCAGGCCCGCAATCATTCATTCAAACAGCACTTTCGTGCGTTTTGCCAGCAGCTCTTCCCAAGCACAGCGCTGTTTATGACTTCAAGCCTATCAGCCTAATGGCTGGTGTAACCAATGTGAAATTGCTAGCTAGTTAGCTGGGTGTGCGGTAATAATGTTTTGAACGTCACTCGCTTTTAGATTTGGAGTAGTTATTCCCCTGGCGCTGCAAGGGCCGCGGCTTTTGTGGAGCGATGGGTAACGATGCTTCGAGTCTGGCTGTTGTCGATGTCTTCCTGGTTCGAGCCCAGGTAGGGGCGAGGAGAGGGACGGAAGCTATACTGTTACACTGGCAATACTATAGTGCCTATAAGAACATCCAATAGTCAAAGGTATATGAAATACAAATGGTACAGAGAGAAATAGTCCTATAAATACCATATTAACTACAACCTAAAACCTCTTACCTTGGAATATTGAAGTCTCATGTTAAAAGGAACCACCAACTTTCATATGTTCTCATGTTCTGAGCAAGGAACATAAACGTTAGCTTTTTTACATGGCACACATTTTTACATGGCACATATTACTTTCTTCTCCAACACTTTGTTTTTGCATTATTTAAACCAAATTGAACATGTTTCATTATTTTTTTGAGGCTAAATTGATTTTATTGATGTTTTATATTAAGTAAAAAAAAAGTGTTAATTCAGTATTGTTGTAATTGTCATTATTACACTTTTTTGGTCCTCCAATAATCGAGTTTGCATGCCCAATTTTTCAGTTTTTGATTTGTTAAAAAAGTTTTAAATATCCAATAAATGTCGTTCCACTTCATGATTGTGTCCCACTTGTTCTTGATTCTTCACAAAAAAATACAGTTTTATATCTTTATGTTTGAAGCCTGAAATGTGGCAAAAGGTCGCAAAGTTCAAGGGGGCCGAATACTTTCGCAAGGCACTGTATAATTAATTGTCAACCCACAATGTATGACAATCAGTGGATTAGGTTGCACATCAAAATATCTTGAATCTTTCATTCCTGCTTGGACGTGTTAGATGAAACAACTTATTTCTTGAATAGCTAGGTAGTCTATTTATCATACTTTCATGATTTGGGTCTGACCAAATCATGATGTGGGTGCAACCAAATCATGGGCTGGTGCTACCAACTATCAAAGTTAGTGGCACTAGTGACACCAAGGGGAAATGTTAGTCTAAAGCCCTGTAATAGTAAGAAGGCTCTACGCATGTGTTATTTTACACACTACTAGCTGCTACTCATATTCCCCCTCCTTTCACATTTATTTCTTAGCTCACCCTATTCTGAACCATGATGATGTAGCATATCTCTGCCTCATATTTCTGAACAGCTGAAATAAACAATTGACGGTGATTTGAACTTACATTTCAATATACTGTGCCTTCGGAAAGTATTCAGAGCCCTTGACTTTTTCCACATTTTGTTACGTTGAAGCCTTATTCTAAAATTGATTAAATTAATAAAAATCCTCAGCAATCTACACGCAATACCCCATAATGACAAAGCGAAAACAGCTTTTTAGAATGTTTGCAATTTCTAAAAAAGAGAAATACCTTATTTCCAGAAGTATTCAGACCCTTTGCTACGAGAATGGAAATGTAGCTCAGGTGCATCCTGTTTCCATTGATCATCCTTGAGATGTTTCTACAACTTGATTGGAGTCCACCTGTGGTCAATCCAATTGATTGGACATGATTTGGAAAGGCACACACCTGTCTCTATAAGGTCCCACAGTTGACAGTGCATGTCTGAGCAAAAACCAAGCGATGAGGTCAAAGGAATTGTCCGTAGAGCTCAGAGACAGGATTGTGTTGAGTCACAGATCTGGGGAAGGGTACCAAAACATTTCTGCAGCATTGAAGGTCCCCAAGAACACACTAGCCTCCATCATTCTTAAATGGAATAAGTTTGGAACCACCAAGACCAAACTTAGCAATCGGGGGAGAAGCACCTTGGTCAGGGAGGTGACAAAGAACCCGATGGTCACTCTGACAGAGCTCCAGAGTTCCTCTGTGGAGATGGGAGAAACTTCCAGAAGGACAACCATCTCTGAAGCACTCCACCAATCAGGCCTTTATGGTAGAGTGACCAGACGCAAGCAACTCCTCAGTAAAAGGCACAAGACAGCCTGCATGGAGTTTGCCAAAATGCACATAAACACTCTCAGACCATGAGAAACAAGATTATCTGGTCTAATGAAACCAAGATTGAAATGCTCACTAACAGGGATGTAAGCAAACTTGTGCAAAAATGTGAAATAAATATTTTTTTTGTGCATATGGAACATTTCTAGGCTCTTATTTCAGCTCATGAAATATGGAACCAACCCAACATGTTGCGTTAATATTTTTGCTCGCTGTATTATAAAGGCTATACAACCTCCTCTGTCTGTTGTGACCGATATTGTAGTTGCACAAGCAGGACACAGTCCCTACACATTGCATTGGAGCAAAAATAATCTGCGTTTTGTTTGATTATTCAATTCATTTTTTTGCATTTTGTGTGATGATGTAAGCTAATCGTACCCACTTGCCAGAGTTTCTGAAAAAATAACTACTATTTTGAGTGCCTGTCCGCCTCCTGCTTAGACAATGATTGCGGTGATCATGAAAAAACAACATTAAATTGCAAGTCTGTGTCTTGCTTGTGTTTAATATACTGAAAAGATAGCTGCATGTAACTCCCCACTTGAGTTTTGCATTGGGGAAATGTTTTATTTGACCTTTAATTTAACTAGGCAAGTCAGTTAAGAACAAATTCTTATTCACTATGACGGCCTACCAAAAGGCAAAAGGCCTCCTGTAGGGGACAGGGGCTGGGATTTTAAAAAATTAAATAAACAAAAATATAGGACAAAACACACATCACGACAAGAGAGACAACACTACATAAAGAGAAATCTAAGACAACATAGCAAGGCAACAACACATAACAACACAGCATGGTAGCAAGACAACATAACAACAACATGGTAGCAACACAACATGGTAGCGGCACAAAATATGGTACACACATTATTGGGCACAGACGGCACAAAGGGCAAGAAAGTAGAGACAACAATACATCACGCAAAGCAGCCACAACTGTCAGTAAGAGTATCCATAATTGAGTCTTTGAATGAAGAGATTGAGATAACTGTCCAGTTCGAGTGTTTGTTGCAGCTCATTCCAGTCATTAGCTGCAGCGAACTGAAAAGATGAGCGACCTGGGGGACCTTTAACAGAGTGTGACTGGTAGAACGGGTGTTGTATGTGGAGGATGAAGGCTGCAGTAGCTAACTCAGATAGGGGGGAGTGCGGCCTAAGAGGGTTTTAATAAATAAGCATCAACCAGTAGGTCTTGCGACGGGTATACAGAGATGACCAGTTAACAGAGGAGAATAGAGTGCAGTGATGTGTCCTATAAGGAGCATTGGTGGCAAATCTGATGGCCGAATGGTAAAGAACATCTTGCCACTCGAGAGCACCCTTACCTGCCGATCTATAAATTATTTCTCCATAATCTAGCATGGGTAGGATGGTCATCTGAATCAGTGATAGTTTGGCAGCAGGGGTGAAAAAGGAGTGATTACCATAGAGGAAACCAAGTCTAGATTTAATTTTAGTCTGAAAGCTTTGATATGTGCTGAGAGAAGGACTAGCCATACTCCCAAGTAATTGTATGAGGTGACGACCTTAAACTCTAAACCCTCAGAGGTAGTAATCACACCTGTGGGGAGAGAGGCATTCTTCTTACCAAACCACATAACCTTGTCCTGAACATCTCCAAAACAAAGGTCAAGGGTAGAGAAAAGCTTGTTGGACACTAAGAAAGCTTTGTTGTAGAGCATTTAGCACAAAATCCGGGGAGGGGCCGGCTGAGTATAAGACTGTATCATATGCATATAAATAGATGATGGAGAGCTTCCAACTGCCTGAGCTATTTGATGTATTGATGTAAACTGAGAAAATGGTTGGGCCTAGGATTGAGCCTTGGGGTACTCCCTTGGTGACAGGCAGTGGCTGACACAGCAGATTTTCTGACTTTATACACTGCACTCTTTGAGAGAGGTAGTTAGCAAACCAGGCCAAAGACGCCTCAGAGACACCAATACTCCTTCCCCGGCCACAAGAATGGAATGGTCTACCGTATCAAAACACAACATTGCTTAGAATCAAGGGCAATGCTGACCTCATTGAGAACTTAAAAAAAAAAATGTACCCCCTTTTTCTCCCCAATTGTTAGTAGCTACTATCATGTCTCACAGGTACTCACACGCATCAACGGACATTGTAACAATAATCGACAAGACCATGGAAACCAATGGGCACATATATAGAAATACTAATCAGTTGGAATAGGGGATAGGTGTGAGTGTGTAATCGATGTGAAATGGTTAGCGGGGTGCGCGCTAATAGCGTTTCAATCGGTGACGTCACTAGCTCTGAGACCTTGAAGTAGTTGTTCCCCTTGCTCTGCAAGGGCTGTGGCTTTTGTGGAGCGATGATGCTTTGTGGGAGGCAGTTGTAGATGTGTGCAGAGGGTCCCTGGTTCGAGCCGAGGCAGGGGCGAGGAGAGGGACGGAATGTGAGGAATGTTCCGGAGGGATCCGTGACAACACCGTGGCTGCCTTCCCATAATTGAACGCCCCTGTAATGGAATATTGAAGGACATTCATGCATTCCTGTAAAATCGAGTGCTTACTTTGTCTAAGCTCATAGAAACTGAAGCTTGTTGTGATCAGTTTTATGGTATTATACATCTTTCTCTGAGACCAGGTTGCTTGTTGCACTGTAACAACAAAGGAGAATTACAGGGAGAATTAGCTTGCGGTTAGAGGAACTAACAACAAAGGTTAAGATAATTGATGTAAAAGGTTAGGAGAACTAAAACGGCAAAGGTTAGGAGAATTTACGTAGCAGGTTAGGTGAAATGGGTTAAGTTTCAAAGAAGGGTTAGCTAAAATGCTACAGTTGTCCCTAATGCGACTCTAACACGCAATCTTTCAATTGCTAGACAGTCGCAGTTTAAGCCCACTCATCCTCCGACCAATCTCCCTACTTTGATTTCTGTCTAAAGTAACCATTAGTAGGTATCATACATCTTGAAGGTGCTCAGAAATACGTATGTTTTGTATGGCTCTGAGGCCAGTTTGTTAGGGTAGGTGTATGTCAAGGGAATCCAGGTTTCCCAACAAAATGTACAAAAAATAAATAAAATAAAACATTTAAAATAATTTATCTTTCCTCTCTGTGTTTTTATAATTTTCCTTCAATTCGCAAGAGGCTGAATGTGTCCCACGGGAGAAAGCATCCCAGCGGGCGAAACAGCACACCTCTTTCTCTGTATGTGTAGGTGGCTGTCTGGTCAAACAGAGTATGACATTGTTGCCACCTGTAGCATTTAATGCAAGGGAAGCCAGCGAGCATTTGGCCTCCCTTGATAATTTTTTAAATTAAATAATAGACAATCAGCATTGAGCTAAACTTAGTGAGCTCAACTGTATATACTCTATACTAGAGACATGATAGATCAGAGGTAATACTATAGTAACTGAGGGATGATAGAGAATGGTTGCTACATCAGAAGTTAATGGTTATCTGTAGGAGTCAGATAGCTTTGGGAAAGTGTAGAGGAGATGGGTGGAGATCTTGGAACCTAACAATGTCACTGAGGGAGAGAGGGTAATGTATAAAGTTTACATTATGTCAGGATATGTTATTGTTAGTCATCAGGGATCCTCTGGGAAGAGAAGAGACACCGTCTGGTATCAATAACCATGACAGCCTTGAGTTGGGGAGGAGTGAGCACTTTGGGGTAGAGGTCAGGTTAGATGAAGTGAGGAAGAACAGATATAACTAAGGTTATGTATAGCAACGGAGAAGCATTGGCTGTTCAGATGTGGAGGAGGGGACTCAGCCTACGAGAAAGGGTTAAATATCAGTGCTTGTATGAAATTTTGTTTGTCTGAATTACAGCTGTGTCGACCCTTTGGGAAGAATTAAACTTGGTTAAGCTTCTCTAGTGTCCGTGAATTATTTACTCTGAAAATAAGAACCTAACACTGTGAATGGTCCTGGCACACCAAAATAGCGTGTCAAGGGAAGCCATTTTATATTTTGCTTCACTCCTGTCACATCGCATCTAGAGAAATATGTCATTGACAGAAACAGCTTGAAATGTTGCATCTAGTTGTGTTGTTGTCCTCGGGTGGCTAGCTTTTCCTAAATTAGCCATGGATGGAGATAGGGATTTGGAGTTGTGGTTTTACTTCATTCTTAGTACTGACCAATGATTATAATGGTGAGACTGATCGGTGCATGTACTTTATGGCAAATTAAAATGTCCTATTACATGGCAAGATAAAAAACGACTAAAGGGTCATTCCTCATTTATTTGATTTGAATCTGGAAAAAAATATATATATTATTGTCTAAAGGAATTAAGAATGAGAAACAGAATAATGATTTGATTTATTCAAATGTTGTGTTTTTTATTATCGGTTCTGGTTCAACCCATGCACCGTACATTTTGGTCAATTAATAGTCGTGGCTTCCTGACCACACAGACAATTATAAATGGGTCATTCTTCACGTTTTTGATCTGTATATGAAATCGAATAAACAGAAAAACATTATAAAAAATTACATACAAAATAGTTTCTCATTCCAATGATTTGATGATTGAAAGTCACTGTAGTGGGTTATGTGTCGTCCAGATTGGCCTAGGTCAGTGAGACAGCCACTTTTACAACCTTAAGCACTTTGACCTGTAGCCTATTGTAACGGGATTCTTCTGTTGAAGGAGAGGCGGACCAAAACGCAGCGTGGTTATTGTGATACATCTTTAATAAAGATGAAAATAGAACAACATACAAGAAACCGTGAAAAACCCCAAAACAGCCCTATCTGGTGTAACAAACACAAAGACAGGAACAATCACCCACAAAACCCAACACAAAACAGGCTACCTAAATATGGCTCCCAATCAGAGACAATGACTAACACCTGCCTCTGATTGAGAACCATATCAGGCCCAAACACAGAAACAGACAAACAAGACATCCAACATAGAATGCCCACTCAGATCACACCCTGACCAAACAAAACATAGAACATACAAAACAAACTATGGTAGGGTGTGACACCTCTACCTACCATTGTGGATAGGCTCAATAACATGCAACTGATCACAACAAGCTTCAGTGCCTACGAGCTTAGACAAAGTAAGCACTCAATTTTACAGGAAAACATGAATGTCCTTCCTTCCATTATAAGGGCATTTAATTATGGGAAGTTAATTATGCGTGTGTTATGACCAATGATCATATACAGTGGTCATGACCCATGGAGATGTCATGGTCCCACCTGGCACCAGAGGGCACCAGAGACCGTCCTAGAAACATTAACGACACTCATGTATGTCCAATTTACTCATTATAATTTCCCTGCTAAAAGAGGTGGGTTTTCTGTTGTCCTTTGCAGAAGCTTGAATTGTTTAACGTGTGCGCCTGCCCAATTATGATGAGCCTATAAGCTTCATCAATAATTAGGTGTGATATATAAACTGAGTTCTGTCCACGGACCAATGAGCATATGATGTGTCCTTTGAAACTCTCCGATGTGCAAACATCAGTAAAGACCTGATGACGGGTCTCTCCTGGACTGCATCACATTCAGGGACAGTCCTGGAGGAAAGTACCTCACAGTTCCACAACCAAGTTAGCAATGCTATTAGGCTATGGTTTTGAATGTTTATAAAAAAATATGTAGCTACTATGTAGTTACAATGCAAGGGCGCAGAGCGTCTCGCCGTCAGATAAATTACTTTCCAGTGATTTCACAAGTTGTTATTTTTGCAGTAGCCTAACCTTGATTGTCAGGGACATGTTTAGTACAAGTATAGGCTACTTTTACTGGACAACAGTAACAGGCGAAAAGCGTAGCCTATGCATTTAGTGAAATTAATGATTGAGGACGGGGTTTATGCAGTATTCTATGGGTTCCGTCCCTATATCAGTGGTGTCTGTAAAATGGTAATGCATCCATAGGCCTACTGAAAATGATGCATCTGACCCGATGGAGGCTGGACTGAAAAACAACTTTGATTTAGGGCTTATGCCTACTGCAGACAGGTCACATAGGCCTATAGGATCTGTCATCGTTGGATGGGCTAAATAATGTAAAGCTATTGGGTGACTATCAGGGAAAGCTGTGTGCTTTGTGGGCAAAGCGAGCTTTTCTGTTTTGAAAGACTACAACTTGTCCTGACCCTAATAACGGAGCTGTGAGTCGGGATCCGGATGCAGGTGAAATGTTTAATAAAACAACAAAACCGGAAACGAAACAATTCCATGCGGATATATGCTGGTACACAAGAATAATACCAACTGGTGAGAAAACATAAGGGAGTGACATAAAAGGGGAGGAAATTATGAAGGTAATGAAGTCCAGGTGTGAATCATAATGATTTACAGGTGTGCGTAATGACGAATCCCAGGACCGGTGGTTAGTATTCTGGCGAAGTTGTACTCCGGAGGGGAGGAGCAGGCGAAGATGTGACAGTACCCCCCCTCTGATGCGCGGCTTCAGCCGCAGAACGACACCGACCAGAGGGACAACCCCGAGGACGAGGAGTGGGTCAATCCGGGCGGTGAAGGGGGAAATCCCGGATGACGTTGGGATCCAGAATGTCCTCCACCGGAACCCAACATCGCTCCTCTGGGCCATACGCAGTCCACCAGATACTGTTGCCAACCCCCACGACGTCGGGAGTCCAGTGGGGATCTGACAGTTTACGCCGGACCCACCTCAATGTCCAGGGGGGGTGGAGATGTGTTGTGGGGGATAGTATCAGCTAGGGGGCCAGGAACCACCGGCTGAGAAGGGAGACATGAAAAGAGGGTGAGATACAATGGTGACTGGGTATTTGTAACCTGTACGTCACCTCGTTGACCCTCTGGAGAACCTTGAATGGCCCCACAAACCGGGGGCTCAGTTTCTTGCAGGGCAGGCGGAGTGGGAGGTTCCTGGTAGAGAGCCAGATGCGGTCCCCAGGATGGAACACAGGGGTCTCACTGCGGTTGGGGTCTGCCTGTTCCTTCTGACGATGGACGGCACGCTGGAGTCTCACGTGCACACACCTCCTCTGCACGCCAGAACCACTCATCTACTGTAGGAGCCACGGGCTGGCCCGGGGTCCATGGGGCCAGGGCCAGCTGGAAACCGAAAACACACTGGAAGGGGGTCAACCCAGTGGAGGAGTGTTGCCAACTCACCCCGCCAATCCTGACAGTGACTCCTCAGGAACCTCCCCAGCTCCTGGTTCATCCTCTCCACCTGCCCATTGGACTGAGGCTGATACCCGGAAGTGAGGCTGACCGTGCCCCCGAGCTTCTCCAACAAGGCCCTCCAAACTCGTGATGTGAATTGGGAGCCACGATCGGAAACAATGTCCTCTGGAAGGCCATAATGCCGGAAGACTTGCTGGAAGAGTGCCTCAGCGACCTGGAGATTAGTGGGAAGAGGGATTAATCGTCATGACTTGGAAAATCTATCCACTATCACCAGAATGGTGTTGAAACCATCAGAGGGGGAAGATCGGTTACAAAGTCAATGGATAGATGTGACCAAGGTCGCTGAGGCACAGGAAGCGGCAGGAACTTCACTGCTGGAGAATTCCGGGGGACTTGGTTTGAGCACGTACGGAACAGGAGTTTACATACCAAGTGACATCCTGCACCAAGGTGGGCCACCAGTACTTCTCAGCGATGGAGTGGATGGTGCGAGAAATACCTGGATGTCCAGCGACGACAGCTGTGTGTGCCCAGGACAGCAGCCGATCCCTTATTCCTGTGGGTACGTAGATGCGATCGGGAGGGCAATTCCGGGGTGCAGTCCCCCCCTCTAGAGCCTGGCGGATGTCCACATCTATTGCCCAAACCACTGGACCCACGACTCGGGAGGATGTGATTATGGGTGCCCTCTGGACAGGAACCTCTCCCGAATCGTAGATATGGAACAGAGCATCATTCTTAGAACCTGGGCGATAGGTCAGCGTGAAGTCGAACCTGGTGAAGAAAAGTGCCCACCTGGCTTGGCGCGGATTCAGTCTCTTCGCTGTCCGTATGTACTCTAGGTTCCGATGGTCGGTGAGGATGAAGAATGGTTCCTTGCCGCCCTCCAGCCAGTGTCTCCACTCCTCTAATGCCATCTTCACCATCAGGAGCCCCCGATTGCCGACGTCATAATTCCTCTTTTCTTGGAGAAAAAAGCGCAAGGATACAATTGCAATGGGTTACCCTGTCTTTGTGACAAAACACCCACTACACAGGTGATTGTCCAAGAGGCATTCAAGGACTGCTCGAACGTGGGTGATGTCACTTGCCATCCGAGCATGTTCCTGAACACCTCGTTGACAAATGCCTGGAACACTAACGGAGCATTGGCTATGCCAAAGAGCATAACCAAATACTCGTGGTGACCAGACATCATGCTGAACACCGTCTTCCACTCATCCCCTCCGGGATACGGATGAGATTGTATGGGCTCAGCAGGTCCACTTTGGTGAAGAACTGGGCCCCGTGGAGCTGCTCGATGGTAGACGGCACCAACGGGAGAGGGTACCGATACTTCTCGGTGATGCCATAGAGTCCTCGGTAATAGATACATGGGCGTAATCATCCTTCTTGGCCACGAAAAAGAAACCAGCCGACGCAGGGGATGTGGATGTGCGGATGAAACCCTGTTGGAGCGCCTCTTGAATGTAATCCTCCATGGCCTGGGTCGGGTCGGGGGAGGGTAGATGCGTCTGTGCAGAGGTGTAGCACTGGAAAACAGGTCGATGGCACAGTCCCAGGGGAGATGAGGAGGGAGAAAAGAGCAAGGATCTTGGAGAATACCTCCTTTAGGTCCTGTTATTCCTCTGGGATGTTGGGCAGAAGGGTAACCATAGGACTCTCAACTGACGTGGAACCACAGGGGACAGGGAAGCAGGTCTTCCGCAATTCAGGTGACCAGTCTGTGATTTTCATCCTCGACCATGAGATGATAGGGTTATGGCGTTGGAGCCAAGGGAGGCCGAGGATCATTTTGTGAACTGGTGCACTTGTGATGAAGAAGGAGATGCTCTCCTGGTGATTGGATTCCACGGTGTGGGTAAGTGGTTGAGTGATGTGTGTGATGGTCCCAGATCCTAATGGCCGACAGTCGAGACCTTGAACCGGAAAAGGAGAGGAGAGTGGGTAGATGGTAATATTGAAGGAGGAGGCAAGGGTCTGATCCATAAAGTTCCCTGCGGCGCCAGAATCCACTAAAGCTGTAGACACAGTACATGAGGGACAGTCAGCCAAAGTGATGGACACCAAAAATAGTCTAGCAGGAAGAGCTGAATCTGGAATACTCACTCCTAGTCCAGGGGATGGAGCATCACGTGACCGTCCCTCTGCTCTAGTGGATCCCGGATTCTGAGGTGCCGGACACCGTTGGTGCTTGTGCCCTCCTTGCCCACAGTACAGACATAGCCCCAGCTGTATTCATCTGTGTCGTTCTGCCCCGGAAAGGCATGTGACCCCTACCTCCATGGGTTCAGGCTCTGATCCCGAGTATTCGCAGGAGGGAGAGAAGCGATGAGAATTCCGATGCTCCTGGAGAAGGTTATCCATGTGGATGGCGATCGCAATGAGTGCATCCAGGGTGAGATTGTCATCCCGACAGGCCAGTTCCACCTGGACCTCCTCGAGCAGACCTCTTCAAAATAAAGTGCGAAGCGCCGGCTTATTCCATCAACCGGAAGCTGCTACTGTCCGGAAAGTGAGCGCTGATCGACTGATTCCACTGCTGATCGAAAATGCATTTAAACAGAGCCACGAACCCCTTATAAGATTCAAGCTCCTCCTCTCCTCTCTCCCAGACGGCCGTAGCCCATTCCAATTCCAGCCCTGTCAGTAGAGAAATAACCGTGGCAACCTTAGACTTCTCAATGGTGGGGGCTCCCAACTGGTGTGAAAAATAGAGGGAGCACTGAAGGAGGAAGCCATGGCATTTGTTTGGTGTACCGGCATTTGTTTGGTGTACCGTCATATTTCTCCGGGAGGGATAGACGGGCATCGCTGACCTGAGCGGGTTGCTGAATGGGCTGTTGCGCTGGCTCGCTGGGTAGACTGGCTCTAGAGTATCCTCCGATGCTGGGCTGCAACGTCTCTCGGGGGTGTTCGAGACGTTGCAGACTGCAGAGAATCTCCTCCATGGCCATCCCCAGTTGAGCCATCTGGTCATGTTGTTGACGTAGAAGGTACCCTTGTTCGTCGACCGTCTGAGAGATATCTGACTTTCCTGCTGATTCCACAGTTTGAGTTGGTATTCTGTAATAATGGAGCTGTGATTCGGGAAGCAGGTGAAACGTTTAATGAAACAACAAAACCAGGAATGAAACAATTCCATGTGGCTATAAGCCGGTACACAGGAATAATACAATACCAACTGATGACAAAACATAAGGGAGTGAAATATAAAGGGGGGAAATGACGAAGGTAATGAAGTCCAGGTGTGAATCATAATGATTAACAGGTGCGCGTAATGATGAGTGCCATGTGTGCGTAATGATGAATCTCGGGACCGGTAGTTAGTATTCTGGTGCTGTCGTACGCGTTCTCAGTTGTAAGAGCAGCAAGGACTTTTCACAAAACTGCATTCAGAAAACAACGGAATTGCGAGACCTAGCTATGTACTGTCCTACAAAATTGCTAAACATAGCAAGCCATTCGCTGAGGGTGAATTCATTAAAGAATGTTTAAAACCTGTTATGGATGATGCGAATTTTCGCAGCTTTTTGTAAAAAATCGCGCAACATTTCAAAGTCCTGCTACTCATGCCAGGAATATAGTATATGCATATGATAAGTATGTGTGTATAGAAAACACTCTGAAGTCTCTAAAACTGGTTAAATCGGGTCTGTGGCTATAACAGAACGTGTTTAGGAGTAAAAATCCCTGGTAAAACTGTTTATCAAAAACACAAAAAAAATATTTGTCCGCCATTCAATGTATTGTTTAAGGCGACCTAAAATAAATGAGGATCCCCTGTAAACGCCTACAGCTTCCACACGATGCCATTGCTGTCAATTTCTGACTGATTTATCCTTGGTTACAACACGAATAAGCCCCTCCTTTCTTGAGGCGCACCACAGTATGTTGTGAAACTGAAAAAATGGACGATGATTTCCAGACTTGCTGCTATCGAATACAGATCGC
The DNA here is from genome assembly GCF_057628025.1 of Oncorhynchus mykiss. Classification (NCBI taxonomy): domain Eukaryota; kingdom Metazoa; phylum Chordata; class Actinopteri; order Salmoniformes; family Salmonidae; genus Oncorhynchus; species Oncorhynchus mykiss. Next base: position 27,945,775 of record NC_143037.1, read on the forward strand.
CCCGTGATCAATTTGATACATCATTAACGTTTATTAATACCTAAAGTTGGTTTAGAAAAGTCGTTTGAAGTGATTTGTAAAAGTTTATAGGCGACTTTTGTAATTTTAAAAAGTGACGTTGCGTCTTGTAAATGGGCTTTTTGCAGCATCAGACTGGCCTTCAGCAAATGACATTTTGGGTATACAATGACGGATTTAATCGGGAAAAATACCCAATTGTGATGTTTATGGGACATATAGGAGTGCCAACAAAGAAGCTCGTCCAAGGTAATGAATGTTTTATATTTTATTTCTGCGTTTTGGGTAGCGCCGGCTACCTCAAAATCTGTTGTTTACGTGTCATGCTGGTATTTTGGGGGGGTGCATGCTATCAGATAATAGCTTCTCATGCTTTCGCCGAAAAGCATTTTACAAGTCTGACTTGGTGGCTAGATTCACAACGAGTGTAGCTTTAATTCAGTACCTTGCATGTGTATTTTTATGAAAGTTTGAGATTTATCGAGTACTATACTCGAGTACTATAGGTGGCGCTCTGAAATTTCCGCTGAGCTGTTCCTGTGCAGGGACCACCTCCGTAAGAAGTTTTAATTGACTCTGCAATAATACTTTGCCCCAACAAGAAAGAGCTGAAAATGTTTCCCTGTCAAGATTAACTGTGACATGGCGTGTTCAGGACATTGCAGAGAATATGGAACAGCAAATCATCTATTTCTCCTTGGCCCTGGATGAGAGCAGTGATGCACGTGACACTGCGCAGTTATTGATACTCTTACAAGGCATAACCCCAGTCAACGAAGAGCACAACCACAGGAAAAGATTTACGGAGGAGGTTAATAAATGTGTGGCAAAGCTGGGACTGAGTTTTAAAAAGTTATCCAGTGTAAAAAGTTATCCACTGATGGGTGCCCAAACTTGATAAGAAATTCTTTTGGCATTTTGAAAAGGATACAAGATCAAGATGGCATCATGAGGGCGGAAAATTATGTGGACATATTGAAGCAACATCTCAAGACATCAGTCAGGTAGTTAAAGCTTGGTCGCAAATGGGTCTTCCAAATGGACAATGGACAAGCATACTTCCAAAGTTGTGGCAACGTGTCTTACGGACAACAAAGTCAAGGTATTGGAGTGGCCATCACAAAGCCCTGACCTCAATCCTATAGAAAATCTGTGGGCAGAACTGAAAAAGCATGTGCGAGCAAGGAGGCCTACAAACCTGACTCAGTTACACCAGCTCTGTCAGGAGGAATGGGCCAAAATTCACCCAGCTTATTGTGGGAAGCTTGTGGAAGGCTACCCAAAATGTTTGAGCCAAGTTAAACAATTTAAAGGCAATGCTACCAAATAAGAATTGAGAGTATGTAAACTTCTGACCCACTTTGAATGTGATGAAAGAAATAAAAGCTGAAATAAATCATTCTCTCGACTATTATTCTGACATTTTACATTCTTAAAGTAAAGTGGTGATCCTAACTGACCTAAGACAGGGACTTACTATGATTAAATGTCAGGAATTGTGAAGAACTGAGTTGAAATGTTTTTGGCTAAGGTGTGTGTGCCTTCCGACTTCAACTGTAGCTAGGTTCATTGTTTACCTAGCTAGCTAGCTATATGTATTAGGCTAAAGTATACTGTTAGTTAGCTAGCTAACGTTAGCTGGCTGGCTCCCTAGCTGAAGTTATTATTTGTATTCCAGAGCCGTTTGCTTTTCTAGTTAGAACCTAATGTTAGCTAGACAACATTGAACCTGGTTAGTTAGCTCCCAGCACTGTGTCATTGTTGGCTCTGTGTTCATTGTTGTTTAACTAGCTAACATTAGCTGGCTGACTCGTTAGCTAACGTTACGTGACGTGTGTACAACACCCGTTAAATATGGCCGTTGTCAGTAAACGTCGCCAAAAATGCGTAATTAAATTGTTGCCAGCAGAGCTGGTCAGGCTGTTTTCATGTTATCCATAGGTTAACAAATCAGCGGCCAGGGTGCCAAGTGTGCACTCCGAGAGTGAAACGAGATAGGTGGAGCTGAAGCTTAAGAGGGTGTGAAAGATGCTGAATGTGTGTAGACAAAGAAGAGCTTGTTACTACATACCAACACATTCAAAGTGCCATTTTCTCAAAAGTGAGTTTACAAGTTGATCAACTTTCAAAGCAGAATTACTTTCCCATTGTTCCTCAAACACAGTGTATGATATACCATCTCTACTTTTATCCAATGTAAAAAACACCATTTAAAATTTTGCTACATAAGACCAAATCCAGGTGGTGAGAAACAAATATTACGAGGTAATATTGTTAGGATAGACTCAAAATAAAACAATGCCTTCCAATATGGAGAAAGTTTTCATGTTTGTTTTGTTTTAAACCTTGCAATAGGGGGAAAAGCAGAACGTTGTTTGAGAGTGATCGGCGTGTATTAGCAGGAGATTGAGAAGGTCTTCCTATTGGGAAGAAGGGAGTTCTAGTTGAAGGCAACAGATTTGGAGGCTAGTGAAAGTAACAAAGTGAATGGTAATTGGCTTTCAGATATCACTCCAATAATGCAATATTTTAGTAATTTGAAAACAGACAGACAGAGGGGTTGAGCAATGGGACTGATATTAAATTAGAGGCCGCTCACTCTTCAAGTTCTGTTCCACTGCTCTTGTGTTTAAGTCATCTGTTGTATGTGTAACCAATGTGAAATGGCTAGCTAGTTAGCGGTGGTGCGCGCTATTAGCATTTCAATTGGCGACGTCACTAGCTCTGAGACCTTGAAGTAGTTGTTCCCCTTGCTCTGCAAGGGCTGCAGCTTTTGTGGCCCGATGCCTCGTGGGTGTCAGTTGTTGATGTGTGCAGAGGGTCCCTGGTTCGAGCCACAGTGAACTCAAACAGGCTGTGACAGAGGTATGAATATTTGAATAAGACACGGTTTTGACAATTTATTTCTGACTGGGTAGCACCAGTGATTTAAGTAAGCAATGTCATCTAAAACAATAATTTGTTTCCATTGCGTGGAACTGTGTCCAGAATGAAGTAGACCCAAGTAAATGTTTTAAGTACTGAATATTGATCTGCTAATCCAGCACCAACTTTTTGAAGGTCCTAGCAGATTTGTTAAACTATATGTTTCATATCTTGACTAGTTTATGTCCCAAGGACAGTTTGTACAGAATTCTATTTCAATGTAACAGGTCAAACTGTATATGACTGATTGAATGTCCACTACCAAGTTATTTTTTATATGAATCAATGATTCTGTATCTCTCCCTTTGAAAGGCTTCCTAAGGCAAGTGCCTTATTATAGCAGTTAAAGGTAACTGGATCCAGCTGTCAAGGGAGCTCCCAAATTAGGTAAAGCCTGGCCATTTTGTTTGTCTTTATCCTACGATATTTACTACACATATGCCAGCACCCTGTGTTCGCTGTATGTCTGTTGCCAGTTCGCCTTGTCTTGTCAGGTCTTACCAGCGTTCTTTCCCGCCTTCCTGTTTCTCTAGTTCTGTTTCCTAGTTTTTCCTGGTTCTGACCATTTTGCCTGCCCTGACCCCGAGCCTGCCTGCCGTCCTGTACCTGCTTGACTCTGACCTGATCACGAACCTCTGCCTGCCCTTGACCTTCCATTTGCCTGCCTCGTGTTTCTCATAAATCATCTGAGAACTGTACTATCCGCATCTGGGTCATATCCTGAGCTGTGATAGTACGAACTGGTCATGACTGACCCAGCAGACCTGAACCAGCTCTGCAACGCTGTCTCCTCCCAGGGAGCCACCATTGGAAGACACAAGGAGTTACTTCCAGACCTTGGCGGAACACCAGGACCGTGCCTTCAACACATTGCTGAAGCAATTCTGCAGATTGTCTGTGAGGCAGCCCGCCAATACAGGAATCCCCAGATTGTCAATTACCCAGCTACTAGCTGCGTTTATCCCCAATTTACCCCAGCTTCCCAAGAACCCAGCTTAAATCCTCCTGGGAGCTATGCTAGAGATACCGGATCCTGCTGGGTGTTTCTCTCCCAGTGTTCTCTCATCTTTGAGCTGCAGCCCTCTTCATTTCCCTCGGATTGCTTGAGGATAGTGTATGTGATAATGCTGATGTCCGGGAGGGCTCTTGCCTGGGCTACGGCGTGTGGGAGCAACAATCCACCATTTGCCTCAGATTGGGGGAGTTGGTGACGGAGGTACAGAAAGTGTTTCGATTCTCCGTTGTCCAGGAGAGAGGCGGCTCTAACTACGTCAGGATTCCCATAGTGTGGCATACTATGCGATGGATTTTCGCAAGTTGGTGGCTGAGAGTTCCTGAAACCCGGAAGCCTTGTTCGACATGTTCCTTCACGGGTTGTCAGAGTTTACTAAAGACATGCCCACAGCCCGGGAGCTGCCCCTGGACCTCGTCTCCCTCATTGTCTTGACCATCTGGTTCGATGGGCGGCTACGGAAATGGAGGAGAGAGAAGCAGTCTGTTCCCTGTGGACGGTGCTCATCCTCAATTTTCACCTCTGAGGAATCGCCAAAGCCAACATTTCCGAGTGGATCCCATGTCGGCCAAAGTTTCTAGGAAGTCACCGAGTGCTGTCGAGTCGTCTCTTCCGGAGCCCATGCAACTGGGCAGGGATAGATGGTCTCCTGCTGAGCGCTTATGCAGAGTTGTCTGTATTGTGAAGCTACGGGAATTTTTTTTTTATCTACCTGCCCATTAAAGAACGAGTTTTCCATATTCCATTGCTCGTACCCCTCTCCGTGCTACCGTGTTGTGGGGTGACCGGTCCAAATCTCTCTGGGTGCTCACAGACTCTGGGGCCGACAAGAGCTTTATGGACGCTACCCTGGTGTCAGAGCTGGGAATCCCCACACAACCCCTCCCCATTCCCATGAATGTCAGAGCGTTGGATGGGCGCTCTATTGGCAGAGTCACCCACACCACATGTTCCATTAACCTGAGAGTGTTGGGTAATCACAGTGAGTTTATGTAGTTCGTACCCCTCATGCACCTGTGGTTTTGGGGTTTTCCTGGCTCCAGAGGCACAATCCCCTGATCGACTGGGCTACTGGTTCTATTCTGGGTTGGAGCTCGTTTTGCATTGGGCATTTGCCTGAAGTCGGCGCTGCCTGCCCCTGGACGTCTTCCAGCGGGCTTGGGAAAAGCCAGACATCTCTGCCATTCCCGTGTCATTACAAAAAGTGCTAATTCACTGACGAATCGCTGTTTTGTCTCACCAGGAGTGATGATCAGATTCGCGTCTATCGTTGAAGAAATTAGCATTACACCGAGGTCTGTATTCTGGAGCGGGATCCATTTGGAGGTGGAGGGTCCGTCATGGTCTGGGGTGGTGTGTCACAGCATCGTCGGACTGAGCTTGTTGTCATTGCAGGGAATCTCAAAGCTGTGCGTTAACAGTGAAGACATCCTCCTCCCTCATGTGGTACCCTTCCTGCAGGCTCATCCTGACCTGACCCTCCAGCATGACAATGCCACCAGCCATACTGCTCGTTCTGTGAGTGATTTCCTACAAGACAGGAATGTCAGTGTTCTGCCATGGCCAGCAAAGAGCCTGGATCGGAGGGTGAGGGATAGGGCCATTCCCCCCAGAAATGTCTGGGAACTTGCAGGTGCCTTGGTGGAAGAGTGGGTTAACATCTCACAGCAAGAACTGGAAAATCTGGTGCAGTCCATAAGGAGGACATGCACTGCAGTACTTAATGCAGCTGGTGGCCACACCAGATATTGACTGTTACTTTTGATTTTGACCCCCCCCCCCCCTTTGTTCAGGGACACATTATTCCATTTCTGTTAGTCACATGTTTGTGGATCTTGTTCAGTTTATGTCTCAGTTGTTGAATCTTATTATGTTCATACAAATATTTACACATGTTAAGTTTGCTGAAAATAAACGCAGTTGACAGTGAGAAGACGTTTAGCTTGGGCTAAACTTGCCCCAATCTCGTTCTTATCAAGGTTGGTGTGAACTTAGAACTTGTTTTCTCTCTTCCCTGTGTAAGTCAATATACACGTGCTCAAATTCGGGAGATCTCTAGAGAAAATTGCCAATGCTAAAACAATTTCGTAAATTGGCTCTGCAAAACAGAGTGGCTCTTGACTATCTTTTGACAGGTCAAGGGTGCACTTGTGCAATCATTGGCAGTGAATGTTGTACTTTTTTCCCAGATCACTCTTCTAATATGACTGATCTCACAAAATACATTGCCACTGTTGCTAAGGTTAATTTCCCATAACCAGAGTTTTCACGATTCAGGGGGCAGGCAAACGACAGGTCAAGGGCAGGCAGAGGTCGGTAATCCAGGGCAGTGTCAAAATGTACAGAATGGCAGGCAGGCAGGCTCAGGGCAGGCATAATGATCAAAACCAGGATAACTAGAAAACAGGGGCTGAAGAAAACAGGAATATGAAAAACACGCTGGTAGGCTGGACGAGACAAGACGAACTGGCAACAGACAAACAGAGAACACAGGTATAAATGCACAAGGGATAATGGGGAAGATGGGCAACACCTGGAGGGGGTGGAGACAAGCACAAAGACCGGTGAAACAGATCAGGGTGTGACAAGATCAGGGTGGACGCCTGGAACTTGGTTGGAATCAGTGTTTGGAAATTGAGGATCCCAAATTGACAAACTCGGCTGCAGCATGTTGTTTTTTCTTAGTTTGTCTAAATTGTGATATTTAACATGCTGTGTATGAGTGTGTTTTTTTTTTTTAATCACTCCCGTTAATAGAAGCATAACCTTTATTATGATGATAGTATTACCATACTAAGTAGATTGTATAACCTAGAATGAAGGGTTTGAAATGTGAATTTTTTTCTGTTACTTTAATACAAGTGTAGAATTTTTTTATATAGAAGCTAAAATCTAAATGCTTACATTAAAATGTAGTGATTATTCTCACACAAGTGATACGAGGACGGAATGTGATGGAACATTTTACGTTGGTACTTTTCTATTTATACATTTCTGTGTTCTGTTTGTGCTTTTCTAATAACCTTTTTCTGTGTTCATACAAGTGACTGATTGAACGAATCCTCACGATCAGTATCTGCAATTTGGCTGTACACCCAGATCCTTGTTTTGAGAACGAAAGATCTCAGCTTAGAGAGAATAAGCCTAGTGAGGTATTGGTCTAGCACATGCATGACCCAGTATTGGTCAGTCACATGAATGAAGCAGACCTTAATGATGAAATAATTATTAATGAATAAGCTAAATCATTAAAATATAACTTGTCTGTATACAAGAGATCTAATGGGATTGCCCCGAGAGAGAGCTCCTGACAGACGTTCACCACGGTGCATCAAGTTTGTCGGAATCTCTCCAGTTAACTGATAATAAACAATGATTCATTTATGACTGACTTTGAGTGTCACATGTGTAAGAATTTCCACAACACCACATCTGTGCTGGCAGTCTCCCCCTTGGTGTTATCCTGACTCAGGATAAGACCAAGGGAGGATGCCTTTGCAGGGAGAGGTCAGGCTGGTCCTCGCCTCATCATTACAGATGACTGCAAGGCAGAGAGGAGAGCATTAGGGAGGGCATTTCCAGGGGCCAAACTTCTCTTTTGTTCCTTCCACCTACTCCAGGCAGTGTGGAGGTGGCTGTGAAGTAAGGAGAGTGGAATAAACCTGGGAGACAGGCAGACCCTCTTTGCAGTCGTCATTTACATCATGTATGCCAGGGAAAAGATGGTTGAAACCCTCTATCAGTAAGCAAAACAAAACCCAGTAGAAGCCAGGTTAGTGTAGTATAACACCATAATGAGGTGCAATCTATTAACTTATCCTTTATTCTCAGTAACTTTTTTGTGATAAAACCAGGACTTTGTCACGAATCCCACCAAAGAAGGTGCCTCTTCCTGTTCGGCTGGCGCCGTGTTTAGGTTGTGATTGTGGACTATTTAAACTCAGTAAGCCCGCCGGCTTTTGTGCGGGCTTGTTTATCTGTTCGTTTTGTGGATGTGATATTTTCTGTATTTCTCCGGACTGTTTGTGTCCTGTTTTTGGGCCTGTCATTGTATGCGCCTGGTGTTTTGGCGTGACCTACTTTTCTCCGAAATAAATACAGTCTTCCTTTACCCTCTGCTCTCTGCGCCTGACTCCGCACCCACTACTCCTAGAAGTCGTAACAGACTTGTTGATCAGTTTTAGTCCTTTCTAAATAAAATTTGCCATGACTGCTGGGAAACATTACAGGACTCATGTTTTCTGACCCAGGAGAGCAACGTCAACCCATCTGACATCGAGCAGGTAACATAGTGATAAATACAGGTTAGTAATAGTACAAAAATCCATCGTGTTTTTTTGTTATTTGTTGTATTTTATAGCTTGCATTATAAGTTGTCTATCCTCTCTCTCCTAATGTCTGTCAGGTGGGGGTGAAGCAGTTCAGGGCACCACACCAGGCTAGACCTATACTGTGGACATGGACATTTTTTCAAATCTTCCTCTGTCCGCAAAACACCAATTTCAACGTCAACAGTGAAGAGGCGACTCCGGGATGTTGGCTAGGTGTTTTGCGGGTACTATATAATGAAGCTGCCAGTTGAGGACTTGTGAGGCGTCTGTTTCTCAAACTAGACACTCTAATGTACTTGTCCTCTTGCTCAGTTGTGCACTGGAGCCTCCCACATCTTTATATTCTGGTTAGAGCCAGTTTGCTCTGTTCTGTTAAGGGAGTAGTACACAGCTTGTACAAGATCTTCAGTTTCTTGGCAATTTCTCACATGGAATAGCCTTCATTTCTCAGAACAAGAATAGACTGACACGTTTCAGAAGAAAGTTCTATGTTTCTGGCCATTTTGAGCCTGTAATCGAAACCACAAATGCTGATGCTCCAGATACTCAACTAGTCTAAAGAAGGCCAATTTTATTGCTTCTTTAATCAGAACAACAGTTTTCAGCTGTGCTAACATAATTGCAAAGGGGTTTTCTAATGATCAATTAGCCTTTTAAAATGATCAACTAACACAACGTGCCATTGGAACACAGGAGTGATGGTTGCTGATAATGGGCCTCTGTACGCCTATGTAGATATTCCATTTTTTTTATCAGCCGTTTCCAGCTACAATAGTCGTTTACAACATTAACAATGTCTACACTGTATTTCTGATCATTTTGATGTCATTTTAATGGACCAAAAAAAGTTGCTTTTCCTTAAAGAACAAGGACATTTCTAAGTGACCCCAAACGTTTGGACGGTAGTGTATATTATGTCTTTAACAGTTACAGTTCAGTAGACACAAAGACTTCAACAAGAGGACCTTGCAAACGATTTATTAAAATATACAGTACATCGTATTAAAAGACATATCTAGATTCTAGACTAACAATCTTTTGTTCATGTCTAGACTAACAATGATGTTACTGCACTCATTTGACAGACATAACCACTGGCTTGGAGAGGAAAGATGCAACATTCAGTGCTCCTGACCACCCGCATCTCGCTGCCAAGCAACTCAGAAGGGGGTGAGGAAATAAGGTGAGATCTTCCATTTGCTATTTTCAAATAAAATGTTATTTGTCACGAATACAACAGGTGTGGAACTTACAGTGAAATGCTTACTTACAAGCCCTTAACCAACAATGCAGTTTTAAGAAAATACCTTAAAAAAGTAAGAAATGAAAGTAACAAATAATTAAAGAGCAGCAGTAAAATAACAATAGTTAGGCTATATGCAGGGGGTACCGGTACAGAGTCAATGTGATGGGGCACCGGTTGGTCGAGGTCATATGTACATGTAGGTAGAGTTATTAAAGGCGCTCCGGTACCGCTTGCCGTGCAGGAGGCAGCAGAGAGAACAGTCTATGACTAGGGTGGCTGGAGTCTTTGACAATTTTTAGGGCCTTCCTCTGACACCGCCTGGTATAGAGGTCCTGGATGGCAGAAAACTTGGCCCCGGTGATGTACTGGGCTGTACGCACTACCCTCTGAAGTGCTTTGGGGTCGGAGGACATGCAGTTGCCATACCAGGCAGTGATGCAACCCATCAGGATGCTCTCGATGGTGCAGCTGTAGAACCTTTTGAGGATATGAGAACCCATGCCAAATCTTTTCAGTCTCCTGAGGGGGAAAAGGTTTTGTTGTGTCCTCTTCACGATGGTCTTGGTGTACTTGGACCATGTTAGTTTGTTGGGGATGTGGGCGACAAGGAACTTGAAGCTCTCAACCTGCTCCACTACAACCCGTTGATGAGAATGGGGGCGTGCTCAGTCCAAAATCCAGTTGCAGAGGGAGGTGTTTCCTCCCAGGGTCCTTAGCTTAGAGATGAGCTTTGAGGGCACTATGGTGTTTAACACTGAGCTGTAGTCAATGAATAGCATTCTCACATAGGTGTTCCTCTTGTCCAGGTGGGAAAGGGCAGTGTGGAGTGCAGTAGAGATTGCATCATCTATGGATCTGTTGGGGCGGTATGCAAATTGGAGTGGGTCTAGGGTTTCTGGGATAAGGCTACAGACGTGAGGGCTATGGGTCGGTAGTCATTTAGGCAGGTTACCTTAGTGTTCTTGGGCACAGGGACTATGGTGGTCTGCTTGAAACATGCTGATATTACAGACTCAGACAGGGAGAGGTTGAAATTGTCAGTGAAGACACTTGCCAGTTGTTCAGCTCATGCTCGGGGTACACATCCTAGTAATCCATCTAGCCCTGCGGCCTTGTGAATGTTGACCTGTTTAAAGGTCCTACTCACATCGGCTGTGGAGAGCGTGATCACACAGTCGTCCGGAGCAGCTGATGTAATAAAACCAACGATTTATAGAGTAGTCCTCCATCAGCCCTGTCTGCATCCTCAGCTGCATGTTGTCCAGTCTCTCCAGCCTGTCATTGACACCATGGGGACAGCTTCTATTGACTGCCTGGTGGACATATGACAATCCGCCAGTGTCCTTCAGACAGAGAATAAACCAGAGCTTCTCCATAAAGGCTCTCCATACCCGTGATATGAATTGGGGCCCAAGGTTGGAGACGATGTCCTCTGGAAGGCCATAATGCTGGAAGACCTGCTGGAACAGTGCATCAGTGACCTGGAGAGCAGGAGGGAGCTCAGTCAATGGGGGAGGGGGCTTGGTTTGAGTACATACGGAACAGGAGTTGACGTAGGTGGCTAACATCCTGTGCCAAGGTAGGCCACCAATACTTCTTGGAGATTGTGGAGTGCGGGAAATACCTGGATATCCAGCGACGACAGCTGTGTGCGCCCAGGTCAGCAGCCAATCCCTTATCCCCGTGGGAACATAGATGCGCTCATTGCGGACTCCCTCTCTAGAGTCTGGCGGATGTCCACATCTATATCTCAGACCACAGGGACTACGACTCGAGAGGAAGGGATTATAGGTGCATTCTGGACAGGACCCTCTCCCGAATGGTAGAGACGGGACATTGGCTTTGATGTTCTTAGAACCAGGGCGATAGGTCAGCGTGAAGTCAAATCTTGAAAAGAACAGGGCCCACCTTGCTTTGTGCTGATTCAGCCTCCTTGCTCTCCGTATGTACTCCAGGTTTCGATGGTCGGTGAGGATGACGAATGGGTCCTTGGCGCCCTCCAGCCAGTGTCTCCACTCCTCTAATGCCAACTCTCGATCATCAATGTTGTAATTCCTCTCTGCAGGGGACAGTTTCTTACAGATACACACACGGATACAATTTCTGTGGATTACCATGTCGTTGAGACAGAACTGCCCCCATGAGCAATGTGATCCTCCAAATGGTAGCCGAGTATACCAGGATGTCGTCGATACACACGACCACCTGGCATCCAAGCATGTCCCGGAACACTTTGTTGATGAATGCCTGGAAAACTAAAGGAGGATTGGCTAAGCCAAATGGCATCACCAAGTACTCGTAGTGACCAGACATTGCGCTACAACGCTGTTTTCCATTCATCCCCTCCCTGATGCGGATGAGTTTGTAAGCACTCCGCAGGTCCAACTTGGTAAAAAAAACGAGCCCTCGATCATTCATGGCCACGAAGAAGAAACCTGTCGACGCAGGAGAAGTGGACGTGCGGGTGAAACCTTGTTGGAGCTCCTTATGGATGTACTCCTCCATGACCTGAGTTTCAGCCACCAACAGAGGGTCGATGCGTCTGCGCGGGGGTGCAGAGCCTGCAAGCAGGTAGATGGCACAGTCCCAGGGGCAAAGAGGAAGGAGACAGGTGGCGGGTTTTGGAAAATACCTCCTGCACGTTCTGGTATATCGCCGGGATGTTGGGCTGAAGGGCAACTACAGGGCTCTCAACCGACGTGGAACCACAGGGGACGGGGAAGCAGGTACTCCAGCATTCGGGGGCCCAGTCTGATTCTCATCCTCGACCATGAGATGGTGGGGTAGTGGTGTTGAAGCAAAGGGAGACCGAGGATGATCTTGTGAGCTGGTGTACTGGTGATGCAGGAGATGTTCTCCTGATGGATGGCCTCCACTGTGAGGTTGAGTGGTTTGGTGATGTGTGTGATGGTCCCGGAACCTAATGGCCGATTATCGAGGGTTTGAACAGGGAAAAGAGAGGAGAGCTGGTATGAGGTGATGTTGAGAAAGGAGACAAGGGTCTGGTCAATTAAGTTCCCTGCTGCACCGGAATCCACTAATTCTGTACAAACAGTACATAAGGGATAGTCAACTAGTGCGATGGACACCAAAAAGGGTTTGGCAGAAAGTGATGAAGAGGGGATACTCACACCTGCCCCAGGAGGTGGAAGATTACGTGACCGTCCCTCTGCTCTCATGGATCCCAAGTTGGTACGTACCGACATCGCTGGAGCTGGTGCCCTCCTTGACCACAATAGAGACAGAGCCCCAGCTGTCTCTGTCTGCGTCGCTCCGCAGCGGGGAGGCATGTGACCCCTACCACCATGGGTTCAGGCTCTGATCAAAGTGTTCACTGAGGGAGGGAGAGAAGTGATGAGTGCCGACGCTCCCGAAGAAGGCTATCCAGAAAGATGGCCATCGCGATGAGTGCATCCAAGGAGGGGTTGTCGTCTTGACAGACCAGTTCCATCTGAACCTCCTCTCGCAGTCCCCTTATGAATAGCGTACAAAGGGCCGACTCATTCAATCTGCTGGATGCTGCTACTGTCGGGAAGCTGAGTGTGTACTCGGCAGCCATCTGGTCCTCCTGACGTAGTTGAAGTAGCCGATCACCCCCCTCTCTGCCCTCCAGTGGATGATGGAGATACCACTGAACCGAGCCATGAACCACTCATACGAATCCAGCTCCTCCTCTTGCAGACGGCCGTGGCCCATTCCAACACCCGTTCATTCAGCAGAGAAATAACCATGGCAACCTTGGACCTCTCAGTGGTAGGAGCTCCCATCTGGTGCGCAAAGTAGAGGGAGCACTGTAGTAGGAAGCCATGGCATTTAGATGGGGTGCCGTCATATTTATCTGGGAGAGGGTCTCCCGAATGGCACAGTGGTCTGTGGCAATGTATTGCAGTGCTAGCTGTGGCACTTTTTATTGATTTATTTGTATTTCACCTTTATTTAACCTCACTGGGATATGTGGGACGCTAGCAGTGAAAATGCAGAGCGCCAAATTCAAATAAATTACTATACAAAGCAAACTTTCATGAAATCACACATGCAAGATAGCAAATTAAAGCTACACTTGTTGTGAATCCAGCCAACATGTCAGATTTCAAAAAGGCTTTCCGGCGAAAGAAAACGATGCTATTATCTAAGGATAGCACCTCCGTAAACAAAAGAGAGAAAGCATATTTCAACCCTGCAGGCGCGACACAAAACGCAGAAATAAAAATATAATTCATGCCTTACCTTTGACGAGCTTCTTTTGTTGGCACTCCAATATGTCCCATAAACATCACAAATGGTCCTTTTGTTCAATTAATTCCGTCGATATATATCCAAAATGTCCATTTATTTGGCATGTTTGATCCAGAAAAACACCGGTTCCAACTTGAGCAACGTGACTACAAAATATCTCAAAAGATACCTGTAAACTTTGCCAAAACATTTCAAACTACTTTTGTAATACAACTTTAGGTATCTTTTAACGTAAATAATCAATCAAATTGAAGACTGGATGATCTGTGTTCAATACAGGAAGAAAACAAACTGAAGCATGTGTTACGCCCCTGAAAAAGGGGAGAAATAATCACGAGAGTGATACGGTGTTGTTTTCTCAATTCAACTTTTAGTGCAATGAGAAAAGACCTGATTTCCCCGGGAATATGGGTGGAGACCAGAGCAATCAATCTCAGGCTCATAGATTAAGAGCATTTAGTAGATCACAGATTAACACTTTTAGGCACCACAAAATAAAGTAATCGATATAAAGTTTACACATTACTCTCACAATTCGTACCCTTTGCACGCTTGACGGATTTTAACTTTAACACAATTATATGAATGTTATCAATCTCTATCAACTAATACTGAATGCATGATCTTTTTAACCTTAGATGTTTTAAGATCCTCACATACTATGAACTTACTAATACTTTTTAATGTATAACAGGCTATGAATATTTCCTTTAACCTGTCACACTCTCCCCGACAAAATAAATGTTGTCCCAACATTACCAACATTGTCTTCTTCAACAGTCCGTATGCACTGGACCTAGAAAATCCTCTTCTGTAAGGTAGTACTTGAGCAGAAGTCAAGAGTTATTGTTCAAATATAACTAACAAGTTATATTCACATATCTGTTGACCAGCTATATAACATCAGCAGTCTTTTCTCATACTATTGATCAACAGTCCATCAATTGTAATGTTCTATATGCATAGTCTGCAAATTGTCTATTTTGAAAGTCTGTGAAATCAGACAGTAGTCCATGGTCAAACATGTCAACTCTGTAGCCTCATGTTTGCTGAAGCCCATACATGTAAGGTGGCTGAAAGTAACATTGCTGTAGTGATGGCAGCCAAGGAACCAGTCCTGGTGCAGAGTAGACAGGGAACAACTGTGGTTGTGGCTGGATACTGTAGCAGGAAGGAATACCAATCTGATCATAGGTGATACGTCTTGGAGGGTGTCTCTCTCTTTGTGGCAGCTGGTAGGCTGGTTCCTCAGGTTCAGCAGCATCAGTTAATGAAGGAAAGGCACTTGGTGGATCATCAGGCACACTTTCAGCAGGCAAGTTAATCTCCTCAGCAGGCGGGTCTTTAACTGTTGTTGTCTCCTCCAGCCGCTTTTCAACAAGAGGCTGTGCTGATAGCGTATCAGGGACTGGCTCTGCAACTGTCTGTTTCACTGTTGGGGGCCTGTGTTCCCACTCTCTCGCTGGTTCAGCATTCCTCTCCTCAGGTACTGTAGGAGATGTGGGAACCTGTAGCTGCTCATGATGAAGGTCATATTCATCCCCGCTGTCTTCATCAGAATCTAGAGGCTGTGATGCAGGCTGGTGTCTCCTCGTATTCTGACCTTTGTCCACTTTGGTCATTTCTGGTTGTGTCTCAAAAGGTAAGTGGTCACAGGACATGAGCAGGTGTCTGTGCAGGACCCTGGAGCGTCCCCTACCCTTTTCTGGTCACAATTCATAAATCGGCAGGTCTGAACCCATTTGTCTCACCACTGTGTGAATTGTATCTTCCCAATAGTTACGGAGTTTGCCTGGTCCTCCTCATGGTGTCTGGTTTTAAATCAGAACTCGCTCGCCAGGCTGTAGCACTGAACTCCTAACTTTAGTGTCATAGTACTTCTTACTTCTTTCAGCGGCTTTCTGAGCATTTTCATTTGCAATGGCGTATGCTTCTTCCATCCCTCATTTCCAGTTCTCCACGTAGTCTCGCTGGTTACTGGAACCTGCCTCTGTGCACAATCCAAAGAGCATATCAACTGGAAGCCTGGGTGATCTCCCAAACAGAAGATAAAATGGTGAATAGCCAGTCACTTCGCAATGGGTGCAGTTATAGGCATAAACCAGTTTGTTCAGAGACTCCTTCCAATTTGCCTTTTGTGTCTCAGTTAGTGTCTTTAACATTTGCAACAATGTTCTGTTCATGCGTTCCACTTGACCGTTTCCCATCGGGTGATAGGGTGTTGTTCTGGACCCCGCCATGCCACTGAGTTTCTTTAACTGATGGAACAACTGATTTTCAAATTCTCCCCCTTGGTCATGGTGGATGCGGGACGGGAACCCAAACTTCAGGGCAAAGTCATTGAAGATGAGATTTGCAGCAGTTTTACCTGACTTTGATGTGGTGGCATAGGCTTGAGTGAAACGTGTAAAATGATCAACAATCACGAGGATGTACTCATAACCCCCTTTGCATCTGTCGAGATGAAGGAAGTCTATACATACCAGTTCAAATGGCTGTGTTGTCACAATGTTTGTCAGAGGAGCTCTTGTTTCATGGGCTGGCTTTTTCTGCTTGACACAGTTACAAGTTTTAGTCGATGTCAGATTGCATATATGGCCAGAAGAAGCGGTCACATACTAGTGATACAGTGCGGTCAGTACCTTGGTGTCCCATGTTATTGTGCAACTCTTCCATCACTTTACCTTTGTACTGCTCTGGTAGAACTAACTGCTTGCGGGCTGTAGTGATTCTGTACAGAATGCCATCACTGTCTATTGTCAATTTGTCCCATTCTCTGAATAGGCATTTTGTCTTTGGACTTGATTTATTTTGCTCTTTAACTGGAGGTTTGGAACCAGACAGTTTGAAATTGAGCACAGGACAGATGACCGGATCAGATTCTTGTGCCTCTCTTATTCCATCTTTTGGGATCGAGCTGGTTGTTGCAGTGGTTGTCTCACCTTCAGCTGATACTGACATAGATGCAGCTGAAAGTGACCAAGGTACAACAGCCTCTTTCTGTACCTCAACTGCTTGTATCGTGGTGGCAATGGTGTCTGGTGGAAACTCCTCAGAAAATTCTCTCATCAGTGACTCTACATCCAGTGGCATCCTTGACAAAGCATCTGCATCACCGTTCTCTCTGCCTGGCCTGAACTTTATTGTAAAGTGGAAATCAGCCAAGTCTGCAACCCACCTGGAAGTGGTTGCGTTCAGTTTTGCAGTAGACAGAATGTAGGGTTGTTATCGCTGTATACAGTGAAGGTCGGAGCATAGTACAAATAATCATGGAACTTATCAGTGATTGCCCATTTTAGAGCTAGAAATTCTAGCTTGCTCAAGTGGTAGTGATAGTTATTCTCAGCTGCTGTTAAGGTTCGAGAGCCATAAGCAATGACCCTAAGCTTCTCATCTTGCTTTTGATAAAGAACTGCTCCCAAGCCTTGGTGTGACGCATCAGTGTGTACAACAAATGGCTGAGTGAAATCAGGGAAACCTAAAACTGGTGGGTGAAGCAAACACTCAATCAGCTGTTCAAGTGCCTGTTGATGCTGGTCAGGCCACAGGATTGGCTTGTGTGAGGGCACCACATGACTTAATTTCTTTGTTTTTGTTTTCCGTGGGTGGTCAGGTAATTTCTCTGAATCTGCTTTCAGGAGGTCATACAGGCAGCTGGCACTCCTAGAAAAGTCTTTGATGTACTGTCTGTAGTAAGTGAGTAAACAAAGCATTTTTCTGAGCTGGCCCACAGTCTCTGGTCTGATTACTTTCAATGCTCTTACTGCTTCAAAATTGGCTGGGTCAACTCGGCTGCCCTCTGCAGACACTATTCTGCCCAAATAACGGACCTGGGGTTTAAAGAGATCACACTTACTTGGTTTGAGTTTAATGCCATACTCTCTGAGACGCTGCAAAACTTTTCGCACATCATTCACATGGCTGTCGAATGTTTTACTGAAAACTAGCGTGTCGTCCAGATAAGGAATGCAGATGTTATCCCGGAGCCCTTCCAAACATTCCTCCATACACCACTGAAAAGCTGCAGGAGCGTTCATGATGCCGAATGGCATACGTATCCACTCATAGAGTCCCCACGGGGTCACAAATGCTGTCAGTGGTCTGCTTTCTTCAGAGATGAACCCCTGGTGATACGCTTTTCCCTGATCTAAGAGGGAGAACCAGGAATTACCACCTAAACTGTCCATGATGTCTTGGAATCGAGGGATGGGCTGGCGGTCGGGATGTGTCTTTCTGTTCAGATCTCTGTAATCTATACACAACCGCAGGGTCCCGTCCTTCTTACGAACGCACACGATAGGTGAAGAATATGAAGAGTTTGACTTCCTAACCCAGCCCTGGACTATGAGGTCATAAAGGTAACCCTTCATCTCCTGATACAGTGGCCTGGGCACTGACATGTACAGTATGTGCGCTTTACTGGTTCAGAGTCCTTTAGAGAAATAGTCATTTTCAATCGTTCAATGCAGCCAATGTCATTGTCTGATCTGGAGAAGGAGTGACACTCTTCTCTAAGCATTTGCCTAACAACCTCTCTCTGCTCTTCGGTTAGGTGAGTTAAACCTACTGGTGGATCCCACTGTTCAGTAGCAGTACATGAGGTTCGAACGCTGGTGTGATTCACTGTGGCTGGGGTGACAGTTTTTTCAAAGACTTGTGCAGGTAACACAGTCATAATGGTTTGTACTGTACCGATTATTGTGCGTCCTAGCAGGGCAATGTCGTGGTCTGTGGGGTTAGAGACATCAAGCAGGATAACTGGAAAAACACCTTTCCTGACTCTGACTAGTGTGTCAAAGAACTCAAGGTCGTCTGGCCACTGCGGGTTCAGATCTGGCTGGAAAAGCATTGTCATGTCATATTTTAAAGGCTGGGAAGCTACACGGCACTCAATCTGAATGCTACTGTGTTTTGGTACAGCAACCTTCTCTTTCTTGGTTTTCACTGCGTATTCATCTGTCTGTTCTGCGCTAACAGCCTGTATAAAAGCTCTCACCTTGTTTCTTTTGAGGCTTGGGAAAGCTGTTTTTACTGAATCACCAGCAGCAAGAGCGACATCATTGAAATAAACAGAGAAAAGAGCCGGCCTGAGAATTGAACCCTGTGGCAACCCCATAGAGACTGCCAGACGTCCGGACAACAGGCCCTCCGATTTGACACACTGAACTCTATCTGAGAAGTAGTTGGTGAACCAGGCGACGCAGTCATTTGAGAAGCCAAGGCTATTGAGTCTGCCGATAAGAATGCGGTGATTGACAGAGTCGAAAGCCTTGGCCAGGTCAATGAATACGGCTGCACAGTATTGTCGTTTATCGATGGCAGTTATGATATCATTTAGGACCTTGAGCGTGGCTGAGGTGCACCCATGACCAGCTCGGAAAACCAGACTGCATAGTGGAGAAGGTACGGTGGGATTCAAAATGGTCGGTGATCTGTTTATTTACTTGGCTTTCGAAGATTTTAGAAAGGCAGGGCAGGATGGATATACAGTAGGTCTATAACAGTTTGGGTCTAAGGTGTCTCCCCCTTTGAAGAGGGGGATGACCGCAGCAGCTTTCCAATCTTTGGGGATCTCAGACGATACGAAAGAGAGGTTGAACAGGCTAGGAATAGGGGTTGCAACAATTTTGGCGGATCATTTTAGAAAGAGAGGGTCCAGATTGTCTAGCCCAGCTGATTTGTAGGGATCCAGATTTTGCAGCTTTTTCAGAACATCAGCTGTTTGGATTTTGGTGAAGGAGAAGAGGGGGTCAAGTTGCTGCAGGGGGTGCTGAGGTGTTGGCTGGGGTAGGGTAGCCAGGTGGAAAGCATGGACAGCCATGGAAAAATGCTTATTGAAACTATCGATTATCGTAGATTTATCGGTGGTGAAAATGTTTCGTATCCTCAGTGCAGTGGGTAGCTAGGAGGAGGTGCTCTTATTCTCCATGGACTTTACAGTGTCCCAAAACTTTTTGGAATTAGTGCTACAGGAAGCAAATTTCAGTTTGAAAAATCTATCACGAGGGCTATTCTATGCTAATGCTGAACCCCACAGGATGTTTTTGTGCTGGCCAAGAGCAGTCAAGTCTGGGGTGAACCAAGGGCTATTTCTGTTCTTAGTTCTACATTTTTTGAATGGGGCATGCTTATTTAAGATGGAGAGGAAAGCACTTTTGAAGAGAACCAGGCATCCTCTACTGACGGAATGAGGTCAATATCCTTCCAGGATACCCGGACCGGGTCGGTTAGAAAGACCTGCTCCCTGAAGTATTTTAGGGAGCGTTTGACAGTGATGAGGGGTTGTCGTTTGATCACGGACCCATTACACAACCAGGCAATGAGGCAGTGATTGCTGAGATCCTGGTTGAAGACAGCAGAGGTGTATTTAGAGGGCAAGGAACATGTATAACCACGTCAACCCATGACATCCACATCCGGCTTCTTCACCTGCGGGATCGTCTGAGACCAGCCATCCAGACAGCTGATGAAACTGTCAGAAACCGTCTCAGGGAATTTCATCTGCATGCTCGTCGTCCTCACCAGGGTCTAGACCTGACTGCAGTTTGGTGTTGTAACCGACCTCAGTGGGCCAATGCTCACCTTCGATGGCCACTGTCACGCTGGAGAACTGTGCTCTTCACGGATGAATCCTGGTATCGACTGTACCAGACAGATAGCATGTATGGTGTCGTGTGGGCGAGCAGTTTGCCGACATCAACGTTGTGAACAGAGTGCCCCATGGTGGCAGTGGGGTTATGATATGGGAAGGCATAAGCTTCGGACCATGAACACAATTGCGTTTTATCAATGGGAATTTGAGTGCACAGAGAGACCGTGGTGAGATCCTGAAGCCCACTGTCGTGCCATTCATCGGCCGCCATCTCCTCATGTTTCAGCATAATACTGCATGGCCCCATGTCGCAAGGATCTGTACACAATTCCTGCAAGCTGAAAATGTCCCAGTTTTTCCCTGACCTGCATACTCACCAAACATGTCACCCTTTGAGCATGTTTGGGATGCTCTGGATCGATGTGTACGACAGCATGTTTCAGTTCCCGCCAATATCCAGAAACTTCGCCCAGCCATTGAAGAGGAGTGGGACAATATTCCACAAGCCACAACTAAGAGCCTGATCAACTTTATGCAAACGAGATGTGTTGTGCTGCATGAGGCAAATGGTGGTCACACCAGATACTGACTGGTTTTCTGATCCACACCGCAACTTTTTTTTCAAAGGGTATCTGTGACCAACAGATGAGTATGTGTATTCCCAGTCATGTGAAATTCGTAGATTAGGACCTAATGAGTTTATTTCAATTGACTGATTTCCTTATATGAACTGTAATCCAGTAAAATCTTGAAATTGTTGCATGTTTTTTTAAATTGTATTTTTGTTCAGTGTATTTTGGGCTGTAACTGTATGACAATACCCTGAAATAAAAGGTGACATTCTGTACTGTCGCCTCATATGATACAAATCCAAAATGCTTGAATATAGTGTAAAATGTAAAATGTTAGGTTCACTGTCCAAATACATATGGCGAGGGCTGTATAACATTTCCAGTATTGATAATCAATCACATTATAAAAGAGTTTGGGGTCCCAGAGCCGAGGGAACCTTTGGAATGTAAACATTGTTTACATGCAGTATCAGTCAAAAGTTTGGACACACCTACTCATTCAAGGGTTTTTCTTTATTTTTACTATTTTCTACATTGTAGAATAATAGTGAAGACATCAAAACTATGAAAAAACACATACGGAATGTTGTAGTAACCAAAAAAAGTGTTTAAAAAAATCTAAGTATATATTACATGTTAGATTCTTCAAAGTAGCCACCCTTTGCCTTGATGAAAGCTTTGCATTCTCTCAACTAGCTTTACCTGGAATGCTTTTCCAACAGTCTTGAAGGAGTTCCCACATATACTGAGCACTTGTTGGCTGTTTTCCTTCACTCTGTGGTCCAGCTCATCCCAAACCATCTCAATTGGGTTGAGGTCAGGTGATTGTGGAGGGCAGGTCATCTGATGCAGCACTCCATCCGCTCTCCTTCTTGGTAAAATAGCCCTTACACAGTGTGTTTTGAGTCAATGTCCTGTTGAAAAACAAATGATAGTCCCACTAAGCGCAAACCAGGTGGGATGGCGTATCACTGCAGAATGCTGTGGTAGCCATGCTGGTTAAGTGTGCCGTGAATTCTAAATAAATCACTGACAGTGTCACCAGCAAAGCACCCCCACAACATCACACCTCCTCCTCCATGCTTCAAGGTGGGAACTACACACGTGGAAATCATCTGTTCACCTACTTTACATCTCACAAAGACACAGCGGTTGGAACAAAAAAAAACACATTTGGACTCATCAGACCCAAGAACAAATTTCCACCAGTCTAATGTCCATTGCTCATGTTTCTTGGCCCAAGCAAGTCTCTTCTTATTATTGATGTCCTTTAGTAGTGGTTTCTTTGCAGCAATTTCGACCATGAAGGTCTGATTCAAGCAGTCTCTTCTGAACTGTGATGTTGAGATGTGTCTGTTATTTTAACTCTGTGAAGCATTTATTTGGGCTACAATTTCTGAGGCTGGTAGCACTAATGAACTTATCCTTTGCAGTAGAGGTAATTCTGAGTGTTCCTTCCCTGTGGCGGTCTTCGTGAGAGCCAGGTTCATCATAGCGCTTGATGGTTTTTGCGACTACGCTTGAAGAAACGTTCAAAGTTCTTAACCCTTACGGAGTTACTGACCATGTCTTAAAAGCAATGATGGACTGTCGTTTCTCTTTGCTTATTTGAGCTGTTCTCGTCATAATATGGACGTTGTCTTTTACCAAATAGGGCTACCGTCTGTATACCACCCCTACCTTGTCACAACACAACTGATTAGCTCAAACGCAATAAGGAAAGAAATTCCACAAATTAACGTTTAACAAGGCACACCTGTTAACCGAAATGCATTCCTGGTGACTTCCTTGTGAAGCTGTTTGAGAGAATGCCAAGAGTGTGCAAAGCTGTCATCAATGCAAAGGGTGACTACTTTGAAGAACCTAAAATATAAAATACATTTTGATTTAACACTTTTTTGGTTACTACAACATTCCATGTGTTATTTCATAGTTTTGATGTCTTCACTATTATTTGACAATGTAGAAAATGGTAAAAATAAAGAAAAACCCTTTTGACTGGTACTGTATGTCTAGGGTGGTTCCTGGGGTTGCCTATGAATTGTCTTGTATTGTATGTACAGTGCCTTGCGAAAGTATTCGGCCCCCTTGAACTTTGCGACCTTTTGCCACATTTCAGGCTTCAAACATAAAGATATAAAACTGTATTTTTTGTTAAGAATCAACAACAAGTGGGACACAATCATGAAGTGGAACGACATTTATTGGATATTTCAAACTTTTTTAACAAATCAAAAACTGAAAAATTGGGCGTGCAAAATTATTCAGCCCCCTTAAGTTAATACTTTGTAGCGCCACCTTTTGCTGCGATTACAGCTGTAAGTCGCTTGGGGTATGTCTCTATCAGTTTTGCACATCGAGAGATTGACATTTTTTTCCCATTCCTCCTTGCAAAACAGCTCGAGCTCAGTGAGGTTGGAGGGAGAGCATTTGTGAACAGCAGTTTTCAGTTCTTTCCACAGATTCTCGATTGGATTCAGGTCTGGACTTTGACTTGGCCATTCTAACACCTGGATATGTTTATTTTTGAACCATTCCATTGTATATTTTGCTTTATGTTTTGGATCATTGTCTTGTTGGAAGACAAATCTCCGTCCCAGTCTCAGGTCTTTTGCAGACTCCATCAGGTTTTCTTCCAGAATGGTCCTGTATTTGGCTCCATCCATCTTCCCATCAATTTTAACCATCTTCCCTGTCCCTGCTGAAGAAAAGCAGGCCCAAACCATGATGCTGCCACCACCATGTTTGACAGTGGGGATGGTGTGTTCAGCTGTGTTGCTTTTACGCCAAACATAACGTTTTGCATTGTTGCCAAAAAGTTCAATTTTGGTTTCATCTGACCAGAGCACCTTCTTCCACATGTTTGGTGTGTCTCCCAGGTGGCTTGTGGCAAACTTTAAACAACACTTTTTATGGATATCTTTAAGAAATGGCTTTCTTCTTGCCACTCTTCCATAAAGGCCAGATTTGTGCAATATACGACTGATTGTTGTCCTATGGACAGAGTCTCCCACCTCAGCTGTAGATCTCTGCAGTTCATCCAGAGTGATCATGGGCCTCTTGGCTGCATCTCTGATCAGTCTTCTCCTTGTATGATCTGAAAGTTTAGAGGGACGGCCAGGTCTTGGTAGATTTGCAGTGGTCTGATACTCCTTCCATTTCAATATTATCGCTTGCACAGTGCTCCTTGGGATGTTTAAAGCTTGGGAAATCTTTTTGTATCCAAATCCGGCTTTAAACTTCTTCAGAACAGTATCTCGGACCTGCCTGGTGTGTTCCTTGTTCTTCATGATGCTCTCTGCGCTTTTAACGGACCTCTGAGACTATCACAGTGCAGGTGCATTTATACGGAGACTTGATTACACACAGGTGGATTGTATTTATCATCATTAGTCATTTAGGTCAACATTGGATCATTCAGAGATCCTCACTGAACTTCTGGAGAGAGTTTGCTGCACTGAAAGTAAAGGGGCTGAATCATTTTGCACGCCCAATTTTTCAGTTTTTGATTTGTTAAAAAAGTTTGAAATATCCAATAAATGTCGTTCCACTTCATGATTGTGTCCCACTTGTTGTTGATTCTTCACAAAAAAATACAGTTTAATATCTTTATGTTTGAAGCCTGAAATGTGGCAAAAGGTCGCAAAGTTCAAGGGGGCCGAATACTTTCGCAAGGCACTGTATGTATTGTATGGTTAGCATTTTCACTTTGGTCACCAATAATTGGTGTTCGACAGTCCAGCAGGTCTGTCGACTGATAACTGCCCCCGGGAACAATTTCAGTTGCCCTCCAGGTGCAGTAGAACATTTTGAGAATGAAGAGATATACCTTCATTCTGCAAAATAAATCAAGATGGTCTGGAGATGGGATGAAATATCTCACAGGGAGCAATGCATGGCAGGCAATCAGCATGCTTTCTTTTTTAGAATAGTAGTTATGTCAGAGAGATTGGAAAACTAGTGTAATGTGTTTCGTTACGGAATGGTTTTTCGGCAACTGTAAAGCCCTCACTCCACAGCTGAGAAATTGGCTCAAGAAAGGTCCTCATGCTTTAGTAGAACGACAGAACAGTTAATTCTGACCATAGAAATATAAAACACAATGGGGGCATTGTAAACTGTGTATAACGTTACACATTGGAAGAGTATCAATAAGTACTACTTTGTAAAAAAAAAAAATATATATATAATATTTGGAATAAAATACAATATGAAGACACTTTGCAAGCTAGTTTGCAGGCTGCATCCAAAACATTCCCCACAAAAATACAGGAAGACCTCCTCAGAAGAGAATGTGGAAGAAACCATTGTTTACACCCATTTATATCGGTCAGAAAATACACATGCTAATATTGGTTTAGAAAGGACCAGATCTGCACAGTAGTAAGATCACATGCGCTTTCATTTCCAGGAAAATAGAGATATACTTTTGTAGGGACTGTATATTTCATCATGATTATTATTAGTATCGGTGCAGAGGGATTACTCAGTGTGCAGCAACACACGCACAGGAGCCAGAGCCAAATACGATTACACAACAGGGGTCAAGGTTACATGCTCATCTCACGCTTAACATATTTTAAGTCAAAGATACCAACACACACACACACACTGTTACCAGCTGCATGCCACTACCCACCATTTTCACTGCACCGTATCAACACAAAATCCAAACACTTCTGTCAAGCATGTAACACACACACAAATAATGGACACACCCTCACCTCATATGTTTACTGCTTTTACTTTTAATAGTCAAAAATTACAAAATAATAACATGATCTCTATACTTCATCTACAAAATAATAACGTAATATTCATGATCACGGTAAGCATCAACTGTTTTTTGCTCTAACTGTTCAGACATGCATACTGTTGAGAAATATAAAAATATAATAAATACATCCCATTAGTATTCTTAATGAATCCATGACTAAGATTTAAAATAGTTCAGAATAAAATAATTAAAATAGCAGTTGAGTACAATAAGGCATTACGATGTATCACAAGAGCTGTACAGATTCCTAGAATAGAGGTATTTTTTTGTTGTTGCTTAACGCGGGAAACCTAAAATAACTTTTAATAAAACACTACTTTTCTCAACAGGAAGAACAAGTCTCCAAATTAAATAATTAGAAGCATTTTTTTTTTTTTTAAATATAACATACCAACACTAAACTGATTAAATGAAGTACTTCACAACAAAACCGGGATTTGTTGAAAGCATACCAGGGGTGGGCCATCGAATGCTAGTAGTATAAAGTTCCTGGATATTCATATCTCGACATGACCTTTAAAGCCCTTCCATGACATCACTCTTAACCACTGAAAATGTCAAACAATCAAAGATATCTGAGGAAAGGTGATCTTTCTCCTCAGATTCATGGAGAGCGCTAAGTTATAATACGAGTTGTACTCAAATGCTGTGTGCTATACATGGTGGTGTTAATGAATTAGTTTTAATATGGTGGACTCGTGCTAGGAACAAAACAAAGAACACTATGGCAATAACAGTTACAAAGAAATAAAATGGCAGACATGGGTACAATTATTTTGACTGAATCAATCGATACTTTCTTAAAATATTTGTTTTCAACCATCTTTAGCGTAAGGGGGACTGATGCTAACGTTCTTGTAGGTAGTATTAGCTAGCTTCACTTTAATGCAAATTGTGTTTTTAGGTGTCAGTGAAATATGTCATGAATGTGGCTGTACAGTAGCAGTAATAAGAATAACCATTATGTATTAAATGTGGTTGTGCCCAAAGAGAAAGACGCAGAGCAAATGCATCTTTACGAAACCTGTCTGAACCTTCAGCGGATTAAACATCCACATTTTTAAGGTGCTTGACACTCCTGAACGCAACTTTGCCAATTGTTTCTCTCTCTCTCCACTGTACCTGAAACACATCGATGCAGTACACCCCTCCGCTGTTCATAAACACCAACACAGTACCCACTAGGCACAGACATCAATTCAACGTCTATTCCACATTGGTTCATTGAAATGACATGGAAACAACGTTGATTCAACCAGTGTCTGCCCAGTGGGTATGGGCTAACCTCCAGATCCAGCGTTGGCCCTATTTAAAACAGACTACATCCATATGCTCACAGCATTACACAATTAAAACGTCACATCTACTCCTCTTCATTTCTGGAGGATAGCAGCCTCTGACTTATGTGCAATTCACCCCCTGAACCTCTCATTCTCTTTCAGAATAGACTCTTCTACATACCCCCTTGTTATATCATGTTCCTATTACATCACTCCCCAACTTACTACAAGGCTATCTTATGAATGTTTGGAGAAGAGAGCGACAAAATAAACAAAAGGAGAGGTGGTTGGTGTGACTGACATTGAGTTACAGTACATGGTGCATTACTAGCAGAGGGGAGTAGTTGCTGGGACTGGGGGAGGGCAAGGGGGAGAGAAAGGAGGGAGGGAGAGGGATAGAGCAGACAAGTCCACAGTGTCATGGGAGTACTGAAAGAGAAAGAGTTCAGCCACGTTGGGTACACGTCTGTATTTGTCGTTATCTAGCATCATCGAATCAGTGTACAGGACATACAATGTCCCCCTCCTCCTCGCTCTACAATATTCTTGCATACTTTCTCTTCCCTAAGCCAGACCCCTCTTTCCATCCCCCCCCCCCCTCCCCTAGCTATGGGACTCAGAGGGGCCAAAGTTTACAACTGAGGCTCTCCCCTAAGCAAGCCTCCTAACCTTATTACTACGGGTCTTAGGGACTCAAGTGGCTGAAGTTCAACTGCGGCTCTGCTAACTGTGGGACTGAGGTTGTATGCTGGAGCAGTCCGACACCAGCAGGTCCACCACTGCGTTGCTGTTGACGTAGACAGTTGGGGCAGACACCATGTTGCTGAGGGACACGGAGGAGCTGGACGCCCCGCTAGCAGGAACAGTGCCGGAGGAACCCCCTTGGCCCCCAGTACTGTGGGTGCCCATGTGGCCCTGCAGCTGGGTGGGGGTCTTGCAGTGCACCCCGCACAGCTGGCACACAAGAACACCACTTGAGCCCGTGCCGCCGAAGCCACCAGCGCTCTCCTTCCACTCCTGGCCGTGGTGCTTCTGGGCGTGGACGCGCAGGTAGGTCAGAGTGGTGAAGCCTGGAGGAGACGGAGAGAGTTAGCAGTTAACGTCATTTTAAGCCAGGCGAGACTGAAAACGTTCTAGATAATAATAAAATTATTAAGTGTGTGTTCCAGGACTTGACAATTGTTTATTAAACATTTAATAAAACCATTTAGAAACATTGAATGTTTATTAACATCTTATAAACCACTTAAACTCTAAAATGTTTATTTATACACTACTGGTCAAAAGTTTTAGAACACCTACACATTCAAGGGTTTTTATTTTTACTATTTTCTACATTGTAGAATAATAGTGAAGACATCAAAACCACATATGGAATGTTGTAGTAACCAAAAAAAAGTGTTAAGATTCTTCAAAGTAGCCACCCTTTGCCTTGATGACAGCTTTGCACACTCTTGGCATTCTCTCAACCACCTTCACCTGGAATGCTTTTCCGACAGGTTTGAAGGAGTTCCCACATATGCTGAGCACTTGTTGGCTGCCTTTCCTTCACTCTGCGGTCGGACTCATCCCAAACCATCTCAATTTGGTTGAGGTCGGGGGATTATGGAGGCCAGGTCATCTAATGCAGCACTCCATCACTCTCCTTCTTGGTAAAATAGCCCTTACACAGCCTGGAGGTGTGTTTTGAGTCATTGTCCTGTTGAAAAACAAATTATAGTCCCACTAAGCCCAAACCAGATGGGATAGTGTATCACTGCAGAATACTGTTGCAGCCATGTTGGTTAAGTGTGCCTTGAATTAAAAAAAATAATCACAGACAGTGTCACCAGCAAAGCACCCCCACACCATCACACCTCCTCCATGTTTAACGGTGGTAACCACACATGCGAAGATCATCCGTTCACCTACTCTGCGTCTCACAAAGACACAGCGGTTGCAACCAAAAATCTCCAATTTGGACTCCAGACCAAAGGACAAATCTCCATCGGTCTAATGTCCATTGCTTGTCTTTCTTGGCCAAAGCAAGCCTCTTCTTATTATTGGTGCATTTTAGTAGTCGTTCCTTTGCAGCAAATCGACCATGAAGGCCTGATTCACACAGTCTCCTCTGAAGAGTTGATGTTGAGATGTGTCTGTGACTTGAACTCTGTGAAGCATTTATTTGGGCTGCAATCAGAGGTGCAGTTAACTCTAATGAACTTACCCTCTGCAGCAGAGGTAACACTGGGTCTTCCTTTCCAAAAATGAACTTTTAACAAGGCACACCTGTTAATTGAAATGCATTCCAGGTGACTACCTCATGGAGCTGGTTGAGAGAATGCCAAGAGTGTGCAAAGCTGTCATCAAGGCAAAGGTTGGCTACTTTGAAGAAACTCAAATATAAAACATATTTTGATTCATTCATTACTTTTTTGGGAAGTACATGATTCCTTCCAAGTGTTATTTTATAGTTTTGATGTCTTCACTAGTATTCTACAAGGTAGAAAATTGTAAAAATAAAGATTGAATAAGTAGGTGTCCAAACTTTTGACTGGTATTTTATTTTTTGACTGGTATTTTTTTGGTACTTTTACCCCTTTTTCGTGATATCCAATTGGTAGTTACAGTCTTGTCCCATCACTGCAACTCCCCTACGGACTCTGGAGAGGCGAAGGTCGAGAGCCATGCATCCTCCAAAACATGAATCTGTCAAGCCGCACTGCTTCTTGACACACCGCTCACTTAACCCAGAAGCCAGTCGCACCAATGTGTAGGAGGAAACACAGTCCAGCTGGCGACTGAAGTCAGCCTGCAGGTGCCCAGTCCACAACAAGGAGTCGCTAGAGTGCAATGGGACAATCCCGGCCTGCCAAACCCTCCCCTAACCCAGATGACGCTGCGTCAATTGTGCACCGCCTCATGGGTCTCTCGGTCACAGCAGGCTGAGAGCCTGGTATCGAATCGCTGCGCTACTCGGGAGGCCGTGAAACGTTTACTAACATCTTCTAAACTATTTGTGAACCTTTTCATCAAACAATACAAGTTGTTGACACTCACTGCGGTTACAGATATGGCAGGAATGGTGCTGCGATTGGTTGTGCACCCTCATGTGATCGGTGATGTAGGCAGCCGACAGGAGCTTGCCGCAGATGTGGCACGGTACCTTCTCCTCGTGGCGGATCATATGAGCACGTAGCCGGTCCCTCGTGGCGAAGCTGGACTCGCACGTCTAAACACATCGAGAGTGATGAGGAATGACTGGTTATCAATAAAGACACAGAAGGCAGCAGTTTAAAAGCAAAACAATCTCCCATTGTATTTAATTCAGGGTTGGAGTCAATTCATTCAATTCAGGAAGTAAACTCAAATTGGAATTTCGGGTTACTTCCTGAATTGAAATGGAATTGATCCCAATCCCGAGTTTATTACAATGGATCGTTATGGTACGAAGGATTTAAGGTATAGAGAAGCAAATTGATGGCTAAGAATGACTGTATTGAGATTTGAGAGGTGTAAAAGGATAAAAAGTAGCACAAACATCAAGTACCGGACACTTGAAGGGTCGTTCAGATGAGTGAACTTGTCTGACATGACTATTGAGATGATCAGGCCTGAAAGAAGTGAGAGATAGAAAGGGGTAAGACAACAACACCTTGTTATAGACTTTCTCCAGCAGAAACTGTGAATCTGTGAAAGGGACATTACATTTAACATTCCCAGGCCACAAACCATTATGAATGAAAAAGATAAGCACCATGTAATTCCCAAATTTTTGGTGCTTACATTTTCCATTCACAGACAACCAAATGGCATGGGATGTGGACTTATCTCGACTACTTTTGAGGTGTGAAAACATGTGACAGACTTGATCGTGGAATGTAACGTCCCTTTAAAGCAGCAATCAGCAGTAGAAACAATAAAGTGTTTCCCCCACCCCTGTTTTGGTAAAATGCTGAGGGATGGGGCTGGACAAATGTAACCACTTTCAAATTCATAGTCAGAGCTATGGATGCAAGGACCATCCTTGGTATCAAAATGACATTTTTAACCATGTTTTGAGGCTATTTTGTGTTTGTTTACATTGGATGCCACAAAAAGTCATTCAGTCACAAGAGCATTAGTGAACTCAGGCACTGATGTTGGGCAATTAGGCCTGGCTCGCAGTCAGCATTCCAATTAATCCCAAAGGTGTTTGATGGAGTTGAGGTCAGGGCTCTGTGCAGGCCGGTTTAGTTCTTCCACACCAATCTCGACAAACCATTTCTGTTTGGACCTGGCTTTATGCACAGGGGCATTGTCATGCTGAAACAGGAAAGGGCCTTCCCCTAAGCACAGAATCGTCTAGAATGTCATTGTATACTGTAGAGTTGAGTTCCCTTCACTGGAACTAAGGGGCCAATCCCGAACCATGAAAAACAACCCCAAACCATTATTCCTCTTGCACCAAACTTTACAGGTGGCACTACGCATTCGGACAGGTCGCATTCTCTTGGCATTCGCCAAACCCAGATTTGTCCGTCGGACTGCCAGGTGGCGCAGCGGTCTAAGGCACTGCATCTCAGTGCAATAGGTGTCACTACAGTCCCTGGTTCGATTGCAGGCTTGCGTATGGTGATCCTAGGCTTGTGTGCGCCTGCTCGGCCATGGAAACACATTTCATGAAGATCCAGACAAAAAGTTATTGTGCCGACGTTGCTTCCAGAGGCAGTTTGGAACTCGGTAGTGAGTGTTACACGAAACTCAAACCGGCTGCGCACGTGCGCCATCGTGCATTAATGTATTTTGTCCCCCCACACCAAACGCGATCACGACACTCAGGTTAAAATATCAAAACAAACTCGGAACCAATTACATTAATTTGGGGACAGGTTGAAAAGCATAAAACATTTCTGGCAATTTAGCTAGCTAGCTTGCACTTGCTAGCTAATTTGTCATATTTAGCTAGCTTGCTGTTGCTAGTTAATTTGTTCTGGGATATAAACATCGAGTTGTGCATTTCAGGTAAAATAACAAGGTCCTCTACTCCAACAATGAATCCACACATAAAACGATCAACCGAATCGTTTCTAGTCATCTCTCCTCCTCCTGGGCTTTTTCTTCTCTTGACTTTATATTGTATTTGGCAACTTGCATAAATTAGGTGCATTACCGCCACTGACCTCGCTCGTCTTTCAGTCACCCACGTGGGTATAACCAATGAGGAGATGGCATGTGGGTACCAATGAGGAGATGGGAGAGGCAGGACTTGCAGCGCGATCTGCGTCACAAATAGAACGACTTCTATTTTAGCCCTTGGCAATGCAGACGCTCTTTGGCGCGCGCGAGCAGTGTGGGTACAATAATTGAATAATATAGATTTCAAAATGTATTTTGCAACGCTCACGCACGCGATGCGAGCGGTGTAGTCAGCCTGTTACAGATGATTTTTATGTGCTTCAGCACCTGGCGGTCCCGTTCTGTGAACTTGTGTTGCCTACAACTTTGATGCTGAGCCGTTGTTGCTCATAGATGTTTCTGCTTCACAACAGCACTTACAGTTGACAAGGGCAGCTTTAGCAGAGCAGAAATTTGACCAACTGACTTGTTGGAAAGGTGGAATCCAAGGACGGTGCCAAGTTGAAAGTCACCAAGATCTACAGTAAAGCCATTCTACTGCGAATGTTTGTCTTTGGAGATTGCTCGATGTTATACAACTCTCAGCCATGGGTGTGGCTGAAATAGCCCAAACCACAAATTTGAAGGTGTCCACATTTGTATATATAGTGCATTCCGATTGTATTCAGACCCCTTGACTTTCCACTTTATGTTACACACTTATTCTAAAATGGATTAAATCATTTTTTCCCTTCATCAATCTACACACAATATCGCATAATGACAAAAACAGGTTTTTCTGAAATGTATGCAATGTATTTAAAAAACTAAACGAAAATATTACATTTACATAAGTCAGTCCCTTTAATCTGTACTTTGTTGAAACACCTTTGCCAGCGATTACAGCCTCGAGTCTTCTTGGGTATGACGCTGCAAACTTGGAACACCTGTATTTTGGGAGTTTTTCCCCATTCTCCTCTGCCAATCCTCTCATGCTCTGTCAGGTTGGAGTGGGAGTGTCGCTGCACAGCTATTTTCAGAGATGTTTGATCGTGTCCGTGCTCTGGTTGGGCCCCTCAAGGAAATTCAGAAACTTGTCCCGAAGCCACTCCTGCGTTTATCATGGCTGTGTGCTTAGAGTCACTGTCTAGTTGGAAGGTGAACCTTTGCCCCAGTCTGAGGTCCTGAGTGCTCTGGAGCAAGTTTTCATCAAGGAGCTCTCTGTATTTTGCTCTGTTCATCTTTCCCTCGATCCTGACTAGTCTCCATGTCCCTGAAAAACATATCCACAGCACAATGCTGCCACCTCCATGACTAACTGTAGGGATGGTGCCAGGTTTCCTCCAGATGTGACGCTTGGCATTCAGGCCAAAGAGTTCAATCTTGGTTTCATCAGACCAAAGAATCTTGTTTCTCATGGTCTGAGAGTCCTTTAGGTGTCGTTTGGCAAACTCCAAGCAGGCTGTGATGTGCCTTTTACTGAGAACTGGTTTCCATTTGGCCACTCTACCATAAAGGCCTGATTGGTGGAGTTCTGCAGAGATGGTTGTCCTTCTGGAAGGTTCTCCCACCTCCACAGAGGAACTTTGGAGCTCTGCCAGAGTGACAAATGGTTTCTTGGTTACCTCCCTTCCCAAGGCCCTTCTCCCCCGATTGCTCAAGGGTAGAAGACGGCCAGCTCTAAGGAAGAGTCCTGGTGATTCCAAACTTCTTCCATTTAAGAATGGAGGCCACTGTGTTCTTGAAGACCTTCACTGCTTCGGACAATTCCTTCGACCTCATGGCTTGGTTTTTGCTCTGACATGCACTGTCAACTGTGGGACCTTACATAGTCTGTGTGCCTTTCCAAATCATGTCCAATCAATTGAATTTACCACAAATGGACTCCAATTAAGTTGTAGAAACCTCAAGTATGATCAATGGAAACAGGATGCACCTGAGCTCAATTTCGAGTCTCATAGCAAAAGGGTCTGAATAGTTAGGTAAATAAGCTCTCTTTTTATTTGTAATATGTTTTTTTTTAAAACTGTTGTCATTATGGGGTATTGTGTTGGAGAAAATAATTTAATCAATTTTATAATAAGGCTGTAAATTACAAAATGCACTGTATAGTGTATCATATATTTGATTGCCCCTTTAAGCACAGTGTATCACTGAGGCACAAAGCAGAAGAAAACGGCCCTAAATGCAGGGAAAGGTACTATCTTAAGAAAAAAATTATGTTGCCTGCCCCAATTAACATGACCCTGCTCCCTGGCTCAATGACCACTACCCTGCTTTCTGGCCTATAGTATGCCACTCTCACCTGGAGAAAGCCTTGGCACAGTGAGGGCACACATATGGTTTCTCCACACCGCCTTGGTGAGAGCGCACGTGGTGGCTCATGCGGTCCTTCCTCTTGAACCGCTGCTGGCAGATGGGGCAGGAGAAGGGTTTCTCATCCGAGTGGGAGAGACGGTGTCGGTTTAAGTGGTACACATCTCGGAAAGCCTTCCCGCACGTCTCACAGGCGTGGTTCTTCCGCACGGGGTTCGGGTTGGGGTTCGATGGCCGCTGGGGTGGGGATGATTAGAAAGAGATGCGCTTACAGTACAAACAGTTTTTTATTTATTGGAGTAGTCGATAATTACACATGCATCTGTGTAGATCATTGACATATCATATTGTCCATTCTTTGGGTCTTTCCGAACCACTCAGACACACACGGATCGCGACACCTAGATAATTTCTCTGGGCCATTTGCATAACATGCCGAATTCCCTTTATTCCCACAATCTCCATAAAGACCATGCAAGAGGAACCTAAATTATACTTTTCTTTTTCACGGACGACAACAACAACCTCCAGAAGCGCCATGACCCACCTGTACTGTCGCCCCCGCCACCATGACGACAGCAGCAGGAGGAGCATGGGGGTTAACTCTAGCCACTACGCTCGCCATGGCAACCCCTTCGCCATCCTGACTACCCAGAGCTGGCAGCTGGGACGCCAGCATGCTGGGAGGGGGGAGAGGGGGAGGAACGGAGAGGTGAAGCAGGGAGAGGGGGACCGTATGCCTCTCCGCCCTCTCTCCCGACACCGCCTGCGCCGGCCCTGCGCCACCGCCAACCTCCTTTGCCCCCTCCTCCTGCTCCCCTGCTCGCCTCATGCGTACCCCTGTGTGGACCGACTGGTGTCGCCGCAGGTTGTAGTTGTTCTTGAACTGCTTGCTGCATATGGCACAGATGTGTGGCACACGGGCAGGCCGGGAAGTTGTCTTCACTGTAGGACAAAAGAGCGGAAGAAGAGAGGGAATGAGAAATGAGAAAAGAACAAATGAGAAAAGAACAAATTCTTATTTACAATGGCAGCCTACCCCGGCCAAACCCTCCCCTAACCCGGAGGACGCTGGGCGAATTGTGCACTTCCCCTATAGGACTCCCAATCACGGCCGGTTGTGATACAGCCCCGGATCGGACCTGAGTCTGTATTGTCGCCTCTAGCACTGCAATGCAGTACCTTAGACTGCTGCGCTACTCAGGAGCCCTTAAGTAATGTATCATATTATAACAGATATCTTGTTTAGCAATCTACATTACATCCTTTTCAACTTAATTGCCGATAACTGCTGAAAAATCAATAGTATTTATATGTATTTCACACCCCATGATTCTCTCACCAGGTAAGGGTTCTTCATTGAGGGCAGCAGTGTCCACCGTGGAAGGAGGCTGGGCTATGTTCTCTGTGGGAGGGGTCTGAGGAGAGGCAGTATGGACTGGTAAGAGTTCTGATTGGAGGGTCCCCTCCACTTGGTTTTGGTTGGGAGTAGTCTGGAGAAATAAACACTGATCTATTAGCATAAAGTCACTGCATTGTATACCACCAACAACATTTTGCTGTGCCAGGAGTACCCATTCATGTGCATTTTACCAGTAAGGCTATTGTCTCATAAGTCTTCTCAAGTACCCCCAGGGGTCCTAGTAACCCTGATTGTGAACCACTGGTCTAGACGAGATGCTACTTTGCATCACATAAATGTGTAGGCCCCGGAGCAGCGGGGCACAAATTCTTCAAAAGCCAATCTTCAGAAAAGCGCGCACACAAACACAACAAGAAAGAAGGTCCATTAAGACTTACCTGGAAGAGAAAATTGCTCCAAGCAGCATCCATTTTGAACCAAAGTGACGAAGAGTATAAAGTCAGTTAAGTAATCCTGATTGCGATTCGACAGTGAATCGTTGGCATATTCTTTAATCACCCTATTGGCTATTGAGGCGCGAAGATCTAAGTAAACAGTATTCAAATGCAGCAAGAAGAGTATGCTATCGATCATCCGAAAGGGACGTGCAACTATAACAAAAAATGTACTAATAGAAGGATTCAAGCTATTCGTATTCACGCAGGCGTTACGATTAGGCTGACTAGGCTGTCTGCCTGAGTGGAATTGCCTGGTCCAATAGTGGCCTATTTCTCTTTGACTGTGGTTTCTAACTTTAATTTAGAAAAGCACAATTATAAAAATACAAAAAACGTATATCTTTTGGCATTGATGACTTTCAAACCAAATATGTGTGCACAAAAATATGTTATTTATATAGCCGTAGTCATACATAATAGCTAGATTTTAAAATGAAATGAATGCATTTTACGCACAATGCATATTATTGTCAGCGTTATAATAAACGCATTTGAAAGAGTAGCAGTTCATGCTTTTGAATGTATTAATAAATTTGTCCGATTTCCCCCAATAGGCCAATCGGGTGTTTGACGAAGCCTCGTTGTTGGAGTCAAGCCCTGACCCTGGCAAAGAGCGCTCGCTCCGGGCCGCAGCCTATCGCTCCACCTCGGCTGTTCAAATGCGAGGATGTCATTTTCTTTTTTTATCGCTCGCTCTCCCTCCTCCCTCCCTGTCTCTTTCTTCCTTTTTCTTTTTAAATTCCTCTTTCTTCTCCCCCTCCTCTCCTTTTCTCGCACGACTATGTCCCAGTTGCTCTTAAAGGGATCGGATTTCTCTTCGGACACCCCCTTTCATTTCCGTCTCCCTCATGGAGCACATGCTTTCGGCCCCTCCTACTCGGGATTTCGTCCGACAGACATTTCACTACAGTATTTCTCAGACCATCAGAAATAGATGTCTGCCGTTTCTATACAGAGCTCCTCCGCAGCGCACGCGTACTAGGAAAACAGTGAGAAAAACCTTCCATACAAGTGCCTCTTAAAGGGCGGGACGCAAGGACGCAATTGTGGGGATGGCAGTGTCAGATATAAAACACGCACAGCTACAGGACAACAACATAACCTATCAGAACGTTTTCATATCCGATAATTGTCGTGTCTAGTATAGCCTATCTTGTTCTTGGTTTGTATAGGCTAGATAAACATGCAGGATGCAATGATGACAAACATAAACCTTCAATCAATTTGGGAATATGCTCAAGCCTAAGCAAATTAATGCACATTGTAATATATACATATATATATATATATATATATACACACAAATAAAAAAGATAGGAACACCAATGTTTATTATCATTCATTTTTTATTTTGTATTACTTTGCTTTTACCCTCTTGTTCAACACATTTTAAAGAACCCTATTCTTTTCCCTCAAGCTTGGAATCCCTTGATTGGAATGTTCAACTATGTTTACATATTAACTGAAAATTTCCCCTTTGCAAACCATAAAGTACAAGTCCACACGGAACAGTCCATATCATCATCTAACCAGCTATGTCTGTGACAAAGGAATTGGGATTTCTTCTTCCTGATGTCCATCATGATTTCCTAGACCTTAAGAAATTAAGATAACACCTTTTACTGCACCCCCCCCCCCCCCCCCCAAATACCTATGAATTAGCATGTTATGTTACCAACCATCCATCCACATATCAAAACCCACCAGTCTCTTATTTATATAAAGGAGTTTTCTGCATGCACTGAGATTTCAACCAAGCATGAAGTATTAGGCTACAGGGGGACTTGTCAGAGCTGGTGTTTTTGAGATTGAATAAATAAATCACCCTGTTTGTACAAAGGAACAGCATCTCAGAATCCCTAGTTATAAACAGAGTCTTAGCTAACTGAATGAGGCAAACCCCTTTAATTAAGAAAGGGGAAGTTAAGTATTTGAGTAATATGGCCTTGGTGAGTGTAGGCTTAACTACACAACAAATGGTTGACAACCCTTAACCTTAAAACTTACTTCAACTTGCAGCACAAGCTCACTGACAAGTGGCTCACACCTTGCAATGATGGTTTGCACTGTGAGATTATCATCTAAATTGTGCACCATTCTTTATCTTTGAACTCCATTTTGTTCTTCATGCTAGAATATGTGTGGGCTCAGTAGAATAAATCGTGAAATCTCTAGAAAATTCAACCAACGTTTTCATTTCAAAATCCAACAAACGAACAGAAACATTCCAGAAGAGGTTAATAATGTTCATGTCAACCAATGTTGCTTCTTTTGGATGTGTCACCTTCCTTTTCATTGGGGTCAGACCTTTTATAAAGGTTACACAAGTGTCTTTAAAATGCAATAATGTTTGTTTGTCTAAAAAAGTGGCAATATAACTAGACTGTATACCACTCAACCAACACATGTACACACATGAATAATCAACAATTATTAATAAAACATTATTAATAATCATTAATACCTGTTACACACACCATACCTGACAATCCAATGTATATCTATTTTTTACACATTTTCAACCATAGCCCATAGTCAAAAGTGGCATTTTTCTTGCAAGATAAAAACACATTTTTGTACAAGATTACAACAACTATATATGGATTAGTAATGGTAATATTGACCTATAGAAAATGCTTTCTTAGTCTAAATCCTGGGTTCAATACTCATTGAATATATCAAAATTACTATGATCATTGTCGTTATTACTCCATAAAACGGATACATTTTTGTTTTGAAAATAAAATAAACAAGAATAGCCATTTCTCAAGCAAGAATTTTGCTAGGACTGTCTGAGTGGGGAAGGGGAAACTTAAAACTAGCAGTTTATGTCAAAGAGGTTTGGAACGCTCATTCTTATTGGTCTATTAACTGTCTGGTGATGTCACCAAAACAAAAGCTGAAATTTCAGGCGGTCTTTTTTAAACATGTCGTACACTACAAGGGCATTATCATAATTCTCACAATATTATTCAAACCACGGTGTGGAAATATATATACACTGGAAAAAGTGAACGTTAAGCAAGCCTAAATATCTTACATTGAGTGATGTGTTTTTTTTCTTACTAAGCTAAATTATCTAACATAATTGGCAAATAATTGTGCTTATTTTCACCTTTAAAAAAAGTCTTAATACAAGTCATTTAACTTATTTCAAGGTTTTTTCAAGAAGGTCAAATTATCATTCAATAGAAGATATTTAGGATTGCTTAGATTTCCCTTTTTGCGGTGTAAAACACAGGAAAATTAAGTTTGACTGCACTGGTCTTTAAATACCAGTGAAACTTGGACAACTAATACTGTACATCTCAAATGTGATTTTGGTCATGTTTACAAATGTTTTGTACATTTATGTAATGCGTTGGAGCGACTCCCATGGACACCTGTGTCATTTTTAAAGATAATAAATGCACTACATCACCAAAAGTATATGGACACCTGCTTATTGAACATCTCCTTCCAAAATCATGGGCATTAATATAGAGTTGGTCCCCCCTTTGCTGCTATAACAGCCTCCACTCGTCTGGGAAGGATTTCCACTAGATGTTGGAACATTGCTGCTGGGACTTGCTTACATTCAGCCACAAGAGCATTAGTGATGTTGGGCAATTAGGCCTGGTTCTCAGTCGGCATTCCAATTCATCCCAAAGGTGTTTGATGGGGTTGAGGTTAGGGCTCTGTGCAGGCCAGTCATGTTCTAAACACACTGATCTCGACAAACCATTTCTGTATGGATCTCGCTTTGTGCATGGGGCCATTGTCACGCTGAAACGAGAAAGGGCCTTCCCCAAACTGTTGCCACAAAGTTGGAGGCACAGAATAGTCTAGAATGTCATTGTATGCTGTAGCGTTAAGATATCCGTTCACTGGCCCCAGACCATTATTCCTCCTCCACCAAACTGTACAGTTGGCACTATGCATTGGGACAGGTAGCATTCTCCTGGTATCCGCCCTGCCAGATGGTGAAGAGTGATTCATCACTCCATAGAACGCGTTTCCACTGCTCCAGAGTCCAATGGCGGCGAGCTTTACACCACTCCAGCCGCCGCTTGGCATTGTGATCTTAAGCTTGTGTGAGGCTGTTCGGCCATGGAAACCCATTTCATGAATCTCCTGACGAACAGTTCTTGTGCTGAAGTTGTTTCCAGAGGCAGTTTGGAACTTGGTAGTGAGTGTTGCAACCGAGGACAGACGATTTTTACACACTACGTGCTTCAGCACTCAGCGTTCCCGTTCTGTGAGCTTGTATGGCCTACCACTTCACGGCTGAGCTGTTCTTGCTCCTAGATGTTTCCCACTTCACAATAACAGCACTTACAGTTAACCGGGGGAGCTCTAGCAGGACAGAAATTTGACAAACTGACTTGTTGGAAATAGCCGAATTCACTCATTTGAAGGGTTGTCCACATACTTTTGTATATATAGTGTATGTCATGGATGACGGAAAAGTTTTTGAGGTCATTTTGTTGTCCATACAAATGTCTCTCTCCATTCCAGGTGCTTTCATTATTTTTAATGAAACCGGGTCTGTTTGTTGCCTTTATAAACATTCTGTGTATTCATATTAATTTACATCAGCTGTAATTCTTGCGTGGTCATCACACCATCCCTTTAAGACGTCTTAAAGGCCTTGGTGACGTCCCGAGCCACTTGTTTTAAACACATCTACAAAATAAACTAAAACACTATCAACAAATAAGTTATAAACCAATAAAATGTGTTTCGAACAATAGCTACCTTTCTGAATGCAGACTAAAACCAGCATTTTTTATTGTTCCCCATGTCTTCCCTTTCTGAAGCCATACAACACAAGTGTTTGCTAGATTATCAGGACACCACACACGACATACATACATTCACTTTTAGGTCTGTTGTCTTTATCTCTTCCCTTTCCATGCACTTTCCCACCTATTCTCTCGCTTCCTCCATTCCATTATAGAACATCATAGAAGAAGACATGGCTACCTTGAAGAGCAACCCTCAAACTGATACCTACCCTTCCCCTGCCTCACCTCAGAAAAAAAGTCAGACACCCTCTCCGCATCCTTTTCCCTCACCCACTTCAATGGTAAGACAGGTAGCTACATTCCCCCATCCCCGTCTACTCCCTACCTCCTGCTCTCTCTCGGGTGAACACCCTCCACCGCCTCCCCCCTCTTTAGGAGTAGGAGAGGTGGGAGCCGTTGGAGATGTGCGAGGTGACCGAGGTGCTGCGGCTCAGCACCCCGTCGCCTCCACCCGCCCCGCCAGGTCCCCCTCCGGATGCCGTCCTCCTCAGTGGCTGGGGGCTGTTCCTCAGGGCCATGAGGCTGGGACCGCCCCTGACGGCCAGCCCCCCGCCATACACCCCTCCCTGCAAGGAGGACGAGGAGGGCCCCGAGATGGAGGGGGGCGCGGGGGGCGGCGGCGGCAGCAGGGCCAGGGACTGAGAGGAGGAGCGAGAGGGCAGGTTGTGGGAGAAGTGATGGGGGTGCTGCGGGTGGGCCAGGTCGCCGCTGCCTCGGACACCGGCCCACTCCCTGTCCCTCTCCTTCTCCCGCTCCCTCTCTCTATCCCTCTCCCGCTCCCGGTAGAGCTGGGGTGTGCTTTGGTGGTGGTAGTGCTGTGGCAGGTGATGGCGGTGGTGGTGTTGTTGGGAGGAGGAGGAAGAAGAAGAGGCTGATGAACGAGATGAAGGATGCACCTCCCTCCCGTCCCTCCCCAGACCCAACCCCAGAGCCATGCCGTGAGAAGAAGAAGACTCCCCTTTGCTCCCCCCTCCAACACCCCCACCCCCTCCACTGCTACTACTGTTGTGGCTGCGGCGCGAGTGCGGCTGGGGCTGGGCGTTCTGGGGGTGCATGCCATGGCTCCAGTGGCCCCCGCCGGAGCGGAACACTGGTGGGGCGTTGGTGTAGCCCTGCTTGGGGTAGGCCTCGCTGGGGATGCCCGTAAGGGCCATGTTGCTGAAACCCAGACGGAGGCTCTCCGAGTCAAAGGACTCGATCTCACAGGCCTGCCGCTCCAGGAGGGTGCGGATGCGCTCAGAGCGCTCATTCTGAAGAGAAAGCATCTCCTCCTCAATCTGTGGGTAATATGGGGAACAAGGGCACAGAAGTGTTGAATGTGAGAAAACACCCATAAACACACACACAGACAAACGTTTGTTTTATTATCCTTAAGGGGACCAAACAATTGATTCTCATTCAAAATCCTATTTTCCCTAACCCCTAAACCTAACCTTAATCCGAAACCCCTAACCCTAGCTCCTAAACCTAATTGTAACCCTAAACCTAAAATAGGACCGGCGAAATTACCCCAGTAGTCTGAATTTTCCTTTTTTTACCAACCAAAAACACACACACACGCAAACTCACAAACAAACAAACACACACAGATGTTTTGGATGGTTGTCAAAAAAATTCCAGGTTACAGTGCATTTGGAAAGTTCAGACCTCAGCCTTGTTCTAAACTCGATTAAATAGTTTTTTCCCTCATCTACACACAATACCACACATTTAATGACAAAGTGAAAACAGATTTGAATTTTTTGCAAATAAAAACAGAAATACCTTATTTACAGAAGTATTCAGACCCATTGCTGCATCCCGTTTCCATTGATCATCCTTGAGATGTTTCTACAACTTAATTACCACCTGTGGTAAATTCAATTGATTGGACATGATTTGGAAAGGCACACACCTGTCTATGTAAGGTCACAGTTGACAGTGCATGTCAGAGAAAAAAAACAGGCCACGAGGTTGAAGGAATTTTTTTCAGGAGCAGGGACTGGGAGACCAGTCGGTACCGAGGGAAACATGAAAGGAGCAAAGTACAGAGAGATCCTTGATGAAATCCTTCTCCAGAGCACTCAGGACCTTATACTGCGGCGAAGGTTCATCTCCCAACAGGACAACGACCCTAAGCACACAGCCAAGACAATGCAGGAGTGGCTTCAGGACAAGTCTCCGAATGACCTTCAGAGGCCCAGCCAGCCAGAGCCCGGACTTGAACATCTCTAGAGAGACCTGAATATAGCTGTGCAGCGACGCTACCAATCCAACCTGACAGAGCTTGAGAGGCTCTGCAGAGAAGAATGGGAGAAACTCCCCAAATACAGGTGTGCCAAGCTTGAAGCATCATACCCAAGAAGAAATGAGGCAGTAATCACTGTCAAAGGTGCTTCAACAAAGTATTGAGTAAAGGATCTGAATAGTTATGCAAATTTGATATTTCCATATATATATATATATATATATATATATATATATATATATATATATATATATATATATATATATATATATATATATATATATATATTTTTTTTTGTGTGTGTGTGGGGGGGGTCAAAAATGTCTAAACCTGTTTTTGTTTTTTCATTATGGGGTATTGTGTGTACATTGATGAGGGATTTTTTTTCTTCATCTATTTTAGAATAAGACTGAATACTTTCAGAATGCACTGTATACAATAGGCCATGATTGATTTTGGCACAATAGGCCTGGAATATTACCTCTTTCAAGGAGCTTTACGTTTTGATAGGGTTATTTTACCTAAAATATTTTTGTCCTACTTACAAAAAATGTAATTAAAAATACACATCCCTGCAAGAGTGGCCCGAAGGGTGTTTAGCATCCCCAGTGGCTCTGCAAGTGCTGAGAGGATATTCTCCGCTGCTGGCCTGCTCTCCAGGCACCATCGCATGAACCTGAAGCCATAGACTCTGGCCAAACTCATGTTTCTAAAATGAATTCAAAGGCACTGTAGATGGAGCCTAAAACAAGGCAGTCTACATTTAAATGTGTATTTAATTTAAGTCACAGGCTATATATGCAATTTATAGACTATAATGATTTAATACAGCAAAATGTTGTACCTCTTAAATGTAAAGTTCTCATATTTGAGGACCCTATTTGATTTTCTTTATTCAATTAAGTCTGTTATGAAAAAGGTAGACCTTTTCTGCAAAAACAGGGTGTCTGCGGAAAGCTGAGTATATTGGCTATTGAACAGTGCCTTCAAATCTTTGGTGTGCCTTACTACCATATGGGCATACAAATTTATAAGGGCAGACCGAGCTGATGACCTCATTTCAAGATGGCTGCTACCTACATTCCGGTTAGTGTTGTGAAGTATAATCAAAATAAACACTGAATACGTTGATATACACCGAAAGACGGGACTCCACAGATCATGAGGCGGCAGGGTAGCCTAGTGGTTAGAGCGTTGGACTAGTAACCGGAAGGTTGCAAGTTCAAACCCCCGAGCTGACAAGGTACAAATCTGTCGTTCTGCCCCTGAACAGGCAGTTAACCCACTGTTCCTAGGCCGTCATTGAAAATAAGAATTTGTTCTTAACTGACTTGCCTAGTTAAATAAAGGTAAAATAAAAATGAGTATATCTTATTTGTCTGATCATATATATATATTGTGTATGTATGCTTGATCCTGTGTATACTGAACTATGTAACTCCTATCTTCCTTCTGATCATT
This sequence comes from Oncorhynchus mykiss, assembly GCF_057628025.1. Lineage (NCBI taxonomy): Eukaryota > Metazoa > Chordata > Actinopteri > Salmoniformes > Salmonidae > Oncorhynchus > Oncorhynchus mykiss. The sequence continues at coordinate 27,990,491 of NC_143037.1, forward strand.
TCCTCATAATCTCCCAGATCTTCTTTCCAAAAATACCAATGTCAATCATGTAATTACACATGAATAGCAGTTACTTTTGGGTATGTCTATTTAGGAGGAAATCTACATTTTGCCATTACATTAATATGCTGAGCGCTTAATGTCCCTGCCAGCCTAGTGTGTCGCACATGCAAAAGCATCACAATTTACTTGCAGCCTATAGCCTTGAAATAATTGAAATAATATAGCCAAAATAATTAATTTGCACTCCATATTTGGCTAGCTGTCTGGCTCCTGACCTATTTAGAGTGTTTATATGCTGTTTAATATGACATGTAGCATATTTGAAATGGCGAGCGCTTCTTAGTCACCTTTTCCTGTTGTTTATTAAAATACTTTTCATTCAAATCACATGGTTTGGTTTCAATACTTCGAAACAAAATGGTACAGTAGGTCCAGGTAGTCACAGAAATAGATGTGTGTTGGTTAAATTGTGATTTTAATGAATGGAGCGAATTTGGAGTGCTAGAATTTTTTGTCTTTGAGCAAGGAGCGTTTTTTAGCGGAGCAGTTGGAAAGGTGCCGCTCACATACTCTAATTGAAACTTAATATGTCAATATTTGACTAGAATACTCAATTAAATTGAAATGTAATTCATAATGAATTCAATTGGTGCATTACAAAATCAAAAATATTACATTAAAATACAATATCCTCATACAATTAAAAAATTATGGAATTCAAATACAATTTCTGTTGCCACTGAAATTGCTCCATAGTTACATATTAGGCCCATTCAAAAAGTCCAAAAATGTAATCAAACTCTATCCTCTACAACCTGGCTAGGCACTCCTGTAGATCTGAGAGGATAGATAAGCATTCTGGTAATAGCCTCTGGTTGCAATATTGCTTCCACCTATCCAATTCGGTCAGATCTACAGGAGTGCCTAGAATGTAGGGGTGCTAGAGTTAAGTATACATTCTTTGCATTTTTCAATGGGCCAGATATGTAACCTTGAATTTACATTTTGGACAAACATCCATGACAAAAGTCTAGGACTAGGCTGTCAATTTGTAATTAAGCCATACTCTCTGTCAGTCCCAATTCGCTCCCTAACCCTATTTTTGGCCCTAACCCCTTTGATGTGTGCAGAAATGTAAGGTGCAAACTCCTTCACTTCACTGGTTATACCTATCCAGTGGTGACCCGTCATTCAGGGCTTGCCTGTTTTGTATGTTATTTTGACATTAATACGCGTCACATATCAGTTTGCAAACTATGTAAAATATATATATATAATTGAGTTAATAAAGCTGCATACAAACATGGTCTCTTTTCTTTTCTTGAGTAAGGCAGCTCCAAAATACAGGTGTTTCAGCTTAGCTCAGTGCTTTCTGTGGTGGTGGGGCAAGCCAGCAGAAAATACGGAGCGTTGAGCCATGATTGGCTCAGTGTCCTGTCACTCATGGGGACACTACATCACCTCCAAGTCTAAGGGTAGAGCTAGAAAATTCTAGCCCCTTGGGTGCTGCCATAGAGTTACAATAGAAGTGCCCATCCAAGGTCATTGGCCACAGATAAAATGATGTCAAATCACGTTATATGTACAGTAGTTTTGATTGGACTGATCATGTCAACATCATACTTTCAAAATCTTTGCTAGTAGTCATCATATATCAAGTCGACAATCTACTGGCAAATCCTTTTTAATCCTTGTCATATGAAGAGAAATAATGGAGAAATTATAGATAAAATGTATCGGTACTCATCGGCCATTCGACATAACCATTACACAATGAGTTGGAAATCGCAAATTCAACAAGGAGTGGTTTGGAAGGAATCAGTGATAGTGGCTAACTGCAAGCATTGCAAAGCAATCACGAGCCTGCTATTCAGTGGAGTGGCTGTGTGACCTCAAATCTTGGATTAAGGGGCTCTATTCCAAGTTTAAAATGATAAACATTCAACATCGGCCATGCTGTCAATGAAGCATGACTTGTGCTTAACTCGGAACTGTGAAAACTTGACTTCAGTAAGTTCAAGACAACTTGGAAGTCAGGAATAAACGAGCTCCGACTGGGAAAATAAGTTTGAATGGTCATCCAACTCAGAATTATAAATCCGGCCACGTTCTAGAGTTACAACCTGAAGATCAATGACATCATCATGATTCAACCTCGTCCCCCCCAAGTTCCCAGTTGTTTTGAAAGCACCATAAATCCAGAGAATGCCCGACTTTGATGAAAAAATGTGCCCACAAAGGACCGCCGCGCCACCTTCATGTTCAAGTGAGCACAGCACAACAATTTGAGTCCAAAAATGTATTGTATGCTGTTGCATAAATTACAGTTGAAGTCGGAAGTTTACATACACTTAGGTTGGAGTCATTAAAACTTGTTTTTCCACAACTCCACAAATTTCTTGTTAACAAACTATAGTTTTGGCAAGTTGGTTAGGACATCTACTTTGTGCATGACACAAGTACATTCTTCCAACAATTGTTTACAGACAGATTATTTCACTTACAATTATTCACTGTATCACAATTCCAGTGGGTCAGAAGTTTACATACACTAAGTTGACTTCGCCTTTAAACAGATTGGGAAATTCCAGAAAATGTCATGGCTTTAGAAGCTTCTGATAGGCTAATTGACATCATTTGAGTCAATTGGAGGTGTACCTCTGGATGTACTTCAAGGCCTACCTTCAAACTCAGTGCCTCTTTGCTTAACATGGGAAAATCAAAAGAAATCAGCCAAGATCTCAGAAAAAAAATTGTAGACCTCCACAGGTCTGGTTCATCCTTGGGAGCAATTTTCAAATGCCTGAAGGTACCACGTTCATCTGTACAAACAATAGTACGCAAGTATAAACATCATGGGACCATGCAGCCATCATCCCGCTCAGGAAGGAGACATGTTCTGTCTCCCAGAGGTGAACGTACTTTGGTGCGAAAAGTGCAAATCAATCCCAGAACAGCAGCAACGGACCTTATGAAGATACTGAAAGAAACAGGTACAAAAGTATCTATATCCACAGTAAAACAAGTCCAATATCGACATAACCTGAAAGGCCGCTCAGCAAGGAAGAAGCCACTGCTCCAAAACTGCCACAAAAAGCCAGATTACGGTTTGCAACTGCACATGGGGACAAAGATAGTACTTTTTGGAGAAATGTCCTCTGGTCTGATGAAACAAAAATATAACTGTTTGGCCATAATGACCATCGCTATGTTTGGAGGAAAAAGGGGGATGCTCGCAAGCCGAAGAACACCATCCAAACCACGAAGCACGGGGATGGCAGCATCATGTTGTGGGGGTGCTTTGCTGCAGGAGGGCCTGGTGCACTTCACAAAATAGATGGCACCATGAGGCAGGAAAATTGTGTGTAAATATTGAAGCAACATCAAGACATCAGTCAGGAAGTTAAAGCTTGTTCGCAAATGGGTTTTCCAAATGGACATTGACCCCAAGCATACTTCCAAAGTTGTGGCAAAATGGCTTAAGGACAACGAAGTCAAGGTATTGGAGTGGCCATCACAAAGCCCAGACCACAATCCTACAAAACATGTGGGCAGAACTGAAAAAGCGTGTGCGAGCAAGGAGGTCTAAAAACCTGGCTTAGTCACAACAGCTCTGTCGGGAGGAATGGGCCAAAATTCCCAAAACATTTGCGTTAACATTTCACTTAAGTTAAATAATTTAAAAGGCAACGCTACCAAATACTAATTGAGTGTATGTAAACTTCTGACCCACTGGGAATGTGATGAAAGAAATATGTTGTGTAGTAAGACATTAGTAGCCCATGTGCCTCACCCTAATAATTTGGTATATTCACCCCTCTTAATTTCACCAACTGTTCTGACTTGGTGGTGCACATGAAGCCTATCACCTGTTTTAGAGAAATGTAATCATCGAATATCGTAAGCGCTTTCATTGTCTGCTTATATGCCCCCTTTATTTATCCTACGGTTCTGACTTGGTGTACAGGGAGAACACTAAGAACGGCCCATGTTTTGAATTCTGTCGCTGTACATTTCAAAAGTGCTAAACAAATAGTTATATGAATGACGTCCGTCCTTGCTCGCTCATTAATGTCTTAATCGAAATTAGAAACCACATTTGTTTTAAGCAAGTCAGCAATATCAGCTATGTTTTTTTTAAAAGGCAGTAACTGAGGCTGAATGAACTGTTTCGCTGCCAGACAAGGCTCTGCTGATAGCCAGGTCTAGCAGTGCATTGTTTAGTGTTGTGGCTTTGCTGGCATGCATCCCACTTATTTTTTTTCTGCATCATCAAGATTTACATGCTAAAATCACCACTGTACCTATCCAGACCACACATACATTCTAGGGTTAGGGGATAGGGCTAAGGGGAGGAATAGGGAGTGATTTGGGACAAGCTATAGCTCTCCACCCCTTGCTCCAGGATCAGTTTCCCATCCCCCAACTCTAACCATTAGTGGGGGAAATTATAAACTGACCCCAGATCAGAGTTCAGGGGCAACTTCCCCCTACACCTACCCTCTGCTCCAGCAGTGCCCGGCGGATGGACACCCTCTGCTCCAGGTCCTTGGCCTCACGCTCATGCTGCGAGTCGGTGTGGATCTTGATCTTGCTCTGGTAGGCGTTGAGCAGCTCCAACTCTTGCTGCAGTTGGATCCGCAGCACCTGATACTCCGCCTCCTGCGTCTCATCCAATCGGAGCTGGAGTCAGAGTGGCAAATAAGGTGGGGCATTAGCATAAAAATAGGTAGAGTTAGTGGAAAAGGGAGTTCCACCCGTACTTAGGCATAGGGAGACAGAGGGTCAGATCAGGGGATGTGGCATATAGGAAGGGGATGTCTTAGTGTGAGGGAGGTGTGTGAATTACTAAATGGGAATGTTTTGGGTAGATATTGACGAGGTAGGGGTTTGCTCCGAGTGAATGTGGTTGAGTGTGTGATGGTTGAGCACCCTCCACCTTCTTTCCATGAGTGTGTGATGGGGAAATAAGTGTGGTATTGTGTGACATGAATAGGGTGTCGTAGTTTGTTTTTCACACATGCTGTGGTATTGATGATAGTAATACAGTAGACTGTATAGAGCTGGGTATAGCTTGTAACAATGTGAATAGGCATTTGGCTAGTAGCCCACAAGTGGAGGAGTGTGGTGAGGATAGGGACAGGGGTGTGTGTGGCTATTGTAAGGTGTTACATGAGGCTTTGACATATCGCAGATCTGTGCCGGTGGATGTGAGTCGGTGGTATTCGGAGACACAAGAGATGTTGTGTCGCTTTCTGTGTGCCAGCAGATGGGGTGTCGTGTAGGGACAGAGAAAGGGGGTTTGGCTTGCTTGAATGTCTTGGACGTGTATTGGTGCTACGTGAGGACCTAACAGATGCATGTAACTGGGCTCTGTTCAGGAGGGCGCAACGCTGGGTAACGTTACAGATAGAAATGCCATTATTAGAGCTGACAGGATTCATTTTTCTTCATGTCAGAGAGGAGTATATGTTCTCCATCATATATTTATTTCTGAATATTCCACAACGTTGTGCCCTGCTGAATGCGGCCCTGCTGTTCTAGTAGGTATGGGGTGTAACCAAAGATGGTTGATAAACGTCTTACTCAGGCAGTTCACCATTAGGGGAAAAATGGTGAAGGTTCCGGTCTGTGTAAGTAGGCGTTCCCTCTCTCGTGAGAGGTCTGCATCTGCAGGCGTTCCCACGTGAGTTTGTGGTTCCTCCATAAACGCTGACACGCTCACGTGAGAGAGGAAACGCCCACTTAAACTGACATTTTTTTCAATTGGAAACTGCCCAATAACAGCTGGCTCTGGTCTACTTATTGTCCCCTCCCCACTCGCCCCAAAATAAATTGCCAGTGAGATCTAACATCTCAGGTGTAATGGTGTAATGATGCAGATATAAATAGAATAGCGCTGACACAATTCCCTTATTCTGACAAATTTCTGTTCTTTATGATACATTTCTATCTGAACGCTCCATCATCTGAACAGGCCCATGTTGTGCCATGCAAGGGAAGCCAGACCCAGGGCAGGGGGTATGGCATGTTTTTTTAGTAGCGGTACTGTTCGTCAACTATGGAGAGAAAGGGTGTAGCTTGCTAGCCAAGTGCCGAGAGGGTATCATAACTGTAACAAAGCGAGGACAAAGAAAGTGGGGTGACGGTGTCAAATCTGGGGACAGCCAGGAGTGCAGGCAGCTGGCTTGCCTGCCCAGGCAGGGGTGGGTACGGTGCTACGGTGGGTTGGAGGTTGTGCGGTACAAAGAGTGTACAGCATCTCCTTGCCTTACTCACAGCCTGTGTGGACAGCATGTCATTGATGGAGTGGTCGTACTGCTCAGCCAGGATGGCCAGCTTACGCGTCTGCTCATCCTTCAGGCGCTTGAGCACCGCCTTGTGGTCCGACTTGGGCGTGTTCTCCAGCAAGTGGTTGCGCAGGGCCTTGTACTGGCGCGTCTGGATCTTGCACGTGTCCTGGAACTGACGCTTGATCTGGAGTTCTTTGGACTGGATGAGAGAGAGTGTGGCATGATGTACTACATTACCCAGAATGTTTTGTTTATAACATATCAGGTTTTATCTTGGGCTCTTTCTCAATTTGTCTTTCTGATTCCTCACATCCTATTTCCTTGCCTCCTTCTCAAATGTATTGTACTTCCAAGCTCCCCTCCCCTCTGACCTACTACTCCAATGGGTTGAGGAGGCAAGAACAGAGGATGAGGAATCTATGAAAGACTAATTGAGAAAGATAATTTGTAAAGATACTCTTAAAGGCTAACATAATGGTGTCCTGGTTGTCTCCTTACCAAAAGAGCGAGAGACAACCGTTTCGGCTGATGTGCTTGAATGTGTTCTTTTGAATATGTGAAGATCCAATGTGTATAGGCTATATAGGGCTGTGGAGTGTACATTTCGATTTTTTACAGAGGTATTAGTGACCTCAAAATCACTTGCTTTTCTGTGGTAGTTAAACAAAAATAAGTACATCTATTGAATGGCTGCCTACTATATACCATGTCCCAACCCGAAGTTGTGGAACTCCTCCTCTGATTTAAACCCTATGTATGCATTAGTGGAGGCAGAATTGTGAAATACTTCTTGTAATGTCTGACTGGGAATGATTGGAACAGTAAAAAACATCTGCAAATAGAAGTTGTACGGTCATAAATGGTTATTATCCACAATAGGATGTGCACTCTTTAAAAAAAAAACTAAAAAAACATGTGGTGTGAGGCAGGGTGTGGTGTGTGAAAACAAATTCGTTATCCTTTTCACTACCAATTCAGTATGTGTTCTGTTCACTTATTGTGAGGAAGAAAGTAATGTATTCCTACAAGACACCATGAGCCAGCCTTCGGATGAAAGCGGGTCTTCCAATGAATATTTCACGTTACACTTACCTGCAATACACGAAGCAATGTGGCAAAAACTCCACCCATGCAATCAGAAGACAAGATCAAGCTATTACCATATTGCTTACTATCTATCCAATCCTCAGATCTAAGAGTGCCTAGGCTGTAAAGGCTACGGTCGATTTGGAATTCAGATATACTGGGTCGTCCCAATAATATCTCCTTTCTCCTGAAGTGTACACTCGTTCACTACTACTCATAAATCTAAACACATTGGGTTGCAGGGGGGCATGGTATGTAGAGCATTTCCACCATATTTCTTATACTAGTAATTTACTTTCAAATCCTTGAAGGGAAATGAACAAGTGCACACTTGGAATAGAGGAGATATAATTGGGACGTAGCCATGGCGTTAGAGCTGGGTAATATGGACAAAAGTTCATATCGCAATAAAGTGCCGGAATTGATGTGATAACGATAAATAAAACCATACGTTTATAACATTGTGCACCACAGTAAAAAATAAATAAAAAGATCCTTTCAACTACTAGTTTGATGGTTGTAGCAATCAATTGTCCCATTAACAATCACCCATACCAGCAAACGTATTTCATTTTAAATCACATCTCTAATATAGGTTACTTATCATAATGAACGATATCTGCAAAATGCCTGCGATAAGTGATCGGTATGGTTGGTGTCGTTAATTTTCAGTTTATCGTCCCAGCTCTACAAAGTGTTACATGTCAAAACTAAATTTGACTTATTTGATTCATGTTGGAGGTAGGATGTATGGGCAGGGAGAACAGAGGATGACAAGAACATTAGTTATGAGATTAAATGAGTGAGTTTGAATGTAAATCCAGAATACTTCACTCATTTTCTCCATGTTTGGTTAAAGACTGATGAACTGAATTAATGAATAAAGATATGGAAATTATGGTAAATTATATCAAGGAAATAATGCAAAACAAAGATGTAAATCATAAAAATGAACAAGACAAAATGATTAACAAAAAAATAATTTATTTCTGTTTGGAGAAAAAAAAAAAACGAAAATATGCCAAAATGCTGCATATACTTACACCACTCATGCACTCACAATAAGGCTGAAATGCAAACAAAATGGCTGCTGAACACATTTACATTTTTGTCATCTAGCAGATGTTCTTATCCAGAGCAATTTACAGGAGAAATTAGGGTTAAGTGCCTTGCTCAAGGGCAGAGATTTTCACCTAGTCGGCTCAGGGATTTGAACCAGCGTCCTTTCGGTTACTGGCCCAACGCACAGAATGCAGTACTAACCTTAGAAATACTGCATATATTAAATATTCATATAAAACTCTGAAAATTCAAACATAGAACAGTAAACATAGAAAAATAAGACAAATATACTGACGCAGAAATAATTTGAAATCATAAATTACATTCACAAAATAACAAGGTGAAAAACTGAAAAGATATGCCTCTTTTTAGAGCCAGAATACAATGTAATATATCACCCTTAAAAAGGGGATTAGGGATTCACCAACTCTCCCTCCAATGCAAGCCATCCAGAAAGCAATGCCCTAGTTCTCTTTGTGTTAGAATACAGTGCAGGAGAGAGGGAGTGCTCCTCCTGCCGAATCACTCAATAATACCCTTCCACATCAATGGCTCACCTGTAAAATGCAGGGGACTATTTTCTGGGTGAGCTGCATTTAAAAGTAGTATTCCTGCACTTTAAAGTACATTTCCCCTGACCTCCCAAGTAGATAGATATATTTTTATTAAGAATATTTTATTCGCCAAAATGTTTTACTGAAATGTTTATCCTTCTAAATTAGCCCTCCATCTACCCTGGCTCTTCAATAGCCAACTGCCCATTTAAACAACCAGTTGCAACTCAATGGACGGGTGACCAAGCAATCATTCAACGTAGTTAAGTATAATACTTATTTCTATCCATCTATCTATACACAAATGATGTAGACACCCCTTCAAATGATTGGAATTGGCTATTTCAGCCTGACCCGTTGCTGACAGGTGAATAAAATCGAGCACATAACCATGCAATCTCCATAGACAAGTGGAAACGTCTAAGAGCAACAACAACACAGCCACAAAGTGGTAGGCCACACAAGCTCACAGAATGGGATCGCCAAGTGCTGAAATCGTCTTTCCTCAGTTGCAACATTCACTACCAAGTTCCAAACTGCCTCTGGAAGCAACGTCAGCACAATAACTGTACATCGGGAGATTCATGAAATGGCTTTCCATGGCTGAGCAGCCGCACACAAGCCTAAGATAACCATGTGCAATGCCAAGCATAGGCTGGAGTGGTGTTATGCTCGCTGACATTGGACTCTGGAGCAGTGGAAACGCATTCTCTGGAGTGATGAATCACGCTTCACCGTCTGGCGGTCCGACAGACAGATCTGGGTTTGGCGGATGCCAGGAGAACGCTACCAGCCCCAATGCATAGTGACAACTGTAAAGTTTCCTATGACAGTGCCACGTTGAAAGTCACTGAGCTCTCAGTAAGGCCATTCTTCTGCCAATGTTTGGCTATGGAGCTTGCATGGCTTTGTGTTCGATTTTAAACACCTGTCAGCAACAGGTGTGGCTGAACTAATTTGAAGGTGTGTCCACATATACATATAATATATATATATATAAAGTATTTTATTGGATACATAACATCATTCAATATAATTTGCGTGACAAGCTCACTAGTACTCAGTGGAGGGAGGGGCCAGTCAATTTCCAGCCCTTTTTGGGATAAATACTTTCGCATCGTTTTAGACTAGTTAAAACGCTTTAAAACGTTAAAACGTTCAAATTGGTTAATCTCTTTGTTGAGTATTGCATTGTTCCCTCAATCTTTGGACTTGTGTTTTAAAGCCATTAAGACTTATTTGAACCAATATCCAAATTAAACAATAAAATGATATTAAACATATGGTCATACTAAAATGAACAAAAACTATAACACTTTTTTTTTTTTTTGCATATATGGAGGTAGCCTAACCTCAGTGGCTGTATAACAGAACAGTCATTCAAACAATTACAGCTGAACAGACAAGCGCTGTATCTTCATTTAGGAGAATGATAAAAACAACGTTTACATGGCAAATCATTCGGTATATAAGATTGCCAATAGCACAATAATGAATCTACTTATCTAGAAGATGAAATGTAATCACTAATAACCATCTCACCAGCTTCCACTGCTCTCTACATGTTCACATTTGGGGTCTTACTATCAATCAAATGTATTTATAAAGCCCTTCTTACATCAGCTGATGTTAAAGTGCTGTGCAGAAAGCCAGCCTAAAACCCCAAACAAGCAAGCAATGCAGGTGTAGAAGCACGGTGGCTAGGTAAAACTCCCTAGAAAGGCCAGAACCTAGGAAGAAACCTAGAGAGGAACCAGGCTATGAGGGGTGGCCAAGTCCTCTTCTGGCTGTGCCGACTCTTCTCAATGAGCAATACTAATTAAAGATCTAATATAGCTCACTAAATTGACAGCCAATGCCTACCCAGCCAAATACAATATGCAATATCCCAAAATATTGGCTAACTTGAAATTGAGTATAAAATGCCATATTGTATCCTATATTCGGATGACTGGATTTTTAGAACAAAAACGTGGAAATTATTTTACAGTTTACCGCATTTATGTCAAGTTTCACGTATCAAACACTATGCGTTTAACATAATTGTACAGTTTAGCTTGTACATAACATTAATGTATTAAAGTTCACTTTGTGGATTGAAGCAATCTTGATCTGGAAGTTTCTGTGTGGTTAATTATTTATTGCACTATATTAATGACCTAGTAGTGTTTTTTGGGGGCGGTTAAATGAAATGACCAGGATGTTTGCCTACTTCTACTTTCACAGTAATTTAGTATTATAATGGGTGAAATGCTTGATTTGTGGACAATCCACAACCAATAATATCTATCAATAGTGGCCATTGATAACCATTATCCACTGACAAGAAATTCAATGTGCGTGAACAGTGCACTAAAAAGATCTCTGAAATCGCAAGAACTTCAATAAAAACACAATAGATTGCACAAACATGGTCTTAGAAATAACCATAAACATATTGTCTTACGAATTAAGAACAAAATAAAGAAAACACTTAAACTTTTACAAAAAGCACAATAGTGAGTGACAAACAATGAAACTTCAATGGGGTATAAGACAGTGACATGACAGGAGTTGCTGGATGCTTTTGGCAATACAGTACATTAAATGGCCAATTACATTCAGCCAATGCAACACAGTGTTAGGTATACCTATGATGCACACAACCTATCTTTGGGAGGGTTGAAACAAAGGAAACAAACACACGATGGTCAGACGGTGATAGATGGAACACACACACCCTATCCAACTCCCTCCCTCTCTTACTATCTCCATGGTCGCACTTTACCCCTCACACTCCGCCCAGATGACGTTCGTCTCAACCCGCATTCCCACCTCCCCTCATCTCTGAACATACATTCTCTCTCCTCCCTTCTTTGCCGCTCCCTCTCTCTCTTCCTCCTCTCCCTCTGTTTCTGCTCTCTGACCTCCCTGGGCAGTAGCCTGGGCAGCCTGCTAGGTTTCTCCTCTCTCAGCAGACCGAATGTACGAAGTCTGCTCAGGCACTCGGGAGGCAGCTCTTTAAGGACCCTGCTAGCTAGCCTTAGCACGACCGAGTTGGCCAGGTCGGCAAGGACCCCTAGGGGGCGTCTGATAAAGCGCCTGACCCAGAGGAGGCACGTGGCAAGGGGCGAGCCAACGTGGCCCCTGCCCGCCAGGCGCACTAAGGGCAGGCTCTTTAGGGGAACAGGGATTTTGGACTGGCGCCCACCCCAGTTGCGCCCGGCCTTGGGGAACATGTCATAGAGGCTGCGCTCCGCCAGGCCCCCAAGGAGAGACTGGCAGATGTTGAAGAGTGGGCGGGGAAGGCGAAAGAGGAACCTCATCCACAAACGGCTGAGTTTCCGGGGGGCGTTTTGTAGGAAGACGCGCGCCGGTCGCACCACCAGCACCACCACAAGATAGAGGGAGAGGAAGAGGGAAGGCGAGCTGAGGAAGGAGGCAGAGATCAGGGCTATGGGGACATAATAGAGACCCAGGCTCAGCGAGAGGCCCAGGCTGAAAAGACCGCATGCCCACAAAGTGAGGGACAGGTAGGTGGAGAGAGAGAGGGAGCAGCAGGAGCGGAGGAAGAGGTAGGAGAAGAAGAGGGCGAGGAGGGCGAGCTCACCCGAGAGGAGGAGGGAGGCCAGCGAGGGGAGAGGGGGAGAGCGACGAAGGGAGAGGAGGAAGACTGAGAGTATGAGGAAGGTGAGGTTGGAGGGCTGGGCGGCGGCCGAGAGGGAGAGGAGGAGGCAGATGGCATGAGAGAAGAGGGAGGGAAAGGAAGAAGGGACAGGGGGCGGAGAAAGGGGTGGGGCAGAGAGGTGAGGAGGCTCGAGTTCCTCAAGGGTGTCGGGGAAGTAGAACTCTGAGAGTTCGTCCCCCTTGCGCTGATTGCGGACATGCCTCCGTTCCAGGGATGGGGAGGAGATGAGCTCAGACGGACAGCCGTCTGCCACGCCCCTATCCTCCTCCTCCTCATCGTCGTCATCGTCGAGAACATATCTCGCTTCGTCTTCCTCATCCCCATCTTCCTCCCCCCACTGCACTCCCTCCACCTGCCTTTGCTCTCCTCCTCCCTCCCCTGTTTTCCACTCAAGTTCTTGACCTTCGTTATCTTCGCTTTTCTCGCTCTTCTCCTCCTCTACTTCAACCTTTGTTTCTACAATGGAGCAAACCTCATTCCCATTTCCCACGTCCTTCTCTTCTCCCTTCTCATTCTCTCCATCTCCACTTTCATCTCTCACCACCTTTTCTTTCCCTCCTTCAAAACCTTTCCTAACCTTTCCTTTGTTACCCTCCATTTCCTCTTTGGTTTCACATTCTTCCACCTCTTCCTTCTCCCCTTCCTCTACCAGCACCACCTCTTCCACTCCCTCAGCCCCAGCCTGGGCTCCCCTTAGCCCCCCTGTCTCCTGGTACTCCTCCCCCTTGTTCTCCTCCTCTGGAGGTGGCTGGTTCTGGGTTTGGGTACCGGGGGTCTCGCTCTCACTCACTTTGAGGCTCTTGGGCTGCTGGCGGACCTCCACGGCGTGCTTCTGCCTCAGCTCCTGCTCGCGTCGCTTGTTGTACTCCATCTGATTGGTGAGCTCCGTCTGGTGCTGTGTGCGGATCAGGTCAGCCCGCGTGCGCTGCACCGAGCCCAGCTGCCGGAACTCCATCTCCTGGGTGGACTCGTGGTGGCGCAGAAGCATTGCGCACTCCAGGTCCTTCAGCGTCTGCTTCTTGTTCAGGTCCTAGATGGAGAAGGAAGAAACAAAGGAGAGCGCAACAGATGAGGGTAGGGAAAGACGTTTGGATAAATGGAGAGAATCTGGAATCCGACCAGATAACAACCCAAATATGAGGTCCTTTTTGCATGTTGGGGTATTAGGCATTAGTGCTGTACTATATAACATCACAGAGGTAGCTTTATATCGGGGTTAAAAGGGGGAAAAATCCCATGGCTGAAACTTAAGTCGATCTCATATCGATTGTCTGGGGCCCAAATTAACCTCGGTTTCATGTAAAAAAATACAAAAATAAAAAAGTTATGACAGTCCTGCTTTTAGGGAAGGAGGATACATTTGTACATGTATTAAACAGCGCGTTAGACCAATTTCAGACCTTTAACATTGAAAAAAAAATTATATAAAATGTTTTAAAATCAGTCGCAGTGACAGAACTTTAACCCCTGCATTATATCATGAGAAGAGTTGTGGTCCGAGACCAGAGCCTAATGGAACTGAAACACTATTGCTTGGTCAAGTGAAAAATGTCTTCGTTATGGGTACTGTTGATGTACTATACCTCTCGGAGTAGGTCCTGCTCCAGATTGTGGCGCGCCAGCAGCATCTTCCTCTTGTACTGGCGACACTGCAGCTCGTAGTACTGCCTCTGGCGGCGCAGGAGCCCCGCCTCATCTTCCGCCTGCAGCTGCTGGAGACACTCCTTCTGATGCACCAGCCACTCCTGCTTCTCACGCTTGGGGGTCAACTGGTTCTCGTTCAGTTCCTGTGAAATACAGCACGAGAAAGGGTCAGAGCGTGACACCCGCCACTTGATAGGTCAATATATTAGCTCGTGATTAAGGTATAGTGGTGGCATGCGGATCGGCAGGGGTTAATAGTGGTTGCTGCGTGGTTGGTATATGGCTGTATCTTTTACCGGCCATTGTTAACATCCAGATGATTTGAGTGAGTAGCTGTACTTCTCAGCTATGAGTGGTTGAAGTGTGGTTGGTAGTAGTTACATCCCGATTGCGATGTGGTTAGTGAATAATTATGACTAGGGGTTGCGGTACGGTTCGTGAGTAATTGAGGGTTTGGTTGCAGTGTGGTTGGTGAGTTGTTACAGTATGGGTATGGTTGGTAAGCAGCTGACTAAGGTTGGTGAGTAATTAAAGCAGGGTTTGTAAGTATACAGAACGAAAAACTATAAGCGCAACTATTTCAAAGATTTTACTGAGTTATAGTTAATATTTTTTTATTTATTTGACCTTTATTTAACTAGGCAAGTCAGTTAAGAACAAATTCTTATTTTCAATGACGGCCAATGCCTGTTCAGGGACAGAACGACAGATTTGTACCTTGTCAGCTCGGGGGTTTGAACTTGCAACCTTCCGGTTACTATTCCAACGCTCTAACCACTAGGCTACGCTGCCGCCCCATATAAAGGAAATCAGTCAATTTAAATACATTCATTAGCCCTAATCTACGGATTTCACATGACTGGGCAGCAGTGCAGCTTTGGGTGGGCCTTGGAGGGCATAGGCCCACCCACTTAGCAGTGCAGCTTTGGCAGCCACTTGGCAGCCAGGCCCAGCCAATCAGTGAGTTTTTCCCCCACAAAACAGACAAATATTATTACACCCCCACCAAAGACTATCCCACAGGTTAAGAAGACGGATGAGGTAGTCCTGGGCTGACGTGGTTACATGTGGTCTGCGGTTGTGAGGCCAGTTGGAAGTACTGCCAAATTCTCTAAAATGACATTGGAGGCAGCTTATGGTAGAGAAATGAACATTCAATTCTCTGGCAACAGCTCTGGTGGACTATCGTGCAGTCAGCATGCCGATTGCACGCTCCCTCAAAACATGAGACATCGGTGGATTGTGTTGTGTGACAAAACTGTACATTTTAGAGTGGCCTTTTATTGTCCCCAGCACAAGGTGCACCTGTGTAATGATCATGCGGTTTAATCAGCTTCTTGATATGCTTGACCAGTCAGGTGGATGGATCAACTTGGCAAAGGAGATATGCTCACTAACAGGTATGTAAACACATTTTTGTCCAAAATGAGAGAAATTGGCTTTTTGTGGGTATGTAACATGGGACCAACACTTTACAAGAGTTTATATTTTTGTTCAGTGTATTTAAACTATGGTTGGTGAGTTGTTATAGCAGGGTACTTAAACTTATTCATGCTCAGGGACCGGCTCCCAGGCAAACCGGCGACTCAGGGACCACCAGTATACGTTTAAAAAAAATGTATATAGCAAGTCTCGTCTTATCAGGTGAATAGCAAGGAGAAGTAATGAACATTTTAGAATAATTATATTTGGTAAGTAGTTTATTTTGACCTTCCCACATAATTGGAAGAGGAAGTATAAACTCTAACATAGCCTATTAGCTAGAAAGCTAGTAACTATAAACACAATTTTGCTAAGAGCAGCTGTTTAGCTGGTTAAACAAAGGTTAGCCATGTGTTGGCAAAAATGTCCAAGTGAAGAAAGCTTACCAGCAGCCATCGGTACTTGACACACTGGTAGCCTATTCGCGGGTGCTCTTTCAAAGTCTATGTCAGACACTCCAGGGAGTGTCCAATGAGTGTAATTTGCTCAATACTTAGGAGTTGAGGACTAAAGTGGACTACATTAGAACAATTATTTTCTACTGTAGGTATGTAATAAAAAATGTGTTTCTGTTGCTAGCAATATTCATAAAGCCATTGAAACAAACAAAAAAAAATCTACAGTGCGCGTGTGTGTGTGTGTATACATACAGATATACACACACACTTTTTTTTGTGGACCCCCAGTTGAATACCTCAGTTATAGTATGTCTTCAGTAGGGTTGGTGAGTAGATGGTAGAGCTGGACAATTAAATCAAATTCACATCGAAATACTGGCTTCGGTTGAGCGATGTAGAAAAGAAGTCGTACGAGGTCTCTGACAACTGGAAAAACTGAAGCTTAAGGTTATACTCTTTGTTTAAAGTGTGACCAAAACTCAAATTGTGCACTTACCTAATGCCATATTATTTTTTTTTTATTTCAAGGGTATATATATATATAACTTCTTTCCTAGGTCAGTTTGACCTCACATCACATGTTTAGGGTAATCACCGGTGGCTGAGTAAGAGAATTTCTGCTGCTTGTCTCGTTCATAATGACGAGAATAGGATTAGAAGTTGTCTTTTTCTTTAAAATGGTATTATACCATCACTTTTATTTCATTTTTGTGTATATTGGGGGTGGTGGGGCAAAGACTGTGCTCTGCTTCTCTAGAGGATTTTAATTTATTTTTAATTCAGATATGTTTTTTCATGCTGCTCCTCAATCTCTCTTTTTCATTTGACCTCTTAAGGATTCATTTCTAGTTCACAACCATTCCAGGATGGTATTTCAGGGCTAAAAGGTCAGACTGGTGACATGGAACATTTGCGGTTGTGGGGGGCAAATTATAGGATGCTGGTCTTCTAGGCAGCGGCAAAGAAAAAGCCATATCTCAGACTGGCCAATAAAAAGAAAAGATTAAGATGGGCAAAAGAACAGACACTGGAGAGAGGATCTCTGCCTAGAAGGCCAGCATCCCGGAGACGCCTCTTCACTGTTGACGTTGAGACTGGTGTTTTGCGGGTACTATTTAATGAAGCTGCCAGTTGAGGACTTGTGAGGCACCTGTTTCTCAAACTAGACACTAATGTACTTGTCCTCTTGCATAGTTGTGCACCGGGGCCTCCCACTCTTTGTATTCTGGTTTAGAGCAAGTTTGCGCTATTCTTTGAAGGGAGTAGTACACAGCGTTGTACGAGATCTTCAGTTTCTTGGCAATTTCTCACATGGAATAGCCATCATTTCTCAGAACAAGAATAGACTGACAAGTTTCAGAAGAAAGTTCTTTGCTTCTGGCCATTTTGAGTCTAATTGAACCCACAAATGTCGATGCTCAAGATACGCAACTAGTCTAAAGGCCAGTTTTATTGCTTCTTTAAAACCAGCACAACAGTTTTCAGCTGTGCTCACATAATTGCAAAAGGGTTCTCTTTATGATCAATTAGCCTTTTAATATGACAAACTTGGATTAGCTAACAACTTGCCATTGGAACACAGGAGTGATGGTTGCTGATAATGGGCCTCTGTACGCCTATGTAGATATTCCATTAAAAATCAGCCACTCCCAGCTACAGTAGTCATTTCCAATATTAATACTGTCTAGGCTGTATTCCGGATCAATTTGATGTTACAATTCGATGGACAAAAAAAAGATGTGCTTTTGTTTCAAAAACAAGGACATTTCTAAGTGACCCTAAAACTTTTGAACGGTAGTGTATATGTACAGTGCCTTCCGAAAGTATTCATACCCCTTAAGCTTGGACTGGCAAGTCATGGCTTGGTGATAAAAAATAAAAAAACAATAGCTGGCATTCCGTAGATCAGATGTGGTGGGTGTCACCGAGATAGGCCTTTGTTCTGTTCCTCCAGGCTCAGTATTCCTAATTATTCTGGCATCTGGGAGACAACACCAGAGGCAGATGACCACAGGATGAACCCAAAGTGGCCTATGGTGCCCAGGGGGGGTTGAACCAGCTATGACTGAGCAATCTTGGTATCAGGTTAAAGAAAAAAAAGGGGATTTATTGGGGGATTTATTACCTTTTACCAGATCTAATGTGTTTCACATTTCCACAAACTTCAGTGTTTGCTTTCAAATGCTATCAATAATATGCATATCACTGCTTCAGGTCCTGAGATACCCAAATCTAACTGCCGGTATGTCATTTTAGGGGGGGGGGGGGGAATTAAAGAGAAAAAAAGTCCAATCCTTTAAGACCAATTAAGATTAGCATCCAAACCAATGTGATCAAAAGAACGTGAGCATCCAAATCTGTGTGTACCGGATGTAGAACTAGAACCTTGGGGAACGGAATAACATCCAAATTTGTGTGTACCGAATGTATAACTAGACCTTGCTAGGACTAATTATGGCCTAAGAGAGAAAGTCAAAAGCGCTATAGAAAATATTCCTGCAGGTTATAAAATAAAAAGCAGGACTGAGGTATCCATGGGCATAATTGTTGATTAGCCAGTGGTGTGGGTCTGAGTTGATCACAGTAGAACTGGTGAGGTTAATGTGGAGTGAAGGACTAGCGCGCAGGTAATCTTGCGAGAGAACTCGGCTTGGTGAAGCTCATTGAATGAGGGACTAGAGTGCAGGTGAGGGGTTGCGAGGGCATCTGGCTTGGTGAAGTTCAAATTTTAACGTGTAATGCAAAATGTTTGATAAATGAGGTAAACAGGTATGCCCCGGTTACTATTGTTAAATGTATTTGTGCATGTTTTGTTATTCCTGATACTTAAAATACGAGGTAAAAGTGGATTTTCTGGGACCGTGTTACATAGGAGACATGGGTACACTGTTGGTAGTTTTGCACAATTGGATAGATGTAAGAGAATCTATACCACAGTAATCCCAGTAGGCGATATCCCAGTGTGGATACAACACCCTGTTGTGGGACCACTAATTAGGCAATATTTTGATAATGGTATGGGTTTCCCTGTTCATAGACTGGGTTTTGTTATCTAAAAAAAAAACAGCACTAAACCGGGGTTTTCCTCATCCGACTCATTTCCCCTGTGTACTGTGTTTATGAATGTGATGTGAGAGTGTGGAAAGTAGTGTCAATCTGAAGTTTGGATAATAAGATATAGGAATGTGTATAATAAGCTGTTGTTACTTTAGAAAGTAAGTTGAGATATGTAGCGTTATCTTGGGGTCCGTTCAACACTGCTCATCATAGAATATCACGGGGTGATTTATTAAGTGCTTGATGTTATTTTTTTAGACGATAGCGGCAAATCTATGATTTCTGGAAGTCTAGAGAACAGTTGAGAATTATTCCAATGACCGGCCGGGCAGCGTCCGGGAAATGAACGCTTCTGGTTTCCGCTTGGAGTGGTAGCGATGGAGAGTCAGGAAACGCACACGGAGTTGTTAATTACCTAAGATTTCCTACTGATTCTTTGAAGATAAGAAAAAAAATGAATGAGAAATAACGGTGTGTGTATATAATATTTTACTATAGATTTGATAAAGTAACACTGGAAATATAATGAAATGCAACTTAAACAACCCATACGTACACAAGCGTATTGATGTTAGCGTTTTATCAGCGTAATCGCACTGCACCAACTGTACTATTTGTGAAGTAATTTGAGAATGTAGTATGCTAATTGGTATTAAGATATACATTCTGTTATAAGTATGACAAATTTGTTGCTGGCGCTATCCTTATGAACCACATGGCATATCATTTACTAACTATATGCTATTCAACTACCCAACTTTTGTTGAATTGACTATTCATGTCATTCTTAGCTTAGCTAAATGGTATAGTCATTGTGCGTTCTCAATGGACATTGTTAAAATGGGGTACTTGGTAAATTCACTCAGGCAATTGTTCGGACTTCAGAGGAGTTGTCTGAATGTACCAGAGCGCAGAATAACAGATTTATTTACGAATGCGCAACGCCCGTTGAATATGGCTTGTGTCAGTCAGCAGCAGTTAGTCACCAACATTTTGAATAACTTGAAAAAAAAAAAAAAAAAAAGCTTAACCAGCTCAGCTAGGTGAGTAGAACGGAAAGTGAAGACATATTCTCGTTTGTGTCTGGAAGTAACGTTGGCCTGAAAGCTAGCCAAGGTGTTGGGACTGCCTTTGTGAGGTAAGAAAAATATTATGCATTATGAATCAGAGAGCTTGGACCAACCTTGCTTTTTAGTAGATTTTGGGGTTGAATAATCCTTGTGAGAATCAAGGACAGTATATATTAGGTAACATTGCTATGTCGTTCCCATAGCAACGATTAAAACATTCCCAAACCAGAAACCGTGGATTGATGGCAGCATTCGCGTGAAACTGAAAGCGCGAACCACTGCTTTTAATCAGGGCAAGGTGACCGGAAACATGACCGAATACAAACAGTGTAGCTATTCCCTCCGCAAGGCAATCAAACAAGCTAAGCGTCAATATAGAGACAAAGTAGAATCGCAATTCAACGGCTCAGACACAAGAGGTATGTGGCAGGGTCTACAGTCAATCACGGATTACAAAAAGAAAACCAGCCCAGTCACGGACCAGGATGCCTTGCTCCCAGGCAGACTAAATAACGTTTTTGCCCGCTTTGAGGACAATACAGTGCCACTGACACGGCCCGCAACCAAAACATGCGGACTCTCCTTCACTGCAGCCGAGGTGAGTAAACATTTAAACGTGTTAACCCTCGCAAGGCTGCAGGCCCAGACGGCATCCCCAGCCGCGCCCTCAGAGCATGCGCAGACCAGCTGGCTGGTGTGTTTACGGACATATTCAATCAATCCCTATCCCAGTCTTCTGTTCCCACATGCTTCAAGAGGGCCACCATCGTTCCTGTTCCCAAGAAAGATAAGGTAACTGAGCTAAACGACTACCGCCCCGTAGCACTCACTTCCGTCATCATGAAGTGCTTTGAGAGACTAGTCAAGGACCATATCACCTCCACCCTACCTGACACCCTAGACCCACTCCAATTTGCTTACCGCCCAAATAGGTCCACAGACGATGCAATCTCAACCACACTGCCCTAACCCATCTGGACAAGAGGAATACCTATGTGAGAATGCTGTTCATCGACTACAGCTCAGCATTTAACACCATAGTACCCTCCAAACTCGTCATCAAGCTCGAGACCCTGGGTCTCCACCCCGCCCTGTGCAACTGGGTACTGGACTTCCTGACAGGCCGACCCCAGGTGGTGAGGGTAGGTAACAACATCTCCACCCCGCTGATCCTCAACACTGGGGCCCCACAAGGGTGCGTTCTGAGCCCTCTCCTGTACTCCCTGTTCACCCACGACTGCGTGGCCACGCACACCTCCAACTCAATCATCAAGTTTGCGGACGACACAACAGTGGTAGGCTTGATTACCAACAACCGTAAGGCTCTCCAGAGGGTAGTGAGGTCTGCACAACGCATCACCGGGGGCAAACTACCTGCCCTCCAGGACACCTACACCACCCGATGTCACAGGAAGGCCATAAAGATCATCAAGGACAACAACCACCCGAGCCACTGCCTGTTGACCCCGCTATCATCCAGAAGGCAAGGTCAGTACAGGTGCATCAAAGCTGGGACTGAGAGACTGAAAAACAGCTTCTATCTCAAGGCCATCAGACTGTTAAACAGCCACCACTAACATTGAGTGGCTGCTGCCAACTCCAGCCACTTTAATAATGGGAATTGATGTAAAATATATCACTAACCACTTTAAACAATGCTACTTAATATAATGTTTACATACCCTACATTATTAATCTCATATGTCTACGTATATACTGTACTCTATATCATCTACTGCATCTTTATGTAATACATGTATCACTAGCCACTTTGTTTACATACTCATCTCATATGTATATACTGTACTCAATACCATCTACTGCATCTTGCCTATGCCGTTCTGTACCATCACTCATTCACATATCTTTATGTACATATTCTTTATCCCTTTACACTTGTGTGTATAAGGTAGTAGTTTTGGAATTGTTAGTTAGATTACTTGTTGGTTATTACTGCATTGTCGGAACTAGAAGCACAAGCATTTCGCTACACTCGCATTAACATCTGCTAACCATGTGTATGTGACAAATACAAATTTGATTTGATTTATATATGGGCGAGAGCACGAATGATGTTTACAAATAGTCAAACTTTGTTTCACGCCGCATTCAAACAAATCGCTGAAGGGTGTAGATTCATTATGTGGTGAATTTGTTATTGGCGTAAAAAGACGAAAGAACTCTTATGCCAAACATCACCACATTAGTAAACTGTGGTTAAGCAGGGTGACAAGGCATATGTGACCTGATTCAGGAAACTAGGTGACTTCACAGGAGAGCAGTTTGAACTTTATTTTTTTAAATCAAAATACCGGACATGTGAACTTCCGTGTACCTTAATATCAAACTTGTATGCCATCTATTAATAAGAATACAATTGTTAAATTACGAGCCTAGTTGCTTTAGCCACAGAAAAAGTGAGTAGAAAATAGTAAAAAGAAAAACCCTTGAATGAGTAGGCATCCAAACTTGACTGGTACTGTATAAATATTATTTTTTAATTAAAAAAGGGAAAAAAGTCATCACAATACTGACATGTGCAATTTCCATATTGCATGCAATATTTTGAAACATTCTCAGCAGTGTGTAATGTCTGTTTTTAAAGTAAAAAATACATTTTAAAAAGTTGTTTCCTCTTGCAGCTGCTTCCCACACACTCCAAGCCATTCTCGCTGTTAGATTCACTATAAGTTCGCATGCTGTTCTGTTAGATCAAATGCAGTCAACCGATTGTTCCAAACAAGAATGATGCTGCTTTCCACTTTGCTTCTTAATAGAAGTAATTCCATTTCTACGATTCCAACAGCTAACCAAAGTGTTTTGATTTATATTACATGTCAAATTGCAATCACAATATTTGGTCAAGAAAATGGCAATTAGATTTGTTTGCCAATATCGTGCAGCCCTAGTAGATGGATTATTGGTTGGTGAGTAATTGCAGTACGGTTAGTTTGTAATTGCAGTATGGTTAGTGTGTAGTTACGGTATGGTTGCAGTGTGGTTGTACCTCTTTGAGCTGCTCCTTGCGTGCGCGGTACTGGCGTTTCTGGGATTCCAGCAGGCTGGTCAGTTCCTTCTTCTGCTGGGCCAGGATGTGCTGCTGGAACTTCTTCTCCTCAGCCAGGGCTGCCTTGGTCTGAAAACCAACCACAGAATGGCCATAAGCAAACTAAGAATAGAGCTAACCCCCCCCCCCCCTAAATTCTAGAGCTTATATACGGCTTGACTATCTACTTTGGCCATTGAGATCCTGGGATAGCCGCCCCGTTGCCGTAGTCAATACCCTTTCCTCGTTTCCTTCCATCTAATTCCACTCCTGTCCACCCCCCCCCCCCCCCCCCACCTGTACCTCTTTCTTCAACCCGGTGCTTCTTGCTAAGGTTGTCCCCACCTTCCCAATCTCACACTCCTCCTTCCCTTCCTATCCCTCCCTCTCTCACCTTTCTCCAGGATGGCTTGGTGCTACTTGCTCAGTTTGTCCCCATCCCCTCACTCTTCCCTCCATCCCTCTTTCTCCAGGATTGCCTTGTGCTTTTTTTGCTGAGGTTGTCCCCACCTACCTCGCTCCTGATCCATACCTCCCTCCTTCCCTTACCTCCTTCTCCAGGATAGCCTGGTGCTTCTTGCTCAGCTTGTCCCCCTCCCCTCCAAAGCTGTTTCTCTGGTTCTCCAACTCCTTGTCCAGCCTCAGCTGATGCTCATCCATCTCCGCCTTCAGCTTGTTTTCGAGGCCCATCAGCTGCTTCTGGTGCTGCCGCCGCATGCGCTTGTACCTGGGACGGGGTAAAGGAGGATTTGACAAGAAAAGTATGTCAAAAACTAATACAGCCAAATGGAATGGGCAATTACGTAAGCAGCCCGATTCAGATATTTTAACAACCAGTACAGCCAACTGCGCCGGTCGGTTTTACATAGTTCCATTAACTGCTTTCTAACCACGAATGAGTATTTAGAACATTTATTACCAGTGGGCTAAGCTGGTTGAAATGGCATCATCAAAACCAGTTTGCAACCCATATGTTGTCATTTGGATGTAATGATTATTACAAATAATTTCAACCAGTTATGGCTGATAGACATTTTGTGCGTCAAAGCGTGGCTAGAGCTAGTTGCAAATAGTGGTTGCATGATACACCCAAACTTCTGTATTTCTTCAATACCACATGAAACAGTTCTGTTACTTTCAGTTATTCTACCAAATGTGTCTTACATTTGGAAATAAACTAAATGTATTGAACTTTGAATGTATTCATTTGTCCAAGTTTATCATAAGACATGAACAGAAGTGATTCTTATTCCCTGCAACTTTCTGATGAGGTAACGGCTCAGAAACGCACCTTTTCATGTGTGCGCGGTGTGCGTATGTCTACCACTTTGTGTAGCCGCTAGCAATGCAAATGTTAACCGTCTTCGGGTAGATGATAAGGCTTCCCCAAAAACCTTGAACCAAACGCTAACAACAAAGTAGCCTATGCCTTCCTGGCAGAATCAAGATTATCTGCATCAATCCAGCAGCCATCCAGCAGCCATTTGTTTTGCAAACTACATCACGTGCACTACATAAAACATTGCTAACCAAACAAGAGTGTTAAGTGCATGCCACTTGAATTAAAGGGTAACTACATAAAAAAAATCTAACTTACGATTGATTATTCCCAGACCTCAAAAGTGGTCCCCGACGTGGTCTAAGCATTGTTGTGGACTTAACTTCCAAAGTTGTTGTTTTTCTATTTTTAAAGTGTGATTTTGGGTTAAACTAGAAAATAAATATAAAATAGGGAGGGCAAAAAAAATCCAAAAAAAAATCACAATCCTGCTCTCTGCTTAATTTTTGGTCCCGTGGGATGATTCTGGTATCGAGTATTGTGATACTAAACCTGGTATCAGTATTGAAGTCAACATTCTGGTATCATTAGAATACTAGTAGTGAGTACCTCTGAAAAATACTATATTAGTACACTCCCCTACATATGTATTTGGACAATGACTCTATTCTCCAGCATTTTCTATTTGAGATCAAACGTTTCATATGAGGCGACAGTACAGAATGTTTATTTGAGAGTATAAATCGGGAGGCCGGTACCATATTACTTGTACACAACCGAATCCAGCGTGTGACAGTGGATGAATTTGCAGGTTGTTTGGCTCAATATTAACTGAAAAGGTGAATGATGACTGGAATAAATCAATTAACTTGACTTCCATGGACTAGCCAATCCGTTTCCTTCTAATTCCAGATGGGCTCTTTCTTTGGTCGTTCCATAAAAGCTCTCCTACCCAGACATCTGCTCCCTCAGCGCCGACCCCTGCTCATGCTCCTGGATCTGCCGGGTCACCAGCGATGCTGTCCGGATTGTGGCAAAGTGATCTCGGCTGCGGTGTCCCTTCCGCCTGCCACCTTCTCGTCCCTCACCCCGTGACGGGGGCTGCTGCTGTGCGTCCAGTTCGGGCTGGTAGGGGTCGTCGTAGATGTTGTCATGGCTCTGATGTAGAGAGAGAGACAAATATTTTCTGTGTAAATCATGTGTTGCATTGTGGAATCAATCTAGGGGTAGGGGAAGAGTAGGTCATTAGCCACTAGTGAGCCATTTATGTGGTAAACTAAACTGAGGTAAAACCATAATTTACAGTTTTTAGAAGAATCAGCGCAACAGAAACACCCCAAAAAAACAGTTCACCTTTGGTATTTTACAATCATCATATCTAGCTAAATACACTGAACAGTAATATAAAACGCAACATGCAACAATTTCAAAGATTTTACTGAGTTACAGTTCATATAAGGAAATCAGTCAATTGAAATAAATTCCTTGGGCCCTAATATATTTTTTACTTCTATTTAACTAGGCAAGTCAGTTAAGAACAAATTTTTATTTTCAATGACGGCCTAGGAACAGTGCCTTGTTCAGGGGCAAAACAACAGATTTTTTTACCTTGTCAGCTCAGGGATTTGATCTTGCAACCTTTTGGTTACAAGTCCAACGCTCTAACCACTAGGCTAGCTGCTGCCCCGGATTTCACATGACTGGGAATACAGATATGCATCTGGTAGGGGTGTAGATCAGAAAACCAGTCACTATCTGGTGTGACCGCCATCTGACTCATGCAGACTTTTTCCAAGGGAGTTTGGCCTTTTCGCGGCACGCTTGTAAGGCTCAGATTATCCTCTCTTTATTTTCCTTCCATTCGCTCTCGAAGATGCTTCTTTGAAGATCGAAACAGCTGGCTAGCCTATGGTTCCCAGTGGGGTGATGAGAGTAGCATAATACGATGGTTTGAGCAGAGTAGTAGAATAGTCCCACAGCATCATTAGCAAACTGCTCGCCCACACGACACCATCTGCCCGATACAATTGAAACCAGGATTCATCTGTAAAGAGCACACTTTTCCAGCGTGTCAATGGCCATCAAAGGTGAGCATTTGCCCACTGAAGTTGGTTACGACACCAAACTGCAGTCAGGTCAAGACCCTGGTGAGGAAAACGAGCACGCAGATGAGCTTCCCCGAGACGGTTTCTAACAGTTTGTGCAAACAATTATTAAATTTAGCTAACCCAGTTTCATCAGCTGTCCGGGTGGCTGGTCTCAGACATTCCCGCAAGTGAAGAAGCCGGATGTGGAGGTCCTGGGCTGGCATTGTTACACGGTCTGCAGTTGTGAGACCGATTGGGTGTACTGCCAAATTCTCTATAATTAACATCGGAGGCGGCTTATGGTAGAGAGAAAAAATTCTCTAGCAACAGCTCTCGTGAACATTCCTGCAGTCAGCATGGCAATTGCATCTCTGGTGTTGTGTGACAAAACTGCACATTTTAGAGTGGTCTTTGATTGTCTCCAGCACAAGGTGCACCTGAGTAATGAATTTGAGTGAAACACTTTTGTCCGTATGTACATTTTCTGGGATCTTTTATTTCATGTCATGAAATATGGTACCAACACTTAAATGTTGCGTTGATATTTTTGTTCAGTGTAGTAATTGTTTACCCACCTCATACAGCACAGTGTTTACATACTGACAAAATTGTGAAATAGGACTTGGGTGCCGCTTTGGGCAAATTGGGGGGGGGGGTCTTATGCCCCCCGCCCCGGAAGAAAAATAGTCTAAAAGAAACACTGCTGTGACTAATGTCTAAAGGTAAGTCCCAACTGACCAGGGGCTTGTGCAGGACTGAGCTGTTGGAGGTGACTGTTTGCTCGCCCTCCTGCATCATGGCCATCTCGCCGCTGTCGTCCGAACCGTCCGCCAGGCTGTTGACCGAGCTGCTCTGGGAGCTTGCGCTGATGGACATGGAAGGCAGCGAATGGGAGCTCTCCATGCTGTTGACCGTACCTGTCCGCAGCATGTACTGCTCCACGTCCTGGAGACAGAGGGATGGCGGTTAGGAGAAGTGGTGATAACATATGCACGATCACGCACACACAAATAAGGTGTTACCAATACTTACAAACACCTAAATAAACACCCATTTTCTCAGATGCAGTTCAAACGGACCTCAAACTCTCATCTACAAATTTCAATCATAAGGCATTCATTGGATTCCTGTGTTTCCTATGCAAGGCCCTGGGGGAAGACAATTAGACCCCGAAAGGTCATCAAAAAGAAAGGAGGACCAAAGAACTCTTCATATAATTAATTAAAATGCCTTTATTTGTATGGCATGTTGAACGGAAACAAAGATTTTAAACTCCTGATGGGATCAAAGTTATTTGTATTGGAGGAAGAGGATGAGGTCATACAATGAGTCAAGGCACACAATTTTGGACTACACTTTGGTGACATATGCTATTAAAAAGACAGGATGGATGCTAATGCTAGCTGCATTCCTGAACAGAGTGGTGGTGCACAGCTCAATCCTCTTCCTCTAAAAACCTTTACGGGATCAGTGTCCCTATACTGGGACGGTGGATGCTAACATGCACTAAAGTGACTAGAATGTAATTGTAAGTAACAGCAAACTTTCCAGGACATAGACATGTCTTACAAGGGCAGAAAGCTTAACATTCTTGTTAATCTAACTGCACTGTCCAATTAACAGTAACTATTAGTGAAAAAAATACCATGCTATTGTTTGAGTGCACAAAAAAAAAAACTATCACGGTTTGATATATTCACCTCTGAAAGTAAATAATGTACTTACATTCAGTAATCTTGCTCTGATTTGTTATCCTGAGGGTCCCATAGATAGAATGTAGTGTAGTTTCGTTTGAAAAATATATATTTTTATATTAAAATGTAGGAACTGGGTTCTACAGTTTGAACCCCTGCTGTCTCTAGTCCACACCCACCCCGCCATCTAGCTGTGTGAAAGTTAGTGTATAAGCTCATGATCCATTATGTATGACATTCCTGGGAGTGTGTAAACTCACAAAAATTATATGGTAATACAAAATGTATGTTTTCTATAGTTATGTACTTGAAAATGTATCAATTGACCAATTCAGGACATTTGGGCAAACTTGATAAAAACTACTGGGCAGTAGTGCAATGCCTCACTTGATCAAATCTGAAACTGCAGACACTGCTGCCATCTAGTGGCCAAAATCTAAATTGCAACTCAACTGCAATTTATTATTGCCTTTCTCTTGCATTTCAAAGCTGGAACAAAAATAAACTTTTTTTTGTCATCATCTTTTACCAGATCTAATGTGTAATATTCTACATTCATTTCACATTTCCACAAACTCCAAAGTGTTTCCTTTCAAATGGTTTCAAGAATATGCACATCCTTGCTTCAGGTCCTGAGGTACAGGCAGTTAGAATTGGGATGTCATTTTAGGTGAAAATTGGAAAAAAGGGTCCAAAACTTGAGGTTTTAAGACCAGTGCGTTCTGTAGTCTGTCTTCCCCCTCAATCAACACATCCTACTTTTTTCTTTTGGTTCTGGTCCTACATCCTCGGCTAACTGTTACTATTCTCCTCTCTCCCTACTGCCTCCTCATTTTCTCCCTCTACGTAACATCTCCATGTCCTCCCTCACCATCACCCCCCCTTACTACCACCTCCCTCATCACCCCCCCCCCTTACTACCACCTCCCTCATCACCCCCCCCCCCCCTTACTACCACCTCCCTCATCACCCCCCCCCTTACCACCACCTCCCTCCCCCCCTCCCTCACTGCTCATACCTCCTCCTCCTCCCCTCCCTCGGGCTGGGGCCCGTTGAGGGCCTCGTGGAAAAGGATCTTCTTCATTTTGCGGTACTGCAGGTTGTCCAGCTCCCGCACCGCGTCTTTGGTGCGAGCTATCAGGTCCATCACCGCCGTGTGAGGACGCTCTCTGCATAGGAAATGGTGCTGAGGGAGAGGAAGGGAGAATGGCTTCTAAGGTTAATTCAGCAGGCAAAACTGGTCAAATTGATGTCGGAATTACATAAAGTCTAGTTGTAATGACGTCATGTCAATCAATGCCATCTTTGTTGGTTTAATGCATCAACCTAGCTGGGAAAACTGGTTGCAATGAGACCTTTGAAACCTGATTACAACATTCAACCAATTCTGGTTGTAAGGACGTAATTTCTACCTGATGGTGCCACTTGGAGCTGTTGGAAAGTTAAGGTTCACTTTAAACTGGAGCCATTGAAGAGACGCTCCTTTACCATCATGAGAATAAGGAATCACGGCACCTCTTTAGGCCACCTCTGATATTATTCATGGGTAAAGAGTTCATGGCCATTCCTTGGTTTCTACATGTTTGTGTAGTGCCTTCTTTTGATTCTTAAACTTTGAATAACTATTTAAAAAAAAAGAGGAAACGTAGACCAAGAGATAGCGTTTACCTTCAGCAGCACGTCCGAGGTAGGTCTGTCCTGGTGGATCTTCTGCAGACACGAGTCCACAAAGTTATGGAAATAATCAGACCTGAAAAGGACGAGACCAAACAACGAGAAACTAGTCACAGTCGCACTATAAAACGGTACTCATCCATCTACACCAGGAGTGTCAAACTCATTTTGCCAGCAGGCCATACTTTTGACACCCCTGATCTACACCAATGGCTCATATTGTTCTCAGAAAGTAGCCTGGTCCCAGATCTGTTTGTGGTAAGTCCTAAGGTCATTGTCATAGAAGGCTATACAGCACAACCATATCTGGGACCAGGCTACTCAGAAAGTATATTGACACTAAAAACAAAGAGGGCACAAGAACCACCTCCGTGCTCAGTCAGTGGCTCACCAGTGATTGGACTGTAGAACGGGACTCTCGTTCTGGGCAATGTGGTATAAGGCACTCATAGCATTCATATTGAACAGAGGCGGCTTCCTCTCCGCTGCATAGAGAGACAGAGACAAAGTTCAGGAGACATACAGCATCAAACACACCCAAGGCCAGATTTGTAACAAAATACAGGTGTGAACCATCCAGAGGCGTGAGGGCCAAGGGAAGTCAGAGGGGCGGGGCCACTCTGGGAATCCACGCCGACATCACAGGATTCCCCCTGAACAAACCCCTTATTACTGGAGCATGTGAAGGGACAGTGGCAAATACACACAAGAAATAGAGAAGAACAATGGAGACATGGAGGGGGACAAAGAAATAAGGAAAAATATAGAATGAAGAGAAGATAAAAGGACAGAGGACATTTTTTATTATTACCTTTATTTAACTAGGCAAGTCAGTTAAGAACAAATTCTTATTTTCAATGATGGCCTAGGAACAGTGGGTTAACTGCCTGTTCAGGGGCAGAACGACAGATTTGTACCTTGTCAGCACGGGGAATTGAACTTGCAACCTTTCGGTTACTAGTCCAAAACTCTGACCACTAGGCTACCCTGCCTCCCCATTGAGAGACAAAGGTAAAGAACGGCTTAAAAGAGGAAGAACTTGAGTGATTTCTGTAGCCACGAAAGAGACTATTTAGTTTGGTAATAATCTAAATGATCTTTGGTTTGTAAGTGAAGTGCTCTGAACCAGGCTTGGATTTTGTTGAACCGGCTGAGTGCCATTCTGTGAACATTAAATATACAATTTAGATTTTTGCAACTCTTCCTCCGTTTACACCACTCCTCGCTACCACATAGATCAGAACCCCTCTGAACTGATCAGTGGTGGAAACCGCGGGCACTAGAAGTGGTGACAGAGTTACTTTGGTATATTAAGAATGGATGTTGCATTGTTAAAACAGTTGGCTTCGTGCGCAATTGCGCAAAAGGCATAGACCTCTTGAGAACTGAAATGGCCAGTTTGGCTCAGGCAGGGAAGAACAGTAAGCCTGGAGTGGGGACCCAAATACCTAGGCGACAAGAACAGGATGACAATGAGGTCTATCTGCTTTCATTCGAGAGGTCAGCAGTAAGAGGACGGGTCCCGCAGCGGTGGGCAGGGATGCTGGCTCCCTCTCAGTCTGGGTGTGCGCAGGCTGCATATTTCGACCTGGGTCCTGCAGAAGCAGAGGACTACAATAAATTAAAGGCTGAAATCTTCTCGTTACTGTCCGAATCCACTAGCACAGACCAAGCGTTTCCACACGTGGACCTTCGATAGCAATGCATCAGAGAGAGCCCAAATGCACCAACTAATACAGCTGACCGAGGTTGACTTGAACCAAAAACAAAAAAGGATCCGGGGCAGTCATCGAAAAACTGGTGATGGACAGCTCCCACCGGAGTGGTATGGCAAGGCAACCCCCAGACTGCAGATCAGCTGGTTCAGCTAATAGAGACTTGCCAAGCCACCACGGAGCTGGTGCGCACGTCTGGAGCAGAGATGGTCCGCTCCGGTACCAATGCCCAGTCTGAAGAGGCCGCCGGAAAGGCCCCAGGGCAGACCTGAAGCAGAGGCGAGAGAGCCCCGTGGAACATTCCCTGAACCAGCACCAAGGAGGTATCCAACTAAGGTCAGTGAGAGAGTGTTTCCGATGTAGGGAGCTCAGCTATACTTAAATCAAATTGATTTGAAGCATTTAATTTTTTTTTTGTTTTTTTACATCAGCCCATGTCACAAAGTGCTGTACAGAAACCCAGCCTAAAACCACAAACAGCAAGCCATGCAGATGTAGAAGCAAAAGCACGGTGGCAAGGAAAGACTCCCTAGAAAGGCAGGAACCATGGCAGTGTCCTCTTAATGATGAATCCATTCCTCCGGTAAAAAGGGAGTGCATCCATGTAATCTATACCCACAGTGTTGGAACGCAGAGGGAGCCCCAGCCTGTGGAAATCCAAGGACAGGACGCAGAAGGGGTGCTCGAATCAGGTAGTAAGATTACCCTTGTTCCGTCACACTTAGTACAGGAGGGGGAGGTGTGTCAGGAACAGAGGTCAGTCTCATGTATCTATGGGGACACGTGCATATACCCAGTGGCACATACCCAGAGACTAAACAGAACCACCCCAAGCCTGCACCAGAGCACAAAAGAAATGCTCATCCCCCTCCATCATTGAAATGCCCATAGAGTGGATAGCTATGGATCTGGTTGGTCATATTCCCAAATCAGTCCAGGGGCACGAATATATACAGGTGGTAATCGATTATGCCCCACACTACCCCAAACACATTCCCATGCGCAATTTATCCACTAGAAGGATTTGCTAAAGAGTTTCAAATGTTTTCCCCGAGTCAGCCTACTCTCCTCTATTTTGACCAACCAGGGGACCCTGTTCATGTACCGCATAACGAAAGATTTGTGTGCCTTGTACCAGGTGAAACAGATACGCACGAGTGTATATCATCCTCAGATGGTTTATGCAAACGCTTAAATAAAACAGGTCAATGTTAAAAAAACAACATTGAAACAGGACAGGAGGAACTGGGACATGTTATTAACTCACTTTGTTTGCTCTTAGGGAGGTGCACCAGTCATCAACGGGCTTCTCCCCATTAAAATGTATATGGGAGGCCGTGCCGAGGGATCCTGGACCTCAACAAGGAGGCATGGGAAGCCCAGCTGAGTCCCCACAGAACTGACTGAACATGCCACCTTAGTGCGAGAACGGATGACCGCAGTGTGGCCAACAGTGAAGGAACACATGGAGGGGGAGCAGCAAGCACAACCGACAGCCTACAACAGGACTTTCCAGCCCCAAAGTTAATGTAGGAGATACGGTACTCTTTTAATTCCAAAAGCTGAACATACGTTTTTAAAGCAATGGAGAGGTCCATATGAAGTATCGGTCAAATTATCACCTGTAAATTACTGTTTGGCAGACAGGTAGGAGAAAATCTGAACAGCTACACCACCAACCTTATGAAGGAGTACCACGAGAGAAATGGAAAATGTTATGTTCTTCTCACTTCCCGCAGCCCAACAAGATCAACCCCGACAGTGGTGCCGGTGGGGAAGTCGCTGACGCACAAGCAAGAGCAGGACCTACAGGCCCTAGTGAACCGACGCTGGGAGATATTCTCAGCCCTCCCAGGGAATACAGATCTCATCCTGCATCATATATACACGGAGCCAGGCAAGAGTGAATTTAGGGCCCTACAGAATACCTGCTGCGCAACCGAAAATTGTCAGTGGGGGTAAGATATGCTGGGTTGGGAAGTCGAGGAGTTTCACAAAAAAAAAAAATAGAACTGTAGGGTAATTCAGATGGTTGCAACCCTTTAACTTCTCTATCATCTATAGATCCGGGGTCCATCACAAAAACAGACACGCTATCCTTCCACGACGCCCTAGTCGCGGCTGGTGCTCAACCTGTTGTGTTGATTCTGAGGACGGGAGTGTTTCAACCATCCAGAAGCGTGGGGGCCAAGGATATTCAGAAGGGCGGGGCGACCATGGGAATCCCCAACATCACACCCCTTATTACCGGCGCAGGTGAAGGGACGGGGGAAATTACGCATGAGAAAAATAGGAGGAGAACAATGGAGACCCGCGGGGGAGAAAGAACAAAGAAGAATATAGAACAAAAGGACAAGAGGACATTGAGAGTGACAAGTTTAGCCACAAGAGACTAATTTGGTGATTATCGAAATTATCTTTAGTTTGTAAGTTAAGTGCTATGAACCGGGCATGGATTTTGTTTCCCCTTTCATGAACCGGCCTTGTGACATTCTGTGAACATTAAATACACTACATGACCAAAAGTATGTGGACACCTGCTCATCGAACATCTCATTCTAAAAATCATGGGCATTAATATGAAGTTGGTCCCCTCTTCACTGCTATAACAGCCTCCACTCTTCTAGGAAGGCTTCCACTAGATGTAAGAACATTGCGTCGGGGACTTGCTTCCATTCAGCCATGACAGCATTAGTGAGGTCGGGCACTGATGTTGGGCAATTAGGACCTGGCTCGCAGTCGGCGTTCAAATTCATCCCATAGGCGTTTGATGGGGTTGAGGTCAGGGCTCTGTGCAGGCCAGTCAAGTTCTTAAATACCCATCTCAACAAACCATTTCTGTATGGACCCCGCCTTTTGCACAAAGGCATTGTCATGCTGAAACAGGACAGGGCCTGCCCCAAACTTTTGCCACAAAGGCATTGTCATGCTGAAACAGGACAGGGCCTGCCCCAAACTTTTGCCACAAAGCTGGAAGCACAGAATTGTCTAGAATGTCATTGTATGCTGTAGTGTTAAGATTTCCCTTCATTGGAACTAAGGGGCCAATCCCGAGCCATTATTAACAGCCCCAGACCATCATTCCTCCTCAACCACACTTTACAGTTGGCACTATGCATTGGGGCAGGTAGCGTTCTCCTGGCATCCACCAAACCTAGATTCTTCCGTCCGACTGCCAGATGGTGAAGCATGATTCGTCACACCAGAGAACGCGTTTCCACTGCTCCAGAGTCCAATACACCACTCCAGCCGACACTTGACATTGCACATTGTGATCTTAGGCTTGTGTGTGGCTGCTCGGCCATGGAATCCCATTTCATGAGGCTCCAGACGAACAGTTCTTGTGCTGACGTTGCTTCCAGAGGCAGATTGGAACTCAGTAGTGAGTGTAGTAACCGAGGATAGATGATTTTTACGCACTACATCACTCGCTGGTCGCCTTCTGTGAGCTTGTGGGGCCTACCACTAGGCAGCTGAGCCGTTGTTTCTCCTTGACGTTTCCACTTCAGAATAACAACACTTACAGTTTACCAGTGCCAGCTGAAGCAGGGCACAAATTTGACGAACTGACTTGTCGGAAAGGTGTCATCCTATGGCAGGTCCATGTTGAAAGTCACTGAGCTAAATCGGTCATTCTTCTGGAAATGTTTATTTATGGAGATTGCATGGCTGTGTGCTTGTTTGACAAATAGCCTAATATACTAATTTGAAGGGGTGTCCACATATTTACACTATATATACACAAAAGTAATGTAGATTTTTGAAACATAAAAAACCAACTCTTCCTCTGTTTACCCCACACCTTGCTATCGCATAAATCGTAACTCCTCTGGACCGACCACACAGGAAACACAGTTAAAACAACTATGAGACTGTATTTTACAAAAATAAATCAAGTGTTTTGTTTGTGCTTGCCCAAAGTGCCAAAAGGCTGAGTTTGTCACTTCAGGGACTAGGCAATTTGTTCCATTGTGCCAGGCAAGCTCAATGAAGCACAAAGTATTGGCAAGAAAACTAATAGTACGCAAAAACGTATCAGAATAGGTATACAGTACATACACCTTAAAAGCTTGTGAACATGTGTATTACATGGCCTGTGCTTAGCTTACCCAGCTCTATGGCTGTAATGCCCAATGACCACACATCCACTTTGCCGTCGTACTGGCCCTCGTCCATGGCCAGGATCACCTCAGGAGCCATCCTGTACGGAGGTAAAACACATCGAAGCCAGTGTGAGACACCACTATTTCTGTATACCAAATGGCAACTTATTCCCAACAATGGGCACTGGTAGAAAGTAGTGCAATATACAGGAAAGAATTCAATGTGTACACATCCTATACCAGGTGTTCCCAATTCCCCCCACCCTTCCAGCATTGAAGAACATACTGCACCCCCCTGTTCGCCACATCTATTTCTATGGGCACAAGCACTGTTCATGACAAACTGTTCACACCTCTCGTTGGTGGAGAGAACATTTTGTTGCTTTAAAGCTTATTTCCTGCAATTCTACAGATTTAATGTCTAATGTGTGTTCATGTGATATGAGTGACTCAAACATTACAACTAAATCTATGGGCTATAAAAACAAGCTGACATGGGCTAGTTGATCTGGACATTTTTGACAAGTAATAAATAGCTCCCTAAGGTATGTAAAAACTGACATGACAAGCAGAAAACTGATGCAGTATTCAATTTCGAAATTACACCTAGTGCATTCTACTACTATAACTTTCAAAAGTAAGTTGAAAGCCGGACTGAGTTCCTTTAAATAAATGTAGTACACAAACACACACAGTACCAGTCAAAAGTTGACAACTACTCATTCAAGGGTTTCTTTGTTTTTATTATTTTCTACATTGTAGATTAATAGTGAAGACATCAAAACTATGAAATAACACATATGGAATCATGTAGTAACCAAAAATGAACAAATCAAAATATATTTTATATTTCAGATTCTTCAAAGCAGCCACCCTTTGCCCTGATGACAGCTTTGCACATTCTCTCAACCAGCTTCATGAGGTAGTCACATTTCAATTAACAGGTGTGCCTTGTTAAAGTTAATTTGTTTCCTTAATGCGTTTGAGCCAATCTGTCGTGACAAGGTAGGGGTGGAAAGCCCTATTTGGTAAAAGTCCATATTACAGCAAGAACAGCTCAAACAAGCAAAGAGAAACAACTGTCCATCCTTACTTTAAGACATGAAGGTCAGTCAATGCGGAAAACTTCAAGTACTTTAAATGTTTCTTCAAGTGCAGTTGCAAAAACCATCAAGCACTATGATGAAACTGGCTTTCATGAGAACCGCCACAGGAAAGGAAGACCCAGAGTTACCTCTGCTGCAGAGGGTAAGTTAGAGTTACCAGCCTCAGAAATTGCAGCTCAAATAAACGCTTCAGAGTTCTAGTAACAGACATCTCAACATCAACTGTTCAGAGGAGAGACGGCATGAATCAGGCCTTCATGGTCAAATTGATCAAAAGCAATCACTACAAAAGGACACCAATAAGAAGAGACTTGCTTGGGCCAAGAAACACGAATAATGGACATTAGACCGGTGAAAATCTGTCCTTTGGTCTGATGAGTCCAAATGTTAGATTTTTGGTTCTAACCGCCGTATCTTTGTGAGAGGTAGAGTAGGTGAACGGGTGATCGCCGCCTGTGGTCCCCACCGTGAAGCATGGAGGAGGTGTGATGGTGCTTTGCTGGTGACACTGTCAGTGATTTATTTAGAACTCAAGGCACACTTAACCAGCATGGCTTCCACAGCAATCTGCAGTGATACGCCATCCCAACAGCTCTGGCACACACACTTATCCCACCAGACATGCCACCAGGGGTCTTTTCACAGTCCCCGAATCCAGAACAAATTCAAGAAAGCGTACAGTATTATATAAAGCCCTTATTGCATGGAAGTTACTTTCATCTCATATTGCTCAAATAAAACAGCAAACCTGGTTTCAAAAAACAAAACACGTCTCCCCTATTTGACCTAGATAGTGTGTGTGTATGTATTGATATGTAGGCTACGTGTGTCTTTTAAAAAAATCTATGTGGTTCTGTCCTTGAGCTGTTCCTGTTCTTGTCTATTGGATGTTCTGTATTATGCCATTCTGTATTATGTTTCATGTTTTGTGTTGACCCGAGGAAGAGTAGCTGCTGCTTTTGCAACAGCTAATGAGGATCCTAATAAAATACCTAATCTGGTTTGCCCTTAGTGGGACTATTATTTGTTTTTCAACAGAGCAATGACCCAACACACCTCCAGGCTGTGTAAGGGCTATTTGACCAAGAAAGAGAGTGATGGAGTGCTGCATCAGATGACCTGGCCTCCACAATCACACAACTTCAACTCAATTCAGATGGTTTGGCACGAGTTGGAACGCAGAGTGAAGGAAAAGCAGCCACCAAGTGTAAAGCATATGTGGGAACTCCTTCAAGACTGTTGGAAAAGCATTACAGGTGAAGCTGGTTGAGAGAATGCCAAGAGTGTGTAAAGCTGTCATCAATAGGGCACCGGTCGGCCCACCCTGCCGACCGGCGCTCTATTCCCTATATAGTGCACTACTTCTGACCAGGGCCTCTGTTGTAGTGGCAGTATATAGGGAGCCATCTGGGACACATCCTTGGTATTTTGTCCTACTTGTGAATCATATCACCATTGTCATCAATAAATTTGGCAATCTTACAATAATGACCATAGAAACAACAGAGGAGACCAGTGTCTCACCAGTAGGGCGTGCCCACGAACGAGTTGGCCGGGGCAATGATGGAGGCTGAGCCAAAATCACCCAGTTTCACCTGGCCAGGCTCGGTCAGCAAGATGTTACCAGCCTTCACATCCCTGGAGAGAAAGTGTGGGGGGAGACACCATTATTATTCATTGAGTATTCTGTTTCTTATTATTAATTGACATCATCATTGACTCAATAATATTAAGTCAGTAAATATATATATTTATTTACAAAGTCAATATTATAGGTTCTCTTTCGCAATGTATGTGGTAATACTTTCTATGCCAATAAAGCCTTTTTAATTAGAAGGAGAGAGAGAAAGAGAAGTGGGGTAGAGAGAGAAAAAAAAGATGGGGAAGGAAGAAGCGAGGGAAAGAGAGCAAGAGAAATAGAATGAGAGAGAGAAAGAGACGTGCAGACAGAGAGAGACCAAGACAGAAAGGGATAGATAACCCTCTTAAAAAAAAAAAAAACTTAAAACATCCATGACACACCTCCCATTCAACAATGAGAGCTTATGTTTGGATTACATTTCTTTCATTCTCTCTTTTTTTCCCTTCCCGTCCCATTGTGTGGGGGAGGAGAGAGGTTCTCTCACCTGTGAATCATGTTGTGAGAATGAAGATACACCAGGCCCTGCAATGCACCGTGGGTGATGGCTGCTATCTCCTGTTCCTGGAGGGGCTTCTTGTGGACTACGCACACAGAGGCAGACAAAATGAACAGTTAAACACTCATTCTTTGACGGCTTGGTCGTGTTCATTAGGGCACACAACAAAAACCTTTTGCAACAGAACGAAAATAAGCGTCTTATTTGACCACAAATCCAGGTTGTCCCTCCCCGTTTCAGTTTGTTTTCTACCATTACGTGCCTAATGACCACAACCCTGATTTACTTCCACCACCCCAGTGTACATCACATGAAGTACTTGTTTGAACGTGAACTTAAACCATCTAGTTGTTTTCTACTCACCTTCCAGTAGGTCAGAGGCTGAACCCAAACAATACTCCATTACCAGCTAAGAGAATGAAGGCGAGAGAGAGGAGGTTAACATATGGAGCAAGAAGGGGGGGACGGGGACGCGATGGAGAGCTGGTCAAAATGTATTCCCTACACCTTCCCCTTGGCCACTTCAATGTTTGCATATTTGTAAGGTGGATGAAATATGATGGAAGCTCCTCCACTACACCGCTTATACCTATCCAGACCCTTCAGATCTGCCAACACTGAAGGGTTAGGGCCAAGGGGAAGGGATAGGGAGTGAATAGGGGCTGACTGAAAACATCAATAACCAATGAGTGAAAGTTAATTTGTCAGTGACCCTTAGTTCATGTATCAATACCAAATGGCACCCTATTCCCTATATAGTGCACTACTTTTGACCAGAGCCCTATGGGCCCCAAAAGTAGTACACTGTAGAGGGAATAGGGTACCATGTTTGAGTTAAAGAAGTGCTTCACTTACCCATGCTGTGTGCTCTCTCAGGTAGCAACCTCTGTACTCCA
Organism: Oncorhynchus mykiss; assembly: GCF_057628025.1. Taxonomy (NCBI): domain Eukaryota; kingdom Metazoa; phylum Chordata; class Actinopteri; order Salmoniformes; family Salmonidae; genus Oncorhynchus; species Oncorhynchus mykiss. The sequence goes on from NC_143037.1 coordinate 28,030,545, forward strand.
CAGTGTTGGGGTGGTGCAGTTTCTGGAGAAACTTCACTTCTTTGATGATATCCTGCCATTTCTTCATAAGAGAGAAAGAGGGAGCTTTAAAACATTAAAAACTTGGCCTACACCATTGCAACAAATGGGAAATGTAGTGAACACTTTTTTTTTTTTAATAACAAGGTACATTTTACCATTACTCAATCTGTGTTCCTACCTCATTGGACTGCTTGCCACCGTAGGACATTTTCTTAATGGCCACCACTTCATTGGTGCGGATGTCATGTGCCTAATGTAAGGAATGGGGGTAAGGAAGGGTTAAAAAATAAATACATTTCTAATCATGCTAACAGTGGCCACACACATATCGTCAAGTGCAGGCACAGACAAATTGATAAACTACAGCTTCACCTCTTTCACACTCCTTTCTCCCTCCATCCTTCACTAGTCACTAACACCATCTATTTAAAAAAGGACCTTTCATCCTTCAACCAATCTCTTACCCTGTGCTACCTTTTTACCCATAACTACCCACCTCCTACCTTTCATTTTACTTGTCTTTATCTAGCCTAGTGGCTGCCTCCCTGTCATTTCACCATCCATCTCATCAACACCCTTTCAATACCCAATCCATTTCTCTTCCCAGTTCTCATGCATCCATCACTGAAGTTATGCCCGAATTCCCCTACAAGTTTTTACTGTGTACCAAATACTGTACTGGGCATTATTTAGGAGTGTTTAGTAAAAATATATGCAGTACCAAGTGACAAATATTTCTATACTACAGCTCAACCATTCTAAGAAATCTCCCAAAAAGGGACACAAAATAAACAGTAAACTAGTGAGTGAGATGCATCCATTTGCCCACTTAAGCCAAGTCCACAGATGTCCCCTTTCTTACAAAGTAGACCGCTCCGAAGCTGCCGTGGCCGATCTCCCGCAAGTCGGTGAACAGCTTCTCAGGGTCATCTCTGTAGAAGAGCTCAGCTACCTCTGGGTCCTTCAGGCTCCCGGCCCGCACACTGGACGGCATCGCCAGCGCCTGAACACACACACACACACACACACACCAGTATGAGGTTTTGAGCTTAAGTTTGTCTGCATTGAAATGTAGCCACATGTCAGGATTGCGATGAATTCCATTTCAATTCCAAAAGAGAAATTAAAATGTTCCTCAAAGCCTTTGAATATCGGATGTGCATAAAGATGGCGGCCTCCACGCCTACCACAAATGACTTGTTTGCCAAGTTCTCTGTTTTGTACCTTGCTTTCTGTGACTTCGGTATCTGCATTGGCACAGTCTCTCTGCTACCGCATGGCAAGCAGTAGCGGAGCGCCAAGTCTAGGTCCAAATGGCTCCTTAACAGCTTCTACCACCAGCAATAAGTTTTTACACTGCTGCTACTCGTTGTTTATTATCAATGCATAGTCACTTCACCCGTACCTACATGTACAAATTACCTCGACTAACCTGTAACCACACCCATTGACTCTGTATCCCTTGTATATAACCTTGTTATTGTTATGTACTTTGCTACTTTAGTTTATTTAGCAAATATAGTTGATCAGGCTGTTCATTGTGATCTGTGGAATGTTGTCCCACTCATCTGCAATGGCTGTGCGAAGTTGACGGATATTGTCTGGAACAAGTTGTCGTACACGTGTCCTTTGCCAAAATAATCCATCCACCCGACAGGTGTGGCATATAAAGCAGCTGATTAAACAGCATGATCATTACACAGGTGCACCTTGTGCTGGGAATAATAAAAAGGCCACTAAAATGTGAAGTTGTGTCACAGCACAATGCCACAGATGTCTCAAGTTGAGGGAGTGTGCAATTGGCATGGTGCCTGCAGGAATGTCCACCAGAGCTGTTGACAGAATTGAATGTTAATTTTTCCTACATAAAAGCCACCTCCAACTTCACTTCAGAGAATTCGGCAGTATGTCCAAACCACCTCAAAACCGCATAATGATGTATGGCTTCGTGTGGGTGAGCAGTTTGCTGATGTCAACTTTGTGAACAAGAGTACCCCATGGTGGCGGTGGGGTTATGGTACGGGCAGGCATAAATTACGGACAATGAACATAATTGCATTTTATCAATGACAATACCAATGCACAGAGATACCGTGATGAGATCCTGAGGCCCGTTTAAGTGCCATTCATCCACCGCCAGCACCTCATGTTTCAGCATCTCCTTCGGATGTCGCAAGGATCTGTACACAATTCCTGGAAGCAGAAAACATCCCAATTCTTCCATGGCCTGCATACTCACCAGACATGTCACCCATTGAGCATGTTTGGGATACTCATGCTCGACAGTGTGCTCCAGTTCTTGCCAACATCCAGCAACTTCGCACAGCCATTGAAGAGTGGGACAACATTCCACCGGCAGCAATCAACAGCCTGATCAACTCTATGCAAAGGAGATGTGTTGCACCAGATACTGAGTGGTTTTCTGATCCCACGCCCCTACCTTTCTTTTTTTAAGTATCTGTGACAGATTCATATCTGTATTCCCAGTTACGTAAAATCCATACATTTGGGCCTAATTCATTTATGTAAATTGACCGTTTTCCTTATATAAACTCTAACAGTAAAATCGTAGAAATTGTTGCATGTTGCGCTGATTTTTGTTTGGCAATTTATTTTTTACCCCTTTTTCCTCCCTAATTTCGTGAATTCCAAATTGGTAGTTACAGTGTTAATGTAATGTTGTGGAGCAAAAAAAATAGTTTTTGGGTAGAATTTTTTCTTAAAGTTAAGGATTCAATTTAGTTTAAAAAGTTTAAACGTTCACAACCCTAATCTTAGGCACAACAAATTCATAAGATATACCAATTGGATGACGTAGTACACAAATAAAGGAGACCAGTTTTAGCACCACTTATCTACTGGCTGAAATTATACAAAAGTTCTGGAGAATCAGTAATATATATATATATATATATATATATATATATATATATATATATATATATATATATATATATATATATATATTTTTTTTCCCTCTGAGTCATTTAGCAGACACTCCTATCCAAAGTGACTTACAGGATCAATTAGGGTTATGTGCCCAGCTCAAGGGCATTTTTCACCTAGTTTCAGGGATTCGAACCAGTGACCTTTTGGTTACTGGCCCAATGCTCTTAACCAATAGGCTTCCTGCCGCCCCAATCTTAATCTTCAGGCAACCAAAAAAAGACCAGACTTGCTCGTTGGGCGAGTGCCTTTCAGACCTTTGTCAATCCCTGTGGAACCAATAGATGGGTTGGCTTGACAACATCACAAATTATCCACTCGCATCAATGTGGCAAGAAACTGTGCTTTGTTATGAGTCTGAACAGTCAGATTGCAACAATGACAAGAAGCTGTGCTTTGTTATGAGTCTGAACATTCAGATTGCAACAATGACAAGAAGCTGTGCTTTGTTATGAGTCTGAACAGTCAGATTGCAACAATGACAAGAAGCTGTGCTTTGTTATGAGTCTGAACAGTCAGATTGCAACAATGACAAGAAGCTGCGATGTGGGGAATCATAGGGGTTTTGTTTCAGCTAGTCTTGTTCTGAGATGTTTTGACTGCTTTCATGTCGATGCTAATATGGTTAAAATTTGCAAGATAACCAACAATTCAACAACCTATTTGTTTTCAATAAACATTCGGACTAAATATAGTTTACATCGTCAACCATCTAACTTTGGCTGTTATGCCCCACGTGTCGGTTGTTGCTAAACAACCAAACCGTCTATGGAATAGTCCTGTGATGGAAAATGTTAGAATGGTGCATTTGTGTTCTATGTTTGTGTTTTTCTAATAACCGTTTTCTGTGTTCATGCAAGTGCCTGACTGAACAAACCCTCACTATCAGTATTTTCAATTTGGCAGTACACCCAGACCCTTGTTTTGAGATCTCAGTTTCAAGGTGTCAGCTTAAAGAAGCCTCGTGAGGTATTGGTCTGTCACACGCATGACCCAGTATTGGTTGGTCACAAGAATGAAGCAAATGTTAACGATTAATGAATAAGCTAAATCATGCAAATATGACTTGTCTGCAGTATATAAGAGAAAACAAATGGGACTGCCCCGTTAGTGCTTCTGACAGACGTTCACTATGGTGCATTAAGTTTGTTGGAACCTCTCCAGCGCGCTGGCAAACAATGATTCATTTAAGATTGACTTCGAGTTTCCCTGTGTAAGAATTTCCACAACAGTCCCAAAAGTGAAAAAAACTAACCAACCCATTTGTCACTCCAGGCAGACAGGCCCAATCAAATAAAATGCTCAAGAGTATTTAAAATCAGAAAACAAATAGGATAATAGACCAATGTGAAATTGAACCCAGATGAGCTACAGTCCATTTCTTGCATTCAACCACAACAGGTATAGGATGAAGGAAATACAAAATATTAACTTGCGTGCTACAATGAATAATAATACTACACACATCTAAATCATTTCAGGAGCATGTGTTTCGGTGAAATGCATTTTGGTTAATACAGTGTTTCCCCTACCATTATGAAGGATGGGGTTGCCCCTTCCTAGCTCTGTTGCCCAACGCCAAAATCCTTCAATTGTTTTCAATCGAAAATGTTCATGTTGGTGTTGGCAATGGCATCCCAGTTGCTAATTTGGGTGCATGCCTGCACCCCACCAAAGACAAATCTGTGGGCAAACATGAATACAAGAGAGGAATTTGATATTAGAAACACCTGCATGTCATGAGGACACAATTTGATGTTGGAGATTATAAACAAGAAACATTTTAGACACAAGACCACACAGTGCCTTAAGGAACTATTAACACCCATTGACTTTATCCAAATTTTGTTGTGTTAGAGCCGGAATAAACATATTAAATTGAGATTGTGTCACTGGACTATACACAATACCCCACAATGTCAAAGTGGAATTCAGATTTGTTTTTAAATTGTATTAAAAATAAAAGCTAAAATGTCTTCAGTCATTAAATATTCAAAACGTTGGTTATGGCTAGGCTAAATAAATTCAGGAGTAAACATTTGCTTATTAACAAGTCGCATAATACTACAAAATAAACTGGCAAAGCAATTAACTTTAAGTCCGAAATACAAAGTGTAATGTTCTGGGCAAATCCAATACATTACTGAGTACCACTGTCCACATTTTCAAGCATTGTGGTGGCTGCATCATGTTGTGGGTATGCTTGTAATCGTTAAGAAATGGGGAGTTCAGGATAAAAAAAATTTAAAATGGTATGGCGCTAAGCACAGGCAAAATCCTAGAGGAAAACTGAGTTCAGTCTGCTTTCCACCAGACACTGGGAGATGAATTCCTTACAACACAAGCCCAAATATACACTGGAGTTGCTTACCAAGAGGACAGTAACTGTTCCCGAGTGGCAAAATTACAGTTTTGACTTGAAAATCAATGGCATGGCCTGAAAATTGCTATCTAGTGTTGTCTTTACGGTCTTTACTTTAAAATTAGAACCTAACACTAACAATGACATACAACCAATATGACAGAGCTTGAAGTATTTTGAAAATCATACAAATGGAAAATGTTGCACAATCCAGGTGTGGAAAGCAGAGACTTATCCGGAAAAACTCACAGCTGTAATTACTGCCAAAGGTGATTCTAACATGTATTGACTCAGGGGGTTGAATACTGATCTAATCTAGATCTTTTTTTTTTTTTTTTATCTTTTAAAAACATTTTTTTTTTTTTTACAAATATTAGACATTTTCTCCACTTTGACATTATATTATTTTCTGTGTTTCATTGTTAAAAAGACAATTAAATCCATTTTAATCCCAGTCAAAGGGTGTGAACCTTCTGATGGCACTGTAACTAGATGGCTAGAAGGTCTGCATGCATTGAACTTAAGCATTTTCACAATTCTTACACCATAAATCGAACACAGCAGTTGCAGATCTCTTTTAGTCCTTGTTTTTCAATTACTATTTATCTGTCTCATAAACCTCCCTTTATCAAAACCCTGTCTTTGAAAGATAACTTGTAAAAACGTGTAGGTCTGTTGTAAGGCAGGTCCTCACCAGACTTCACCGTCACCTATGGGCACAAACCAACTGTCGCTGGACCAGACAGAACTGGCAAAAAAAAAAATGCTCCTCACTGACGAGTCACGGTTTTGTCTCACCAGGGGTGATGGTCAGATTTGCGTTTATCGTCGAAGGAATGAGCGTTACACCGAGGCATGTACTCTGGAGCGGGATTGATTTGGAGGTGGAGGGTCCATCATGGTCTGGGGCGGTGGGTCACAGCATCATCGGACAGAACTTGTCGTCATCGCAGAAAATCGCAACGCTGTGCGTTACAGGGAAGACATCCTCCACCCTCATGTGGTACCCTTCCTGCAGGCTCATCCTGACATGACCCTCAAGCATGACAGTGCCACCATCCATACTGCTCGTTCTGGGCACTATTTCCTGCAAGACAGGAATGTCAGTGTTCTGCCATTGCCAGCGAAGAAACTGGATCTCAATCTCCTCAATCCCATTGAGCACGTCTGGGACCTGTTGGATTGGAGGGTGAGGGCTAGGGCCATTCCCCCCAGAAATGTCCGGGAAGTTGCAGGTGCCTTGGTGGAATCTCACAGCAAGAACTGGCAAATCTGGTGCAGTCCATGAGGTGACGCACTGTACTACTTAGTATCTGGTGTGGTCCCCAGCAGCATTGACACTCACTTTTGACCCCCCCTTTGTTTAGGTACACATTATTCCATTTCTGTTAGTCACGTCTGTGGAACTTGTTCAGTTTATGACTCAGTTGTTGAATCTTATGTTCAAACAAATATTTACACGTGTTAAGTTCGCAGAAAATAAACACAGTTGACAGTGGGAGGACATTTCTTTTTGTCAGTGCTCTTGTCTTACAGTGCTTCAGCAACAAACAAAAAAATCCTGTGGCCATGAATTGAAGGCAGTCCAACAATACGGAAGTCTCTAGGTTCCCTATAAAAAGGAGAAGTCTAGCTGGCTAGCTAACAAGATTCAGTGCTTTCAGAAAGTATTCATACCCATTGACTCATTCCACCATTGTTCTGTAAATAAAAATTTACTTTAAATGTTTTTAATTTAACTAGGCAAGTCAGTTAACACAATAGTATTTACAATGATGGCCTAGGAACAGTGGGCTAACTGCCTTGTTCAGGTGCAGAACGACAGATTTTTACCTTGTCAGCTTGGGAATTCGATCTAGCAACCTTTCGGTTACTGGCCCAATGCTCTAACCACTAGGCTACCTGCAGCCACATCTACAGACAATACCCCATAATGAGTGAAAACATGCTTTAATTAATTTTTACACATTCCTTTAAAATCAAATACAGAAATATCGAATTTACATAAGTACTCACACCCCTGAGTCAATACATGTTAGAGTCACCTTTGGCAGCGAGTCTTTCTGGGCAAGTCTCTAAGAGCTTTCCACACCCCGCTTGTGCATTATTTACCCATTTATTATTTTCTAAATTCTTAAAGATCTGTCAAGTTGGTTGTTGAGCATTGCTAGACAGACTCTCCATAGATTGTCAAGCCAATTTAAAGTAAAAACTGTAACTAGACCACTCGAGAACATTCAATGTCGTCTCGGTAAGCAACTTCAATGTTTGGCCTCGTCTTTTAGGTTATTGTCCTGCTGAAAGGAGAACTTGTCTCAGTTGTCTTTATTTGCCTGTGTTTGGCTCAAATCCACTTCTTTTCATCTTAAACACTAGTTCTTGCCAATAACAAGCATACCCATAACATGATGCATCCACCACCATGCTTGTAAATATATAGAGTGGTACTCAGTGATGTATTGTTGGATTTGCCCCAAACATAACACATTGTATTCAGCACAAAAAGTTAAATTGCTTTGCCACATTTTTTTAAGTTTTACTTTAGTGCCTTGTTGCAAACAGGATGCATGTTTTGGAATATTTGTATTCTGTTTTGACTTCCTTATCACTCTCTCGTTAAAGGTTAGTATTGTGGAGTAGCTAAAACATTGTTGATCCACAATCAGTTCTTTCACAGCCATTAAACTAATTGTTTTGACATCACCATTGGCCTCATGGTGAAATCCCTGAGCGGTTTCCTTCCCCTGTTAACTAAGTTAGGAAAGACACCTGTATCGTTGTAGTGACTGGGTGTATTGATACTCCATCAAAAGTGTAATTAACGTCAACATGCTCAAAGGGATATTCATTTTTTTTTTATGTTGTAGGTGCTCTTCTTTGCGAGGCATTGGAAAACCTTCCTGGTCTTTGTGGTTGAATCTGTGTTTAAAATTCACTGCTCAACTGAGGGACCTTACAGATAATTCTGTGTGTCAGGTACAAAGATGAGGTAGTCATTCAAAAAATATGATCAATACTAGTCCTGCACACAGAGTCCATGCAACTAGGTCAATTTGTACTCCTGACCTTATTTAGGCTTTCTATAAAAAGGTGTTGAATAGTTGACTCAAGACATTTCAGCTTTTTATCTTTAATTAATTTGTAAAAATAAAATCCACTGACATGAGCTAGTGTGTAGGCTAGTGACATCTAAATTGTATCCATTTTAAGTTCAAGCAGTAACAACAAAATGTGGAAAAAGTCGAGGGGTGTGAATACTTTGAAGGCACTGTAGCTAGCCTAATTACATTTAAAGACCATAGGTAGCTACAGTTCAAATTTGGCTATCATACACAATGGAGAAAGCTGGCCCCATTGAAAGAGTGGGTGAAATGGGTCTAACGTTACCCGCTAATAAGCGATTTCACTTCTGCATTGGTGGTGTGCATCATAATCTCTATGCTTGTAACCAACACTAGCTAGTAAGCTAACCTGCCACAGCTAGCTAGTGTTCGCTAGCTAATACATATTGTTGGTATTTACAGCTGAGAGATTGCATTGTACTTGGCAGGTAAATTAGGCTCTCTGGCCAACTAATTTTAGCTAGCTAGCGACAGAGAAATGCAATACAATCCCGATCGCAAGCCCTTGCTACTAGCCATCCGACCCAATCACATGTAAATATATGCTAGCTAAAATAGATGGCTCTGGCTTGATAACAGCTGCCAAACAGATCACTCAACAGTAGCCTGAGGACAGCAAGCTTATTCAACAGCGAGCTAGCTAGCTGGGAGTGCAGTGTAGTTAAGTCTGAATCTTTAATATAAAACTATGCTCGTCAATACCTCCTAAACGGAACATACAATCTACGCCAATTGCTTTGCTTTTTATTTGGTCCATTTAATACATTTGAATTGACTTAACATAAAAAAACATCCGTAACTTCAATATTTTCAACCCAATGTGTTTGCATGAACACATCTGTTATGGGATCAGGGACCGTGGCGGTCTAAACCACAGACACTACTTTTGTGACTTTTGACAAATGAATTTTTGAAATTGAATGAAATTTTTGCTTCACGGTGGGAACACGTGCAGAGATCATCCGTTCACCTAATCTGCGTCTCACAAAGACACAGCGGTTGGAACCAAAAATCTGAAATTTGGACTCAGAACAAAATTTCCTCCGGTCTAATGTCCATTGATCGTGTTCCTTGGCCCAAGCAAGTCCCTTCATATTGGTGTCCGTTAGTGGTTTCTTAACAGCAATTCGACCATGAAGGCCTGATTCACGCAGACTCCTCTGAACAGTTGAGAGGAGGTGTAGGATAAGGGTACGGCTAACGGCTATAAGAACTGGCCGTCAAGTGCGTTGGGAACAGAGAATAAAAGGAGCAGATTTCTGGGCGTGGTAGAATAGATTTATGGCATAATGTACAGACAAGGGTATGGTAGGATGTGAATACCGCGGAGGTAAACTTAGGCTTTGAGTGACAGTGAGGTTGCATCTCTGGAGGCACCAGTTAAGACAGGTGAGGTCTCCGCATGTGTGTGGGACAAAAGAGCTATGTAAGGCATTTTGAGCGGGACAGAGGGCTCTACAGTGAAATAAAACAATAAGAACTAGCTGAGACAGCAGTAGACAAGGCATATTGACATTACAGAGGCATAAAACAAATCAGAGGTGTTGATCAGGAAAGCTAAGACAACGGGTATATGGCGATGAATGGGCAGAGCGGGTCAGTTAGGTACATAAAGGACCGGAGTTCGAGGCTGGGGCTGACAGGTAAACAAAATGAGGTACCGTGTTATTGAAACAGTCCAGGGGGCATCAGCTGTGTAGCCGAGTGATCATAGGGTCCAATGAGAAGCAATTGGTGGGTCAGTGAGCCATTCGGTAGTCACTACGACGCTAGGCGTAGTAGAAAGCTAGCGGGCCAGGGCTTGCAGATGGGTCTTCGACGACGTCACAACAGAAAATCCTGTTGAGACCACATCAGACGATTACGTCGACAGACCGCTTGTGATGGATCGGCGGGGCACCATGTCGACAATAAAGGGTCCAGGCCAATTGGCAAAAGAGGTATTGTAGCCCTAGAAATAGCTGGTATTCGGGCCTAGCTCGAGGCTAGCTCAAGGCTAACTGGTGCTTGCTTCGGGACAGGGTCGTTAGCTAACAGTAGCCACTCGGTTGCAGCTAGCTAGCTGCGATGAGCCGGTGTAATGAACCAGAGCAGCAGGAATCCGGTGATGTGGTAGAGAGAAGCTGTCCGATATTCTCTGGGTTGATACCGTGCTCGGCAGACTGGCAGGTATTGTCTGAGCTAAAGCTGGCTGGTGTCCTTGCTAAAAAGGTGAAGACCGCTAGCCATGGCAAACAAAGACTAATAGCTAGTTAGCTGGCTAGCTCCTGATGGAAGTTCCAGTTATAAGGAATATAAATATCAGATCTGTACGACATTGGGTGAGGCGGGTTGCAGGAAAGTATATTTAGTTCCTAGATAAAAAGTGAGATTAAAATATACATATGTATATATATATATATATGTCTATTTACACGGGATAAGACAAAGACAAACACACTGTTATGCCATCTTTGGTCAAAATGTGTGGTTTTAAGAATGAAATAGCAATTGTCAGGGGAGAAGCAAGATATTTGTGAGTCACAAAGCTGGTAGGGTTTCAAACCTGGCAATCAATCACTATGGGTGGGATTTTCAGGGAAGGGATGTCTAAATCACAGGATTGGTATGTTTCAGACCTGTCAATTAATTATTGGGGGTGGGATTTTCAAGGGAGTAGGTTAGTCATTAAAACACTTTTTTTTAAATACATTGTTAAATTGTTGTGTTTTGTTTATAAATATGGATCCCCCTGTTAGGAGTGTAGAATTGCAGGAACATTATTTTTTAAATGCACCTCTAATCCCCCCCTCCAAGCTTTCAGACAAAGTTAGGCACCCATAAGCACAATATCCGCAGGTATCCCATGTTAGCAGGCAATGGAGTACTGTCAGAATCAAAACCCAACCCTCAAGTCATGAACTCACTTACAAAACTCAGTTTTGGACGAGACAGACTTTATGAACAGAATTCTCTTATTTACACTTTGTAGTCAATTTTGACACCATTACAAATGTTTGACCCATATCAATGCCACATAGGCAATTTTCTATCAGATAAGTTGTTTATTGCCTTCAGTCGCACTTTAAGGCGTTGCCGTTTTAATACGGTCCCTTAACACTCAGTGGAGGAGAGCAACATTTTAACTACATTTCGCCTCCACAAAGAAATACGACACCGAATTGCAAAAACAAGGGGTGTAATTTGTTCGCTATCGTCAGCTGAATCAGAGTGCCATTTGTATCAATGCACGTTCCGTGTAAATTGTATTGACGAGCAAAGTCAGAATCTTTCATATAAAAGTATACCGCAGAATAGCAGGGTACTTGCATCGCCGAAACGGCTGTTGCTGGCATTGCTAGCTAATGTTTGCTACAGTGCCAATGAACGACAGTATTTGAGACGTTACAAGCGAGCTAACCTTAGCCTTATATGACATGTCTTACCGTGGCTTTTGGGGTCCACCGTAGCTAGCTGGAGAGCTAGCTAGCTGGCCCGGGATGGGAAATATTGGTCGCTCTTCTAACGTTAACGTTACCTCTTCTGCTCTATTCAACACGAGCGAGCCACATTGTTTTCATTGATATTCCATTCTTCGCGAACGATTTAGCTAGCATTAGCTATGGCAGTCAATCAAAATGCTAACGACCTGGTCTTCTCACCAGCAATCAGAAGATTACGACTGGGAAACAGTTAATCAATTTAAAGCTGACCCCGGTATTTGCTCCACTCTCGACCATATTTTATCATTACATAAATGTTATTCATGAATTGTTTTCCTTTTTTTACCCTTTCTGTCTCATTCGTTTTTTGGTTCACAACTTCATGATGGCGGAGTGGGGCGGGAGCCGACCGGAAACCGGAAAAGAAAGATAATAATTTATTAAAGGACTTCTTCTACGATCTGGGCTAATGCCACGTTCATATGCTAGTCAGAACTAGGAAACTCGGAAATATCCGACAAGCTAAGTGGTGAAGCCAGCATATGTTTATCCACAACCTATTAGCAATTCGGAAATGTCCGAGTTTCCTAGTTCCGAATAGGACATGAACGCGGCATAATTACCTGATTTGGACATTATTTTTTAAATTTTATTTTACCTTTATTTAACCAGGTAGGCCAGTTGAGAACAAGTTCTCATTTACAACTGCGACCTGGCCAATATAAATCAAAGCAGTGCGACAAAAACAATAATGCAGAGTTACACATGGGATAAAGAAATGTACAGTCAATGGCACAATAGAAAAAGTATATGTACAGTGTGTGCAAATGTAGTACGATTAGGGAGGTACGACAAGAAATAGGCCATAGAGGTTAAATAATTACAATTTAGCATTAACACTGGAGTGATAGATGTGCAGATGATGATGTGCAATGATGCATGCCACTGTAGCTCAGGGGTATTCTACATAAAGAGGTCACAAGAAGACAGTTGGTGGTACCTGTATACATTTTACATGTAATTTATCTAATAGATAATTGTTGAGCATGTATCCAGATGTCTGTATTCTATTAAAATACTGCCAAAATCATTGGGAATGGTGAGAGTTATTGCATGTAAACAAGCACACATCAATTGACACAGAGATGGTCTATAATGTATAGGCTTTGGTAGAGACTAGAGGATGTGCTTGTCTATCTCTATCCAGTGGCCATGAGCAGGGACTACATTGGAGTACCAGAACATTGGCCTACTAGAGGTCATGCGAATCCATTTATTTTAGGGGGAAGCTGTCCCTAGTCGCTGATCTTGGGTCAGTTTAACATTTTCCCCACTAATTGATAATGTTAGGATTGGGAGAAGAGACACTGATCCTAGATTTCGGTAGGGGAAACCATCCCTGAGCCTATACAGGTATATCTGCAGGATGTTAGAGGACTAAACTGACTGTGACAAATCACCTTTTATTATGTGTCTAATATGCATGGTAAACTCAATCATTTTTTGCAATGAGGTCAACAAAAACAATATCTTGCCAGATTCACACGTTAGAGCCAAACTAAGCCAAGCCGAGCCATTGAGCTGTACTGGGCTGGCTTGGTAACGCATCCACTATAATTTCTGAAACCCTTCTGAAAAGGAAAATGTGATACAAAATAAATATAAGGCTAAGTCTGGCCCTGCTTGAAAATAAAACAATTGTCCATTGTAATAATCTAATTCATGATCTAGCCCATTTTATTCAGACTATTTATCTGAGGAATAACAGAAGTTGCATTTTTGTAATCAACTAAAAACACTTGACAGATTATTGCTACTTAGGCCAAATTAGGGAAAGGGAAAGGGGGATACCTAGTCAGTTGCACAACTGAATGCATTCAACCGAAATGTGTAAATTATAAAGAATATGAAATAAATCTGACGTCCAACTACAACAACACACTCACATAAGTGCTAAAAACCAAGGCAAACTGTCCTATTATAGTCCTGCAAAGGTTTACTTCAACAAAGGGTAACAAGACAACAGTAATGTGGTGGCCGCTCTAACAATAAAAATACATTTCTTAAAAAATGGAAGACAGTTAGCTTGAGTACCAGTCTCTTTAGCTAATCCACTCCCTGTACTCCATGTCATGTGCCAAAGACTGGTACACAAACCAGAAGGCACTCGGGAGAAGGCAAGATCAGGTGGGACCACTCTAGCCAATGAGAGGGCAGATACGTGTGTGAACAACAGGCACAAAGTGTTTCCAGGATGTCATGTGTACTACTTATCAGTACACTCATAACAACCTAACAAAACTTCTATTTGGTCATATAAGCCACATGTAGCAAATAAGAAAATACATTTTTTGTTAACCAAATTGCTGTAGAAGACAGATTTTGGGCCCAGTTATCCCTTCCGATGCGCCTCTTCCTCTCTGGCGTGAGTCACAAATTTCAGTTAATTATTATAGCTCACGCCTTGGGCCAATCAGTGTAATTTTGTAAATGCCGGATCTCATACATTTAGTGTACAAAACATTAAGAACACCTTCCTGATATTGAGTTGCACTCCTGGTTGGGCTGATGAGACTGTGGATTGCACAGTCAGATGGAACAGAGTAAATAGGGATTTTATCGTCATCAATTTAGCCGGTGGTAACTTGTGGAATAGACACCGGCTGGAATGCGGATTTAACCCATCAGCATTCAGGATTAGACCCGCGCGTTGTATAACATGTTTTGTACATTCAGTGACGAGTGGACGAACAGACGGACAGAGACCGATCCACAGTTCCCTCCCCGATTTTATTGTTAGGGACAATTATATTTGATGTTATGAATGAATTATTACCTAATATTTATTACCTCATCATTACAAATCAGTAAAGGGTGGTGTAATGCATTTTTACTCTTGTCATTGCATAATTCCCAGCTGAAAGGGGCAGTAGGGGATTCAAACAACAACAAAGCAGGCACCCCCCACACTTTTTTTGGTAAACAGCTTAGGGATGGTGCTGAAGAAATTTAACCACTCTCAAAATCATAGGCAGGGCTATAGATGCAAGGACTGAACATCCATTAGATCAAAAGGATGGTTTTATCCTGTTTTGAAGCGATACACACACACACACACACACACAAACAAACATGCACACACATGCACACACACACACGGTTTCCGAGCTGGTCATGGGTGCACCTCAGCCACGCTCAAGGTACTAAACGATATCATAACTGCCATCGATAAAAGATAGTACTGTGCAGCCGTATTCATCGACCTGGCCAAGGCTTTTGACTCTGTCAATCACCGTATTCTTATCGGCAGACTCAATAGCCTTGGTTTCTCAAATGACTGCCTCGCCTGATTCACCAACTACTTCTCAGACAGAGTTCATTGTGTCAAATCGGAGGGCCTGTTGTCCGGACCTCTGGCAGTCTCTATGGGGGTACCACAGGGTTCAATTCTCAGGCCAACTCTTTTCTCTGTATATATCAACAATGCCGCTATTGCTTGTGGGTGATTCCCTGATCCACCTCTACGCAGACGACACCATTCTGTATACATCTGGCCCTTCTTTGAGCACTGTGTTAACTAACCTCCAAACGAGCTTCAATGCCATTCAACACTCTTTCCGTGGCCTCCAACTGTTCTTAAATACTAGTAAAACCAAATGCATGCTTTTCAACCATTCGCTGCCCGCACCCGCCCGACTAGCATCACTACTCTGGATGGTTCTGACCTAGAATACGTGGACAACTACAAATACCTAGGTTTCTGGCTAGACTGTAAACTCTCCTTCCAGACTCATATCAAACATCTCCAATCCAAAATCAAATTTAGAATCGGCTTTCCATTTTGTAACAAAGCCTCCTTCACTCAAGCCGCCAAACTTACCCTCGTAAAACTGACTATACTACCGATCCTCGACTTCGGCGATGTCATCTACAAAATAGTTTCCAAAACTCTACTCAGCAAATTGGATGTAGTCTATCACAGTGCCATCCGTTTTGTTACCAAAGCGCCTTATACCACCCACCACTGCGACCTGTATGCTATAGTCGGCTGGCCTTCGTTACATATTTGTCGCCAGACCCACTGGCCTTATCTCAGCTCACTGGTCACGATAACAACACCCACCCGTAGCATGCGCTCCAGCAGGTATATCTCACTGGTCATCCCCAAAGCCATCACCTCTTTTGGCCGCCTTTCCTTACAGTTCTCTGTTGCCAGTGACTGGAATGATTTGCAAAAATCACTGAAGCTGGAGACTTACATTTCCCTCACTAACATCAGCTATCTGAGCAGCTAACTGATCGCTGCAGCTGTACATAGTCCATCTGTAAATAGTCCACCCAATCTACCTACTGTAATTTACTTTTCTGCTCTTTTGCACACCAGTATCACTACTTGCACACCATCATCTGCTCATCATCATCTGCTCATCTATCACTCCAGTGTTAATCTGCTAAATTGTAATTGCTTTACTACTATGGCCTATTTATTGCCTTACCTCCTCCTGTCATTTGCACACACTGTATATAGACTTTATTTTTTTCTATTGTGTTATTGACTGCATGCTTGTTTATTCCATGTGTAACTCTGTGTTGTTGTTTCTGTCGCACTGCTTTGCTTGATCTTGGCCAGGTCGCAGTTCTCAACTTGCTAACCTGGTTAAATAAAGGTGAAATAAAAAGATAAAAAAACACACACATATACATTCACGCCAAATACGCATACCTATTGCAGCCACCAGACTCTTATAATATATTTTAAATACTGCACAATTTAAATACGTGCCCCCAATCCCCCCTTCCCCAAAACACATGTAAATATACTTAGGCTAAAATGTTTCTTCTATTCTGAGCCATTTATTTGTGTTTGTATTCTTATCTTAAATTATTTCTTATTGTTGTTGCATTGTCAAGAAGGAACCTGCAAGTATGCATTTCATTGGACGGTGTATACCATGTGTATCTTGTACATATTACGAATGAAACTTGAAACTATACATTGTTAGTTTACAATTACTTTGTTTTCAAACATTGGAGTACAACAAGCTTATATTTTGGGTTCAGATGGGGTACGACAGTTAATCTAAGCTCATGGGGCATTTATAAATTATATTCTTCAAGAACCAATGGGTACAGTACATAAAATAAGTGTTCAGACCCTTTACTCAGTACTTTGTTTAAGCACCTTTGGCAGAGATTACTGCGTAGAGTTTTCTTGGGTATGACGCTACAAGCTTGGCACACCTGTATTTGGGGAGTTTCTCCAATTCCTCTGCAAATCCTCTCAAGCTCTGTCAGGTTGGATGGGGAGCGTCGCTGCACAGCTATTTTCAAGTCACTCCAGAGATGTTCCATCGGGTTTAAGTCCAGGCTCTGTCTGGGCTACTCAATGACAATCAGATACTTGTCCCAAAGCCACTCCTGCGTTGTCTTGGCTGTGTGTTTAGTGTCTTTGTCCTGCTGGAAGGTGAACCTTCTCCCCAGTCTGAGGTCCTAGGCGCTCTGGAGTAGGTTTTCATCAAGGATCTCTCTCTGTACTTTTCTCCGTTCATCTTTGCCTCGATCCTGACAGGTCTCCCAGTCCCTGCTTCTGAAAAACATAACCACAGCATGATGCTGCCACCAACGTGCTTCACCGTAGGGATTGTGCCAGGTTTCCTCCAGATGTGACGCTTGGCATTCAGGCCAAAGAGTTCAATGTTGGTTTCATCTGACCAGAGAATCTAGTTTCTCATGGTCTGAAAGTCTTTATGTGCCTTTTGGCAAACTCCAAAATGTATTACTGAGGAGTGGCTTCCGTTTGGCCACTCTACCTTGAAGGCCTGATTGGTGGAGTGCTGCAGAGATGGTTGTCCTTCTGCAAGGTTCTCCCATCTCCACAGAGGCTAAAGTTAAAACTAGACTTTGTTTCCTCTATCGTAATTTCACCCCAGCTGCCAAACTAACCCTAATTCAGATGACCATTTACCAATGCTAGATTACGGAGACATCATTTGTAGATCAGCAGGTAAAGGTGCTCTCGAGCGGCACGATGTTCTTTACCATTCGGCCATCAGATTTGCCACCAATGCTCCTTACAGGACACATCACTGCACTCCTCTGTAAACTGGTCATCTCTGTATACCCATCGCAAGACCCACTGGTTGATGCTTATTTATTAAACTTCCCCCATCTGAGATATCTACTGCAGCCCTCATCCTCCACATACAACATCCATTCTGCAAGTCACTTTCTGTTAAAGGTCCCGAAAGCACACAGATCCCTGGGTCGTTCCACTTTTCAGTTCACTGCAGCTAGTGACTGGAACGAGCTGCAACAAATACTCAAACTGGACAGTTTTATCTCAATCTCTTCATTGAAAGACTCAATCATGGACACGCTTTCTGTGATGTATTGTTGTCTTTACCTTCTTGGCCTTTGTGCTGTTGTCTGTGCCCAATAATGTTTGTACCATGTTTTGTGCTGCTACCATGTTGTGTTTCTGCCATGTTGTTGTTATGTTGTGCTGCTAACATGCTGTGTTGTTATGTGTTTCCGCCGTGCTATGTTGTCGTCTTAGGTCTGTCTTTACGTAGTGTTGTGTTGTCTCTCTTGTCGTGATGTGTGTTTTGTCATATATTTATATTGTATTTTTATTTATTTTTTAATCCCAGGCCCCCGTCCCGCAGGAGGTCTTTTTGCCTTTTGGTAGGCCGGCATTGTAAATAAAAATGTGTTCTTAACTGACTTTCCTAGTTAAATAAAGGTTAAATCAAATAAATAAATAAAAATAGGAAATCTGGAGCTCTGTCAGAGTGACCATTGGGTTCTTGATCACCTCCCTGACCTGGGCCCTTCTCCCCGATTGCTTAGTTTGGTTGGGCGGCCAGCTCGAGGAAGAGTATTGGTGATTCCAAACTTCTTCCATTTAAGAATGATGGAGGCCAGTGTATTCTTGGGGACCTTCAATGCTGCAGAAATGTTTTGGTACACTTCCCAAGGCCTGTGCCTAGACACAATCCTGTCTCTGAGCTCTACGGACAATTCCTTCAACCTCATGGCTTGGTTTTTGCTCTGACATGCATTGTCAACTGTGGGACCTTATTGTCACGCCCTGATCTGTTTCACCTGTCCTTGTGATTGTCTCCACCCCCACAGGTGTCGCTTATTTTCCCTGTGTTTCCTGTCTCTCTGTGCCAGTTCGTCTTGTATGTCAACCAGCGTGTTTTTCCTGTGCTCCTGCATTTCTATTCTCTTTTACTAGTCCTCCCGGTTCTGACCTTTGCCTGTTTTTCTGGACTCCATTCCCGCCTGCCTGACCAATCTGCCTGTCCTTACCTCGAGCCTGCCTTCTATTCTGTACCCCTGGAACTCTGGACTGGTTTGACCTTTTTCCTGTCCACAACCATTATCCTGCCTACCCCTTTTGGATTGTTAATTAACGTCTTGGACTCTAACCATCTGCCTCCTGTGTCTGCATCTGGGTCTCAACTTGTGCCCTTATACAAGCGTGTGCCTTTCCAAATCATGTCCAATCAATTGAATTTACCACAGTTGGACTCCAATCCAGTTGTAGAAACACCTCAAAGATGATCAATGGAAACAGAATGCACCTGAGCTCCATTTTTCGGGTCTGAAAACATATGTAAATAAGGTATTTCTGTTTTAAATGTGTAATACATTTACAAAACATGCAATACATTTACAAAACATGTTTTCACTTTGTCATTAACGGGTATTGTGTGTAGATTGCTGAGCATTCTTTTTTATTTAATCAATTTTAGAATAAGGCTGTCACGTAACAAATTGTAGAAAAATTATTTCCGAAGGCCCTGTATATATTTTTCATTTATTTATTTAATTTTAAGGGGATACATCAGCTTTAATAGTGCAGATATATTGCAGATTCTATCATTGTAATTGTCTGCACCATTTCCCATCCCTAACATATTTTTTGTTTATACTGGAATGCTTTTCCAACAGTCTTGAAGGAATTCCCATATATGCTGAGCACTTGTTGGCTGCTTTTCCTTCACTCTGCGGTCCAACTCATCCCAAACCATCTCAATTGGGTTGAGGTCAGGTGATTGTGGAGGCCAGGTCATCTGATGCAGCACTCCATCACTCTCCTTCTGGTCAAATAGCCCTTACACAGCCTGGAGGTGTGTTTGGTCATTGTCCTGCCGAAAAACAAATGATAGTCCAACTAAGCGCAAAACGAGATGGGACGGCATATCGCTGCAGAATGCTGTGGTAGCCATGCTGGTTAAGTGTGCCTTGAATTCTTAATAAATCACAGACAGTGTCACCAGCAAAACACCCCTACAAGATCAAACCTCTTCCTCCATGCTTCACGGTGGGAACCACACATGCGGAGATCATCCATTCACCTACTCTGTGTCTCACAAATACACGATGGTGGGAACCAAAAATGTCTAATTTGGACTCATCAGGTCAAAGGACAGATTTCTACCGTTCTAATGTCCATTGCTTGCGTGTCTTTACCTAAGCAAGTCTCTTCTTGTTATTGGTGCCCTTTAGTAGTGGTTTCTTTGAAGCAATTCAACCATAAAGGCCTGATTCACACAGTCTCCTCTGAACAGCTGATGCTGACATGTGTGAAGCATATATTTGGACTGTAATTTCTGAGGCTGGTAACTCTAATGAACTTATCCTCTGTAGCAGAGGTAACTCTGGTTCTTCCTTCCCTGTGGCGGTCCTCATGAGAACCAGTTTCATCATAATGCTTGATGTTTTTTGCACTTGAACATTTTTCAAAGTTCTTGAAGTTTTCCGTATTGACTGACCTTCATGTCTTAAAGTAATGATGGACTGTTCTTGCCATAATATGGACTTGGTCTTTTACCAGATAGGGCTGTCTTCTGTATACCACCCTTATCTTGTCAAAACACAACTGATTGGCTTAAACGCATTAAGAAGGTAAGAAATTCCACAAATTAACATTTTAACAAGGCACATCTGTTAATTGAAATGCATTCCAGGTGACTACCTCATTAAGCTGGTTGAGAGAATGCCAAGACTGTGCAAAGCTGACATCAAGGCAAAGGGTACTACATTGAAGAAACCCAAATTTAAAATATATTTTGATTTGTTTAACACTTTTTTGGTTACTTCATGATTCCATATGTGTTATTATTATTATTCTACAATGTAGAAAATATTAAAAATAAAGAAAAACACTGGAACTAGTAGGTGTGTCCAAACTTTTGAATGGTACTGTATATACACATATACCGTACATACACAAATATACATACAGTGCATTCGGAAAAAAATCAGATGCCTTCCCTTTTTCCACATTTTGTTATGTTACAGCCTTATTCTAAAATTCTCTCCTTATTCTAAATTTTCCCCTCTTCAACCTACAGTGAAGCATGGTGTTGGCAGCATCATGCTGTGGGGATGTTTTTCAGCGGGAGGGACTGGGAGACTAGTCAGGATCGAGGGAAAGATGAATGGAGCAAAGTACAGAGTGATCCTTGATGAAAACCTGCTCCAGAGTGCTCAGGACCTCAGACTGGGTCAAAGGTTCACCTTCCAACAGGACAATGACCCTAGCACACATCCTAGACAATGCAGGAGTGCCTTCGGGACAAGTCTCTGAATGTCCTTGAGTGAACCCGATCGAACATCTCTGGAGAGATCTGAAAATCATCCAACCTGACAGAGGTTGAGAGGAACTGCAGAGAATAAGTACTGGTGTGCCAAGCTTGTAGAGTCATACCCAAGAAGACTCAAGGCTGTAATCACTGCCAAAGGTGCTTCAACAAAGTACTGAGTAAAGGGTCTGAATACTTATGTAAATGTGAGATTTTAGTTTTTTTTAAATTTGATACATTTGCAAAAATGTCAAAAAATCGGTTTTTGCTTTTTCCCAATGGGGTATTGTGTGTAGATTGATGAGGATAAACATTTTATTTAATCCATTTTAGAATAAGGCTGTAACGTAACAAAATCTTTAAAATGTCAAGGGGTCTGAATACTTTCCGAATGCACTGTACATATTTATACAAGTATGTTGTGACACCATTAATGTGATGACTGTTATTTTATCCAATTAACTGTTATGCACGTGAGTGAGGACCCAAAAGCGGTTTAACAAAAACAGAGTCCTTTAATGTCAAAACACAGGGAAGACATAGATCCTCTTCGGATGTATATAATGGCAAAATAGACAACCCGCAGAGAGGGCGACAAATGAATCATAAAGTCCTTCTGATATTTACAGAAGAGTCCCCCTTCTTAGCAGCAGAGGAGAATAGCTGGGTTAGAGTCCCCTTCTTAGCAGCAGAGGAGAATAGCTGGGTTAGCGGCGACAGACTGCTGGTCTCTGTGGGTAGGCGCGGGTCGTAGAGGACAGAGGTACCTGATCACACGTAGCATCAGATGAACAGGCAGATTCCGACAGGACAGGACAAGGGTGAAGCAAACAAGACGATAGTTTGGTTCTGGCATGAGAAACTCAAACGAGAATCTGACAAAGACAGAAGCAGGAACAGAGAGAGAAATAGAGACCTAATCAGAGGGAAAAAAGGAACAGGTGGGAAAAGGGTGAACGAGGTAGTTAGAGAAGATGAGGAACAGCTGGGGGAAGGAGAGGAAGAGAAGGTAACCTAATACGACCAGCAGAGGGAGACGGAGTGAAGAGAAAGAACAGGAACAGGAACAGGAACAAGACATAATATGACAATACATTAACTATGTTTAATTATTACGTGATTAAATTAGTCATGAACTAACTCATCAGCAATCTTGGTGGAACCACAGGAAAAGTTATTTAACGAGTTACTATCTCCCGACGTAAACTCTAAAGATATAAATAGCTCTTACTTCAAAAACAGTCAATTATTAATTATCATTAGCTCAAATCAGTCTCATTCTGAACGTTGTAATATTCTATAAATCTGCATGAACCCTAGTCTACACGATGACTCAGTGATACACAAATTTTCTTAATTATTTATTTACTAACTAACTAAACAATAAATCACACAGAAATACACAAACACACACAATATAGGATGAATTGATTTACTAACATAATGCAATGAAAAGTCCCTAGCGGACTAACCTGATATGACGGCTTGTTACACAATGAAAGGGGTGGGGAAAGAAAGAGCGGGAGAAGGAGAGACCAATGAATTCAACTATCGTACATACAGTTGAATAATACGCTCATCGTAAATATGGATATTTAGCACCCTAACAACCGCTCATTCGGATTTAGAAATGAAACATATATTTACGCTTACAGTTGAAGTCGGAAGTTTACATACACTTAGGTTGGAGTCGATAAAACTCGTTTTTCAACCACTCCACAAATTTCTTGTTAACAAACTATAGTTTTGGCAAGTCGGTTAGGACATCTACTTTGTGCATGACACAAGTTATTTTTGTATCAATTGTTTACAGACAGATTATTTCACTTATAATTCACTGTATCACAATTCCAGTGGGTCAGAAGTTTACATACACTAAGATGACTATGCCTCTAAACAGCTTGGAAAATTCCAGAAAATTATGTCATTGCTTTAGAAGCTTCTGATAGGCTAATTGACATCATTTGAGTCAATTGGAGGTGTACCTAGGCCTACCTTCAAACTCAGTGCCTCTTTGCTTGACATCATGGGAAAATCAAAATAAATCTGCCAAGACATCAGAGAAAAAAGTATAGACCTCCAAAAGTCTGGTTCATCCTTGGGAGCAATTTCTAAATGCCTGAGGGTACCACGTTCATCTGTACAAACAATAGTATGCAAGTATAAACACCATGGGACCACGCAGCCGCCATACCGCTCTGTCTCCTAGAGATGAACATACTTTGATGCGAAAAGTGCAAATCAATCCCAGAACAACAGCAAAGGACCTGGCAAAATGGCTTAAGGACAACAAAGTCAAGGTATTGGAGTGACCATCACAAAGCCCTGACCTCAATCCTACAGAAAATTTGTTGGCAGAACTGAAAAAGCGTGCGCAAGAAAGGAGGCCTAGAATCCTGACTCAGTTACACCAGCTCTGTCAGGAGGAATGGGTAACAATTCACCCAACTTATTGTGGGAAGCTTGTAGAAGGCTACCCAAAACATTTGACCCAAGTTAAACAATTTAAAGGCATTGTTACCAAATACTAATTGAGTGTATGTAAACTTCTGACCCACTGGGAATGTGATGAAAGAAATAAAAGCTGAAATAAATCATTCTCTCTACTATTATTCTGACATTTTACTTTCTTAAAATAAAGTGGTGATCTTAACTCAATTAAGACATGGAATTTTTACTAGGATTAAATGTCAGGAATTGTGGAAAAACTGAGTTTAAATGTAGTTGGCGAAGGTGTATGTACTTCCGACTTCAGCTGTAGATGTCTTTGTCTGTCATCTCTTTGTTGAAACCACTCGATCCGTCTGTGACGAATAGTTTGACAGAAAGTTTCTGGTTCGCAGTCGGAGGCCCATGGGGCGGTGCACAATTGGCCTAGCGTTGTCTGGGTTAGGGAGGGTTTGGCAGGCAGGGATATCCTTGTTTCATTGCGCACTAGCGACTCCTGTGACGGGCTGGGCGCAGTGCACGCTGACCAGGTCGTTAGGTGTACGGTGTTTCCTTTGTTAAGAAGCAGTGCGGCTTGGTTGGGTTGTGTTTCGGAGGATGCATGGCTCTCGACCTTTGCCTCCCCGAGTCCGTACGGGAGTTGCAGCAATGAGACAAGACAGTAACTACTAACAATTGGATACTACGAAATTGGGGAGTAAAAGGGGGTAAAAGCTGTTGTTTTTTTTATTTAAAAAAATCTGGTTGTGTAATTCTCTGAGTTTCCACCAGAGGTCACAATGTCCTCATTTGTAATAGGCTTCTTTGTCTCTGAGTGTTCGTTAGACTGGGTACACCAGAGGAATAGACGCTGTGGTCTTGGTCAAGTTTACTAGACTAAAGTACTTAAACAGCTGCAGATTGAATGTTCCGAGGTAGTCTTTATCTTCTTCACTCGAACGTTTGAGTCTTACCATTTTCTGGTCTGGTAGTTTTAAACCATTTCAAAGTGTAGCGCTTTCTGGTCTAGTAGAGTCTAGCCATTCGTGACGTCCGGCTCATCACCGACCGCCTGCTTGGTCTAATGTACATTTTGTTAGAAGTCCTTTTATGCACTCTGGAAAAAGGGGCGTTCCATCCTGTAGGCATAATGTCTGTGCTCACGTGGGTGTGGTTTCTGACTGGGTAAAACTTTATATGACAACAATTATCTAATTTAGAAGGCTGAAATCCCATTGCCAAATTTTTACAAATAGATTCATATTTAATCATATAAGTTTTACAAAATGTTTATGTAAATCTGATAACTGGGACATATATCTTGTTATACCATCTCTAATGACATTACAAAACAACAACTGATTTGACATGATTATTGTTTGGAGCCCCACTAACCATTTCCCCCATTATTTATCTTAAAAATATTGTTTCAGTGTCCAATCTTTTGGTGTGAAAGTACTACAAAGTCTCTCTCTGTTGTAACAAAGACTCAGACATTCCATTCTCAATACTGGAAAGGCAAGAGAGAGAAAGTTTATGACCTGTCGTTAAGTCATACAACCAGCCCATCTCCCCCTCTTTCCTCCCTGGTGGGAGAGCGAGGGGGAGCTCTCTTTGATCCTCACCCAGTAGGGCAAGTCATGACATAAATATCAATATTTTTAAATTTACCTTCCTTTATTATTTTCCCCTAATCCTACTGCCCATCTCCTAACATGAGTAAACTAATGGACAACACTTAGGCTTCTACTTCCAACTTATACATATACTTTTGACAGACACAATGTATTTTACAATAGTTATCTTTTTTTTGTTTTTAATCCCATCCTTCAGCTACCATCAACCCCTCCCATTTATCTCTGAAGCCCATCCAGTTAGATTTATTTTTGCCATATATTTTTAACTGTGCTGTGTCACAAAAGTTTTGAACCTATATACATTTTACGGACACGGTATATTTTACATTAGTTATCTTGTTTTTAATCCCACTCTTCAGCTCCACTCAACCACTCCCATCTCTTAACACCATCCATTTTTTATTTCTATTTGCCATATATATTTCAACAGTGATGTGATGTTTCACAAAAGTTCTCAACCTTTCTATTCTATTCTATTGTAAATTAAAGATAAACATTTTTGCTAAAAGTATTATTATATTATTTATCGATTGACTATGACATTTCAAATCACCCAGTAGTGCTATCAGCCGCTCCAGGTAAATGTTACACTCTTCAATCGTTTCTGGACCTTTCTTCAAAAACAAGCTACACAGTACCAAAACAAATAATCTGATGATTCTGGCTCTTCACAGCAAAATCTGCAGAGCTGGGATGGTTGTATCCCCCATATATATATAATGTATATATATATATATATATATATATACAGTATATATATATATATATATATATATATATATATATATATATATATATATATATATATATATAAAACACTCTATTGATTGCAAGAATGTTGTGTAATAATTTAAGCAGAAAAATATAGTTTTGAATCTACCGAAGTTTTGCGTATCAGTTCATAAACCATGTGCCATGGAATCGGTACATCAAAAATCGGTACATCTTTGCCCAACTATTTTGCAATATATATGGCACAGCTGTCAATTTTTTGGTCCTAAAATGAAACTGGTATACTTTTTTATTAATCACAATCTTCTTTGACCAATTTTGGTCTTTAATGCAGGGCCAACAGTCAAGTTCCTCTTCCCACTTCCACTCGCCTCTTCCATTTTTGTGGTAAAGCTGCAATTAGTTGGTTTTATTCTGGGTAGAGCAGACATTTCAATATATTTTTGTTAGCTGCATGTGTGATATAACTCCAACAGTCCTATTTATGATATAATTTACAAAGATTCTAACTTTTTTTTAATCAATTAGTATATTTGAGTTTAACCACAATATTTGTTGTATTGTTAGTTCTGTCTTTTCTGGTGGATTAAACTGAAATTGCAAACAACTTTCTATGGCTTGTTTTAAAAATAGGGATATTTTGTAGATGATTTAAAAGTGAAAGGTTGTCATCTGAATAAAGGGGAAAAGGCTATTCTTGAACATGGGGTGAGACATTCTTACTAATCTGCTAGAGAAACAGTTTGGATTAAATATAATTTTTGCATGACTGACACTTTTATTTAGAGGTGTAATGCTTTAATATTTAATCATTTCTGCCCTCCATATATATATATTCATTATATAAACAGGCCCGTTTAATTTTGCCTGGCTTGCCAATCCAAATTAAATTAAAGATTTTTTGCTCATATAATTAAAAAAAACAGGTCGCAAGGTGTAGGAAAGACCATAAGCAGATAGGTAAACTGGGACATGACTAAAGAGTTCATCAGGGTGATTTTTCCACAAAAAGACAGGAATTTTCCTTTCCATGGCAGCAAAATCGTATCTATTTTTGCCAACTTTCTATTAAAATGGACCGGATCTTTGTATTTACCACTTGCCACCTGCTTCAGTAATAATGAAATCAGACCTTCTTGTTGAGTATCTGATAATCTACCGTTTTTGTGGGTGTGGTTGAAACATGCTAATATTTGTCCTCTGAATATATCAAAAAAGGTTTGGTATACCTCCACTGGTATGGCATCTAACCCAGAGTTTTCCAGACTTAAATGCTTTAATTGCATCAAGAAGTTCTTCCTCTGTAATTTGGCCTTCACATGAGTCTTGCTGTACAGCTGTTCATTTTACATTATTAATAGAAAAAGAATCCATACAGTTATTTTTGGTTCGTGGAGATGGAGGAGACTGAAATGAAAACATGTGCTTAAAGAACTTTGCTTCCTCTTTCAAAATATTGTTTGGTGAATCATGGGTGACTCTATCATTTGTCACAAAATTCAAAAATTATTTTTGGTAGATTCAAAAATTATTTGGTGCATTTTCCCCCATGTTTCATTCAGTTCTCTTTATTTTTTACAATATATACTACACTTGAACCTTCTTGAATAAGTTCCTCAATTTCTTTTTGTTTTTTCTCTAACTTGTTATGTTCCACTATGGTACAGTTTTTATTGCTATCTATCTGTACTATTAGTCCTTCCATTTGCTTTGTTAATATGGACTCTTTTGACCTAAATTGCTTTTGTTTTAGAGATGAGTACTGAACTGCATGGCCTCGAAAGGCACATTTAAAAGTGTCTCATACAATAAGGGGATCTGCTGTACCTATGTTGGTAAAAGTTCTTTACAAATTCTTAGGCTTTGATTACATTTCCAATATCCTCTCCCACGTGGAAATTCTGTAAGAGTACTATAAATGCAAATTAGTTGATGGTCCAACCGCATTCTGTCCCCATCAACACATTTTTTTTGGTTTTGGTGCCAGCGAGAATGACATAAGAAAGTAATCAAGACATTAATATAAATTAATAAATGTGGTACTCATAAACTGTTCCATAAACAATGGCTGGTAATTTATATTAGTCATCTCTTTTGATAAGTGACAGAGATTATAGGACGATCGTCAGTCACACCGAGATAACATGAAAAGCATTAGTTGCGTATTAGATAAGTATTCAATACTCTATCGTGCTTCATTGTCACTCATGCACACACACGTTCACAGTCTATCCTTTGCTCTCATAATCCACTCAACGTAATCTCTGTTGTGCAATATTAAAGTCAAAACACCACAACAAAATGTAAATACAAGGGAAAAAATGCTTACACCATTCAACATTGTGTCATCAATTCTGTATCTCTGTTTCTTTTCTTGTGGACCATCTGACTTCATTATTTTCAAATCTGAAACCATGATCTCCAGATCTAAGCAGCACGTTGGTATAGAAAACCCTACTATGTCAATCTGCTGCAGCCTGCGATTATTAATATTACACAATGAATTATGTATACGTTATGAAGGTGTAATATTTAAATTACATGAATTCAATTCAACTCAATTTAATGCAATTCAATTCAACTTTATTAATCACACAGGGGGAAATTAAGAAAGGCAAGTCTGTTTAAATATCAAACCGACACAAAACCCGCAACATAAAAAAATACAGTATACACTAGACGTCAAATTGCCCAATACAATACATCACCCCATACCATAAAAAATACAAAACACAGAAATACACAATACAACAGGCTTACAGATTTAAATGTGTAATGCAAATGTTCTGAAGTTCTGTTGATGTGACAATGTTTTCATGCTTTTAAATGTTTTAAGGACCCTGTATTTAATAGTTATTACAGATGTGGGGGCAGCAGGTAGCTTAGTGGTTAGAGTGTGTGCCAGTAACCGAACGGTTGCTAGATCAAATCCCAGAGCTGACAAGGTAAAAATCTGTCGTTCTGCTCCTGAACAAGGCAGTTAACCCACTGTTCCTAGGTTGTCAGTGTAAATAAGAATTTGTTCTTAACTGACTTGCCTAGTTAAATAAAAATGTGTAAACTGTATGAATTCATTATTATGATCAGCTTTTAATTGCCAAACATAAGAAAATCATCACAACATTTACATTTCTAAAACCTTCAGACTGAAGATAACATGTTTTTGATTGCTAAGTCTAAAAACACCCAAACAAACAATGACATCACTAAAATCTAGATGATCCATTTTCTTATTTATATTCCCAGACTCATCCAAAATGTTTGATCTTTATCTGTACTTTGGTTCTTCATCCTTTGCAATTGGAATTTGACCATATTTTAGATTATACTGTCACACCATGCCACCCTGTCCCCACTAGTCTCTCTAGACAGACATCAAAACACAGAACAGAAAATAAACACCCACAACTCAAAAGTGAAACCAGGCTACCTAAGTTTGATTCTCAATCAGGGACAACGATTGACAGCTGCCTCTGATTGAGAACCATACCAGGCCGAACACAGAAAATCCCAAATTATAGAAAAAACAACATAGCCAACCCACCCAACTCACGCCCTGAACATACTAAAACAAAGACATAACAAAGGAACTAAGGTCAGAACGTGACATTGGGACTCTTAAAAACAAATGCCATTGATTCTTGAAGAATTGAACTTACACATGCCTCATGAGCTTAGTTCAACTGTCTTTCCACAACTGAACCCCAAATACTGTATATAAGCCTGTTCTACTCCATTGTTTGTAAACAATGTAATTGTAAACAAACACTGTATGGCTTAAAAATATGGTGAAAACTATCCATTTCAGTTCTTGCAGCCATAGCTCTGTTTGTTCATTTGAGATTGGTTGAATTTCTCCAGCCCCATCCATTAGCCGTTTACCCCTACTTTGTTGTTGTTTGAATCACAAATCAAACTCTGACAGCTGCCCAGCCTGACTTGAAATCCATCTATCCCTCTCAAAACCTTCCATTTCTTTCACCTCTATATCTTTCCCTCTGTCCATCTACCCGTGCTTACAAATATCTGTGCATTAGAATATAGAATTAGTGGTCTAATATAGATGTGTTTACTAAGAAGCTGAAAATAAAACTGGGTTTTTTAATTTAACCAGGCATGTCCTTTAAGAACAAATTCTTATTTACAATGACGGCCTACCCCGGCCAAACCCTAACAACGTGTCAATTGTGAGACTCCCTATGGGACTCCCAATCACGGCCGGTTGTGATACAGCCTGGAATCAAACCAGGGTCTGTAGTGACACCTCTAGCACTGAGATGCAGTGCCTTAGACCACTGAGCCACTCGGGAGCCCGAAACATTTCTCGGATTCTTGTATAGAAATACAGTAGGTTGTGCCTCTCGCTTAAGAGTAGAAAGCAGATCATTCAGTCGACATTCCTTCCGGTCCTAGACTGTGGCGACATCATCAACATGAATGCAGCTGCCACATCATTAAAACCGTTAGATGCAATTTACCACAGCGCAGTCTGTTCATTTATTCTTGAAATTCCTTCTGTCACTACAGGTTTAGGTAAAATGTCTTTAAGTTTCCTCTCACCTCACTTATGGAACAATGTTCAGAATACCCTACAGTTGAGCACATTGGTGCCTTTCGGGCAATTCAGATTGTTGGTAGAGGAATATGGTTGTTTTTTTATAATTGTGGTTTTTGTATTTGCTTGGTCTTGTCATTCAGGGCTCCCTTGGAAAATAAACCTTGGTCTCATAGGGACTCCCCTGCCTAAAAAAAAGGTTCAATTAAATAAAATCAAAACATGCCGTACTCTTTACCCTTTTTCTTCCTCCCTCTCTACCCCACATCCCCCATTCCCTCCTCTCCCCCCATTCCCTCTCTCACCTAACTCAGCCTTACGTAACCTCAGCCGCTGCCCCAGCGGCGCAATAACCAAAATTATAATGAAATCTGTATAAGTTCCTGTCGGGCTAAAGCCGTGGATTAAATCTCTTATGCAAACAGATTTTCGATGATTTTACATAACAGCTCGAGACAGGCAGAGGGGAAAGGGTCAGGACTGTGGACACAGTCACACACACACATACACAGTCAGGACCCTGGCCCACTGATATGCTATTATGCTCTTCAAGTTACAATGTTTTGTAACTTGTATTCTATGGAGAAAATAGTTTATTCCTTTTGTTACATATGTATGTTAACAATATCCGTTGAGCTTATCACACTATACAGTATATTTTTTATTTCACCTTTATTTAACCAGGAAGGCTAGTTGAGAACAAGTTCTCATTTACAACTGCGACCTGGCCAAGATAAAGCTAAGCAGTGTGACACAAACAACAACACAGAGTTACACATGGAATAAACAAGCATACAGTCAATAACACAATAGAAAAAAAAGAAAGTCTATATACAGGGTGTGCAAATGGCATGAGGAGGTAAGGCAATAAATAGGCCACAGTAGCGAAGTAATTACAGTTTAGCAGATTAACACTGGAGTGATAGATGAGCAGATGATGATGTGCAAGTAGTGATACTGGTGTGCAAAAGAGCCGAAAAGTAAATAAAAACGATATGGGGATGAGGTAGGTAGATTGGGTGGGCTATTTACAGATGGGCTATATACAACTGCAGGGATCGGTTAGCTGCTCAGATAGCTGATGTTTAAAGTGACTGACCAGGTTTAGCAGCTCTTTCAGAGCATCTGCTATCTGGATTTGGGTGAAAGAGACGCTGGGGAGGCTCGGGCAGGTAGCTGCGGGGGGGGGGGGGGGGGGGGAGCTGTTGGCTGGGGTTGGGGTAGCCAGAAGGAAAGCATGGCCAGACGTAGAGAAATGCTTATTGAAATGTTCGATTATCATGGATTTATCGGTGGTGACCGTGCTACCTAGCCTCAGGGCAGTGGGCAGCTGGGAGGAGGTGCTCTTGTTTTCCATGGACTTTACAGTGTCCCAAAACTTTTTGGAGCTAGAGCTACAGGATGCAAATTTCAGTTTGAAAAAGCTAGCCTTTGCTTTCCTGACTAACTGCGTGTATTGGTTCCTGACTTCCCTGAACAGTTGCATATCGCAGGGACTTTCTGGTCAAGAGCAGTCAGGTCTGGAGTGAACCAAGGGCTACATCTGTTCTTAGTTCTACATTTTTTGAAAGGGGCATGCTTATTTAAGATGGTGAGGAAATTACTTTTAAAGAATTACCAGGCATCCTCCACTTATGGGATGAGGTCAATATCCATCCAGGATACCCGGGCCAGGTCGATTAGAAAGGCCTGCTCGCAGAAGTGTTTCAGGGAGCATTTGACAGTGATGAGGGCTGGTCGTTTGACCGCAGACCCATAGTGCATGCAGGCAATGAGGCAGTGATTGCTGAGATCCTGATTGAAAACAGCAGAGGTGTATTTGAAGTACAAGTTCGTCAGGATAATATTGATGAGGGTGCCCATGTTTATGAATTTAGGGTTGTACCTGGTGGGTTCCTTGATAATTTGTGTGAGATTTTGAGGGCATCTATCTTAGATTGTAGGACTGCTGGGGTGTTAAGCATATCCCAGTTTAGGCCACCTGACAGAATGAACTCTGAAGATTGATGAGGGCCAACCAATTCACATATGGTGTCCAGGGCACAGCTGGGAGCTGAGGGGGGTCTATAACAGGGGGCAACAGTGAGAGACTTATTTCATATGATGTATATGGGTCTTTCTATAAATATTGGGGCCAATGTGTGACATTGGGATGGTTTTAAAAAAAAAAAAGATTTTCATGCAGTTCCACGTGTACTTAAAGGAATATATAAAAGTGAATATATTCAAATTAGCCCATAACTCTATCTATACTAAACATCCTTTAACTTTAAGCAGGGTTCATAAAGACATTGGCAAGTCAAATTCAAGGACATTCGGGGACTTTTTCAAGCACTTCATTGTAATTTCCAAGGACCGCAACGTTATACAATTGAATAATTTATATACTTGTAAATATAAAAGGCCTGCTCGGTCCTCCTTTTCCTGTAGTTCACAATCATCTCCTTTGTCTTGATCACATTGAGGGAAAGGTTGTTGTCCTTGCACCACACGGTCAGGTCTCTGACCTCCTCCCTATAGGCTGTCTCATCGTTGTCTGTGATCAGGCCTACCACTGTTGTGTCATCGGCAAACTTAATGATGGTGTTGGAGTCGTGCCTGGCCGTGCAGTCATGAGTGAACAGGGAGTACATGTGGGGACTGAGGACGCACCCTGAGGGGTCCCCGTGTTGAGGATCAGCATGGCGGATGTGTTGTTACCTACCCTTTCCACCTGGGGGCAGTCCATCAGGAAGTCCAGGATCCAGTTGCAGAGGGAGCTGTTTATTCCCAGGGTCCTTAACTTAGTGATTAGCTTTGAGGGCACTATGGTGTTGAACGCTGAGCTGTAGTCAATGAATAGCATTCTCACATAGGTGTTCCTTTGCCCAGGTGTGAAAGGGCAGTGTGGAGTGCAATAGAGATTGCATCATCTGTGGATCTGTTGGGGCGGTATGCAAATTGGAGTGGGTCTAGTGTCTTTGGGATAATGGTATTGATGTGAGCCATGACCAGACTTTCAAAGCATTTCATGGCTACAGATGTGATTGCTACGGGTCGGTAGTCATTTAGGCAGGTTACCTTAGTGTTTTTTTGGCACAGGGACTATGGTGGTCTGCTTGAAACATGTTGGTATAACAGACTCAGACAGGGAGAGGTTGAATGTCAGTGAAGACACTTGCCAGATGGTCAGCACATTCTCGGAGTACATGTCCTGGTAATCTGTCTGGCTCTGCGGCCTTGTGAATGTTGACCTGTTTTACAGTCTTACTTGGGTGTGGAGAGCATGATGACATAGTCGTCCGGAACAGCTAATTCTCTCATGCGTGTTTCAGTGTTACTTGCCTCGTATCGAGCATATACGTTTTTTAGCTCGTCTGGAAGGCTCATATCACTGGACAGCTATCGGCTGTGCTTTCCTTTGCAGTCTGTAGTAGTTTGCAAGTCCTGCCAGATTTGACGAGTGTCGGAGCTGGTTTAGTACGATTCGATCTTAGTCCTGTGTTGACGCTTTGCTTAACGAAATGTTAAGACGTTACACTGCATTTCTGAGCGGTCTATACAAAACACTGTCCAACAGTTAGATCCTGGATTCTTATAGGGTTCAAGTTCAATGTCTAATTTAACTGATTAATGCTTAATTTATGATATAATATCAACTTACACTGCCATAAATGCAAGAACAGAAAAGTAATGTTTTAAGTTACACGATTTTGGACAAATCCCTCAAGACACCGACCATGTCCATTATAAAGCGTTAAACAGGTTTTAAATCAACTCATCAATTGTATTGAATATAGCTATGATCCCCCTTATATCTTCATGGAATGACATGAAAAAATTGGGCAGATTATTATCAGTGACTTATCAACAGTTTGATAACAAGTTGTCCAGTGTAGGAAATCCTCACTGTTACCCTAGTTTATAAAAATACCCATATCAGTTGTAATCATTTACAACCGATTCGATCATCCATGACCAGCCTTCCAAACCCTCCCCCATCCCACTCCTGTCACTCATATACCCCTCCATCCTAAATGCAACCTCAGACACACCACACCTTCTCACCATCCTCACAGAATTCAAGAGTGTCGGTCAGTCAGACAGAGAGGCAGGGCAGACTGCTGAAAGGGGGAGTGGACACATATAGAGCAGAGGGGAAAAGAGGAGAAGAGAGAAAGAGGGCTATCCACTCATCTCCGACAGTAGGGATATTGATGCACATACTTGAGTGAAGAGGAAAATAAAACGGTAAGTGAATATACACCATTCTGTTTTGTTTACAAAATCGCAACATTTGCAGATAAACATCATGATGATAATGCCTGCATTAATTTACTGTGTGACAGTCATAGATGCTGTATGTGGATTAAAAAGCCTACAATGGAAATGGAAAGGAAACTACAATGGATTTTCACCATGCATATAGTTTTAGTATCAATACATATGTTTTATTGAAAAACAACACGCACTCTTATCCAGAGTGACTTGCTTGGGTTAAGCGCCTTGCTCATGGGCATATCGACAGATTTTCACCTAGTCGGCTCGGTGATTCGAACCAGCAACCTTACGGTTTTACTGGCCCAACACTGTTGACCGCTAGGCTACCTGCCGCTATACTGTTAGGTTACCTGACACACACACACACACACACACACACACACACACACACACACACACACACACACACACACACACACACACACACACACACACACACACACACACACACACACACACACACACACACACACACACACACACTCACTCACACTTTTTTAAACTAACTGAATTTGCTGATAGCTACTTTACTGAGGAAAAATGTTCTTACTATGACTGAGATATGTGGTTGTCTTACCTAGCTATTTTAAGATTAATGCACTAACTGTAAGTCGCTCTGGATAAGAGCGTCTGCTAAATAACTCAAATGTAAATGTGAAGTACAAACACTCAAAGTACAAACATATACTTTAAATATTAACATGTATAAATATTCAATCCTGTAGATCACAAAAACAGACTAGTCAGTGCAGACTAATCCTGTCCCCCCCAGGTGATGCCAAACACAGAAGAGTAGAGTACAATAAAGTAAAATACATTTAATTAAAGAACGACAAGGGACCTTTGCTAATCTTTGACTGTTTCCCTATCTAACAGACATGAGTTTAGGAGCAGCATGTGTCTTCCTGAGGGGAGGGAAGCATATTGTAAGTTTTACAAACATTTTATTCTAAAATATGCTGTGTGTGTGGAAGTGCTGGCAAACTAATATGATATGTTGAGTGGATTGTGAAGAAAAAAAATATTATAGAGAGAGAGAGACATATTTATGTTTATTTATTTTCCCTTTTGTACTTGAACTATCTGCACATCGTTACAACACTGTATATGGCCATGATATGACATTTAAAATGTCTCCATTCCTTTGTAACTTTTGTGAGTGTAATGTTCACTGTTCATTTTTTATTGTTTATTTAACCTTTGTTTATTATCTATTTCTCTTGCTTTGCCAATATATCCCTTTGAATTGAATTTAATTGAGAGAGAGTGAGAGAGAAAGAGAGAAAGATGGGCATTATCTCTCTACCTGCTAGCAGCGTTGGGGAAGCTACTTTGAAAATATAGTTTACCAAGCTACCAATTTATTCACACTGGAAGAAGTTAAGCTACACTAAAGCTACCCTTAAGAAAATGTAGTTTACTTAACTAAAGTTACTTTGATAAAGTCATTCATTACATTTATTTAAAGACCAACACAAATACACACACAAAAGCTTAAGGATAATTTTAGTATAGCTTAACTTCTTCTAATGTGAATAGACTACAATTTGCAAGACAGATCACTTTCACAGCCATATGCTACCAGAATGTGTAATATAGCATATTTAACATTTAAAAAAAAATTCAAGTGACAATTAAGTAGGTCTGATGCCGAAAAAGAAAACAAATTATTGCCTACATCACCTATTTTTTGTTTTATTTTTGCAAAAAAAATGTAGTTCTTGTAGTTAGCAACACCACTACATGGCAAAAAAGTAATTAACCAATAAAAAACTACCTAGATTTGAATTTAGTTCAACTACCACCAAGCTACTGCAAATAATGTAGTTAAATTACTAGCTGAACTACATGTGGTTCATACTCCCCAAATATTGCCTGCTAGATGGGCATTATCTTCATATATGGGTAGCTGCCTTGCACATGCACTCTAACCACTCTAAATATCTGGGCATAATCTCATTTCGGTTTGTGTCATTTTAAATCAAAATGTTGGGTGCAATAGGGAAAGGATGCTTTTCATGTGTGAGCGTGCACGTGCGTGTGTGTGTGTGTGTGTGGGGGGGGGGGGGGGGGGGGGGGGGGGGGGTGAGAGAGAGTAGAAAAATATTAGATGTTGTGTTATAGAGAAATATTTGCATTATCATGTATCAAATGAAAAGCAAAAGTGTGCTTTTGGTAATATGTTAAATTGAAGTATTCTTCATGCAACTTACTGTACCATCTCTCTAAGCAGACATTCTATCAAATCCGACATAAATTTACTCTGGTAAATACTTTTTGCAGGACAGAGAGCTGGCCGATGACGAAATTGAAGGTAAAAGAAAATTGAGTCAGCGTCATCTCACTCTTTCCATTTGTCCTCCATTCCATTTGGTCAATGTAACAGGGTTTCTAAGTTATATTAGTAACTTTTTACAACCAATTTCTAAATAATGCTCAATGTTGGTTGATTTCTGATCAAATGGAAAATACTTTTTTATAAGATTATCCTTACAGTAAATTTCAAATGTCCATCTACCAATTATGTTTCATTTATCATGTATCTTGAAGAAAACTTCATTCCATTATAGATGTACCCTCTGAAGCAAATGAAAATACAGAGAAAGAAATGTTCCAACTTCCCCAAGAGGTTTGCCAACTCTTGGTCTCTCACAGTATCTTTTTAGACTGATAAGTTGTTCCTACTGTCTCTCAGAGCTGCGCGAGGCGTTTGCTGAGTTCGACAAGGACAAGGATGGGCTGATCAGCTGCAAGGACCTGGGCAACCTGATGAGGACAATGGGCTACATGCCCACTGAGATGGAGCTGATCGAGCTGAGCCAGAACATCAACATGAACCGTGAGTCATTAGACAATTCTCTGTTGAAAATTCAAGAAACTTTCCCAGGTTCTAGAAAATTCCCAGGTTTGTCATAAATCCCGGTTGCAGGAATGAGGAGAGAATAAGCAGGGAGGGAATTCTCCAACTGGGGATCCTCCAACCAAGACTTCAGAAAAACCTGGGAACTTTGGGAAAGTTGCATGAATTTTGCAACCCTAGAAGTATTTCAGATAAATATACAATACTGAAGAGGACCACAGTACCAGAATAGCAGTCATAACTAGAGCAAATTAAGGTTAGTGGAACTCTCGTTATAATTGATTTAATCTCTTTCAATTTCCTAGTTGGTGGGAGAGTAGACTTTGAGGACTTTGTTGAGCTGATGGCCCCAAAGCTGCTGGCTGAGACTGCTGGGATGATCGGCGTGAAAGAACTGAAGGACGCTTTCAAAGAGGTGAGAGAGAGAAGTCTTCCAAGTTCCCTGAATAACCCATATGAAATGGTCAGGGAATTGTGCAAAGACAACCAACATGATACCCTAACAAAAAAAAAACTTTCCTGATGCTCTCCCTATTCAACCATATCCAGTGGTGGAAGGTACTTAAGTAAACATACGTAACTCGTTTTTGGGGGTTATCTGTACTTTACTTTGCTATTTCTATTTTTGACAACTTTTACTCCACTACATTCCTAAAAGAATCAATGGACTTTTTACTCCATACATTTTCCCTGACACCCAAAAGTACTCGTTACATTTCTAATGTTTAGCAGGACAGGAAAATGGTCAAATTCACACACCTATCAAGAGAACATTCCTGGTCATCCCTACTGCCTTTGATCTGGTGGACTCAACACAAATGCTTTGTTTGTAAATTATTGCCTAACTATTGGAGTGTACACCTGTCTTGCCATAATTTTAAAAAACAAGGAAATTGTGCTGTCTGATTTGCTTAATATAATGAATATGAAATTATTTATACTTTTACTTTGACTTCTGATACTTAAGAATATTTTAGCAATTACAGTATATTTAAAACCAAATACTTTTAGACTTTTACTCAAGTAATATTTTACTGTGTGACTTTCATTTTTACTGGAGTGTCACGCTGGCATAAAGGATCCGGAGGCAGACGCAGGAATGCATAATAGTTTTTTTTATTAAACCCAAATTACGGCGTGCTGTGTAAAGGCACTGGGACGAAGACCAAACAAACACTTTACAAAAACACAGGGTTGAAACCCAAACAAAAGAGCGAAGAGTACCTCAAATAAATAACACATGCGCACAATGATCATCACACGGGACGAGACCCGTAACCATCTGTGCAATCCACAAGGGCACGAAAGCCCAGGTACTCACACGCACAGATGGATATTGTAACAATCATCGACAAGACCATGGAAATCAAAGGGCACATATATACCAATACTAATCAGTGGGAATAGGGGCAGGTGTGCGTGATGAAAGTTCCGGAGGGATCCGTGACATTGAGTTATTTTCTATCAAGGTACCTTGACTTTTACTCAAGTATGACTATTGGGTATTTTTTCCACCACTGACCATAGAAAATCAAATGCTATTTGTCACATGTTGTGTAAACAACAGGCGTAGACTAACAGTGAAATGCTTACTAACAGGTTATTTTCCATCAGTGCGGAGTTAAAGAAAAACATAAAAACATCTCAAATAAAAATAGAAACAGTGACAAGAGGAATAAATACATAGTGAATAACGAATAACAATAAACAAGTCCAGTGTGCGTGCATAGAGTCAGTGCAAGATAGTTAGTTCAATATCACCATATCAAGACCATAATCCTACTTTTTTCTAGTTTTGTTATGATTTTGTATGATGGTAAGACTTTGTACATTCATACCATTCTCTTAACCAGGGTTTGGATCAATATTGTTTCAATTAGTCTGACTCTTTCATTGGAATTGTACTCTTCGCTACCCTCCGTTTAATAATATTATCTAGCTGGTTGATTATGCAAACTCAAATCCTTGCCCCCTCTCTGGTTAGTTTGACGCGGACGGAGACGGAGAGATCACAACAGAGGAGTTACGAAACGCCATGACCAAGCTGATGGGGGAGCACATGTCTCGAAGAGAGATTGACTCTGTGGTACGAGAGGCTGACAACAACGGTGACGGGACAGTAGACTTTGAAGGTAAGGAGAATTGACAATGGTCATCTAAACAACAACAAATAACATAGTCAGACGCTACAGTATTCTAGACACAAACAGCAGTAACACAGGCGTCAACAATCGCAGCATAGACAAAACAACATAGATGACAAAAAACACAGCACCAATAGACATTGACATTGTTGTTGTTGACCATTGAATCCTACTGTGGGGAATGAGGAGCTATTTGCAGAATATAAGTGATACAGATGTATATATTAATGAATGAACTGTATTTATATTTTGTACTGTATGTTTTGTGTAGTATCTTACATTCTCGTTTTTTCTCTCCCACAGAGTTTGTTAGAATGATGTCACGCCAGTGAGGAGGACTTCTTGGAAAAATGATTATTTCTCACACACACGTTTGTATTACTATCCTTGTGGGGATCAAACAATTGATTCCCATTAAAATCCTATTTTCCCTAACCCCTAACCCTAAGCCCTAAAATAGCCTTTTTCCTTGTTGGGACCGGCAAAATGTCCCCACAACCAAAACCAAACACAAACACAGCCCCGCACACACACGCACACACACACACACACACACACACACACACACACACACAGACACACACACACACACACACACACACACACACACACACACACACACACACACACACACACACACACACACACACACACACACACACACACACACACACACACACACAGGGCTGCAATTGATACACAGCCACACATTAACAGAAAGATAGAATGTCTATGCAATCTTCAGGATGTTTTTATGTAATTTGAAAAATTATATTAATACAATTATTTTATTAACACACATAATACAATAAAAATATATAATACAATAATTAATAACATGACCACAAATCATAAATGCTTTTTTCAAGCACATACATTGTTTTATGTAATTTGTATATGTATATGGAAAATTATGCAATTCTATTTGTCTAGCTTGTTTTTTGTTTCGTTTTTGAAGGTATTCTACAATAAATTATTCGGAAAAAAACACTTTGGTTATGTTTACCCTATGTCAAAGGAGCGTTAACATACCATTCTGAATCCAATTTCGGTTGAACAATCATCCGTTATCAATGTCCATGCATATGATATTTGGCAGACTTGATCAAATATACGTATCTTTACACTAACGGGGCATTCACATGGTCGTCGGATGTGGGAAACTTCCCAATAAGGAGGTCATAAGTCCAACATGTTTGTGTTCAAGTGCTTTTAAGTCAGAACAATTGTTCAACCAATACGATTTTAGCTAGCTAGACAATAAAGTTATCTAGCTTGCTTATCATTGACAATATGGTCAAACTAGCTACATTATTCACATTTACATATTTGTAAATATGTAAATATTTGTCAAAAACTAATTTGTGGTAATCTTTTAGTTGATAAAGTGAAAAGCCAGTGGTGAAACGTCACAACTTGGTTAATTAACATTTTCTCTGAGTTTCCCACTTGTAATTACGATCAGGAGGGTCATTCAAGTGAGATTTCCCAGTCGGAACTACGGACTTCAGATAACTCTAATAGCATGTGAACACCCCATAAATCCAGACCTCTTATAGAGACGGTTAGAGGCAACTCAGTGTGAAATAAGAGTGACACCATCAATTTATGAATGGAGTCAGACAGGATTAACCCCTGTAAATAAACAACATGTCCACTAATCTGCATTTCTTTGAAAATCATCAGAATCTCTGTAATCTGTGTAATGGAAGTTTGGTAGAGAACAGATGGTGGAGAAAGAAAGATGGAGTGGGAAAGCTGGGGAGTGGAGTTACTTAACGTAGCTGTCTGAAAGTGGCTTCATGAGATAAGGGGAAATATTTAATGTAAACGAGTGGAGAAAGTGATAAGGGGTAGAAAGGCAGATGTGAAGGAAGGAAGATATGAAATAATTACACATACATAGCTATTCAATGTTATACTTATACACATAGTTAATCAGTCTAAATAAAAATGCTTGTAACTGGTATTGACAGATCATCAATAGGTCTTCATATTCCAACAATCACACTAAGAATGAATTTATCAAACTACTATTGACCCAACATTACCATCATCGCGATTCTATTATTTGAGTGCTGACCCTTACGTTGATTTACATAATCGTAGAGCAAAGACTTCAAAGAAACTATACATTTTGGTATAAAAAATATTTTTATGATGAGTAAGATATGACGATGAGTTTGCATAACGGAACACGTGGGTACTATGGGTATTTGGCTTGGGCAATGAAAAAGATAAGTCATTGTGATTACACTGTGGGATAAAAAGGTTCAGGATTTGATGTTGGTTGCATAGGGATAGGAAGGACGTTTGAAGGTTAAAAGTTATTGCGTGACCGAAAGTGGACACTCTGGTGATTTAATAGAGCTCCTCTCATGCTATGCAGGCTCAAAATGACGACATCGTGAGTCAATTGGTCAAAACATCGGATTTTGAGCTATTAAAAGCCGAAACACTGAACGTTTTCTTGAGCCCAAAAATCTGGCAGAGGAAAAAGTGCACTCCTTAAATTAAGAAGCTCTAACTTTGATTAAATTCTCACCCCCTCTTTTGGGTGGGGGGGGGGGGGGGGGGGATTTGTATGTTAATCTGACCAGTAGTTTCTAGTGTAGTAGAAGTGGGTTACATACTTTTCTACTTCGTCTTTGCACATTTGTTCGACTCATTAGACTCGGAAGCCAATTATTTTTGAACAAGAAACATAGTGCAGGTGCAGCACACTGACAGTGCTGACGTGGACATTGTGTGAGACTCCGATATGGCACACTATTCCCTACGTATGCACTACTTTTGACCAGTTGTGCACTACATTGGGAATAGGGTGCTGTTTTGGAAGCCAACTTTTCTACAGAGGCCTGGTAGTGTAAGATGCGTGACAGACTGGGCAGGTTATCAGACCGGGTTGACAGCTGGGGCGCGATGGCTTAGAGCACCAATTAACAAAAGTGATGTGACACCCTCGCAGAACACCGTTTCCAGACCTAATAATTTATTTGCAATTCTGTCAAACAGGGAATCTAGAAAATAAATACAGCTGTGTCGAAAGTGCATACACCATAGGCCTCGTACTACAGTGTCAAATTGTGGATTCATACTGAGGTAGAAAATAATACAATTCTGTGAGCTTTGAAAAGGGATGCACTCCTACAGCTGCGTCAGAATGTTGCTGCGCAGATTTTTGTCACAGTGTTGGGATGGATCCCTAGGAGTCCCTTGCAGGTGCACTATAACATATTATAACATGATATTAAATAAGTTGTTCCACTATACTTGCTTAATTGTAAAGTTTGATGATATCAACATTTGCAGGAGAGAGAGCGAG
Source organism: Oncorhynchus mykiss (assembly GCF_057628025.1). NCBI lineage: Eukaryota > Metazoa > Chordata > Actinopteri > Salmoniformes > Salmonidae > Oncorhynchus > Oncorhynchus mykiss. Next base: position 28,073,954 of record NC_143037.1, read on the forward strand.
AGACAGAGAGAGAAATTTACATTTCAACTGGCATTTTTTGGCGCATTTTAAAGTCAAAAACTTGATTTTCCTGTGTTTGATATATATTTCCACGTTATGAGGTTGGAATAATAAAGGGAAATTGTGAAAATAATAATGCCCTTTGAAAGAGCTGTTTGAAAAGACTGCCTGAAATGTCAGCCTGTTTTGGTGGGATGGAGTTTTGGCCTGCCTGGTGATAACACATTGGCCCTTTAAGAATGAAATATCAAGCAATTACACAGCCAGATGACAAAGTCCATAATCCAAGTCCCTGATATAAAAAAACAACACAACTATAATACTGAACAAAATGTGGGATTACTAATTTAGGGGGGAGATAAAAAAATGCTGTAATGCTGATGGCGTGAGCCCTCTAACATCCAGGGCAGGCTTCACTTTCATTAATCCAAATTAATCTTTCTTTCTCTTGCTCGCACTCTCTCTCTCTCTCTCTCTCTCTCTCTCTCTCTCTCTCTCTCTCTCTCTCTCTCTCTCTCTCGTTTCCCAAATGGCACCATATTCCTTATATAGTGCATTTCTATAATGCACTACCATTGGGGGATAGATTTTCTTTCTGCTCCCTGTCAATTCCAACATGCCTGGATGCAACCCTGGCTACAGTAGTTTATAGTGAGTCCATCCATGACAGTATTAACCCTTACGCTCTTAGGGTCTAATCTCCTGTATCCCTGAAGCCTCTTTCTCTTTCCCTCTCTCCCTTTCCTTGTGTCCGGATTGAATTCCCTTTAAACGACTCCATTTCCTGTTAATACTTCTGAGAACGGATCATCTGAGTTTTTAGGGGTGTGAATACATACACTACCGTTCAAAAGTTTGGGGTCACTTAGAAATGTCCTTGTTTTCCATGAAAACATACATGAAATGAGTTGCAAAAGGAATAGGAAATATAGTCAAGACGTACGTTGACAAAGTTATATATAATGATTTTTAATTGAAATAATAATTGTGTCCTTCAAACTTTTGTCAAATAATCCTCAATTTGCAGCAATTATAGCCTTGCAGACCTTTGGCATTCTATCTGTCAATTTGTTTAGGTAATCTGAAGAGATTTCATCCCATGCTTCCTGAAGCACCGCCCACAAGTTGAATTGCTTGATGGGCACATCTTACGTACCATTGCATACGGTCAAGCTGTTCCCACAACAGCTCAATAGGGTTGACGTCCAGTGACTGACCAGTCTGCTGTCCAGTGTCTGTGTTCTTTTGCCCATCTTAATCTTTTATTTTTATTGGCCAGTCTGAGATATAGCTTTTTCTTTGCAACTCTGCCTAGAAGGCCAGCATCCCGGAGGCGCCTCTTCACTGTTGACGTTGAGACTGGTGTTTTGCGGGTACTATTTAATGAAGCTGCCAGTTGAGGACTTGTGAGGCGTCTGTTTCTCAAATTAGACATGGTTTCTGATAATGGGCCTCTGTACGCCTATGTAGATATTCCATTAAAAATCTGCCGTTTCCATCTACAATAGTAATTTACAACATTAACAATGTCTACATTGTATTTCTGATCAATTTGATAATATTTTAATGGGCAATTATTTACAATTTCTTTCAAAAACAAGGACATTTCTAGGTGACCCCTAACATTTGAATGTTAGTGCATGTAAATTAGATATTTCTGTATTTCATTTTCAATACATTTGTAAAAAAATGAATTCAAGCTGTAACACAACTAAATGTGGAATAAGTCAAGGGGTATGAATACTTTATGAAGGCACTGTATACACACTATATACTGTACACACTCAAACACACACTACACTGACACTTTCACACAAAACCCACACACATCACATACACTGCATGCGCACACACACACATAACACACACATATATACCAACAACACACATACACACAGACACACACATACGCATACCGAAACAACACAAACACACATACACACACACACACACACACACTTTTACACTTATTATATGCTGCTGCTACTCTATTCTTCATTTTACTTGTATTACTATCTATCCTGAGTTAATAATTACATTGTATTGTATTCGGCGCATGTGACAAATAAAATTTGATTTAATTTGATTTGAGCTCGTCCGTTACATTTTTCCACCTTCACCAGCCTCCACTATTACGGTCAGTCTCTCACCAATAGAATAAAAGGAAGATCATTAATTAATGCAGTTTAGAGCAATGTGGAATGTTATGAAGGTCACACATCAATTTAGAGAAAGATTTAATGGGGCAACAGTGTTATATTTTTTTGTCTGAAATCAAGGTCCATCATTTATTTGATTGATTTATTATTTGATTTATTTATTTGCACCAAAGAAAACAGGTGATAAACAACAATACAGATGAACAATCTTACCTCATTTGCACTCCCTGCATATAGACTTTTTGTTTTATTTTTTCTACTGTATTATTGACCGTATGTTTTGTTTATTCCATGTGTAACTCCATGTGTGTTGTTGTGTGTGTCGAATTGCTATGCGTTTATCTTGGCCAGGTCGCAGTTGCAAATGAGAACTTGTTCTCAACTACCATACCTGGTTAAATAAAAGGTGAAATAAAAACATTTAAAATTATTTTACTTTTTTTTTTTAACAGTGTGCAGGTGTGGTTGGAAGCCCAAGGGCTTATATACGAAAACCACACAACAACAAAAACCATATACAATATATATAGTACACAAATACAAAAAGGTTTGTTAAAATAGATAACAAGACCTACTAATTATAAATGTATAAATTAATTCATCAGTAATCATGAAAAAAAACATTGTTTGGTTTAAATGTGTGTGTGCATGTGTGCATGTGAGTGTGTGAGAATTAGGCTATATGGAGGAGATAACTGAGTAGTATAGTTCATCAGGCTGACCCCCAGTCTTCGTTTGAAGTTATTGAGGGATGATGGTATTAAGAATTCCAGAGTATGGTACCTCTATATCTGATGGAGAATTGAATATGTGAGGTGCGGCAGTGGGGAGAGTGAAGATTATTGCAGTGTCTTGTGTTATATAGATGAATTTCAGAATTAACCTGAATGAATCCATTGAAGGGTTTAGGTAAACGGTCTGGGAGGTATGAGTATTTGTAGATGAAAGCGCATCATTGGTGCACATAAACATAACTATATAGACAATTATATGTATATGTCACACCCTGATCTGTTTCACCTGTCCTTGTGATTGTCTCCACTTCCCTCCAGGGGAGCATTATAAGGAGACGTCATCAAGCATGGCTGTCTCTTCAGTCAACAATTTTTCTGAATTTTTCAGAATTTTTAGGATGACTATGAACGTTCAAATGAAAGCTAGAAAATAAGCTTGTCTTGGAATTAGATAAATAATTTAACAACCTTCATGGTAATTTAACATTTTAGTAATCACAATTGATATACTCATCTCTAGTAAATCTCAGGAAATGTGACTCTGGATCAACACTAAGGGTATTGCTGTGACCGTATTACTGCCACACCAGCGGTCACGAGTAATGAAGGCAGTCAAATTCCACATGACCGTTTAGTCATGGTAATTAGGCTTCTCCAAGCTCTGATGCTGCTGGTGGTCTTTAGTAGCCTACCAAACTTGCTAACTGCCTGGCACTCAGCACTCTATTTTCCCTCTAATCACTCTGACATCAATGCAAATGTGATCGAAAATTTAATCAAACACTTCATGAGAGCCCATGAGCTCATTTCGTGCAACATTTCTATAGGCTATGCAATTGCGTGAGAAAACAGAATGATGGCCTCTATTAAAAAGAGGAGGATCCCATCAGCTTTCTATGGGCTAGGCCTAAAATATATATATGTATTTTCAATTTTCCAAATATTAAGCACATTGCTCTGCCAGGACCGAGGATCAAGGGAGAAACTCAAGTGTTTTAGTACTATATCTCTTGACACAATGATGAAAATAATAATGGCCTCTATTGTAACGTCTGCTTCCAACTCACACCCTCAAACACCTCGATCCCCTGAACGCAGCTCACTCTCCATATCCCAATCCCCTGAATTCTAATCACCTGTTCACACACCTGTTTGTCATTATCACACACTATTTAGTTCAGTTTTTTGCTTCTCATCACTCTGAGGTATTGTTTGTTTTGTGACAGACGGCTTTCAGAGCGCTGGGTTTCCTGTGAGTGATCGTTTTTACCTATTCCCTGCCTGTACTGGAGCCCTTTTGAACCCCCTGTGTATGACCTTCTGCCTGCCCCTGGATCCAGCTACCTGCCTCCTCCTGTGGTCCTTTGCAATAAACACTTGTTGCGCTTGAAACCAGCTCTCTGTCTCCCCTCGTGTTCATTACAGTTCTGATTTTGTGTGTGTCTGAGGAGCAGAAAAAAACAGGTATTGGAACTCACTAAATTTGGAGCTGATGTGTCGTGCTTTGATATAAGGAACAGGGCACAAAAGAGTAATTTCTTGAGTTTCGGAAGATATTGATATACTAAAGAAAATTCCTGGAGTGGTTGATGTATGCTGCATGAATCTGTGAATAATGGAAAGACGGAGAAGAGTTTGTTGTGTTTTTAAAAATGTGGAATCCCTCTTGACCCAGCTGGGATATGTGTATTTTCCTTCCAGAGCCATTATATCCAGGCCTTGGCAGGGAAAGAAAAACAAAATGTTTGGACATGTAGAAAGTGTCTTGAGACGGAAGGAATCGAAATGTGGGATAAAATCACTTTGATGGAGACTGAAGGGCAGGAGAGAATCGCAAAGGAATAAAGTGTTGTAAATGTGGTGGAGAACATATGGTGACATCCTTGGAATGCCCAAATAGGGTGAACAAGATGGAGGTGGCCAAAGTCAGGGCAGTTCAGTTTGTCTTCTATGGGGAGGCGGTAAAAAAGCTATTAAGAGCAGCAGGTTCGATGTTTGTTAGTGAATACCAGTGGAGCCAACAGCAACATGCGCCGAGGCCTGCGTGTCACCAGCAGGATCCAAACGTCCTTCATAGAATTGCAGGGTAGCCTAGTGGGTAGAGCGTTGGACTAGTAACCAGAAGGTTGCAATTTAAAATTCCCGCGCTGACAAATCTGTCATTCTGCCCCTGAACAGGCAGTTAACCCACTGTTCCTAGGCCGTCATTGGAAATAAGAATGTGACTTGTCTAGTTAAATAAAGGTTTTAAAAAAAATGAAGTGGACTTTGTCAGTTGTAGCATTGGTGATAAAAGGATGTGCATAAGTGGATAAGAAAGATTGACATAATTGTTTCTGCAGCTGAACTCTTCCTGGGATTAAAAGATTTTACATCTGAGGACCTACATGAAGTACTGTCTTGTGCAGTCCCACCCTTTCAGGCCGCAGAACCAGAGCAGGGTATTTTAGCTTTCGAATTACTTAAGGCGTGGGAATGTATCTTTTTTTGTTGTTGTTTGTGTGGATGAATGATACTTTCCCCGTATGGAATTTACTTTTCTCTTGTACATTGTTTTGCACCCCTGTTCAATTGACGGTGACATGGCCATCCCCCGCCCTCCTTTTGGCAAATCTGACTCCCTTCCTATAGGCAGAAACTCAAACAGGATGTACCCGTGCTAAACCTATTCAACTCTGGTCTGACCAATTGGAATCCACGCTTCAAGATTGTTTTAATCACGCGGACTAGGACATGTTCCGGGTAGCCTCAGGGAATAAAATTGATGTATACGCTGATTCGGTGAGTGTGTTTATAAGGAAGTGCATAGGAGATGTTGTACCCACTGTGACTATTAAAACCTACCCTAACCAGAAACTGTGAATAGATGGCGGCATTTGCGCAAAACTGAAAGCGCGAACATCGCATTTAACCATGGAAAGGTGACTGGGATTATGACCGAATACTAACAGTGTAGTTATTCCCTACGCATGGCAATCAAACAAGCGAAATGTCAGTATGGAGACAAAGTCGAGTCGTAATTCAACGGCTCAAACACGAGACATACACTACCGTTCAAAAGTTTGGGGTCACCTAGAAATGTCCTTGTTTTTGAAAGCAAAGCAAATTTTTGGTCCATTAAAATAACATCAAATTGATCAGAAATACTATGTAGACATAGTCATTTACAACATTAACAATCGTAGCTGGAAGTGTCTGATTTTTGTAAATGGAATATCTACATAGGCGTACAGAGGCCCATCATCAGCAACCATCACTCCTGTGTTCCAATGGCACGTTATGTTAGCTAATCCAAGTTTATCATTTTAAAAGGCTAAATGATCATTAGAAAACTCTTTTGCAATTATGTTAGCACAGTTGGAAACTTTTGTCCTGATTAAAGACGCAATAAAACTGGACTTCTTTAGACTAGTTGAGTATCTGGAGCATCAGCATTTGTGGATTCGATTACAGACTCAAAATTACCAGAAACAAAGAACTTTCTTCTGAAACTTGTCAGTCTATTCTTGTTCTGAGAAATGAAGGCTATTCCATGTTAGAAATTGCCAAGAAACTGAAGATCTTGTACAACGCTGTGTACTACTCCCTTCACTGAACAGTGCAAACTGTCTCTAACCAGAATAGAAAAAGGAGTGGGATGCCCCGGTGCACAACTGAGCAAGAGGACAAGTACTTTAGAGTGTCTAGTTTGAGAAACAGATGCCTCACAAGTCCTCAACTGGCAACTTCATTAAATAGTACCCGCAAAACACCAGTCTCAACGTCAACAGTGAAGAGGCGACTCCGGGATGCTGGCCTTCTAGGCAGAGTTCCTCTGTCCAGTGTCTGTGTTCTTTTGCCAATCTTAATCTTTTATTTTTATTGGCCAGTCTTTTTCGCCTCTTCACTGAACTTCACTGAATACCACTTCCGTATTCCGCAAGTCAATGGTACTTCCTGTTTTAGGTTTTGCTTGAAAGCAGAAGAATCAGGAGGACAGAATTATGGTCAGATTTGCCAAATGGAGGGCGACTTGAACCTGATCTAATATCTCTGGAGAGACCTGAAAATAGCTGTGCAGTGACGCTCCCCATACAACCTGACAGAGCTTGAGAGAATCTGCAGAGAAAGCAGAGCCCTGACCTCAACCCCATCGAACTCCTTTGGGTTGAATTGGAACGCCGACTGAGAGCCAGGCCTAACCGCCTAACAATGTTTTTGTGGCTGAATGGAAGCAGGTCCAAGCAGAAATGTTACAGCTTCTAGTGGAAAGCCTTCCCAGAAGATTGGAGGCTGTTATAGCAGCAAAGGGGGACCAACTCCATAATAATGCCCATGATTTTGGAATGAGATGTTCGACAAGCAGGTGTCCACATACTTTTGGTAATGTAGCATAGCTAAAGGAGTGAGATGAGATGGTAGTGGATGTCCCACAGCCTGCAATGAATTCCGTTCAGGAGAAAGATCCTGACACACTAACTGTGAAGAAGCGCATTGCACTGCTGAAACAAATAAAAACTCTAAGAAGCTAGACATCATTTTAAAGGCGTGAAAAATACTTCTGGATCAGCCAAAATGTTACAAGGAATACTGACTGAATGAAGAGGTTCCCCCCTCCCCATCCAGTAGGTGCACCATGCACCATTAACATTGTTTGCGGACCTGAAGAATAAGAAGAAGGCATTCCTAAAGTTATTCTTCCGGTATCAAAAGTAATTTCTGGACAGAGCGTGACTGAGGGGCACAGGGTCTGAGCAAGCGAATCGAGGAATCCGTGAGAAAGGGAGCACACTTGTTTGAAATGGAAAAGCGCTGCGGTAGCTATTGATAAAGAATAACATCAAGACAAAGTAGCTGCGGGATGCACTGTTGAGCGTTACATCCTGAGGGGATTGTGCTGATTGTACAGAGATTGTGACAGCCAGTTAAATGGCGTCCCTTGATAAGTCAAGAACAAGATGTATGTCAGGAGAAGTGCAGCATTATCATAACGAGACTTATACTTGGAATACGGAGGAGCAATGGAGGGAAAGGAGAGGCAGAGGTGGGAAAAAAATGGTGAGAAAAAAGGAGCTGGTTAGTTAAAGAAGAATGGTAGAAAGCGTAAGCAGAGTGCGTTGAAGACAGGTGGAGACATGGAAGTGAATGAGGGCGAAGTATCGGAGTTCATAGGTGTGGGGAAGTTCTCGGAGCCCGAGGCTTGCACTGAGGGTCAGGATAAAGATGAGTCTTTGACAGTAGTTAAGTTTTTGGAAAAAGTGGACCCTTTCCTTTTGGCTGATCCATTTGTGGTTTCAGGGTGGGTAAAAACAGTTGGATGCTGTGGAATAGGCGAGGGTAACCAGAAGTGGCCTTGTGATAATTGTTTGTGTTTCTGCTGGTCAGAGGGAGCAGGCACTCCGTGTTAAACGAATGGGGGCAAGAGATGTGAACGGTTTTGCTCTCAAGAAAAGGGCACCATTGAAAGGAGAGATTACTGGGGTAGCGGTAAATGTGAAAGCTGACCAACTGAAGGGGAAGATTCCCGGTGTTTGTGATGCTCGTCATTTGGTGTGACGCAGACTGGGTGGAAGAGTGGAGAAACAGAAGAGTCATTATCTGTTCTTTTGCCCGACAAAGTTATGTTAGGATATATAAGTTATCCTGTATGAGCTTTTGTGCCAAATACATTACGTTGTTACAGGTGCCAAGCTTATGGGCATGTGGCAGCAGTGTGTAGGAGGGAGGTTCCTAGGTATGAGAAGTGTGCAGAAGAGCATGAGACAAAGGAAGGTGTAGCATTGGGGAAAGTAGTGTTATGTGTTAATTGTAGGGGTGCCCATGGGGCTGGGGATCAGAAATGTCCTGTGTGAGAGAGGCAGGTTGAGGTTTCCAGGGTTAGTCTAGTGCAGAAGTTGTCATATGCTGAGGCAGTGAAGAAAGTAGAGGAAGATGGGTCAAGGGGGAGGGATCCTGAGAGGAGTGGTGTGAGTATTCGATCTGTACCAGTACAGAGGGATAAACCAACAAGTGATACATGTTTCAGTAAGATTGCATTTTTGGCATTTAAGCAATGGTTATCAACTGTTCTGCAGGGATGGAACGTAAGTTGCAGAAAATAGAGGTTGAGGTGGCGGCTGCAGAGGTATTTTGGTGTGCGAGACTTGACATCAGAAGAGTTACAGGGTGTGTTACAGTAAGTGGTGGTGTTCCTTCCTTTCAGGTTGTTGGCCTGAAGTAGCACTAAATAGATTGAAATAGTGGAGTATTTTACTTATTTATTTTATTTCACCTTTATTTAACCAGGTAGGCCAGGTAGGCCAAGTTCTCATTTACAACTGCGACCTGGCCAAGATAAAGCAAAGCAGTGCTACAAAAACAACAGAGTTATGCATAAACAAACGTACCGTCAATAACACAATAGAAAAATATATGTACAGTGTGTGCAAATGTAGAAGAGTAGGGAGGTAAGGCAATAAATAGGTCATAGATGTGAAATATTTACAATTTTGCATTAACACTGGAGTGATAGATGTGTAGATGATTATGTGCAAGTAGAGATACTGGCATGCAAAAGAACAAGAAGATAAATAACAATATGGGGATGAGTTAGTTGGGTGTGCTATTTACAGATTGGCTGTGTACAGGTACAGTGATCGGTAGGCTGCTCTGACAGCTGATGCTTAAAGATATTAGACTGCAGCTTCAGTGATTTTTGCAATTCATTCCAGTCATTGGCAGCAGAGAACTGGAAGAAAAGGCGGACAATGGAAGTTTTACTAGCATTTAAAAGCAGTTGGAGGCCACGGAAGGAGTGTTGTATGGCATTGATGCTCGTCTGGAGGTTTGTTAACACAGTGTCCAAAGAAGGGCCAGAAGTATACGGAATGGTGTTGTCTGAGTAGAGGTGGATCAGAGAATCACCAGCAGCAAGAGTGACATCATTGATATTTACTGAGAAAAGAGTCAGCCCGAGAATTGAACCCTGTGGCACCCCCATAGAGACTACCAGAGGTCCGAACAACAGGCCCTCTGATTTGACACACTAAACTTGGAGAGGTTGTTGGTGATCCAGGCGAGGCAGTCATTTGAGAAAATGTTATCATTATGATTATTTTTGGTGTAATGTTAGATGGTTGGGGATTTGTATTTTTTTATTTAAAATGTTTCAAGCAAAGTATATGGGAGTTATACTCCAGTCTAGTAGGTGGCAGTAATGCAACATTTATTGGATGCCAACTGCGGTTAAACCTCATCGAAGAAGAAGGTAACCCCAATAGCTGGCTCTCTCTCCACCAGTAAGTGCTGTTACCATGCTTGCATTTCCAATTCATAGTTTTTGCCTATTAATTGGAAACTTACATTTAAAATGTAACGTATGAATCACACCAGTCTGAACATGCAAACAGAAACACCTTTGTTTGTTGGTAGCTAGCGTATTGCTGTGGGCCCTGTTCCAGGTTGGGAGCCAGCTATGTAATGTTAGCGAAGCTATTATAAATGCCTCTAAGTTACTTTACCTAGCTAGTTTGTGGAGTTGCTCTGGCTCATATTCGTGTGAGTTAAATTACTTCGATTCTAACGTTACCTTGGCCATTAAACCCGTGCAGTTGATTTAATTTGTAAACAATGCACCTTAACCATGCACAAAATGGTAACAGCAGCCATTGCAATCCAAACCTATTAGCTAGCCTACTAAATGTAGCTAGAACAGTGCACCTTAGCAGTGGTGTAATGTACTAAAGTAGTTTTTGAGGGTATCTGTACTTCACTTTACTATTTATATTTTTGACTACTTTTACCACATTCCTAAAGAAAATAATGTAGTTTTTACTCCATACATTTTCCTTGACACCCAAAAGTAATCGTTACAGTTTGAATGCTAAGTAGGACAGGGAGTTGGTCCAATTCACGCACTTAACATAACATCCCTTGTGATCCATACTGGCTCAGATCTGGCGAACTTACTGAACACACACAATTCGTTTGTAAATTATGTTGGAGTGTGCCTATCCGTGAAAAAGAAAAGAAAATGGTGCCATCTGGTTAGTCTAATATGAGGAATTTTAAATAATTTAAACTTCTACTATTGATACTTAAATATATTTTAAACCAAATACTTTTAGACTTTTACTCAAGTAGGATTTTACTGGGTGACTTTTACTTGTCGTTTCTATTAAGGTATCTTTACTTTTACTCAAGTATGACAATTGGGTACTTTTTCCACCACTACATTTGAATGGGAGTTTTGACAGGTATTGACAATTGGCCTTTTAAATAATAGATGACAAGACTGATAGGTGACAAGATAAACCGTTCATGATGTTTTAAGAAAATGCAGCCTATTTGTTGCAGATGAACCTTGCTCTTGGATGCAAGCAATATTTATTAATATCAAATTAACTCTTTTGCACACAGGTCTACACTAATGTTGACTGGATACAAGAATGTTTTCCAGAGAATTCTGTCATTGACCTGCAGAAGGAGCTACCACGAAAGCATCTCTCAAACACTCGCTTGTTCCACTTTCTCTTCTCACTCCAAATTGTCTGCCCTTCGCTCATCCTTTTTTTCTGACCCCTCTCATTGTAATATTAGGTCTTATCAGCTTTCTACCCATCTCCATCTCTGTCATTGCTACTCTTTTTCGTGCTCCCTTTCCCATTCTTCTCGTACAACAGGTCCAATGGATTTAAAGGAGGTTCTCAAGGTTCTGGAGGACCTCGCCCCTCTATCACTGGCAGAGTCCTGGGATAACGTTGGCCTATTAGTTGAGCCCATTAAATGTCGGCCTATCAAAACCATCCTGTTAACCAATGACCTGACCGATTCTGTCATGTCGGAAGCAGAAGCCATGAACTGCGATCTCATCATCTCTTACCACCCCCCGCTGTTTCATCCAATCAAGTGCTTGGTTTCAAAGAACTGGAAGCAGCGATTGGCTATCCGGGCGATTACGGCTGGAATAGCAGTGTTTTCTCCTCACACCTCTTGGGACAGCGTCAAAGGAGGCGTGAATGACTGGCTGGTTGGAGGAGTTGGTAAGAGACTGCTGTCAATGTTTCCCCTAGCTTTATAATAAGCAAAGTGGACTGCTGTAGCTCTGTTTTGGGCTTCAACAACTGCTCAATATTGTAAACGTTGGTGTGAGAGGTCCTGGATGTTATGCTGCTTTGTTGGTCCATTATGGTAAAGGAGAAACTGGTTTTTGGGTATGGTGAGTATGAAAAAAAAGTGGTATATAAGCCTATAGTACTCCCAAATTGGGTTGTTGTTCACTAACTATCAAATCAAATAGTGCTTATGTAGCCGATGTGAAATTGCTAGCTAGTTAGCGGTGGTGCGCGCTAGTGGCGTTTCAATCGGTGACGTCACTTGCTCTGAGACCTTGAAGTAGTGGTTCCCCTTGCTCTGCAAGGGCCGCGGCTTTTGTGGAGCAATGGGTAGCGATGCTTCGAGGGTGACTCTTGACGTGTGCAGAGTGTCCCTGGTTCGCGCCCAGGTCGGGGCGAGGGAACGGACGTAAAGTCTATACTGTTACACTTAGGCTATAAGATTGAGTGCTTTATTATATCTGGGACCTTTTACACTCAGGATATGCGCTATGAAAGTGACACAGAATTTTCCAAGAACTCGTTTTTGAACTTTTGCATGCTTTTTGAATGGTCTTCAATGGGCAAAAACGTAGCGCAATGGTCTTGAGCTCAAAAACCCCCAAAAGGCATCTGGCAGATGTAAACTCATCCACAAATATAGTTTTATATACCTTAAATTACTGTGTTTTCACAAATTGTATTATAATTTTCAAGCCCAATCCAAAGATTAGGGTAGGATGATGTCACTTTCACAGTTTATTGAAGATGTGTATAGAGTGTCATATTTGTTCTACTCAAATTATCTGAATGTTCTGGAGTGTTCTCCCCACCTGAATAAGTTCATGATGTTTGAAAAGCACTGCGGAGTAACGAGTGCTGTTTCTGTTGTCTTGCTCAGGGAGTGGCAAAGTTTCGGTGTTGAGTCAAGCCTTCAGTAGCGCCCCCCAGAGCCACAAACTGGAGTTTACAACCAGGAGTCAGGAGGAGCTCAACACCATCATGGCAGAACTGAAGGGGACGAATAGCGGTATCAATTTACAGCACACAACTGTCAGGTACTGGATACTCTGTCAGTTTGTGTGTGCGTGCTTAAATCTGTATACACCTCTTCACTTTTGTTTACACTGTTACTGTACATATCTCCTCCATCTGTCTCTAGCTCTGAAACTGATGGCTTCTTCATAAGTCTGATCTGTCCAGACTCAGGGCTGACCCCCAGTGTTCAAACTCTGTTACAACACGCCACTCCCAGCCAGTCTCTCAGTATCCTTCAAGTAAAAAAGGTATAGTACTGCTGCTAGCCTGGTCCCAGATCTGTTTGTGCTGTGTAGCCATCTCCTATGGTCATTGTCATGGGAAATATGACCATAGCAGTTGGCAAAACAACAAACAGACCTGGGGCCATATGTATCCAGCGTATTACACCCTAACACACAAAGTGGACAGTTTGGTCAAAGTGCTGATGTAAGATCATTTTTGCCTTTTAGATCATAATGGCTGATATTTTTTTCACTAATTGGTATTTTGACCAATCAGATCAATTCTGAAAAATATCTGATGAATCAGATCAGGCTACCTGTGTCAACGCAAGATAAGATTACATGGAAAGGGGGAAGCAGACTGTATATCAGCATGCTTGACAGGGATTAACATTTAAATGAGTATTTTTTTTGGTTGCCCGAAGATTGACCACTTGCGCAAAAAATGTAAATGAGATATTTACACGCAGTAGTGCCATATATTGACAGCCATTCATCTACACACGGGAGAAATCAGAAAGATCAGTGCTGGAATTCTTTATATTTTGGTTGTTATCAGTAAAACATTTCTCAGAGCTGGCTCAACTTGCCCGACAGCCATAAATTGTCTGTCTTTTACTTAAACAATGGGAAACAGAAATATCAGTTTTAGGCTACTAGAGGTCTTTGCAGTTTGGTTGTTTGAACTTATTTTATCACCTGCCCAATGGGGCAACCTCAGAGCAGGCCCCAGGCAATAGGACAACATTTAATGTGCTTGATAAATATCCCCTGGGATCATATTCCTGCTATCCCGAATCAATAGGCTTAGCTTGCCACAGTGTGAATAGGACTGGAATTGAACTTCAATGAATTTTACTAAATGTTTTCACTCTTTTTACCTGTGACATCTTATTCATTAGTGCACACTAGCAAAACAAAAAGTTCAGGCAGTCCCTCCCTGTTTGTCTGTTTTATTCCTCTTGGTGCCTAGTGAATACGACCCTGGCTGTTTCTCACCCTGTAGCGTCCTCTCCCAGGCTACGGCCAAGGGCGACTAAGTGTTTTGGACGAGCCCGTAACTGTGGCGGCAGCCGTCCAGCGAATGAAATCACACCTGGGTTTGAATCACCTTCGACTGGCCCTCGGAGCCCAGCAAACTTTAGGTGAGTGAGAAGGCTAAACAAACATCTATGTCTTCCTTTTTGTTACCGGATTATTAACTTGTATGCGTCCCAAATGGCACACTATTCCCTATATAGTGCCCTGATCAAAAGTAGCTATAAAGTAGTGACAGGAGGATACCAATTTCGCGATACGTGTTTTTCTTTAGGAAAACAGCCCTAATGTCATTATGTTGTCATCCAGAGTCACATTTATTTATTTTTCGATATAGCACACAATATTTTACATACAGCAGGTTTTTAAAGGACCAAAGTGTTTGCTCTTCTTTTTGTTTATTTTTGCCATGGAAAAAATATTGCGATACTGGTATTGTCCCAGCCTTACTCTAAAGAGAATAGGGTGCCGTTTGGGGGACACACCATGTCTTTTAATTATACTGAACAAAGATTTTACTGAATTACAGTTCATAGAAGGAAATCAGCCAATTGAAATAAGTCCATAATCTATGGATTTCTTCATGATTGGGCAGGACGGCATAGGCCCATCCACTTGGCAACCAGGCCAACCCACTGGGGAGCCAGGCCTAGCCAATCAGAATGAGTTTTTCCCCCACAAAAGGGCTTTATTACAGGTTGAGCGGTTGTGAAGCCAGTTGGATGTACTGACAAATTCTCTAAAACAACGTTGAAGGCAGCTTATGGTAGAGAAATTAACATTCAATTATCTGGCATCAGCTCTCTTGGACATTACTGCAGTCAGCATGCCAATTCCACGCTCCTTCAAAACTTGAGACATTTGTGGCATTGTTGTACGACAAAAGTGCATATTTTCTGGCCTTTTATTGTCCCCAGCACAAGGTATACCTGTGTAATGATCATGCTGTTTAATCAGCTTCTTGATATGCCACACCTATCAGGTGGGAGAAATGCTCACCTATCTTGGCAAAGGAGAAATGCTCACTAACAACGATGTAAACAAAATTGTGCTCAAAATTTGAGGGAAATAGGCTTTTTGTGCCCATGGACATTTTCTGGGATCTTTTATTCCGGCTCATGAAACATGGGACCAACACTTCACATGTTGGGTTTATATATTTTTTTAGTGTATATATTTGCTGCAATAAGTATATTATGTTGACAGCTAGTGAGGGGCTGAGAGGATAACGTAACGTATGTGATTGTTCATTTTAGAGTCCATTGTAAGCACTGTGGCAGTGTGTGCTGGGTCCGGAGGCTCAGTATTGAATGGAGTGAAAGCAGACCTCTACATCACAGGTACAGTCGCTATAAACGCCAGCTGCTAGAATCAAAACAAATACGGTCAAGAATACTGAACAATTTATTTTGCATATACAGTGCCTTCGGGAATTATTCAGACCCCTTGACTTTTTCCACTTTTTGTTACGTTAGCCTTATTTTAAAATATATATTTTTAAAGATCCTCAGCAATCTACACACACCACCACATAATGGCAAAGCAAAAACAGGATTTTAGAATTTTTTGGAAATATATTAAAAATAAAAAACGGATACCTTATTTACATAAGTATTCAGACACTTTGCTATGAGCTCAGGTGCATCCTGTTTCCATTGATCATTCGTGAGATGTTTCTACAACTTGATTGGAGTCCACCTGTGGTAAATTCAATTGATTGGACAGGATTTGGAAAGGCACACACACCTGTCTAGAGTACCAGTCAAAAATTTGGACACACCTATTCATTCAAGGGTTTACTTTATTTTTACTATTTTCTACATGGTTGAATAATAGTGAATACATTAAAACTATGAAATAACACATGTAATTATGTAGTAACCAAAAAAGTAAGTGTTAAACAAATCAAAATATATTTTAGATTCTTCAAAATAGCCACCCTTTGCCTTGATGACAGCTTTGCACACTCTTGGCATTCTCTCAACCAGCTTCACCTGGAATGTTTTTCCAACAGTCTTGAAGGAGTTCCCTTGTTGGCTGCTTTTCCTTCACCCTGCTGTCCAAACCATCTCAAATGGGTTGAGGTCAGGTGATTGTGGAGTCCAGGTCATCTGATGCAGCACTCCATCACTTTCCTTCTTGGTCAAATAGCCCTTACACAGCCTGGAGGTGTGTTGGGTCATTATCCTGTTGAAAAACAAATAATAGTCCCACTAAGCGCAAACCAGATGGGATGGCATATTGCTGCAGAATGCTTTGGTAGCCATGCTGGTTAAGTGTGCCTTGAATTCTAAATAAATCATTGTCACCAGCAAAGCACCCCCACACCACCTCCTCTATGCTTTTTGACCGAGACTTGCGCTCCAGTACCGCTTGCCGTGTGGTAGCAGAGAGAACAGTATGACTAGGGTGGCTGGAGTCTGACCATTTTTATGGTCTTCGTCTGACACAGCCTGGTATAGAGGTCCTGGATGGCAGGAAGCTTGGACCCAGTGATGTACACATGCAGAGATCATCCGTGGTTGGAACCAAAAATCTCAAATTTGGACTCGGACCAAAGGACAGATTTTCACCGGTCTAATGTCCATTGCTTGTGTTTCTTGGCTCAAGCAAGTCACTTATTATTGGTGTCCTTTAGTAGTAGTTTCTTTGCTGCAATTTCGACCATGAAGGCCTGATTCACACAGTCTCCTCTGAACAGTTGATGTTGAGATGTCTGTTACTTGAACTCTGAAGCATTTATTTGGGTTGCAATATGAGGCTGGCAACTTTTGAACTTATCCTCTCTGGGTCTTCCTTTCCTGTGGCGGTCCTCATGAAAGCCAGTTTCATCATAGCACTTGATGGTTTTTGTGACTGCACTTGAAGAAACGTTCAAAGTTCTTGAAATTTTCCGCATTGACTGACCTTTGTGTCTTGAAGTAATGGACTGTCGTTTCTCTTTGCTTATTTTCTTATTTTACCAAATAGGGCTGTATTCCACCCCTACCTTGTCACAACACAACTGATTGGCTCAAACGCATTAAGGAGGTAAGAAATTCCACAAATTAATTAACAAGGCACGCCTGTTAATTGAAATGCATTACATGTGACTACCTCATGAAGCTGGTTGAGATAATGTCAAGAGTGTGCAAAGCTGTCAAGGCAAAGGGTGGCTACTTTGAAGAATCTCAAATATAAAATATTTTGATTTGTTTAACACTTTTTTTGGTTACTACATGATGCCATATGTTATTTCATAGTTTGTCTTCACTATTATTCTACAATGTAGAAAATACTAAAAATAAAGAAAAACCCTTGATTGAGTAGGTGTGTCCAAACTTGATTGGTACTTTTATATAAGGTCCCACAGTTGACAGTGCATGTCAGCAAAAACCAAGCCATGAGGTGGAAGGAATTTTCCGTAGAGCTCCAAGACAAGATTGTGTCGAGGCACAGATCTGGGGTTCCTCTGTGGAGAGGGCAGAACCTTCCAGAAGGACAACCATCTCTGCAGCACCACCAATCAGGCCTTTATGGTGGAGTGACCATACGGAAGTGACGCCTCAGTAAAAGGCACATAACAGCCCACTTAGAGTTTTTTCAAAAGGCACAAAATGGACTCTCAGACCATGAGTAACAAGATGTTCTGGTCTGATGAAACCAAGATTGAACAATTTGGCCTGAATGCCAAGCGTCACTTCTGGAGAGAACCCGGCACCATCCCTACAGTGAAGCGTGGTGGCAGAATCATGCATGATTTTAACCGGTCTCCTCCCCTTCATCTACACTGATTTGAAGTGGATTTAACAGGTGACATCAAAAAAGGATCATAGCTTTCACCTGGATTTACCTGGTCAGTCTATGTCATGGAAAGTGCAGTTTTGTATACTCGGTGTACATGCAATGCATTCCAGTGTTTAATTGCTATATTGTAATTACTTCACCACTATGGCCTATTTAATGCCTTAACTCACCTCATTTGCACTCACTGTATATATACTTGTTTTCTTTTGTTCTACTGTATTATTGACTATGTTTTTATTCCATGTGTAACTCTGTGTTGTTGTGTGTCGAATTGCCATGCTTTATCTTGGCCTGGTCGTAGTTGCAAATGAGAACTTGTTCTCAACTAGCCTACCTGGTTAAATAAAGGTGAAATTGAAAAACAATTACGACACACACACACTTTTACTATGACTTGTGTTTCAATGTCCAGACATTTACCTCTGACCTCATTTCTCCCCCAGGTGAGATGTCCCATCACGAGGTCCTGGACTCCGTCGCTGCGGGTGCCAGTGTGATCCTCAGTGACCATAGCAACAGCGAGCGTGGTTTCCTGGCCGTGTTCAAGAAGAGGCTGGCAGGGCATCTGTCCAACTCTGTTACCGTGGCGCTGTCACGGGCTGACAGGGACCCCCTGGAGGTGGTCTGAGATGCTTACAGTTTTCCCCAGCTGGCAGCCCACAGACCGAATCTATTCCGCAGGTGGTTTTCTTAGCAAATAATTAATACATTCATATTTAGACATAAGGCTGTAAAAACACAAGGAAATCAACTTAAGTGATTTTTTTTTTTTGTGTTTTTTTGGGGGGGTAATCTGTTCAAGTATTCCCACACATAATAGAGATGTGATCGTATACTAATGTAAGCAAGGTTTGAAATGATTGTTTAAGTGAAATATGTTTGGGCTTCTTCCTGTCTATTTGCAGTCTACAAATGATTTGTAATTATGTTCCAACCTTCCCGATCATCCCCTCAAGGAAAAAAATAGGACTGTGTTTGAATCTAGTTGATGATCTCTGCGTTAAAGGATTTAATAAATAATGCGATAAGGAAATGCAGGACTAATGTATACAACTGAATAAGGTAATCCTTTGGGTGATATTCAAAGTATGCATCTACATCAGTGGTCACCAGAGCATTCCTAGTCAATCACCAAACAATGTAAAAAAATAAATATTTAAATCCTTGCATTCCTATTTTTTTAAATTCCTTTTGCACTGTTGGTGGTAGGTGCACTTGATTCAGAAGTCCTAGCGCCCGGAAAGGTAAAGTGTTCCCATTTTGAACTACTTCATGTGTCTGAAGGTAGATCTCCACATACCCAGCAGGCCCAGAGAGCAAATCAAGTGCACCTATAGGCCTATCACTGTCCAATCAGATAGTTCAGATCACTGTCTCCAGTTTCCTTGCCATAGACTGGAAAAATCAGCCTCGAACGCACAGAAAAGATACTGAGACTTCAAAACTTTTAAAACCATGACTAGAGACACAAACAGCAGCTCTACTGTATTCATTGAATGTTTAAGTTGTTATTCAGCACTATCAACACTTTATAAGCCATAAAATGCGCATTCTCCTAACTTCCACATGCTGCAATTAATAAGTATAAAAGTGTTCCGATAAGCTTGCATTATTAGCGTCTTGTCTTTTAATAGAGGAATATTTCACGTTCTCTGGTCATAGGAGTAAAAACATGAATTATTGTATGAGGCAGGAATAATGCAGTGCGACTTGAGTTTCACCATCAGCTGGAAGACTGTGCCCTTTTTTCTCAGTGGAGGCCTGAGGGACGGTGAGCCGGGTGAGAAGCAACCTCACCGCTGCTCCCTTGCTCCCCGCAGACTGACCACTTCAAATCACTGACAGTGTCACCAGCAAAGCACCATCACACCTTCTCCATGCTTCATAGTGGGAAACACGCATTCAGAGATCATCCGTTCACCTATTCTGCAAAGACACGGCGGTTGGAACCAAAAATCTAAAATTGACTAATCAGACCAAATGGCAAGTTTCCACCAGTCTAATGTCCATTGCTCGTTTTTCTTGGCCCATGTCCTTTAGTAGTGGTTTCTGTGCAGCAATTTGACCATGAAGGCCTGATTCCCTCAGTCTCCTCTGACCAGTAAGTTGATGTTGAGGTGTGTCTGTTACTTGAACTCTGAAACTCAGTTAAGTCTAATGAACTTATTCTCTGCAGCAGAGGTAACTCTGGGTCTTCCTTTCCTGTGGTAGTCCTCATGAGAGCCAGTTTCATAGCACTTGATGGTTTTTGCGACTGCACTTGAAGAAACTTTAAAAGTTCTTAATGTTCCGCATTGACTGACCATGTCATGATGGACTGTCGTTTCTCTTCTCTTCGCTTATTTGACCTGTTCTTGCCATAATATGGACTTGGTCTTTTACCAGATAGGGGTGGTATACAGAAGATAGGGCTATCTTATCACAACACAACTGAAACGCATTGAGGAAAGAAATTCCACAACTTAACTTTTAACAAGGCACACCTGTTAATTGAATTGCAGTCCAGGTGACTCCCTCATCAAATCAAGTTGTATTTGTCACGTGTTACAGTGAAATGTGTACTTGCAAGCCCTTAACCAACAATATGCATAGATAATAACAGAGTAGCAGCAGTGTTCCAGAGGGAGGGGGGCAATGCAAATTATGGCTTGGGGGTAGACGCTATTTAGGAGCCTCTCCGGCACCACTTGCCGTGCGGTAGCAAAGATAAGTCTATGACCAGGGTGGATGGATTCTGAATTTTTAAGGCCTTCCGAAGCCTGGCCCCATGTACTGGGCCGTACACACTACCCTCTGTAGTGCCTTGCGGTCGGAGGCTGAGCAGTTGCCATACCAGACAGTGATGCAACCCGTCAGGATGCTCTCGATTGTCTGTAAAAGCTTTTGAGGATCTGAGGACCCATGCAAAATATTGTCTCCTGAGTGGGAATAGGTTTTGTCGTGCCCTCTTCACAACTGTCTTGGTGTGCTTGGACCAGGTGGGAAAGGGCAGTGTGGAAATTGCAGAAGGAGTTGGTAATTGAAGACAACTGCGTTCTGACGAGGGGGCAGGGTCAGCTCTCCAATCATCAATGGGGGCCGACCAATCAGCTGCTTGGGGAGAAGTTCAGGAAGCCAAACACACACTCACAAATACACAAACCACAACACAGAAACTGGGGAACGTAACACCCTGATGTGGGCATGTTTTCAATAGACTCCTTTAGTCGTACTGTATTCCATATAAGGCATCCAGACCTTATGAAAGTTGCCCAGTATACCCTTAATCTGGTAATAAATAAAATATAGTGATACATCATTTGACATTATGGGAGGATAACTAACCTTCCAATTAATGACAGTGCATTTCTTAGCCGCTATAAATGCTTGGTTACTAGTGGCGATTTTAACATGTAAATCTCCCACTTTTTTTTTACATGCATGCCAGCAAAGCCACAACACTAAACCAATAAATGTAATTGCACTATAATGGTGACAAACAGTGCCTACATAAAGCTGTCCTAACAGCAGAGTGTGAATCCTTACCACTGCTACACCTGGCTATCAGCAGAGCCTTGTCTGGCAGCGAAACAGTTCATTCAGCCTCATTTACTGTCTTTAAAAAAACATGGCTGACTTGCTTAAACAAATGTGGTTTCTACTGAAAATTTAGATGTACATAAGGGGACAGTGAGTGGATGAGAGGTAATCCGTAATTTCGATTAAGACATTGAGGGTGCTAGGATGGACGTATTCAATAACTATTTGTTTTGCACTTGAAATATACATTGACAGAATTCAGAACATGGTCTGTTCTTAAAGTATTCTCCCTGTATATCAAGTCAGAACCGTAGGATGAGTAAAGCGAGCATGTAACGTATTTTCCCAGTCGGAGTTTCCAGTTGTCTTGAACTCACTGAAGTCTGAGATTTCCGGGTTTCCAGGTGTTTTGAACACGGCAGAAATCATGCTGGATTAACAGCATGACAATGATGAATGTTTATCCTTTTAAGCTTAGAAAAGAGACCCTTAAACCCAGACCTGGACCACACACCCACGCCACTGAATAGCAGGTTAGCGATTGCTTTGCAGCGCTTGCAGTTAGCCACTGATTGTGGCTTTTTGCGATTTACTTTTGTCCAATGGCTGATGGCACTGATACGTTTTATCTTTCATTTCTCTTCATTTGACAAGGATTGTCGACTTGATTCATGATGATGACTGCTAGCTAAAATTTTGAAAGTATGATGTTGACATGATCAGTCCAATCAAATATTGATCAGTCCAATCAATATTTATTTCACCTTTATTTAACCAGGTAGGCAAGTTGAGAACAAGTTCTCATTTACAATTGCGACCTGGCCAAGATAAAGCAAAGCAGTTCGACACATACAACGACACAGAGTTACACATGGAGTAAAACAAACATACAGTCAATAATACAGTATAAACAAGTCTATATACAATGTGAGAAAATGAGGTGAGATAAGGAAGGTAAAGGCAAAAAAAAGGCCATGGTGGCAAAGTAAATACAATATAGCAAGTAAAACACTGGAATGGTAGATTTGCAGTGGAAGAATGTGCAAAGTAGAAATAAAAATAATGGGGTGCAAAGGAGCAAAATAAATCAATTAAATAAATACAGTAGGGAAAGAGGTAGTTGTTTGGGCTAAATTATAGGTGGGCTATGTACAGGTGCAGTAATCTGTGAGCTGCTCTGACAGTTGGTGCTTAAAGCTAGTGAGGGAGATAAGTGTTTCCAGTTTCAGAGATTTGTGTAGTTCGTTCCAGTCATTGGCAGCAGAGAACTGGAAGGAGAGGCGGCCAAAGAAAGAATTGGTTTTGGGGGTGACCAGAGAGAAATACCTGCTGGAGCGCGTGCTACAGGTGGGTGATGCTATGGTGACCAGCGAGCTGAGATAAGGGGGGACTTTACCTAGCAGGGTCTTGTAGATGACATGGAGCCAGTGGGTTTGGCGACGAGTATGAAGCGAGGGCCAGCCAACGAGAGCGTACAGGTCGCAATGGTGGGTAGTATATGGGGCTTTGGTGACAAAATGGATTGCACTGTGATAGACTGCATCTAATTTGTTGAGTAGGGTATTGGAGGCTATTTTGTAAATGACATCGCCAAAGTCGAGGATTGGTAGGATGGTCAGTTTTACAAGGGTATGTTTGGCAGCATGAGTGAAGGATGCTTTGTTGCGAAATAGGAAGCCAATTCTAGATTTAACTTTGGATTGGAGATGTTTGATGTGGGTCTGGAAGGAGAGTTTACAGTCTAACCAGACACCTAGGTAATTGTCGTGGTCCACATATTCTACGCTAGAACCGTCCAGAGTATCTAGTGATGCTAGACGGGCGGTACTGTATGGCAGCAAAGGCAGCAATCGGATGAAGAGCATGCATTTAGTTTTACTTGCATTTAAGAGCAGTTGGAGGCCACGGAAGGAGTGTTTGAATGGCATTGAAGATCGTCTGGAGGTTTGTTAACACAATGTTCAAAGAAGGGCCAGAAGTATACAGAATGGTGTCGTCTGCGTAAAGGTGGATCAGAGAATCACCAGCAGCAAGAGTGACATCATTGATGTATACAGAGAAAAGAGTCTGCCCGAGAATTGTGGCACCCCCATAGAGACTGCCAGAGGTCCGGACAACAGGCCCTCTGATTTGACACACTGAACTCTATCTGAGAAGTAGTTGGTGAACCAGGCGGTCATTTGAGAAACCAAGGCTGTTGAGTCTGCTGATAAGAATGCTATCCAAGGCATTTTGAGTGGGACTGAAGGCTCAACAGTGAAATAAAACAATAAGAACTAGCCAAGACAGTAGTAGACAAGGCATATTGACATTAGAGAGAGGCATAAAGCAGTCACAGGTGTTGATCAGGAGAGCCAAGACAACAACGGGTAGATGGAGATGAATGGGCAGAGCGGGTCAGTTAGGTACATACAGGACCGGAGTTCGAGGCTGGGGCCGACAGGTAAACAAAATGAGGTACCGTGTTATTTAAACAGTCCAGGGGGCATCAGCTGTGCAGCCGAGTGATCATAGGGTCAAAAGAGCAGCAATAGGTGAGTCAGGGTGCCGTTCGGTAGTTGCTACTTCGCAAGGTGAGCAGGGGACACAGCGTTCAGAAAAGCTAGCGGGCCATGGCTAGTAGATGGTTCTTCGTAACAGATTAGCCTGTTGAGGACACAGTGGGCGATCACGTCGGCAGTCCAGTCGTGATGGATTGGCGGGGCTACGTGTCGACAAAGGGTCCAGGCCAATTGGCACAGGAGGTATTGTAGCCCTAGAATTAGCTGGTATATGGGCCTAGCTCGAGGCTAGCTGGTGCTTGCTTTGGGACAGCGGCGTTAGCTAACAGTAGCCACTCGTTTGCAGCTAGCTACAGTACAGTGCCTTGCGAAAGTATTCGGCCCCCTTGAACTTTGCCACATTTCAGGCTTCAAACATAAAGATATAAAACTGTATTTTTTTGTGAAGAATCAACAACAAGTGGGACACAATCATGAAGTGGAACGAGATTTATTGGATATTTCAAACTTTTTTAACAAATCAAAAACTGAAAAATTGGGCGTGCAAAATTATTCAGCCCCTTTACTCTCAGTGCAGCAAACTCTCTCCAGAAGTTCAGTGAGGATCTCTGAATGATCCAATGTTGACCTAAATGACTAATGATGATAAATACAATCCACCTGTGTGTAATCAAGTCTCCGTATAAATGCACCTGCACTTTGATAGTCTCAGAGGTCCGTTAAAAGCGCAGAGAGCATCATGAAGAACAAGGAACACACCAGGCAGGTCCGAGATACTGTTGTGAAGAAGTTTAAAGCCAGATTTGGATACAAAAAGATTTCCCAAGCTTTAAACATCCCAAGGAGCACCCTGCAAGCTATAATATTGAAATGGAAGGAGTATCAGACCACTGCAAATCTACCAAGACCTGGCCGTCCCTCTAAACTTTCAGCTCATACAAGGAGAAGACTGATCAGAGATGCAGCCAAGAGGCCCATGATCACTCTGGATGAACTGCAGAGATCTACAGCTGAGGTGGGAGACTCTGTCCATAGGACAACAATCAGTCGTATATTGCACAAATCTGGCCTTTATGGAAGAGTGGCAAGAAGAAAGCCATTTCTTAAAGATATCCATAAAAAGTGTTGTTTAAAGTTTGCCACAAGCCACCTGGAAGACACACCAAACATGTGGAAGAAGGTGCTCTGGTCAGATGAAACCAAAATTGAACTTTTTGGCAACAATGCAAAACGTTATGTTTAGCGTAAAAGCAACACAGCTCATCACCTTGAACACATCATCCCCACTGTCAAACATGGTGGTGGCAGCATCATGGTTTGGGCCTGCTTTTCTTCAGCAGGGACAGGGAAGATGGTTAAAATTGATGGGAAGATGGATGGAGCCAAATACAGGACCATTCTGGAAGAAAACCTGATGGAGTATGCAAAAGACCTGAGACTGGGACGGAGATTTGTCTTCCAACAAGACAATGATCCAAAACATAAAGCAAAATCTACAATGGAATGGTTCAAAAATAAACATATCCAGGTGTTAGAATGGCCAAGTCAAAGTCCAGACCTGAATCCAATCGAGAATCTGTGGAAAGAACTGAAAACTGCTGTTCACAAATGCTCTCCATCCAACCTCACTGAGCTCGAGCTGTTTTGCAAGTAGGAATGGGAAAAAATGTCAGTCTCTCGATGTGCAAAACTGATAGAGACATACCCCAAGCGACTTACAGCTGTAATCGCAGCAAAAGGTGGCGCTACAAAGTATTAACTTAAGGGGGCTGAATAATTTTGCACGCCCAATTTTTCAGTTTTTGATTTGTTAAAAAAGTTTGAAATATCCAATAAATGTCGTTCCACTTCATGATTGTGTCCCACTTGTTGTTGATTCTTCATAAAAAAAATACAGTTTTATATCTTTATGTTTGAAGCCTGAAATGTGGCAAAAGGTCGCAAAGTTCAAGGGGGCCGAATACTTTCGCAAGGCACTGTATATATATATATATATATATATATATGGTTTCACCAATGGTTTCATCGTTTGAGTCAGGTGTAGTTTGATTGAGACAAAAATAATAGCTAATGTAAGCCAACTTTTGGCCAGCTCTCTCTGTTTCTGTATGATATGTTAGATTAAAAAATAAAGACAGGCACAAATGTCAAATTCAATAGCCATGTTCAAGCATTGTACAAGTCCCAACATATGGGGTCCGGGGAGCAGCCCAGCTAGGTGATTACCTATCAACTAGACTCTAACATAATCCTTTTCAATAGAAAGTGCAAACATAACAGCACAACATTACGAACTTAAGTCATAAAATGAAAATGCATTACATTTTCTTTTTACTTCAGTTGTCATCGGCCTCTTTCTTTGTTATATATATTTTTTTTTTATATAAGAGGAAACGTTAACACACTCCCTTTGCTGAGTAAGCCTGTCTGGTGGCTTACACAGCCAACCCACCCGGTAGTAAGTGTGGGCTCTGGCAGAAGCTGGAGAGCTTGGTGGGGTAGAAACCTCACCCTCAGTTGGTAAGCCTGTCTGGTGGCTTACACAGCCAACCCACCCGGTAGTAAGTGTGGGCTCTGACAGAAGCTGGAGAGCTTGGTGGGTTAGAAACCTCACCCTCAGTTGGCTCATGTCTCAATTCTGCGCCCCTTAGGCCTGGACTGTGATCCAGCTCCTCTAGGTGAGTCGCAGATCCACCCAATTGCGACGATAGAGGGAGCCACTGACATCCACCAGGTAAGAACGTGGTACAACTCTGTCATCAAGTGCCCATCCTCCAAAGTCCTGCATGGTCTCCCGGTAGCGGTTTCATCCTTATCTTTTCACCCACCTCCAGCTCTGGTAGGTCTCAAGCAGTCCGGTCGTAGAAGCACTTAGCAAGCTGCTTTCTGTGGCGCAGTTCGTCCGTGATGCCAACCATGACGTAGGGCTCAAGTAGCTTCTTAGCTACGGGGATGGCACTATTCAGACGTCTGGACAGAAGGCATTGCGCTGGGCTGCTGTCCATGTTTTCGGTGGGTGTGTTCTTCCTCTGTAAGATGGATTTCCAGGGGTCGTTGCTGTCACGCAAGGCCTTGTGCAATACGGTTTATCATTTTGTCAAACTTTGGTAGTATTCAGACGTCTGGACAGAAGGCATTGCGCTGGGCTGCTGTCCATATTTTCAGTGGGTGTGTTCCTCCGCTGTAAGATGGCTTTCCAGGGGTCGTTGCTGTCACGCAAGGCCTTGTGGAATACGGTTTATCATTTTGTCAAACTTTGACAGCTGACTCTGCCTTGCCATTTGCCTTTGAGAGGTCGTCACATGGTCAAACTCCCATTCTGAGGCGAAAACGCTTGAACTGTGCAGTGAGTTGTGGGCCATTGTCTGTGACCTTGTCAGGCTGACCTTGCCTTTCAAACTGCGTCTTGCAGCGCTTAATGACCGTCTGCAGACAAGTCAAGGAGCAGTTAAATTTCCCAAAAGTCAGAGTAGTGATCAACGATGAGAACATAGTCCTTTTGCCTGTGGCTGAATAAATCCATGCTGACGTTTTGCCCTTGAGGGCAGTTCGTGCGACATAATGGTTTCCTTTTGCTGATCATGGGCGTACTCGTTGCATGTGGTACAACTGCTGACAGTCTAGTTTCTGCTTGCATGTTTGGCCGGTATATTTTGCGTGCCTGGTGGTAGCATGTGTCACCTCCAATGTGACTGGAGTGTACGCAGGTAAGCATCTCTGGACGTAGTGATTTGGGGAGAATGACCTTCTGACCTCTGAACAAGATGTTATTGTGCATACTGATCTCATCTCGAAAGGTCCAGTATATTCTCACACTAAGGGGTATCCTCTTTCAGGTATGGCCAACCTGTGAGAACCATGGATTTCAGTGACTGTAGGTGTTTGTCCTTGTCTTGCCTGATCGGGGCTAAGCAGTGATCTGTGACGTTTAAGTAGTCTGACTGATTGATCTGTTGAACATCTTGTTGTTCCTGCTATAGCAAACAGATAGCATGCCGCTGATAGGCAGTGCCTCTGCCTGTATATTGTGCTGTTGCCCTTCTCAATGTGTCGCTGATGTACATCTCTGGTCCTGGCTTATAGACGACCTTCAGGCTGTAGTTTTGCAGAGTCAGGAGCATGCTTTGAAGCCTCTTGGGTGTGTTGAGGAGAGGTTTATTGAATATGGCAATGAGTGGTTTGTGGTCAGTTTCAGCGGTGACCAGCTCTCGACCATGGGGTTGAGAGCTGCGGTGGGGTTGAGTGCTCTTGAGGCAAACGCAATGGGATAGCCTTTCTGCATAAGGCAACATCCACTTTGGCTGGAGTCGCTCTGGATTGTGACAGGCTTCGTAACGTCGTAGTAGCACAACACTGGCATGGATGAAGCCAGAGATTCAATCTCCTTCACCAAGGCCTCGTGTTTGGGTAGCCAGTGCCATGGTGTGTCATTGTCCAGCAGCCGGCGCAGAGGCTCATAGACTGCTGATATGTGTGGCATGAACTTTGCAAGATAGTTGCAAAGCCAATGAGACGGTGCACCCCTTTTACATCAGACAGGTTTGGCATGTCGAGGATCACGCTGACTTTGTCTGTGTCTGGCCTCTGGCCGAGAGAATGTGACCATGGTAGTGAACGTCTCACTTTGAACTGCATCTTTTTCAGGCCAAGGCGCAGCTTAACTGATTGGCAGTGCTCCATCAGTGCCAGGAGCTTCACCATGAGGTCGTGATGAGGACATCATCAGCGATGGGTTCAATGCCCTTGAGCCCAGCCAGTAACTCGTGCTGCTTCCGTTGGTATACATCAGGCTCCACGGAAACACCAAACGGGAACTAGCCAGCAGGTAGTCATGAAACTGCTTTCTTCGGCCATTTTGCATTGCAGGAATGCATCTCGGGTGTCCACCAAGGTGAAAATCCTGGTCTTGGGACGCTTGTAGAGGACATCCTCCAGTGCCGGCATGATGTAGAGAGAGCGTTATAGTGCTTGGTTCAGATGCTTTGGGTCGATGCAGACTCCGCTTCTCTGACTTTTTCACTATGACCATATTGCTGATCCAGTCAGTTGGTTCAGTCACGTGGACACCGGCCTCATACTTGTCCAGCTGGGCCTTCACAGCCACTTTCATTGCAATGGGCACACTGCGTGGAGCACACTGGACAGGAGTGACACTCTCATCCAATTCAATGTGTAGTACCTCCCCAGGTACTAATTCAACGGACCTGTTGAATACATTGTCATATCTGATGAGTAGTTGTTCTTTGGACAGGGGTCCATGCTGGACATGATCCACAATGTGCAGGTCATTTGGTACGGTAAACTGCATCAGTCCCAGGCGTTTGCATGTAGAGCCTGAAAGAAGATGTTGACTGGTTTTCATGATCTCAAATTGCAACTTGTTTTTGTGTCCCCGAATAACACATTCGGTCTCAAAGATGCCCATAGAGCTCATTAGCTTTCCTGAGTACAGCTTTAGTCTAGTGTCGCTGGATAAGAGATGTGTGTCAGGTGCCAGATTGATTTTGCTGTAGTTATCATTAGAGAGCAACAATGTTTTGATTCGTCTCCAAAAAACAATGTTTTAATGGACTTAAAGAATCAGACAAAACCATATATTGATTCAATAATGTTTATTTCAGAGGTTACAACTGAAAATACTTTACTTGACATGTCTCTTTCCCTGATACACTGCCAAACTGTCAAACACACTGCAACTGCATTAATCTCGTCACACACAATTATTCAACACCATTAGTCTAAACACATTCACACTCGACAAAAAGCATAGTCAATTCAGATATTATACTACAAAGTTTAAATATATAGGGAAACTGACTTGAATAAGTACAACGGTTTTCAAGCCTGTCATGTAGAGGGAAAGCTGATCAATGTTGTACAAAGGGAGAAAAGCGTAGTAGAGCTGCAATGTCAAGTGATACAACCCAAGATAATATTGTTTTGGAATGAAGACGGGCTGGCTCTGTTGGACCAGGTTCCGAGGGCAGCTCCACTGGCTCAGTAGTCTCTCCTGTCCTGGTTCTGGTAGCCCCCCTTGTAGCCTCCCCTGTAGCTGCCACCACCACCCTGGTAGCCGCCACCACCACCCTGGTAGCCGCCACCACCACCCTGGTAGCCGCCACCACCACCCTGGTAGCCGCCACCACCACCCTGATAGCCGCCACCACCACCCTGATAGCCACCACCACCACCCTGATAGCCCCCCCTGTTCTGCCCCTGGTAGCCACCACCGCCTCGGTTTCCATCTGTGAATAGAAACAAAGATGGAGAAAGAAAGAAAAGAACGATTAAATGAGGAGTATGTGAACAGAAAAGTAAAACGTCCAGACAAAAAGAGCTGAAAAGACCGAGACATTTTGTTACATTACAGCCTTATTCTAAAATGGATTAAATTGTTTTCTCCCCCCCTCAATCTACACACAATACACCATAATGACAAAGCAAAAACATGGTTTTTAGAAAATTTTGCAATTATATATAAAAAAGTATTCACACTGTTTCCTCGGTACATTTGGCAGAGATCATAGTCTCGAGCCTTCTTGGGTAGGAATATAGAAATGTTTGCAAATTTATTACAAATAAAAACAAATTACATTTACACCATTATTCAGACCCTTTACTCAGTAATCTGTTGAAGCAGCTTTGGCAGCGATTACAGCATGACGCTACAAGCTTGGCACAACTGCATTTGGGTAGTTTCTCCCATTCTTCTCTACAAATCTTCTCAAGCACTGTCAGGTTGGATGGGGAGCGTCGCTACACAGCTTTTTTCAGGTCTCTCTAGAGATGTTTGATCGGGTTTAAGTCCGGGCTCTGGCTGGGCCACTTAAGGACATTCAGAGATTTCTCCCGAATCCACTCCTGCGTTGGCTGGCTGTGTGCTTAGGATAGTTGTGATGTTGGAAGGTAAACCTTTGCCCCAGTCGGAGGTCCTGAGCAGGTTTCCATCAAGGATCTCGCTCTGTACTTTGCTCCGTTCATCTTTCCCTCAATCCTGATTAGTTTCCCAGTCCCTGCCGCTGAAAAACATCCCCACAGCATGATGCTGCCACAGCCATGCTTTACCGTAGGGGTGCCTTTCCCCAGATCTGTGCCTCGACACAATCCTGTCTCGGAGCTCTACAGACAATTAATTCGACCTCATGGCTTGGTTTTTGGTCTGAAATGCACTGTCAATTGCGGGACCTTATAAACAGTGTATTTGTTAAGTATTCAGATCCCTTGACTTTTTCTATATTTTGTTACGTTACAAATATTCAGACCCTTTGCTATCAGACTTAAAGTTGAGCACATGTGCATCCTGTTTCCATTGATTATCCTTCTACAACTTGCTTCTACAACTTGATTGGAGTCCACCTGTGGTAAATTAAATTGATTGGACATGATTTGGAAAGGCACACACACTTGCCTGTATAAGGTCCAACAACTGACAGTGCATGTCAGAGCAAAAACCAAGCCATGAGGTTGAAGGAATTGTCCGTAGAGCTCCGAGACAGGATTGTGTCAAGGCACATATCTGGGGAACGGTACCAAAAAATGTCTGCAGAATTGAAGGTCCCCAAGAACACAGTGGCCTCAATCATTCTTAAATGCAAGAAGTTTGGAACCGCCAAGACTTTTCCTAGAGCCGGCCACTGCCAAACTGAGCAATCGGGAGATGAAGAATAACCCGTTGGTCACTTTGACAGAGCTCCAGAGTTCCTCTGTGGAGGTGGGATAATCTTCCAGAAGGACAACCATCTCTGCAGCACTCCACCAATCAGGCCTTTATGGTAGAGTGGCGAGACGGAAGCCACTTCTCAGTTAAAGGGAAGACAGCCCGCTTGGAGTTTGACAAAAGTCACCCAAAGACCATGAGAAACAAGATTATCTGGTCTGATGACGCCAAGATGTAACTCTTTGGCCTGAATACCTAGCGTCACGTCTGGCGGAAACCTGGTACCATCCCTACGGTGAAGCATGGTGGTGGCAATGTTTGTCAGTGGCAGAGAGACTAGTCCAGGATCGAGGGAAAGATGAGCTGAGCAAGTTACAGAGAGATACTTGATGAAAACCTGCTCCAGAGCACTAAGGACCTCAGACTGGGGCGAAGGTTCATACAGCCAAGACAATGCAGGAGTGGCTTCGGGACAAGTCTCTGAATGTCCTTGAGTGGCCCAACTAGAGCTCGGACCTGAACCCAATCTAACATCTCTGGAGAGACCTGAAAATAGCTGTGCAGCGATGCTCCCCATCCAACCTGACAGAGCTTGAGAGGATCTGCAGAGAAGAATGGGAGAAACTCCTTGTAGCGTCATACCCAAGTAGAGTCAAGGCTGTAATCGCTGCCAAAGGCGCTTCAACAAAGTACTGAGTAAAGGGTCTGAATACCTATGTAAATGTCATCCATTTGTAATAAATTAGCTCAAATTTCTATAAACCTGTTTTTGCTTTGTCATTAAGTGGTATTGTGTGTAGATTGAAGGGAAAAAACAATTTAATAATTTGTAGAATAAGGCTGTACCGTAACAAAATGTGGAAAAAGTCAAGAGGTCTGAACACTTTTCGAATGCACTGTAGACCGGTGTGTGCCTTTCCAAATCATGTCCAATCAATTGAATTTACCACAGGTGGACTCCAATCAAGTTGTAGAAAAATCAAGGATGATCAATGGAAACAGGATGCACCTGAGGTCAATTGAGTCTCATAGCAAAGGGTCTGAATACTTACGTAAAAAAAAATATGAGATCTATTTTTTTATATATTTTATAAATTTCTAAAAACCTGTTTTTGCTTTGTCATTATGGGGTATTGTGTGTAGTATGATGAGAGAAAAAAAACAATGCAATCAATTTTAGAATGAGGCTGTAACATAACAAATGTGGAAAAAAGTCAAGGGGTCTGAATACTTTCCAAATGCATTGTACTATGTGTGGGTTAATGCTAACAAGTTGTGCGAAGAACAGAAGTGAAAGACAGAGAGAATGAAATGTTGGGGGGACGTTTTTAGAGGGGCCAGAGGTCCAGGCATGAAGGGATGATAAGGGGGGACTGCAGGTCACAGACTGGATTTAAGAAAAAAGATAAGTAAAATTCAGACATTTAGAGGATTAAGGTGGTATAAATTAATATGCACCTCGGTTGTAACTGCCTTGCCTCTGTTGGTAACCGCCTCCGTCTGAAACCAACCATAAATGGTAAGCATGTGCCAGGCCACAACTAATGTGTCCAATATATTCTAAAAATGACTTTTGTGCTTGTTTGCATTGGGTGCTTATGCGGTGGTTAGTTACGCTTTCATCATTTGCATGTGGCTTTAGGGTACTTTTCTTGATCAAATAAAATGTGTTTTTTTTCCTCTAACTAAATATGAAGTTGATAGTATGTTTGAAATACCGGTTTCTTTAGACCTACCTAAACACAACCAATGCATTGTTTTTACGATGGTATATATTAACTGAAATTAGTACACTTAAAAGGATAATTCTGTTTATAGGTGTCAAATCCCATTCTAGACTACTATTAATAGTGTCCGAGGCTTGGGCATTGCGAAATGGGAAAAGAGGGGACTGCAAGCTCACTGACATTCATAAGAAAATAAAGGTGGTATAAAATGGTTC
Organism: Oncorhynchus mykiss; assembly: GCF_057628025.1. Taxonomy (NCBI): domain Eukaryota; kingdom Metazoa; phylum Chordata; class Actinopteri; order Salmoniformes; family Salmonidae; genus Oncorhynchus; species Oncorhynchus mykiss. The sequence goes on from NC_143037.1 coordinate 28,107,602, forward strand.
ATAAGCACCTCGGTTGTAACCGCCTTGCCTCTGTTGGTAACCGCCTCCGTCTGAAACCAACCGTAACCATAAACTGTAAGCACGAGCGAGGCCACAACTGATGTGTCCAATTATAATCCACAAATGACTTGTGCACTTGAATAATGTCTATACATTTGTGCTTGTTCACACTTTTTATTTTATTTTTATCGAGTAGTTGTTCAGCTACGCTTTCTTCAATTGACCTTACATCTTGCATGCGGGTTTCGGTCAAATATTTCTCATAGCAAGAAGCTGTTACTGGGTTCAATTACATGTTCTTTCTGTTTCATAGTTTAAGCTAGAGCAATCCTTAAATAAAATGGATTAAACATTTAATTGCTGTTTTTTTTTCTTCCAAAGACACATTTTTCTTTTAAACAGTTATAGTATTTACAGAACAGTAAACCCATGAATACATTGTGTTCTTAGAAATTCTAACTTACAGTATCCTAATGTTTCTCGAAAACCGCCTAAACACAACCACATCCTGAGGGTTCTAGACTACTGACAACCATGTCCAGCGGCTCTGGCACGACAGAATGATAAGAGGGGTCTGCAGCTCACTCATAGTGGCTTTAAAAATATTCTAAGCATTTAATTTTTTAAATAAAGACATTCTTTAGAAAATAAAGGCAGTAGAAATGTGTTCATAAGCACCTCTGTTGTAACCTCCTTGCTTCTGTTGGTAGCCGCCTCTCTGACCGTCTGAAAACGTACAATGAAAACCGTTTACACACACAGCTGTGACACGTCATGTGAGGGGAAAAAAAACACGTTTGACTACATATAATAAAAACGTCTCTCTCCCATACAAACTGAAATAAGACACATACACAGTCGCTATCCAATAAGATTCAGACAAGCATGCATTTCAATCAATGATTTTAAACACCTCGGTTGTAACCGCCTTGCTTCTGTTGGTAACTGCCTCTCTGGTCTGAAACCGTACAGTGAAAACAGTTTAGAAACACACAGCTGCGGCACGTAATGAGCGTGGGCATACACACACAAAGATAAAAAAATAAATACAAAAAAAATCTTCCTGTTTTTTCCCCACACAATATATGCCTATTGCCTACAGGCACCAATACCTTTTTCACACTATCGTGCCAGCCACAATCTCATTGTGCTACTGTAATATTTTATCTTCACATTGTCCTCTTTGGCACAGTTCCAGTATTTATGGTGGATGTATAACCAGGCCAGTGCAGGACAGCTCTGCATAGTGATAAATGGGCAATACACACCACCACAATCACACATATTAAATATAACATGCATATTAATTAGCGCTCAATGTATTAGGAGAAAAAAAATACATCATTACAACATTCAAAATACAGGACAGCGACCTCCTGCGTTGGTGCAGGTTTGCTAAGGATAATATTGTGGTCAGTGGTACGGAAACACACACCTTAAGGCGGACCTGTGTGTACAAGATTGGCACTTACCTCTGTTGTAGCCACCCTGCTTCTGCTGGTAGCCTTTTTGATCTGTAAAAAAAACAAACAAACACACAAACACACACACACACACACACGTTAAAAACACTTAGTCAGTGTTACTTGTATGTGGTGCTTTGTGTGTCCCAGGGCACCAAGAGGATTCAATTAAGTGGTATTTGTGGCAAATTTCATCATGTCACACAACAGGGCATACAAAAAATACTGATACATAATCAGTATGCTAGTATTAGTGTTCTTGTTGGACTATTTAGGAGTAAGGCATTTAATTCTACCCCATATTGCAACATTTGGATAAAAGCCCTAGAAGCTGCCACATTTTAAAAACTACATTTCAGCAAAAACTTTCTCCATCTAAAACCAGATTAGTTCTAAGATAATTCTGGTCTTCATTTTGACAGTTTGTCAAGAGAAGGTGCCTCTACGTCATCAAGGGAGGAGTTTGGCATGAAACACGCTCCCCTCTAGATGTGCTGGCTGGTACCACCTCGAAGCTTACTATAAAAGCAGGAGACAGCGCGCCTTATTTGGCAATGGGGTGTACCAATGTATTTAGCCTGATGCTTCTCTGACGACACTACTGACGTTAAACACAATTCAAAAGGCAGTAAGGCACATTTCCACATGACCATATTCAAAGTTCACACACGCGTTTTTCAAAAGACAAATAAACATGTAGTCTATGAGGATTATATGACTATATTTGTACCTACACTATATACAGTAATAGTTAAAAGTTGGGACGCACCTGCTCAACCAAGGGATTTTCTTTATTTTTACTATTGTGTACATTGTAGAATAATAGTGAAGACATCAACACTATGAAATAACATATGGAATCATGTAAAAGGGTTTAAACAAATCAAAATAGATTTTATATTTGAGATTCTTCAAAGCAGCCACCGTTTGCCTTGACAGCTTTGCACACTCTTGGCATTCTCTCAAACAGCTTCATGAGATAGTCACGTGGAATGCATTTCAGTTAACAGGTGTGCCTTGTTAAAAGTTAATTTGTAGAATTTCTTTCCTTAACGCGTTTGAGCCAATCAGTTGCATTGTGACAAGGTAGGGCTGGAATACAGAAGATAGCCCTATTTGGTAAAGGACCAAGTCCATATTATGTCCATATTATGACAAGAACAGCCCAAATAAGCAAAGGAACGACATTCCAGCATTACTTTATGACATGAAGGTCAGTCAATCTGGAAAATTTCAATTGCAGTTGTGTCCAAATTTTGGTTCTAAACACTGTCTTTCTGAGACGCAGGGTAGGTGAACGGATGATCTCCGCATGGGTGGTACCCACCGTGAAGCATGGAGGTGCTGTGATGGTACTTTGCTGGTGACACCGTCTAATTTATTTAGAATTCAAGGCACACTTTACCAGCATGGCCACCACAGCATTCTGCAGCAATACGCCATCCCATCTGGTTTGGGCTTAGTGGGACTATCATTTGTTTTTAAACAGGACAATGACCAAACACCTCCAGGCTGTGTAAGGGCTATTTGACCAATAAGGAGAGTGATGGAGTGCTGCATCAGATGACCTGGCCTCCACAATCACAGGACCTCAACCCAAGTGAGATGGTTTGGGATGAGTTAGAGCGCAGAGTGAAGGAAAAGCAGCCAACATGAGAGCCCCTCTGACACCTTTAGGATGAGTTGGAACGCCGACTGTGAGCCAGGCCAAATCTCCCAACATCAATCAGTGCCCGACCTCACTAATGCTTGTGAAAGCAAGACCCGGCTGCAATGTTCCAACATCTAGTGATAAGCCTTCCCAGAAAAGTGGAGGCTATTATAGTCAACTAGCTTTTTCCCCCAAAACCTATGACTAATTGGTGGCACAGTCTGCTAAAACAGTTGGCTCTTGGTTCAATGGTTGTGAGTTATAGTCCCACATGGGGCATATAAATAAACTCAGCAAAAAAAGAAACGCCCCCTTTTCAGGACCCGGTCTTTCAAAGATAATTCGTAAAAATCCAAATAAATGTACAGATCTTCATTGTAAAGGGTTTAAATGCTGTTTCCCATGCTTATTCAATGAACCATGAACATGCACCTGTGGAACGGTCGTTAAGACACTAACAGATTACAGACGGTAGGCAATTAAGGTCACAGTTTTGAAAACTTAGGACACTAAAGAGGCCTTTCTATGGACTCTGAAAAACACCAAAAGAAAGATGCTCATCTGCATGAACGTGCCTTAGACATGCTGCAAGGAGGCATGAGGACTGCAGATGTGGCCAGGGCAATAAATTGCAATGTCCGTACTGTGAGACGCCTAAGACAGCGCTACAGGGATACAGGACGGACAGCTGATCGTCCTTGCAGTGGCAGACCACGTGTAACAACACCGGCACAGGATCGGTACATCCGAACATCACACCTGCAGGACAGGTACAGGATGGCAACAACAACTGCCCGAGTTACACCAGGAACGAACAATCCCTCCATCAGTGCTCAGACTGTCCGCAATAGGCTGAGAGAGGCTGGACTGAGGGCTTGTAGGCCTGTTGTAAGGCAGGTCCTCACCAGACATCACAGGCAACAACAACCGTCGCTGGACCAGACAGGACTGGCAAAAAGTGCTCATCACTGATGAGTCGCGGTTTTGTCTCACCAGGTGTGTTATTTTCTCCGCTCATCTCTTTCTGCTGCACCGCTTCTAGCAAAAGCAGTAACACCACAGAAATAGAAAGAATAGATCGGCCGTTCCCATTCAAGTCAATGATGGCATCATGGGTGGACTGGCAAGAAGTACCCATGCCAGGAATTAAAATAACCCTTCAATCTGTTCTGTGATTTATTGAGTAAACCCAACAAAAAATACCTTCCATTGCATGAGCCATATCAGTAAGCATAATTTTAAATGAACATTCCAAGTTACCATGGCAATCGAGCATCAGTTGATAGAACATCCAAAATGACCATGAACATTATTGCATCACAATACCAGGCAGACATTGCGAGTGTACCCACGAGTTTATCAGTCAAATTGCCAGGGTTAGAGCTTCAAAGCCTGATCTAGTCATTCTATTTCCATTGCCTAGCAACTGCAGTAAACAAGTCTTTCACATAGTCACAGATAGAACAATGAACCAGATGTTTCTAAAAATTGCGTTGTTCAAAAGGAGTGCAAGTGCAAATTTAGTTATTGCACACCAGCACTAACGGAAATATGCAAATACATGCTAGACCACACCAATAGGATCTTGCTTGCGCGTGCTTGGCTCTGCCCACCACCTTGCTTGTTCTGCCCACTATGATTGATGTGCGTTCCCATTGGAAACAACAGGCTGTGGTCTTTCTTGGGTTATTATTACAAATATTTGAAGCAGTGATCATGCAGTTGCAGTGTGCAGCTGTTGCACACATACTTCACATTTGCTAGTCTAGCATGGATTTCAACTTCGGTTTTCATCGGTCATGGCTAGAAGAGATAGTCAAATTAACGTCAAAATATTTTTGTGGGGCCATTTGATCTAACCCTAACCCTAACCCTTTTCATAACCTTAAACTAATTATCCTAACCTTCTATCCTAAACTGCTGCGGAAGTGCTAACATGCTACAAAGTCAAATCTGACAAAAGCTGTATCCCATCTAGTCAAAAACGATTTCATCACCGTCTCAGATTCACATTCCCTTATAAAGGTCCACACTCACCAAGAATCACATTTGGTAGTTCATTTCAGCAGAAATTGTGTCTTTTAGCATCTTTACAAACCGGATAAAATGTATAGCCAGAGCACATAAGGTAGATACAGATCATATTATCAAAAGGAACACATTTTTAAGGAGAGAGAGCATAGAGGGAGGAGAATGAGATAATCCGTCAAACTATAATCATTAATGTACACTACAGCTATTGGGCATATTTACTTAAAAATACAATAAAAATGAACGGTTATGATGGTTATTTTATTTACGGTCTTCATCCATAATCGTCAGTTACACGGTTATACAATTACCGTGCCAGCCCTAGAAGGGGTGACCATATGAATGGTGGACACAGGGATCGAACCCCAGTCTCTGCGGTTGGCATGTATGTGCTAGGAGTCAGGTGTTACCACTTGACGAAAGGCTCTGCACATGTATTCTATGCGGCTGCTCCACTAACCTCTGTTGAAGTAGCCACCGTAGACGCCCTGCTTGAGGTCAAAGACGCGCTCGTTATTCTCCACCAGGCCACCCAACTTCTCTGCCAGCTGCAGGGCCATGTTCTGCAGGGAGGTGGGCTCTGTGCGGTGCATCACCACCGTCTGGGTGGGCTGGTCCAGGGATGCCTGGGGGAGGAAAGACAGACGAGACACAGATTACATATGGACAGACCGACACACATGCGAAAGCCATTCAGAGACACACACACACAAACATGTTACAGCTCCAGGTTCATAAAAAAATATAATATATCTAGCTTTATTAAGTCTATGGTGCTGAACGGTCTACACATGACACATTGATGCCGTGGGTTTTACCATGAGCTCTTCGTTGATGATCATCTTGCTGATGATGCTGTGCACCATGGGCAGCTCCAGCTCAAACATCTCCTTCAGTGTCTCCATACTGAGACACAAAGGGGAAGGAGAAAGATTGTATTTAATCCATTCATCCATTTAACCAGGCGAGCTAATTATATGAGGCACAGTAGATGTAGCCTGGTCCCAGATCCTTTTGTGCTGTATAACCAAATGGTAGCAGAATCCCAGGCTTCTCACAGTAGTTAGAAAGCCTGGGGAAGTAACTCCTCAGGAAGTATTCTTGCTTGGGTTGAGTTCGGTAGTCTAGATGGAAAGTGACGGGTTGACACATCAAACCAATCAAAGATTTTGCATGTCGTATATATGTTGTAAATATGTTGTATTTCAAAAACAAATGTTGACTTGCAACAAGTTGGCATGCATAAGATACAAAACTAATGCGCATAGGCAACTAAAACCGAGATATGGCCAAATAAATGAAAGACAAGGAAATGCCTCTCCAGAGGGGAAACGCCATTTTTACTCAGAGCCAATCAAATGCGAGTGCTGAATGTCACCGACTCAGGCAGAAATCCAAACATGAAGTTCACCAGACATCCAATAGCTGAGTGAACAGGATGTGATTTTGGAAGGTTGACTACACGGGAATAAGCCTATAGTAATCCCTATGGCCGTTGTCATGCCATAGGAGTTGGCAATAACAAACAGTTGGGGACCAGGCTACAGTAGTTAAGAATAGAACATTGAATAGAGAATCTCCATTGAAAGTTATTTTTAGTCCAGGACTAGGCTTAGTTTGTAACTGGGAAACCGTTTAGTTAGTTTGAAAAGTTATTACCTGATGGAGTCGTAAACGCTGCTGTAGGTGAACAGGTAAGTCCTCAGAGACTCCTCCTGGATCTTCCTGCAACCACAAACCATCAAGATAAGTTACAGGAGTGCTACCTCTGAAGGAGGCATTGTGTTGCCAAAACATTAGTTCAGTCATGAAATTACAAACTACTTGTGTACTAGTGTGCAACTTTATTTTTCTAAAGGGTTGTTTTATTAGTCCTTCTATGGACTTGATTGAATTAATTTTATTTGACCATTCCAGGCTGCGATTCGTTCATACTACCTACTGAAACACGACTACTGATAAAACGAGGGACAGTTGCATAATAGGGGTGAAAGCAGACCTTTAATATCATCCATTTTTGACACACTAACCTGACAAGCATCTCTCGCACGCACTGCGTCTCAGGGAATAGATCCCAAACCTTGCTGTTCATCTTCTCGTTGATGATGAATGAGTGGCAGGTGAGCCAGTCGCCCATCTTCATGGACTTGCTGGCCGCGACCACGTGCTCACGCATGCTCTCTGGGGGTCCTGGAAGGGCCACGGAGAGGGATGGATTTGTTTAGTGTTTTATGGTATGCCCATTGCTGTATCTGTATTGGTACTGGTCTGTATCAGCTGTACAATCTTATCGTAAGGCTTAATGACATTCTTAGCCACCCACTTTCCTCAAAGTACATTTTTGTTTAATGTACATTGTGTGTTGACATCTCGGGATTACTGGATATCATAAAGGCCAATCGGGAAGAAAAAAAATAAGAATTGCCCATTGTGCCCCCCCCCACTCTATAATAAATATGCTTATAGATGTGTTTATTTTATGTATTGATACAGGGCTCATCTGTAAAAGTATTCTTACAGATTTTTTTTTTTCTTCCATCGTGCTAGGGACTTGGATAAACAATGGGAACCCCCAAAGTCAAGGTGTCGATCCCCCACTCATTCAGACGTTGAAGCGTCTGGTCATCTGAGAGGTGTGAAGAGGCCAGCCAAGAAGTAGAGGAGGGGAAGTGCAACAGCTGTAACCGAAGAGGCAGGGGACCGTTGGCACACTGTGCTAGATGATGATTTGGAGCCACTTCCACCAACATTTTGACCGAAAAGGCAGACAGAACCTCGGCTGGACATAACTAGAAAGTACAGCCTCCTTCATCGTTTACAGATGTGTGTCTCCTTGTCAGTTCTTGATTCGCTGGTGTCTAACACCAACAAGTGTGGGGCTAAAAAGCAAGCAGGCAAGAAAGAGGCATGGAAGCCATTTTCCATCCAATACCTGTACTGTTACATCTCACTGGTCATTTACATGGATGGGGCTTGTGAAGCTGAAAAACCTGAAGGACTACTGGAGAAGCTCAACACTCTACCAACTGCCCTTTCCCACCACTGTCATATCTACTAAAAGGTTTCTAACTCGCGGGCGTTTCATATCAGTGACCCACAAGCTGACGACGACAATGACAAGAAGAGAGACACAGCAAGCTTTGATCGGTTTGATTTTGCAGAGCCTCTCTACCCCAGCATGGTTGAGGCCTGCAAGACCCACTTTCAGCCTGACCAAAAACCTGTCCATAGATGAGAGGATGGTTCTGTCTTTGGAGACATTGGATCAGCATTCTTGTTATGTAGGGAAGCTAGTGATCCATCATGTATGACATTCCTGGGTGTAAACTTGTTTTTTTATTAGCATAGCATTTTTTGTATGTTCTCTATAGTTATTTTCTTGAAAATGTATCCATTCACCAATTCGGCCACTTGGAGGCCACTTGGGTACATTTGGGCAACTCGTGAGGGACACCTGGGTGACTTCATACTAAATGTCATGTAGCTCTTGAAGTTATCAGTCTGAAACTTTGCACCTATACTGTTGCCCTCTTGTGGACACCATCTAAATGATCTCCAGCATCCTATCTGAATGTATGGCTTTTCTTTTTCTTGTTTGTTTTATCTTTTACCAGATCTATTGTGTTATGTTCCCTTACATTCATTTCACATTTCCACAAACTTCAAAGTGTTTCCTTTCAAATGGTATCAAGAATATGCATATCCTTGCTTCAGATCCTGAGCTACAGGCAGTTAGATTTGGGTATGTCAGTTTAGGCGGAAATTGAAAAGTGCTTGATCCTTAGGTCCAATGCAGCCGTATTTAATCACAATATCAAATAATTTCTGGTTAACAATGAAGTACCTTCCTGTGATTGTTTTCAATTAAAATGGTCAAAAAGAAAAACAGCTTCTTAGAAAAATGCTATTTCTCAAGCAATAATTCTGGGAGTCGGAGTGGTCAGAGAGGGGCAATATTGGTATTATTGGCAGAGAGAAGGACAAACTCTTGTTGGTCTATTAACTTATACCGCCTGGTAGTCACCAGGCAGTCCATAACCCCACCCAGCCTAACAAATAGAAATTTCAGGCTGTCTTTTCATGCAGCTCTTTTGTGGCTACCGAGTGGCGCAGCGGTCTAAGGCACTGCATCTCAGTGCTAGAGGCGTCACTACAGACCTTGGTTCGATCCCGGGCTGTATTACAACCGGCCGTGATTGGGAGTCCCATAGGGCGGCGCACAATTGGCCCAGCGTCGACTGGTTTAGGGGAGGGTTTTTGCCAGGGTAGGCCGTTATTGTAAAATAAGAATTTGTTCTTAACTGATTTGCCTAGTTTAAAAAATAAAAATGTTTACCTTTTTATTTAACACTAAAATGCATTATCATAAATTTCACACTATTATTCCAAACTCAGTGTGGAAATAGATATAAACCACAAGAAATCATGTTTGACTGCACTGCCACTTTAAATACTGTCCGTCTCTTATCTAGGTATGAGTTACTTGTACCCGCCCACATTTTGGTCTAAAACTAGGCTGTGTACATTAGGGCACTCAATGAACAAAACAAAAATAAAAAAAAGTACATTTATTATTGGACAGGTCTTGGTAGTTCCTCCCAGTTTCAGCATTTTTCTTCCAATTGGTGCCTAATGAACACAATCCTGCTTTGTCTTCACAGTCTACTGTACGTACCCAGAAGGGGCTGCCTCTCGCCCACCCTCAGCTGGTGGTGGAACTGCTTGCTGATCATCCTGCGGCGGGCGTCAAACTCGTGGGCCGCCATGTAGGGGATCTCCAGCAGCATGGCAGATACCAGGTACACGCACTCCAGCAGCTCCAGGTTGATGTGCATGTGGAAGGGCACCTGGAACAAGATGGATAACAATGTCATGTTGTAAACTAATCACAGTCAGTGTGGCATATCAGTGTAATACTGTACAATATTCATAAAGGAGGCTCGAGTACACTATATACACACACACACACACACACACTACCGTTCAAAAGTTTGGGGTCACTTAGAAATGTCCTTGTTTTTGAAAGAAAAGCTAATTTTTTTGTCCTTTAAAATAACATCAAATTTATCAGAAATACAGTGTAGACATTGTTAATGTTGTAAATGACTATTGTAGCTGGAAACGGCAGATTTTTTAATGGAATATCTACATAGGCGTACAGAGGCACATTTTCAGCAACCATCACTCCTGTGTTCCAATGGCACGTTGTGTTAACTAATCCAAGTTTGAAAATAAAGGAGAGCCGTACACTCTAGGAGCTCAGATGCAAAAATGTAAATCAAATCAAATCAAATTTTATTTGTCACATACACATGGTTAGCAGATGTTAATGCGAGTGTAGCGAAATGCTTGTGCTTCTAGTTCCGACAATGCAGTAATAACAAGTAATCTAACTAACAATTCCAAAACTACTGTCTTGTACACAGTGTAGGGGGATAAAGAATATGTACATAAGGATATATGAATGAGTGATGGTACAGAGCAGCATAGGCAAGATACAGTAGATGGTATCGGGTACAGTATGTACAAATAAGATGAGTATGTAAACAAAGTGGCATAGTATAGTATAAAGTGGCTAGTGATACATGTATTACATAAGGATACCGTCGATGATATAGAGTACAGTATATACGTATGCATATGAGATGAATAATGTAGGGTAAGTAACATTTATATAAGGTAGCATTGTTTAAAGTGGCTAGTGATATATTTACATCATTTCCCATCAATTCCCATTATTAAAGAAGCTGGAGTTGAGTCAGTGTCAGTGTGTTGGCAGCAGCCACTCAGTGTTAGTGGTGGCTGTTTAACAGTCTGATGGCCTTGAGATAGAAGCTGTTTTTCAGTCTCTCGTGCTTTGATGCACCTGTACTGACCTCGCCTTCTGCTCGGGTGGTTGATGTCCTTGATGATCTTTATGGCCTTCCTGTGACATCGGGTGGTGTAGGTGTCCTGGAGGGCAGGTAGTTTGCCCCCGGTGATGCGTTGTGCAGACCTCACTACCCTCTGGAGAGCCTTACGGTTGAGGGCGGTGCAGTTGCCATACCAGGCGGTGATACAGCCCGCCAGGATGCTCTCGATTGTGCATCTGTAGAAGTTTGTGAGTGCTTTTGGTGACAAGCCGAATTTCTTCAGCCTCCTGAGGTTGAAGAGGCGCTGCTGCGCCTTCTTCACGATGCTGTCTGTGTGAGTGGACCAATTCAGTTTGTCTGTGATGTGTATGCCGAGGAACTTAAAACTTGCTACCCTCTCCACTACTGTTCCATCGATGTGGATAGGGGGGTGTTCCCTCTGCTGTTTCCTGAAGTCCACAATCATCTCCTTAGTTTTGTTGACGTTGAGTGTGAGGTTATTTTCCTGACACCACACTCCGAGGGCCCTCACCTCCTCCCTGTAGGCCGTCTCATCGTTGTTGGTAATCAAGCCTACCACTGTTGTGTCGTCCGCAAACTTGATGATTGAGTTGGAGGCGTGCGTGGCCACGCAGTCGTGGGTGAACAGGGAGTACAGGAGAGGGCTCAGAACGCACCCTTGTGGGGCCCCAGTGTTGAGGATCAGCGGGGAGGAGATGTTGTTGCCTACCCTCACCACCTGGGGGCGGCCCGTCAGGAAGTCCAGTACCCAGTTGCACAGGGCGGGGTCGAGACCCAGGGTCTCGAGCTTGATGACGAGCTTGGAGGGTACTATGGTGTTGAATGCCGAGCTGTAGTCGATGAACAGCATTCTCACATAGGTATTCCTCTTGTCCAGATGGGTTAGGGCAGTGTGCAGTGTGGTTGAGATTGCATCGTCTGTGGACCTATTTGGGCGGTAAGCAAATTGGAGTGGGTCTAGGGTGTCAGGTAGGGTGGAGGTGATATGGTCCTTGACTAGTCTCTCAAAGCACTTCATGATGACGGATGTGAAACATGTAATATCCAATGTTTCGACAGCCAAGCTGTCTTCATCAGGGTATAATCACAAACACAGCGGGATGACTCGTTTATATAGTGTCAAAAGACACACAGGTGTCTGTAATCATGGCCAAGTGTGGCCTAATATCATTGGTTAATTCCCAAATATAAAAATGGCATACATACCATTAGGTGCAAAAACTTGACTTACCCAGTTGCGGCCCACTTTTTGGAAGAAAACCACTCGATTTCGTCTCTGCGTAATATTGGCATCGAACATGTCACCCTCCTTAGGAGAGGGGGTGACCTTGATAATTTATTGTTAAAAAGAGGCTGCCTGGATCTTTAACTTAAAGACCCTTGCTCCCTTCGGTCTCAACGTAGACTTTGATCTTTTGTATGCTGTTCTTTTGTATGCCATTTTTATATTTGAGAATGAACCAATTAACCATTTTGCAACGACAGCGCTTAATTTGAGCCAATTTCAAATTGACAAAGGCTTTACAGCTCAGAACTTATGTGGAAGAGGTCGCTGATCCCGACGTGCACATGGGTTTCACCTAGCCTACGTTTAGCCTAGTCTACATATTTAGTCTAGCCGAGCTTGGCCTACCTGTCGTCTCGATCCTTTCCTGTTCGGCTGGTTTAGCCTTGCCTAGCCTAACCCTAGCATACATGTTGCGTCTTCTGCTTGGTTTAGCCTAACCTACTAGTCATTAGTTCTGCTGGGTTTAGCCTTGTCTACCTATTGTCTCCTCTGTTGTTTTTGATTAGCCTAGCGTACAGGTAGTCTCTTCTCAATCCTCTACTGTTCTGCTGGCTTCAATCAGCCCATCCTCAGGTTACCTCTGGTCTTTTCTTCTGGATTTAGCCTAGCCGTAACCAACCAGTGGTCTTTTCGCAGAGTTTAGCTTAGCTGAGCCGTAGTTTACCTGTCGCCTCTTCTCGATTTTCTCCTGCTCGGCGTTCCTCTCCTGCATGTTCCTCATGAGCAGGCCCTGGCCCAGCAGCTCCTTGGCGCGGCCACTCGATTGGATGTCCAGCAGGGCATTGTGGGCATCCTTGATCATGCCCTGGCGGAAGGCACAGATCCCCAGCTGCACCATGGTTCTGTTGTACAGGATCTGGAGGGGGGAGAGAGTGGGGGAGAGAGGGGGGAGAGAGAGTCACACACACATGGCTGGCTCTAGAGTGGGACCATTTAAATCACATGTTGCGTCTCTTTGACTTGGCTGTGCAAGTTTAATGTTTACTTGGTCGCATCAGTGCCAGCTGCAAATTCTAGTCGGTCACTTCACTCAAAGCTTTCGGTTTTTGGAGCGGCTTTAACTTTGAGGATTTGGTCAAACAGGCTTATCTTAATCCCTGCACTCAAAGTGTCTGGCCTGAAAATGTCCCTCCCTCCCACTGGGCACTTCGAGTAGACAGCTTGTGTAGACATAACAATGGATTTCTGAACTCTCAGAAAGAGATTTTAGGCACCTTTTTTTTTTTACAACAAAGGCTGCTATGTTAGTTTTGGGTTTGTTGTAACTGTCGGAATTCGGAAGAAGGTGAACACAGTAAGATTGGTATATTATTGTGGCCCTGGTGGCACCAAATCAAAATTCGGACATGGAGATGCTTGGGAATATGGTCAAAACGGGGGACTGTGTTGTGGGTGTTTCAGGGAAAAGGTGTACATCTGACCTACATCATCTAGGACGTGACAATGGTTAATAAAATCTCCCCATTTCTGCCCATTTGTTTGCACAGTCTTGCAGGCCTTCTCATACAGCTGCAACTGTATATGCATTTGTAAATCAAGACCTTTCTTGAGTTGGGCTCTGGGATGGTGCAACTGTTGAGCATGTGAGCCTATGGTCATGTGGGGGTAAAGGGTTTAGTGTGTATGTGCGTATCCCACAACTGTTGCGATGGAGTAAAAGATGTTAGGGACAATAGAAGATGATTCACAACAATTGTTTGCTAATATAATAATTGCTTGTAATAATGTAATTTTGGTAATGGCGAGACTGGTGAGAGGTAAAAATCATTTTCATAAATTGCCTACATTACTACTAATATGAATAGCTAATTATGGAAAATAAGAAACAGGATTCTTAAAATATATATTTTTTGATGACTATATATAATACAAATCGAGGTGAGGGCGATGGAAATGCATTTGATCTACTTCTGTTCTGTAAATGGCACTGTGTGCTCTTTTCGAAGGATGGATCCCAGTCTCTTCAGGGCTAAGGGATACGGGGGGTCGGAGGTGGTCTGTCGGGCATTGGGATGACAACCCAACTCGGGATGAGGAGGGCTTTTAGAGGGTGGAATAGTGGGGACCAATTGGAGGTTTACTTAGTAGCAATGCAAATAACATGGTGCAGCTATATAGACACTCAATCATCATGTTACTTTTTAATGGTACGTTTACAAACATATTATGATAATTAGAATTGAAAGTTGTGTCTCATTATGGTAAGTGGTGAAACAAGTATAGCCAGTTACAATTGTAATGGCCTAGCAGATAATAAGAAAAGACGATCAGTATTTACCTGGCTAAGAGAGAAGAAATATAATATCTATTGTTTACAGGGAACTCATTCAACAATTTTAGATTAGGTTTTGTGGAAAAAGGACTGGGTGGGACGAAATATATTTCTCCCATGGGCAAAGAAATTCAAAAGGGGTGATGGTTTTAATTAACAGTAATTTTGATCCAAATGTGCAAATTGTCCAAACAGATCATCAAGGTAGATGGATTGTTTTAAATATGTTATTGGACAATAAACAGATATGGCTTATTAACCTATACGGTCCAAATAATGATTATCCAAGCTTCTTTGAAAATATATATAAGAATTTATCAACTCTACAAGCAACACTAGACTCTATTATTACGGTGGGAGATTTGAATACGGTCTTAAATACCTCTATGGACAGGAAAGGAAATCACACTACAAACTATCACCCTCAGGCACTTAAGGAAATCACGAATGTCATGGATATATTGGAATTAGTGGATATATGGAGACTTAAATACCCTGACCTAGTGAGATATACATGGCAGAGGCTTAATCAAGCAAGTCGCCTGGACTACTTTCTTATGCCATTCTTTCTGGCACCAAAAGTTTAAAAAGTGTTGATAGGGGACAGAATGCGGTCGGATAATCACATAATTGGCATATATATTACTCTTACAGAATTTCCACGTCGGCGATGATATTGGACATTTAATCAAAGGCTACTAGATGATAAATTGTTTAGAACTAGTACAGAAGAATTTATAACTGACTTTTTCAGACACAACATACAGTGGGGAGAACAAGTATTTGATACACTGCCGATTTCGCAAGTTTTCCTACTTACAAAGCATGTAGAGGTCTGTAATTTGTATCATAGGTACACTTCAACTATGAAAGACGGAATTAAAAATCCAGAAAATCACATTGTATGATTTTTAAGTAATTTATTTGCATTTTATTGCATGACATAAGTATTTGATACATCAGAAAAGCAGAACTTAATATTTGGTATAGAAGCCTTTGTTTGCAATTACAGAGATCATACGTTTCCTGTAGTTCTTGACCAGGTTTGCACACACTGCAGCAGGGATTTTGGCCCACTCCTCCATACAGACCTTCTCCAGATCCTTCAGGTTTCGGGGCTGTCGCTGGGCAATACGGACTTTCAGCTCCCTCCAAAGATTTTCTATTGGGTTCAGGTCTGGAGACTGGCTAGGCCACTCCAGGACCTTGAGATGCTTCTTATGGAGCCACTCCTTAGTTGCCCTGGCTGTGCGTTTCGGGTCATTGTCATGCTGGAAGACCCAGCCACAACCCATCTTCAATGCTCTTACTGAGGGAAGGAGGTTGTTGGCCAAGATCTCGCGATACATGGCCCCATCCATCCTTCCCTCAATACGGTGCAGTCGTCCTGTCCCCTTTGCAGAAAAGCATCCCCAAAGAATGATGTTTCCACCTCTGTGCTTCACGGTTAGGATGGTGTTCTTGTGGTTGTACTCATCCTTCTTCCTCCAAACAGGGCGAGTGGAGTTTAGACCAAAAAGCTATATTTTTGTCTCATCAGACCACATGACCTTCTCCCATTCCTCCTCTGGATCATCCAGATGGTCATTGGCAAACTTCAGACGGGCCTGGACATGCGTTGGCTTGAGCAGGGTGACCTTGCGTGCGCTGCAGGATTTTAATCCATGACGGCGTAGTGTTTACTAATCGTTTTCTTTGAGACTTTGGTCCCAGCTCTCTTCAGGTCATTGACCAGGTCCTGCCGTGTAGTTCTGGGCTGATCCCTCACCTTCCTCATGATCATTGATGCCCCACGAGGTGAGATCTTGCATGGAGCCCCAGACCGAGGGTGATTGACCGTCATCTTGAACTTCTTCCATTTTCTAATAATTGCGCCAACAGTTGTTGCCTTCTCACCAAGCTGCTTGCCTATTGTCCTGTAGCCCATCCCAGCCTTGTGCAGGTCCACAATTTTATCCCTGATGTCCTTACACCCTCTCTGGTCTTGGCCATTGTGGAGAGGTTGGAGTCTGTTTGATTGAGTGTGTGGACAGGTGTCTTTTATACAGGTAACAAGTTCAAACAGGTGCAGTTAATACAGGTATTGAGTGGAGAACAGGAGGGCTTCTTAAAGAAAAACTAACAGGTCTATGAGAGACGGAATTCTTACTGGTTATAGGTGATCAAATACTTATGTCATGCAATAAAATGCTAATTCATTATTTAAAAATCATACAATATGATTTTCTGGATTTTTGTTTTAGATTCCGTCTCTCACAGTTGAAGTGTACCTATGATAAAAATTACAGACCTCTACATGCATTGTAAGTAGGAAAACCTGTAAAATCAGCAGTGTATCAAATACTTGTTCTCCCCACTGTAGGTACAGCAGATCCCCTTATTGTATGGGACACTTTTAAGTGTGCCTTTAGAGGCCATGCAATTCAGTAATCATCTATAAAACAAAAGCAAAAATGGAGGAACTTATTCAAGAAAGATCCAGTGTAATATATCATAAAAATAAAGCGAACTGGATGGAATATGGGGAAAAAATGAACCAAATTATTTTTCAATCTTCAATATAGAAATGCTACAAAAACGTATTAAACCTTGTTACAAATGGAGTCACGCATGATTCACTGAATTATATTTTGAAAGAGGAAGTACTTTAAGAATATGTTTTTGTTTCAGTCTCCTCCATCTCCACTAACTGAAAATAATTGTATGTATAATAATGTAAAATGAACATTTGTACAGAAAGACTCATGTGAAGGCCAAATTACAGAGGAGGAACTTATTGATGCAATTGGGGCCTTTAAGGATGGGAAAACTCCAGGGCTGGATGGCATACCAGTGGAAATTTTCAACACTTTTTTTGATATACTCAGAGGACCATTATTAGCATGTTTTAACACTCCTATATAAATGGTAGATTATCAGACATGCAACAAGAAGGTCTGATATCATTTTTACTGAAACAGGACCCAAGTGGTATATACAGCATGCTGGTGAGGACAATGTAAATAAAACCACTACTTTTGTACTTCATACCATCGAGGACAACTACAGTGCCTTGCGAAAGTATTCGGCCCCCTTGAACTTTGCGACCTTTTACCACATTTCAGGCTTCAAGCATAAAGATATAAAACTGTATTTTTTTGTGAAGAATCAACAACAAGTGGGACACAATCATGAAGTGGAACGACATTTATTGGATATTTCAAACTTTTTTAACAAATCAAAAACTGAAAAATTGGGCGTGCAAAATTATTCAGCCCCTTTACTTTCAGTGCAGCAAACTCTCTCCAGAAGTTCAGTGAGGATCTCTGAATGATCCAATGTTGACCTAAATGACTAATGATGATAAATACAATCCACCTGTGTGTAATCAAGTCTCCGTATAAATGCACCTGCACTGTGATAGTCTCAGAGGTCCGTTAAAAGCGCAGAGAGCATCATGAAGAAGGTCGCAAAGTTCAAGGGGGCCGAATACTTTCGCAAGGCACTGTATAAAGATCCAGTCCATTTAAAAAATTGGAGACCTCTTACACTTCAGTGTTGTGATGCAAAAATCCTAGCAAAATGCTTGGTGCATAGAATTAAAAAGTATTGTCAAATATTATTCATCCTAATCAGACAGCTTTTTTACATGGACGATACATTGGAGATAATATAAGACAAGTACTGGAAACAATAGAATACTATGAAACATTGGGGGACACCAGGCCTGGTTTTTATACCTGATTTTGAAAAGGCTTTTGATAAAGTATGACTGGAGTTTATATATAAATGCCTAGAATATTCAATTTTGGAGAATCTCTAATAAAATGGGTTAAAATGATGTATAGTAACCCTAGGTGTAAAATAGTAAATAATGGCTACATCTCAGAATGTTTTAAACTATCTAGAGGAGTAAAACAAGGTTGTCCACTATCGGCATATCTATTTATTATTGCCATCGAAATGTTAGCTGTTAAAATTAGATCAAGCAATAATATTAAGGGATTAGAAATCCGTGGTTTAAAACTAAGGTGTCATTGTACGCTGATGATTCATGTTTCCTTTTAAAACCATAATTAGAATCTCTCCACGGCCTTATAGAAGATCTAGATACTTTTGCTATCCTCTCTGGATTAAAACCAAATTATGATAAGTGTTTACATATGAATCTTAATATATTATAACATGAATGAAAATTACATATATATGGATGTTGCCAAAAATATTATTGGTAAATGTTGAATTAATATGGAAATGACTAAAAGTAACTCCACTACATGGAACTGTTGTTATTATTATTACGTATTGGATCACAAAAAAAATGCTATTTTTTTACCATGTAGTTTACCAATCAAATGGTCTGACGGAGATGTCGACATACTCGGTATACAAATCCCACAAGAGAAGAAATGATCTCTCCAATAAATGTTTATAGAAAGTTAGCAAAAATAGATAAGATCTTGCTACCATGGAAAGGAAAATACATTTGTGGAAAAATCACCCTGATTAACTCTTTAGTCATATCACAGTTTACCTATTTGCTTATGGTTTTGCCTACACCTAGTGACCTACTTTTTAAATGATATGAACAAAACGATATTCAATTTGATTTGGAACAGCAAGCCAGACAAAATTAAAAGGGCCTATTTATATAACGAATATGAATTCAGAGGGCAGAAATGATTAAATATTAAAACATTAGACCTCTCATTGAAGCATCAGTCATACAAAAGTTATACTTAAATCCAAACTGGTTCTATAGTAAATTGGAAGGAATGTCTCATCCTATGTTCAAGAATGGCCTTTTTGCCTTTATTCAGATTACACCTGCTCACTTCCGGTTGTTTTAAAAGGAGATAATCTCCAAAATATCGTTATTTTTTAAACAAGCCTTAGAAAGTTGGTTGCAATTTCAGTTTAATCCACCTGAAAAGACAGAACAAATAATACAACAAATATTGTGGTTAAACTCAAATATACTAATTGATTTAAAAAAAAACTTTTTTCAAAGAAATGTTAAAAAAAATGTATAATTTTAGTGAATGACATAAATAGGACTGGTGGCGTTGTCACACAAGCTAACACAGAAAAATGGCTGCTCTACCCAAATTTACAAACAATTAATTGCAGCATTACCACAAAAATGGAAGAGGCAAGTAGAAGAGGGGAAAAAGTAAGGAACTTGTATGTCGGCCCTGTATTAAAGAACATAAACGGTTAAAGAAAAGTGTGATAAATAAAAACATATACCAATTTAATTTAAGGACCAAAAAACTGACAGCTGTGCCATATAAATTGCAAAATAGTTGGGAAGAGATTTTTGATGTACCCATTCCATGGCACATGGTTTATGAATTGATACGCAAAACAACGGCAGATTCAAAACTTCTAATTTTTCAATTTAAATGACTATACAAAATTCTTGCAACCAATAGAATGTTATATATATGGGGGATACAATCTGCTGTGAGGAGGCAGAGTCATTAGATTTTTTATTTTGGTATTGTCCATATGTAGCTCGTTTTTGGTCACAGGTCCAGGAATAGCTGAATAATTGCAACATTTGCCTAGAACTAACGCTGCAGATAGCAATACTGGGTGATTTGAAAAGCCATAGTCAATCAATAATATAATCATTATTTTACCAAAAATGTTTATTTTGAATTTACAATCTGTAGAAGCTATGAGAATAGAAAGGTTCAGTACAATTGTGAAGCATCACAGCACAGTTGAAAAATATATGGCAAATAGAAATCCAATATGGATGATGTTGAAAGATAGATGGGAGGGGTTGAATGGAGCTGAAGGGTGGGACTAATAACAAGATAACCAATGTAAAACATACGGGGTCTGTAAAATGTATGTATATAGGTTCAGAAATTTTGTGAAATAGCACAGTTACAAATAGAAGTCAAACTGGATGGACATCAGAAATAGAGGAAGGAATTAAAACAAACAAAATATAACTATTGTAAAATAGATTGTGTCTGTCAAATGTGTATAAAATGTATAAACTGAAGGTAGAAGCCTAAGTGTTTATTAGTTTACTCCAATTGGGGGAAGGGTGCTAGGGTTTGCGGGGAATAATAAAGGTATATTCTTAAAAAAGTATGTATATCTACATAGGTATGTGTATGTATATATGTGTATATGTATGCATGCGTGTATATATATGGATATATACAGTGCGTTGCGAAAGTATTTGGCCCCCTTGAACTTTGCGACCTTTTGCCACATTTTAGGCTTCAAACATAAAGATATAAAACTGTATTTTTTTGTGAAGAATCAACAACAAGTGGGACACAATCATGAAGTGGAACGACATTTATTGGATATTTCAAACTTTTTTAACAAATCAAAAACTGAGAAATTGGGCGTGCAAAATTATTCAGCCCCCTTACTTTCAGTGCAGCAAACTCTCTCCAGAAGTTCAGTGAGGATCTCTGAATGATCCAATGTTGACCTAAATGACTAATGATGATAAATACAATCCACCTGTGTGTAATCAAGTCTCCGTATAAATGCACCTGCACTGTGATAGTCTCAGAGGTCTGTTAAAAGCGCAGAGAGCATCATGAAGAACAAGGAACACACCAGGCAGGTCCGAGATACTGTTGTGAAGAAGTTTAAAGCCGGATTTGGATACAAAAAGATTTCCCAAGCTTTAAACATCCCAAGGAGCACTGTGCAAGCGATAATATTGAAATGGAAAGAGTATCAGACCACTGCAAATCTACCAAGACCTGGCCGTCCCTCTAAACTTTCAGCTCATACAAGGAGAAGACTGATCAGAGATGCAGACAAGAGGCCCATGATCACTCTGGATGAACTGCAGAGATCTACAGCTTAGGTGGGAGACTCTGTCCATAGGACAACAATCAGTCGTATATTGCACAAATCTGGCCTTTATGGAAGAGTGGCAAGAAGAAAGCCATTTCTTAAAGATATCCATAAAAAGTGTCGTTTAAAGTTTGCCACAAGCCACCTGGGAGACACACCAAACATGTGGAAAAAGGTGCTCTGTTCAGATGAAACCAAAATTGAACTTTTTGGCAACAATGCAAAACGTTATGTTTGGCGTAAAAGCAACACAGCTGAACACACCATCCCCACTGTCAAACATGGTGGTGGCAGCATCATGGTTTGGGCCTGCTTTTCTTCAGCAGGGACAGGGAAGATGGTTCAAATTGATGGGAAGATGGATGGAGCCAAATACAGGACCATTCTGGAAGAAAACCTGATGGAGTCTGCAAAAGACCTGAGACTGGGACGGAGATTTGTCTTCCAACAAGACAATGATCCAAAACATAAAGCAAAATCTACAATGGAATGGTTCAAAAATAAACATATCCAGGTGTTAGAATGGCCAAGTCAAAGTCCAGACCTGAATCCAATCGAGAATCTGTGGAAAGAACTGAAAACTGCTGTTCACAAATGCTCTCCATCCAACCTCACTGAGCTCGAGCTGTTTTGCAAGGAGGAATGGGAAAAAATGTCAGTCTCTCGATGTGCAAAACTGATAGAGACATACCCCAAGCGACTTACAGCTGTAATCGCAGCAAAAGGTGGCGCTACAAAGTATTAACTTAAGGGGGCTGAATAATTTTGCACGCCCAATTTTTCAGTTTTTGATTTGTTAAAAAAGTTTGAAATATCCAATAAATGTTGTTCCACTTCATGATTGTGTCCCACTTGTTGTTGATTCTTCACAAAAAAATACAGTTTTATATCTTTATGTTTGAAGCCTGAAATGTGGCAAAAGGTCGCAAAGTTCAAGGGGGCCGAATACTTTCGCAAGGCACTGTATATTTACTCCCCAAAAAATATGGCGGATTGGAAATTATGCAGACAATTACATTGATGGAAGCAACAATCTTTCTGCAATATTAAGATGATCCACCCCTTAAAAAAAAATGTAAAAAAGATTGGTAGACCTGAACTGACAATTTTAATTTCTACATAATCCCAAAATCATGCTGTGTTTGGGGGTGCAAGGCAGTATTTTCAAAAAGAGGGGGAGGGGATTAGGGTTTTATCGATTCGCCACTGGGAAATAATAAATTGTGAAAAGTCAAAGAAGCTTGAATAAACAAGCTCAAAACAAGAATATCCTGATTAAGCTACTCTACAAACGGTTGCTCCTTTCCAGCGATGGTGTTTGGTAAACAAAGGAAAAACAGCAAATGACTGGCAGCCTACGATTAACCATCAGATTTGTGGGAAACACTTTGTAACAAGTTGCAAGAATAGTTTCTTACTTTGGTTTCATTGTAGGTTGCATGAGTCATTAGCCAGCAACAACGTGGCTAACATTAGCTACACTAACATGCTGACCAGACCACGTCAACGCGCGCATGTTGATTTTGTCCACCTACACCAGACGCGATCAGGACACGCAGGTTGAAATATCAAAACGAACTCTTTGCTGTTGCTAGCTAATTTGCCCTGGGATATAAACATTGGGTGGTTATTTGACCTGAAATGCACAAGGTCCCCTACTCCGACAAATGAATCCACAGATAAAAGGGTAAACTCAGTTTGTTTCTAGTGATCTCTCCTCCTTCAGGCTTCTTCTTCTTTGGACTTTATACGGCGATTGGCAACAAACTTTAAGGTGACGTACTACCGTCAACTGGAGTGTGGACCTCAGTTCATCTTTCAATCCCCCACGTGGGTATATGCTCCTAAAAAACTATGGGACATGGGAGAGGCGGGACTTGGAGCGCATCAAGCATCACAAATGGAATCAAGTTCTATTTTACCGCATGGCTACGCAGACGCTCGTTGATGAGCGCGAGCAGTGTGGGTGCAATGATTGAAAAACGTGTCCATTTATTTTGCAACGTGAGCAGTGTGGTCAACATGTAACGCTTGTTTTTCTAACTGTCCAGTGCAGTGGTTTGCTTAGATAACCTTTGATTGCTGTAAAGCACTGTCTGTTGCAAATGTTGCTACTCAATAGAATCGTCAATGCATATAAATACAAGACACTGATGTCATGAGGGGCCTGTGAGAATCAGGTTACAATGAATCACGGTTCTACAGAGATATCCCTACCTCCCGCAGAGAGGGAGCGGTATAGAGGGATTGATTGGGGGGGGGTTTATGAACTCACGCCCATCGTAATTTATAAGGCAGTAGCCCAACTCCTTCCTAGTCTCTAATGTAAGAGACTGGAATGCGTGTGCCTCATGGAGAATCTACCTTAGAACTGTAACATGCAATAAAATGGACTATGTACACGTTATATTTCATCAGCCAAAATGGTGGTATCAATGATCGATGGAATATGAAAATTTCATTTTTGTTATGTAATTAAAAGTTAAATGAAGACGGTACAACGGAAAAATTGTAACTTGAAGAGTTTTCATAATATGTACATGACGTTTACATACTGTGCGTTGTGTAGAAAATATCCAGATCAAAGAGAATGTTTATTTTTTTTTATTTCACCTTAATTTAGCCAGGTAGGCAAGTTGAGAACAAGTTCTCATTTACAACTGCGACCTGGCCAAGAATAAAGCAAAGCAGTTTGACACAACAACACAGAGTTACATATGGAATAAACACAACATACAGTCAATAATACAGTTGAAGAAAATCTATATACAGTGTGTGCAAATGAAGTAAGAAAAGGCAGGTAAGGCAATAAATAGGCCATGGTGGTGAAGTAATTACAATATACCAATTAGATACTAGAGTGATTGATGTGCAGGAGATGAATGTGCAAGGAGAGATGCAGGGGTGCAAAGGAGCAAGATAAATAAATAAATAAATACAGTATGGAGATGGGCTATGTACAGGTGCAGTGATCTGTGAGCTGCTCAGACAGCTGGTGCTTAAAGCTAGTGAGGGAGGTAAGAGTCTCCAGCTTCATTCCAGTCATTGGCAGCAGAGAACTGGAAGGAAAGGCAGCCAAAGGAAGATTTGGCTTTGGGGGTGACAAGAGAGATATACCTGCTGGAGTGCGTGCTACGGGTGGGTGCTACTATGGTGACTTGTAGATGACCTGAAGCCAGTGGGTTTGGCGACAAATATGAAGCGAGGGCCAGCCAACGAGAGCATACAGGTCGCAGTTGTGGGTAGTATATGGGGCTTTGGTGACAAAACGGATGGCATTGTGATAGACTGCATCCAATTTGTTCGCCGAAGTCGAGGATCGGAAGGATGGTCAGTTTTTAGAGGGTATGTTTGGCAGCATGAGTAAAGGGTGCTTTGTTGCAAAATAGGAAGCCGATACTAGATTTAATTTTGGATTGGAGATGCTTAATGTGAGTCTGGAAGGAGAGTTTACAGTCTAACCAAACACCTAGGTATTTGTAGTTGTCCACATATTCTAAATCAGAACCGTCCAGAGTAGTGATGCTGGGTGGGCGGGCAGGTGTGGGCAATGATCGGTTGAAGAGCATGTATTTTGTTTTACTTGCATTTAAGAGCAGTTGGAGGCCACGGAAGAAGAGTTGTATGGCATTGAAGCTCGTCTGGAGGTTAGTTAACACAGTGTCCAAAGAAGAGCCAGAAGTATACAGAATGGTGTCGTCTGTGTAGAGGTGGACCAGAGAATCACCAGCAGCAAGAGCGACATCATTGATATATACAGAGAAGAGAGTCGGCACGAGAATTGAACCCTGTGGCACCCCCATACACTGCCATAGGTCCGGACAACAGGCCCTCCGAATTGACACACTGAACTCTGAGAAGTTGTTGGTGAACCAGGCGAGGCAGTCATTTGAGAAACCAAGGCTGTTGAGTCTGCCGATAAGAATGCGGTGATTGACAGAGTCGAAAGCCTTGGCCAGGTCGATGACTACGGCTGCCCAGTAATGTCTCTTATCGATGGCAGTTATGATATTGTTTAGGACCTTGAGCGTAGCTGAGGTGCACCCATGACCAGCTCAGAAACCAGATTGCATAGCGGAGAAGGTACGGTGGGATTCGAAATGGTTGGTAATCTGTTTGTTAACTTGGCTTTCAAAGACCTTAGAAAGGCAGGGTAGTATAGACATAGGTGTGTAGCAGTTTGGGTCTAGAGTGTCTCCCCCTTAGATGAGGGGGATAACCGCAGCAGCTTTCCAATCTTTGGGAATCTCAGACGATACGAAAGAGAGGTTGAACAGGCTAGTAATAGTGGTTGGGTGAAGGAGAAATGGTAGGGGCTTGGGTGGGTTGCTGTGGAGGGTGCCGGGCAGTTGACCGGGGTAGGGGTAGCCAGGTGGAAAGCATGGCCAGCCATAGAGAAATGCTTATTGACAGTCTCAATTATAGTGGATTTATCGGTAGTGACAGTGTTTCCTAGCCTCAGTGCAGTGGGCAGCTGGGAGGAGGTGCTCTGATTCTCCATGGACTTTACTGTGTCCCAGAACATTGAGTTTGTACTACAGGATGCAAATTTCTGTTTGAAAAAGCTAGCCTTTGCTTTCCTAACTTGCATATCACAGGGGCTATTCGATGCTACTGCAGAACGCCACAGGATGTTTTTGTGCTGGTCAAGGGCAGACAGGTCTGGAGTGAACCACGGGCTATATCTATTCCTGGTTCTACATTTTTTGAATGGAGCATTTAATATTTAATATGGTGAGGAAGGCACTTTTAAAGAATAACCAGGCATCCTCTACTGACGGGATGAGGTCAATGTCATTCCAGGATACCTCGGCCAGGTCGATTATAAAGGCCTGTTCGCTGAAGTGTTTTAGGGAGCATGTGACAGGGGTGGTCGTTTGACCGCAGACCCATTACGGATGCAGGCAATGAGGCAGTGATCGCTGAGATCTTGGTTGAAAACAGCAGAGGTGTATTTAGAGGGCGAGTTAGTTAGGATGACATCTATGAGGGTGCCCGTGTTTACGGATTTGGGGTTGTACCTGGTAGGTTTCTTGATAATTTGTGTGAGATTGAGGCCATCAAGCTTAGATTGTAGGATGGCCGGGGTGTTAAGCATGTCCCAGTTTAGGTCACCTAGCAGCACGATGAACTGTGATTTTAGTTGTCTAAACGAGATCTTAGTAAGTTCTAATACCTTGCCTTGTAACGGGCTACACCCCAGGCAACACATCATAAAGACGGAAACTCCCCTTTGTGACCCGAGGGTATAAAACATGTGAGTTAAGAATTTACATGCAGTATAAGTTTACCAAGCGCTGCAGCCGAGGTTAACGACTAGTCGTGACCCCGAAACGCAACACGAGGTTGAAGACAAAGAAAATCATGGTGGAGTAGCTATTCTGTATCTAAGAAGGTGAATTCAAGAAGGACAATCCGGTTATTCTCTTCAAATTATCGGCTGTCTACACGGCCCTCCTACCCAAGCTGGGAGCATCAACATGGCTGATTAGCCTCCTAAGAAGACTATTCTCACAGAACGAGTGCAAGGAAACAGACAACCAAGAGAAAGAACATTGTGACATGTGGACAGAGACTTACACCCGGTAACGAAGGAGACGAGGCCATCAAAAGAAAAGGGTGTGAGCCAAACCTATCCCACTAGGTGGAACTCGGTCTACGAAGAGATACCCAACGGAGACCTTCAACACATAAATACATAAATTATAATTCTGACCCATAAGAGCAGCAGTTCGGGGCAAGGTGTTAGGGCTAAACTAAGCATAGTTTACAAATGTATCCAAGTGTGCTTTTCTCTCGTGCACACTCTCTCTCTCTTTAAATCTCCATCTTGTGTAACACATGTCATATTGTGTTGGTCCGCTAGGGACCTGTTGCCATTGTAGGTCTAATCAATAGACAAGACTGTGTGTGTATCTTATGTTATCATTTAGTAGTAGTAGTAGTTAGTAAATAAATAAATCAACTCAATTTGTGGCACGGAATGATTGTGAGACCTGGGCTTGTGCAGATTTACAAATTATGCGACGTTCCGAATGAGACTGATGAAATTAATTAGTGACTAATGACGTTGATATTCTTTGAGTTAAATCATTAAAAAAAATGTATCCCGTGGTGCCCGAGGCTACGGAGTTAATGGTTACCTGATTAATGTAACGTTGTTATAAAACATAGTTAATTATTCAATAAATAGAATGTCATCACATTAACGATAATACGTCACAACACTGATTTATGCTTGACATCACATTCAATGTTTACTCACTTGCCATCTAGATAGTTAGGCATTTTGTTTTCTTAAACACTGAGTGTACAAAACATTAGGAACTATTTAAATGACTGACCAGGTGACCTTATTGATGTCACCTGTTAAATTGACTTCAATCAGTGTAGATAAAGGGGAGGCGACTGGTTAAAGAAGGATTTTTAAAAGTCTTGAGACATGGATTGTGTGTGTCATTCAGAGGGTGAATGGACAAGACAAAAGGTTTAAGTGCCTTTGAACGGGGTATGGTAGTAGGTGCCAGGTGCACCGGTTTGAGTGTGTCAAGTACTGCAATACTGCTAGGTTACATGAGAGAGAGACTTCCACAAAGAGAAGGCATCTAAATCCTCTCTGACACCTTTACAAGCAGAAACAGCAATGGAACACGAAGAGGGAGGGGAAAGAGATCTTTCTCGTACTACTGTTGGATTCCCAGCATGGCTGTATGTGTGTGGATTTTTTTTTAACCTGGTATCACAATTCATTAGTGAGAGGATTCTTTACAGTGCTCCTTACATTGGTTAAGTTACGCCAGTGGTATTAAAAGTCAGGGTCACAGCCCCAGGGAACTGCAGTTTGGTCGCAAAAATGTTTTTTAAAAAGGAACAACATTTTTTTTGAAGACCATCAGGGACCAAATAAGGTGAGAAAATTGGTCAACTACAACAGCTAAGATGTTTGCTACCTTTTGAAAACTGTGAGGTAACTATTAGTTGCAACAGCACCAACTTAGCCATCTATTCACAGTTATTCATCAATGCTAAATCTTGCTCCTCAATGCTAATGTTACCCATCTGCACAAATTTGGGGTAAAGGCTGTCGTTATGGTTATAACATTTTATTAGTCACATGCAACGAATACAACAGGTGTAGACCTTAGTCAAATGCTCACTTACGAGCCCCTAACCAACAACGCAGTTAAAAAGAACATGGATAAGAATAAGAAATAAAAGTAATTAAAGAGCAGCAGTAAAATAACAATAGCGATACAATATACAGGGGGGCACCGGTTAGTTGATGTAATATGTACATGTTGATAGAGTTATTAAAGTGACTCTGCATAGATAACAGAGAGTAGCAGCAGTGTAAAAGAGGAGGAGGGGGCAATGCAAATAGTCTGGGTAGCCATTTGATTAGACGTTCAGGGGGTAGAAGCTGTGGCTTGGGGGTAGAAGCTGTTTAGAAGCCTCTTGGACCTAGACTTGGTGCTCCGGTACCGCTTGCCGAGAGGTAGCAGAGAGAACAGGGTGGCTGGAGTCTGACCATTTTTAGGGCCTTCCTCTGACACAGCCTGGTAAAGAGATCCTGGAGGGCAGGAAGCTTGGCCCCTGTGATGTACTGGGCCGATCGCACTACCCTCTGTAGTGCCTTGCGGTCGGAGGCTGAGCAGTTGCCATACCAGGCAGCAGTTGCCATAACAGGCAGTGATGCAACCAGTCAGGATGCTCTCAATGGTGCAGCTGTAGAACCTTTTGAGGATCTGAGGACCCATGCCAAATCTTTTCAGTCTCCTGAAGGGTAATAGGTTTTGTCATGCCCTCTTTACGACTGTCTTGGTGTGCTTGGACCATGTTAGTTTGTTGGTGATGTGGACACCAAGGAACTTGAAGCTCTCAACCTGTTCCACTGCAGCCCCGTCAATGAGAATGGGGGCGTGCGCTATCCTCTTTTTCTTGTAGTCCACAATAATCTCCTTTGTCTTGATTACGTTGAGGGAGAGGTTGCTGTCCTGGAACCACACAACCAGGTGTCGGACCTCCTCCCTATAGGCTGTCTCGTCGTTGTCGGTGATCAGGCCTACCACTGTGGTGTCATCGGCAAACTTAATGATGGTGTTGGAGTCGTGGCTGGCCATGCAGTCATGAGTAAACAGGGAGTACAGGAGGGGACTGAGGATCAGCGTGGCGGATATGTTGTTACCTACCCTTACCACCTGGGGGCGGCCCGTCAGGAAGTCTAGGATCCAGTTGCAGAGGGAGCTGTTTAGTCCCAGGGTCCTTAGCTTATTGATGAGCTTCGAGGGCAATATGGTGTTGAACGCTGAGCTGTAGTCAATGAATAGCATTCTCACATAGGTGTTCCTTTTGTCCAGGTGGGAAAGGGAAGTGTGGAGTGCAATAGAGATTGCATCATCTGTGGATCTGTTGGGGCGGTATGCAAATTGGAGTGGATCTAGGGTATTGGAGTGGGTAAAACATTAAAGTATCCAATTTTAGGGAATATTAATGTATTTGTTTGATTTCTCGATAGCCATTGGTTTTTGATTAGGATCCTTATTAGCTGTTGCAAAAGAAGCAGCTGCTCTTCCTGGGGTCCACACAAAACATGACATAATACAGAACATTAAGACAACAGCTCAAGGACAGAACTACATTAAAAAAAAGTTTTACAAAAAGGCACACATAGCCTAAAAAAATACATACACACAAACTATCTAGGTCAAATAGGGGATAGGTGTTGTGAGGTGTTGCTTTATGTTTTTTGAAACAAGGTTTGCTGTTCACTTGAGGAAAATGAGGGAGTTCCATGTAATAATGGCTCTATATAAAGCTTTCTTGAATTTGTTCTGGATTTGGGGACTGTGAAAAGACATCATGGAACGTTGAGTCAAATATAACCCATTTTTAAAACCTCTTATAAAGTTGGTTTTGTAGCATAAACTGGGAATTTGATATTTGACTAATTTTAGGATTGTCATTTCATATCTGCTCAAAAGTGCTCATCACTGACGAGGCGCGGTTTTGTCTCACCAGGGGTGATGGTCATTGTTGAAGGAATGAGCATTACACTGAGGCCTGTACTCTGGAGCGGGATTGATTTGGAGGTGGAGGGTCCGTCATGGTCTGGGGTGGTGCGTCACAGCATCATCGGACTGAGCTTGTTGTCATTGCAGGCAATGTCATCGCTGTGCGTTACAGGGAAGACATCCTCCTCCCTCATGTGGTACCATTCCTGCAGGCTCATCCTGACGTGACCCTCCAGCATGACAATGCCACCAAGCCATACTGCTTGTTCTGTGCGTAATTTCCTGCAAGACAGGAATGTCAGTGTTCTGCCATGGCCAGCGAAGAGCCCGGATCTCAATCCCATTGAGCACATCTGGGACCTGTTGGATCGGAGGGTGAAGGCTAGGGCCATTCCCCCCAGAAATGTCTGGGAACTTGCAGGTGCCTTGGTGGAAGAGTGGGGTAACATCTCACAGCAAGAACTGGCAAATCTGGTGCAGTCCATGAGGAGGAGATGCACTGCAGTACTTAATGCAGCTGGTGGCCATATCAGATACCGACTGTTACTTTTGATTTTGACTCCCAACTTTGTTCAGGGACACATTATTCCATTTCTGTTAGTCACATGTCTGTGGAACTTTTTCAGTTCATGTCTCAGTCGTTGAATCCTGTTATGTTCATACAAATATTTACACATGTTAAGTTTGCTGAGAATTAATGCAGTTGACAGTGAGGACGTTTCTTTTTTTTGCTGAGTTTAGTTGTACATTTCAACAGGGAAATGGTTGTGTTTTTGTATTCTTATGATTGGGACCTCCTGGTTTATTATGTCCTAGTTTATGCACTGCCTATCCTTTAACATCATGCTGTGTGTGAATGCTGTCTTTCCATCGGCCCTATGCAGTGGTGTCGTGGTGCCTGAAGTGGGTATACTCAAATTTTGCCAAAAAGTTCCCAAACGGTCCACCCAGTGAATGAATGGCACCCGGTGTGAAAAATCCACAGTTTTCGTATAGATTGTTCACTCTCAAATCCCACTTTTTTTTACATAGAAAAAGTCAACAACAATGCTTAAACCAAAATCTGATTGGGTTGGCCTGGCTCCCCAGTGGATGGGCCTCTGTCCACCCAGGCCCATCCATGTCTATGCTCCTGATGTAAACAGGCATCATGACAACTGCGCATCACAAATTGTCCAGTAACAAAGAACTAAACTTTTTCAATACCTGCTTTGCATACCCATTGTTGCCTTAGTTAGAATTTACTGTAGATACAAGTTGAAACATCTTTTCTACCCTACCGGCTACCGATGTCATTCTTCTGTGAGCTGCTCCATGCCAAAACCAGCTGAGAGCTACACACTCTTACTCCCCGCAGATGATATTCCGCTGAAACTAAGCTGTGTGCACAGCGAGCATGTGACTATATTTCATGTGCACGATCTCTCTTTTGTACTACATACTTAAGTCATATACCTCCACTACATTACTTTTATACGCATCAGTAGTGAGTATAAATAATGCCCACTGAAAAAAAAGTGGGTTTACACTTACACCCTTCACTATACCAATAGCCCTTTGTGTTTTATAAAAAGTGGACTCTCCTACATGAGTGCGCTGAAGGCTTATAGGTTTGTCACTGCGCAAACATGTCTATAATAGAAATGAAGGCTGTTAAGATATTGATGTCTCAAGAAAGGAGTGTACATATTTGGCCTGGCGAAGAGGTGTTATAAAGTGCATTTTCCTAATCAATCTACACACAATACCTTAATGACAAAGCGAAAATAGGTTTAGACATTTTTGCTAATTAATTAAAAAATAAACAGTAATACCTTATTGGGTGGGCCCATTAAGTATTGAGACACTTTGCTATGAGTCTCGAAATTGAGCTCAGGTGCACCCTGTTTCCATTGATCATGGAATGTTTTTACAATTTGATTGGAGTCCACCTGTGGTAAATTCAATTGATTGGACATGATTTGGAAAGGCACCCACCTGTCTATATAAGGTCCCACAGTTGACCGTGCATGTCTGAGCAAAAACCAAGTCATGAGGTCGAAGGAATTGTCCGTAGAGCTCCGAGACAGGATTGTGTCGAGGCACAGATCTGGGGAAGGGTACCAAAAAATGTCCGCAGCATTGAAGGTCCCCAAGAACACACGGGCCTTTATAATTCTTAAATGGAAGAAGTTTAGAACCACCAACACTCTTCCTAGAGCAGGCCACACGTCCAAACTGTGCAATCTGGGGAGAAGGGCCTTGGTCAGGGAGGTGATCAAGAACCTGATGGTCACTCTGATAGAGCTACAGTTCCTCTGTGGAGATGGGAGAACTTTCCAGAAGGACAACCATCACTGCAGCATTCCACCAATCAGGCCTTTATGTAAAAGGCACATGAGAGCCTGCTTGGAGTTTACCAAAAGACACCTAAAGGACTGACCATCAGAAACAAGATTCTCTGGTCTGATGAAACAAAGATTGAACTCTTTGGCCTGAATGCCAAGCGTCACGCCTGGAGGAAACCTGGCATCATCCCTATGCTGAAGCATGGTGGTGGCAGCCTCATATTGTGGGGATGTTTTTTAGCAGCAGGGACTGGAAGACTAGTCAGGATCGAGGCAAAGATGAACAGAGCAAAGTACAGAGAGATCCTTGATGAAAACCTCCAGAGCGCTCAGGACCTCAGATTGGAGTACGTTCACCTTCCAACTGGAAAATGACCCTAAGCACACAGCCAAGACAACGCAGGAGTGGCTTCAGGACAAGTCTCTGAATGTCCTTGAGTGGCCCAGCCAGAGTCCGGACTTAAAACAGATCAAACATCTGGAGAGACCTGAAAATAGCTGTGCAGCGACTCTCCCCATCCACCCTGACAGAGCTTGAGAGGATTTGCAGAGAAGGTGTGAAACTCGGCAAATACAGGTGTGCCAAGCTTGTAGTGTCATACCCCAAAAGATTCAAGGCTGTAAGCGCTGCCAAAGGTGCTTCAGGGGAAAGGGTCTGAAAACTTATGTAAATGTGAGTTTTTCTGTGTAGATTAAAAAAAATAACTTAATCCATTTTAGAATAAGGCTGTACCGTAACAAAATGTGGGAAAAAGGGGTCTGATTACTTTGCAAATGCAAATGCACAAGCTTCAAACAGTTGAAAATACAATATTTTTGGTTATGGAAAACATATTTCACAGCGGTTTAGATGATAAAATGATTCTCTACACTATACTTGCTTGTTTTGTGGCAATTTATGACGGCTGGTCAGATCAGCACACCAGTAAATAGCTAACATTAGACCGTAAGTCAGATGGCTCGTTGCAGAAAAAGGTGCATGTTCAAAATGATAACCAGATAACATTAGCTAGCTATGTTGGCTATTAGTTCCTATCAGGAAAGCTAGGAAAGCTAAAGCCAACTTCTTCAGGCAACTTCTTCAGCCAACTTCTTCAGGCAGAAGTTTGCATCCTGTAGCTCCAACTCCAAAAAGTTCTGGGACACTGTGAAGTCCATGGAGAACAAGAGCACCTCCTCCCAGCTGCCCACTGCACTGAGGCTAGGTAACACGGTCACCACCGATAAATCCATGATTATCGAAAACTTCAACAAGCATTTCTCAACGGCTGGCCATGCCTTCCGCCTGGCTACTCCAACCTCGGCCAACAGCTCCCCCCCCCCCGCAGCTACTCGCCCAAGCCTCTCCAGGTTCTCCTTTACCCAAATCCAGATAGCAGATGTTCTGAAAGAGCTGCAAAACCTGGACCCGTACAAATCAGCTGGGCTTGACAATCTGGACCCTCTATTCCTGAAACTATCCGCCGCCATTGTCGCAACCCCTATTACCAGCCTGTTCAACCTCTCTTTCATATCGTCTGAGATCCCCAAGGATTGGAAAGCTGCCGCAGTCATCCCCCTCTTCAAAGGGGGCGACACCCTGGACCCAAACTGTTACAGACCTATATCCATCCTGCCCTGCCTATCTAAGGTCTTCGAAAGCCAAGTCAACAAACAGGTCACTGACCATCTTGAATCCCACCGTACCTTCTCCGCTGTGCAATCTGGTTTCCGAGCCGGTCACGGGTGTACCTCAGCCACGCTCAAGGTACTAAACGATATCATAACCGCCATCGATAAAAGACAGTACTGTGCAGCCGTCTTCATAGACCTTGCCAAGGCTTTCGACTCTGTCAATCACCGTATTCTTATCGGCAGACTCAGTAGCCTCGGTTTTTCGGATGACTGCCTTGCCTGGTTCACCAATTACTTTGCAGACAGAGTTCAGTGTGTCAAATCGGAGGGCATGCTGTCCGGTCCTCTGGCAGTCTCTATGGGGGTGCCACAGGGTTCAATTCTCGGGCCGACTCTTTTCTCTGTATATATCAATGATGTTTCTCATGCTGCGGGCGATTCCCTGATCCACCTCTACGCAGACGACACCATTCTATATACTTCCGGCCCGTCCTTGGACACTGTGCTATCTAACCTCCAAACGAGCTTCAATGCCATACAGCACTCCTTCCGTGGCCTCCAACTGCTCTTAAACGCTAGTAAAACCAAATGCATGCTTTTCAACCGTTCGCTGCCTGCACCCGCACGCCTGACCAGCATCACCACCCTGGATGGTTCCGACCTTGAATATGTGGATATCTATAAGTACCTAGGTGTCTGGCTAGACTCTAAACTCTCCTTCCAGACCCATATCAAACATCTCCAATCGAAAATCAAATCAAGAGTCGGCTTTCTATTCCGCAACAAAGCCTCCTTCACTCACGCCGCCAAACTTACCCTAGTAAAACTGACTATCCTACCGATCCTCGACTTCGGCGATGTCATCTACAAAATTGCTTCCAACACTCTACTCAGCAAACTGGATGCAGTTTATCACAGTGCCATCCGTTTTGTCACTAAAGCACCTTATACCACCCACCACTGCGACTTGTATGCTCTAGTCGGCTGGCCCTCGCTACATATTCGTCGCCAGACCCACTGGCTCCAGGTCATCTACAAGTCCATGCTAGGTAAAGCTCCGCCTTATCTCAGTTCACTGGTTACGATGGCAACACCCATCCGTAGCACGCGCTCCAGCAGGTGTATCTCACTGATCATCCCTAAAGCCAACACCTCATTTGGCCGCCTTTCGTTCCAGTTCTCTGCTGCCTGTGACTGGAACGAATTGCAAAAATCGCTGAAGTTGGAGACTTTTATCTCCCTCACCAACTTCAAACATCTGCTATCTGAGCAGCTAACCGATCGCTGCAGCTGTACATAGTCTATTGGTAAATAGCCCACCCATTTTCACCTACCTCATCCCCATACTGTTTTTATTTATTTATTTTTCTGCTCTTTTGCACACCAATATCTCTACCTGTACATAACCATCTGATCATTTATCACTCCAGTGTTAATCTGCATAATTGTAATTATTTGCCTACCTTCTCATGCCTTTTGCACACAATGTATATATAGACTCCCCTTTTTTCTACTGTGTTATTGACTTGTTAATTGTTTACTCCATGTGTAACTGTGTTGTCTGTTTACACTGCTATGCCTTATCTTGGCCAGGTCGCAGTTGCAAATGAGAACTTGTTCTCAACTAGCCTACCTGGTTAAATAAAGGTGAAATAAAATAAAAAATCTAGCTAGCATAGTAGGTAATATAGCTAGCTAGCCAACACCACAGATGAAAGGGTTAGATATCGTCATCTTTGCCTGCATATAGCTATGCTAAGCTAGGTCACAAGCACTTCGCTACACTAGCAATAAAATCTGATAACCATGTGTATGTAAAAAATACAATTTGATTGCATGCAGGTATGTTGACACAATCCTGATTATTAGTGAATTAACTAAACTAGTATTTGCAACAGGAGTTCGATTTTGGTCACAATGTTCAATTCATCCTTTTCTCAAAACTGCACCATTCTGTTGAGCTTGCTGCTGATGATTATTTTCTCTGTTAGACATTCCTCGGCATTGTGCAGTGCTCGTGGCTCAGGCGGTGAGTGGCAGCAGCTTTGTTATGTAGAGGGACTATCGGCAAACCCGATATAAAAGGGCTGATAGCCTAGAAAAGGCTAATATCGGCTTGGCCGATTTTTGATTGATCTCTATACAAATATTAGGAACACCTTCCTAATATTGAGTTGCATCCCCTTTTTGCCCTGAAAACAGCCTCAAATTAGACTGGGCATGGACTCTACAAGGTGTCGAAAGCATTCCACTGGGATGCTGCCCCATGTTGACTCCAATGCTTCCCACAGTTGTGTGAAGTTGGCTGAAAGTCCTTTGGGTGGTGGACCATACCCGTTCAAAGGCACTTAAATATTTGGCTTGCCCATTCACCCTCAATGGGCCAGTCACGCAATCCATGTCTCAATTGTCTCAAGGCTTAAAAATCCTTCTTAAACGTGTCTCCTCCCCTTCATCTACACTGATTTAAGTGGATATAATAGGTGACATCAATAGGGGATAATAGATTTCACCTGGATTTACCTGGGTAGTATGTCATGGAAAGAGCCGGTGTTCCTAATGTTTTGTGCAGTCAGTGTACAACAATTGAAACAAAACAAAAACCTTTCAGTTATACAACTTATCAAGCTTTGGAAATACACAGAACAAAAATAAACGCAACATGTTAAGTGTTGGTTCCATGTTTCATGAGCTGAAATAAATACTCAGAAATGTTCCATTTCGCACAAAAATATTATTTCTCTAAAATGTTGTGCACAAATTTCTTTATATTTCTGTTGGTGAGAATTTCTCCTTTACCAAGATAATCCATCCACCTGAAAGGTGTAGCACATCAAGAAGCTAATTACACAGGTGCACCATGTGCTGGGGACAATAAAATGCCACTTTAAAATGTGCAGTTGTGTGACAACACAATGTCTGAAGTTGAGGGAGTGCGCAATTGGCATGCTGACTGCAGGAATGCCCAACAGAGCTGTTGCCCGAGTGGTTAATGTTCATTTCTCTACCATAAGCTGCATCCAATGTCGTTTTAGAGAATTTGGCAGTGCGTCCAACCGGCCTCACAACCACAGACCACGTGTAACCACGCCAGCCCAGGACTTCCACATCCGGCTTCTCATTCTGATTGGCTTGGCCTGGCTCCGCAGTGGGTGGGCCTATTCCCTCCCAGGCCCACCCATGGCTGCACCACTGCCCAGTCATGTGAAATCCATAGATTAGGGCCTATTGAAATTATTTCAATTGACTGCCTTCCTCATATGAACTGTAACTCAGTAAAGTCGTTGAAATTGTTGCATGTTGCGTTTCTATTTTTGTTCAGTACAAAATATGCAACCTTTTCTGAATAGTCATTCAAGTTTTTCCTCATTATAGTTTTGGTTTCTGTTGCATTTTCTGCAAACAGGGTTACTCAAATGTATAATCTCCCTTAAATCGCAGGCTGTACCAAGCAAATCATCTTCATTTATGGCATTGAAGCTACCTTTTTTAATTGCCAGAGGCAGTATCCTGCTTCTCAACTGCGCTCACAAGGATCTTTGATTTCTTGTTAACCGACAGGTGACATAGGGTTCTAGATCATAGGTGTTTTGGATCTGGTTATAAATTCTGAGCTTAGGTTTTAGCCATATATCAGTTGCCCATTTTGCTTTGTAGCTAAGGGTTAACTTGTGTTTGATCAAGTTGACATTGCATCATAACTTGTTTCTAAATATGCTTTGTAGATCAGCTTCCTTAAATATATCATTAAGTTCCTTTGTCCAATGGTAATTGTGTGTTTTAGTGGCACTGGCACCAGTGCCACCCAGGGAAAGAGTTAGTCTGGAGCCCTGTAGCCTGCCGGATGTTGCCCAGCAGGTGTGTGTGCCCCTATATGTATGAACAGCTTGGCATACTGGGTGCTGCCCTGTTGTGTGTGTGTGTGTGTGTGTGTGTGTGCCCACACTCACGTGCTCATACCTGTACAGGCGGGTCAGCGTGCTGAATATTATCCTGCAGGTGGCTCATGAGCATCAGGTCACGGGCTTGATACCAGCGCGAGTGAAGTGCGTGGTGGTAGATGTGGCACAGGATGGCACATGTGCGGATGCGGTCTGTGCGGTCCTTAGCGTAGATGAACTTGCACAGGCGGTCCATGATGAAGGCACTGTCCTCGCCTTCGCTCTCCTCCGCATCCTGCTCAGACTAGGGAGGAAATACAAAGAGAGCAGGGGGAGAGGGATAAAGTGACAATTCAATAGTAGGCGAGTATAGTGTTGCACAGTGTACCGGTACCACGAAATCAAAATGTCATGACACTTAAAACATTTAAAAATGCCGTAGTACCGTGTCATATAATAATAACCAACCTTTTCAGCCCTACCGATCTAAAGAACCTACAAGAACCTGCCTGTTATAAAATGTTTATAAAGTCAGCAACAGTTACTAGTCTCTTGTACGCACAAGTCCAATAATATCAATAATAATATCCACTTCACTTTTCAAGTGCCAACCACATATGGCAGCTGGAATCAGCCATCAGCAACCCCTACCAGCTTCTCTCCACCCACTCTTCCTTTTTTTATACCTTTATTTAACTAGGCAAGTCAGTTAAGAACAAATTCTTATTTTCAATGACGGCCTAGGAACAGTGGGTTAACTGCCTGTTCAGGGGCAGAACGACAGATTTGTACCTTGTCAGCTCGGGGATTCGAACTTGCAACCTTTCGGTTACTAGTCCAACGCTCTAACCACTAGGCTAGCTACCCTGCCGCATCTATTCCCCCGTCAGTTTAAATAATACACACTTCCGTTCAAAAGTTTGGGGTCACTTAAAAATGAGCTTTTCTTTCAAAAACAAGGACATTTTTTGTCAAATTGATCAGAAAGTGTAGACATTGTTAATGTTGTAAATTACTATTGTTGCTTGAAATGGATGATTTTTAAGGGAATATCAACATGGATGTAGAGGCTCATTATCAGCAACCATCACTCCTGTGTT
This sequence comes from Oncorhynchus mykiss, assembly GCF_057628025.1. Lineage (NCBI taxonomy): Eukaryota > Metazoa > Chordata > Actinopteri > Salmoniformes > Salmonidae > Oncorhynchus > Oncorhynchus mykiss. Next base: position 28,146,932 of record NC_143037.1, read on the forward strand.
CCAATGGCATGTTGTGTTAGCTAATCCAAGTTAATAATTTAAAAGGCTAATTCAATATTAGAAAACCCTTTTGCAATTATGTTAGTACAGCTGAAATGTTTTGCTCTGATTAAAGAAGCAATAAAACTGGTCTTCTTTAGGCTAGTTGAGTATCTGGAGCATCAGCATTTGTGGGTTCGATTAAAGGCTCAAAATGGCCAGAAACAAAGCACTTTCTTCTGAAACTCATCAGTCTATTCTTGTTCTGAGAAATGAAGGCTATTCCATAAGAGAAATTGCCAAGAAACTGAAGATCTCGTATAACACTGTGTACTACTCCCTTCACAGAACAGTACAAACTGGCTCTAACCAGAATAGAACGAGTGGGAGTAACAACATAGTTTAGGCAAATTTGATTTGTTTTTTTCTTTCCTCCCACCAAATCACAGGTAGGCCTTTGCAAATATGAGCAAATTAGCCATTCTATGCAGTATTCCATTTTTCCACTTAACAGTGTGGAGTTAAACTCAATGAGTTGTATTGAGTAGAAGTGTGAATTTCAGCGACAGGTTTTTGGAGAACGTTTAGAAAATGTGACCAAGCGTTCAGGGGACAGGACGAACAGGATGCTAGGCCACTTTTTTTTCTACCACTAGGATTTTTTAAAATTATGGCATCGTGATACTAGGCCTGGTATCGTAACGACACTAGGTGAGGACAAGGTTGGGTTATGACTAGGGGTGTGATGTTAAAACATTTAAAAGAAATTGGGATTTTTAATGTTCAGAAATTTGTGACTTCATGTCCTTTTATGATTCTTCGTTCAAACGTTTTACACAAATTCCTAGTAAGTATCCGCCACATTGCTTACATCTCTCCCATCCTGCAACTTAAAACAAGAAAGAGACCATGGAAATATAATTACTAAAACATACATTTCCATTCAAGTTCTATGATTGGTACACCGGCTACCATATTGAGTGTACACATAACCTGAAAGTAATTTTGTGTTCATGACGGGTCCATTTCCTTACCTTGGTCTCTCCCTGGAGGCCCAGGGCGCGGCGGTGAGCCTTGTAGTCAAACTTGTAGTAGGTGTGCATGATGCGCCGTAGGTAGACGCGGCACACCTCCTCCGTGCTGCCCTTGGTCTCCAGGTAGCCCAGCAGGCGGTCGATGATGCCGCACACACGCCCCTCGTCCTTCAAGTTGTCCACGTACTCTGGGGGAGGGAGAGAGAGTGAGTGATTAAATATCATTGTGTGAAATTTAAAGTTGGTGTGAAAAAGAGATCAGGGTATGGGTTTTCATAGGTAAAAAAAAAGTGATCCCAATAATGTGTGTTATGTACATGGTACAGGTTTTCATAGGAATTATATTGCTGTCTATTCCATTAATCCCGTTACTTCATATGCATCTATAGTGATTGAGTATCAATTCAGTTGGTCATTGACAGACGCACAAGTGACTTGGATAATGCGAAAATGCGAGTGTGGATCTAAAATAGCGAGAACACTATGAGAGGGCCTCACCTTGAGAGTGGGGGTCAGTGTTCTGCATGATCTTTGTGAACTCCTCGTCCATCCTCTCCACCAAGGTCAGAATGCAGCCGCGCACCCTGAATGGCTGAGGAATGGATAGAGAAACTGAATTTATTTGTACCATCTACTGCAAACTGCAGCCTATCACATGAAGTGTATTGCCATGCCTGTCTTCTTGCCAAAAGGACCACAATGGCAATAAGTAAAAGACTAATGTATTTGATAGGTGCTTGTTCTTGACTGTATATGTATTTATTTTTTAGAATGATATTAGAACTTAAATTTTCCTGTGGGGAACTACTCGTTTGGAGTAGTTCAAATAAATGAACCAATCAATCATTCATTCACTGAAAGAAACTCAATCAACCACTAAGAGTTTTATGTGAGAGAATTACCTGTGAGTCAATAATGGCCAGGTTCTCGCTGTCCTCGGTGATGTTCTCGCCGATAAAGATGTTGTTGTTGTTAAAGAGGATGTCCAGCAGCTCGTCAATGCAGTCCAGACACTTCTTCCACATATCAGCCTGGGAGAGGGGTGGGGCGGGACAGGAAAAATGGATGAGGAGATATTAGCGTGATTTGGTGTCACACTTGGGCCGGATACGGGAGAATCCAGGACGAAAACGCACATGAAATATATATATTTTTTTCCCTCCCCAAATGTGTTGTCATTTCATATTGAGGTAGCAGAATTAAGACCGCTCAGGCTCAATCCCTTCAGACTATGATGGACAGTCTATTCCGTTAGCATATAGCCACACATCTGTGGAGTGGGCAGATGGACGGTAAGAAAACAGGAAAGTTTTAGCATTTAGCAATTTAAGCATTTAACCATTTGGAATTTAGCAACTTAGCATTTAACGCCAGTGAGTCTGACCTTCATGAAGGCGGCCAGGTTAGGGTTGTAGTCGTACAGGGAGGCGATGATGTTAAACTTGATCTTGACCAGGATGCCCTCGCCCAGAATGTTCTCATTGGAGATGTTGGCCAGGGCGTGGAGAAGCTCGATCTGGGCAGCTCTGAACAAAGCATAGGTAGAGGAGGGAGGTAGAGAGAATAACGGGTAGGGACAGTGCTAAGTTAGTTTAGGGTCTTTTCAGGCTTTGGTGTCATATCGGCCAGAGCTTTTACTGAATGGCGTTTTTATCTGGTAGCAAAAGAAACCCCAAAACCATACCTGATGTCCCTTTGTAGACATGAAAGTGCTATATCTGTGAAAGGCAAAAACTTCGCATAGCCTTAGGTACAACCGATACCATATTGTTTACTTCAGCATGGTTTTCAGATCGACAAAGGGCCATCGACTAGGGGTACATTTTGGGACCGAGTATTTATGTCAATGTAGTCAAATGAGTCGTACCTGTCTGTTCCCTTCTTTCCACGGGCCTGCAGAATCTCGTTGAGTTTCTTTACAACAACTGTTGTGTTGATTTCTGTTCCCTTGGCAAACATCTTAAAGGGTGGGAAGCATGAGTTTTTACTCACTAAAGTAACAACACACTGTGGTCAAAGACTTAGTAACTTAGTTGAAGGCACGATCTGGTTAGCTATAAATACAAACAGTTGTATAAATACAAACATGTTTTTTTAAACATATTTATTCATTTATTTCTGTATAACCACAATTAACTATTTTCTCTGAATCTACTCTGCGTTAGATAGCTCAAGCTGGCTAATGTTAGCCACTAGCCATGCAGACAGGCTGCTGGCAGTGATGAGCTACAATTTACCAATCACGAGGTAGTGTGATGTAAACAGCCAATCAAATTCCCCACACTTGGGGGGGCGCATGATCCCTCTCACCTGCTTCATGCGGCTCTGACTTCTGCACCGGCAGGCTTGCCTCTGGTGCAAAAGGAAAGTGGAAAATAATTCCTGCCTGCTCTAATTGTTTAGTACCTCGTCTGTTCTTCGTTTTTGTCCTACAATTTATTTGGTCAACTTTTTGACGTGTTTTGAGTTTTTCAACCTTAGCTTAGTACTAGCGCCCTACAGTAGTTGACTGACTGTGCTGTTGTGATAACTTCAATCTGCCTGGAGCCTTCCTCAGATCAACGTTTTATTGTTGTCTCTTCCCCTCGTCCCCTGTGCCCAATGCCGACTCTGGATTATTGTCTCTGGAATCTACTTTAGATTTGCCTCACTATAGGATTAGCTGACTCTCCCCTCTGCCGGTGAAATGGCGTCTCCCTTTGAAATGTCTCTGTCCTTGGCCATTCTTTGGTAGCCAACTCAGCCGCATATCAGTCTCCACTCTCTGTACTTTATATCTGACGGCTTTTTTGTGTGTGTTCTTTGGGTTCCTGTGCTAGACCAGGTGGTGTTGTTTTTTGGCTTACTATTCAGTTATGTCGCCCGTGGTGGTTGGCTAGCTAGTCTAGTTAGCTGGCTAAAATAACAAACCGTAGCTGGCTGGCTAAGAACTGCATTCACTGGCAACATTGTTTGGTAACTGGTGAGATGGCGTCCAAAACCTTGGTTTACTTTAATGTAGCTGTAAGCTAGGTGTTTATAGCAACTGGCTGACCCATGCAGTGCTAACATAACGTTTGCAGGCTGGTTGGCTAGCAGCCTCAACAAATCAGCTTGCAACAATACATTCATAAAGTATTTGCTTGTAAGAGCTGAAAATGTAATTGAGTGCAAATGATTTGGTTGAATTTGAAGTTATTTCTGTTGGAGTTCACATTATAGGGAATAGGCTGGCTTGCCGGGTCCTCCATATTACATCAGACCCACAAAAACATTTTCTGGCATGAATACGGCATTCTGATAGGTTTTATGTAATAACACAACAAATTAAAAAGTGAGGTGAAACTTTGCATTGGGACTTTTGATGCATATACTAACCATATGTTAAATGTGGTTACGTTCATGCTACCTAACCTTTAAACTTCTCCTGTTGGGAAAAGCAATTAGCACTATCCACATTCACTGGCAGGTTTGGCTCTGTACTCAAAGCATTTCAGTGCAGTGCTGATCTAGGATCAGGTCAATACAATCTAAGAGGCAGAAATTATCCTAGATTAGCAGCACTTCTACTCTGAGACGCGTTATGACCATATAGGACCATTGGGTTGTGTTCATTTGGGGACTAGAGAGAAAATGCTTTAAAACGTTTTGCAATGAAAAACTAAAAATGTGTTTCTTATTAGTAAAGGTCAGGTGGTCCCTCTCCGTTTGTCAATTCTTACATTTGGTGGTTAATGAACACAAACTATACATACAGATAAGTGGAGTGCCATAACTTGATTACCCACCTTAACGAGGGGCACTCCTCCCTTCACCTTCTCCCATTCTCCTTCGTCCTCCTCTTGGGCCTCTTCCTCTGCCTCTTCCTCCACGCGCTCCTTCCGCTTGTGTCTCTTCTTCCTATCCTCCTTTTTCTTCTCACTGGTGTGTCGCTCGACCTCACTACCAGACCTGGCAAGACAGAATGAGGTGTTGTGAATAAATTTTGGTCAGTGTGTAAAACTGATCTGATGTCAGAGACGAGTCTCTAAAGCAGGGGGTAGGCAACTACATTCAGTGGTCAGACAATTTTTTCATGCGCAGCAGGTTGCAGGGCCGGGACATTATTATATATTTTTTTTATTAACTAAGAAAACATTGAGGGGCTCGAAAAAAATCGCTTTGGGGCCAAATGTTTCTCGCAGGCTGTCTGTTGCCAAGCACTGCTCTAGAGTATCGTTTAACATACAGAGTGAGATATAGTGAATGAAAGTCAGTGGCAGGATGTTTAGACTTCGAGGAATGTTCGGTAACCGAGGCAGTGGTATTGACTCTAGACTCAATCCACAATAATTCCATCCTAACACACAAGGTACAAAGGACAGGGACTGACTTCTTGAGGAAGATTTTGGCAATGGCGTTATTGCCCTCTTCGTCTTCACTACCACTGCCGCTTTCCGCTGTGTCTGAGTCCCAGTCTTCGTCATCCACGTCACTGCTGCTGGAAGACTCCTCATCCTGTTGAAGACATATACTGTTATTACATACACGAGTTAGATTAAAGCCCCCATGCAGTCTTAATGTCATTTTTAAATCATCCCTGTATATCTAATCAATCACTATTAATTTATTGAAAACAACACCAATATATTTGCAATAATTGATTTCCCTGAACCTCCTTGGGCCACTGAAATCTTCAGTCAGATTGATACAAATTTGAAGAGATTTACATATACAGGCCTGATTGGCTAATATAATAATCTAAAGCCCAACCCCTTACCCCTTCAAAAAAGGCACATGGTATTCAACCTGTCAGTTGGAGTTGGACCCAGAAAGCCACGAACTTCCACAAGCATGTAGGATTCATTTTGTCATCAAAACTAAAAAAGGCATCTATCATGCATCTTAATTTGCAGTATCATTGTTGTACTGTTTTCAATAGGTCGTCAGAAGATGCAGTGGGTCGCCAGAAGACGAAGGACCAGGATCGTAGACAAGGTTATAAAGAAAGTCTAAATCATAGCATGCAAGTATCTTTTCCAGTTATTGTTTTAGATGTGCTCAAGCTCTGGAAGGTGTCCCTGTGAGAGGAAAGATCATGGAGAAAGCAAGAGGGTGTTAGCTAAACATAATCAGATAGGTCTAAAATGTAGAGCAGCAGCATAGTTGTCCTCGATGGTATGAAGTACAAAAGTAGTGTCACGTTTCTTCAAAATCGAACCCAGAAGCAGACCAGGACAAGGAGAGTAGGAAGAAGGTGAGTATTTATTTACAAGTGAATGTGAATGGGTAGATATATCCAGGTGGCGTAGCGGGTAGCGGTGGTGAGTTGATGGGAGTAAATAGGTGGATCCAATGGGGAAGCGGAATCCTCCGACGACCAGGCGGGAATGGGGTAAATGATCCGGGTGAGTAACTGAAGACAGAACAAACGGAGGTAAGTTCAAGGCAAGCAATACGTAACAAACAACAAAACAAATTCTATCCAACTTGAGGCTGATACTCTGGCACAACATACTGTTCATGGCTAACGATCCGGCAGGGAATGGATGTCAGGTCCGGGCTTATGAAGAGGAGAGATGATGATCAGGACCAGGTGTGCAGATAGCTGATGGGATACAGGTGTGGGTAATCAGAAACCCCAACTGGCTACATTGCCCGGCAACCAGACAGGGTGCGTTCCAGGACGCCGGAAAAAACTCTCCAGGACAGAACATAGGCAAAAAACAGACTCAGGAAACGGGATTCGTGACAGTACCCCCCCCTCCGACGAACGCCACCGGGCGGACTACCCGGAGCGCCAGGGTGGAGGCGGTAAAAGTCACGAAGCAGGTCATCGTCAAGGTTCTGACGCCGAGGAATCCAACTCCTCTCCTCAGGACCATATCCTACCCAATCCACTAAATACTGGAACCCTCGACCCCGCCGTCTGGAGTCAATGATGCGGCGCACTGTGTAGACAGGACCACCTCCGATCATCCGAGGAGGACGAGGAGGAGGGGGTAACAGAGGACTGAGGTGAACCGGCTTGAGGCAGGAGACATGAAAGGTGGGGTGTACTCGAAGCGTTGCCGGCAATTTGAGTCGGACCACAACAGGGTTAATGATTCTCTCCACCACGAACGGACCAATGAACTTTGGTGACAGTTTCCTCGACTCAGTCCGTAGAGGAAGATCCCGTGTAGCCAACCACACCTTATCCCGCTCTCCCCTCCATTTGGCAATCTGACCATTTTTCGATACAGGTGCGGGTAATCAGAAACCCCAACTGGCTACATTTCCCGGCAACCAGACAGGGTGCGTTCCAGGACGCCGGAAAAAACTCTCCAGGACAGAACATAGGCAAAAAACAGACTCAGGAAACGGGATTCGTGACAAGTAGTGGTTTTATTTACATTGTCCTCACCAGCATGCTCAAACACTGACATTATTATAACCTCATCCCATGACAGGAAAGGCGGAAGAGTTAGAATTGCAAACACACAATTACACGTAGCTTCTCAACAACAACTTGTTTGGCAGAATCTGTTGTGATTTGTGATGGTTGGGTGAAAATCTACCGGAGAATAGATCTCCAGGAGGATGGTTGTTGACCACTGCCCCTACACACACTACAAATGTGTTTTCAAGTAGTCATACAGTCAATCGCAGATAGACCCATAGCCCCTACCCATTGACAATTCCTACTAAAAATCGGTTATAGGTCATGGTTCAACTACTACGCTCTCTGAAAAAAGTAATATAGAACTGGCCCCCATAGCAGAACAAGCGTGGGTCTATATTAGCGATGTTAACGATTAACTGTTGACCGGTTAGCGGCCCAAAAAATACATTTGACCGCTCATGCTTATCGGACAATGGGTGAATTAGCAAAATGGAGTGGAATTCAATTGGTGCGTGTATATTCGTTAGTTCGTCATACAGCTCATTTATCAAACACACACAGGATATGCTACAGAGACTAGTAGGCTATGAGCAGAACGATATCACCTGTTGGACAACGCAGCTCTCAAACAGCTGGATGCTGCTGGAGTGAAACGTGTTCTTATAAGCACAGTCATTGCGCAACAATTCTAAATGCAATCGCATGTTAAAAACATAGTTTTGATTGCCACAATTAACAAGAGGAGGATATCAGCTTGATATTGCTACTATTTTTATTAATTGAAGCCAGTCATCCATTTGAGTGCATGGGCAATACAATAGGCAAGGCTACGAGCGCATCGCCCACCACCTAATCTTTAGACTCCCCCTCTTTCTACGTTGGAGATTTTCAGCTCTGTCACATATGGAACCACATGCATCAGGTGCGCTATTTAGAATGGTATTTTCCCGGGAATGACATTTTGGAAAATATTTGAAATTCTGTTTTATATTGGTTGCTTCATTAGAGAAGTATGTTCAATAACATAGCATTTTGGGGGGGCTGTGAGAGGATTGGCTTGCTACTGTTGCATGTTTCAATGTCAGTTCCTTGTATGCACGCATCATATTTTCTGTTGGTCACGTTTAGGGCTTTTTAAAATTGAACCTTTATTTAACTAGGCAAGTCAGTTAGTTATGAACAAATTATTTTTTACAATGACGGCCTACCAAAAGGCCTCCTGCGAGTACCGGGAGGGCTGTGGCGGTCACGAAATTTTGTCAGCCGGTGATTGTCAAGCAAATAAACTGTCGGTGTCACGGTAATTGACCGTTAATTAGCAAACACGTTAATTTAGCATCTCCTGGCTTCCATACATAGCCTACAAGCCACTGATGCAGACTTCGAACATCTACATTTTAATAATCCATGTAAAATAGCCTACACCTTCACAATAAATCTATTAATTTAGACAGGTCTAAAGAAGCATGATATGAAGAAAATATAGTCTATTACAGAAGAACAATAGCCAAATGACTGTGAGCTACACTAGTTCATTTAGCAGACAAGATTTGCTTAGAATTCCGTGGCATTATTTTATAATATGAAGAATACAATTGAACAAAGCTGGATAAAATAGAAAGGATATTCTCAAACGATTTGAGGGCGTGTGCAGATGAGGCTAACCTGTGTTGAGCGGTTAACAAAGAAATAGGTAGTACTATATGCTTCATTTTGATTTATTGATGTATAGAACAGTGTTCTACAAACGTTGGGCTATATGTGATTTTTAATACATTGTAAGGCTGCATGATGCGACTCTCACAATTTGAAAAAAGTTGCTTGAAAGGCATGAGCTCTGCTTTGTTTTTTTGCGCAGGCTGTACACACGCCAATAGTCTCTCATTCACAATTTGACAAGCACTTGAAAATGCCTCAAATTGTGTGGCCGTTGTGCCCTTGGCCTGGAGTGCTGTGTTATGCCCTTTTTCCTGAGCGCTGCATGCTCCGAAGCACCTCTCACTCACATGGCTTTCCATCAAGTGTTTGGGTCTTTCTCACGGGCTACAAGTGAAGACAGACACTTCGGGGACGAAACAGCGCACGTCCTTATCTAATTCTGAGGGGCATTCTGAAGATATTGGAAGAATTGCGCACATTTACTTTTGGTCAGCCAACAAGATTAGTAGGCCTAACGAACAGCAAAAGCACTAGCCTATGTCAATCTACTATCCCCCATAGTACAAAAGTTGACCTATTCTATGCGATAAATAAATATTCCAAAGTCTGGGACAGTTGTGGGATGTGAAAGATCCCACATTAATACAACCACTAGCATCAAAAAAAATTTTTTTTTTACACAATGTGGCTGACGCAACAGATCAGAACGTTCAGCTTTAAATATTGATAAACTATTAGTCAATTTCTTCACATTATAAAAGCAGCAATGTGCACATGGCAGTAGGCTATAAACACGAATGTTCCATTAGCAGAAAACACCATTATCAAAAGTGACAGTAAATGCAACTATGCATGTAATGCTTTTATTATAAAAAGGTGTAATGCTTTTATTATAAAGGTTTTTATGGTGAAAAATACCTTCCCCAAACTTGAAACTCACAAGCTGCTTATGTTTGCCAGTTAGGCGCTACACCCCTTCTAAAGTGGATTAACGTGCTTACATTTAAGAAGTTGTTTGGCCACTTTAGTTTACGATACAAACCTTATTAAAACATAGGCCTATGAGCTAGGCTACATGAGGTGTGCGACTATGATTCAAAAAAGGCGTTGTTTCTGGCCTTATGTCGGGCATCATTCACTACAATAATGGCGCCAGAGAGGATGGCTGCCATTTTATGGGCTCTTAACCAACCGTGCTATTTTGTTTGTTTTTCGCATCGGTTTTAACTTATTTTGTACATAATGTTACTGCTTCTGTCTCTTATGACAGAAAATAGCTTCTGGACATCAGAACAGCGATTACTCACCTTGAATTGGACTAATCATTTTTCTTTAATGAGTTGGACGAGACGGATTTCCTCCAAACACCCTAACAGGCCCTCATCCCTGTAATTTGCAGGAGAAAGAGACAGAGGTTTTGTGGAAGGAGATTAGGTTGCCTTGTGAGGATCAGGCGAAGAGTACTATTGGGCAACGTACATTCGCTGGATGATAAAACGGACAAACTAAAAGCATATATATCCTACCAATAGGACATTAAAAAATAATATCTTATGCTTCACAGAGTCGTGGCTGAACGATGACATGAATAACATACAGCTGGCGGGTTATACACTGTACCGGCAGGACAGAAAAGCAGCCTCTGGTAAGGCAAGGGGTGGCAGTCTATTTATGTTTGTAAACAACAGCTGGAGCACGATATCAAAGGAAGTCTCAAGGTTTTGCTCGCCTGAGGTAGAGTATCTCATGATAAGCTGTAGACCACACTGTCTACCTAGAGAGTTTATCTGTATTTTTCGTAGCTGTCCATTTACCACCACAAACTGATGCTGGCACTAAGACCGCTCTCAATGAGCTGTATACGACCATAAGTAAACAGGAAAACGCTCATCCAGAGGCTGCGCTCCTAGCGGCCGGGGACTTTAATGCAGAGAAACTTAAATCAGTTTTAGCTCATTTTTACCAGTATGTTAAATGAGCAACCAGAGGGGGAAAAAAATCAAGAGCATCTTTACTCCATACACAGAGACACGAACAATGCTCTCCCCTCCATTTGGCAATCTGACAATTTTTCGATCCTCCCGATTCCTGCTTACAAGCAAAAATTAAAGCAGGAAGCACCAGTGACTCGGTCTGTAAAAAAAGTGGTCAGATGAAGCAGATGCTAAACTATAGGACTGCTTTGCTAGCACAGACTGGAATATGTTCCATGATTCTTACGATGCCAATGAGGACTACACCACATCAGTCACTGGCTTCATCAATAAGTGCATCAATGACGTCAGCCCCACAGTGACTGTACGTACATACTCCAACCAGCTCCGACGCTCGGCAAATGTGGCAGGGCTTGCAAACTATTAGACTACAAAGGGAAGCTCATCCGAGAGCTGCTAAGTTACACAAGTCAACCAGACGAGCTAAATCACTTCTTTGCTCCCTGCGAGGCAAGTAACACTGAAACATGCATGAGAGCATCAGCTGTTACGGACGACTGTGTGATCGCGCTCTCCGCAGCCGATGTGAGTAAGACCGTAAAACAGGTCAACATTCACAAGCCCTGCGGCCTTGTGAATGCCAGACAGATTACCAGGACGTGTACCCCGAGCATGCGCTGACCAACTGGCAAGTGTCTTCACTGACAATTTCAACAACTCCCTGTCTGTTATACCAACATGTTTCAAGCAGACCACCATAGTCCCTGCGCCCAAGAACACTAAGGTAACATGACTAAATGACTACTGACCCATAGCTCTCACGTCTGTAGCCATAAAGTACTTTGAAAGGCTGGCTCACATCAACACCATTATCCCAGAAACCCTAGACCCACTCAAATTTGCATACCGCCCTAACAGATCCACAGATGATGCAATCTCTATTGCACTCCACACTGCCCTTTAACATCTGGACAAAAGGAACACCAGTCATTGACTCAGCGAAGGACCTCCCGGGTAGCGCAGTGGTTAAGGGCCATTGCTGTGCCATCAGAGTCCCTGGGTTCGCGCCCAGGCTCTGTCGTAACCGGCCGCGACCGGGAGGTCCGTGGGGCGACGCACAATTGGCCTAGCGTCGTCCGGGTTAGGGAGGGATTGGTCGGTAGGGATCTCCTTGTCTCATCGCGCACCAGCGACTCCTGTGGCGGGCCGGGCGCAGTGCGCGCTAGCCAAGGTTGCCAGCTGCACGGTGTAGCCTCCGACACATTGGTGCGGCTGGCTTCCGGGTTGGATGCGCGCTGTGTTAAGAAGCAGTACGGCTGGTTGGGTTGTGTATCGGAGGACGCATGACATTCAGCCTTCGTCTCTCCCGAGCCCGTACGGGAGTTGTAGCAATGAGACAAGATAGTAGCTCCTACAACAATTGGATACCACGAAATTGGGGAGAAAAAGGGGTAAAATTCAACAAAAAAAAAGACTATAGACTATAGCGTTCAACACCATAGTGCCCTCAAAGCTCATCACTAAGCTAAGGACCCTGGGAATAAACAGGATCCTGGACTGTCCTGACGGGCCGCCCCAACGTGGTAAGGGTTGGAAACACATCCGCCACGCTGATCCTCAACACAGGGGTGCCTCAGGGGTGTGTGCTCAGTCCCCTCCTGTACTCCTTGTTCACTCATGACTGCACAGCCAGACACGACTCCAACACAATCATTATGTTTGCCAATGACAACAGTCAAAAGAAAGGTTGCAAGTTCATATCCCCGAACTGACAAGGTACAAATCTGTCGTTCTGCCCCTGAACAAGGCAGTTAACCCACTGTTCCTAGGCCGTCATTGAAAATAAGAATTTGTTCTTAACTGACTTGCCTAGTTAAATAAAGGTTAAAACAAATATTTAAAAAATGAAAAGATTTGGCAGGGGTCCTCAGATCCTCAAAAAAGCTTCTGCTGCTCCATCGAGAGCATCCTGACTGGTTGCATCACTCCCTGGTATGGCAACTGCTCGGCCTCCGACCGCAAGGCACCACAGAGGGTAGTGCGTACAGCCCAGTACATCACAGGAGCCAAGCTTCCTGCCATCCAGAACCAGCCACCCTAGTCATAGACTGTTCTCTCTGCTACTGCACAGCAAGCGGTACTGGAGCGCCAAGCCTAGGTACAAGAGGCTTCTAAAATAGTTTCCACAAGCCAGTAAGACTCCTGAACATCTAATCAAATGGCTACCCAGACTATTTGCATTGCCCCCCCCCCCCCCTCTTTTATGCTGCTACTCTGTTATCATCTATGCATAGTCACTTTAATAACTCTACCTACATTGTTGGTTAAGCATTTCACTCTAAGGTGTTGTATTCGGCACCTCAAATTCTATAATTGGCTAATATTGTCACCCGACTACTCTTTATTTAATCTCGTCTTTACACATACTAAATAATGTGTGACATTTGTTTTGATTTAGAATGGACCATTATCATGCATCTGTCCCGAAACATGGGCAGCGGGGGAAAAATACATGTCATCTATGCACTTACATAGCGACTGGATGATGCTTTTCCCGTGGTACATGTTCATGCCAACCATGTAGGCTATACTCCTGTTGTAAAGATAAGCAATGAGCTTAATATTAGAAAAGTTGATAAATAAATAGTAGGCCTAGCCTATAGATTGCTGATGGGATCTTCTTTTTAATAGAGGCCACCACTCTTGCGCAATTGCATCGCCTATACTGCTCTACCAAGCAAAAAGGCAGTAACTGCTCATAACGTTGGATTGAGAAAAATGGCTTTCATTTACATTGGTTTCACAGTAACTTTATGCTGTTACTTTTAACATGACCCCCATTTTCTCCAAAACACAGAGGTAGGATACTTGTCCACCTGATTAAGCATGTTTTTATTGTAGAAAAGAATTACAACTCATTTTCAACCAAATTAGCAGTTACTGCCTTTTTGCTTGATCGGCAGTATAAAAATGTTACGCAACACGCGCTCATGGACTTTCATGAATTGTTTTGATTTTCGATTACATTTGTATTGATTTCAGAGCGATTAGAGGGACAATAGAGTGGTGCAGTTTGGTAGGCTACTATTGACCATCAGCAGTATCAGAGCTGGGGGAAGTCTAATTACTGTGACTAAATGGTCGCATGGATTTTTCAAATTTTATTTAACTAGGCAAATTGTTAGTTACAATGACAGCCTACCCCGGCAAAACCCTAACCCGGATGACGCTGGGCCAATTGTGCGCCGCCCTATGGGACTCCCAATCACAGCCAGTTGTGATACAACCTGGAATCGAGCAATTAGGCTACCCTGAGTAAGCCACTAGGCTACCCTGAGTAAGTTAACTGTGCACTACAACAGAGCCACTGAGCGCGTCCTCCATCTTACCGCTGCTCCCTTCAGGAACTTGCTGCTGTCCGGCGGAAGTGCCTCGGTGGCCGGTTTCTTCTTCAGGAAGCTCTTGGCGTCTCCCGGCTCGTCATCACTATCTGACGACACCCCTACAGACATCAAGGAAGATGGGTGATTCTAAAAGAAACAGCAGTTAAAACAGTGGCTAGTCCATAGAATGAATGCATCAATGTCATCCTGAGATTGTAATGGTGGAGAGTCAATCCCAAAAGACTCTAAAAATGGGACCCGATGCGTCTCTGCTTGGCACTTGGCACTAAAGAGATTGATTGGGGGTAAGTCCCTGCAATAGAATAGCCTCCTGTCCAGGGGGTATACTTGTACATCAAGCTGCCTCTATATCGAAACAGGAGGGAGGCTCCTGCCCTATTGGCTCTAATGGCTTGGCAAGGCTAGCACCCAAATTTGAGCTAGCACCCAAATTACCTAAGCAGACGTTTGAGTCTTTCATTAATGGCATTTACTGTAGACATAGATCGAGGTGTAATGAAAAGGCATGGTAAGAAACTCACCCGATTCAACCTCATCCTTCTCATCCTCCTCATCCGCAGAGACCATTGGGTTCTGAAAGAGAGAGAAAATATTGCTATTATACCACGAAGCCATTAGTAGGAACTAAGCATCTCACACTGGCTCAGAGTGTCTTGGGAAAGATGCATTAAGCCGAAAATACACGGGGGACGTATTACAACGAAGTGAATTCTGATTTACATGAGTCAACACTTTGTAGAAGTGGCTAGACAAATTAATTACTTAAAAATCATACAATGTGATTTTCTGGATTTTTGTTTTGTATTCCGTCTCTCACAGTTGAAGTGTACCTATGATAAAAATGACAGACCTCTACATGCTTTGTAAGTAGGAAAACCTGCAAAATCGGCAGTGTATCAAATACTTGTTCTCCACACTGTATATGACATATATTCTCATTACCTCGAATTCACAGGTGTCCAGCTCAATAAAACTGGGTGTACCTGGAACTACCACTCTCGTTGTCGGAGAGTCAGAATGCATTCGGCATCATGGCTGCAAGGATGAGGATTCTTGGATGCAGACTCAGTTCTGTGTGCACTGTGAACCAGTAGAGTTTATTTATCTTGTTAATAAAATGAAACCAGATTCTGGGATGGCTCAGAGTGGAGTAAATTAGATTAGACTGTACTACTACACAAGTAGAAGAAAATCTGTGGCACACAGCTCTTCTGTATGTTGTCAGCACTTGATGTTCAAATATAATGCATTGAAACACCTTGAAGAAATGCCAACCAAGCTTTTTCAGCACACAAATAAACCTTTATTCTTGCTTCTGAAAGTAAACCACAATACAAAAAGTGTCTGCTGAGAACAGACATGTAAAAGTGTCTATGGAATAAAATGTGTCAGAATAGTTCAATATTCCTGAATATAAATATCTCTGAACAATAGTACAACAGTGTCTTATTAACAGACCTGTAGATAAAAGAAAGTGTCTATGGGAAAAAAATGAACGTTTCTAGTGTCTGACTGTTTGAAATTCCTTGCTCAAGGAACCTTACAGATGACAGCTTTGCACACTCTTGTCAGTTAAGGCAAAGGGTGGCTACTTTGAAGAATCTCAAATATAAAATATTTGTTTAACATGTTTTTGGTTACTACATGATTCCATGTGTGTTACTTCATAGCACTATTATTCTACAATGTAGACAATAGTAAAACCAGACTGGAAGTGTTCAGAGACTTTTTCCTATTTTTTCAGTTTAGCATTTTGCCTCCAGCACCTCCACTTATCGGTTTTGGGTGTGTGGTAGATTCTGCCTATTATCTACAATTACACAGGTAGCAATGCACAAACAGTCTAATCTGACAATTTATTAGATTTGATATTCCAAACATATTGCTCACTATTTGTCTGTTTCAGAGACAAGAAAGAGAATGAGAAAATTAGTTTTGATCAGCCATGGAAATAAAAGTTCTGAAAACGTGATGGCTGACTATTTAAGAAGACGGAGAACAAGGTACAGGATCAAATATACCCAAGTGTTGATGCAGGTACAGCCAACTAACGCTAGCATTTCATTAATTTATCGATAATTGGAGTCAAAGTACCAATATAATATTTTTCAAAATAATATTGTGATAAATAACTATTGATCCCCCCCATCACCACAATTTATCCGGAAATTTGACCAGCATTGCTCCGCATAGAGATATGAACATTAGACTTGCTTCCTAATTTGACACACTATATGCTCGCGACACCGTTGAAGCTCTCATGCATTCGATTTCCACGTTCCCCGGGTGATTGACTCAAAAAGGTTACAAAAATGTTGCCAAACACTTGGTAAGTGTTATTTGCTAAAAAACAACAACAACAGATTACTAAGAATCTACCATCCTGTGTTGTCATAGCGAAAAGCCTCACCTCCTTGTAGCTGGCGATCTCCGTCTCGTAGTCCCTGTTGTACTTGCGGATCTTCTGCCGCAGGGTGCTGAGTGCTTTGGCGTTGTTCTTGTTCATCTTCTTCTTCCCTTCTTTGTCCTCCCAAAGCTGTAGGGAAACATTAACCATCATCGTGCTTAGCCATAGTGGTAGGAGTGTGTGTCTTAATAGAAACCGTGTGAACTGTGAATGTTTACCTGATTTAAATAGTCTTCTAGGTCGGACAGAAGACGGATGTAGAAGGGAGGCATCCCTTCCTTGTCCACTATAGTCTTGCTTTTGAGGAATGCTCGACATAGCTGCTCAAACTCCTCCAGACACTTGGACATATCTCGGATCTTCATGGCGTTGCGGATCGTCTTGATCAGGTTAGTTAGCTCCTCGAACCTATGACATAATCCTTATTTTTAATGATTGTTTATTGAGATAGCCTACATTAAATACAACACCAGTTTGATTTTGTTTAATTTGAGGGACATAGGAAAATAGGTGTGTGTGTGTGTGTGTGTCCCAACTAGAGGTCGACTGATTAATCGGAATAGCCGATTAATTAGGGCCGATTTCAAGTTCACCTTTATTTCATCTTTATTTACTAGGAAAGTCAGTTAAGAACACATTCTTAATTTCAATGACGGCCTAGGAACGAGGCAGAACGACAGATTTTTACCTTGTCAGCTCGGGGGATCCAATCTTGCAACCTTACAGTCAACGCTCTAACCACCTGCCTCACGAGGAGCCTGCCTGTTACGCGAATGCAGTAAGTCAAGGTAAGTTGCTAGCTAGCATTAAACTTATCTTATAAAAAACAATCAATCAACGACTGTCGTTGCTCCAATGTGTACTTAACCATAAACATCAATGCCTTTCTTAAAATCAATACACAAGTATATATTTTTAAACCTGCATATTTAGCTAAAAGAAATCCAGGTTAGCAGGCAATATTAACCAGGTGAAATTGTGTCACTTCTCTTGCGTTCATTGCACGCAGAGTCAGGGTATATGCAACAGTTTGGGCCACCTGGCTCTTTGCGAACTAATTTGCCAGAATTTTACGTAATTATGACATAACATTGAAGGTTGTGCAATGTAACAGCAATATTTAGACTTAGGGATGCCAACCGTTAGATAAAATACAGAACGGAATAAACGTTTTGTTTTTAAAGAGGTGATAGTTTCCGGATTTGACCTAAGGCTCGTATTTCTATGTGTCTATTATAGTTAAGTCTATGTTTTGATATTTGATAGAGCAATCTTTCTGAGGGGTGGTAGGCAGCAGCAGGCTCGTAATAGTCAAAGGTATATGGTTTAGAGAGAAATAGTCGACGCGTTATAATTCCTGTAATAACTTGCGGCTGAACTTGAAAGGGGTTCCTTCGTTATTCTACTTCCATAGAGAATGTCTTGATCTACTTCAAATAAGGTCTGTGTTTCGTACAGGCTTCAACCGCCTCGGCATTTTGATACCCGTGTAAATCTCACTAGGATAAGGTCACGTTTGTCAACATATTTTCATAAATCCACTCTACAAAAAAAAAGATTTTCGCTTAAATTTAGCCAATTTTGATCAGTTACCTTGTCCTATGGATATCTACACAGTTATAAAATTGGCAAGGTGGTGTAAGCCTACACGAAACACAGACCTTATTTTAAGTGAATCTAAAAATATCCTATGGAATAAATGAATGACGGAACCGCTTTTCAGATTTTGCTAGAAGGTGTCATGGGAATTATGACTCGCACTTACTTTGGTAGTCAATTCTTACCATGTCCATTATTAAAATAGGATTTCCTGCATATAGAAATTACAGTTTTTGTTTTCAACATTCATCACAGGTAACTTAAACTATTTTTATTCAAACAGTTAAGAGTATTTGTCTCCTAAGCAGACTCTTCAGTATCATTGTCACATCAGAGCTGTGTGTGTGTTTTACAGATGGCAGAGAAAAGCATAGCACCAGTGTGGGACTATTACATGGAATTGGCACCAGGGAAAGAAAGGTGTCTTATTTGTGATAAAGATGTAAGCATGGGGTCAGCAACGGCTAAATAAAAAAATACCACCAACCTGTGGAATCACCTTAAGAACACCCATCCAAATGCCCATATATATTATATTAAAATAAAAGTGTTCATTGTTCATTCAGTATTGTTGCAATTGTCATTATTACAAAATTGTGTGTGTATATATATAAAAAATCATAATCGGTATATATATATACCGATTATGATTTTTTCAACGCCATATCGGTATCGGATTTTTTTGTCCTCCAATAATCTGTATCGGTATTGAAAAAATCATAATCGGTCGACCTCTAGTCCCAACTCTCATTTGTACATAGTTTAAATAGACTCATGACATCTTTTAGGTAGGCTATTTAATGATAAGGAAAATAAAGTCTAGATCCGATTTCCACAAATGTTATTTCGCTACCAAATATGTTTTATTATGATAATTTATATGAACATTCAATTTAATTATACATTCTCTTTTACAAAAAGTGAGTTGATCAATTGATAGCGACAGGGGTTGACACATTGTTTAAGTTTACTTCCCAAGCAAAGTCAAATTTCTTTGACTCCTCGTAGTTCAGCTTCTGAATGTCAGACAAACGAAAGATATTCCCATGTGCATCAGTCTCATATTCCTCTGGTGTTAAACAGCTTGTTTCTAGCCTAAAGCATTGCGGATTTATGCATTGTTTTAGATTAGTATAAAGAACTGAGAATTGCACCCCAAAAAAAGTATTACGCTCCCCCCATAGGTTGGGAACCCCTGGGGCAGATGGCATAGTCCAGGGCAGGCATACCAACACATACTAGACTGCATCAGAGTCAGGGTATGGTAGCCTAGTCCCAGATATATTTATGTTGCACAGCCAACTCCTATGGGTGGTAGCCTGGTCCCAGATCAGTTTATGCCTATGCTGTATTGCCAACTCCTATCATCAGGCATAAAAGCCCCCATAGGAGTTGGCTATACAGCACATGGACAAGGCTAAGGAGATGGTTCTATGGATAATGGAAGTAGAGTAAATGACTGACCTCTTGTCCTTGGCACTACGCACCACTCTCTTGGTGTCTTCCTCATCGTCACGAAGCAGCAATGACCTACGAGGAACAAATGTGCTAAAGTGAGAAAGCTGTGAAAACAGTCAGAGTGACTGAGGTTTCAGAGAGAGAAAGTAGTACTGACTGCTTGGTGAAAGTAGTGCCGGGTACTTTAGGGGTGATCTCATCAGACGACGAGGAATCCTCAGACTCGCTGTCGGACCCGGTGGCAAAGAAACGTGACATTGCTGAAGACTGCCGTCAATCTGTGGGGGTGGAATCATGATATTTTATAATGGGGCTCAAACACATGAGCAAATTGAAAGGAGCAAATTGAAATTACAAATAACATTTTCTCTTAACCAAGTGTTTTCCATAAGCGCTATTTCCATTTCATAAATTAACAAGCCTTCATTTCATTTAAAATATTCAATTCACCAGTCAGAAAAGTCTGCATAACCTTTTCTAGATAGAATGAACCAAATACATCTTCTAGTGATCTATTGATTGGACAGGTGCCTGTCAGTCACAAAGCGAGCAATGACAGGGAAAAGCTGCTGGTTCGTCAGTCTGCCTGTGTTAATTTTGTGCGTTGTGGTTGGCTGCAGTCAAATTTATTTTCACGGAGGAGGGAGAGTATGATGCTTCTTCATTGTTTCCTGTGAGTGAATGTACATATCACGTGTAACGTAAGTGGTAAAGAGGAGTTGAAATCGACATAATTATGGTTTTGTAGCACATTCATTTATTTTCTTTTGCGTGTTTCATAGGCCTATAGCCAGCCATGGAATCGGGGCGCATAGACTATTTACTGTTGGATGACTGACGACGAACAGCTTGCATTTTTGAATTAAAGGTGTTGAACTGACGGAACAAAGTCAATCTATATCCCTTTGTTATTCATAAATCATATAACGTAATTGTGTCCATGGTATCGCATCGGGACAAATAAAACAAAACCTTGTTTGCTAAAATGCTAAAATGAGCAGAGCTGGGCGATAAACTGCCTGAACTGATGCAAGAACAGTAAATAGAACGATAAGTTTATAACAATGTGCAATGTTTTTTCAAATGATCCTTTAAACTACTACTGCTGGTTTGATGGTTGTAGCCATCAATTGTCCCATTAACAATCACCTATATTAGCATATGCATTTAATTTCAAACTACACATTTCTAGTATAGGCTACTTATCGTAATGAACAATATCAGCAAAATGCCTCAAATAAATGATCGGTGTTGATATTTTTCAGTTTATCGTCCCAGCTCAAGTGTAGGCTAGTGACGAGCTGTTCACGATCGAACAGCTCTTTTTGAACTGATATTTTAGGTGAACTGGTCACTAAACCTTGAGTCCTGGTTCATGTGCTCAAGTCCTTGTCCAAGTGCTCAAGTCCTGGTCCAAGTGCTCAAGTCCTGGTCCAAGTGCTCAAGTCCTGGTCCAAGTGCTCAAGTCCTGGTCCAAGTGCTCAAGTCCTGGTCCAAATGATCAAGTCCTGGTCCAAGTGCTCAAGTTTGAAAAACTCTCTTGGCTGCTGGCTCTGCCACTTTCAGACATGCGCAGAGCAGACTTGAACCACAGGGGTTCTCTGTAAAGAGAGTAATCCAAAAGGCACAGACACACCCCTCGACTTTCAATTGGCACCGTTGACCTGTATGTATTCTCTCCTGATTGGCTCTGTGGTGCACAGTCTGACTAAAGTGCCAGCGCTATGAGGAGAGACATCCTCCTTTGTATTTATGGGAACAAATAAACAATATCATAATCACTATTCTTGGACAGTTAGAAGACACAATGCATCAATGCAAAAAATTAAATATGACTAATTACTGTCCATGAGTAATCTCAACCTTGTGGGTCTATGGGTGTTTGGGCAAATAAAGTGCCAACTCAATTCTACCACTGACTAGTCTCTCATGCCTCTGAACGGGGACACAGGGCAATCGTTTTTAATCTAAACCAGCTCTTTCTTACTGGAGTATATTAACCCCTAATTGGGGCTCTTTTCTTGACACATAGTAGCAGTTTACCAGATAAGAAGTCAAGAAGATCAAAAAAGTAGATTGTTGTAAGGGTGTATTACATCCTGTGCTGGCCCCATTGTCCTAACCATTCTGGATTCTGAGTGGTAAAGTCATAGCTGGAAAATGCCTCTATGTATGTGTATACATTTTCCGCCAAGACAGAACTGCCAAAGGGGGTGGAGTTGCAATCTACTGCTGAGACAGCCTGCAGAGTTCTGTCATGCTATCCAGGTCTGTGCCCAAACAGTTTGAGCTTGTACTTTTAAAAATCCACCTTTCCAGAAGTAAGTCTCTCACTGTTGCCGCTTGTAACAGACCCCCCTCAGCCCTCAGCTGCGCCCTGGACACCATAGGTGAATTAATTGCCCCCCGTGTATCTTCAGAGTTTGTACTGTTAGGTGACCTAAACTGGGATATGCAATCTAAACTAGATGCCCTCAATCTCACCCAAATTATCATGGAACCTACCAGGTAATCCTCCAAATCCGTAAACTCGGGTACCTTCATAGATATCATCCTGATCAACACGTCCTCTAAATACACCTCTGCTGTCTTCAACCAGGATCTCAGCGATCACTGCATCATTGCCTGTGTCAGTAATGGGTCCGCGGTCAAACGACCACCACTCACCACAGTCAAACGCTCCCTAAAACACTTCAGCGAGCAGGCCTTTATAATTTACCTGGCCCGGGTATCCTGAAAAGATATTGACCTCATTCCGTCAGTAGAGGATGCCTGGTTATTCTTTAAAAGTGCTTCCCTCACCATCTTAAATAAGCATGACCCATTCAAAAAATGTAGAACCAGGAACAGATATAGATAGCCCTTGGTTCACTCCAGACCTGACTGCCCTTGACCAGCACAAAAACACCCTGTGGCGTTCTGCATTAGCATCGAATAGCCCACGCGACATGCAACTTTTCAGGGAAGTTAGGAACCAATATACACAGGAAGTTTTTTTTGCAAACAGTATTTTGCATCCTGTAGCACAAACTCCAAAAAGTTCTGGGACACTGTAAAGTCCATGGAGAATAAGAGCACCTCCTCCCAGCTTCCCACTGCACTGAGGCTAGGAAACACTGTCACCACCAATAAATCTACAATTATCGAGAATTTCAATAAGCATTTTCCTACGGCTGGCCTTGCTTTCCACCTGGCTACCCCTACCCCGGTCAACAGCTCTGCACCCCCCACAGCAACTTGCTCAAGCTTCCCCATTTCTCCTTCACCCAAATCCAGATAGCTGATGTCCTGAAAGAGCTGCAAAATCTGGACCCCTACAAATCAGATGGGCTAGACAATCTGGACAATCTGGATCTGGACCCTCTTTCTAAAATGATCCGCCGCAATTGTTGCAACCCCTATTACTAGCCTGTTCAACCTCTCTCTCGTATCATCTGAGATCCCCAAAGATTGGAAAGCTGCCGCGGTCATCCCCCTCTTCAAAGGGGGAGATACTCTAGAGATCCTCTCTACCCTGCCCTGCCTTTCTAAGGTCTCCGAAAGCCAATTTAACAAACCGATCACGACCATTTTGAATCCCACCGTACCTTTTCCGCTATGCAATCTGGTTTCCGGGCTGGTCATGGGTGCACCTCAGCCACGCTCAAGGTCCTAAACGATATCATAATCACCATCGACAAAAGACAATGCTGTGCAGCCGTATCCATTGACCTGGTCAAAGCTTTTGACTCTGTCAATCACTGCATTCTTATCGGCAGACTCAACAGCCTTGGTTTCTCAAATGACTGCCTCGCCTGGTTCACCAATTTCTTCTCAGATAGAGTTCAGTGTGTCAAATGGGAGGGCCTGTTGTCCGGACCTCTGGCAGTCTCTATGGGGGTGCCACAGGCTTCAATTCTCGGGCCGACTCTTTTCTCTGAAAACATCAATGATATCGCTCTTGTGGCTGGTGATTCTCTGATCCACCTCTACGCAGACGACACCATTCTGTTTGCTTCTGGCGCTTCTTTGGACAGTGTGTTAACTAACCTCCAGATGAGCTTCAATGCCTACAACACTCCTTCCGTTGCTTCCAACTGCTCTTAAAATGCAAGTAAAACTAAATGCATGCTCTTCAACCGATCGCTGCCCGCATCTGCCCACCCGCCTAGCATCACTACTCTGGATCGTTAGTAGTCTGACTTAGTATAGTAGTCTGACTTAGAACATGTGGACAACGACAAATACCTGGGTGTCTGGTTAGACTGTATCTCTCCTTCCAGACTCATATTAAGCATCTCCAATCCAAAATTAAATCTAGAATCCTTCCTTCTTTGGACACTGTGTTAACTAACCTCCAGACGAGCTTCAATGCCATACAACTCTCCTTCCGTGGCCTCCAACTGCTCTTAAATGCTAGTAAAACTAAATTCATGCTCTCACGCCTACTCGTCTAGCATCACTATTCTGGGCGGTTCTAACTTAGAATATGTGGACCACGACAAATACATAGGTGTCTGGTTGGACTGTAAACTCTCCTTGCAGACTCACATTAAGCATCTCCAATCCAAAAGTAAATCTAGAATTAGCTTCCTATTTTGCAACAAAGTCGGCTTCATTCATGCTGCTAAACACACCCTCGTAAAACTGACTATTCGACCGATCCTTGACTTTGGCAATGTAATTTACAAAATAGCCTCCAACACTCAATTCAGCAATCTGAATGTAGTCTATCACAGTGCCATCCGTTTTGTCACTGAAGCCCCATATACTACCCACCACTGCGACTTGTATGCTCTCGTTGACTGGCCCTCGCTCATATTCGTCGCCAAACCCACTGGGCTCCAGGTCATCTATAAGTCTTTGCTAGGTAAAGCCCCGCCTTATCTCAGCTCACTGGTCACCATAGCAGCACCCACCCTTGGCACACGCTCCAGCAGGTATACATCACTGGTCACCCCCAAAGCCAATTCCTCCTTTGGCCGCCTTTCCTTCCAGTTCTCTGCTGCCAATGACTGGAACGAATTGCAAAAGTCACTGAAGCTGGAGACTCATATCTCCCTCACTATCTTTCAGCATCAGCTATCAGAGCAGCTTACAGATCATTGCATCTGTATGTAGCCCATCTTTAAATAGCCCATCCCCATATTATTATTTGTTTTGCTCCTTTGCACCACAGTATCTCTACTTGCACATTCATCTTCTGCACATCTCACTCCAGTGTTTATTTGCAAAATGTTAATTATTTTTCCACTACGACCTATTTATTGCCTTACCTCCCTAATCTTACTTCATTTGCACACACTGTATATAGGCTTTTGTATTGTTATTGACTGTATGTTTGTTTATTCCATGTGTAACTCTGTGTTGTTTGTGTCACACTGCTATGCTTTATCTTGGCCAGGTCGCAGTTGTAAATGAGAACTTGTTCTAAACTGGCCTACCTGGTTGAATAAAGGTGAGAAAAAAAATACTGTCTGTGGGAATGTCCGTCCTACATGTAGTGTTGGTACATGGAATATTCCTCAACTGCATATATCATAAATTGCTATTGCAAATAGAAGTATTATGATCAACAACTGACATTTTCAGATATTTTGACAAACACACTTTGGTGCTTACAATTCATTCTCTATTGTCATACTGGGCGTACTGATGAAACTGTCACTTAGAATTTTTTTCTTAGTCTACAAACTTTCTACATTTATTCACGTTGTGATAGGGTTGGATATGCTACTTTTATGGTCCTGTAAATGGTTCAGTGCCTATAATTTAGGCTGTGTCTAGAATGGGGCTTAAAGGAAATTACCTCTACTCGTAAATTACTACTTGATTATAGTGATATGGAAAACAGCATATACATTTGGCTTGTGTATTCATTTGCCTATAACCAATCATAATTCCATTATTTTTACATAAAAAAAAGAGTGCTTCAAAATGAGAAGACCCTGCCATGGAAAAGACGACTGGCGGACAAAGTGGAAAGGAGTGGAAATAACTCACGCCATGCAGCAGGACACCTTCAGCTGTGGGGTCTTTGTAATGCAGGTTTGATAGTTATATTTTCAATAATGAATGGTTAGCTGTTGTGTGACAATTAGGTCAAAAACTCTATTTTATTTTTGGCGTAGATGGCCAAGGAAGTTGCACAGAACTTCCCAACATCCCCTCCCAAATTGATATGGAACCATCAAAAACACATGGAGCAACAGCGAAAAGAAAAGGCTGAGGATATACTAAAAAATGTCTGGTATGTAATGATATATAATTCAAAGTAAATGTAAATTATTTATTTTTATGTAGTTGTGTGGGATATGTTCAGTTCATGTCTATGAGTTCAACAAAGCCAACAACTGCTTCATGTGTGCCACTGATAAAGAACCTGGATGTGGCCCAAAGACTGAATGGGTTAGTATGTTTATACGTTTTTGACAACAGTGACGGCATGTAAGACAATTTATGATATAACACAATGGATGGCTAATTCTTCATACTGCATTGATATTTGATATTATTTATAACGTGTTTGTTTTGTTATGATTGAATGTTTTGCATGCTAACGGTGTTGTGCCATGCGCTGTGCCTAGGAATGAAGACAAAAGAGTTGAGTAAAGAACACAAACTGGAAGTGCAGTCTTTGTTGTTGAAAATGTCTGCTATACCCCATCCACAATGAAGAGGCTCTGAAATGTACATCAACCAGGGATAAAGAGAAAGTTAACACTGAAATGTTTTGTACTTAATTGAAGTTGTGTCTGATGACACATACCCAAATCTAACTGCCTGTAGCTCAGGCACAGAAGCAAGGATATGCATATTCTTAGTATCATTTGAAAGGAAACAATATGAATTTTGTAGAAATGTGAATTGAATGTAGGAGAATATAACAATAGATCTGGTAGAAGAAAATACAAGGAAATAAACAAACGTTTTCTGTTTTTTATTGTCTTTCAAATGACCAAGAACAGCCTAACATACAGATAGAATGCTGGGGATGATTTGAATGAAGAACATAAGATGGCAACAATAGCTGAGCAAAGTTTTAGACAGATAACTTCAAAAATTAGAGAGCTACATGACATTGAGCATGAAGTCACCCAAGTGTCCCACACAAGTGGCCGAATTGGTACAGTGATACATTTTGAAGGAAAGAACTATATACAAAATACATAAATGCTATTCTAACACACACCAACAAAAATATATATAAAAAATAAATAAAATAACAAGGGTAACTATTTACCCATTTTCTATTTACAATATTGTGAAGACCCTCAGTCCTCTACACAATATTGTGCTGCTGGTGCCATGGCTCATAGCAGTCTCTTTCTGGTGTAAAGCAGAGGCTTACTGAACAGGTGGTGCAGGTGATGGGGCATTTCCTGTGACAAAGGGCACAACGACATCTCCTTACTGTGCTCTTTTTGCCCCGAGGCACATTCATGCCTGCAGAGATGAATCTGGGCAGGTGAACACCACTGGTTTGAGCAGAAGGGGCAGAGGTAGAGGGGACAGAAGGTGCTGTAGCTAGCAAGCTCCTGGATGAGCAGCTCCCTGAAGGCTAGCTGTGAAATGGGGGGGGGGCTGTCCACAGCTCTTGGCCATTTCCTTCTGGAGGATGAAGGCATTCACCACAGCAATGTCAATGAAATTATAGAAAAATGTCTTGTACCATTTTGTGGTCTTCTGGAGAACATTGTAGTATCCTATCAATTTATTCTATAATTTGGGTTACATCTGTATATCTAGACTTTGTTTGAGCTTTTTCCTGATTTATTCGCCATAATTTAAATATATAAAATTGCTAAAAATGCTCTTTACTATGTACTGCTATGCGTAACACTCGTGGCTCCGTCAAGTAGGATTTTCAATGGCGAATGAACCCGTTTTACGACAAAGGCTAGTAATATCCGTTGAATATCCAACCTGAAACGGGCTTTACCTCGGTGACCGTGCTCAATAGAACTAATAGGAGCTGGCAGGGTGAAAACGCCCTTTAATAATGCCTGTTTTTTTCGAGGTAACTTAAACTACGGCATGCAGTTGGGACAGATGGTAATATTATGAAACTGAGCTCCACGGCGGATGCAATGAACTAGTTTTTTTTAATAATAAAAAAAGTTACCTTTAATGTGTCCAACCTATTCAGAGCACTCATCTGAGTGTGCCAAAGCGCAAATAACTGATTGCACGTGTCAGTAAACGTCGAAAAACAATAATTGTTGCCAGCAGCACATTTAGTCGCCAACGCCATGGATAACAAACTGCCTTACAATCTCTGCTAGGGTGAGAAATGGTTAGAGTGAGGTTCTCTCGTCTGTGTAGAAGTAGCAATCTAGCCTGTTAGCTTGGGTGCTTGACTGCTGTTGAGGTCAGAACGCTCGCATCAACTTTACTCCTCCGCCAGAACGAAACGCTCTGAAGTTTACGAACGCCCAGAGCGGACTAACACACTGTATAGAATTTACGTACACACTTCAAGTAGCTAAGTTAACTAGCGCTGGCCAGTAACGTTAATGTTGCAATTGATATTTCATGGCACAATAATAACACATAGTAACTAGTTAGCTAGCAATGTAGCAAACACTAGCCCAGTGAACAATATCAGTACCTAACGTTAGCTAGCAATCTACGTATGATTGATACACAAGTCGTATACCCAAAGACACTGAATATCCTGGCCATATTGTGGCTAGAGTAGCTAACTAGTCAACTAACAAGCTCCCCCCAGAGACGAGGAGCATGTTAACTAATTCAGATAAACGAGGTAGCACGTAAAATATCAATTTTTGCCGTATTTTTCGCACTGTGAAATGGATAGCTAGCCAACAAGATAAATAACGGTGAACGCTTCCTTTTCACGGGAAACAATGACAGGTTAGCTAGAGTGCTGCTACCACACTCGGCCCAAACTTTCCCAGCAAATATAAACGCCATTTAAGATCAAATAAATCGTTGCGAGGGACTAACCTACGTCCTTTTGAAAATCGTCCTGTGGTGTGTCTGATCACTTCGGAATGATTTATAATCCAGTTTTGCGATTTAACGGGAAAAATTGACAGCGTTGAAAGTCTCTTCCGGGCACTTGCGTCAAGAAAGGAAGTGAGGAAAGAATTCACAAAACAGCTTCTGTGTTTCGGCGGTTGACATCCAAAGGTGCCTTACCGCCACCTACTGTACTGGAGTGTGGGCCAGAGACGGGGAGGAACGGGTTAAGAGTTAGGCAAAAGGGTTTTAAGGGTTAGGAACGGGTTTGCTAAAAGTTTAGGTTAGGGGAAGGGTTAGCTAACATGCTAATTAGTTGCAAAGTAGCTAAAAAGTATACCGAACAAAGATATAAATGCAACAATTTCAACGATTTTACTGAGTTACAGTTCATATAAGGAAATCAGTCAATTTAAATAAATAAATTAGGCCCTAATCTATGAATTTCACATGACTGGGCAGAGGTGCAGCCATGGTTGGGCCTGGGAGATGCCCAGCCACTGAGGAGCCAGGCCCAGCCAATCAGAATAAGTTTTTCCCCACAGTAGGTTTTTATTACAGATAGAAATACTCCTCAGTTTCATCAACTGTCCGGGTGGCTGGTCTCAGACAATCCTGTAGGTGAAGAAGCCAGATGTGGAGGTCCTGGGCTGGCGTGGTTACACATGGTCGGTCTGCGGTTCTGAGGTTGGAGGTACTGCCAAATTCTCTAAAATGGCGTTGGAGGTGGCTTATGATAGAGAAAGGACCATTCAATTCCCCGACAACAGCTCTGGTGGACATTACTACAGTTAGTATGCCAATTGCACGCTCCCTCAAAACTTGAGACATCTGTGGCATTGTATTGTGTGACAAAACTGCACATTTTAGAATGGCCTTTTATTGTCCCCAGCACAAGAGGCACCTGTGTAATGATCTTGCTGTTTAATCAGCTTTTTGATATGCCACACCTGTCAGGTGGATGGATTATTTTGGCAAAGGAGGAAAGCTCAAAAGAGACATGCCAGCAACAAACGCCGACTCTACACATCCAAGTATATCTGACCAAACTATGAAAGACAAGCATTATAATTTTGAATTCTGTATGGGAGTGTGGAAGAGGTGAAAAAATTATTGTTGTCTATCAACAATGACAAGCCACCCGAGGTAAGACAACTTGGATGGAAAATTACTGAGGATGATAGCAGACAATATAGCCACTCCTATTTGCTACATCTTCAATTTAAGCCAACTAGAAAGTGTGTCCTCAACCCTGGAGAGAAGCAAAAGTAATTGTTACCTAAGAATAGTAAAGCCCCCTTTACTGGCTGAAATAGCTGACCGATCAGACTGTTACCAACATTTAGTAGACTTTTGGAAAAAATGGTACTTGATCAGATACAATGCTATTTAAGGGCCAGCATGTCTGGCCCTTAAATGTACACGGAGAGCTAACATTAATGATATGCATGTCAATCTCTCATGGCTCAAAGTGGAGGAGAGATTGACTTGATCACTACTTGTTTTTGTAAGAAGTGTTGACATGCTGAGGTGTCTGAGGTGTCTGTTTAAACTACTAGCACACAGCTCAGAAACCCATGTGTACCCCACAAGACATGTCACCAGAGGTCTCTTCACAATCCCGAAGTCCAGAACAGACTATGGGAGGCGTACAGTTATACATAGAGCCATGACTACATGGAACTCTATTCCACATCAGGTAACTGATGCAAGCAGTAGAATCAGATAAAAAATAAAAAAAGATAAAAAATACACCTTATGGAACAGATCAAAATAACCCTTATGGTCTCTTCTGTGAAGAGACACACACAGGTACAGACACATTGTATGGTGGTAGTATAACTTTTTGTATTGTAGATATGTAGTGGTGTAATAATGTTATATAATGTACTGTTTTATCTTTTGTTTTATGTGTAATGTAAGTGCCTTAATGTGTTTGGACCCAGTAAGAAGGCAGCAGCTAATGGGGAACCTTAATAAATACATATAGAAACTGTACAGCAGTGTGATCTGCCATGACTCGGGGTTGCCGCGGATCAGCGTGATGCGGTCAGGGTAGCAGACCTGGACAGGGCAAGACAAGTAAGTTTTGTTTATAAATATCCTTGCAAACATGCCAGTTTAAAAAGGAATCAGGATTACTTTCAAGAATTTCCCCATAAAGATTTTATCATGAGGACCTGGACAGGGATTTCAGGGAGAGAAGAAAGGTGAAGGAGACAGTATAGGGAATGAGATGGACAGCCGGTATTGTGATTCAAAAGGACAGTGGGTACGGAGAGAGAAAAAACAGTCAACTGAATCCACAAAGTCACACCAGACACAGATGTAGGCTAAGTATGGGTGATACATAGTGTGCAAATTAATTACACAAAAGCCAATAAGCAACACAGCCATAATTAATACGTTTACTGTACATGAGCTTGATCCGGTAGACAAACAAACTTTCTCTCAAAATTTATCAACCAAGATAAATTGTGTATTGCAGTGGTTACCAAAAATGTTTGGCCTCCTTACCGGAAAATGGCTTCTGGCAAACAGTTGTGGCAAAGCTTTGGAAAATTTGCTGCAAGCTCATATTTTCACATGCAAATTAGTTTTGCGGGGAACTGTTGTAGTAAACTTGCGGCAACTTGTGAACTTCTGGCAAACAATTCTGGGAAACATTCGGTTTGCCGCAAACTCAGTTTGAATATGCAAATTAGATCAGGCTTTTGGTTACTGTGTTAAACATTGAAATGTATCTACATAAACCAAACCAAAACTTTAAAAAAAAAAAAAAATTACTAAATGTAGTAAATATACTAAACATGTTTTCAATGTCTAACAGATAAAAATAAATCCAATACAAATCATCAGCATGGAAATGAAGAAAAGATTGGATATTTCCCAAATACATAAAAAAAATTTTTTTTATGTAGCTGCAACATTTACATGAGAAATGTGAACAGTATGGGGATGTTGACCTTAGGATATTTTAAGGGACAACTACATCATTATTTACATGAGCCAAGTGATAACTGAGCAATAGATTAACCAACGGAAGTTTAAAAGACAATTAACAAAATTGTAATAATTAAAACAACAAAAACTAAATCAAACCCAGTTCAGAACAATTTACTTTTCGAGTGACCTTTGAAGATGGTGGCCCTGTGCATGCACTGAAACAATCAGAAAACAAAATTAGGATACTGAAAACAATTTATATTTTGGCATCTTAAAAGGTAGACATTTAGTTATGCCTAATATGGCAATTCATATTATTTTTCCAAAATGAATCATTGTTACTCAAACACAGCATTGACATAATTCAACCCAAGGGGTTTTGGTTGTGCTTCTAACCCAGCGCCTTGGATTGAGCCCTTGACCCAACTGCTGGGTAAATTAGACTATATTGCTGGGTTAAAACAACCCAGTGTTTTGGGTTATGACATAAACCCAGCACATTTGGTTGGGGGATTGACCCAGTAGCTGGGTAATTTATGTAATCCTTGGGTTATTTTCAGTGTCATCCTAATTGAAATTTTGCTTGCTTATTTTTGCCTTCTTTACCATCCCGCCCACTCCCTTTCCGATACAATGTTGAATTTCAAATCATTAATTTCTATTGTGTGCGTTTCAGAACATGCATCACGTCAGTGAACATATACAAGAATATATAATTTGTTTAAATAGCACATTGAAACAACGCCTTATTGTCTAAATATGTTATTTCCCAAGACAAGATTTCATAAGATTGATTAGAATTTATTTATATTATTTCATGAACCAAACAATCCAAACATTAGACTAAAGCCTCAATTGAAATTGATGTGCACACAAAGCATGAGTGCGTGACACAGTCTGTTTTAAGTGGTATTAACACAGATCTAATTCATAGATATTCACATTCACTGACACACTTCGTCTATCTTAGGCGACAGCACACACACACACAACATGCTGTTTTGCCATACAATAATGTTCTACATTTGGGTCGAGTTAAAACATTGTTACACAAAACAAGTGTAAAATATTCAATTTGAAGGTCACTCTACTAAGGACATGAACTAATGACTTACTTTTATTTACATTTTATTCATAAAGCACTTCACAATCCCCAAAACATAACATTTGTATTTAAAATAAATTGTGATAAAATGAAAGAATACCAGAACGAGCAACATAACTTACTGTCGGAAAATGCAGGCACAAATGCATTAGAAAAGTAACTAAAAGTCAATTTAACAGAGCTATAAATAGTGCCTAAAGAGCATATTAGCATTGGAATGAGACACTCATGACTCATCCATCCATGGATCTATTAATTCACAGGAACACATCAGCAGGAGGGCTGTGCTTCCTCCTGTCACTTCTCACACTGCATACAAGAGCAGATACTTATCCACTATTGTTCAGTGGGGAAAAAAGACATGCTCGCAACAGTCTTACTGCAGGGTATTCTGTTCCTGGCAGCTGATACACTGTGGTGTGTAGGAATTTCCATGCTGGGGCACAGTGGGAGAGTTGATATCAAACACATAATAGGACTTGAAACCAGTAGCGGCGTGTTGGTGACAACCTATGTGTTGTAATAATTGTGTTGTTTGCTCTATAACCTGTTAATTCATATGCCTTGCGACCGTGATACAGTACATAAGCCTTAAGGCCGAGACAATAAGAAGACACAGTGGCAAAATAAATTCAACCACACCTTTGTTTTATCACCGGATAGCAACCTCTGTCCAGCTGCTTAGTCTAATACAGTGACAACTAAAAGATACCAAAAACAATTTAATTCAATCAACGTAAGCTAAATATGATGTGGCAATACATGGTTCTGATTTCTCTGTGTGTGTGCGCGCACACATACCAGCTGGCTGATGTGTTGACGGACATATTCAATCTCTCCCTACCCCAGTCTGCTGTGCCCAAATGCTTCAAGATGGCCACCATTGTTTCTGTACCCAAGAAGGCAAAAGTAACTGAACTGAATGACTATCGCCCTGTAGCACTCACTTCTGTCATCTTCAAGTGCTTTGAGAGACTAGTCAAGGATCATATCACCTCCACGTTACCTGTCATCCTAGATCCACTGCAATTTGCATACCGCCCCCAATAGGTCCACAGACGATGCAATCGCAACCACACTGCACACTGCCCTATCCCATTGGAGGTCCCACATTCTGTTCACTGACTACAGCTCAGCATTTAACACCATAGTACCCTCCAAGCTCATCATTAAGCTTGAAGCCCTGGGTCTCAACCCCGCCCTGTGCGATTGGGTTCTGGACTTTCTGATGGGCCGCCCCCAGGTGGTGAAGGTAGGAAACAACATCTCCACTTCGCTGATCCTCAAAACTGGGGCCCCACAATGGTGCATGCTCAGCCCCCTCCTGTACTCCCTGTTCACCCATGACTGCGTGGCCATGCACGCTTCCAACTCGATCATCAAGTTTGCAGACAACACAACTGTAGTAGGCTTGATCACCAACAGCCTAACTTCCATTTATGGGCAACGTTAGCTAGTTAACATTAGCTTTCTACATCTAGCTACTGTACATATTGAACTTCCATCCAATGTATGAATAAATGGTTGGCTTAGAATGGCCGTTATAATCATTGGCCAGTATGAAGAATTAAGTAAAACCACAAGTCCAAATCCCTATCTCCATCCATGGCAATTTTATATCTTGAAGGGGCCATTTTAGCTAGCTAGCTAGCCACCGGAGGCCAACAATTACAATCAATTTTTTATCTCAATGACGTACGCTCTCAATGGGATTTAATAGAAGAGATGCCAAAATCCAAGCTGGCTTCCCTTGACACTTTTTTTTGGTGCGCCAGGACCATTCACAGTTGAGCTCGCTCAGCTTAGCTCAGTGCTGATTGGTCAATTTTGTATACTTTTTTTATCATGGGAGGCCAGATGCTCACTGGCTTCCTTTGCCATCAATGCTACGGGCAGCAACAATGTCATACTCGTTTGGACCAGGCAGCATCAGATATATGGCCTACATGTAGAGAGACAGAGGGGTGCTGTTTCGCTTGCTCAAATGATTTCTCCTGTGATATACATTCCTTTTGCGAATTCAAGGAAAGTTATGAAACAAAGGTAGACGAAAGAAATTATTTCGTTTTTTTTATTGGTACATTTTTGTTGGGAAGCCTAGCTTCCCTTGGCATCCATGAATACACACCACAGCCTGAAGTACACATCCAGTGTTCCAAACAGTGTACCTTGCTCCAATGGGTGTCCACTAATGACTGTAAACACCTGTGAGCAGTCCCCAAGAGCCAACACAAATGAAGAGTCTCGTCACCTCCACCTGGTGCAGGTACTCAACCAGGTAGGTCCCAACCTGTTAGAGAAATCATTTGATTTTAGAATATAAGGACTTGTGCAAAAGCATGGAGGCACACTGACAATGCCATCACAAAATGTAGTTTGCTTGTTTTTTAGCCAATTACACTGGTGTAGGAAGGGTTCTCAACGAGATGAACATTTCTATCACGCTGACCCCTACCACTGCGCTCGTTGTCAGCAGGATGATTGTCCCATTTGCTATAATGAAGCTTGTGTGATTTAAATAGTATGTTTATTATTTTCCTGATTGTGTTTTGATAAATAAGGTATTAAACTCAGCAACCTAAAGGAAGGTTGTTGACCATAGATTCAATGTCAGGCACCAGAAAGATGTATTTTGTTTGTTTAAATGTATGCTTAAAACTTCTTATGGCTGAAATCCCGCTACCGGTATCAATATGACAACAGCCAGTGAAAGTGCAGGGCGCCAAATTCAAACAACAGAAATCTCATAATTTAAATTCCTCAAACATACAAGTATTTTACACCATTTTAAAGATAAACTTGTTAATCCCACCACAGTGTCTGATTTCAAAAAGGCTTTACATCGAAAGCACACCAAACGATTATGTTAGGTCACCGCCTAGTCACAGAAAAACACAGCCAGCCAAAGAGAGGAGTCACAAAAAGCAGAAATAGAGATAAATGAATCACTAACCTTTGAGGATCTTCATCAGATGACACTCATAGGACTTCATGTTACACAATACATGTATGTTTTGTTCGATAAAGTTCATATTTATATCCAAAAATCTCAGTTTACATTGGCGCGTTATGTTCAGTAGTTCCAAAACATCTGGTGATTTTGCAGAGAGCCACATCAATTTACAGAAATACTCAAAATAAACATTGATGTAAGATACAACTGTTATGCATGAAATTTTAGATCCCTCCTTTTGTTAGCGTGTTTAGTAAACAAATCCAAAATCATGCGGCGCGGGCAAGTCCAGGTGAAAGTTCAGACGAAAAGTCAAAAAAATTATATTACAGTTCGGAGAAACACGTCAAACGATGTATAGAATCAATCATTAGGATGTTTTTAACATATATCTTCAATAATGTTCCAACCGGAGAATTCCTTTGTCTTTAGAATTGCAATGGAACGCAGGTCGCTCTCACGTGAGCACGCGTGATCAGCTCATGCCACTCTGGCAGACCCATGACTTAATCAGCTCTCATTCCCCCCTCCTTCACAGTAGAAGCCTCAAGCAAGGTTCTAAAGACTGTTGACATCTAGTGGAAGCCTTAGGAAGTGCAATATGATCCCATAAACACTGTATATTTGATAGGTAATGACTTGAATAACTACAAACCTCAGATTTCCCACTTCCCGGTTGGATTTTGTCTCATGTTTTTGCCTGCCGTATGAGTTCTGTTATACTCACAGACATCATTCAAACAGTTTTAGAAACTTCAGAGTGTGTGTTTTCTATCCAAATCTACTAATAATATGCATATATTAGCAACTGGGCCTGAGTAGCAGGCAGTTTACTCTGAGCACCTTATTCATCCAAGCTACTCAATACTGCCCCCAGCCATAAGAAGTTTAACAATAATTATTTAATGTTACATTTTTATATAAGAAAATGAGTGTCTTGAGGTGAGTGTAAGGAAATGTTTTAATTAGCATTACATTAAGGTTTATATAAATTATAGGTGTGCACAATCCTGTTACTCTGGTTGTGTAAATTGCTGTGTTCACATAACTCTCTACCTAATTCACCTCGGCTGTGCACATCTCGTGTTCCCACCCCCACCCTCTGTACTCTGAAACTTGTATGTTCGGAACGAGGTGTCTCTATTCCCGAACGAAGTCTCTCCTTATCCTCTATTCCAAGAACAAACAGTTCTTAGTACTCGCAGGAGAACAGAGGACTCCGAACATTTGGCCACATCATCCAGTAGATATTTGTTGGTCCGACACATTGAGACAGTTGTGGTGGATTAAGGAAATGTCAAATAAAAAACATGAGCTGGCGCACACCCAGACTTTTTATGTAGAGGTGCTGAGTAACTGTGAACAAACTATAAGCTAAAGAGTCGCACACCATATATAAACTCCCAGTAATTTATTGGGTAAATCCCGAATGTTTCAGCATCACTGTGCCTTCGTCACCCTGAAGAAGGCACAGTGATGCCGAAACATTGGTGATTTACCCAATAAATTACTGTGAGTTTATGGAGTGTGCGACTATTTTTATAGCTTATGGATAAACGAAATGTAACAAGGTTGGGCTATATAAGGCAAGACCCAACTCAGAATCATTGGGCTCTCAACGATCAACTATGGGTGGTCATTGACCAGCTCCATTATTGCAATAATTAGTTTATATTAAAATGATTGTTTTAAGAAACTACAAAGACTCTCCTTATTGGTTAGAATTCCCATGATAATTTCCATACTGTACATATCCATAAAAATGTTTGACATCACACTTGCTCAGATCCACATTCTCACTGTATCCACACCCAATGATGTTTAATTATTGTGAGAGTCTGCCCCACATTACTTCAAATTGTGTTATGTTGTAGCCAGAAAAACAGTTACTTTCCATTGTAGTTAATCACTTGTCTGGCTAACATCTAACTTCATAGTCTGGCATGGCTCTTTGATGTTGTTGGCACAATGCGTAGTTAATGAAGGGGGCTGTGGTTGGCTCTCCTCTGGTTGGTTATCCTCAGTCTTTCTCACTCAAAACACCCCACAGCGTAACGGCAACGTAGGGTGTCAGGAAGCAGGTGCAGTTAGCGAGTTTAATAATAATGAACATAGAACAATACAAAACAAGAGAAACGTCTGACAAGGAAACATAACCAATACTGCCTGAAGAGTGATTCTAGGGAGAGCTAGGTAAAGGGGGAGTAATCAGGGTAGTGATGGAATCCAGGTGTGCCTCATGATGGGGTGCAGGTGTGCGTAATGAGGGTTGCCAAATGTGCATAATGACGATTTGCCAGGACCGGTGAAATTGCGCCCCGGAGAGGGAGTAGACATGACAGTATCCCCCTGCGTAGCACCAGCCACAGGACAACGTCGGCCAGGAGGACAGCCCCGAGGGTGGGGAGCGGGCCGGAAGGTGGAATTCTCGGATGATGTTGGGATCTAGAATGTTGTCCACCGGAACCCAGCACTGCACCCCTCCCAGTCCACCTGGTACTGGAGCCAAGCCCTACGACGTTGGGAATCCAGGAGTGATCTGACGACATAGGCAGGGCTCCCCTCATTGTCTAAGGGAGGCGGAAGTGTGTCATGGTGGACGGCATCAGCCAGAGGACCAGGAACCACCGGCCTGAGAAGGAAAACATGGTGAGATACGGTAGTTAGTGGGGAGTTGTAATCTGTATGTTACCTTGTTGACCCTCTGTATGACCTTGACTGGCCCCACAAACCGGGAACTCCACTTCTTACAGGGCAGAGAGAGCGGGAGGTTCCTGGTGGAGAGCCAGACGTCAACATCAGGATGGAACACGGGAGCCTCACTGCGGTGGTGAGCCGCTTGCTCTTTCTGATGGCGGATCACAAGGGCATCATTCCATACCTCTTCTGCTTGCCTGAACCACTCGCCCACTGCAGAAGCGTTGGTCTGGCTTGTAGCCAACGGAGCCAGGGCCGGCTGATAACCCAGAACAAACTGGAAGGGAGTCAGCCGGTGGAGGAGTGTCCTGGTTCGTCCTCGCCACCTGCCCGTTAGATTGCCATGGTGAGGCTGATCTTGACCCCAAGATTATCCATGAACTGCCAAAGGGGGCAGAGTTGTAATCTACTGCAG
Organism: Oncorhynchus mykiss; assembly: GCF_057628025.1. Taxonomy (NCBI): domain Eukaryota; kingdom Metazoa; phylum Chordata; class Actinopteri; order Salmoniformes; family Salmonidae; genus Oncorhynchus; species Oncorhynchus mykiss. Next base: position 28,185,829 of record NC_143037.1, read on the forward strand.
AGAGAGCCTGCAGAGTTCTGTCATACTATCCAGGTCTGTGCCCAAATAATTTGAGCTTCTACTTCTAAAAATCCACCTTTCCAAAAACAAGTCTCCCACCGTTGCCACTTGTTATAGACCACCTTCTTCCCGCAACTGTTCCCTGGACACCATATGTGAATTGATTGTCCCCCATCTATCTTCAAAGCTTGTGCTGTTAGGTGACCTAAACTGGGACATTCTTAACACCCCGGCTGTAATACAATCTAAGCTAGATGCCCTCAAACTCACACAAATGATCAATGAACCTACTAGGTACAACCCCAAATCTGTAAACACAGGCACCCTCATAGATGTCATCCTGACCAACCTGCCCTCTAAATCAAATCAAATGTATTTTATATAGCCCTTCGTACATCAGCTGATATCTCAAAGTGCTGTACAGAAACCCAGCCTAAAACTCCAAACAGCAAGCAATATAGGTGTAGAAGCACCGTGGCTAGGAAAAACTCCCTAGAAAGGCCAAAACCTAGGAAGAAACCTAGAGAGGAACCAGGCTATGTGGGGTGGCCAGTCCTCTTCTGGCTGTGCCGGGTGGAGATTATAACAGAACATGGCCAAGATGTTCAAATGTTCATAAATGACCAGCATGGTCAAATAATAATAATCACAGGCAGAACAGTTGAAACTGGAGCAGCAGCACGGCCAGGTGGACTGGGGACAGCAAGGAGTCATCATGTCAGGTAGTCCTGAGGCATGGTCTTAGGGCTCAGGTCCTTCGAGAGAGAGAAAGAAAGAGAGAATTAGAGAGAGCATACTTAAATTCAGACAGGACACCGGATAGGACAGGAGAAGTACTCCAGATATAACAAACTGACCCTAGCCCCCGACACAAACTACTGCAGCATAAATACTGGAGGCTGAGACAGGAGGGGTCAGGAGACACTGTGGCCCCATCCGATGCCCTCCCGGACAGGGCCAAAACAGGAAGGATATACACCTCTGCTGTCTTCAACCAGGATCTCAGCGATCACTGACTCATTGCCTGTGTCCGTAATGGGTCTGCGGTCACCCCTCATCACTGTCAAACGCTTCCTAAAACACTTCAGTGAGCAGGCCTTTCTAATGGACCTGGCCTGGGTATCCTGGAAGGATATTGTACTCATCCCGGCAGTAGAGGATGCTGGGTTATTCTTTAAAAGTGCTTTCCTCACCATCTTAAATAAGCAAGCCCCATTGAAAAAGTGTAGAACCAGGAACAGATATAGCCCTTGGTTCACTCCAGAACTGACTGCCCTTGACCAGCACAAAAACATCCTGTGGCGTTCTGCATTAGCATCAAAAAGCCCCTGCGATATGCAACTTTTCAGGGAAGTTAGGAACCAATATACACAGGCAGTTAGGAAAGCAAAGGCTCGTTTTTTCAAACAGAAATTTGCATCCAGTAGCACAAACACCAAAAGGTTCTGGGAAACTGTAAGGGCCAAGGAGAATAAGAGCACCTCCTCCAAGCTGCCCACTGCACCGAGCCTAGGAACCACTGTCACCACCGATAAATCCACGATAATTGAGAATTTCAATAAGCATTTTTCTACGGCTGGCCATGCTTTCCACCTGGCTACCCCTACCCCGGTCAACAGTCCTGCACCCCCCACAGCAACTCGCCCAAGTCTAAGGTCTTTGAAAGCCAAGTTAACAAACAGATCACCGATTACCTTCTCTACTATATAATCTTGTTTCCAAGCTGGTCATGGGTGCATCTCAGCCACGCTCAAGGTCCTAAACGATATCATAACCAGCATCGATAAAAGACAATACTGGGCAGCCGTATTCATTGACCTGGCCAAGGCTTTCGACTCTGTCAATCACCACATTCTTATCGGCAGACTCAACAGCCTTCGTTTCTGAAATGACTGCCTCGCCTGGTTCACCAACTACTTATAAGATAGAGTTCAGTGTGTCAAATCGGAGGGTCTGTTGTCTGGACCTCTGGCGACCTCTATGGGGGTGCCACAGTGTTCAATTCTCGGGCCGACTCTTTCCTCTGTATACAACAATGTCACATTTGCTGCCGGTGATTCTCTGATCCGCCTCTACACAGACGACACCATTCTGTATACTTCTGGCCCTTCTTTGGACACTGTGTTAACTAACCTCCAGACGAGCTTCAATGCCATACAACTCTCCTTCCGTGGCCTCCAACTGCTCTTAAATGCTAGTAAAACTAAATTCATGCTCTCACGCCTACTCGTCTAGCATCACTATTCTGGGCGGTTCTAACTTAGAATATGTGGACCACGACAAATACCTAGGTGTCTGGTTGGACTGTAAACTCTCCTTGCAGACTCACATTAAGCATCTCCAATCCAAAAGTAAATCTAGAATTAGCTTCCTATTTTGCAACAAAGTCGGCTTCATTCATGCTGCTAAACATACCCTCGTAAAACTGACTATTCGACCGATCCTTGACTTTGGCAATGTAATTTACAAAATAGCCTCCAACACTCAATTCAGCAATCTGAATGTAGTCTATCACAGTGCCATCCGTTTTGTCACTGAAGCCCCATATACTACCCACCACTGCGACTTGTATGCTCTCGTTGACTGGCCCTCGCTCATATTCGTCTCCAAACCCACTGGGCTCCAGGTCATCTATAAGTCTTTGCTAGGTAAAGCCCCGCCTTATCTCAGCTCACTGGTCACCATAGCAGCACCCACCCTTGGCACACGCTCCAGCAGGTATACATCACTGGTCACCCCCAAAGCCAATTCCTCCTTTGGCCGCCTTTCCTTCCACTTCTCTGCTGCCAATGACTGGAACGAATTGCAAAAATCACTGAAGCTGGAGACTCATATCTCCCTCACTAACTTTAAGCATCAGCTGTCAGAGCAGCGCACAGATCATTGCACCTGTACATAGCCCATCTGTAAATAGGCCATCCAACTACCTCATCCCCATTTTGTTATTTATTTATTTTTGCTCCTTTGCACCCCAGTATCTCTACTTGCACATTCATCTTCTGTACATCTATCACTTCAGTGTTTAATTGCTAAATTGTAATTACTTTGCCACTATAGCCTATTTTTTGCCTTACCTCCCTAATCTTACCTCCTTTGCACACACTGTATATAGACTTTTTCTATTGTGTTATTGACTGTACGTTTGTTTTTTCCATGTGTAACTCTGTTGTTTGTGTCGAACTGCTTTGCTTTATCTTGGCCAGGTCGCAGTTGTAAATGAGAACTTGTTCTCAACTGGCCTACCTAGTTAAATAAAGGGGAAATAAAATAAACAATAAAAAGTCTCAGAGCTCTACTGGCAATTCCTTCGACCTCATGGCTTGGTATTTGCTCTGACATGCACTGTCAACTGTGGGACCTTATATAGACAGGTGTGTGCCTTTCCAAATCATGTCCAATCAATTGAATTTACCACAGGTGGACTCCAATCAAGTTGTAGAAACACTCAAGGATGATCAATGGAACCAGGATGCACCTGAGCTCAATTTCGAGTCTCATAGCAAAGGATCTGAATACTTATGTACATCAGGTATTTCTGTTTTCACTTTGTCATTATGGGGTATTGTGTGTAGATTTAGGAGGGAAATGTTTTAGTTAATCAATTTTAGAATAATAATAACAACATAACAACATGTGGAAAAAGTCAAGGGGTCTGAATACTTTCCGAAATATTTTTTCAGACCCCTTGGACTTTTTCCACATGTTGTTATGTTGACCCCTAGACTTTTTCTACATTCTGTTATGTTACAGCCTTATTCTTAAATGGATTGTCATTTTTTTCCTCATCAATCTATACACAATTCCTTATAATGACAAAGCAAAAACATGTTTTGGGAAATTTTTGCTAATTATATATCAGATTCACATAAGCATTCAGACCCTTTACTCAGTACTTTGTTGAAGCACATTTGGCATTGATTACAGCCTCAAATCTTATTGGGTATGACGTTACAAGTTTCTCCCATTGCTCTCTGCAGATCCTCTCAAGCTCTGTCATGTTGGATGGGGAGATTGGCTGCACAGCTATTTTCAGGTCTCTCCAGAGATGTTCGATCGGGTTCAAGGACATTCAGAGACTTTTCCCCAAGCCACTCTGTTACGGTGCGTGAATGAGGACCCAAAAGCGAATTAACGTAAACAGAGCTTCTTTAATACAAAACATACGTAGGCTCAGATGGACCGGCAGATTCCGACAGGACAGGACAAGGTTGCAGCAAACATGACGATAGTCTGGTTCAGGCATGAATAACACAAACAAGAATCCGACAAAGACAGAAACAAAAACAGAGAGAGATATAGAGGACTAATCAGAGGGAAAAAGGGAACAGGTGGGAAAAGGGGTGACGAGGTAGTTAGGAGGAGACAAGGAACAGCTGGGGGAAAGAGGGGGAGAAAAGGTAACCTAATAACGACCAGCAGAGGGAGACAGGGTGAAGGGAAAGGACAGAAACAAGACACAACATGACAATACATGACAGTACCCCCCCACTCACCGAGCGCCTCCTGGCGCACTCGAGGAGGAAACCTGGCGGCAACGGAGGAAATCATCGATCAGCGCACGGTCCAGCACGTCCCGAGAGGGAACCCAACTCCTCTCCTCAGGACCGTACCCCTCCCAATCTACTAGGTACTGATGACCACGGCCCCGAGGACGCATGTCCAAAATCCTACGGACCCGGTAGATGGGTGCGCCCTCGACAAGGATGGGGGGGGGGGGGAAGACGAGCGGGGGCGCGAAGAACGGGCTTGACACAGGAGACATGGAAGACCGGGTGGACGCAACGAAGATATCGCGGAAGAAGAAGTCGAACTGCGACAGGATTAATGATCTGAGAAATACGGAACGGACCAATGAACCGCGGGGTCAACTTGCGAGAAGCGGTCTTAAGGGGAAGGTTCTGAGTGGAGAGCCAAACTCTCTGACCGCGACAATATCTAGGACTCTTAGTTCTACGCTTATTAGCAGCCCTCACAGTCTGCGCCCTATAACGGCAAAGTGCAGACCTGACCCTCTTCCAGGTGCGCTCGCAACGTTGGACAAAAGCCTGAGCGGAGGGGACGCTGGACTCGGCGAACTGAGATGAGAACAGCGGAGGCTGGTACCCGAGGCTACTCTGAAAAGGAGATAGCCCGGTCGCAGACGAAGGAAGCGAGTTGTGGGCGTATTCTGCCCAGGGGAGCTGTTCTGACCAAGACGCAGGGTTGCGAAAAGAAAGACTGCGTAAGATGCGACCAATAGTCTGATTGGCCCGTTCTGCTTGACCGTTAGACTGGGGGTGAAAGCCGGAAGAGAGACTGACGGAAGCCCCAATCAAACGGCAAAACTCCCTCCAAAATTGAGACGTGAATTGCGGACCTCTGTCCGAAACGACGTCTGACGGAAGGCCATGAATTCTGAAAACATTCTCGATGATGATTTGTGCCCTCTTTAGCAGAAGGAAGCTTAGCAAGGGGAATAAAATGAGCCGCCTTAGAGAACCTGTCGACAACCGTAAGAATAACAGTCTTCCCCGCTGACGAAGGCAGTCCGGTGACAAAATCTAAGGCGATGTGAGACCACGGTCGAGAGGGAATAGGAAGCGGCCTGAGACGGCCGGCAGGAGGGGAGTTACCGGACTTAGTCTGCGCGCAGACCGAACAAGCAGCCACGAAACGACGCGTGTCATGCTCCCGGGTGGGCCACCAAAAACGCTGGCGAATGGAAGCAAGCGTACCCCGAACGCCAGGGTGGCCGGCTAACTTGGCATAGTGAGCCCACTGAAGAACGGCCAGACGAGTAGGAACGGGAACGAAAAGAAGGTTCCTAGGACAAGCGCGCGGCGACGGAGTGTGAGTGAGTGCTTGCTTTACCTGCCTCTCAATTCCCCAGACAGTCAACCCGACAACACGCCCCTCAGGGAGAATCCCCTCGGGGTCAGTGGAGGCTACTGAAGAACTGAAGAGACGAGATAAAGCATCAGGCTTGGTGTTCTTAGAGCCCGGACGATAAGAAATCACGAACTCGAAACGAGCGAAAAACAGCGCCCAGCGTGCCTGACGCGCATTAAGTCGTTTGGCAGAACGGATGTACTCAAGGTTCCTATGGTCGGTCCAAACGACAAAAGGAACGGTCGCCCCCTCCAACCACTGTCGCCATTCGCCTAGGGCTAAGCGGATGGCGAGCAGTTCGCGGTTTCCCACATCATAGTTACGTTCCGACGGCGACAGGCGATGAGAAAAATACGCGCAAGGGTGGACCTTGTCGTCAGAGAGGGAGCGCTGAGAAAGAATGGCTCCCACGCCCACCTCTGACGCGTCAACCTCGACAACGAACTGTCTAGAGACGTCAGGTGTAACAAGGATAGGTGCGGATGTAAAACGATTCTTGAGGAGATCAAAAGCTCCCTGGGCGGAAACGGACCACTTAAAGCACGTCTTGACAGAAGTAAGGGCTGTGAGAGGAGCTGCCACCTGACCGAAATTACGGATGAAACGACGATAGAAGTTCGCGAAGCCGAGAAAGCGCTGCAGCTCGACGCGTGACTTAGGGACGGGCCAATCAATGACAGCTTGGACCTTAGCGGGATCCATCTTAATGCCTTCAGCGGAAATAACAGAACCGAGAAATGTGACGGAGGAGGCATGAAAAGTGCACTTCTCAGCCTTCACAAAAAGACAATTCTCTAAAAGGCGCTGGAGGACACGTCGAACGTGCTGAACATGAATCTGGAGTGACGGTGAAAAAATCAGGATATCGTCAAGGTAAACGAAAACAAAGATGTTCAGCATGTCTCTCAGGACATCATTGACTAATGCCTGAAAGACAGCTGGAGCGTTAGCGAGGCCGAAAGGAAGAACCCGGTATTCAAAGTGCCCTAACGGAGTGTTAAACGCCGTCTTCCACTCGTCCCCCTCCCTGATGCGCACGAGATGGTAAGCGTTACGAAGGTCCAACTTAGTGAAAAACCTGGCTCCCTGCAGGATCTCGAAGGCTGAAGACATAAGAGGAAGCGGATAACGATTCTTCACTGTTATGTCATTCAGCCCTCGATAATCTATGCAGGGGTGCAGGGACCCGTCCTTCTTCTTAACAAAAAAAAACCCCGCTCCGGCGGGAGAGGAGGAGGGGACTATGGTACCGGCGGCAAGAGCTACAGACAAATAATCTTCGAGAGCCTTACGTTCGGGAGCCGACAGAGAGTATAGTCTACCCCGGGGGGGAGTGGTTCCCGGAAGGAGATCAATACTACAATCATACGACCGGTGTGGAGGAAGAGAGGTGGCCCTGGACCGACTGAACACCGTGCGCAGATCGTGATATTCCTCCGGCACCCCTGTCAAATCACCAGGCTCCTCCTGTGAAGAAGAGATAGAGGAAACAGGAGGGATAGCAGACATTAAACATTTCACATGACAAGAGACGTTCCAGGAGAGGATAGAATTACTAGACCAATTAATAGAAGGAGTATGACAAACTAGCCAGGGATGGCCCAAAACAACAGGTGTAAAAGGTGAACGAAAAATTAAAAAAGAAATGGTTTCGCTATGATTACCAGAAACAGTGAGGGTTAAAGGTAGCGTCTCACGCTGAATCCTGGGGAGAGGACTACCATCCAGGGCGAACAAGGCCGTGGACTCCCTTAACTGTCTGAGAGGAATGTCATGTTCCCGAGCCCAGGTCTCGTCCATAAAACAGCCCTCCGCCCCAGAGTCTATTAAGGCACTGCAGGAAGCTGACGAACCGGTCCAGCGTAGATGGACCGACAAGGTAGTGCAGGATCTTGAAGGAGAGACAGGAGTAGTAGCGCTCACCAGTAGCCCTCCGCTTACTGATGAGCTCTGGCTTTTACTGGACATGAAGTGACAAAATGACCAGCAGAACCGCAATAGAGACAGAGGCGGTTGGTGATTCTCCGTTCCCTCTCCTTAGTCGAGATGCGGATACCTCCCAGCTGCATAGGCTCAGCACCCGAGCCGGCAGAGGAAGATGGTAGTGATGCGGAGAGGGGGGCAACGGAGAACGCGAGCTCCTTTCCACAAGCTCGGTGACGAAGATCAACCCATCGCTCAATGCGAATAGCGAGTTCAATCAAGGAATCCACGCTGGAAGGAACCTCCCGGGAGAGAATCTCATCCTTTACCTCTGCGCGGAGACCCTCCAGAAAACGAGCGAGCAAAGCCGGCTCGTTCCAGCCACTGGAGGCAGCAAGAGTGCGAAACTCAATAGAGTAGTCTGTTATGGATCGATTACCTTGACATAGGGAAGACAGGACCCTGGAAGCCTCCTCCCCAAAAACAGATCGATCAAAAACCCGTATCATCTCCTCCTTAAAGTCCTGATACTGGTTAGTACACTCAGCCCTTGCCTCCCAGATTGCCGTGCCCCACTCACGAGCCCGTCCAGTAAGGAGAGATATGACGTAGGCGACACGAGCAGTGCTCCTGGAGTAAGTGTTGGGCTGGAGAGAAAACACAATATCACACTGGGTGAGGAACGAGCGGCATTCAGTGGGCTCCCCAGAGTAACACGGCGGGTTATTGATTCTGGGCTCCGGAGATTCGAAAGCCCTGGAAGTGGCCGGTGGATCGAGGCGGAGATGGTGAACCTGTTCTGTGAGGTTGGAGACTTGGGTGGCCAGGGTCTCAACGGCATGTCGAGCAGCAGACAATTCCTGCTCGTGTCTGCCTAGCATCGCTCCCTGGATCTCGACGGCTGAGTGGAGAGGATCCGAAGTCGCTGGGTCCATTCTTGGTCGGATTCTTCTGTTACGGTGCGTGAATGAGGACCCAAAAGCGAATTAACGTAAACAGAGCTTCTTTAATACAAAACATACGTAGGCTCAGATGGACCGGCAGATTCCGACAGGACAGGACAAGGTTGCAGCAAACATGACGATAGTCTGGTTCAGGCATGAATAACACAAACAAGAATCCGACAAAGACAGAAACAAAAACAGAGAGAGATATAGAGGACTAATCAGAGGGAAAAAGGGAACAGGTGGGAAAAGGGGTGACGAGGTAGTTAGGAGGAGACAAGGAACAGCTGGGGGAAAGAGGGGGAGAAAAGGTAACCTAATAACGACCAGCAGAGGGAGACAGGGTGAAGGGAAAGGACAGAAACAAGACACAACATGACAATACATGACACACTCCTGTATTGTCTTGGCTGTGTGCTTAAGGTCGCTGTCCTGTTGGAAGGTGAACCTTCGCCCCAGTTTGAGGTCCTGAGCGCTCTGGAGCAGGTTTTCATCAAGGATCTCTCTGTACTTTGCTCCGTTCATCTTTCCCTCGATCCTGACTAGTCACCAAGTCCCTGCCGCCGAAAAACATACCCACAGTAATGATGCTGCCACCACCATGCTTCACCATAAGGATGGTGCCTGGTTTCCTCAGATGTCTAAGTGCGACATCGGCGGATGTGGTGGATTTAGATGCATCCAATGCAAAAAAAACTGACAGATTATGATGGGTATTTTTTTTATAACGCACTGGTCCGTCAATCGACTCTAGTTAATAGACACTTACTTGTACGTTTTTATTTAACATTTTGAGACGGGAAACATGTTTTTCATAAAGTTGAACTTGTGCTCTTTATGATAGAATGTAGAATGTTAAAATTAGGTGAAACTTTTTTGGTCCAAGTTAGACTTCTCAAAAGGCACAGAATTGGTGGAACGACCCAGTAATAGTAACAAAAGCTAGTACCATGGACAATTGTGCATAATATATCATTCTCTGTAGGCTATAGAAACGGTGTCCTTCAGTAATTTTTTTCAGCGCATAAACTCACCCAAACTGTCCAGAAAGTCCTCCCAGCATGAGAAAGGGGGCTTGCTGGTGAGTCCATATTTTGGTGTTTCAGTGGCTTCTTCGATAAGATGATAAACTTCAGATCAGAGTAGGCCTACATCAAACTGGAATCTGAGGTAAACTACTTCTTGGTATTTATTATTTTGTCAAACGCAGAGACAACATAAAATCCCATTAGTCAGTTGTAAAATAGGCCTATTAATTGTCCTACAAATAACTTTTCTGATGAGCGGTCCAAACGTGAGCAAATTTAAAAATGGGCATTTCGGTAATAGCTTGTAGAAATGTTGTTCTTGAGGCTGAGATGTCCAGTATACATCCATATGAGGAAGAAGATAACTGAACGCATTACTAATTTTGGCACGTTGCATGCGCATCATTGCGGGAAGCGTGATCAATAGGATCGATAGTGTACGGCTGTAATGTAGGCTATATTAATATTTTAAAACTATGTCTAAATCTATTACTATATTATTATATCAAAATTAGTTGTAGACAGTGCTATACCACATGGATTCTTAATCACCTGGCAATTGGAACATTTTTTCACTGACCCATGTCTGCTTGACTATAAAAAGACAATAACCTTGTTCCTTTTTTGTATAAGAGTCCAAATCTATAAGGGCAAACAATGTAAACTAAATTAATATGTTAAATGTGGCTTTGGCTACACAAGAACCAACCCAATAATACAGATTATGCATTGACATTGCACAGAACATAAGTAATATAATTATAAATAATTAAAAAGTGAATACTTAACTATTAACACTGAGATCAAGGCAGAAGTGTGTGAAATGTGCAATGTGAAGGCATGTGAAATGCACTCCCCTTGTTTCAATTGTGGTTGAGGTGAAAGCAAGAGACAGAGAACCACGTCTATTTTTGAAACGCATCAGGCTCACACATTTTGTCCCCATGTAAAAACAAAGAACACAGTACAATGTCAGTGTAAAGGAAGATAGAACTGTTTTGTCCCCCCAACTTAAATGAGATTCTGCACAAAAAGTGAACCAAGATTTTATTGACAAAATTACATTTTCAAAAATGTATGTGTTTTTAGAAGATTATGCGACACACGTTGTGCGGAACCTGAAACGAAATATGACTTGAATATGAAATGTATGAATCATACAATTACAAATGACATTATGCAGGAACAAGCATCAAATCAAATGTATTTGTCATAAGCTTTGTAAATAATAGGTGTAGACTAACAGTGAAATGCTTACTTATAGGATAAAGTGTGACATCCTGAGGAGTCGTATACCATAAGTATTTTATATCTATGTTATAAAAAATAAACACATTTTGTAGGCCCCCTTCACAGTGAAGATGAAACCTCTTCCTTGGGCTCTGCAACAACAAAAAAAGACAGGAGTTAGAGTTATGTCCTGTGATATACTATATGTTGCATATAAGTTAAGTGTATTTCTTGTGATGCATTATATTAATTAATGGGGCTTGCGAAAGCGCCAACTTTAAATCTTTGACAAACTTCTGACTTATTATACTGTAGTTACAATGTATTATTAGTGGGGTTTGTGACGCACAACCCCCATTTGAAATCTTTGACACACTTCTTATTTTTCTTTGGAACGTGATTCCTCCTACACTGTTTAAGCTAGAAACGTCATTCAAACGTCAAGACATGCAGATCGGTCTGGAATAGTGTGCTTGTAGAACATAGATATCTTTTTACTTTTCCTAGGATTTCCTCAGCATTCTAAAGGCCCCATTGTGACATCATCACTTTCAACATTCCATTCAATGTAAATGCTATGATGCAACTCTTAACACAAAATCAGCTACTTTGACCACTTTGCCAACTACTTCTTAGACAAAAGGTTAGAACATGTAAAATCTTCCTCTACTTATCTGCTTTTCAAATCTGAACTCAGAAGTAATGTCAAAGACATTTTCATCTAACTTTTTATAAACAACTGGCATTTTGGCCACTTTCCCAACAAGTTAAACAAAAATGTAGAGGTCAGAACATCTTCGTCTACTTCTGTTATTCAAATCTGTCGTCGTAACAAAAAAAATATCTGTTACCAATCCAACAATACAGCTGTTTTAGTAACTGCATTGGCACATTGTTTCCCAAATGTTCCTCTACTTTGGCATCCATCTTCATTTCTGTTCCGATTAAACTGATTGGCCGAAAATGTGCACAATTTGTGAGGTCTTCTCCTTTCTTAGGGATTAGGGATATAATAGCTGTATTGATGTCGTTGTGGAGTTGTCCTTTTTCAATAGCAATGTTAAGCAATTCAAGAATAACTGGTCCTAGGTCATCCCAAAAATGAGAATGAGTTCAGGAGGAATTCCATCAATACCAGGCACTTTATCTTTCTTCATATTTAAAAGAGCAGCTTTCAGTTGAGATAGTGACAGATTCCTCTAATAAAACTGTTTCTTCTTGAGAAATTTCGGGCAATGTAAGGTTCTCCAGGAACTGCCGAACAAGCAGAAGTATCAAAGCTACGTGAGGAACTGTATAAATCTGAATAATATGCTTGTATTTGTATTTATTTCTGTAGGATAAGATAATAGTCCCTTAGTAGGAGATCTGATCAGCTGTATTGATGGGCTTGTTAAAGCATGTTTAAGCTGCAGCGCCAGTAAGTGGCTAGGCCTACTCCCTTGAAAATAATATTTTTGTCGCACCCTCTGCATAAGGAATTCTGCTCTACGTCACAACAAGTCATTAAGTTCCAGTCTACTTGTTTTTTTTTAGATACATTTCTCTCTCTGTTGAATGGTTGTTTAAGAGTCTTCCAGCATTTCCCAATGATTTTCCAATTCACTGATCTTCTAAAGTCTTAATTTCTGTAAATTAGAGGGAAGATGTGTAGTGTTTCCTCGTATGAAACCTTGTACAGCTAACCATACCATAGTTGAGTCCTCCACTGAGTGGTAACTTATTTAAAAAAAATTTTTTTAAGATCTAAACTTGAAGATGAAATCAGAGTTGTGTAGTAAAGTATTATTAAACCTCCATCTCAGTGCACACATATTCATTGGTAAGATTTTTAATTGACAAAGAATGGGATTATGATCAGATAGAATGGCCAGTAATTCCATGTTACCTGTAATATCAGTAGATGTTAAAACAGTACAAAACAGTACATTTTCGAGAAAGTCTTAAATCTAGCAGAAAATCATGTATAGTCCTTAGTTTTGGGATTATGACATTTCCAACAGTTACTAAAACTAAGATCTTTAAGAAATGGTTTAAGTGCATTGGAAGCAATCACTTGTGATGAGCTATGAGAAGGTCCAGATCTATCTAGCTAAGAATCAATAATAGCATTCATGTCAGCTCCAATAATATGCGTATAATCTGAAGGGACAAAATCTTTGTTATAGGAGCATAAATAGATACAAATGCTATTTAAACACATACAGAGTGGAACATATGTTAGTAAATCAGCCCTGTTTATAATTTCCACTTTTTTCAATTGTAAGGGGTAGATTGTGTAAATCTAAAGGGGTATTATTATGTAGAATAATACCCCTTTAGATTTAAAGGAAGGAAACAGCTGCCCGTTTGTCGTATTTGTTTTGAAGTCAATGGACATCACCCTCTAAAAGATGTCTCTTGCAATAGAGTAATGTCAACTTTATTCCTATGTAATACGTCAAGACATTTGCTTATTTGGCTCAGTAGAACCCCTCAGATTACAAGAAATTATCACAAAATTAGCCATGATCCATCTGTGGTAATGTGAATACCAGTTTGATGGATAAAAGGGGAGAAAAGTAATTTATGATAACTATAAAATGACAATTTAGTTTCCAACTAAAGAACTGTATATCAGATATTCCTGAGAAAAAAAAAAACTGTAAACATATCCATTGTTGGATAAAATTACAAAACCCTTCAGATTGCCATTCCACCCCAATAACCCTGACAAATGTATCAAAACAGTTGAAACAAAGAATCCCTCCCCTCCCTGACAGGTTAGGACACAAAAGTCCTCCCTCTCCACTCAATGTTAAGACCTATGACTGAACGCAGCGGTGTCTATCACTAAACCCCCCCAAATACCCCTGTACGTCTCACTCCATTTCCTAAATATCTTGCAAGAAATGCTCAATTGACTGAATGATTGAGCCTTAACGTAGCACAAAAATGGAGAACTAATTTGCTAAATAATTCAGTGGTGATAGTTGACTTCACTAGCTATGCTGTCGTTGTCACAGCAACATGAGACAAGTAATCACACGAACGTTGTAAACGTAACTTAGCTATAAAATACAATTTTATTTTATAGAAACTAGATAAACTTTCAACGACATTTAGGTAATACTGAACACTACTGAATAGATAATCAGTTAGCTAGCTAACAGTTGTGATGATGACTTACTTAGCTACCTGTCCCAAGCTGTCCCAGTTACTGTCCTAATCACCCTGCTGGCTGGAAAGCTGATACTCCATTGTCAAAGTTCATAATGATCCCAAGTAGTTAGATAAAATGTTTGTCAAAACTCCTTGGAGTAGTGGATAAATCCTCCTGACCAGTTTACTTATTCCATAGGTTCCCTGGTGCTTGCATGGCCCCGTTGTTGAGTCTTCCTCCTCACAGCATTACATTACCAGCGTGGTGAATGAGCTCTGCTGCTCTGGCTCCTTGTAGAATGGCTTGGCAGTCGATGTACCGGAGGACCTTGAAGATCAGCATTCTTTGTCTGTCTGAAGCATTACTAGTCCCAGGTCCCGAGTAGGTGCGATGGGCTCTTTCTAATCTCAACCTTGTGAGATATGGATGGGCTCATTCTCTGTAGGAATTCGATGGGATCGTCAGTCTTGTCTCCTCCTTTTAAAGATATTAATTTTACATTTGAGCGACGTGAACGGTCCTCCATTTCAGCCATCTTGAGCTGCATCTTCTCCAGTTGTGACGAACAGTCGTTGATTTTCCATTTGCTTTCCCTATTTTCAGCTTGCAGATTGTCCACTTTAGCAGACAGGTTGTCAATCACTTTCATCCTTCTCTCAATGTCGATTGTAAGAGCTTCAACAGCCGCAAAAGTCTTGATGTTTTCTGTTGAGTGGTTCCACCGCCTCAGCTAACACCTGTTGTAGCATATCCTTGAGAGAGTTCTGTTGTTTGGCTAATGCCTCAGAAATCACACCAGCTATGAAGGCCTCAGTTTCAGTGCTGAGGGCTGTCTTCTGACGCTTAACTACAGGGGACGAATTCAGAGTAGCGCCGTTTTTCTTGCCTCCTTGGGTAGTCGGTATTGTTTGTCAGTCGGGTTTGTTTTTTAAGAGTTCCTTAATAATGTAATAAAATATGGAAAAGAAAGGTATTGGGTTTGAAGCGCTCTAGTGACTGCAACCATAACGCCAGTTGGTCACGTGACATCCAACCACACACTTTTTGAGCACAACTACTAACAACAATCACAATACTATTGACCACAACTACTGACTGTCTTGTTTTGCACAAAATAATAAAATGCAGTACTACAGGATATTTCTTAACTCTTTATTAGCTAGCTACAACTGGAATGTTCATGTATCTCCAACCATGATCAACTGACCATGACCTAACCATCTGGGTGATCTTAACCATAGTATGATATGGCGGTAAAATGCATCCAATTACAATTCAGTATGTTTACACATATGAATATTACACTGACCACAGCTACTGACCACAACCACACAACTACTGACCACACACTTACTTACTAAAACTTCTGACCACATTTACTGAACACAATCACATAACTACTGACATACAGTGCCTTGCGAAAGTATTCGGCCCCCTTGAACTTTGCGACCTTTTGCCACATTTCAGTCTTCAAACATAAAGATATAAAACTGTATTTTTTTGTGAAGAATCAACAACAAGTGGGACACAATCATGAAGTGGAACGACATTTATTGGATATTTCAAACTTTTTTAACAAATCAAAAACTGAAAAATTGGCCGTGCAAAATTATTCAGCCCCCTTAAGTTAATACTTTGTAGCGCCACCTTTTGCTGCGATTACAGCTGTAAGTCGCTTGGGGTATGTCTATCAGTTTTGCACATCGAGAGACTGACATTTTTTCCCATTCCTCCTTGCAAAACAGCTCGAGCTCAGTGAGGTTGGATGGAGAGCATTTGTGAACAGCAGTTTTCAGTTCTTTCCACAGATTCTCGATTGGATTCAGGTCTGGACTTTGACTTGGCCATTCTAACACCTGGATATGTTAATTTTTGAACCATTCCATTGTAGATTTTGCTTTATGTTTTGGATCATTGTCTTGTTGGAAGACAAATCTCCGTCCCAGTCTCAGGTCTTTTGCAGACTCCATCAGGGTTTCTTCCAGAATGGTCCTGTATTTTGCTCCATCCATCTTCCCATCAATTTGAACCATCTTCCCTGTCCCTGCTGAAGAAAAGCAGGCCCAAACCATGATGCTGCCACCACCATGTTTGACAGTGGGGATGGTGTGTTCAGGGTGATGAGCTGTGTTGCTTTTACGCCAAACATAACGTTTTGCATTGTTGCCAAATGTCACGGTTTTCTAGGTGTGAAGGAGAGTCGGACCAAAATGCGACGTGTCTATTGCAATCCATGTTTAATGAAGAAACACACTAAACACAAACACTACCAAAACAATAAACTTAACGAAAACCGAAACAGCCTATACTTGTGTATCCTAACACAGAAACAATGACATCAGGACACTAAGGACAATCACCCACGACAAACTCAAAGAATATGGCTGCCTAAATATGGTTCCCAATCAGAGACAACGATAAACACCTGCCTCTGATTGAGAACCACTTCAGACAGCCATAGACTTAGCTAGAACACCCCACTAGCTACAATCCCCATACATACCACCTACAAAAACCCATGCCACACCCTGGCCTGACCAAATAAATAAAGATAAACACAAAATACTTCGACCAGGGTGTGACAGAACCCCCCCCCCTAAGGTGCGGACTCCCGAACGCACCTCAAAACAATAGGGAGGGTCCGGGTGGGCGTCTGTCCATGGTGGCGGCTCCGGCGCGGGATGTGGACCCCACTCAATCAATGTCTTAGTCCCCTCTCCTCGCGTCCCTGGATAGTCCACCCTCGCTGCCGACCATGGCCTAGTAGTCCTCACCCAGACCCCACTGGACTGAGGAGCAGCTCGGGACTGAGGGGCAGCTCGGGACTGAGGCAGCTCGGGACTGAGGGGAAGCTCAGGCAGGTTGATGAATCTACCAGATCCTGGCCGGCTGGCAGATCTGGAAGAGTCTGGCCGACTGGCAGATCTGGAAGAGTCTGGTCGACTGGCAGATCTGGAAGAGTCTGGTCGACTGGCAGATCTGGAAGAGTCTGGTCGACTGGCAGATCTGGAAGAGTCTGGTCGACTGGCAGATCTGGAAGAGTCTGGTCGACTGGCAGATCTGGAAGAGTCTGGTCGACTGGCAGATCTGGGAGAGTCTGGTCGACTAGCAGATCTGGGAGAGTCTGGTCGACTGGCAGCTCTGGCTGCTCCATGCTGACTGGCTGCTCCATGCTGACTGGCGGCTCTGGCTGCTCCATACTGACTGGCAGCTCCATGCCGACTGGCAGCTCCATGCCGACTGGCAGCTCTGGCTGCTCCATGCTGACTGGCTGCTCCATGCTGACTGGCGGCCCTGGCTGCTCCATGCTAACTGGCAGCTCTGGCGGCTCCTTGCAGACTGGCAGCTCTGGCGGCTCCTTGCAGACTGGCAGCTTTAGCGGCATCCTGCAGACAGGCAGCTCTGGCGGCTCCTTGCAGACTGGCAGCTCCATGCAGACTGACAGCTCCTTGCAGGCTGGCAGCTCCTTGCAGACTGGCAGCTCCTTGCAGACTGGCAGCTCCTTGCAGACTGGCAGCTCCTTGCAGACTGGCAGCTCTGGCTGCTTCATGTAGACTGACAGCTCTGGCTGCTCCTTGCAAACTGACAGCTCGGGCTGCTTCATGCAGACGGACAGCTCAGGCTGCTCCATGCAGACTGACAGCTCAGGCTGCTCCATGCAGACTGACAGCTCCTTGCAGGCTGGCAGCTCCTTGCAGGCTGGCAGCTCCTTGCAGGCTGGCAGCTCCTTGCAGGCTGGCAGCTTTAGCGGCATCCTGCAGACAGGCAGCTCTGGCGGCTCCTTGCAGACTGGCAGCTCCATGCAGACTGACAGCTCCTTGCAGGCTGGCAGCTCCTTGCAGGCTGGCAGCTCCTTGCAGACTGGCAGCTCCTTGCAGACTGGCAGCTCCTTGCAGACTGGCAGCTCTGGCTGCTTCATGTAGACTGGCAGTTCTGGCTGCGCTGAACAGGCGGGAGACTCCGGCAGCGCAGGAGAGGAGAAAAGCTCTGGCTGCGCTGAACAGGCAGGAGACTCCGATAGCGCAGTAGAGAAGAGAGGCTCTGGCTGCGCTGAACAGGCGGGAGATTCCGGCAGCGCAGGAGAGCAGAAAGGCTCTGGCTGCGCTGAACAGGCGGGAGACTCCGGCAGCGCAGGAGAGTAGAAAGGCTCTGGCTGCGCTGAACAGTCGGGAGACTCCGATAGCGCAGTAGAGAAGAGAGGCTCTGGCTGCGCTGAACAGGCGGGAGACTCCGGCAGCGCAGGAGAGGAGAAAAGCTCTGGCTGCGCTGAACAGGCAGGAGACTCCGATAGCGCATGAGATGAGAGAGGCTCTGGCTGCGCTGAACAGGCGAGGCGCACTGTAGGCCTGATGCATAGTGCTGGCACAGGACGTGCAAGGCTAGGGATGGGCACAGGAGGCGTGATGCGTGAGACTGGAACCAACTTCACCAGCCGACTAAAACGGACCTCAGGACGAGTATGGAGCGCTAACCCAGGTGCCATCAAATCTCTGACACGTTCCGTCAGGCGAATTCTATGCAAAATGCACCAACACAGCAACTCCCTCATTTCTCTCTCCTCCAATTTCCCCATTAACTCCTTCACAGTCTCTGTTTCACTCACCTCCAACACCGGCTCTGGTTCTGGTCTCCTCCTTGGCTCCTCACGATAAACAGGGAGAGTTGGCTCAGGTCTGGCTCCTGACTCTGCCACACTCTCCCTGAGCCCCCATCCCAATAAATTTTTGGGGCTGACTATGGGGCCTCCGTCCGCGCCGCCTTGCTTGCTTCGCAAACTCCATTCTCCTATATCCTTCCGCGCACTGCTCCATCGAATCCCAGGCGGGCTCCGGCACTCTCCCTGGGTCGGCCGCCCACCTGTCGATCTCCTCCCAAGTCGTATACTCCATACTGTACTCCTCTTTGGGCTGCTCCTGTTGTTTCTTCTCCCGCTGCACCTTTGGGCGGCTACACTCCCCTGGTTTAGCCCAGGGTCCTCTCCCGTCGAGGATTTCCTCCCATGTCCAGAAATCCTTATTGCGCATCTCCTCGCGCTGCTCCTGCCTGTTGACACGCTGCTTGGTCCTTTTGTGGTGGGTGATTCTGTCACGGTTTTCTAGGTGTGAAGGAGAGTAGGACCAAAATGCGGCGTGTCTATTGCAATCCATGTTTAATGAAGAAACACACTAAACACAAACACTACCAAAACAATAAACTTAACGAAAACCGAAACAGCCTATACTTGTGTATCCTAACACAGAAACAATGACATCAGGACACTAAGGACAATCACCCACGACAAACTCAAAGAATATGGCTGCCTAAATATGGTTCCCAATCAGAGACAACGATAAACACCTGCCTCTGATTGAGAACCACTTCAGACAGCCATAGACTTAGCTAGAACACCCCACTAGCTACAATCCCCATACATACCACCTACAAAAACCCATGCCACACCCTGGCCTGACCAAATAAATAAAGATAAACACAAAATACTTCGACCAGGGTGTGACACCAAAAAGTTCAATTTTGGTTTCATCTGACCAGAGCACCTTCTTCCACATGTTTGGTGTGTCTCCCAGGTGTCTTGTGGCAAACTTTAAAACAACACTTTTTATGGATATCTTTAAGAAATGGCTTTCTTCTTGCCACTCTTCCATGAAGGCCAGATTTGTGCAATATATGACTGATTGTTGTCCTATGGACAGAGTCTCCCACCTCAGCTGTAGATCTCTGCAGTTCATCCAGAGTGATCATGGGCATCTTGGCTGCATCTCTGATCAGTCTTCTCCTTGTATGAGCTGAAAGTTTAGAGGGACGGCTAGGTCTTGGTAGATTTGCAGTGGTCTGATACTCCTTCCATTTCAATATTATCGCTTGCACAGTGCTCCTTGGGATGTTTAAAGCTTGGGAAATCTTTTTGTATCCAAATCCGGCTTTAAACTTCTTCACAACAGTATCTCGGACCTGCCTGGTGTGTTCCTTGTTCTTCATGATGCTCTCTGCGCTTTTAACGGACCTCTGAGACTATCACAGTGCAGGTGCATTTATACGGAGACTTGATTACACACAGGTGGATTGTATTTATCATCATTAGTCATTTAGGTCAACATTGGATCATTCAGAGATCCTCACTGAACTTCTGGAGAGAGTTTGCTGCACTGAAAGTAAAGGGGCTGAATAATTTTGCACGCCAAATTTTTCAGTTTTTGATTTGTTAAAAAAGTTTGAAATATCCAATAAATGTCGTTCCACTTCATGATTGTGTCCCACTTGTTGATTCTTCACAAAAAAATACAGTTTTATATCTTTATGTTTGAAGCCTGAAATGTGGCAAAAGGTCGCAAAGTTCAAGGGGGCCGAATACTTTCGCAAGGCACTGTAACTACATAACTACTAGACACGCAACTACTGAACCACACAAATAATGATCACAACCACACAACTATTGACCACAACCACAAAACTGACCACTACCACAACTACTGACCACAACGACTAAACCACAAATAATGACCACAACCACAAAATTACTGACCACAACTACTTCTCTAGTCTGCACTAGCTTCACTCTAGCTCTGGTCAAGTTCTGGTTTGCACTATGAATTAAAACTACTTAAATGTGCATAAATTAGCATATAATACCCACTAAGATTAAATGTAACCTTTGAACCATTCAAGCTAGAGACACCAAACCAACTTCCACAAGTTCAGGCTATTCTATCATATCAATCAATCAATATTTTAATCTGCCTACTTTTTCAAGTATAATCTGCCAAAACTACTATAACTTATTTCAAAACCATAAATACTTTAAAACACACTAGCAAGCACACCACATTTTCTTCAGGAAATGTACTTTTCAGTGATGACTGTTATCCTGAAAATTGTATTTATTAGCTAGAACTACAGCTAGATATCAGTAGCTATACATACAGTGCATTCGGAAAGTATTCAGATCCCTTGACTTTTTCCACATTTTGTTACGTTATCCTAAAATGTATTTAAACAATTGTCCACATCAATCTACATATCTACTATCTCCTGAGATCCTCAAAAGGTTCTACAGCTGCAACATCGAGAGCATCCTGACTGGTTGCATCACTGCCTGGTACGAAAATTGCTCGGCCTCTGACCGCAAGGCACTACATAGGGTAGTGCATACGGCCCAGTACGTCACTGGGGCTAAGCTGCCTGCCATCCAGGACCTCTACACCAGGCGGTGTCAGAGGAAGGCTGTAAAGACCCCAGCCACCCCAGTCATAGACTGTTCTCTCTACTACCGCATGGCAAGCGGTACCGGAGTGCCAAGTCTAGAACAAAAAGGCTTCTCAACAGTTTTTACCACCAAGCCATAGAGTCCTGAACAGGTAATCAAATGGCTTAATGGACTATTTGCATTGTGTGCCCCCCCAACCCCTCTTTTACGCTGCTGCTACTCTCTGTTTATATATGCATAGTCACTTTAACTATACATTCATGTACATATGTACATACTACCTCAATTGGCCCGACCAACCAGTGCTCCCGCACATTGGCTAACCGGGCTATCTTCATTGTGTCCCGCCACCCGCCAACCCCTCTTAACGCTACTGATACTCTCTGTTCATCATATATGCATAGACACTTTAACCATATCTACATGTACATACTACCTCAATCAGCCTGACTAACCGGTGTCTGTATGTAGCCTCGCTACTTTTATAGCTTCCCTACTGTATATAGCCTCGCTACTGTCTTTCACTGTCTTTCTACTGTTGTTTTTATTTCTTTACTTACTTATTGTTCACCTAATACCTTTTTTTGCACTATTGGTTAGAGCCTGTAAGTAAGCATTTCACTGTACACCTGTTGTATTCGGCGCACGTGACAAATAAACTTTGATTTGATTCAGATCCTTTGCTATGAGTCTCAAAATTGTGTCGAGGCACAGATCTGGGGAAGGGTATCTTGAAGTATTGAAGGTCCCCATGAACACAGTGGCCTCCATCATTCTGAAATGGAAGAAGTTGGGAACCACCAAGACTCTTCCTAGAGCTGGCTGCCAGGCCAAACAGAGCAATCAGGGGAGAAGGGTCTTGGTCAGGGGAGTGATCAAGAACCCGATGGTCACTCTGACAGAGCTCCAGAAGGTTCAACTTCCAACAGGACAACGACCCTAAGCACAGTCAAGACAACGCAGGAGTGGCTTCGGGACAAGTCTCTGAATGTCATTGAGTGGCCCAGCCAGAGCCCGGACTTGAATCCTATCTTACATCTCTAGAGAGAACTGAAAATCGCTGTGCTGTGACGCTCTCCATCCAAACTGACAGAGCTTGAGAGGATCTGCAGGAAAGACTGGGAGAAACTCCCCAAATACAGGCGTGCCAACTTGTAGCGTCATACCCAAGAAGACTCAAGGCTGTAATAACTGCCAAAGGTGCTTCAACAAAGTACTGAGTAAAGGGTGTAAATCACATTATGTAAATGTGATATTTCAGTTTTTATTTGAATGATTTTGCTTTGTCATTATGGGGTGTTGTGTGTAGATTGATGACGAAAAAAAACAACAAGGCTGTAATGTAACAAAATCTGGAAAAAGTCAAGGGGTCTGAATACTTTCCGAATGCAATGTACAAACCTATTCTACATAGTTCTTCAACTACCACAAAAATACTTTTAAAGAGCTGCCATCACTAGATGCACCATCATATTTCTTTCCACAAATAGCGTAACTCTATTTTCATTACATCATCATTCAACTAAAATCAAATTTAATTTACACTAAACGTTTCACAAAAGTAAATCGCGCATCTATTTATCTGAAACCCACAGCATGAATGATTGAGTTGCTTTGCTTTCCTAAGAGTGTTGTCCACATGATCCTGCCTTTTATTCCCATCTGCTGACAGAAGATCGCTTTGTTCTGTATCTTTCTTGTATCAGTTTTCACACACATCAACTGTTTTTTAGCCATTTTTGCGATCTAACTGCCACACAATCGAAAGAAATAAAGTAGTCTATCAAAATAATTATCAAATAATTAGACCAAATATTTTACTTTGTCTATATGTATGATTTGCTTTAAATAGTAAAGTAAATTTTTTTAAACTTCTTCCATAACCACAAAAATACTTGTAAAGAGCTAAAGCAAGCCCAACAACTTTACTTTTAAAGTTACCATTTAGTTCATATATGCTGTTACTTTGACAGCATATAGCAATGTTATAGTATACGTTTCATTGGATAGGCCTGTATGTGATATGGTATAGAAATATTACATTTGAATGATTTTATAGGATAAGCAGTGTAATACAGTACCTGTCCATGTTCGGTGCACAGGTAGCTTAAGGGCCGGGTGGGTGATCTCCACGCTCACTCTCAGTTGTGCTCTCTCCTCCCCTCTGGGCCCCTTTCTCACGTTCACCCTGTTTATGTGCAACGTTTCCACTCCTTCTTCTTCTTCCTCTTCCCTACTCTCATCCTCCACCTCCATCTGAGTCACCTTCCTTTCCACGTTGTTGTTCTCTCCGTCTCTTTCGTCAATGTACTCTATTCCTTCCGTTTCGGGGTCAGCGACTGCAGCTTTTGTTTCTACAGACATTAATAGATATAAAGAGATATTTAGTCACTTTACTGGATAAAATGTGAATGCATGTACAAGTACTGCATAGGATTTGTATTACTAATGAATCTGCTTATGAAATGTTGCACACTTCCAGCTAATGTTTAAACTTAAATCATAGACGCAATGAGTTTGCATAAGCACACATAACCTTGACTTAATTAGCCACAATAGCATTAGCTTAGGTCGAAACAGGGAGATGTTCAATAAGGCAAATCATTGCAAATAGTTTTGAAACTGAAAACTAAATGAGCGTTTCTTATTAGACAAATGCTTGTAGTCCCTCCCTTTTCAGTCCGTTTTCTTCCATTTGATGCTTAATGAACACAATCCAGTTCTAACATGGACAGGTACTATTTCACTAGTGTTAATATAAACCCACTAAGTGTGTGTCCGTTTTTCCGACTGTCCATCTGACCATTTCCGTCTGTCTGACTGATCCAGCAAGTGGATCTCTCCAAAGCGCACACGCTCCTAAACTCTCTCTGTCCGTCCACTCCTTTCCCGCCTGTCTCGTTGGACACCAGCGGTATGAGGGTGGTGCACCCTGCTGCCCAGAGCACTTTAGCTTTTGGGTGGCCTCCCGTCAACAGGAGATTGAAAACCCCAACACCCTCGCTGGTCCAATGGACAGTAAGAGAGGAGGGGATGGAGGGAGCAGCTGGGAAAAAGAGAGCGAGAAAGAGGGAGGATTAAAGGTCAAAGTATTTTGAAAATGTATAGTAGATAGAATTCCTTGAATATAACATATACTTTCAAATATACATATATATATACTGTTTGATAATTTATATAAGAAAGTGCATACGACCAGTTAGTCTTAAAACAGTTGGTGTACTGCTAAACATCATTTAAATGAAGTCTATACTAACAATGTTCACATTACATGAATGTAGACTAAAGAGAGACAGGTACCGATATTATTTCTCCACCGTCTCTCGATGGGCTCCTCCAGCGAACAGTGCTCCACTCGGCACACCACCCCTCCTGCGCTCTCCTTCTCTTCATTTGTTCCCCTCTTCCTCAGAGTGGCGTTGGCACGGTAGGTACTGGGACCGCTCAGCAGGGGCCCCCAGACTTCTCCTCCTTCTATCACCTCTTCCTCTCGGTCATCCACCTCTCCTTCTCTCAGATGGAGCCAGGTGACTGAGATGCCTGGAGGGTAGAACCCAGTCATGTCACAGCCCAATGTCAAATGTTGACCAGGGAAGGAGGCAGAGCTGATGATCTCGGACACATTGGGCCTCTTTATGAAACCTGCAAGGAACAAGATGTAATTGAAGATGAGTGGACCAATGTTCAAAAAATTATACACTGAGCAAATTTCAGGTCTGTTGAGTGCAAAATTGAACATTCTGTGCAACTTCCAGCGCACGTTTACTGTGACCACCGAGGCTGTACCCGCTTTAAATTAGTTTTAACAGCCATGTAGGCTACTGTGGCTATTTGATCATAATGTACGTCTAACCAGTGTGGCCTACCATCAAAAACAATGGAATAAATGCTTCCCATAACATTTTAACATGGAAATAGCTGTTCTATCATTCAGCCTACAGTAGCAGCCAATGTGTGGTGTTCAATTTAGGCTGACATTCAATGAAACTTTTGAAAAAAAAACATGCAGGGGTTGACATTAACCTGTTTATCCACTTATCCTTCAGACAAGGAGGCGCCTGAAAATGTTGTGTTGTTTTTTTGGAAGAAACCACTTTACCAAATAAAATGCATTATTATTCTGATACCATTACTACAGAGAATCAGACAAATGATGCTACCCTCTGCCTATTGGCTACTTAGCTTATTCAAGACCGCCTCAAAATACAACAGTACCCCATTAAGACAAAGCTTTTCAAAGATGTCTAGAAATGTATTTGTTTTGTGCTCTTGCAGGAAGCAATCACTCCCCTACTGCTGACTACAAATGATCTGGTTCACCAACTACTTCTCAGATAGAGTTCAGTGTGTCAAATCGGAGGGCCTGTTGTCCGGACCTCTGGCAGTCTCTATGGGGGTGCCACAGGGTTCTATTCTCGGGCCGACTCTTTTCTTTGTATACATCAATGTTGTCGCTCTTACTGCTGGTGATTCTCTGATCCACTTCTACGCAGACAACACCATTCTGTATACTTCTGGCCCTTCAATGGACACTGTTAACTAACCTCCAGACGAGCTTCAATGCCATATAACTCTTCCGTGGTCTCCAACGGCTCTTAAATGCAAGTAAAACTAAATGCATGCTCTTCAACCGATCCTTGCCCGCACCTGCCTGCCCGTCCAGCATCCCTACTCTGGACGGTTCTGACTTAGAATATGTGGACAACTACAAATACCTAGGTGTCTGGTTAGACTGTAAACTCTCCTTCCAGACTCACATTAAGAATCTCCAATGCAAAATTAAATCTAGAATTGGCTTCCTATTTCGCAACAAAGCATCTTTCACTCATGCTGCCAAACATACCCTTGTAAAACTGACCATCCTACCGATCCTTGACTTCAGCGATGTCATTAGCAAAATAGCCGCCAACACTCTACTCAACAAATTTTCTACAAGAAATCTGCCTCCAGAAAAAAGCTTCTCCCAAGTGGGTGTGACACCTACTCCCGTTGCCTGCTGCACTGCTGCTTGGATTCCACCTGGCGATCTGTTCTCCGTCTGCCCTGGTTGTCTCCCCCCGTCTGGTACAGGTACCCCCACCACACTCCCCCCTCTTTCCCGAGCTTTCGCTCACCTCCAGCACACAGGCACTGTTGGGGCGAGTGACTCTGAACTTACAATGGCTAGCCCAAAGTCGTTATATTTTTTTTCTTGTATATTTTGCTATTTGCCTCATGACTCCTGCATGCTTTGTTGACTATGAACTTTCTTGTTTACCCAACTGTGGGACAGATTGTTTGTTCCCACACTCGGTACTCTGACTCTCTATTGGTTACATGGACTCTTGGCCTCCCATCCTATTCGAACCATGTCTCTCCGGCTTTGCATTCATGTTACCTGATGAAATTGCTGTATAATATGATCGTTTCCATCTAATGCACATTCAAATGTCATAAATCAGCACTGCAGAGCTCTCCCTGTCCTCTGCTGTGCATTGATTGTATTAGTGTTGATGATATCTGGAAATGTGCATTTACACCCTGGCCCATTTACTGTTACTAGCCCCAATTTTGACTTTCTCCTCGATGTTATCCTCACAAATAATCCTGATAGGTATTAGTCTAGTGTTTTCTGTAATGACCTTAGTGATCACTATTTTACAGCCTGTGTTCATAATGGCTGCTCAGTGAAACAACATGTCCTGATTTGTCGTAGATGCTTTCTAAAAAACTTTAATGAGCAAGCCATCCTTCATGAACTGGCCTCTTTAAATTGGTATAGAATCAGCTTGATCCCGTCTTTCGAAGAGGCTTGGACCTTTAAAAAAAATATGTTCACTGATATTGTTAACAAACACATCCCCATAAAGAAAATGAGAATGAAAAACAGGTTCAGCCCCTGGTTCGACGGTGATCTTGCAGAGTTACTCCACCTCAAGAATTTCATTTGGTGAAAGGCTCGGCACACGCATACTCAGGCTGACTGGCTCTCTTTCAGGCAAATGAGAAATAAGTGCACTCAGGCTATCCGGAAGGCCAAAGTTAGTTACTTTAAGGAGCAGTTCTCTCTCTGTGGGCCCTAACCCCAAGAAGTTCTGGAAAATGGTTAAAGACCTGGAGAATAAACCCTCCTCCTCACAGCTGCACATATCCCTTAAAGTTGATGATGTGGTTGTTACTGACAAGAAGCACATGGCTGAGCTTTTAAATCACCACTTCATTAAGTCAGCATTCCTATTTGACTCAGCCACGCCTCCTTGCCCATCCAACATTTCCTCATCTCCCACCCATTCTAATGCGACTAGTCCTGATGATCCTCCCTCTGTCACACTACAAAGTTTCACCATGCAGGCAGTCACTGAGTCCGAGGTGCTAAAGGAGCTCCTTAAACTTGACCCCCAAAAAACTTCTGGGTCAGATGGTTTAGACCCTTTCTGCTGCCCCTATTATCGCCAAGCCTGTCTCTTTTCTCTGGGGAAGTTCCCATTGCTTGGAAGGCAGCCACGGTTCCTCTTTTATTATAAGGGGCTGATCCTAGCTGTTATAGGCCTATTTTGCCATGTTCATCAAAAGTGTTTGAAAAGCTTGTCAATAATCAACTGACTGGCTTTCTTGATGTCTATAGTATTCTCTCTGGTATGCAATCTGGTTTCCGCTCCATGTCACTGCAACCTTAAAATGTCCTCAATGAGGTCACCATTGCCCTGGATTCTAAGCAATGTGGTGTAATTTTAATTTACTTGGTCAAAGCTTTTGATACGGTAGAACAGTGGTTCCCAAACATTTTATAGTCCCGTACCCCTTCAAACATTCAACCAGGATCAGCACACCGTCAAATGTTGTTTTTTTGCCTTCATTGTAAGCCTGCCACACACACACACACACACTATACGACACAGTTATTAAACGTAAGAATGAGTGTGAGTTTGTCACAACCTGGCTCATGGGAAGTGACAAATAGCTCTTATAGGACCAGGGCACAAATAATAATATAATAATAATCAATAATCTTGCTCTTTATTTAACCATCTTACATATTAAACCTTATTTGTTGAAAACTGTGAATAACTCACCACAGGTTAATGAGAAGGGTGTGCTTGAAAGGATGCATGTAACTGCAATGTTTGGCGGTATTGGAGGGAATCTTAGTCTTAAAATCATTTTCCACACACAGTCTGTGCCTGTATTTAGTTTTCATGCTAGTGAGGGGCGAGAATCTACTCTCACATACAGTGGGGAGAACAAGTATTTGATACACTGCCGATGTTGCAGGTTTTCCTACTTACAAAGCATGTAGAGGTCTGTCATTTTTTATCATAGGTACACTTCAACTGTGAGAGACGGAATCTAAAACAAAAATCCAGAAAATCACATTGTATGATTTTTAAGTAATTAATTAGCATTTTATTGAATTTTGTCCCGCACATTGAATATACAGCTGAAGTTGGACGTTTACAAACACCTTAGCCAAATACATTTAAACTCAGTTTCACAATTCCTGACATTTAATCCTAGTAAAAATTCCCCGTCTTTGGTCAGTTAGGATCACCACTTTATTTTAAGAATGTGAAATGTCAGAATAATAGTAGGAGGGAATGATTTATTTCAGCATTTCTTTCTTTCACCACATTCCCAGTGGGTCAGAAGTTTACATACACTCAATTAGTATTTGGTAGTATTGCCTTTAAATTATTTAACTTGAGTCAAATGTTTTGGGTAGCCTTCCACAAGCTTCCCACAATAAGTTGGCTGAATTTTGGCCCATTCCTCCTGACAAAGCTGCAACTGAGTCAGGTTTGTAGGTATGTTCTATAGGATTGAGGTCAGGGCTTTGTGATGGCCACTCCAATACCTTGACTTTGTTGTCCTTAAGCCATTTTGCCACAACTTTGGAAGTATGCTTGGGGTCATTGTCCATATGGAAGACCCGTTTGCGACCAAGTTTTAACTTCCTGATTGATGTCTTGGCATGTTGCTTCAATATATCCACATAATGTTCCTTACCTCTTGATGCCATCTATTTTGTGAAGTGCACCAGATCCCTCCTGCAGAAAAGCACCCACACAACATAATGCTGCCACCCCCGTGCTTCACGGTTGGGATGGTGTTCTTCGGCTTGCAAGTAACCCCCTTTTTCCTCCAAACATAACAATGGTCATTATGACCAAACAGTTCTATATTTGTTTCATCAGACCAGAGGACATTTCTCCAAAAAGTACGATCTTTGTCCCCATGCGCAGTTGCAAACCGTAGTCTGGCTTTTTTATGGTAGTTTTGAAGCAGTGGCTTCTTCCTTGCTGAGCGGCCTTTTAGATTAATGTTGATATAGGACTCGTTTTACTGTGGATATAGATACTTTTGTACCTGTTTCCTCCAGCATCTTCACAAGGTCCTTTGCTGTTGTTCTGGCATTGATTTGCACTTTTCGCACAAAAGTATGTTCATCTCTATGAGACAGAACGTGTCTCTTTCCTAAGCGGTATGACGGCCTGCGTGGTCCCATTGTGTTTATACTTGCATACTATTGTTTGTATAGATGAACGTGGTACCTTCAGGCATTTGGAAATTGCTCCCAAGGATGAACCAGACTTGTGGAGGTCTACAATTTTTTGGAGGTCTTGGCTGATTTCTTTTGATTTTCCCACGATCCCACAAAGAGGCACTGAGTTTGAAGGTAGGCCTTGAAATGCATCCACAGGTACACCTCCAGTTGGCTCAAATTATGTAATTTAGCCTATCAGAAGCTTCTAAAGCCATGACATCATTGTCTGGAATTGTCCAAGTTGATTAAAGGCAAAGTCAACTTAGTGTATGTAAACTTCTGACCCACTGGAATTGTGATACAGTGAATTATAAGTGAAATAATCTGTCTGTAAACAATTGTTGGAAAAATTACTTGTGTCATGCACAAAGTAGATGTCCTAACCGACTTGCCAAAACTATAGTTTGTTAACAAGACATTTGTGGAGTGGTTGAAAAACTAGTTTTAGTGACTCCAACCAAAGTGTATGTAAACTTCCAGCTTCAACTGTAGTTGCGGAGAGTCCCTGTAATCCTAGATTCAGAACATTCAGGCGAGAAAAAACATCACCCAGATAGGCCAGTCATGTGAGAAACTCGTCATCATGCAAGCGGTCAGACAAGTGAAAAGGATGGTCAGTAAAGAAAACTTTAAGCTCGTCTCTCAATTTAAAAAAATGTGTCAATACTTTGCCTCTTGAAAACCAGCACACGGTATGTTGTAAAAGTGTCACATGGTCGCTGCCCATATCATTCCTTAGTGCAGAAAATATACAAGTAATTGTTTCACAACATCTCCTGCCATGTCACTGATGAGTCGTGAAACAGTTGTTTGATGAAGACATTGTCTGTATAGTTTTTGGGGCCTTTTCCCCCAGCATTGTCCCAGCCATATCCACGGCAGCAGGAATAATTAAGTCCTCCATAATAGTATGAGTCTTGCCTGTCCTAGCCACTCAGTTGCTCATCATACAAAACGCTTCTAGCCCTTCTTAATGGTATCTGTTGCTTTTATACGTCTTACTACTCAAAAGTAGTCTTTATTCTCACTCAAACAACTCCTGTGGCTTATTTTTCAAATTGGCATGTTTTATTTCTAAATGTCTGCGCAAGAGTGAAGGTTTCATCAAGTTGTGAGATAGTACTTTTGCACATATAAACACACTCTGGCTGAGGAAAGGCACTACTCCCAATATAAGTGAACCCCAAATCAATGTAGTTCTCATCATATTTGCACCTCTTCGATGGTCCAAAGTCCCTGTCTGTTGTTCTGTGATTTTCCAGGTAAGGGGGTTGTAGATCTCTCTGTACTATGCTCCGTTCATCTTTCTCTCAATCCTGACTAGTTTCCCTGTCCTTGCCGCTGAAAAACATCCCAACAGCATGATGCTGCCACCACCATGCTTCACCGTAGGGATGGTGCAAGGTTTCCTCCAGATGTGACTCTTGGCTTTCAGGCCAAAGAGTTCCATCTTGGTTTCATCAGGCCAGAGAATCTGGTTTCTCATGGTCTGAGAGTCCTTTAGGTGCCTTTTAGCAACGTGCCTTTTACGGAGCAGTGGCTTCCGTCTGGCCACTTTACCATAAAGGCCTGATTGGTGGTGCTGCAGAGATGGTTGTCCTTCTGGAAGGTTCTCCCATCTCCACAGAGGAACTCAGGATCTCTGTAAGAGTGACCATCGGGTTCTTGGCCACCTCACTGACCAAGGCCCTTCTCCCCTGATTGCTCAGGAAGGTGCAGCTCTAGGAAGATTCTTGGTGGCTCCCAACTTCTTCCATTTAAAAATGATGGAGGCCACTATGTTCTTGGGGACTTTCAATGCTGCAGACATTTTTTGGTACCCATCCCCAGATCTGTGCCTCGACACAATCCTGTCTCGGAGCTCTATGGACTATTCCTTCGACCTCATACCTTGGTTTATTGTCTGATGGGGGGTGTCAAAAGTAAAAGTGAACATCTGGTGTGGCCACCAGCTGCATTATGTACTGCAGTCCATCCCCTGGTGAGACAAAACCGCGATTCGTCAGTGAAGAGCACTTTTTGCCAGTCAAGTCTGGTCCAGCAACGATGGGTTTGTGCCCATAGGCAACGTTGTTGCTGGTGATGTCTGGTGAGGACCTGCCTTACATCAGGCCTACACGCCCTCAGTCAGGCCTCTCTCAGCCTATTGTAAACAGTCTGAGCACTGATGGGATTGTGCATTCCTGATGTAACTCGGGCAGTTGTTGTTGCCATCCTGTACCTGTCCTGGAGGTGTGATGTTCGGATGTACCGATCCTGTGCAGGTGTTGTTACACGTGTCTGCCACTGCGAGGACAATCAGCTATCCATCCTGTCTCCCTGTAGCACTGTCTTAGACGTCTCACAGTACGGGCATTGAAATGTATTGCCCTGGCCACATCTGCAGTCCTCATGCCTCCTTGCAGCATGCCTAAGGCACGTTCACGCAGATGAGCAGGGACCCTGGGCATCTTTCTTTTGGTGTTTTTCAGAGTCAGTAGAAAGGCCTCTTTATTGTCCTAAGTTTTCATAACTGTGACCTTAGTTGCCTACAGTCTGCAAGCTGTTAGTGTCTTAACGACCGTTCCACAGGTGCATGTTCATTTATTGTTTATGGTTCATTGAACAAGCTTGGGAAACAGTGAAGATTTTACAATATAGATCTTTGAAGTTATTTGGATTTTTGCAAATTTCTCTTTGAAAGACAGGGTCCTGAAAAAGGAAAGTTT
This sequence comes from Oncorhynchus mykiss, assembly GCF_057628025.1. Lineage (NCBI taxonomy): Eukaryota > Metazoa > Chordata > Actinopteri > Salmoniformes > Salmonidae > Oncorhynchus > Oncorhynchus mykiss. Next base: position 28,218,394 of record NC_143037.1, read on the forward strand.
TTTTTTGCTGAGTTGATATTAATTTTGAAACGTGTAACTGGAGCATAGGAGCATATACCCACGTGCGTTATAGACAGATGAACAGAGGTCCACACTCCAGTCCAGTTAGTAGTGTTAATGCACCTTAAAGTTGATTGCCAACCGCCATAAAAAATCCAAAGAAGAAGAAGACTGAAGGAGGACAGATTACTAGAAACTAACTTGTTTTACCCTTTTATCTGTGAATTAATTGTCAGACTAGAGGACCTTGTGCATTTCAGGTGAAATAAGAACCCAATGTTTCCATCCAAGGACAAATTAGCTAGCAACAGCAAGCTTGCTAGCTAAATTGCCATGTATGTTTCATGCGTTTAGACCTGTCGACAAATTAATTGGTCTACACGGACAAGTTCTGGCCTGGTTTAGATCTTATTTGTCGGAAAGATATCAGTTTGTCTCTGTGAATGGTTTGTCCTCTGACAAATCAACTGTAAATTTCGGTGTTCCTCAAGGTTCCGTTTTAGGACCACTATTGTTTTCACTATATATTTTACCTCTTGGGGATGTCATTCGAAAACATAATGTTAACTTTCACTGCTATGCGCATGACACACAGCTGTACATTTCAATGAAACATGGTGAAGCCCCAAAATTGCCCTCGCTAGAAGCATGTGTTTCAGACATAAGGAAGTGGATGGCTGCAAACTTTCTATTTTTAAACTCGGACAAAACAGAGATGCTTGTTCTAGGTCCCAAGAAACAAAGAGATCTTCTGTTGAATCTGACAATTAATCTTAATGGTTGTACAGTGGTCTCAAATAAAACTGTGAAGGACCTCAGCGTTACTCTGGACCCTGATCTCTCTTTTGAAGAACACATCAAGACCATTTCAAGGACAGATTTTTTCCATCTACGTAACATTGCAAAAATCAGAAACTTTCTGTCCAAAAATGATGCAGAAAAATTAATCCATGCTTTTGTCACTTCTAGGTTAGACTACTGCAATGCTCTACTTTCCGGCTACCCGGATAAAGCACTAAATAAACTTCAGTGCTAAATACGGCTGCTAGAATCCTGACTAGAACCAAAAAATTGAATCATATTACTCCAGTTCTAGCCTCCCTACACTGGCTTCCTGTCAAAGCAAGGGCTGATTTCAAGGTTTTACTGCTAACCTACAAAGCATTACATGGGCTTGCTCCTACCTATCTCTCTGATTTGGTCCTGCCGTACATACCTACACGTACGCTACGGTCACAAGACGCAGGCCTCCTAATTGTCCCTAGAATTTCTAAGCAAACAGCTGGAGGCAGGGCTTTCTCCTATAGAGCTCCATTTTTATGGAACGGTCTGCCTACCCATGTCAGAGACGCAAACTCAGTCTCAACCTTTAAGTCTTTACTGAAGACTCATCTCTTCAGTGGGTCATATGATTGAGTGTAGTCTGGCCCAGGAGTGGGAAGGTGAACGGAAAGGCTCTGGAGCAACGAACCGCCCTTGCTGTCTCTGCCTGGCCAGTTCCCCTCATTCCACTGGGATTCTCTGCCTCTAACCCTATTACAGGGGCTGAGTTACTGGCTTATTGGGGCTCTCTCATACCGTCCCTGGGAGGGGTGCGTCACCTGAGTGGGTTGAGTGGGTTGAGTCACTGATGTGATCATCCTGCCCTAGGACCATGCCTCAGGACTACCTGACATGATGACTCCTTGCTGTCCCCAGTCCACCTGGCTGTGCTGCTGCTCCAGTTTCAACTGTTCTGCCTTATTATTATTGGACCATGCTGGTCATTTATGAACATTTGAACATCTTGGCCATGTTCTGTTATAATCTCCACCCGGCACAGCCAGAAGAGGACTGGCCACCCCACATAGCCTGGTTCCTCTCTAGGTTTCTTGCTAGGTTTGGGCCTTTCTAGGGAGTTTTTCCTAGCCACCGTGCTTCTACACCTGCGTTGCTTGCTGTTTGGGGTTTTAGGCTGGGTTTCTGTACAGCACTTTGAGATATCAGCTGATGTACGAAGGGCTATATAAATACATTTGATTTGATTTAATTAATATATTTGGTTCGGAGTTCGTTTTGATATTTCAACCTGCATGTCTTGATCGCGTCTGGTGTGAATGGACTAAATCAAAATGCCGCTAGCAGTTTGGATGAAATTATTGAATAACATGTATGTGTACATTAATTTTTCAATGCTCGCACACGTAACGCGAGCGTTGTGGTCAGTTACACGTGACACGTTTCGACCTGTCCCCAAATTAATATAAACTAAAAATGAAACGTTCCTTTTTCAGGACCCTGTCTTTCAAAGATAATTCTATATTGTTAAATCTTCAGCATGTTACTGCTGCAGTACTTGTTGTAGCACTGAGAGGAAATAGGAAGAAAGCGATTTTATGGCTTATAAAAGTGTTGAATTCAAATTAAAAACAGCATCTCTTTGCTGTATTCGTTGACAGTCTCTCTAGTCATGGTTGTAAACGTTTTGTAGCTTTCTTTTGTGCCTGCTACGTTACTGCAGACAGGTCATCTGAACCATCTGATTGGTCAGAGGTAGGCATGTAGTGCAGTTGATTTGCTCTCTGGGCCTGCAGGAAAGGTAGAGTTTGTACCTTCAGACAAATGATATGGTTCAAAATGGCAACAGTTCACCTACCCAGCACTGCAGTGCAGCTGAATCGGGTGCACCTACTACCAACAGCCCGAGAGAGAAAAAAGAAAATATGAACAGAAGGCTTTATCGTAGTTTTTTTTTTACAGGAATGTTTGCAGATTGACTAGGGATGCCTTGGAGATCGACCGGTTGGTGACCACAGCTCCAGAAAGTTGAGTGAATTACAATCTTTGGGCTGATAGGTCTATTTCTGGGTGGCAGTCCAAAGGAGCTGTGCAACAATCTTAAGACTACTGTATGTGCGCATGTTGGCAGTTTAGAGGGAACATTGGTCATTTCTCACACCCATTTATGTTACATTTATGAAACTTCTGTGGAAAAAGACACAAAATATGTCATTACTCCTGCCCCTCCTCCCTTAAAGGGGTAGTTGACCCAAATTATGAAGTTATGTATTTGTTTCCTTAGCCTAAAAGCTTAGGTAAATAAAACCAAAGCTTGGATTGCAGTCTCTCCTTTTCCATAAACTATATTTAAGATAACAAATAATACACCTTTAACCCTCACAAACACCACCTTCCTCTCACCTCGGGTCTCGCGGGTGACGGGGTGCTTGAGAGCGATGTGATGGACGCTCACCCACACCTTGGTGCCGCCATGCTCCAGCTCGGCGCGGGGCAGCTTGCACTGGCTCATGGCCGAGAAGAAGCCCTGGGTGTCGGGCCGTGGGGCAGATAGGGCCTGAGAAGCCACGGGGCTCAGTTCGCCCCCCTGGCAGAACCAACGGAAGGTGATGATGTCTGGATGGAAGCACAAGGCCTGGGTGGTCAGGGTGACCACACCTGGAGGAGAGAGTGGAAAGAGACATGAAGCGTATAGACTTGTGTGGTTCAGTTAGTAACAGTGCAGCACTGGCAAAGCCAAGGTTGTGTGTTCAATTACCACAGGGATCATACACACACAACATTTTTTGCACGGACTGAATGGTAAGTTGTTTTGGATAAAAATGTCTGCTATATTGTCAAAACTGTAAAAAAAACACTATTGGTCAAGTAGAAATGGAATTGACTCCAATCCTGATATGCAATGTACTTTAATTTGAATTTAAAATTAACTTGAGTTCATCTTACTGGAGTCATCACCTGCCTCTGTGAGCTGAATCTCTGAGACCTTGGGGGGAGCTGAAGAAAAGTAAGAGAGGACAGGACAAGTAATTTGAAAGTATTTTTTCCACATTTTGTTGTGTTACAATCTGAAATTAAAATTGATGAAATTGAGATTTGTCGTCTCTGACCTACACACAATACCCCATAATGTCAAAGTGGAATTATGTTTCTTAGAAAAAAAAAGGAAGTTCAGGAGTAAAAATGTGCTTAACACGTAACATAGTAAGTTGCATGGACTCACTCTCGACAATAATAGTGTTTAACATGATTTTTGAATGGCTACCTCATCTCTGTACCCCACACATACAGATAATTTTAAGGTCCCACAGGCGAACAGTGAATTTCAAAGACAGATTCAAAGACACATGAGCATGGTGAAGTTATTAATTACACTTTGGATGGTATATCAATACACACAGTCACTGCAAAGATACAGGCATCCTTCCTACCTCAGCTGCCGGAGAGTAAGGAAACCGCTTAGGGATTTCACCAAGAGGCCAATGGTGACTTTAAAACAGTTACAGTTTAATGGCTGTGATAGGAGAAACCTGAGGATGGATCATTGTAGTTACTCCACAATAGCAACCTAAATGACTGAGTGAAAAGAATGAAGCCTGTACAGAATAAAAATATTCCAAAACATGCATCCTATTTGCAATAAGACACTAAAGTAGAACTGCAGAAAAATGTGCCAAAGAAATTAACTTTGTCCTGAATACAAAACATTAATTTTGGGGCAAATCTAACACAACATCATATTTTCAAGCATTGTGGTGGCTGCATCATGTTATGGGTATGCTTATCATCGACAAGGACTAGGGTTTTTGGGTGGGATAAAAATAAATGGAATAGAGCTAAGCACAGGCAAAATCCTAGATGAAAGCCTGGTTCAGTGTGCTTTCCAACAGACACTGAGACAAATTTTTATTTCAGCAGGACAATAACCTAAAACACAAAGTCAAATATACACTGGGGTTGCTTACCAAGAAAGACAACATTGAATGTTCCTAAGTGCCTTAGTTACAGTTTTTACTTAAATCTACTTGAAAATCTATGGCAAGATTTGAAAATGGCTTTCTAGCAATGATCAACAACCAACTTGAGAGAGCCTGAAGAATTTAAAAAATAATAATATGCTAGTTTTGTACAATCCGAGAGTGGAAAGCTCTTAGAGACTTAACCAGAAAGACTCACAGCTGTAATCACTGCCAAAGGTGATTTTAATATGTAAATGAGTTATTTCTCGATCAATCAATTTGCAAAAATATATAAAAACATGTTTTCACTTTCTCATTATGGGGTATTGTGTGTACATGGGTGCCATTTTTATTTTATTTAATCCATTTTGAATTCAGGCTATAATGTGGAATAAGTCCAGGGGTATGAATACTTTCTGAAGACACTGTAGACTGAGACAGAAGGAAGAGAAAAAGTAAAATACAGTGTTTCTGTAAAAGAGACAGGGATGTATTCAATTCCATTTTAATTCAATAAAATTTCCTGAATTGAAGAAAATTGACACAAACCCTGTTGCGAGAGCTGTCCCTTACCTAATATGGTGAACTTGTCTGACACCCTCTCCACCACAACCTGGTCTTTCCCCACATAAGACACCTGGCACTTGAACACCGCACCCTTGTGGATGGAGATCAGGGGGATGAAGGAGAGCGAGGACAGCAGTCGCTGCTTGCTGCTGTCCCCCGTCGAGTGCAGCGGGCCCTGGGTGTGCAGTTTGTAATAGCCCACGTCGCCACCAGAGGGCAGCAGAGGACCCTTCTCCGAGACTGGGGAGGTGAAAGTGAGACCGTAGGGTAGAAGCATGGTGCTTAGTTGGTTACGGAGAAAGTTAGTGTTGTTAGCGTACGCTTTGAATGTGGGACGGGATTCTGGTCATTTGATGTTGGACAATATTTGTTAGTAGAATTATGTCATGAAAAAAAACAAAAGGCAACGAGTTACTTAAGATAATGTACTGAACAAAGGCAAAATGCTAAATAAATGACAAAATAAAGTAATACTTCACTTAATTAAAAGTCCTTGTATAATTACTTGTATAATACTTTATAACTTGTATGTGCCTTTATGGTGCCTACTGTTGTCTCTCTATGAAGGACATTTTAAACTGGCTGAAAATTCTATACAAATTCTGTCAGTTATTCAGTCAGGATCATTATGAGATGATAATAAGACATAATACATGCATATGACATGTCTTACAATACATTCTAACTGTATAATAATGTTTTATACCTGTAGGCTGTAATTAAAGTGTTACCGAAAGAGAAATTGTGGTCTGGCTCTATGTGTATATACACTCAACACAATATGCATTTGGACAGTGAAGCATTTTCAATTTGTCTCTATACTCCAGCATTTTGGATTTGAAATCAAATGTTTCATATGAGGCAACAGTACAGAGTGTCACCATTAATTTGAAGATATTTTCATACATATCCGTTTACCATTTTAAATTGAAAGCACTTATTTTATGCATCTACCCCCCCCCCCCCCCTACTTGAAGAAGTCCAATCGTTTTTTGCCCAATCGTAACTGAAGGGTGAATAAGCAGTAATATTCTTTCTAAGTGAGTAGATCAAATGTTTCTGAACACATCTAAATTAATTCCTCTTATGCCATAATTAGGAAAACTCATGAATGAATCATGAATAACGATGAGGGTTAATGTTAAAGAGGCTACAACAAAACATGCTAACCTCTCACTATTACTAACAGGGGAGGTTCGCAATTTTTTCAGGGGGGGGGGGGGGGGCAGTATGATATATGTGACTCTAACTTTCTCACTCATCATTTTTCACGATCTAGTCATGATTTTTCATAATCATAGTAGCATCCACATGAATGTAAGTGTTCAGAAACATTTCTTATTCTTACTCTAACAATAAAAGTGGCTCCAAAATGACACAAGACATAATCTGAAACACAACCAAAACAAACTGCAAATGCATCCAACAAGCTTGATGTAGCCATTGTGTGCAAGGAATATGGGACCAAATGCTAAACTTTTGACTAGTTAATATACATAGCCACATTAAAGCCCCATTAAAACATGTAACTTCACTGTCCAAATACATGTTATAGAGTGTATATAATGCTATGATGCTTTATAATAGTATAATGCTTTATAACATATTATAATCATGAATGGGCCTCTAAAATGTCTTAGAATAAAGCTTACAATATGTTATGTAACATATTGTGGTTTGGCTCTACCTGTGTGTGAGGTGTCTGAAATGGGGGTGTCATTGAGAAACCAGGTGGTCTGGACCCTGTCCACCCTCCTCCCCTCCACACTGATGGTCACCCTGCCCTTCTGACCCACAATGACCCGGGGAGGCAGAATGATCCCCGATACATTTAGAAACTTCTGCTTCTCTGGGGAGGGAACGAGGGACAGAGAGAGAGGAGAGGGAGATATATGTCAGTGGTGATATGAACACAATTTTCTGAGACTAGTCATGTTACAAAACTTCATAATAAAAGTGCAATTATATACATACAGTGGGGTCTGAAATTATGGCACCCTTGATAAAGATGAGGGAAAAAAATACTATCCTGCATCTGCGTTTATGGACTGCTCTCTTCAACTCAAACTACAGGTTCAAACTACAAGTCCAGAGATTGAAATGACCATTGCAAAATGTTGATTTTGTGGTTAATTAACAATTTATTTGTGGATTTTGACGTGTGCTTGGAGTTATTGTCTTGCTGGAAGATTCACTTGAGGCCAAGCTTTAGCTTCCTGGCAGAGGCAACCAGGTTTTTGGCTAAAATGTCCTGGTACTGGGTAAGATTCATGATGCTGTTGACATTAACAAGGGCCCCAAGACCGGTAGCACAAAATAGCACCATAACATCAGAGATCCACCACATGATGTTACAGTAAGTATGGGGTACTTTTTCTGCATATGCATCTTTCCTTCGACACAAAATCCACCACTGGTGTGCATGACCAAAGAGCTCTATTTTCATGTAATCTGACCATAGCACCATGAAAATATAGCCCTTTGGCCACTCACACCAGTGCTGGGTTTTGCTTCAAAAGAAAGATGCATATGCAGAAAAGTAGCCCACACCTACTGTAAAATCAGGTGGTGTATCTTTAATATTATGGGGCCATCTTGCTTCCAGTGGTCCTGGGGCCCTTGTTAACACTAGAACCACCTGGCCTTTCAGCCTTTAAGTATCCACTAGACAACATTGCCGGGCGTCCTATTTAGCATACTGATCAGATGCATATCAACACACAAGGTGAGCAAACATAAGCACCAAGGCTCAATAAATTGCAGATAAGCAATTGTAAACCATGAATTGTATCAAGAAATATTTGTGGAAATATATTAGTGTAAAAATATAACAAGAATGGTTATTTCCCTAAATAGAGTCAAGGATATTGGGGGGGTTGGCGCCCCTCCTTGGGTTGTGCCATGGCGGAGATCTTTCTGGGCTATACTCGGCCTCGTCTCAGGATGGTAAGTTGGTGGTGGAAGATATCCCTCTAGTGGTGTGGGGGCTGTGCTTTGGCCAAGTGAGTGGGGTTATATCCTGCCTGTTTGGCCCTGTGCGGGGGTATCATCGGATGGGGCCACAGTGTCTCCTGACCTCTCCTGTCTCAGCCTCCAGTATTTATGCTGCAGTAGTTGGTGTGTCGGGGGGCTAGGGTCAGTCTTATATCTGGAGCATTTCTCCTGTCTTATCCGGTGTCCTGTGTGAATTTAAGTTCTCTCTCTCTCTCTCTCTCTCTCTCTCTCTCTCTCTCTCTCTCTCTCTCTCTCTCTCTCTCTCTCTCTCTCTCTCTCTCTCTCTCTCTCTCTCTCTCTCTCTCTCTCTCTCTCTCTCTCTCTCTCTCTCTCTCTCTCTCTCTCTCTCTCTCTCTCTCTCTCTCTCTCTCTCTCTCTCTCTCTCTCTCTCTCTCTCTCTCTCTCTCTCTCTCTCTCTCTCTCTCTCTCTCTCTCTCTCTCTCTCTCTCTCTCTCTCTCTCTCTCTCTCTCTCTCTCTCTCTCTCTCTCTCTCTCTCTCTCTCTCTCTCTCTCTCTCTCTCTCTCTCTCTCTCTCTCTCTCTCTCTCTCTCTCTCTCTCTCTCAGGGTTGGGAACAGTCTAGGGGTTTGTATGTCTATGGTTGCCTAGATTGGTTCTCAATTAGAGGCAGCTGTTTATTGTTGTCTCTGATTGGGAACCATATTTGGACAGCCATAGTCCTTGAGTATTTCGTGGGTGATTATCTACGTCTATGTGTTAGTTGCCTGTGTCTGCACTTATCATATATATCTTCACGTTAGTTTTGTTGTTTTGTAGGTTTGTTTAAGTGTTCTTCGTTTCATTAAATAAGAAGATGTATTCATGTCACGCTGCACCTTGGTCTCATCCATACAACGAACATGACACTGAATGATCGGCTATGAAAAGCTAACTGACATTTACTCCTGAGGTGCTGACTTGTTGCACCCTCGACAACTACTGTGATTATTATTATTTTTAGACCATGCTGGTCATTTATGAACATTTGAACATCTTGGCCATGTTCTGTTACAATCTCCACCCGGCACAGCCAGAAGAGGACTGGCCACCCCTCATAGCCTGTTTTCTTCCTAGGTTTTGGCCTTTCTAGGGAGTTTTTCCTAGCCACCGTGCTTCTACACCTGCATTGCTTATTGTTTGGGGTTTTAGGCTGGGTTTCTGTACAGCACTTTGATATATGAGCTGATGTAATAAGGGCTATATAAATACATTTGATATATTTGTATAATTCTACAAAGTCCTAGTGAAAAAAGCTAATTCTTCTAGCCAATGACGCATCAACATTCTAACAGTCTAATAAATAAATGTAATTTATGCTATCGGAAGAATAATAATTTGGTTGGTCTTAGGTAACATTAGAAAACCAAAAAACAATGTATGTAGCCTGTATGTAGCATGTAGCCAAAATCCGAAAAAACACGTAGCATGTTGTAGTTTTTTTTTTACAATAAATGTGATTTGTAATGGCTTTATAGTTAATAAAGCAGTCCCGTAACAGCCTCTTTTTTTTTTTTACAAAGTACAACAAAGAATGGTATCAACCTGCAAGACGCGCAGTCAAATTATTAACATGAGCGCCAATGATAAATAGGCATAACAAACTCATCATTACACTTTCTAAATTAAAATCAACCTCTTCACCCTCCTTATCATTCATTTAGGCTAATTTAAATTCAATTGTGAAGTAATGTGCATAATTATCGCCCATTCATCCATTTTTTTTCATTCAGTGAGGTGAGAAAGGTGCATTAACATTAGGGTACCAATGCTAATTAGGGTACCAATGTCCTTCTGAAAAAAATTCAATTTAAAATAAACATTTTGGAAAAGTCAAAAAAAAAAAAAAAAAACTTCAGTGGGGGTTGGCCTATGGCGGTTCCACTGTTAAAGGAGAAGTTCCCTTTTTTTTTACAACAAAATATTTTTTGAATGTTATAGAAGGGTCCAGATAACTTTTAGTGATTTCACTTTTGGAGAAACTTACCAAACAGGAAATCCCTTACTCATCCTCATTGTGTGGTATGGAAAAACATGAATAAAGTCTCCAAAAACAGTGAAATATGTCCTTTAAGAAACTGCAAAGTTCTCAGTATAATGATGCAGGTCTTAAGATGTTGTACCGATAGGACACATGGGAGATAGTATCTCCGTTTTGTACCATCAAAAGTATGATTATATGCAGAAACCAGACAACATAGTTTAAGTCTTTAAAATCGATAGAACAATATATCCCAGAGCAACCGGGATTACGGCTGTGGCTGTCATGCAAAGGTCTGCCCGTTTCAAGGTAATTGACCGTTAATTAACATGAACACATTTAGCCTCCACGCATAGAAACTGCTGATTGGCGCCTTTGGGACATCTACATTAAAATATTTGAATAAATCTATTTGATAATATACACCATCACAATAAATCCATTATTTATTTTAGGCAGCTCTAAAGAAACATTATGACATGAAGAAAATGTATTTCAGAAGAACAGAACATGACTTGGCCTACCATACAGTGGGGCAAAAAAGTATTTAGTCACAATTGGTGGCTGACTAAATACTTTTTTGCCCCACTGTATGGTAGTGCACATATGAAGTGCCTATGTTGAGCGTAAAAGTGATCATTTGAAACAGGTTCTAGATGTTAGATTGAGTTATTTGGCTACTTTAGTTGTGAAGGATTTAAACCATAGAATGCCTTAGAAATCAAAATATACAGTATATGGGCTGCATGATGCGACTATAGGCTATTGATGATTTGAGAAGTCGCAAAAAAAGCTTATGCTCTGTTCCTTGCCTTAGGCTGCACAGCTGTTCTCTCTTCAAGAGATCATATCTCGTCTTTACTAATATGTCAAATTAGTTTAGATTTAGAATAGCCCATTATTAAATGGGCTGGAACAGATGCAAGAGAAAAAAGGTATGTCATCCATATGCACTTGAATACAGAATGGAGGCCACTTTCCCGCCCATGCTTTTCACTCATGTCAGGTAGGCTACTCTGGTTATTTCGCTAAGCGACAGGTCATATTTTGCCCAAACTCTGTAGGCTATTCCATGGTCTCTCAAACCTATTCCTGCAGCTACCCATTGCTTAATTAGGGAATCCAAGTGAAATCTGTTTGGGAACATCGCTAGTAACAACGAAACATATTTAATTAAACTGTTAACTGTCTCTCGCTGGAGAAAGAAATTAAGGAGAGAGGGGAGGGGATGGAAATGCACAGTGGTGAGATATTCTGTTGCTAAAGTTAACTGTCAGCCTATTAATCATGAAAATATTTAGAAAAATGCCCCTATTCAAAATCAAATACAAAATCAAATACAAATGCACAATAATTATAGGCCTGTGTATGCCTACGCTCTAACATGCATATGGGTCTTTTGCATTAATCATCACCTTAGAAAGCACTGTACATTTTGTTGTGTTAGTCCTTGTGGATGTTGTTTCAAAGCCTACTTTTTCCACTCCGTTTCAACCTGTTGTTGAACTTCTTACTTCAAATGTATCAATCACAGTGAGGTCAGTTTTAAAAGCACATAGTGTTTTGATGATAAGTGTTTGACGTGATTTTCAATTTCATTTGCATAGATATCAGAGTGCTTAGAGGGACAATAGAGCCCAGAGTACCAGTCTATTAGTGACCTGATAATCATAAACGAGTTGAGTACTGCTAAAACATGTTCAGAGTGCATAAGAGGAGGTGACTGTAACTCTACCGTCATGTACAATTTTACGGCGTTAATATGGTGTACTGCAACAGGATAGAGTGAGCGGTCAGTTATACACAATAGCGAACCAATCTTTAATTAAAGTGACGCTGAGCCTCGAACCCAATTTGCCATGGCTTCCCTTAGAGGAAAAGACAAAGAACAACTTGCAGATGCAAATGAAAGCAACACACAGATAAAGGATATCCAGGAAAGCATAGCTAAAATGCTGTCAATGCTCACCAAAACAAACAAATTGTTACAATCTGTTGTTAAAAAATACGATTTGCTCGAAAAGAAAGTAGTCTATTGTGTCAGATATGCATATACAGGGTGGGCGTGTGGACGAACAAGATAACAAAAATTGGCCTTCTGGAAACAAAAGGTACAAACAAACAAACTTTAGAAGATGAACTGATCAAGACAAAATAATATGAAAATATTGTGCATACCCGAAGGCGAAGAAACAGAGAATGGAGTACACAAGCACCGATGAAGCCCAGAACAGGCTGCAGGAAACCTTGCAAGTTGAGAGAGAGCCTAGTACCCTGAGGAGAGGTAAAACTGGAAAAAAAAACTGATAAGAACACTAGGCTGCATACAGTGATGCCCAAAACCAGCTTATCGTTAATTGAGACCATATTCCTTCCCTCTCCCCCTAACACAATCTAAACTATATTGTCCCCAAGTAACTGTTCTTCTCTAGGATGTAACGATAGAATTAGCCAATGCCAATGAGATATACACAGACACTGAAAATACAGTATAAAAGAGGAAATATATGCTATGTAAGTCATTCATTGTCAATAATTGATTGATGTACAGTTGAAGTCAGAAGTTTACATACACTTAGGTTAGAGTCATTAAAACTCGTGTTTCAACCACTCCACAAATTTCTTGTTAACAAACTATAGTTTTGGCAAGTCGGTTAGGACATCTACAGACAGATTATTTCACTTTGTATTCACTATCACAATTCCAGTGGGTCAGAAGTTTACATACACTAAGTTGACTGTGCCTTTAAACAGCTTGGAAAATTCCAGAAAAAGATGTCATGGCTTTAGATACTTCTAATAAGCTAAATTACATCCTTTGAGTCAATTGGAGGTGTACCTGTAGATGTATTTCAAGGCCTACCTTCAAACTTGCTTGACATCATGGGAAAATCAAAAGAAACCAGCCAAGACCTCAGAAAAATAATTGTAGACCTCCACAAGTCTGGTTCATCCTTGGGAGCAATTTCCAAATGCCTGAAGGCACCACGTTCATCGGTACAAACAATAGTACGCAAGAATAAACACCATGGGACCATGCAGCCGTCATACCGCTCAGGAAGGAGACACGTTCTGTCTCCTAGAAATGAACGTACTTTGGTGCGAAAAGTGCAAATCCATGCCAGAACAACAGCAAAGGACCTTGTGAAGATGCTGGAGGAAAAGGTACAAAAGTATCTATATCCACAGTAAAATGCGTCCTATATCAATATAACCTGAAAGGCCGCTCAGCAAGGAAGAAGCCACGGCTCCAAAACCGTCATAAAAAAGCCAGACTACGGTTTGCAACTGCTCATGGGGACAAAGATCGTACTTTTTGGAGAAATGTCCTCTGGTCTGATGAAACAAAAATAGAACTGTTTGGCCATAATGAGCATTGTTATGTTTGGAGGAAAAAGGGGGGATGCTTGCAAGCCGAAGAACACCATCCCAACCGTGAAGCACGGGAGTGGCAGCATCATGTTGTGGGGGTGCTTTGCTGCAGGAGGGCCTGGTGCACTTCTCAAAATAGATGGCATCATGAGGTAGGAACATTATGTGGATATATTGAAAGGTCTCAAGACATCAGTCAGGAAGTTAAAGCTTGGTTGCAAATTGTTCTTCCAAATGGCCAATGACCCCAAGCATACTTCCAAAGTTGTGGCAAAATGGCTAAAGGACAACAAAGTCAAGGTTTTGGAGTGGCCATCACAAAGCCCTGATCTCAATCCTATAGAAATTGTTTGGGCAGAACTGAAAAAGCGTGAAAAAGCAAGGAGGCCTACAAATCGGACTCAATTATACCAGCTCTGCCAGGAGGAATGGGCCAAAATTCACCCAATGTAAGGGAGTGTGTAACTGGCGGCAGGGAAGTCAGGCGCAGGAAAGCAAAACAGGGTAATCAACGGAGCAGTTTTATTCAGAAAACCACCGGAATCCAGAAAAACAAACAAATGGGTACTAAACCCGTTGCGCACCAGAGAAAACGTGCACTTACAATAAACAATCCCACACAAAGACATGGGGGGAACAGAGGGTTAAATATACAACAAGTAATTGAGGGAATTGAGACCAGGTGTGAGGAAAAACAAGACAAAACACATGAAAAATGAAAAGTGGATCGATGATGGCTAGAAGACCGGCGACGCCAACCGCCGCCCGAACAAGGAGGACCGGACTTCGGCGGAAGTCGTGACACCCAACTTATTGTGGGAAGCTTGTGGAAGGCTACCCAAAATATTTGACCCAAGTTAAATTTAAAGGCAATGCTTCCAAATAGTAATTGAGTGTATGTAATCTTCTGACCCACTGGGAATGTGATGAAAAATAAATGCTGAAATAAAAAAAAAAATCTCTAGTATTAATCTGACATTTCACAATCTTAAAATAAAGTGGTGATCCTAACTGACCTAAAACAGGGAATTTTTACTTGGATTATATGTCAGGATTTATGAAAAACGGAGTTTAAATGTATTTGGCAAAGGTGTACTGTGCCTTGCGAAAGTATTCGTCCCCCTTGAACTTTGCGACCTTTTGCCACATTTCAGGCTTCAAACATAAATATATAAAACTGTATTTTTTTGTGAAGAATCAACAACAAGTGGGACACAATCATGAAGTGGAACGACATTTATTGGATATTTCAAACTTGTTTAACAAATCAAAAACTGAAAAATTGGGCGTGCAAAATTATTCAGCCCCCTTAAGTTAATACTTTGTAGCGCCACCTTTTGCTGCGATTACAGCTGTAAGTCGCTTGGGGTATGTCTATCAGTTTTGCACATCGAGAGACTGACATTTTTTCCCATTCCTCCTTGCAAAACAGCTCGCGCTCAGTGAGGTGTGATGGAGAGCATTTGTGAACAGCAGTTTTCAGTTCTTTCCACAGATTCTCGATTGGATTCAGGTCTGGACTTTGACTTGGCCATTCTAACACCTGGATATGTTTATTTTTGAACCATTCCATTGTAGATTTTGCTTTATGTTTTGGATCATTGTCTTGTTGGAAGACAAATCTCCGTCCCAGTCTCAGGTCTTTTGCAGACTCCATCAGGTTCTTCCAGAATGGTCCTGTATTTGGCTCCATCCATCTACCCATCAATTTTAACCATCTTCCCTGTCCCTGCTGAAGAAAAGCAGGCCCAAACCATGATGCTGCCACCATGTTTGACAGTGGGGATGGTGTGTTCAGCTGTGTTGCTTTTACGCCAAACATAACGTCTTGCATTGTTGCCAAAAAGTTCAATTTTGGTTTCATCTGACCAGAGCACCTTCTTCCACATGTTTGGTGTGTCTCCCAGGTGGCTTGTGGCAAACTTTAAATTACACTTTTTATGGATATCTTTAAGAAATGGCTTTCTTCTTGCCACTCTTCCATAAAGGCCAGATTTGTGCAATATATGACTGATTGTTGTCCTATGGACAGAGTCTCCCACCTCAGCTGTAGATCTCTGCAGTTCATCCAGAGTGATCATGGGCCTCTTGGCTGCATCTCTGATCAGTCTTCTCCTTGTATGAGCTGAAAGTTTAGAGGGACGGCCAGGTCTTGGTAGATTTGCAATGGTCTGATACTCCTTCCATTTCAATATTATCGCTTGCACAGTGCTCCTTGGGATGTTTAAAGCTTAGGAAATCTTTTTGTATCCAAAACTTCTTCACAACAGTATCTCGGACCTGCCTGGTGTGTTCCTTGTTCTTCATGATGCTCTCTGCGCTTTTAACGGACCTCTGAGACTATCACAGTGCAGGTGCATTTATACGGAGACTTGATTACACACAGGTGGATTGTATTTATCATCATTAGTCATTTAGGTCAACATTGGATCATTCAGAGATCCTCACTGAACTTCTGGAGCGAGTTTGCTGCACTGAAAGTAAAGGGGCTGAATAATTTTGCACGCCCAATTTTTCAGTTTTTGATTTGTTAAAAAAGTTTGAAATATCCAATAAATGTCGTTCCACTTCATGATTGTGTCCCACTTGTTGTTGATTCTTCACAAAAAAATACAGTTTTATATCTTTATGTTTGAAGCCTGAAATGTGGCAAAAGGTTGCAAAGTTCAAGGGGGCCGAATACTTTCGCAAGGCACTGTATATAGCTAGTGTTTACCACATGGCCTCACATGTGAATCCTTAACGAGATGGGTGTGAGCGATGCTGAGTGGGTGTAGACAAAGAAGAGCTCTCCAGTAGGTGTATTGAAACATTCAAGGGCCATTTTCTCAAAAGTTGGGTTACAAGTTTATAAACTTTCAAAGCATAAGTTCTTTCCAATTGTTCCTCAACTGCAGTGTATGAAATACAATTTTCTAGCTCTGAGTCTCTACTTTTATCCAATGCAAAAAAACACAATTTCAAATGTTGCTACATAAGACCGAATCAAGGTGGTCAGTCCAAGCTAAAAAGCCCTAAAAAAAGGCATGGCGCCTCAAGTACAAAGACATAAAATATGTCTTCTCAGCCCACATGCTCTATTTATGTAATGTTTACAATAACTATGTTTTTATTCTATTATCCTCCCATTTTATGGAATGCCGACCACGCTCATATGTCACGTCTGCTAAAATGTTGTACTTGGTTTTTCAATGATAGACGGAACAAATAAGGTTAACTTTGATTTGATACAAGACCAACAAAATCCAATTTATCACAGGGAATGTGCACGGGCTCCACGATGAAAAAAGAAAGCATATGGGTCTCAAACACTTAAAGATATTCTCAGTAGATGTGGTTTTCTTGCAAGAATTACATTTTTAAAACGCAGAAAATGAACATTCAAAGAGGAGCTGGGTTGGAGAGACCTATGATGCCACCTACTGTTGTATCAGCAGAGGTGTAGGCATCCTGAAAAAGAAGACTATACAATTCCCTTATATCCCAGCACATTGACCAAGAAGGATGTTTTTGAATGTTGAATTTTACCTTAAAATGGTGAAAATAGACATTGTTCTCATTGCAAATCTAAGCTATATTAGATCAAATCCAGATGGGAAATATTATTTTAGCAGGTGACCTAAATTATACATTCGATTAGATTGACAGACGTAATAATAAAAAAGGCACATTGTGGGAGCCTCCAAAGAGGCTGAAAAATGTCATTTCTACAAATAATTTACAGGACCCCTGGAGATTATTATCCCATTACAGTCAAAGCCCTGTTTAAACCTGGTCATACTAAGCTATATGAAACTGTTTTAAGAAGGTCATACCAAGGATAATTTTGCTTTACTGCTATTATCCTATACAAACGCATTGAATAACAGATTCACTACATGGAAGATCAGATAGTCCCCCCCCCTAAAGGAAGTTTGTTCTGATGAGTCTGTCCTATATCTGAGAGATATCTGAGAGATATAAGAAAGATGTATTTAACCCCTAAATACCCCTTAATGTATTTAACCCCTTATTTTTGGCACTAAACGGTCTTTACTTCCATGCTTTTTTTCAACTGCTACCTAGGAACCTTCAGACGAATCCTGAGGCCTGAGGCCTGTGGGCATCTTAGACCAAAACAACTGACGTGTTTGTGAGAGCCTCACCTTTCCACTAATATATTAGTGTGTCACCTAAACGGTTTGAATGATACAGCCAGAAGTTGGCAGATCGGCTGTACCAACTTCAGACAGTCCCAAGACTTTGTGGGGGTCGTAGAGCAAAATGGAGAGCATCATTGTGTTCGGTCAGACTGTTCGGACACCACAGACAATTTTGTGAGAAGACCGAATTCGGGATGTCTCATGGTCTGACAAATATCACTCTAGCTCTGTCACCTTTCATGGCAGATGCAGAAGTGCGACATCGGCGGATGCAGTGGATTGAGACGCAGATGTCTCTAGCTTAAACTGACAGATTTTTACAAGGAATTGTGTATTACGCTAATTAGATTTCCACGAGGTGTGGATATACCAACTTTAGGGCATTCATTTCCAAATATACAATGGGTGGGTCTAATCCTGAATGCTGATTGGTTAAAACCGCATTCCAGCCGGTCTATTACACAAGTCACCACCGGATAAATCTATGACGTTAAAATTCCTATTTACTTTGTTCCATCTGACTGTGCAATCCACTGTCTCAGCCTAGCCAAGCAATTTATAAACTTGATCTCCACTATTAAAAGCATCTAGACATGATCTCATTTCTTTTAGACTAACATTTTGCTTTTAAAAGCATAGATTTGTATAAACCTTGCTGTCTGTCTCTCTGACATTTGCAAAATTGTTTCAATATTCAAATTCGTTCTCCAGCTGTCCCATACTGTGGTAATGAACATGTCGGGAGTCGGGACGAAACAGACAGGCAGCCAGCGTTTCTTAACCAGTCGAAATCATGAATCAGCTGGCATAATTTTTATGGATATTTACAAAGAAATGTCAATTTAATTTTTTTTATTACGAAACAAAGTGCAGCTAGTTTGCCGTCTTTCAGCTTCAGTTTGAAGTGATTGTGTTAGCTGTGTTGTTGGATAGCTACTCTGAACAACAGTGTCCTGACGAGCGAGCACATTTTCTATGCCTGGCGATGTCATGCCTCATTAGCTCATTGTTATGGATGTATCCAATTAAATGTCACTAGATAACTACTTAAACAAATGCAAATGCAGTTACTTTGTTGTTATTCTGGCTGCAATATTTGATGTGACTGTAAATTAGCCGTAGCTGGCTAGCTAACAAGCAAGGGATAAGAATGTTGTCAGCCAGAATGGCAATGGAACATTTAGAATGAACAACTGGGTCGGGTTCATAGATACAGAACAAAAAGACTGAACGACTGGGTCGCTTCTCCAGCAACCGAACCGATAGAACGAACGACCAGCCGGCTTGGGTAGCAACCTTAGATTTGTATCGGGACTATATCTTGTGGAATGATTAAATAGTTTTAATACATTTAAAATAAAGTTTTTATTGAAAATGTCAATCATTATTTGAATATTTAGGTGACCCGTTGTATAAAAGTGATGAAGCTGATGTTTGGAGGATATATTGGCACGGTTTGCCAGCCCTCAAGTTCGCCTCAGGCCTAACAACACCCATGCCAATAAATCCTCAAAAAATTGTCTTCTCAGACATTATCACTTAATTACAAAATACTATTCCTTTATTTCTCAAAGTAAGAAAAGCTATTGAAGAACTGACTACATTTATATTTCCAAAAATGCACTAAACAATTTACTAGATAAAAAAATGTATCATATAGTGATCGGATCATTCTCCAGTATCATATTTAATTACAGCAATAAAACATACACTTAGCAACTGAGTTTGGAGAATGAACAGAATGCATCTTCTGGACCCGAAATGTACATAAAAAAAAAAAAATCTACACTTTTACCATTACAAATGTAGACATGGAGAACAGAGAAAAGCAGACCCCCGATATAATTTGGGAAGCTAAGGCATATATTAGGGGGATTACAATCTCATGCTCTGCAAAAATTTAATCTGATTTAGAAATTAAAATGAAAGAAAAATAAATCACTATCTTAAATAAAGTCCATAAAAAATCTTTACCCAATAAGTAATATTAGATACTGTTAAAACATTCACACGGAGAAAAGCACCAGGAATGGATGGCTTTCCCATATAATTCTATTCAACATTTTGGGACAAAGTAGCCCCCCTATTTACACAAATGACAACACGTCACTCAATTGACTAATTCCCAGTTCCATGTATGAAACAGTAATTTCAGTTATATTTAAAACAAGAAAATCTGGAGAGTGCCTTACTGTATAACTGGAGAGTGCCTTCTTGTATAAATGCCCTAAAGAAAAAAAATGCTTTAGAAAGGGGCACAAGGCTGGAATGTCCCCTATCCCCCCTCATTGAATCACTTGCAGAAAGAATTAGACAGGATCCAAACGTGACAGTATTGGTAAACATGAATTAAAATAAAGCTTTTTTTACCCCTTTTTCGTGATATCCAAATTGGTAGTCTTGTCCCATCGCTGCAACTCCCGAACGGACTCAGGAGAGTCCTCCGAAACACAACTTCTTGACACAAAGCCCGCTTAACCCAGAAGCCTGCCGCACCAATGTGTCAAAGGAAACACCGTACACCTGCCAACCATGTCAGCATGCATTGCACCCGGCCCGCCACAGGAGTCGCTAGTGCGCAATGGTACAGGAGCATCCCTGCCGGCCAAACCCTCCCCTAACTCGGATGACGCTGGGCTAATTGTGCGTCGCCCCATGGGTCTCCCAGTCGCGGCCGGCTGCAACAGAGCCTGGACTCGAACCAGGATCTCTAGTGGCACAGCTAGACCACTGTGCCACTCGAGAGGCCCCTATAAACTAAAACTGTTTGATGATGATGATGATGATGATGATGATGATGATGATGATGATGATGATGGTCTTGATATACCTGACCAATATTGAAAACTCAATACCCCCTTTGCTAAAAATAAATAAATCTGAATACCCAAAAAATTCTGGATATAAAATGTAGGTGGAAAAAACGAAATAACAACTTAGGATCTTAATCAGTGACAACAAACGAAATATATAAAGATGATTGTATTCCATTAGTCAACAATATGAAAGCAGATCTAATTAAATAGAATACATCTTCCAATAAATCTTACAGGTATAATAAACTTCTTTTAGAACAGCATGGCAACCAAAGTTTTTGTATTTATTTTCAGTAATACCAATTACCCCACCGAAAAAGTATACTCCAAAAAAGTATACTCCGTCATAACAGAGTTCGTGTGGGCAAATAAAATTTAAAGAATAAAAAGGAACATTTTACATCTCCCTAAGTCTGAGGGTGGTTTTAACCTTGGAATTGGATCAACTCGCTACCCAAGGCTTTTACTTGCGACATATATAAAATGCACTAAAGAGGAGCAATGGTTACATATTTTAGACATGCATGCTCATCCCCAGAATATTTTGACATGTCTATTTTCAAAAGATTAAGCTAAGAACATTAACAACGTCATAGGTAAGAACGGTATAACAATATGGAATCAAATAAAACATATTTGACAAAAACCAATATGTCTTCCTAAAAACACCTTATAAAACAATCCACTTTTCAGAATTCACCAATAAATTGGTGCACATGGAAACTAAAGGCATAGAAACTGTAAATGACTTGGTAATAGGAAATACCTTTATTTCCAAGACAGTATTAAAAAGTAATTTTGGACTGACCAATGTAGATGGTTTAAAATACATACAACTTAAATGTTACATATACTGTAACTACATTTCATTTTGAAATCATTCAGACATCAGTGCAACCTTGAGGGAATACTATTTGAGTCAGAATAGGATGTTCATATGATAGGGAAGATATATAACACCTTGCAGATATCATATCCAAGAATGTATGATACAAGAGACAAAATTCAGAAATTATACAGCACAACAGCAGAGTCATGTCTTAAGTGTAAAACTAATAATGACTAATTAACCAATGCTTTCAAGGAATACTTCAACGTCCAGAAATTGTGGGCGGAGTAAGAAAGTTGGCTGTCAGAAGTATTACAATGTAAACGTACTTTTAATCCATCGGTCTGCATGTTTCAAGACGTGGCACAGTGGCGTGTAGTGAGATACCCGATGGGTTGGACGATCCTCTTCTCATAACTTATCTTTAAAAAAGCGTATACTAAAGATTTGGAAATCAATAAATCTGCCATCATTAACACAATGGAAAAATAAAATGATTTATTATTTAAATATTGAAAGTGTGTAGGCTACTTAGAGAAACAAAAAATGGTGCAGTTTCAGGCCATGTGGCGGAAAATGATGCGGGCGCTGGAGATGGGCTGTGTGTTAGTGGGTCTGAGCAGGTTTGATGTAGTTGATGTTGTCATTTGTATGTGTATGTATTGTACTGTTTATAAAAGATCAAATCAAATCGTAATTTTTACATTTTTATTGTGTAATTTCGAACTTTATCCGTAGCGTTATATTCCATTTTGTTGCGACTTGAGCAATAGCTCTCCCTTATTCTACAGGTAACTGCCAAAATAAAGGAAAAGCATATTGAAAGCATGGGGCGCTTATACACATTGAGAATCTATACACGTCTAGAATCTATGCCAAGGCGCATTGATGCTGTTCTGGCAGCTCATTTTGGGTTAACGCCTATTAAGACACTTTATGTTGGTGTTTTCTTTATTTTGGCAGTTACCTGTAGTAGCAGGCTACACGGAGAATGGAACAGCTGTATTGAGGAAATGGCTCTAGTTGCACAAAAGGGAATATGACATTGCGGATAAAGTTCGGAATGACACAATTTCATGTGTACAACTACAGACCTGCATCACTATGATGAGAGCTTTGCTTTTTCTAAAAGGACGTATTTGTTCATGTTTTTAAGGGCACCCATACTACACAATTAGGATGAGGAGTTGATTTGCAGTTTGGGGTAAGCTTCTCAAAATCAAGTGAAGTCACCAAAACAATGTGTCTGAACCTTTCTATAACATGCCATTTACATCCAAAATAGAGATTTCATTGTAAAACTTATCCTTCAAGGTCAACAGCATTATGAACTACCCAGCACCAGGACATGTTAGCTAAAAATCTGGTTGCCTCTGGCAGGAGGCTGAAACTTGGCCGCAAGTATATCTTTTAGCAAGACAATAACCCCAAGCACACATCCAAATCCACAAAGAAATGCCATAATTGACCACAAAATAAACATTTTTCAATGGCCATCTCTGCCTCTGGACTTAAAGCCCATTGTGGTTTGAATTGGAGAGGGCAGCCCATAAGTACAGAAAAAATCTATCAAGGATCTGGAAATATTCTGTATGGAGGAATGGTCTAAGACCCCTCCCAAGTGTTCTCCAATCTCATAAAACATTTTAGAGAAAGGCTCAATGCTGTTAACCTCGCAAGGTGAGGTATTGAAAACAGGGGTGCCAATAATTTCCATTGAACATGCTTTTTAGTCCAGGACTAGTCTTAATCTGTTTCCGGGAAACCGGCTCTATATGTAGCACCAGTCCATCTCAAATGACAGAAGTTTTGAACTTCAATTTGCTATTTATGGCCTGTAGGCCTCATTGACCAGAGCTCATACAACTCGTTTTTGAGTTGCATAATGTATGGATTATTTTGACTATAACAAATACTCAGATTAAACACATTGTGCTATTTATCACAGAGTACTTTGTGTCAAAGTTAAACAATGACATTTGTTTCGAAATAGTGGCAGGATTTTATGTAATCAACCCGGGATATGGCGTATCTCGTTGGCTCTGGGGTCATCCAGATAACATTTCAGCCGACCTCTCCTCTCAGGTGGGGATGAAGACCAGGACAAATTCCCATTTTTGACCGGAATGTAACAAAAACCTCAACAGGGCCCTCTTTCTCATCACTAAATTGTTCCACATCGGATGTCTCTTGGTCTGGATCATATTCTTTGTTGTCATCAACTACTGACACTTCCTCCTCTAATGCATCTTCACTGTCAGTTTCCTGGCCTCTCTCATCCTCACCAGTGTCGTGATCAAAGATATGATCAAGAGCCTCACATACAGTATATCATTTGGTCATTGTGTTGCCACAGAATTAATTGTTTGCAAGGCCTCAAAAAAGCTTTATATACCAGAGCTGCGAGAAAAGTTCTATATATTACTGAAACAATGTTGTGATTGTTTGTGAGAATGTCAACAGGTGTAGTTCTAATGGGGGAAAGATTACAGTTGAAGTCAGAAGTTTACATACACCTAAGCCAAATGGATTTAAACTCAGTTTCCCAATTCCTGACATTTAATCCTAATAAAAATTCCCTGTCTTTGGTCAGGTAGGATCACCACTTTATTTTAATAATGTGAAATGTCAGAATAATAGTAGAGAGAATGATTTATTTCAGATTTTATTTCTTTCATCACATTCCCAGTGGGTCAGAAGATTACATACACTCATTTAGTATTTGGTAGCATTGCCGTTAAATTTTTTAACTTGGCGCAAACGTTTCAGGTAGCCTTCCACAACCTTCCCACAATAAGCTGGGTGAATTTTGGCCCATTCCTACTGACAGAGCTGGTGTAACTGAGTCAGGTTTGTAAGCCTCTTTGCTTGCACACGCTTTTTCAGTTCTGCCCACAAATTTTTATAGGATTAAGGTCAGGGCTTTGTGATGGCAATTCCAATACCTTGACTTGGTTGTCCTTAAGCCATTTTGCCACAACTTTGGAAGTATGCTTGGGGTCATTGTGAAATTGGAAGATCCATTTGCGACCAAGCTTTAACTTCCTGACTGATGACTTGAGATGTTGCTTCAATATATCCACATAATGTTCCTTCCTCATGAAGCCATCTATTTTGTGAAGTGCACCAGTCCCTCCTGCAGCAAAACACCCCCACAACATGATGCGGCCACTCCTGTGCTTCACGGTTGGGATGGTGATTTTCTGCTTGCAAGCCTCCCTCTTTTTCCTCCAAACATAACGATGGTCATTATGGCCAAACAGTTTTATTTTTGTTTCATCAGACCAGAGGACATTTCTCCAAAAAGTACAATCTTTGTCCCCATGATCAGTTGCAAGCCGCAGTCTGGCTTTTTTTATGGTGGTTTTGAAGCAGTGGCTTCTTCCTTGCTGAGTGGCCTTTCAGGTTATGGTGATATAGGACTCGTTTTACTGTGGAAACAGATACTTTTGTACCTGTTTCCTCCAGCATCTTCCCAAGGTAATTTGCTGTTCTGGGATTGATTTGCACTTTCGTACCAAAGTACGTTAATCTCTAGGAGACAGAACTCATCTCCTTCTTGAGCGGTATGACGGCTGCGTGATCCCATGGTGTTTATACTTGCGTACTATTGTTTGAACAGATGAACATGGTACCTTCAGGCATTTGGAACTTGCGCCCAAGGATAAACCAGACATGTACATTTTTTTCTAAAGTCTTTGCTGATTTCTTTTGATTTTCCCATGATGTCAAGCAAAGAGGCACCGAGTTTGAAGGTAGGCCTTGAAATACATCCACAGGTACACCTCCAATTGACTCAAAGGATGTCAATTAGCCTATCAGAAGCTTCTAAATCCATGACATCGTTTTCTGGAATTTTCCAAGCTGTTTAAAAGGCACAGTCAACTTAGTGTATCTAACCTTCTGACCCACTGGAATTGTGATACAGTGAACTATAAGTGAAATAATGTGTGTAAACATTATTTGTGGAAAAATTACTTGTGTCATGCACAAAGTAGATGTCCTAACCGACTTGCCAAAACTATAGTTTGTTAACAAGAAATTTGTGGAACGGTTGAAAAACAAGTTTTAATGACTCCAACGGAAGTGTATGTAAACTTCCAACTTCAACTGTGTATTGGCAACCCCAAGAAGGGGAGTGAGGTGTGTGTGTGCGTGCGTTCAAACACATATGCATGTGGGGGTCTGGGAGAGGAAGTGTGTCCATCTGATGAATGGGCATGTGTCTGAACTAAATTTTATACCCAAAATTGTAGTCTCACCCATTCATTTCTAATGACCGGTCATTCTTGACCGGGACCACCAGAGGTGTACAAAAGTTAAATAAAACACACAAAATGTAATGAATGTACTTATTTTCCACCATCATTTGCAAATAAATTCATAAAAAAATCCTACAATGTGATTTTCTTGGTTGAAGTTTATCTATGTTGAAAATTACAGGCCTCTCATCTTTTTAAGTGGGAGAACTTTCATAATTGGTGGCTGACTAAATACTTTTTTGCCCCACTGTAGCAAGTAAAACACTGGAATGGTAGATTTGCAGTGGATGAATATGCAAAGTAGGGGTGCAAAGTAGCAAAATAAATAAAGAAAGTAGGGGGAGAGGTAGTTGTTTGGGCAAAATTATAGATGGGCTATGTACAGGTGCAGTAATCTGTGAGCTGCTCTGACAGCTGGTGCTTAAAGCTAGTGAGGGAGATTTTTGTAGTTCGTTCCAGTCATTCATTGGCAGCAGAGAACTGGGAGGAGAGGCAGGCAAAGGAAGAATAGGTTTTGGGGGTGACCAGAGAGATATACCTGCTGGAGCGCGTGCTACAGGTGGGTGCTGCTATGGTGACCAGCGAGCTGAGATAAGGGGGGACTTTACCTAGCAGGGTCTTGTAGATGACCTGGAGCCAGTGGGTTTGGCGACGAGTATGAAGCGAGGGCCAGCCAATGAGAGCGTACAGGTCGCAGTGATGGGTAGTATATGGGGCTTTGGTGACAGAACGGATGGCACTGTGATAGACTGCATCCAATTTATTGAGTAGGGTATTGGAGGCTATTTTGTAAATGACATCGCCGAAGTCGAGGATCGGTAGGATGGTCAGTTTTACAAGGGTATGTTTGGCAGTATGAGTGAAGGAGGCTTTGTTGCGAAATAGGAAGCCAATTCTAGATTTAACTTTGGATTGGAGATGTTTGATGTGAGTCTGGAAGGAGAGTTTAGAGGTGGATCAGAGACTCACCAGCAGCAAGAGCGACATCATTGATGTATGTACACAGAAGAGAGTTGGTCCAAGAATTGAACCGTGATGCTCCAGATACTCTTCAAGTTTAAAGAAGGCCAGTTTCAGCTGTGCTAACATAATTGCAAAAGGGTTTTCTAATTATCAATTAGCTTTTTAAAATTATAAACTAACTAACTAGATTAGCTAACACTGCGTGCCATTATAACACAGGACTAATGGTTGCTGATAATGGGCCTCTGTAGATATTCAATTTCCAGCTTCAATAGTCATTTACAACAATAACATATTATTTCTGATCAATTTGATGTTATTTTAATGGACAACATTTTTTGCATTTCTTTAAAAAAACAAGAATTTCTAACTGACAACAAACTTTTGAACGGCGGTATATGTTGCACCAACCAATCTATATACTGTGTATACTACTTTCATTAAGATAGCATTAACAGGTATTACAGTACACAGTGCATGAACACATCATTGATTATATACACTGTATTTATATTCAGATACATATGGAAATATATGAATATTTAAATATGATGTACATTATTAATAAAGTGAAATAATATTCTGTTTTACTCACCATCCCGCCTTCTCCAGGAGAAGCCAAAGCAGAGCAGAAAGACCAGCACCAGAGAGATGCACATCAGAGCCACAGATGCCTTGGCAGACTTGGTCAGCGCAGTTTGTGTCTCTGGGAGAGGAGATACACAAGGGAGGAGGGTAGAATATGTTTGAATATGTTTGAGGCCAGGCCATGAATAGAATATATACTTTATTGTCCTTTTAGTAAGAACATACATTTGTTCTCTGCCTTTTCTCCAACCTCAGACACACACACACACACACGTTGAGAGGCACAGTGTCAACCGTCTTACAGCGGCCCTGGATGGAGAGCTAGTTTTGGGGTTAAGTGCCTAGCTCAAGGGAACAACAGCATTGTTAGTAATGATTTACACCAGAAGCCCTCCAGTGGCCAGTTCAGTCCACGCTTTAAGTAATCCTTTTGTTTACTGGTCCATCTCTCCAACCTCTTACCACCCTCTGCTGTTTCTAAGAGCAGGTTATGGTGGAAACCCAGCTAAGAATTTGATCAAACCCAATGTTGGGATTTCTTGAATTTGTGAACATTCTCTCTGTCCCCTTCCCCTCTTCTCTCTCCCTATCCCCCCCCCCCTCTCTTTCTTACCTATGATGGGGTCGATGTCGGCCAGGGCTGCGGAGGTGACCACAGGTTCAGTGATGCTGGGCAGATGGACGACACACTCTACCTCCCCGGCTAGCTCCCTCTGCTCGGGGCTCAGGGTGTAGTAGCGCCTGGTTCTGAAGGTGCCGTCCGGGCCCGACTCGCTCAGCAGAGGTGCGGGGAGCTCCGTGCCATTCTGTAGCCAGGAAACGGAGACATCCTCTGGATAGAAGCCCTCGATGTCGCAGGAGAGGGTGAGTGGGGAGTCGCGGGAGGGCAAAGGCATTGCGGAGAGGGTGACAGTCGGGAGGTCTGGGGAGGAAAGAGTAATTATACACTACCGTTCAAAAGTTTGGGGTCACTTAGAAATGTTTTTAAAATGACATCAAATTGATCAGAAATACGGTGTAGACATTGTTAATGTTGTAAATGACTATTGAAGCTGGAAAGGGAAGATTTTTCTATGGAATATCTACATAGGCGTACAGAGGCCCATTATTAGCAACCATGTGTTCCAATGGCACGCTGTGTTAGCTCATCCAAGTTGATCATTTTAAAAGGCTAATTGATCATTAGAAAACCCTTTTGCAATTATGTTAGCACAGCTGAAAACGGTTGTCCTGATTAGGGAAGCAATAAAACTGGCCTTCTTTAGACTAGTTGAGTATCTGGAGCATCAGCATTTCTGGGTTTGATTACAGGCTCAAATGGCCAAAAACAAATAACTTTCTTCTGAAACTTGTCAGTCTATTCTTGTTCTGAGAAATGAAGACTATTCGTGGTGAGAAATTGCCAAGAAACTGAAGATCTTGTAATAGTCTTCATTTCTAGTAGCCAGGTGTAACCCATTTTATAAGAGATTCTCCAAAATTGAAATATTCCAAGCATTTACATATATATATATATATATATATATATACACACACTCCAGTCATACTTTATCAAAAGCCTTTTTAAAGTCAGCTATGAATACCTGGCCTGGTTTCCCATATTTTTCATAGTGTTCTATTGTTTCCAGTACTTGTCTTATATTGTCTACACTGTATAACATCAGACAATAGCTTTTTAATTCTATGCATTTTCCTATAATTTTTGCACCACAACGCTGAAGATTTTTAATGGACTGGATCTTTATATTTACCACTTGGATTGTGTTTCAGTAATAATGAAATCAAACCTTCTTGGTATGTGTCTAATAATGTACCATTTTTATAGGAGCGGTTAAAACATGCTAATAACGGCCCCCTGAGTATATCAAAAACTTTGGTATACTTCCACTGGTATGCCATCCAGCCCTAGTTTTCCCGGACTTAAAGGCATTACTTGCGTCAAGAAGTTCTTCCTCTGTAATTTGGCCTTCACATCAGTCTTTCTGTACAGCTGTCAATTTTACATTATTAATAGAAAGGAAATCCATACAATTAGCTTCGGTTCGTGGAGATGGAGACAAATGTAAACATATGCTTAAAGTACTTTACTTCCTCTTTCAAAATATTGTTTGGTGAATCATGGGTGACTCCGTCATTTGTAACAACTTTCAGAAAATTATTTTTGGAAGCATGTCTATGTTAAAGATAAAACAATTATTTGGTGCATTTTCCCCCATATTCCATCGAGTTTGCTTTATTTTTATAATATATTACACTTGATCCTTCTTGAATAAGTTCTTCCATTTCTTTTTGCTTTTCCTCTAACTTATTCTGAGCCTCTTATGGTACAGTTTTGATTGCTATCTGTACTGTTTGTTCTTCCCTTTCCTTTGTTAATATGGACTCTTGACCTAAATTACTTTTGCTTTTGAGATGAGTACTGAATTGCATGGCCTCCAAAGGCACATTTAAAAGTGTCCTATACATTAAGGGGATCTGTGTACGTATATTATGTCGGAAAAAGTCAGTTATAAATTCTTCTGCCCTAGTTAAAAACAACTTATCATCCAATAGGCTTTGATAAAATGTCCAATATCCTCTTGCACGTGGAAATTCTGTCAGAGTAATATATATACCAATTATTTGATGGTCTGACCTCATTCTGTCCCCAATCAACACTTTTTAAACTTTTGGTGCCAGAGAGAATGACAATAGAAGGTAGTCAAGGTGACTAACTTGATTGAGCTTCCGCCATGCATATCTCCCTAGGTCAGGTGTAACGGAGATGCTGGGAATCAAGAAGCAAGGGGGTGACATGGAACGAGACAAAACAAGAGCAGCGTCTGGACATGAAACATAACTAATACTGTCTGCGGAATGAACCAAAGTGTATAGATATAGATACAGATATAGGTGAGGTAATCAGTAAAGTGATGGAGTCCAGGAAAGTCTGATAATAAGTCACAGGTGCGCATAACGATGGTGCCAGGTGTGTGTAATGGTTGTCAGAGCCAGTGATTAGTAAACTGGCGACGTCGAGCGGGAGTAGACGTGACATCAGGAAATTTAAGCCTCCATATATCCACTAGTTCCAGCATATCCATGACATTCCTGATTTCCTTAAGTGCATGAGGGTGATAGTTTGTATTGTGATTTCCTTTACGGTCCATAGAGGTATTGAAAACCGTATTATAAACTTCCACCATAAAATAATAATATATTGTATTGCTTGTAAGGTTGAAAAATTATTATATTTTCAAAGCGCGGATCATCATTATTTGGACCGTATAGGTTAATGAGCCATATCTGTTTATGGTCCAATAACATATTTGAAATTATCCATCTACACTACCGGTCAAAAGCCTAAGAACACCTACTCATTCAAGGGTTTTTCTTTATTTATACTATTTTCTACATTGTAGAATAGTGAAGACATCAAAACTATGAAATAACACATGTGGAATCACGTAGTAACCATAAGAAGTGTTAAACAAATAAAATATATATTTTATATTGGAGATTCTTCAAATAGCCACCCTTTGCCCTTTGATGACAGTTTTGCACACTCCCTGGGTCGTTTCATGAGTTATTGGCGTTCAAACAGGCAGCAATCTGGCCGGTATTTTATTTTACATTTTTTTGGTGCCGTTGACAGAGTTATTATAGAAACGAGATAGGAATCAAATAAATTAATGTAAAACACCACACCCAACATACTGCTGACCAATCGCGTTCACGTTGTCATGCCCCTTCACGCGGTTTCTAAGCTAATCATTGCGCAGTACCTTCTCAAAGTCAGTGGAAATGTATAGAAAAGTTCTTATTTTCCTCAAATGTATGTAACGCCACGATTCCAGAGCTATACAATAATACAGAGAGTAAGTTCATTATCTCACATCTCGGGAAAAGATTAGCAAATTTGTACTTCGTGCAAATTGTAGACTCCAAAATCTGCTAATGCAGTTTGTTTAGGCGATTTTACAGCTAACTAGTTACGCTACTGCCTCTGATCTGGAGGACAAACTAAACACAAATGCTTCATTTGTAAATTGTGTCTGAGTGTTGGAGTGTGCCCCTGGCTATCGTCAATAAAAAAATAATCATGCTGTCTGGTTCGCTTAATATAAGGAATTTGAAATGGTTTATACTTTTACTTTTGATACTTAAGTATATTTAAAACCAAATAATTTTAGACTTTTACTCAGGTAATATTTTACTGGGTGACTTTTACTTGAGTCATTTTCTATTAAGGTATCTTTACTTTTACTCAAGTATGACAATTGAGTACTTTTTCGACCACTGTTGCTACCTAGCTCGCCAGCCAGACCATAGAGAGCATTGTGGATTTTGTAGTCGACTTGACCTGCAACAGATTTCCACAACGATTTTCCATGTTGCTACCAACCTCATTATAACGGGAAAATAAAACATTTGTTCACAAAATATATTGTTCTCACCTATTAGTGTTATTTAACATGGCAAATTAAAGGAATTAGTAGATTTTAATAAACTGCATGCTTTCCCTACAAGTTGTAATGGGAGAACCACACTCCAAGTTTACATTGATATGGTGGTGTCACACCCTGATCTGTTTCACCTGTCTTTGTGCTTGTCTCCACCCCCTTCCAGATGTCGCCAATCTTCCCCATTATCCCCAGTGTATTTATACCTGTGTTCTCTGTTTGTTTGTTGCCAGTTCGTTTTGTTTCGGGAAACCTATTAGTAGTATTCCACTTGCGCCTGTATGTTCTAGTGCCTGTTTTCTAGTTTATCCCAGTTTTTACCAGTCTGCCTACCCCGAGTCTGCCTGCAGTTCTGTACTTTGCCACACCACATTGGATTATTGACCCCTGCCTGCTCTGACTATGAGAGTGCCTGCAGTTCTGGACCTTTTGCACCCTATCTGGATTACCGACCTCTGCCTGCCCTTGACCTAGTAATACACTTTTGTTACTTCAACACTGTCTGCATCTGGGTCTTACCTAAAACAAACTGGCCAAGACTGACCCAGCAAACTCGGACCAGCTCCACAACCGCATCTCCTCCCAAGGAGCCACCATTGGAAGGTACGAGGAGGTGCTTCGGGGTCTTATGGATTTATGGATTTATGGCTTCCAGACCTTGGCCGAATGCCATGACCAAGCATTGAACACATTGCTGGAGCAATTCTGCGTGTTGTCTGTTAGGCAATCTACCACGACGGTAACCTCCCAGCCCCTCAATAACCCGGCTGTAAGCAGCACTGCCTCCCCGGTCACCCCGGTTTCCAAAGAACCCTCTTACCTCTCCCCAGAATGCTTCGATGGAGAGTCGGGCCTGCTGGGCGTTTCTCGCTCAGTGTTCCCTCATCATTGTGCTGCAGCCCTCCTCCTTCACCTTGGGCCGCTCTAAGATAGCATAGCTCATTACACGGATGTCCAGGAGGGCTCACGCCTGTGCTACAGCAGTACAACAGTCGGCCGTATGATTCAGTCTGGAGGAGTTCGTGGCAGAGGTGAAAGTTTTTGATGCTCCATTGTCCAGGAGAGAGGCTGCCCGGAAGTTACATCAGCTTCAGCAAGACTCCCGCAATGTGGCAGACTATGCGGTGGATTTCTGCACATTTGCAACTGTGTGCCTGGAACCCGGAAGCGCTGTTTGACATGTACCTGCACGGAGTATCGGAGGAAGTAAAGGACGAGCTTGCAAACCGGGAACTACTGACGGCTCTCGACTCGCTCATTGCCTTGACCATTCGTTTCAATGGGCGGCCACGGATTCCACCTCGCCTCCAAGGCATCCCGGAAGTCTCTGTTGCCGAGAGAACCCGAGGCTACCTGAGTTCCCCCGAGAGTCCCCGAAGGCTGCCTAGTCGCCTATTCAACTAGACAGCGCTAGGCTGTCTCCAGCAGGACTACCGGTCATTTCGTCTCCACCTGTCCACTAAAACACTTGGCTCACTGGTAGGAGCGAGAAATCTGGTGGGCCACACGGAGAACTTTTCCTCTCCCCTTATTCGCACCCCTTTTCATGCAATTTTGCTATGAGGGAATCAGTCAATCGCTCAAGGTACTCATTAACTCTGTGGCTGAGAGATTTATGGACGCTACCTTGGCTTCTAAGCTGGACATCCCTTCAGCCCCTCTCCATTCCCATGGATGTTAGAGCACTGGACGGCCGCTCTGTAGGCCGGGTCACCCACAATACCACCCCCATCAACCTACGTGTGTCAGGGAACCATAGCGAGACGATCCTATTCCTGCTTATTAACTTCTTTGGCTGCAGGGGCAGTAATTGAGAAGCTTGGATGAAAAGGTGCCCAGAGTAAACGGCCAGCTCCTCAGTGTCAGTTGCTAATATACAGTGCCTTGCGAAAGTATTCGGCCCCCTTGAACTTTGCGACCTTTTGCCACATTTCAGGCTTCAAACATAAAGATATAAAACTGTATTTTTTTGTGAAGAATCAACAACAAGTGGGACACAATCATGAAGTGGAACGACATTTATTGGATATTTCAAACATTTTTAACAAATCAAAAACTGAAAAATTGGGCGTGCAAAATTATTCAGCCCCCTTAAGTTAATACTTTGTAGCACCACCTTTTGCTGCAATTACAGCTGTAAGTCGCTTGGGGTATGTCTCTATCAGTTTTGCACATCGAGAGACTGACATTTTTTCCCATTCCTCCTTGCAAAACAGCTCGCGCTCAGTGAGGTGTGATGGAGAGCATTTGTGAACAGCAGTTTTCAGTTCTTTCCACAGATTCTCGATTGGATTCAGGTCTGGACTTTGACTTGGCCATTCTAACACCTGGATATGTTTATTTTTGAACCATTCCATTGTAGATTTTGCTTTATGTTTTGGATCTTTGTCTTGTTGGAAGACAAATCTCCGTCCCAGTCTCAGGTCTTTTGCAGACTCTATCAGGTTTTCTTCCAGAATGGTCCTGTATTTGGCTCCATCCATCTTCCCATCAATTTTAACCATCTTCCCTGTCCCTGCTGAAGAAAAGCAGGCCCAAACCATGATGCTGCCACCACCATGTTTGACAGTGGGGATGGTGTGTTCAGGGTGATGAGCTGTTTTAATTTTACGCCAAACATAACGTTTTGCATTGTTGCCAAAAAGTTCAATTTTGGTTTCATCTGACCAGAGCACCTTCTTCCACATGTTTGGTGTGTCTCCCAGGTGGCTTGTGGCAAACTTTAAACAACACTTTTTATGGATATCTTTAAGAAATGGCTTTCTTCTTGCCACTCTTCCATAAAGGCCAGATTTGTGCAATATACAACTGATTGTTGTCCTATGGACAGAGTCTCCCACCTCAGCTGTAGATCTCTGCAGTTCATCCAGAGTGATCATGGGCCTCTTGGCTGCATCTCTGATCAGTCTTCTCCTTGTATGAGCTGAAAGTTTAGAGGGACGGCCAGGTCTTGGTAGATTTGCAGTGGTCTGATACTCCTTCCATTTCAATATTATCGCTTGCACAGTGCTCCTTGGGATGTTTAAAGCTTAGGAAATCTTTTTGTATCCAAAACTTCTTCACAACAGTATCTCGGACCTGCCTGGTGTGTTCCTTGTTCTTCATGATGCTCTCTGCGCTTTTAACGGACCTCTGAGACTATCACAGTGCAGGTGCATTTATACAGAGACTTGATTACACACAGGTGGATTGTATTTATCATCATTAGTCATTTAGGTCAACATTGGATCATTCAGAGATCCTCACTGAACTTCTGGAGAGAGTTTGCTGCACTGAAAGTAAAGGGGCTGAATAATTTTGCACGCCCAATTTTTCAGTTTTTGATTTGTTAAAAAAGTTTGAAATATCCAATAAATGTCGTTCCACTTAATGATTGTGTCCCACTTGTTGTTGATTCTTCACAAAAAAATACAGTTTTATATCTTTATGTTTGACCTTCTCCCAGGCACCACTCCGCCTTGGGGACTACTGTACTCTGCCATAACCTTGGTCTCCGGATCTGACAATCTACATTGAGGACTCCCTAGCTGCAGTGTTCCTCCGTCCTTCTGCCTTCCGCTGCTAACGCAGTGTTCTTCTTTGTGGAGAAGGACAAAACCCTGTGCCCATGCATCAACTACCAAGGTCTCAACAAAACGGTGAAGAACCGCTACCCCCTAACCCTTATCTCCTCGGACTTTGAGTCGCTCCAGTGTTCTCCAAGCTGGACCTACGGAACGCCTACCACCTGGTGCGGCTACGGGAAGGGGACGAGTGGAAAACTGCCTTCAACGCTGTCACTACGAGTATCTGGTCATACAGTTTGGCCTTACCAACGCCTCTGCTCTGTTCCAGGCTCTGGTTAATGATGCTATCCGGGACATGTTGAACCGGTTAATCTTTGTCTACCTTGATGACATCCTTGTGTTCTCCCGCTTCGCCAAAAAACACGTGCTCCACTTCCGACAGGTTCTCCTACACCTCCTGGAGAAAGCAGGGAAGTGCGAATTCTAGTGCTCCATCATCCCCTTTCTGGGTTACATCATCGTTGCATGGAGTGTACAGATGGTTCCTGGATCGGTGGTGGATTGGCCCCAGCCTACCATCCAGGGTGCAACTGCAATGTTTCCTGGGATTCGCCATCTTTTATCCGGGGTACAGCACCCTGGCTTCCCGCCTGTCTGCACTCACCTCTCCCAAGGTTCCATTCACTTGGTCCCCAGCTGCTAACCGTGCATTCCAGGATCTCAACCACCGCTTCACCACAGCTCCCATCTTGGTTCATCCTGACCTGCCAGTCCATGGTTGAGGCCGATTGTTTCGGGTAACGGCTGTCCTGTCCCAGCGTTCTGGCCTGGATCTCAAGTTGCATTCCTACGTCTTCTCCCACCGCCTCAATGCCAAAGAGAGGAACTAGAGAGGAACCAGGGGGGGGGGGGGGGGGGGGGTGCAGATGTTCGTTCCTGATGCGGTCCGCTCCTTGGTCCTGGAGGCTTGCCTGCCTCCCGGGCTCCTGGTGGACCATGGCCTTTATGCAACAATACTTTTGGTGGCCTACCATGGTTCCTGGCATCTCGGTGTTCGTCGCCGCATGTACGATCTGTCCACAGAACAAGACTCTTCGGCAAGCTCTGCTTCAACCTCTGCCTGTCCCTCACCGTCCCTGGTTTCACATTGTGATGGGTCCCCCCCGTTTGATGGCCCTCCTCCCGTTCGATGGCAACACCGCCATCCTGACCATAGTGGATAAGCCGCCCGCATTCCTCTGCCAGGACGTCTTCCGGATCCATGGACATGGTCTCTGACAGTGGTCCTCAGTTCTCGTCCCGGTTCTGGAAGGTGGTCTGTACACTCATTGGGTCATCGGCCAGCCTGTCTTCCGGGTTTCACTCCCAGTCCAACGGCCAGTCGGCCCGAGCCAACCAAGACCCGGAGACGACTCTACAACCACCTGGAGCCAGCAACTAGTGTTGAAAACGCCCACAACACCCTTCCTTGCTCTGCCACGGGTCTATCGCCCTTTGAGTGTTCCCTGGGGTATCAGCCCCTGCTCTTCCCTGAGCATGAGGAAGATGTCAGCATACCTTCGGGCCAGATGTTTGTCCTCTGCTGTCATACCTGGACAAATGCCTGGTTGGACCTTCTCAAAACCACCTCCAGATATTGATGACAAGCGGATTGACTCCGGTGCCCCGGTATCGTCAGGGGCAGAAGGTATGGCTGTCCACTCGGGATCTGCCCCTCCTGGTGGAATCCTGCAAACCCCCCCCCCCCCCGGTTTATCGACCCTTCCACATCTCCAAGATCATTAACCCCTCTGCTGTTCATCTTCTGTTGCCTCGTACCCTCCATATACATCTCACTTTTCATGTTTCCAGAATGTCTCACAGCCCTTTGTCTCCTGTTTCCAGACCCATCCCTCTCCCCCGTCTCATCGATGGCCAACCGGTGTACATGGTGAGGTCTCCTGAAGATTCGACCTTGGGGCAGGGGGTTCCAGTACCTAGTTGACTGGGAGGGTCATGGCCCAGAGGAGAGGTGCTGGGTCCCCGCTAGGGACATCCTGGACCCAAGCCTTACTTTATTTCCAATGCCCACTCAACCAGGTAGGTGCCCAGGGAGGAGGCCAGGTGGCACCCTTGGGGGAGGAGGTACTGTCACACCCCTTTCTGTTTCACCTGTCTTGGTGCTTGTCTCCACACTCCAAGTGTCGCCAATCTTCCCCATTACCCCCAGTGTATTTAGACCCGTTCTGTTTGCCTGTCTGCCGTTCTGTACCTTGCCACACCACACTGGATTATTCACCCCTGCCTGCTCTGACCCTGAAACTGCCTGCCATTCTGAACCTTTTGCACCCTATCTGGATTACTGACCTCTGCCTGCCCTTGACCTGTCGTTTTGCCTGCCCCTCTACTAGCAATATTATATCAATATTTGGTTATAAGTGTTTCCACCTAAATGTTTTCTCACATAATTAATTTTACAGACACAAGAATATCTAACCTTGTGTAGTGTATTTTGTTTCTTAACATTTGGAAAGTTTACCGAAATGTTTTCTGTTTCCATTTTATCTGATATTTACTTAAGTCACAAAGGTTGGCTGGAAACCTGGTTAGTAGCTAGGTTTCCATCTAATTGGCAACATTTTTATGCGACTATTCAAGTAAGCATAAAGAAAATATGTACATTTTCCCACCAGTGGTGTTTCCATCAAACTGACTTGTTGCAGATAAAAATCAGTGTGGTGATAGTGCACACAATTCACTTAAGTTTTCAAGTACCGACTAAAATCTAATGTTCATTGTGTTTCCAGTGCCTTTTCAACTCTACCGATTAGTTTTGTCAAACTGTTGCGTTAAATATCAAATGGCCCTACTCTGGTCTTGGCACTTGCGCTCTAGGCAACAGCTCTCAGATACAGTCCTTGTAGGCTGTGTGGTTAGGCTAGTCTACATAATGGGATTATGAATAAGTGGGAATGGTGTTTTTATTTGTCAAAACTGCAGTCAAGTATTTATTTTGTCAGCAGAATAAGACCCTTGATATTTATCAGAAAGCAGCATCAAGCTCATACCATGCACTTTCACCACCCTGTGAAATTCATCACGTATTTTATCTGTAGCCTAATTTAAATTGCATGGTTTCCGAAATTGTAGTGGGTGGACCACAAACCATGTCATCTCGTGACTTACTTCAATATGGTTATATCAATATTTGCACATAAAGGCATTTTCACAAATTTCTCGCATGATTAACTTTACTGGCACAAAAAGATCCCACCATGTCGAACGAACAAATGATCTGTCGGCATTTATAAAATTGCACAGAAATGTTCTGTTCCCATCATAGCTGTCATACATTTTTTATATATGGTATGACTTTACTCACAAACTGTGGATGGAAATGGATAGTGATAATTCTAAATTACAAATTGTTAATGTTCAATGAACTTCTACAATCTAGAGGTGAAAGAAACGCACACCTACAGTATTCAAGCAAGGTGCTGGCTAGCGGAGTGGAACACTTACAAAATAAAGGAGAGCCGCACACTCTAGGAGCTCAGATGCAACAATATTTATGTCCAACTTTTCGACAGACAAGTTGTCTTCATCAGGGTATAATGACAAACACTGAAGGATAACTCATTTATATAGTGTCAAAAGACACACACAGGTGTCTGTGTTCATGGCCGGGTGTGGCCTGATATCATTGGTTAATTCTCATGTATTAAAATAGCATACAAAAACATCCTATATTTTTCAATGAACTTCTATACCATATAAAACAATCTGAAAATGGTCTCTTGACATGTATCATGTTGATAACCATGTATTGTATTAATCAAATGATAGTAATTAATTGAAAAAGTTGACACTTACAGACGAAGCTGAGTTGAAACTCTAAGCTCAGCAGTTTGTCCAGGGCTGCGTGAGTGACCACACAGCCATAGATCACATTCTGGTCGTCCACCAAAGGGATAAATTTCAAGATGTTGACCGCCCAGTAGGTCCCTTCTGGGGTGCGGTCGACTGCTGTGACCGCTTGCTCTAGCTGGACCACCTCCCCAGCTCTGGTCCAGGAGAAGTAGATGAGTGGAGGGCTAAAACCCTCTGCAATACAGTGAAGCTCACTCTTCACATCCAGTACCACCATCGTGGAGGGAATGGAGAGAGTGGGTGGAACTAAGAAATGAGAGATATTCATTTATTTGTTTCATGGTGAAGCATTCAGATTCACATGACCAGTTGTGTCCAATGTTTTTTTACTTAACTTCCTGTTTCCCTTACTTGTCTGAGAGAACTGGATACATGAATGTCATATGAGGGAACAACTACAAATTAGAAACTACTTCATGGCATCCTTTCCTTTCTCCCTTTAGTGAATGTTATTGGATTGGTGAACGCTGTGAAGAGGACCTCATGTTTTTACCTATCCAAACATGTTAGATCATTCAATACATCACGGAAGTGTGGAAGAGAGGTATTTGAGCAGGGCCTTAGACCTAATTTAAAACTGAAAGGACTACGAAAGACTTACCTTTGATGTCCAATGTAACATTGCTGGAGTGTAGCTCGGAGACGTTGTATCTGACTTGACACTCATACACGCCCTGTTGGTCAAGAGTGGCATTAAGCACAGTCAGAGAGAAGGTCCCATTGACAAATAAACTGGTGTCCCAACTGAAGCCTTTGTCGACATGGTTGTCGTCTGTCGTCCCGAAGGAGGCTATATGAGATCCGTTGAAGGTCCAACTGATCCCCAGGAGAGAGTCGCCTACAGGAGGGACTGAGATAGAACAGGGGAGAAGGGCAGACGTATGTGGCCGGACCCAAACTTCAGTTGGGGAGACTGAAAGAAAGAGTGAAAGAAATTGAAAATATCAGTGGTCTATATACATGTTCATAAAGGTTTTGTCCTTATTGACAAACAAAAGTATCATCAGAGATGGATGAAGTTACATCAAAATGTATCTAGTTACAAAACACGCTTAAGACTAACGTACCAAAGTAAAATACAAAATACTAGTACCGAAAAAATTATGCTATTAAAATAAATGTATTTTGTATTTTCTAATCTGTAAAGGGGGAAAAATGCCCTTTTGGGATATTACAACAAAAAAAACAAGTTACTTCAAACAACAAACACTGTTTTTTTCCCCCTCGGACATCATTGCACACGCGATAGAACACCAGAATATGTACTACAATTATTTTTACCATGCTGCTAGACACTCCTCTCCTCTGTTTCATCAATAAAACTAAAACAATAACAAAGGTGCTGGGTCGAACAGTGGCGGTGTTTCCCACTTGACAGATTTCAGCTTTAAATTAGTTATAAATAAACTTGCGACCCTTGGCTAACACGCTATGAGCAGTACCAAAAGTCCAGTTAATTGGCACAGTTCATGGCGTGTTAATCTTCAGAGCTTTGTGGCACCCTTTAAGTCCAAATTCACTGCACTGGTGTCAGAAATTAGATATCAGAGGTGCAGGTAGAAAGCGGTTTGAAAGAAATGAGAGGCATGGCACTCATTACCCGAATGAGAGTGAGTGTAGTGATTGTGTGGCAATAACATTGTGTGTGTTTGCTTTCAAAGTTGAGTTCACTTCCCACTTTTGGTCTAAATTCACCCCATTATCCTCACTCTGGAAGTGCATCCCTGTGCATACAACTTTATTTCAAGGAACTCCACTCATCCATCAACACCTCTCATGGCCTCACACGATAGTGCCATCAGACTTTTGATACCAATGCAGCAAATTTGGCATGACGGGGGCCACAACATTTTGAAGTGCTATAAACAATGGTAGAAAAGTATTTTTAGTAATTTGAAAATGCAAAATACCATTCCCTGAAGTATCTTACTACAATTACATGTTTTTTTAGACGTTTCAAATACAAATGACCAAATACTCAAAAGTAATTGAAATACATATGTCAAATACATAGAAATACTACCATAATAGAAATACTAGAAATAGAGATACTACCATCTCTGAGTATCAGCAACGTCTTAATTATGAAGTTATGTAAAGTTCAACATAACCTGTAAGATCAATAGCTATATATACATCTTGGTCAACTCACTGAAAGCTCAGTTGATGAAACATGAGTTAATTCAGTGAGTTTAGAGCAGATTTACTTATCCCAGCAGACCACAATCAATCAATAAATCAATCAGATGTATTTTATAAAGCCCTTTTTACATCAGCAGTTGTCACAAAGTGTTTTACAGATTCACAGCCTAAAACCCCAAAGAGCAATCAATGCAGAGCACAGTGGCTATGGAAAACTCCCTAAAAGGCAAGAACCTAAGAAGAATCAGGCTCCAAGGGGGGGGGGGGGGGGGGGGGTTCTTTTCTGGCTGTACCAGGTATAGATTTAAGACTACATGTGGCCAAATCATTTTTCAAGACATTCAAATGTTCATAGATTTAAATTTTTTACCAGGCAAGTCAGTTAAGAACAAATTCTTGTTTTCAATGACAGCGTAAGAGCAGTGGGTTAACTGCCTTGTTCAAGGGCAGAACAACAGATATTTATTTACCTTGTCAGCTCAGGGATTTGATATTGCAGTTACTTTCCAGTTACTAGTCCAACACTCTAACCACTAGGCTACTTGCTGCCTAGTAGATTACCAGCAGTGTCAAATAATATCCATGATGGCTATAGAGGGTGCAACACTTCAACGCTTCAAGATTCAGTGTCAGTTGGCTTTTCATAGTCAGACATTCAAACCGCAACGTAAGAATGGTAGCAGGTTGACGTTTATTGGCATGAATCTTGTCCTGGCGGCATAACTGAGTGATTTCCCCTGAGATAGGCCAGCTGCAAAGTACAAATTGGCGAAATTGTAATACTTTTTTTTAAATTCAGGGTTAGGCATTAGGGTTAGCAGTGTAATTAAGGTTAGGATTAAGGTCAGAGTTAGATTTAAAATGATATTTCATGACTTTGTGGCTGTGCCAGCTACTGACCACTCTGCAGAGCTGCTTCCAGAACAAGCTTCATGATGAAAAACGTTAACCTGCAGAATGGTATCAGATGTATGTATCCTATGGCAAACTACATTCCTGACTGTTGCTTGTTCCACGAGTGGAATTTCTTGAGAAATACATATAACAGCCATTGTCAAGCAATCAAGAGAAACACAAACCACAGCGATAACTTACTACAACTTACAACAAAATGTTAGAACAGCAAATTATTGTTGTGAAAAGAATGCATTCCTATTGGCTTTGAACACACAGTAGGCCTACAGTACATGTATGCAATTTCACAACACACAAATCTAAACCATCAAGTTAAAAAGGAGGAGGGTTGGTGAAATTCCATTTCATACTTTCTTTCCAGGCTTTCTTCTCACCTCTGACCAGCATCTCTCTCAAAAGGTACATTTTGCCTCAATTTTGCAGAATGCTATATATAGGGTAAATATAGCTAAATACAATAGGAAGGCTTGGGAGACAATGTTCCACTACAGGAACACTGGTAAGGCTGGTTCCCTATATTAATAAATAACAAGCGCTATAAATATTATTAGATAGGATTAAAGACAAGCCGTGAAGTTTGATACTTGAGGAGAAGGTGAAGTGTTAATATTAGCACAACTTTCAGAATGATGGATGGATGATGGGTGGAGTGACCAGGAGAGGAGAGGTTGAGAGAAAAAGAACATAGAGCTGTGTTGCTTAGTTGGTAGGGTTGTGGATTCGAATCCCACTGGGGCAACCCATTCGAAAATGTATGCGTGCACTACCGTAAATTGCTTTGGATAAAAGTGCCTGCTAAAAGG
Organism: Oncorhynchus mykiss; assembly: GCF_057628025.1. Classification (NCBI taxonomy): domain Eukaryota; kingdom Metazoa; phylum Chordata; class Actinopteri; order Salmoniformes; family Salmonidae; genus Oncorhynchus; species Oncorhynchus mykiss. The sequence continues at coordinate 28,261,357 of NC_143037.1, forward strand.
CAATATGCATAGTAGGAATCTTGATAAAGAGAAAGATCTGATTAGTGGACCCTAAGACTCCTAAGATCAGTGTCTGACCTGTAAGAAGAGAGACGACAAGATAGGTAATGAGTGACAACAAACAGAATACATGATGCATAAACTATCCCTATAAACATGGGGTTTGAATGTGAATTATGAGTGAAATATATTTGCTGCATGTTCCTAAAAAGTAAAGAAAGATCTGAAAACTATTCTGAACTATTCTAATACAATACTATTCTCTAAGAAAATGTTTTTAGGGAGTTGGATAGAGCAAAACAAGATTACATTGTGTTATGACTGTTGATGTTGTGCTTTTGGAGTACAGTGGCTTGTGAAAGTATTCACACCCCTTGGCATTTTTCATATTTTGTTGCCTTACAACCTGGAATGAAAATGTATTTTTGGGGGGTTTGTATCATTTGATTTGCACAGCATGCTTACCACTTTGAAGATGCAAAATATTTTTTATTGTGAAACAAACAAGAAATAAGACAAAAAAGAAAAGATAACTGTGCATAACTATTCACCCCCCAAAGTCAATACTTTGTAGAGCCACCTTTTACAGCAATTACAGTTGCAAGTCTCTTGGGGTATGTCTCTATGAGCTGGGCACATCTAGTCACTGGGATTTGTGCCCATTCTTCAAGGCAAAGCTTCTCCAGCTCCTCAAGTTGGATGTGTTCCACTGGTGTACATCAATCCTTAAAAAACTTCTCAGCGATAGCCCCCTTTTTTTCAATGTTCGCCTAAATGACATACCCACATCTAACTGCCTGTAGCTCAGGCCCTGAAGCAAGGATATACATATTATTGGTACCATTTGAAAGGAAACACTTTTAAGTTTGTGGAAATGTGAATTGAATGTAGGAGAATATAACACAATAGATCAGGTAGAAGAAAATACAAAGAAAAAAAACAACCAATCTTTTTCTACCACCATCTTTGAAATGCAAGAGAAAGGTCACAGTTAAAGCCATCACCCTGGTTGTAATTCCGACAGTGCCCACAAGATGGCAGAAGTGTGTGTGCAAAGTTTCAGATGGATAACTTGAAGTATGAGTGAACTGCAATACTTTTAGTGTGAAGTTCCCAGGTACATTTGGGCAAATCGTGAAGGAGACATTCGCATTCATATAACATTTCTCTGCAAGAATATAGTCAAATCTATATACTCAGACTTTGATTTGGCTTTCCAAGTATTAGCAAGTATTATAAGTTCAACATTTGCAAAACAACCAGTTTCATAACTTCATAACTCTGAATATCCTTATAATTCTTGTCCAAATTGAAAAGGCATGCTGTCGTACAAGGTTAATAGCTACATTTTATGACATATAAAGTCATAAACTCCCATATAGCCCAGCTCATTGGCTATCTAGCTAGCTTTGTTTGACCCCGAATGGTGCTTGTTTGACAAAGATACAGTCGTTCAAGTGATGACCGCCCGCGTCATCGGCGTGCCATGAAGGCGTCGCTTTCTGACCAAATATGGTGTCCTATAGGATATACTACACCCCTAATGATATAGTGAAGTCTTGTTACCTTCTAGGATCTCTGAGGAATATATACGAACGTGATTTGACTTGTTGAAATAACTTTTAGGGTGAGATTTTCACAGATTCCTTTCTTTTCAAATTGAATGAGTGGAAATAAAAAATTGATCGTGCATGCTACATGGACCTTTTTATGTTATCTCTGGGAGAGATAAGAGCAAGATTTCAGAATGTAAGTACACATTTCACCTTCAGAGGTGAACTTATCAAACCTATCGTGGTGAAAAAAGTGTTTTGTTGTTAGGAGCTCTCCTCAAACAATAGCGTGGCATTTTGTCGTAATAGCTACTGTAAATTGGACGGTGCTGGTATGTTAAGAAGAATTTAAGCTTTCAGCCGATATAAGACACTTATATGTACCGACATCTTTCGTTTCTCAAAAATGTGCGGTCTTGACATAACGCGCTGCATGATTTACAACGGTCCTGTTGATGGGACACCGATCCTTAGATCATACCACAGATTCTGAACTGGATTGAGGTCTGTGCTTTGACTAGGCCATTCCAAGAAATGTAAATGTCTCCCCTTAAATCACTCGAGTGTTGCTGTAACAGTACGCTTAGGGTCATTGTCCTGCTGGAAGGTGAATCTCCTTCCCAGTCTCAAATCTCTGGAAGACTGAAAAAGTTTTCCCTCAAGAATTTCCCTGTATTTAGCACCATCCATCATTCCCTCAATTCTGACCAGTTTTCCAGTTCGTGCTGATGAAAACTTCCCTACAGCATGATGCTGCCACCACCATGCTTCACTGTGGGAATGGTGTTCTCAGGGTGATGAAAGGTGTTGGGTTTGCACCAGACATAGCATTTTCCTTGATGGCCAAAAAGATACATTTTAGAGTACCTTCTTCCATATGTTTGGGGAGTCTCCCACATGCCTTTTGGCGAACACCAAACGTGTTTTTTTCTTTAAGCAACGGCTTTTTTTCTGGCCACTCTTCCGTAAAGCCGAGCTCTGTGGAGTGTATGGCTTAAAGTGGTCCTATGGACAGACACTTCAATCCACGCTGTGGAGCTTTGTAGCTTCTTCAAAAGCCAAAAGAGGACTGGCCACCCCACATAGCCTGGTTCCTCTCTAGGTTTCTTCCTAGGTTTTGGCCTTTCTAGGGAGTTTTTCCTAGCCACCGTGCTTCTTCACCTGCATTGCTTGCTGTTTGGGGTTTTAGGCTGGGGTTTCTGTACAGCACTTTGAGATATCAGCTGATGTACGAAGGGCTATATAAAATAAATTTGATTGATTGATTGATTCAGGGTTATCTTTGGTCTCTTTGTTTGCTCTCTGATTAATTTAAAATAGGAAATAATGCGCTCATTTACAGTAATGTCCTGGCCTTTATATTGGCCTAATACACAACAATGCAATAAAACAGTACAATAATTCAAACAAGATATGCAAATGTTTGATCACGGTAAGAAGTGTGTCACGGTGTGGGCTACTGGTTGAAGGTAAGTCAGGTGCAGGAGAGCAGACATGGGTGATAATAGGCACACTTTATTCATATCCAATGAAAATAGTCATATACGCCCAAAGTACACGAAATGGTACAAAATAACTAACACACACGGGCCAAACACAGACCCGGTGCTAACCAGACTAATACGGGCTACAAGTAAAAAACAAACAAACAATTTCACACAAAGACATGAGGGGGAACAGAGTAATAAATACATGATGTGTGATTGGGAATGAAAACCAGGTGTGCAGGGAACAAGACAAAACAAATGGATAAATGAAAAATGGAGCGGCGATGGCTAGAAAGCCGGTGACGTCGACCGCCGAACGTCGCCCGAACAAGGAGAGGAGCCGACCTCGGCGGAAGTCGTGACAAAGTATAAGATGATGGAAGATGATCAGGCATTGCAAAAAGCAAATACCAGGCAAGTACAAGAGTTTCAACATGCACATTTAGTTGTGTTTTGTTAGTTGGGTGTGCATTGAATTTATTCAGTTGATAATTCAAAACAATATCAGTGTACATTCAACACAGTGTGATGTTGGTTGCCCGCAGGCAAGATGGAAATCCAATTAAGTTTGTTTCAGAATATTTTGCAGCTCATTCTGGCAACGTAAAACAATAGTGAGAGGCCTTATACACAGCCCAAGAAGCATTCAAGCAAACTATGCAGATGAATGACCATGGTAAGAAGTGATAAGATGATAAGACATTACAAATACACTGTACTCGGCAAGTTCAAGAGTCTGTCATTAACCCTAAGCACTTTTGAGCATAGATGGAAACACAATTAGTTTGTTTCAGGATCTTCTGCAGCTCATTCAGTCAAAGTGAATCAATAGCGATCCAGGGCCGTAACATGTTGACTCGCCCTACTTGTAGAAAAGTGCAAATGCCATCCTCCTCTCTTTCATGTTGCCAAAACGGTCTATAACTATCATACAGTACATGATTTTAGTTTATTGTTCTAGGCTACCTGGCTAAAATGCTTGTTTGCCTAACTTCCTTTCATGTGCAACGATGAACCAGCTAATTAATCTAATCTAATCTAGTTACATATTAAACTTCCATCCTCTCAGGCAAGGGGAACAATGTACGTATTTAAGGTTGGATCAGAATCGCCAATATGGCCAGTACGGAGAATTCAGTAAAACCATAAGTTCAAATCCCTATCTCCATCCCTGGATAAATTGTGGAAAGGGTCCATTTTAGCTAAGCTAGCTAGCTATAGCCACTGGAGGACAACAACATAACAAGATGCAACAATTCAAGTTTTTTCTCTAAATTCCGTTTGGCTTTTGGTGTGATGTGATTGGTGTGAATCCAAAGCCAGAACCATTTACAGTTGAGCTCACTCAGTTCAGCTCAACGCTGATGGGCTATTATTCTTATAAAAAATGTTTAACAAGGGAGGCCAAATGCTGGCTTCCTTTGTATTCAATGCTATGGAGAGCAACAATATCATATTATTTTTGACCGGATAGCATCAAATAGATGGGCTACACATAAAGAGACAGAGAGGCGCTATTTTGTTCGCTCTGATGTTTTCTTCAGTGAGATATATTCAGTCTCTTGTAAATTGAAGGAAAATTATGGAGGACAAAGAGACTAAATAAAATGTATTACGTTTTTACCATGAATACACACCACTGACAATGTCTAGCTTAAACATGTTGATCTCATGGACAGTGGTCAGTACTTGCATCATAGCTCTAATCAGAAAGTGGTTACATTTCTCCAACCCCATCCATTAGCTTTGTAGCAAACCAAGTGGCAGGACTGCCTTTTGGCTGAAAAACGTTAGATTGTGCCCTTTAATTCGTTTTAAAACAACTCTTTACATGGACATGTATCACATTTAAAGAAAAAGAAAATGGTTACCAACAAACATCAATTATATATTCACATAGTAAAAGCAATAATTTATGTATTCCCTATAATGTGCAACTACGCATATTCAGTCACCACCGTACTGTAGGCCTATACTGAATCCTAGTCCGACAACTGTCAAAATTAGGTGTTGCTGAAAAAACAATCCAATGTCTGACATATAAACCTTAGAATTCTCCATAAACAAAATTACCAACATTTTAGTTTTACCTGCATGCTAACATCATGTAAATCCAATGCTTACCAGAATAATGGTCTAACACTTACCCAATCCTCATTTAACTATTACTACTGCTATTGACACTATCAGAAAACGACATTACAGCAATCATTCAGCTATCTGAGATAGTTGAACGCACACAACGCCACACTCGCAGATTGTCACCTGGATTTAATGTGAAACTAGGGCAAACATGCAAATCAATGTGGCTTGTTTGTTATCATGAGTGTGAGGGCAGTGGCACAACACTCACCATGCTTTATGATTGTCAGGAAGTAGAGGCAGAGAAGGACTTTACACTGCATGGTCTGAGCTTGTCCCAAGACTAACTTCTTATCATCTCTCCCTCACCGGCTCTTATATGGGGGGTGGGGGGCAGTGGGCGGGCTTTTACCCATGAGGAGACACAGGGGGATAAGACATTTTGTCCCGAAGCCCCTCAGGAGAGAAAAGAGGGGGTTTGTGCCCCCCCCCCGTCACACTGACAGATGGAGAGAAAAAGCAAAGGAAGAGTGAGAGTAATGTGCAAAGACACACAAATGAGATAGCAGTCACTTAAAATTCATTTGGGCCTACGGCCAAGGTTTTTGGGCTACTTTACATTGGTGCTGCGTTGCGATGGCCAAATGCTGGTGGGTAACCCCACTGAGCTTATGTAGGCAAACACCCAAGGAAGGCTACCCTTGGATTTGAATGAAGGGAAAGGACTGTATTGCCAATTTGATGGGGGAGAAAGGGAGAGAGCAGTGAGAGCAGTTCACACCTTTCTTTCCTGATCCGTCCCTGTTCCAGCTATCTGGCCAGCCCCTATAATGATCTTTCATTTTGATTGTGGTTAACCATTAGCCAGACCCACTGCTTGAATTTTTAACAATAAAGTATTTACTACCTCCCTCACCAATTATTCATTAACTTTATTAGCTGTAACTGTCAAGGTTCAGGAGAAGACCCAGATGCAGAGAGTTTCGAAGTGACAAAAGTTTATTACAAAAACAGGAGGGCAGGCAATCGACAGGTCAAGGGCAGGCAGAGGGCAGTAGTCCAGAGCAGAGTCCGAAAGGTACAGAACGGCAGGCAGGCCCAGGGTCAGGGCAGGCAGGCAGTGGTCAGTAATCCAGGGTGGTATAACAAGGTACAGAACGATAGGCAGGCTCAGGGTCAAGGCAGGCAGAATGGTCAAAAACCGGGAAGGCTAGAAAACAGGAACTAGAGACAGACAGGAGCACGGGAAAACCGCTGGTAGCCTTGACGAAACAAAACAAACTGGCAACAGACAAACAGAGAACACAGGTATAAGTACACAGGGGATAATGGGAAGATCGGCGACACCTGGAGGGGGTGGAGACAAGCACAAAGACAGGTGAAACAGATCAGAGTGTGACAGTAACTAGACAGTCGTTATTATTACTTAACTCCAATCACACACGAAAGGTGTGTTAATCCCTGTTTGGAGATTATACGATGATCAGTCTAGCTAGTTTGTGTTTTCAATTACTCTCTGTCATTTACTCAATGTTGTATTTGACACACGTTTCTTTCTTAGTCTCGTTTCTTTATTTAGTTTTGGGTTACAGGTAAAAACATTTTTTAAATAAATGCATACAAAGATAACCCTGACACATTCTCCCCCCCGAAGAACGCATGCCGCCCACCCATTCCTATTCCACCCATACTTATCAATTCCCCTCCCACCCATCCATCCCCTGAGTCTCCTCTTAGGTTCCCCCAAATCCCCCCCTGCCCACCCACACAACAATACCAATGTTAAGTAACATAATGGCAAGCATGGAATATTAAAATTTTTGCACTTCAAAATTGAATTCCGTAACTTTTCCCCGGAAGCATTCAACTGCAGGGCACTCCCACATCATATGAAGGAATGTTCCTACCTGATTTAGGGGACACAGTGAACAGTGTGGAGTTGGGGCCAGTTTCATTGTAAAACATTTAATTGGCGTTAAATACAGTCTGTTAACAAACTTAAAATGTACAATTAATGGTTCAGATTATGGGATGCCAAGGTCATATTTACAGTGCCTTGCGAAAGTATTCGGCCCCCTTGAACTTTGCGACCTTTTGCCACATTTCAGGCTTCAAACATAAAGATATAAAACTGTATTTTTTTGTGAAGACTCAACAACAAGTGGGACACAATCATGAAGTGGAACGACATTTATTGGATATTTCAAACTTGTTTAACAAATCAAAAACTGAAAAATTGGGCGTGCAAAATGATTCAGCCCCCTTAAGTTAATACTTTGTAGCGCCACCTTTTGCTGCGATTAGAGCTGTAAGTCGCTTGGGGTATGTCTCTATCAGTTTTGCACATCGAGAGACTGACATTTTTTCCCATTCCTCCTTGCAAAACAGCTCGAGCTCAGTGAGGTTGGATGGAGAGCATTTGTGAACAGCAGTTTTCAGTTCTTTCCACAGATTCTCGATTGGATTCAGGTCTGGACTTTGACTTGGCCATTCTAACACCTGGATATGTTTATTTTTGATTTAGGGCACCTAATTTAGATTGTAGGACTGCTGGGGTGTTAAGCATATCCCAGTTTAGGTCACCTAACAGAACGAACTCTGAAGATAGATGGGGGGCATCAATTCACATATCAATTCACATATGGTGTCCAGGGAAAAGCTGGGAGCTGAGGGGGTCTATAACAGGAGGCAAAAGTGAGATTTCTGGAAATTGTGGAAAACTGAGTTTAATTGTATTTGGCTAAGGTGTAGGTAAACTTCCGACTTTAACTATATATATACAGTATATCACAAAAGTGAGTACAACCCTCACATTTCTGTAAATATTTGAGTATATCTTTTCATGTGACAACACTGAAGAAATGACACTTTGCTACAACGTAAAGTAGTGAGTTTCCAGCTTGTATAACAGTGTAAATTTGCTGTCCCCTCAAAATAACTCAACACACAGCCATTAATGTCTAAACCGCTGGCAACAAAAGTGAATACACCCTTAAGTGAAAATGTCCAAATTGGGCCCAATTAGCCATTTTCCCTCCCCGGTGTCATGTGACTCATCAGTGTTACAAGGTCTCAGGTGTGAATGGGGAGCAGGTGTGTTAAATTTGGTGTCATCGCTCTCACACTCCCTCATACTGACTGGTCACTGGAAGTTCAACATGGCACCTCATGGCAAAGAACTTTGAGGAAATCCAAGGCTTAAAAACAAAGGTGTCCATGTATGCCGATGACTCAAGTTTTATATTAAGTCCGCAAGCTAGATACCTGCAATGTCTCATTGAAGATCAAGATAACTTTGGAACATTGGATCTTTAAAAAATACAACTTTTACATTACCCATGCAGTTTACCTATAAAATGGGCTGATGGTGAAGTAGACATACTCGCTATTCATATCACAAAATATAGAAATAAGCTCTCCACAATCAATTTCAATAGAAAACTTGCCCAGATTAACTCCTTAGTCATATCTCAGTTTACTCACTTACTTATGGGTTGAGATTATTAAATATAAAAGCACTAATCCTCTCTCTAAAAGCTTCACTCATTCAAAAGTTTGTTTAACCCTAAAGTAGATTACTAAATAGATTACTAAGAAAAGCTCATCCATTGTTTAAAAAATGGCCTTTTTGCCTTTGTGCAGATTGCCATGTCTCATTTTGAATGAATTGAAAATTATACTTTTTTCAAAGTATCTCTCTTTTTCAAAAAAGCATTGCAGAGCTGGCTACAATTTCAGTTTCATCCCCCTGAAAAGATAGAACAAATATTATGGCTGAACTCAAATGTGCTGGTTGATAAAATACCTGTATTTATGGTAAATGTCTGAAAAGGGTATTTTGTTCTTAAATTATATTGTAAATTGGAATGGTAGAGTTATGTCCTTCATGGAGTTATCAGAATTGTACGGGAAGGTCTGCTCAATCCTAGAGCACAACCAATTGATTACAGCATTACCCCAAAAATGGAGGAGGCATGTGGCAGCGGGAGGAGGTAGTGAACTGGTCTGTCTGCCCAATATAAAGGATCAAAATTGGTGGGGGAATAAAAATAGCATAAATAGGAAAGTATACCAGTTTCATTTGAGGACCAGGATGTTGACAACTGTGCCATACAGATTGCAAAATAGTTGGGAAGAGATTTTTGATGTACAGATTCCATGGTACAGGGTGTATGAGTTGATATATTAAACAACGCATCACAGCATAGTTGAAAGATATGGGTTGCGTAGAAACCCGAAGTGGGTGGCCAGCAGAGATCGATGGGATGGGCTGAGGGAAGCTGAGGGTTGGGATGTGGAATTGGAGACACGTGTGAGTGGAGTTGCTGTGTGGGAGATAGAATGATGGTCAAAGAAAAACGTTTTTTTATTTATTTTTAAGTAAAAATAAAACACAATTACAAGTCAGTTTGAATTACACTGAGGGGCAGTGTTTTTCAACTAATGCCGGATTGCCTGAGGCTGATGCCGTGCAGGTGTTTGTACACATGCATATACACACACTCTCATTCAAATAAACATATACATATACTATTACATGTGCATGCTGGCACATGTAATAGTGCCAGACATGCACACAAACATATACAATTGGCATTGCTGTTATGATTTTAGTTGACCTTAATGTCTTTTGTTTTAAATGTATTATTTTGTTTTATATATTTTTTTGCTTTGTTGTTTTCTGTTTTCTTCTCTTTAGTTCATTCTCTGTTTCGGGATATTCAATAAAAATACAAACAATACCACTTCTGTCCTATAAATATACAAACAGGGATTGAACGCATGCTCTTCAGATTACAAGACCAAATGACTTAGCACATCTCTGTTTCCTCCTTAGAATTTCAACATTCTGGAAAGTAGGAGTTGTGTAAATGAAAATGTAAAACTATTTAAGAGAAGCTGGGGATTGAACCCAGGACGTCATACATGCAAAGCATGCACTCTACCACTGAGATACATCCCCTTTCCGGGAAAGGAAATAACATAAAAATTATAATAACTTGTTCAAGTATGCCATTATATTCTTGAGATATGTGTTGACTGAATATAAGCAAGTGATGTCTGCTTGTTTTGCCTTTTTCTTGCTCACTCTAGGTTAAATGAAAAAAATATTGTAACTTTTTAAACAAAGTGATTATTATTATTATTAATTAATTTAGAATGATATAAAATCCCCTTAGATATTCTCAGATATTCTCACAGATCCTAATGGAAAGTGCCCCTTAGATATTTATTTAGAGTCCTCCAATCCTCAAAATGTAATTATAGGCGGAGAGTTACGTCATTGAAAAAATTATTTTTCAATATACTGTAGACCTACCGTAGGCGAAATGAGTCTCACTTGTGTTGAGTAATGTCTAATGAAGGCAAACAATTTACAATCTTGCAATCCTGTTGCCTACTCCCGACCATCACGTTTCACTGGCTTTATTTACAAATTAGTGAGAATGTCTCACCCCATGTTCAAGAATGGCCTTTTTCTCGCTCACTCTAGGTTAAATGAAAACAAGCGGGAATTTGAACCTCGGTCTCCCACTTGTCCCGCATTCTGTAGTAGACATCACAACTATGTTGTGAAGACATCACAACCATAAAAATAACAAATATGGAATCAGTTAAGAACAAAGACAGCCTACTCCTTCCTCTCCATCGCTGTTCTCTGCACAACACAGGGATTCTTTAGCTAAATAGCCCAGTACTGTACTGCCTACCATCACGTTGTACAGCACCATATTTTCCGCTCCATTCTAAAAGAAACCAAGAGGTTTTTTGGTTTTTCATGGAATAGAAACACCATAAAATGTATCAAATTAATTAAGCAAGTACCAGTTAAAAGTTTGAACACCTACTCATTCCAGTATTTTTCTTTATTTTTACAATTGTCTACATTGTAGAATAATAGTGAAGACATCACAACTATGAAAAAACACATATGGAATCAGTTAAGAACCAATTCAGTTAAGAATCAGTTAACTGATTCTTAACTGTAATTTTTATTTGAAATCTTGAAGAAACTTTCAAAGTTCTTGAAATGTATTTACTGACCTTCATGTCTTAAAGTAATAATGATGGATTCTCATTTCTCTTTGCTTATTTGAGCTGTTCTTGCCATAATATGGAGTTGGTCTTTTACCAAATAGGGCTATCTTCTGTATACAATCCTACCTTGTCACAACACAACTGATGGGCTCAAACAGATTTTTAAAGCAGGTTTCTCTGGTTACACTTGAACTTGTTATAGTGGGCAAGCTAACTAATTATATTTTTACATAAGGCTCAGGCATTCTATCTTAAAAAAATTACAGAAGGCTAGATTTACTAAATTAACTGGTTCTATTCAAACTGTCACACCTAGATCTGTTTCAACTGTCTTTGTGCTTGTCTCCACACCCCTCCTGGTGTCTCCCATTTTCCTCATCCCCAGTGTCCCCTGTTTGTCTGTTGCCAGTTTGTCTTGTCTTGTGTCAGGTCTTACAGGCGTGGTTTCCCATCTCCCTGCTTTCTCAAGTTCTGTTTCCTAGTTTCCCCAGGTTCTGACCATTCTGCCTGCCCTGAACCCGAGCCTGCCTGCCGTTCTGTACCTGCCTGACTCTGACCCGTTTACGAACCTCTGCCCATCCTGACCCCGAGCCTGCATGCTGTTCTGTACCTTATTGACTCTGCCCTGAATTACGGACCCCTGCCTGACTTTGACCTGTCTTTTGCCTGCCCCCTGTTTGGGTCAATAAACATCTGTGGCTCTAGCTGTCTGCGTCTGGGTCTTATCCTGAGTTCTGATACAAACTCAAACCCTATGTAAATTCCTTTTACTTCTGGGTATGTGCGCCTTACGGAAGAGATGACAAACAAAGGGATGACATGCCCGTACACCTCTTCCAAATGTCCCTTGTCCCCATAGGGTGAACTGGCGATAAGCTGCCAGCCTGTATGCTCTGCAAACAATATCATAAGAAAAGTTAGTCTGATACCAAATCTAAATCACAATGTATTTATATTGAGTAGAATGAGATTTCATGAATGATGATGCTGTCTGCAATTCGAGCTCCGGTTGTCTAATCAAAAGGTGAATTTGTTACCACCACACCAAACAGTGCTTGTGTATAATTTTCCAGAGCTTGAAGAATATTTTCAAGAATAATGGATAAATATCATACAATCCAGGTGTGCAAAGCTCTTAGACTCTTACCCAAAAAGGCTCACAGCTGTAATCACCACCAAAGGTCATTCTACAAAGTATTGACTATTTATGTAAATGATTTATTTCTGTATTTCATTTTCAAAAGCATGTTTTCACAATTATGGGGTATTATGTGTAGGAAAAAAAATATTGCATCGGTTTTGAATTCAGGTTGTAACAACCTATTCCAAAATGTGGAAAAAGTAAAAGGGTATGAATACTTTCTGAGGCACTGTATATGAGAGGACTCGGTCAAGTTGGGCACCATTCAATGTGCAGATATTAATAAATCCTGTTGGGGCTAGGGGACAGCATTTTCACTTTTGGATGAAAGGCGTGCCCAGAGTAAACTGCCTCCTACTCTTTCCCAAATGGGAATATATGCATATTATTATTACTGGTGGATAGAAAACACTCTGACGTTTTTAAAACGGTTTGAATTATGTCTGTGAGTATAACAGAACTCATATGGCAGACAAAAACCTGAGAAGAAATCCAAACAGGAAGTGAGAACTCGATTTTGAAAACAGTGCCATTTGATGTCCATTTTAGATGTGGATGTGCATGCACTTCCTAGGGCTTCCACAAGATGTCACCGTCTTTAGATTCTGGTTGTATGATACTACTATAAAGGAGGAGTTCATAATAGCTCTTTGAGTGAGTGGTCTGGCAGAAAGCCTCGTTGTCATTGCGCGCGGTCACGAGAGAGTGTCCTCACGTTCCAATGCATTTCTTCAGACAATGAAATTCTCCGGTTGGAAGCTTATTGCTGATTAATGTTTAAAACATCCTAAATATGGATTGCATACATCATGTGACTTGTTTCTACGATCTGTAACGGAACTTTTTGAGTTTTTGTCTGGAGGAATTTGCTCGTGCTTTTTGAGGTTTGAATGCTGGGCTGAACAAGCGGCTAAATGATGGGCTTTATGGAACTTTATGGAACAAATCAGTCATTTATTTTCAAACTGGAATTCCTGGAACTGCCTTCTGATGAAGATATTCAAAGGTAAGTGAATATTTATACTGTTTTTTGTAGCTTCTGTTGACGCCAAAATGGCGGCTATTTCTTTGGGTTCTGAGCGCCGTTCTCAGATTATTACTTTTCCATAAAGTTTTTTTGAAATCTGTCACAGCGTAGAGAATCTGTTGCATAGAGGATACGTTTATCTTTAATTCTGTGAATAACACTTGCATCTTTTATCAATGTTTATTGTGAGTATTTCTGCAAAATCACCAGATGTTTTGGAATCAAAACATTACTGCACGTAACGCGCCAATGTAAACTGAGATTTTTTATATATATACTGTATATATGCACATTATCGAACAAAACACACAATACATGTATAACATGATGTCCTATGAGTGATGGAGATAATCAAAGGTTAGTGATTCATTTTATCTATAATTCTGCTTTTGTGACTATCTTTGGCTGTGAAAAATGGCTGTGTGTTTTTGAATTTGGTGGTGATCTAACATAAATATATGTTATGTTTTCGCTGTAAAACAAAAATCGGACACGATGGGTAGATTAACAAGATGTTTATCTTTCATTTGCTGTATTGGACTTGTTAATGTGTGAAAGTTAAATATTTCTAAATAATATTTTTTGAATTTCCCGCGCCACCTTTTCAGCTGAATGGGGGGGGGAGTTCCCCTAGGGGAACGCCTAGCCATGACAAGTTTTAATGTCTGTGCAGTCAATGTTGTGGGCTATTGAAAATAGCATTACATTGTTTTATCTGTATTCAGTACCGGTTTGTCAACAATAGCTTTTTGTATGACAAATATCAGCTATAGCCTGTTTCACAGAGTAGGCAGAAGAGTACAGCACAGTGTAATCAGACTTTGTGCACAGACATTAATATCTGCACATTGAATGGTGCCCAAATTGAGTGATTCCCCTCATAGAAATACTTTGGCATTTAACCCTTTCACACGTACCATCACACGGGTGTGATCGTTCTACAGTGGTCCCTGAAGCGTACGATCACACCCGTGTGTTTAGAACACTCATTTAGAATGCTCGTTTAGAACGGCAGTTTCGAATGACGCAACAATCAGCGTTTGAGCTGACCACACTTTTTTTCAGAAACTATTTACACAAACACAGTCTTTACAAAGTTATGTCCAGAATGTCAGCAGTTTATTTTTGGATGCATTGTTCAGATATTCACAGAAGTAAATATAGCATAACACAATCATCCTAACCGGAAAAATGTAGGCTACATTTGTCCTAGCGCTGAGGAAAGATTGACCCAACACAAGCAGTCATATTTTCTAACTCTCGGCTGACATAAACTACAATATGAATTAGCTAATAGCAATATATAATTAATCACATCACGGGTGAGCTCACCATTGATCGAAATAACTAGGTAAAACACTTTATAGAAATCGAAAGTAATCCGACGATTAGTTTCAGCGCGCAGCCATGCATTTTTTCCTCACAGAAACCGAAGATAATAAGAGAAGACGAGATGAGTTTGGTCTGTTTATAGTATGCATGTTGAAGGGGTGTGTCATCTACCGTCGTTCACATCCCATCATTAATTTCCGGAAGTCCTCAAAAAATTTGTGAACTCTTACTCACCTCATTTTGTTATAACATCTTTGGTCAAACAGACTTGAATCCCAGAATGCATTGTATGTCAACAAACATGGCTACACAGCTGGAATTAGCTTAGCTCATCATAATCAGTACAACCTTCAAAAAAGTATTTTACACACATAATATGTGCCCATTACAATCTGTGCAAGAATCGGAATGCATGATTTGTCACCTAGAATTGAAAACATGTGAATAAAACCGTAAATACACAAACAATTGCCACACAAAACATTTTCTGATAGTGATTTATTGATACAAGTGGCACGTGCTGGCAGTCAACCACATAACCTCCCACTCTGCGCCATTCAGTGTTGTTGTTTATGTATGTTGCTAGTGAGCTAAGCTGTAGCATTAACAATGTCTTTCAAAAGGAGACAACTCACAAATGTGGAAATTCTGGAGATTTTTTTAAATGAAAGTCAGGAATCAGAATCTGACAGAGGAGCTGCCCCCCAACCTTGTAGTCATTGAGAACCCTGAATCTGAATTTCCCTTGTCCATTGAGGAAGTACCAGTTCCCTTTGAAGATGCTGGTGGTGATGGAGGCAGACCGACAGTGGATAAAGTACAGGAGTTCTGTGGTAGCTGGAAGGCCACCAGTCATTTCTCCCCTCCTGGCCCTGCTGTTTGCTTTGACGAGTCCCAGTCTGGAGTGCAACGCCCCTTGCCATTTCCAACTGAGGCAGAGTGCTTCAAGTTGTTTCTGACAGAGGAGCTGGTGGGAGACATAGTTGAGGAGACCAATCGCTATGCCTTAGAGCTACAGGAGAAGAGAGAGACAGGAGTGAGGGGGAAACTCGCTAAATGGGTGACAACCACAATTAGTGAAATGTATACCTTCCTGGTGACAGTCCTTCTCATTGGAATAGTAAAGAAGAACTCCCTAAGAGAATACTGGTTTACACAGGGTCCACCACTGACATCCAACATTATGAGGGGCTTGGGGTGTCCGGGTCCGTGGTGATGACCATGCTGGCTCCTCATCTCGGCAAGGGACACACTTTGTACGTGGACAATTGGTACAGCAGTCCCACACTCTTCCAGCATCTGCAGCAATAAGTGACTGACTGACCTGACAGGTGATCTGACATGTGACTTGCCATGATACTATGCCTTTAGAGATGGGGGTGGAAATGCAGTTGTTGTTCAGTCACTGCATGAATATTAAATATGGGTTATGCATATTCAGTTTTTTGTCCTCTAGTAAAACAAGTTGTTGAACCAACTACCAATACTGCAATAAAATAGATTACTATTACATATTGGCATATGTGTTTTCTTGCTGTGTTTTCATCCAGTAAAACTGTTAAAGAGTGTACGTTAGCATACAAAAGCTGTCCTCATTCTTCAGCTCCAAAGATGTCCAGCTCCAGTTATAATATTGGCAAATAATGTTTCTGGTTTCTGAAAGTACAGAATAAAGAGGAATTATTCATTAGAATACAATATAAGGATATAGCAATAAAACAATACTACAAAGAAGTAACATAATAAACACTGCTATAAAAAATAGTTTATTGCATTGACAAAATCACAGATTTGAGTTATAACAGTAAGAAACTAACTTTTGAGCTCCACAAGGGGGCAAGGCAGGGCAGAACAGAGCTATGCTGAATAGACCATATAAACAAACCATGGTCATATTTTTATTTATTTAACTAGGCAAGTAATTTAAGAACAAATTATTATTTACAATGATGGCCTACACCGGCCACTCGGACAACGCTGGGCCAATTGTGCACTGCACTATGGGACTCCCAATCACAGCCAGTTGTGATACAGCCTGGATTTGAACCAGGGTGTCTGTAGTGCCATAGACCGCTGCGCCACTTGAGAGTCATAAGGCCAGGGTAGCTTCAAAATACAACACAAGCTAATAGTTTTCTGACGCAACTAGCATTGTTTTACAGAGCTAATAGAATAATGTAGCTAGGTAAGCATGATTGACAATAACACCACAAAGGTTATAAAATGTGTAACGTTACCTCACGTGTCCGCAGTTATAAGGAATATATTATGATCTACAGCTACAGCAGAAACGGCATACGGAAACTATTATTATAACTATTATAACGTAATAAGGCACTTACTTTGATAGAAACGCAGCCTGGATTTGAACCAGGGAGTCTGTAGTGACGCCTCTAGCACTGAGATGTAGTGCCATAGACCGCTGCGCCACTTGGGAGTCATGAGGCCATGGTAGCTTCAAAATGCAACACAAGATAATACTTCTCTGACGCATTTAGCATTGTTTTACAGAGCTAATAGAAGAATGTGGCTACATAAGCACGATTGACTATAACACCATAAAGGTTATACAATGAGTAACGTTACCTCACGTGTCCGCGGTGATAAAGAATATACACAAATATATTATGCTCCATACATGCAGTACGCTACAATAGAAATGTGGAATGGAAAATGTGAACACGTGTGCAGACGGGAGATGAGCTGCAGACGTGAACTGCACAAACAATTGGGAAGTGCTTGGGGAATTTTGTCCGTGTCAGAAATGTCCCAAAAATGTAATTATCCGCAAAAGT
Source organism: Oncorhynchus mykiss (assembly GCF_057628025.1). Taxonomy (NCBI): domain Eukaryota; kingdom Metazoa; phylum Chordata; class Actinopteri; order Salmoniformes; family Salmonidae; genus Oncorhynchus; species Oncorhynchus mykiss. Next base: position 28,278,813 of record NC_143037.1, read on the forward strand.
AAAAATGACTAATTTTATGTGAATGAATGAGGAGGCGGAACACACCTAAATTCAAACTGTTTTTAGAAAATAAAAACTTGTTAGAAAATCATTTGAAATTGAAGTTAAAACAACCTATACATATAAACAGTCTGTGTGCTTTAGTTTGAGGGCAGCGCGGATAAAATGTACTGTTACATATCAATCACATTCTGGAATGGAGAGGACATTCTAACATCACATGCATAAAAAAACTCACGCTGGGGCGACCGTTAGAGATATTTGGAACTCACGCATGAAAGGGTTAAAACACATGTGGATGAGCGAACATAGAAACTGATATAAAAACTGGACTTCTTATTCAGAAATACATTGTGCCTTTTGTTTGACAGTAGAAAAAAATAGTTCAGCGGTGACAGGACAACAACCTCTCTCTCAACGTCAGCAAGACAAAAGAGCTGACTACAGGAAACGGACATCTGAGCACTCCGCCATCCACATCGACGGGGCTGTAGTGGAGTGGTTCAAGAGCTTCAAGTTTCTCTGTGTCCACATCACTAAGGAATTAACACGGTCCACACACACCAACACAGTCGTGAAGAAGGCATGAGAGCGTCGCTTCTCCATCAGGAGGCTGAAAAGATTTGGCATGGGCAGCTGCACAATTGAGAGCTTCTTGACTGGATTCCTAACGACTTGGTATGGCAACTGCTTGGCAATCGACCGCAAGGCTCTACAGAGGGTAGTGTGTACAGACCAGTGCATCACGGGGGCCAAAAGTCCTATCATCCAGGACCTCTATACCAGGCAGTGTCAGAGGAAGGCCCTAAAAATAGCCAGGAACCAAAAGGAAGCTGAACAGCTTCTTAACCCCAAGCCGTAAGACTGCTAAATACTTAACTAAGTAGCTACCCGGACAATCTGGATTGACACCACTTTTGATTCATCACATACTCTGCTGATACTGCTTATTATCTATCGTGTTGCCTGGTCACTATACCCCTTCACATTGACTCGATAATGGTACCCCGTGTATATAGCCAAGATATATAGCCACTCATTGTGAATTTATTCCTTGTGTTATTATTTTTACATTTTTCTTTCTGCCTTGTTGAGAAGGGCCCGTAAATAAGCATTTCACTGTTAGTCTACACCTGTTGTTTACAAAGAATGTTACAAATAACATTTGATTTGATATGTTACGTCCTGCTAAAAATGTCTGTATATACAGTGCATTCGGAAAGTATTCAAATCCCTCGACTTTTTCCACATTTTGTTACGATAAAGCCTTATTCTTAAATGTATTACGTTGTTTTTTCCCCTCATCATTTACATACAGTACCCCATAATGACATAGCAAGAAAAGGTTTTTAGAAATGTTTGCAGATGTATTAAAAATAAAAATGGAAATATCATATTTACATAAGTATTCAGACCCTTTACTCAAGCTTTATACCACTTCAGCTGACGCTTGGCATTGCGCATGGTGATCTTAGGCTTGTGTGCGGCTGCTCAGCCATGGAATCCCATTTCATGAAGCTCTAGACAAACAGTTATTGTGCTGAAGTTTCTTACAGAGGTAGTTTGGAACTCGATAATTAGTGTTGCAACCAAGGACAGAGACTACTTTTATGCGCTACACACTTCAACACTCGGCGGTCCCGTTCTGTAAGCTTGTGTGGCCTACCACTGATCTGTTGTTGTTCCTAGACGTTTACACTTCACAATAACAGCACTTACAGTTGACCGGGGCCGCTCTAGCAGGGCAGAAATTTGATGTACTGACTTGTTGGAAAGGTGGCATCCTATGCAACATTGAAAGTCACTGAGTGATTCAGTAAGGCCATTCATTATACTGTCAATGTTTGTCTATAGAGATTGCATGGCTGTGTGCTCGATTTTATACCTCTGTTAGCAATGGATGTGGCTGAAATAGCCAAATCCAGTAATTTGATGGGCGTGTCCACATACTTTTGTATATATAGTGTATATTAACTGATGTTAACCCAAGTAAATTCAAATATCCAAGTGAATTGCACCGGGACAGGATTATGAGAGCAGCAGACTGTGATGAGCTGTGGCAACATCTCCTCCACTGAGAACATCTGCACTGGAGCAATGAACCTAGAGCAGGTAACAAGGGTTACTTCAGTTAAAGCATCCAGGTATAAATGCAGTATGATGCAGTTATAATGCATTGTAAGACTCGTCATGTATGATCCCTTAATAATGTATTATAAAGAGCTCTTAATGATCGAGATAAAATAACATCCAGTTTGAGACAGTTGCCAATTTTATGCATAGAGAGGCATTACATGCTGTATATTATAAGCCTTGTTTTAAGACATTATAAAGGCTCACAAATGGATACTTTAAGTGTTACCCATACTTCTCATGTTTGTTTCTTCAAAAAAGTATGTACAAGTTATAAAGCGTTATTCATAGGTAGCACCTCCGTCACTCGGCCGCGTCATGCCATTGTTATGAAGGTTCTTAAGCTCTAAACCCAGTCATTCTGAACACAGGCTAATTTACACTATAGTGACCTGAAAACAGGTGTCAGGTGGGTATGCCAGCTAAAGAACAAAATGTTTAAAGACGGCTTCAAAAAAGTTGAGTAAAATCAATCAAATCCCTATAAGAGTGCAATGGCTGTTTATGGCTGGCTTTAGGACCATGTGGAGTATCGCTCAGAGAGAAGCTGCCACCCAGCGCCAACTTTCTCTTACCTTTGGAAAGCAGAGAGCAGCGGCTGTGCCAGACAGTTTGCTTTGCCAGTCAGCCGTTTAGACAGATTGCTTTGAATTTGATGTAGGCCTTGTAAGCCTAGCCAACAGCTGTTGGCATATGCGGAGTGCCAAACAGGCTAGGAAAAGATACGCTTCCCCTACAGTAAATTGAATTACATTTGGAGAAAACTTTTTTGGGGGAGAATTAGTTCCTCCTCCGAGCTAGATTGACATCATATTGTACAATTTGTGTCTCCCCTTTTCGTAGGCCTAGGTTAGATGTTCAAGACAAAGTCATTTTTACTAATCTGTTTTTTTAGTGTCAGCAGAGTAGGCTTGTAACAATGTACGCTGAGAGTCGGGAAGCAAGTTCAGGTAGTGAATACATTTAATAAATAAAAGAACAAAACAAGAAACGCAAACAGCGCACTGACATGAAACAGCAACAATGACGACTGGGGAAAAAACCAACGGGAGTGACATATATAGGGCAGGTAAACAAGGAGGTGATGGAGTCCAGGTGAGTGTCTTTATGCGCTTGATGCTGGTGACAGGTGTGCGCCCTGACGAGCAGCCTGGTGACCTAGAGGCAGAAGACGGAACAAGGCTACCAATTTCTGTCGTATAAAAAAACATGTTGCTCATGTCTCCAGTCATATAAAGCGTAGTAGAATTGTATGAAATGTGTTTATAAAAGGTGACATGTTTTCCAAATAGCATTTTTGAGTATTGAAATTGTGTAGAAATGCAGTAAATTAGCTTTTAAAATAATTCCTTCCACCCCCTCCCACACCAAACCTTGCCATACCCTAGGTTTAGCTGAACTGACGCCACTCCCTGGAAATGCGATGACATTGCTAAAGTAGCCAAATATTAGTAGGATACGACTTAAGTTCCTCAAAAATAGCTAGTAACTAAAGTCTGGTGATGTCCCCTCAATCTTAGCTAGCTAGCTAATGTTAAATGCCACTTTAATAATGTTCACATATCTTGCATTACTCATCTCATATGTATATACTCTATTCTATAGTATCTATTGCATTTTAGCCTGCCGCTCTGTCATTGGATTACTGTACGGAAACCAAAAAACCCTGGCAGGAAAACGACAAGGCAATGTGATGCCTTGGAACTGGGAAACAGATACCGGGTATTGGAAGAGTAGGAGGTCTTTGCCGCTGGCCCCAAAGGAACAAACAACTCTGCCCGGAAGCAAGTGGATCCCCCGCCATCTAAACAATTTACAACGAAACAGCCCTACTACTAGCCCCAAACATTATTTATTTGAATGCTAGAAGCTCGATCCAAAAGTTAGATGTTATTGAAATATTGGTCTCACAATCAAATGCTGACATATTGATTATATCTGTATCCTGGCTCTGTGTCTCTGTTCCAGACTCAGATGTTCTGTTAGCTGGGTACAAAATATCTACAGAGCAGACAGAGTGGGTAAAGGTGGAGTTATTGCCATACATGTTCTTTTCATAAATGTTTACCTCCTTGGCGGATAAACACGCCCCATTAAAGCGACTTAGGGTAAAAAAATCTAACTAATCCTTGTTTCTCCTCTGATTTGAAAATCCCTTTCCTGCAAAAGAATCAAGCATGGGCCTTGGCGAGGAAAACTGGTAAAACAGCTGATTGGCTCCTTTTTAGGCAATTGAGAAATAAATTGACCGGAGGAACAAAAAAGGCAAAATCTAGGTATATTCTTAGTGCTATGACAGAGTCTGCTGGTGATCCCTCTAAATTCTGGAAAACCGTTAACTCACTTAAACGAAGAAACTCCTCGACGTCCCTGTCAAAGCAAATTATATCGGAATCTGGGATCGTCAGTGACTAGACTGAAATTTGTGGTGTTTTTAATAGGCACTTTATTTCTGCTGGTTTTCTTTTTGAAAGAAGAAAAAATGGCCTATATGATCCTGACCGGTCTATTGTTTCAGCCCCTCGGCCCCCAGCTGATGTGGAAAACAGTAAGACGGTTTTTAATTTCCAAAAAGTCACAGAAGATGAGGTCTTGTGCAGTGACGCACATCTTTAATCAAACAGTCGTAGGAAAGATCCCTAAAGCTTGGAAAACATATTTTGTTTTACCACTCCTCAAGGGAGGTGATGGTAGTGAATTTGATATTTATTGTCCCATCTCTAAGCTCTCCTGTTTGGCAAAAATTATTGAGCCATTGGTGAATAGGCAACTACAATCATTTTTAACTGTTAACAATACTCTTTCTAGCAATCAATCTGGCTTCAGACCTAAACACAGTACCACTATGGCCATTATACGTGTTGTAAATGATATTGCTAATGCCCTAGATAATTGAAAGTACTGTGCCCCCTTTGTTCATAGATTTGTCTAAAGATTTTGACACTGTAGACTATGCAATACTTTTGCGTAAACTGTCATCAATAGGACTGGGATCGGATGCCTGTCGTTGGTTTCATGACTAGCTAAAGGATAGAAGTCAGGCTGTTAGAGTCTACGGCATCTAGTCAGAGCCATTGGAGTTGGTTAAAGGGGTGCCACACGTTTCTATACTTGGTTCATTACTGTTTACTCTCAACAAAAACAATATCGGTGATGAGGTAAGAAAGTATAAATTAATCTATATGCTGATGACACTGTCATGTACAGTTGAAGTTGGGAAGTTTACTTGCACTTAGGTTGGAGTCATTAAAACTCATTTTTCAACCACTCCACAAATGTCTTGTTAACAAATTATAGTTTTGGCAAGTCGGTTAGGACATCTACTGTGTGCATGACACAAGTAATTTTTCCAACAATTGTTAACAGACAGATTATTTCACTTATAATTCACTGTATCACAATTCCAGTGGGTCAGAAGTTTACATACACTAAGTTGACTTTGCATTTAAACAACTTGGAAAATTCCCAAAAATGATTTCATGGCTTTAGAAGCTTCTGATAAGCTAATTGACATAATTTGAGTCAATTGGAGGTGTACCTGTGGATGTATTTCAAGGCATACCTTCAAACTGAGGGCCTCTTTGCTTGACATCATGGGATAATCAAAAGATATCAGCCAAGACCTCAGAAAAAAATTGTAGACCTCCACAAGTCTGGTTCATCCTTGGGATGAACCAGACCACGTTCATCTGTACAAACAATAGTACGCAAGTATAAACACCATGGGACCACGCAGCCGTCATACCGCTCAGAAAGGTGACGTGTTCTTTCTCCTAGAGATGAACGTACTTTGGTGCGATAAGTGCAAATCAATGCCAGAACAACAGCAAAGGACCTTGTGAAGATGCTGGAGGAAACAGGCACAAAAGTATCTATATCCACAATAAAACAAATCAAATTTAGACATAACCTGAATGGCCGCCCAGCAAGGAAGAAGTCACTGCTCCAAAACTACCATAAAAAAGCTAGACTATGGTTTGCAACTGCACATTATGACAAAGATTGTACTTTTTGAAGAAATGTCCTCTAGTCTGATGAACCAAAATAGAACTGTTTGGCCATAATGACCATTGTTATGTACGGAGGAAAAAGGGGGAGGCTTGCAAGTTGAAAGAAGAACACCATCCCAACCGTGAAGCACGGGGGTGGCAGCATCATGTTGTGGGGGTGCTTTGCTGCAGGAGGTCTGGTGCACTTCACAAAATAGATGGCATCATGAGGTAGGACAATTGTGTGGATATATTAAAGCAACATCTCAAGACATCAGTCAGAAGATTAAAGCTTGGTTGCAAATGGGTCTTCCAAATGGATAATGACCCCAAGCATACTTTCAAAGTTAAGCAAAATGGTTTAAGGACAACAAAGTCAAGGTATTGGAGTGGCCATCACAAAGCCCTGACCTCATTCCTATAGAAAATGTGTGGGCAGAACTGAAAAAGAGTATGCGAGCAAAGTGGCCTACAAAACCTGACTCAGTTACACCAGCTCTGTCAGGAGGAATGGGCCAAAAATCATCCAACTTATTGTGGGAAGGTTGTGGAAGGCTACCTGAAACATTTGGCCCAAGTTAAACAATTTAAAGGCAATGCTACGAAATACTAATTGAGTGTATGTAGTAAACTTCTGACCCACTGGGAATGTGATGAAAGAAATAAAAGCTGAAATAAATCATTTTCTCAACTATTATTCTGACATTTCACATTCTTAAATTAAAGTGGTTATCCTAACTGACCTAAGACAGAGAATTTTTACTCTGATTAAATGTCAGGAATTGTGAAAAACTGAGTTGAAATGTATTTGCCTAAGGTGTATGTAAACTTCCGACTTCAACTGTACATTACTCTATTGCTTTAACGGAGGACTAAGCTTTATCGTAGCTGGAGACATATTTTAAGATATTACAAGGTTATTTTTTACAGTTGAAACTTGTTTTAAATGCAAAGAAAACACAAGTCCAAAACGTTGGTTAAAAATACACTTGCACTTACGAGCTTAGATGGCTCTTGAATTATTAATCAGGTTCTGCATATACAGTGGGGCAAAAAAGTATTTAGTCAGCCACCAACTGTGCAAGATGTCCCACTTAAAAAAGATGAGAGAGGCCTGTAATTTTCATCATAGGTACACTTCAACTATGACAGACAAAATGAGAAAAAAATCCATAAAATCACATTGTAGGATTTTTTATGAATTTATTTGCAAATTATGGTGGAAAATAAGTATTTGGTCACCTACAAACAAGCCAGATTTCTGGCTCTCACAGACCTGTAACTTCTTCTTTAAGAGGCTCCGCTGTCCTCCATTCGTTACCTGTATTAATGGCACCTGTTTGAACTTGTTATCAGTATTAAAGACACCTGTCCACAACCTCAAACAGTCACACTCCAAACTCCACTATGGCCAAGACCAAAGAGCTGTCAAAGGACACCAGAAACGAAATTGTAGACCTGCACCAGGCTGGGAAGACTGAATCTGCAATAGGTTTGAAGAAATCAATACAGTTCATGTCCAGGCCTGTCTGAAGTTTGCTACAGAGCATTTGGATGATGCAGAAGAAGATTGGGAGAATGTCATATGGTCAGATGAAACCAAAATATAACTTTTTGGTAAAACGCAACTCATGTTTGGAGGATAAAGAATGCTGAGTTGCATCCAAAGAACACCATACTTACTGTGAAGCATGGGGGTGGAAACATCATGCTTTGGGGCTGTTTTTCTGCAAAGGGACCAGGACGACTGATCCGTGTAAAGGAAAGAATGAATGGGGCCATGTATCGTGAGATTTTGAGTGAAAACCTCCTTCCATCAGCAAGGGCATTGAAGATGAAACGTGGCTGGGTCTTTCAGCATGACAATGATCCCAAACACACCGCGCGGGCAACGAAGGAGTGGCTTCGTAAGAAGCATTTCAAGGTCCTGGAGTTGCCTAGCCAGTCTCCAGATCTCAACCCCATAGAAAATCTTTGGAGGGAGTTGAAAGTCCATGTTGCCCAGCAACAGCCCCAAAACATCACTGCTCTAGAGGAGATCTGCATGGAGAAATTGGCCAAAATACCAGCAACAGTGTGTGAAAACCTTGTGAAGACTTACAGAAAACGTTTGACCACTGTCATTGCCAACAAAGGGTATATAACAAAGTATTGAGATAAACTTTTGTTATTGACAAAATACTTATTTTCCACCGAGCCTCTTAAAGAACAAGTTACAGGTCTGTGAGAGCCAGAAATCTGGCTTGTTTGTAGGTGACCAAATACTTATTTTCCACCATAATTTGCAAATAAATTCATTAAAAATCCTACAATGTGATTTTCTGGATTTTTTTTCTCATTTTGTCTGTCATAGTTGAAGTGTACCTATGATGAAAATTACAGGCCTCTCTCATCTTTTTAAGTGGGAGAACTTGCAAAATTGGTGGCTGACTAAATACTTTTTTGCCACATTGTAAATGATTAGGGTTGTGGCTGGATGATAATCTGTCTTTTAAAATGCATTTTTACAAACTTTGTAAATGACTAAAAACCAAGCTAGGCTTCCTCTATAGAAACAGGACATGTTTGTCCTCCACAAATAGAAGACAAATTGTGCAAGCTACTTTTATGTCTGTTATAGATTATGGGGATATTATTTACATGCATGCTACGGCATTCACACTTAAACCGCTGGATTGTATTTATCATTGCGCACTTAAATGTATTACGGGTGCTAGCTACAGAACTCACCACTGTGTTTTATATCCAAATGTGAGTTGGACTTCGCTGTCCATGAGAGGAGAACAGCATGCTTTCGTGTTTGTCTCTAAAGCACTTCTGAATAAACTACCTTCTTATTTTTCATCACTTATCAACATTAGAATTATAATTAAGGATTGCACTTGAGGCCCCTGCGATCTCCACAGAGTTGGGTATGGCTGCCTTTTCCTGTTTCGCTCCTTGCTTATGGAATAGCCTGCAGACCAAACTTTAACTTGAGACTCTTGTCCCCCTTCTCACGAATCCCACTGAAGATGATGCCTCTTCCTGTTCGGGCGGGGGTCGGCGGTCGTCATAGCCAGCCTACTAGCTGCCACCGATCCCCTTTTTTTGTTTCATTTAGTTGTGTCTGATTTGTTGCACCTGTTTCGTGTTTAGGTTTTGGTTGTGGACTATTTAAACCCTGTTGGCCCGTCGGCTTTTGTGCGGGCTTGTTTTTCTGTTTATGGTGTTTGATTATTCTTGTGGTTTCTTTGTTCCGATCAGTTTCGTCCTGTTTGTTTGGACTGGGACTTTACGTGCCCTTGTGTGTGTAGTGTGACCGTCTCTCTGTTTTTTTGGGAATATTACAGATCCACATCTTTTGAACTACCCTGCTCTCTGCGCCTGACTCCTGCACTCACTACTTTTTGAAGCCGTGACACCCCTTGCCCATTTTAAACATTTATTGGAGGATTTTTATTTTAGTATTGCTTGTAACTGCTTCGGGTAATGCAAGTTCGTGTGCTATTAGGGGAATAACCTGTATGTGAATGTAACAATCTGCTGTTGTATTTTTTGATTGCTTGTCTTCTGTAATTTCTTCATTGTAGCTAAACTGTATGTGTAAACATGTATACGCAGGGCCCAGCTGTAAAAGAGACCTTGGTCTCAGTCTGTGTTCCTTGTTGAAATAAAGGTATAATAATAATATTTATATAGTCTTACTCCATTCCTTTACTTAGATGTGTGTATTGGGTATTTGTTGTAGAATTGTTAGATATTACTTGATAGATATTGCTGAACTGTTGGAACTACAAGCGCAAGCATTTCACTACACTCGCAATAACATCTGCTTACCATGTGTATGTGACCAATCAAATTTGATCTGATTTATACTGCATCTAAACTAAATTTGGCAACTTAAAAATGATGACAAAAGGTTTTCTGTATAAATAATTTTCCAAGGCACTGTAATGCAAATCTTCATCAGTGCTCATTGAGTAGAATGCTCAGTCGGGCATCAATCCTAAAACGAATGTTCAAAACAGTATTGTGACTAAACATGCAACCCATGATTACCGAGATGCTTTAAGTAAGGTGTTACTGATATGTCCTTGTCATTGCTGTGTGGTGAGGTAGGCTGTGAATGTGGGTGCAGGTCAGGAATATTCTCTCCCTGTTTAAGTGATTCTCATTTAATGTTGTTTGCTCTACAGGTGGCCCACTGTTCTGTAAGTCCAGCCAAGCATGGTTCAAGACTGGAGTGATAACAATGAATGAGCATGTAAATGGTACCAATTCTTGAGCGACTGAGATTCATGTTTTTGCCAAAACTTCCAGATTCGGGTACTTTTTTAATAAGATGGTCATTGACTTCTCCTTCCCGGCAACAACCACTGCCCCTAACATCAACACAGGTCATGTCTCCCCCAGCTCTTCTTTTCTCTTTTTCTCCCCATTTTTCTCCATGTTCTTGCTGTCAGGCTGGTAGTTCCTACAATCTCTCTGTTTGGCAGTGTCAAGAAACTTTATTAATGCACTTAAAGTGAACAAGGTTATTATTTTTTATTTTATTTAACCTTTATTTATACAGGTTTTTCTCATTGAGATAATATCTCTTTTTCAAGAGAGACCTGGTCCAATAGCAGCAGGGGAAACAATGTTTCAGACAAAACAACTTACATACACTAACACAACATTAAACAAAACTGTAAACACACATACAGTACAACAATTACATATTACATTACAAAACACAAAAGTCTTGACTAAAAAAACAGCTGTCCTAAAGACAATTATACTCTTCTATGATATATACAGTATATAACATCACTATGTAGCGTGAACCGTGAAAATATAACTTTCCGCTCCACAACCAGGGTAATGAAACGTAATGTTTACATTTGTGGTACCAAAGAAACAAACTAGCAATTTGACAAAAACGTGAATGTCAGGAATAATCTTTTTTTTAGGCACTTTTCCTCCCAATTTTATGATAGCAAATTGGTAGTGACAGTCTTGTCCAATCGCTGCAACTCCCCTACAGACTTGGGATGTCGAGAGCTATGCGTCCTTCAAAATAAAAACCTGCCAAACCTGCTTCTTGACATACTGCTCGTTTAACCCAGAAGCCAGCCACACCAATGCATCGGAGGAAACACCATCCAGCTGGCGACCAAATTCAGCCTGCATAAGCCTGGCTCACCACAAGGGGTCGCTAGAGAGTGATTGGACAAGGAAATCCCGGGTGGCCAAACCCTCCCCTAACCTGACGACGCTGGACAATTGTGCGCCGCCTCATGGGTCTCCCGGTCACGGCCAGCTGTGACACAGCTTGGGATTGAACCAGGGGCTGTAGTGACACCCCAAGCACAGCGATGCAGTGCCTTAGAGCGCTGCGCCACTCGGGAGAGGATTAATCATTCTATGAAACTAATGAACAAAACATTTTATGAATCAGTAATATATTGTTATAACTAGGGCTGTGGCAGTCACTAAATTTCATCAGCCGGGGATTGTCAAGAAAATAACTATCGGTCTCACGGTAATTGACCGTTAATTAACAAACACATTTAGCATTTCCTGGCTTACACACATAGCCTACAAGCTATGTGTGTCATTTTCAAAAGTAGAATAAATCCATGTAATATAGCCTACTCCTTCACAATAAATCCATTATTTGTTTTAGACAGGTCTAAAGAAGCATGATATGAAGAAAATGTAGTCTATTTCAGCAGAAGCTGTCCTTATGTTAGGTCCTGATGTGGCTATGCCAAATGGCTGTGGGCTACACTAGTTCATTTAGCAGACAATATTTGCCTATAATTCCGTGACATCATTTCATGTTATTTTATAGTATGAAGAATACAAAAAAAACATAAAATCTACATATTTTCTCCAGACGATTTGAGGGAGTGCGCACATGCAGCTATTCTGTGTTGAGCGGTTACCAAAGAAATGGGTACTCCTATATTCTTACTTTAGAGTTATTCATGTAACTTTATTTGTTCTACAAACGTTGGGCTGTATGATGAGACTCCAATGATGGTTTGAAAAAAGTTGCTTGAAAGGCATGAGCTCTGCTTTGTTTTTTTGCACAGGCTGTGCACACTCCAATAGTCTCTCATTCACAATTTGACAAGCACTTGATAATGCCTAGAATTTCACGGAGGCATCACCTTTGTGGCCATAATCCACCATAAAAAGATCCATGCCTTCTCCCTAGATGTGCTGCACAATCAGAAGCGCCTCTCACTCACATGGCTTTCTGTCAAGTGATAGGTTCTTTTTCATAGGCTTACAAGTGGAGACAGACAAATCGGGGATGTAACTGCGTTTTTCCTTATTCAATTACGAGGTGTATATTGAAGATATTGGAAGAACTGTCCACATTTACTTTTCGTCAACCAACAAGATGAGTATGCCTAACAAACAGCAAAAGCACTAGCCTATGTCAATCTACTATCCCCGATAGTACAAAAGTCGACCTATTCTATTCTGTGCGAGAAATAAATATTCCAAACATAGTCTGGGACAGTTGTGGGATGCGATAGATCCCAAGTTTATACAACCATTAGTATCAAAAAAAATGTTTTATGCAATGTGGCTGACACAACAGATCAGAACATTTAGCTTAAAATGTTGATAAACTATTAGGCTATTTCTTCACATTATAAGCGCACCAATGCACACATAGGCTGTAAGCGCAAATGTTACATTAGCAGAAAACACCATTATCAAAAGTGACAGCAAATGCAATCATGCATGTAATACTTTTATTATAACGGTGCATTTTTATGGTAAAAATGATCTTCCCCAAACTTGAAACTCACAGGCTTCTTACAATTTATATGCCAGCTAGGCTCTACACCTCTTGTAAAGTGGATTAATGTGCTTTATTTCAAGAGGTTATTTGGCCAATTTAGTTGGAATACAAACCTTATTAAAACATATAGGCCTATGGGCTAGGCTACATGATTGTGTGCAACTATGATTAAAAAAGTCGCTAAATTTTTTTTTTTTTTTTATGCTTGGCATCATTCACAAGTGATAATATACAATTCACAAGTGATAGGTTAATATTGTCAACCATCAGATTATTCTTGATTTAATCTTGTCTTTACATATACTAAATAATATGTGTGACATTTGTTTTGATTTAGAATGGACCATTATCATGCACTTGTATCGAAACAGGGGCAGCGGGAAATAGTACGTCATCTCAAATCAAATCAAATTTTATTGGTCACATACACATGGTTAGCAGACGTTAATGCGAGTGTAGCGAAATGCTTGTGCTTCTAGTTCTGACAGTGCAGTAATATCTAACAAGTAATCTAACAATGGGCTACACTATGCACTTAATGTAATGGCAGATTTCCTCCTCTTCGTCTGAAGAGGAGTAAGGATCGGACCAAGATGCGCCGTGGTAAGTGTTCATTTTAAAGTGTTCATTTTATTTTAAAAACATAAACTGAACACTAAGAATACAAAAACAATAAACGATGACGTGAATAACCAAACCGAAACAGTACCGTGTGGCGACAAATACAGACACGGAAACAAACACCCACAAACCAACAGTGAAACCCAGGCTACCTAAGTATGACCGAGAGACTGAAAAACAGCTTCTATCTCAAGGCCATCAGACTGTTAAACAGCCACCACTAACATTGAGTGGCTGCTGCCAACACACTGACACTGACACTGACTCAACTCCAGCCACTTTAATAATGGGAATTGATGGGAAATTATGTAAATATATCATTAGCCACTTTAAACAATGCTACCTTATATAATGTTACTTACCCTACATTATTCATCTCATATGCATACGTATATACTGTACTCTATATCATCGACTGCATCCTTATGTAATACATGTATCACTAGCCACTTTAACTATGCCACTTTGTTTACATACTCACCTCATGTATATACTGTACTCGATACCATCTACTGTATCCTGCCTATGCTGCTCTGTACCATCACTCATTCATATATCCTTATGTACATATTCTTTATCCCCTTACACTGTGTATAAGACAGTAGTTTTGGAATTGTTAGTTAGATTACTTGTTGGTTATTACTACATTGTCGGAACTAGAAGCACAAGCATTTCGCTACACTCGCATTAACATCTGCTAACCATGTGTATGTGACAAATAAAATTTGATTTGATTTGATTCTCAATCAGAGACAACTAACTCCTGCCTCTGATTGAGAACCATACTAGGCCGAAACAGAAACACAAACATAGAAACACAAAACATAGACTGCCCACCCCAACTCACGCCCTGACCATATTAAATAAAGACAAAACAAAGGAAAATAAAGGTCAGAACGTGACACTTAAATATCAAATGGAGGACGCTTTTCCCCGTGGTTTATTTTCATGCCAGCCAGGTAGGCTATACTCCTGTTGTAAATATAAGCAATGTGCTTAATATTAGGAAAGTTGAGAAATAAATATAGTAGGCCTAGCCTATAGAAAGCTGATGGAATCCTCATCTTTTTATTAGCGGCCAATGACCCAACACACCTCCAGGCTGCGTAAGGGCTATTTGACTAAGAAGGAGAGTGATGGAGTGCTGCATCAGATGACCTGGCCTCCACAATCACCTGACCTCAACTAAATTGAGATGAATTAGCCCACAGAGTGAAGGAAAAGCAACCAACATGTGCTAAGCATCCTTCAAGACTGTTGGAAAAGCATTCCAGGTGAGGGTGGTTGAGAGAATGCCAAGAGTGTGCAAAGCTGTCAAAGGCAAAGGGTGGCTCCTTTAAAAAATCAAAAATATATTTTTTGGGTACTACATGATTCTAGCATGATTCTACAATTTTCCATTGGTCAAATGTCCATTGCTCGTGTTTCGTGGCCCAAGCAAGTCTCTTCTTCTTATTGTTGTCCGTTAGTAGTGGTTTCTTTGCAGCAATTCAACCATGAATGCCTGATTCACGCAGTCTACTCTGAACAGTTGATGTTGAGATGTGTCTGTTATTGAACTCTGCAATTTCTGAGGCTGATAACTCTAATGAACTTATCCTCTGCAGCCGAGGTAACTCTGGGTCTTCCATTCCTGTGGCTGTCCTCATAAAAGCAAGTTTCATCATAGGGCTCAATGTTTTTGTGACTGCACTTTCTTGAAATGTTCCGTATTGACTGACCTTCATGTCTAAAAGTAATGATGGATTGTTGTTTCACCTTCCTTATTTGAGCTGTTCTTGCCATACTATGGTCTTTTACCAAATAGGGCAATCTTCTGTATACCCCCCTACCTTGTCACAACACAACTGATGGGCTCAAACTCTTTAAGAAGGAAAGAAATTCCACAAATTCACTTTAAAGAAGGCACACCTGTTAATGGAAATGCATTCCAGGTGACTTTTTCATGAAGCTGGTTGAGATAATGCCAAGAGTGTGGAAAGCTGTCATCAAGGCAAAGGGTGGCCATTTGAAGAATCTCAAATATAAATTATATTTCGATTCGTTTAACACTTTTTTGGTTACTACATGATTCCATATGTGTTATTTCATAGTTTTGATGTCTTCACTATTATTCTACAATGTAGAAAATAGTAAAAATAAAGAAAAGCCCTTGAATGAGTATTTATGTCCAAACATTTGACTGGTACTGTATGTAAGTGTGATATTTCAGTTATTTTATACATTTGATACAATTTCCAAAAGACTGTTTTTGCTTCATCATGAGAGGTTATTGTTTGTAGAGTTATGATGGGAAAAAATATGTAATACATTTTAGAACAAAGCTGTAACGTAACAAAATATGAAAAAAGTCAAAGGGTCTGAATGCTTTCCAAATGCACTGTATACTTTGAATTAATGAAGCCATGTTTAACATCAGTTGTACAGCTAGCTGTAAAGTACACAACGAACATAAGCTACCATACATTCTATTCTTTAACTGATGTTGTATGTTAACTATAATAATTGTATATTGTTAAATCAAACTAAATGTGAAAATGATTATTTATCATAAATGCAAGAAATGTTTAGCTTTTTTTGCCAGTTAGTTTATTTTGTAGAAATATTTACATTTATTGTCATGCTTGGTATGTTTCAATAGACTAAACTAACTCATGACATGTACTGTAAGCTCTAAGCTATTGCAAATTGGAAACCAAAGATCATGTCCAAAAATGAATCCAATCTTCCAACAAACAGATGGATATCTTGCCAGTTGGAAGATTGGATTCATTCATTTTTGGAGGGAATTATGAACATGATCATTGGTACCCAGTAGCACAAGGATAGGGGATGAATTTAAAGCATGCTATCTAGTCACTGTGTCAATTAAATGTGAAGAACAATAAAACAAACATTTACTATGTAGCACAATGTCTGTGCCATACAAATACCAGAAGGTTTCATAAGAAATGTTAAAATTAAAGCTGCAAGATTCCTAATTTAAAGCTCCAATATGTAACCTTTTGGGTGACCTGACCAAATTCACATAGAAATGTGAGTTATAGATCTGTCATTATCATTGAAAGCAAGTCTAAGAAGTGCTAGATGTGTTCTATGTGCGCTATTTCTATGCGTCCCATTCTTAAGCATCGTTTTTGCATCTTTAACTTTCATTTTTGTACACAAGCTTCAAACATCTGAAATTACAATATCTTTGAATATGTTTTTTACACCTGCATTAAGATGTTATAGCTGTAAAAGGACATTTGGGATTCAACCTCTCCTGGGATTTGAACTTACAACCTTCTGGTTGCCAGTGACCAGAAATGTTCTGCTTTTTGGGCATGGCAGCGATTGGCCACAAATTTATTGGGAAGAATAAATTTCTGCACTTTGCTAAAGGTTTCTCAGACTGTTATAAATGATCTATAATTATTATATATTACAGTAAACACTGGCTACTGAGTAGCAGTAAAAATACAGTAAATATACAATTTACAAGGGTGTTATTGCCCTAAAATAACTATGGTATGTTGCTGTATTCTGATTCCAGTAAACTTGGAACCTCTTGGTCAGAGGTGTGTTGATGTTTCTGCATTGCCACCAGGTACATATTTATTACCAGGAACATAATAAGGGTATGGTTAGGGTACAGTGTTGTTCCCTGGGGTACATAAAGGTAAAATATACACATAAGGCACCTTCAGAGGTACTTATATGATCTCACATGGTACTGTTTTGTGCCAAACGTTGGTTAGTGGAAGTGTTGCACCAGTTTAAGTGGTCTATGGTTATGTTAATTGAGGTTGAGCACCTCTTTTGTCCACTACCAATTCTGTAGTCTTTGTAAGAGCATGCGACAATAGAGAAGAACGGCACTGTAAAGGGGTTACTGAGCATTTTACAGTAGGCAGATAGTTGCCAGGAGGTTAACTTTTTATTTACAATAACTTTCTGAGTTGATCCATATGCTTTGGTGCATTTTGACCTCTTTTGATTTGAAATAATCTTTCCATACATATTTTTCCATACATACTAAAATCTGAATAAAATTGAAATTGTATCTTTGAAATGGTACCACAAACAAGGTTGCAGGTCCACCCATCAAAGAATGTTGACTTGAATGGGAATATCCATTATTCTAAATTCTGTTGTCAATCTTCCATAGGAAACCTATTGAAATCACAGAAATATGGATAATAGGACATTCCCATTCAAGTTAACATTCAACAGGGTTGGACCGGTGGCCATCTTGTTGGTAATAATGCAAAGTTAAAATGTTAATTCAATTAAAATGTCAATGGTGTACCAGCTTAAATGCAGTGGTCACAAACTACAAACTTCAGCTAACTTTAGCCACTGTTAGCTAACAATCAATGGAAGTGATAGTGGCAATTGTGCAAATGATTTACAATGGCCAAATCTCCCTTTACTGCACACGTTATTATAGAACCATGCCCCCTATCACTTCCATTTTTTATCATTTCAAATGGCCTCAAAAACAAATGTAGAACAATGTTTGAAAAAATCTATTTTAAAAGTTTTATTTAACTGTATGTTGCCATATGGAAACACTGCGACAACGGTATGTAAATATATGTAAATATGTAAATAAAGTCGTATGTTATCTTGGCCAAATGTTATCTTTTTGGGTGGAGGGGGAGATGTAAAGATGATTGTTTTATGATAATCATTTGTGGAGCAAATGAATAACTAGCTCTTAGCTAGTTATGTGCGTGGTAGCTAGTTATTATCTAGTTAAAAGGCCATGGTGTATTTTTTCATTTAGGGAAGTAAGGGGGTAAAGAGAAATTATATGTTGCCACATGGTAACATTATGCGGTAAAGGTTTATTAAGTAACGAAAAACCAACTATGTAGTTGATTTGGCCGATAACATTTCTAAATTGCACGATTGCATCTATCACGAGCATCGTTTTTTTGTTAGCAGTGGCTCAAGTTAGCTGAAGTTTGTAGTAGATTTAAAGAAAACCGAACCACGATTTACTGATTTTCCTGACCCATAGACTACTTTTTCGGTGAGGAACCATCTAACATCAAGTTGTAAAATCCTGAACTTCCCCTTTAATATTTGTACACATTCAGTGAGCAAGTCCAATTGTTTGCTGTTATTCAGGCGAGGCAGCTTCTCCATCACCCCCTGGTCCATCTTCTGATGTATTCTGCATCATCTGCTTCAACTGGCTTTTGAAAAACCCAGCCTGAGAGAAAGAGACATGTGTAGAGAGAGATTATGACGTTATTTAACACTTTTTGGGCAAATTTATTGCATAGTAAGAGTATAAGAATGTGTACTACATATTGGATTCCTGCATCGGCCCAGGTACCCACTGTTTCCTTGGAGTAGGGAACTGTCTGTTATTGGTGCAGAGGCGTTCACAACTGAAACTTTCATTCACCATACGCTGGTCATATAATTTGCGTTTGACTGGTGTGGCTGGCAAAGGTTAGAAGATTGTTGCAGGCTATATTAAATTCTGGCAATGCTTTATTTAAGTTTCAATTAAACAATTTGATAACCAAAACAATTTTGCCTGCAAAGGTTTTGAGTTGTTATAAATTAAAAAACTGTATTTTTCCTGCAAGTGATCGTGTTTTTCAACTGAATAAATAACATAAACATAACATAAAGGTTAGTAGAACTAGCTACTAGCTGAACTTGGTTACACAACTAACAGAGGACAGAACAATGATAACCCAACATAAAAACAAAAACAAGTTGCTGGCTGGCCCGTGTCTCTGATATTTGATGAGGAGCCTTTCACTATATAAGCAGGCTATTTTTAAAAGCGATTGAGTTATCAATGTGCCACATTGCGAAAATAAAAATAAATCATTTGTATGGTTTCCTTTTTCCAACGGTTAAATAAACATGCAGACAAATTAGGAAAATCAATGGGCTTGCATCCAATTTAAAAAATGGATGCAATTTGGCAGGTTCACAGATAATCTCTCGGAACAATTCTTTGTAGGAGGGTCGATTCGTGGAGAACAATCTGTCCTGGTGTCGAGTGGGTATCGGAAATGTGGCAGGCGTGGGGCGGGTCTGGCTCCAAAAAACGGACCCATGCAGAACTCTACTATACACAGTGCCTTCAGAAAGTATTCACACCCATTGACTTTTTTCACATTTTGTTGTGTTATAGCCTAAAATGTATTACATTGTCACTGGCCTACACATAATACCCCATAATGTCAAAGTGGAATCATGTTTTTTTTTTTTTTTTTTTTTTTACAAAATAAAAATAAATAAAAGCTGAAATGTTTTCAGTCAATAATTATTTAACCCCTCTGCTATGGCAGGCCTAATTAAGTTCAGGACTACACATTAGCTTCACAAGTCACACAATAAGTTGCATGGATTTATGCGTGCAATAGCAGTGTTTAACATGATTTTTGAGGTAGTCATTTTTGAATATCTCATCTCTGTACCCCACACACACATCTGTACCCCACCTGTAAGGTCCCTCAGTCGAGCATTGAATTTCAAGCACAGATTCAACCACAAAGACCAGGGAGGTTTTCCAATGCCTTGCAAAGAAGGGCACCTATTGGTAAACATCTGAGTAGTTATTAATTACACTTTGGATGGTGTATCAATACACACAGGAATGTAGAAAACCGCTCAGGGATTTCAACATGAGGCCAATGGTGACTTTAAAACAGTTACAGAGTTTAATGGCTGTGATAGGAAAAAACAGGATGGGTCAACAACATTGTAGTTACTACACAATACGAACCTGAAGGACAGGGGGAAAAGAAGGAAGCCTGTACATAATTCAAATATTCCAAAGCATGCATCCTATTTGCAACAAGGCACTAAAGTAAAACTGCAAAATAATTTGGCAAAGCAATTCACTTTTTGTCCTGAATACAAAGTGTTCAGGGGGCAAATCCAATACAACACATTACTGAGTGAGTACCACTCTCCATATTTTCATGCAAAGTGATGGCTGCATCATGTTATGGGTATGCTTGTAATCATTAAGGACTGGGTATTTTTTCAGTATAAAAAATAAACGTAATGGAGCTAAGCACAAGCAAAATCCTAGTGGAGACCTGGTTCAGGCTGCTTTCCACCAGACACTGGGAGATTAATTCCCCTTTCAGCAGGACAATAACTTAAAACACAAGGCCAAATATACACGAGTTGCTTGGTAAGAAGACAGTAAATATTCCTGAGTGGCAGAGTTTCAGTCTTGACTTAAATCTACTTGAAAATCTATGGCAAGACCTCAAAATGGTTGTCTAGCAATGATCAACAACCAATTTGACAGAGCTTGAAGAATTTTGAAAATAAAAATGGGCAAAGGTTGCACAATCCAGATGTGGAAAACTAATGAAATGTCTTCTTCCAACTCACTCTCAAACACTTAAATCCCCTGAAGGCAGCTCACTTTCTAGCCCACTTGAATAGCCCCCACGATATGCAACTTTTCAGGGAAGTCAGGAACCAATGTACTCAGTCAGTTAGGAAAGCTAAGGCTAGCTTTTGCAAACAGAAATTTGATTCCCGTAGCACTAATTCTAAAGTTTTCGGACACTGTAAAGTCCATGAAGAATGAGAGCACCTCCACCCAGCTGCCCACTGTACTGAGAATAGGAAACAATGTCACCACTGATAAATCTACGATAATCGCTAATTTTAATAAACATTTTTCCACGGCTGGCCATGCTTTCCACCTGGCTACCCCTACCCTGGCCAACATCTCAGCAACCCCTGCAGCAACTTGAGCGTTCAGTGTGTGAAATTGGAGGGCCTGTTGTCCGGACCTCTGGCAGTCTCTATGGGGGTGCCACAGGGTTCAATTCTCGGGCTGACTCTTTTCTCTCTATATATCAATGATGTCACTCTTGCTGCTGGTGATTCTCTGATCCACCTCTATGCAGACGACACCATTCTGCATACATATGGCCCTTCTTTGGACACTATGCTAACAAACCTCCAAACGAGCTTCAATGTCATACAACACTCCTTCCGTGGCCTCCAACTGCTTTTAAATGCTAGAAAAACTAAGTGTATGCTCTTCAACCAATTGCTGCCCGCAACCTCCCGCCCGACTAGCATCACTACTCTGGACGGTTCTAACCTAGAATATGTGGACAACTACAATTACCTAGGTGTCTGGCTAAACTGTAAACTCTCCTTCCAGAATCACATTAAGTGTCTCCAATACTAAATAAAATCTAGAATTGGCTTGCTATTTCGCAAAAAGCCTCCTTCACTCATGCCGCCAAACATACCCTCATAAAACTGACCATCCTACCGATCCTTAACTTTGGCGATGAATGTAGTCTATCACAGTGCCATCCGTTTTATCACCAAAGCCCCATATACTACCCACCACTGCGACCTGTATGTCCTTGTTGGCTGGTCCTCACTACATATCCGTCGGCAAACCGACTGGCTCCAGGTCATCTATAAGTCTTTGCTCGGTAAAGCCCAGCCTTATCTCAGCTCACTGGTCACCATAGCAACACCCACCCGTAGCACACGTTCCAGCAGGTATTTTGCACTGGTCATCCCCAAAGCCAACACTTCTTTTGGCAGCCTTTCCTTCCAGTTCTCTGCTGCCAATGACTAGAACGAATTGCAAAAATCTCTGAAGCTGGAGTCTTATATCTCCCTCACTAACTTTAAGCATCAGCTGTCTGAGAAGCTTACCAATCACCGTACATGTACACAGCCAATCTATAAATAGCACACCCGTCTACCTTATTCCTTTTGACATTACTTACCCGCTTGCTCTTTTGCACCCCAGTATCTCTACTTGCACATTCATCATCTGCACATCTATCACTCCAGTATTAATGTTGTAATTATTGTAATTATTTTCGCCTCTAGGGCCTATTTATTGCCTTCCTCCCTACATTTGCCCACACTGTACATATATTTTTCTATTTTTATTTTATTTTGTGTTATTGACTGTACGTTTGTTTATGTGTAACTCTGTGTTGTTGTTTTTGTCTCACTGCTTTGCTTTGTCTTGGCCAGATCGCAGTTGTAAATGAGAACTTGTTCTCAACTGCCCTACCTGGTTAAATAAAGGTTAAATAAAGATGAAACACTCTCAAACACATAGATCCCCTGAACGCAGCTCACTCTCTAGATCCCAATCACCTGAATTCTGATCACCTGTTCACACACCTGTATGTCATTATCACACACTATTTAGTTCAGTTCTTTGCACCCCATCATTGTGAGATATTGTTTGTTTTGTGACACACTTCTATTCGGAGCTCTGTTTTCCCTTAATTGAAATCCTCCCGTGTATGATAGTTTTTGCCTGCCTCACTAACGACGCTTTTTGCCTATTCCCTGCCTGTACTTTCGGATTTCTTGTTATCAACCTATTGTCTGATCTCCCGGACGGCGTTACTAGCCTTTTCCCTGCCTTTACTGTTGCCTTTTTGGACTCCCTGTGTATGACCTTCTGCCTTCCCCTGGACCCAGCTACCTGCCTCCTGTGGTCCTTCACAAATAAACACCTGCTGCGCCCTGCTCTTGAAACCAGCTCTCTGTCTCCCATCGTGTTCATTGCACATACCCAGAACGATTCACAGCTGTAATCGCTGCCAAAGGTGCTTCTACAAAGTATTGACTCAAGGGCGTCAATACTTAACTAAATTATATATTTCTGTATTTCATTTTCAATACATTTGCAAAAAAAATCTAAAAACATCTTTGCACATATGGGGTATTGTGTGTAGGTATTGTGTGATTTTTTTATTTAATCTATTTTGAATTCAGGCTGTAACACAACAGAATGTGGAATGAGTTGAGGGGTATGAATACTTTCTGAAGGCATTGTATGCTGTACATGGCACATTACATGGATATGAAAACGACCCTGGTTTTAGAACTACTTAATATAAAATGGTGATGTACATTAAAACCTTTGAGTATACTGTAGATATTCAACATATGAGAGTGAAATTGATTATACCAAATATGTAATGAATATTACCTTATAAAGCCCAGCTGTGATCAAAGCTAACAGCAGCAGACCTCCCACAACACCCCCAATGACCCCCTTTGTGAAGTTAACCTCAGGATACACCTCCACCTGAGTTTCAATCTGAGGATGACAAATGCATGTATTTTCAACTGAAGCTAAATTAAGTTATCAATCTTACTGGGCGGCAGGTTTGGAGTCAATTTGAAATTGAAGGCAGTCAATTCAGGAAGTAAACTGAAATTCCAATTCAATAAGTAAAACATTTTAATATATTTTTTTTATAACTTTGCAATAAGCTGAAAAGGAGAAGCTGTTCAAGCCAAACGTTTTTACATATTTGGATTTTAAATTAAATTCACTCCCTGAATTGACTGATTTCAATTCCAATCGACCTCAACCCCGATTTGAGGAGATAACATCTAAAAGGCTACCTTTTGTATAGGTGGGTTATTTTTGGAGTCCGAAGAATAATAGATGTATTGGTTTCTGTCATAATCTACAGTGGCACTGCTGACCAAGTTGAACTGGGCAGACTCAAGACCAATCTGAGAGCAGAGAGAAAGAGCGAGGAATGTTAGTAAGGAGACATGTTCTGTAAATTAGCACAGCTAGCATTGGGGGAAAATACTGTATACAATTATCCATACCTCCATCCTTTCATTTATTACCTGTTCTATCCATTGAGAGCTGAGGTTACCAGTGATGTTATAAGAGTTACGATCCAAATTTCGAATGAAGCTTTTGCACATGAACACCCCACAATTTGCGACAGAGCAGTCCTGTAGGATAGGGGGAAGAAAAAATAATTGCGATCACTTTTGAACTAATGACAATCGAACACATTAATATAATAGAATACATTATTTACTATTAACCCATGAATAAGCATTACAACTATTTATATATGCATTTTAGTTGGTAAGCATTTATAACATATATTATAATTTATAAAGCATTTATACTCCTTTATGGACAATTTATAATGGGTTATTCATGAGTTATAAAGTGTAACACAAATCAAGCATTTTAAAAGTCACATTTTAAGAGGTTGTGAATACCTTTTCTTAATTAAGTTTGCCTTCATACAGAATCAGGCAACTACCTAAATGTAATTCTGTTTACATTTAACAGCATTTCTAGACACAGCAAATCTGTAATAACACCTGTAACAACACTTGGCTTCAACATCTAAAAAATTCTAGAATATATGTTTAGCCATTAGATTATGTGTTAAATAAATAATCTATTAACAGAAAACCTGTCATTGCTACTGTTCGTGACACTCAAGGCAAGTTGGTGTTAGGTGTGACCGTTGCAATACCAGGAAGTTGCAATACCAGGAAGTTGTTGAGAAATATTATTTCAAATAGAAGTGGATGGCATTATAAAACTGAAATGGGCTAGCACTATTCACCACAGCATGATTTTTCTGCAGCTGGTCCACAAACTCTGTGGCAGTAGGTTCCTCATTCTTGTGTCTTTGACAACCTTGAATCTGAAACACAAAAGTTTCCTGTCAATTCCAATCATCACAAAACTGAAATAAAACCTGCAATATCCACCTTCTTTGTCCCATTTCTTGAGATTGAACATAGTGCTTACTTTACTTTATATTTGTGCTATTTGTGCATTTATCATTACTAATGTATTTATACACTGAACAAAAATATAAAAACAATATGTCTAGTGTTGGTCGAATGTTTCATGAGCTGAAATAAAAGATCCCTGAAATGTTACAAAAAGCAAAAAGTGTGCTCTTCACGGATGAATTCCGGTTTCAACTGTACTGGGCAAATGGCAGACCGAGTGTATTGCGTTGTGTGAGCGAGCGAGCAATTTGCTGATGTCAATGTTGTGAACAGTGGGGTTATGGTATTGGCAGCCATAATCTACAGACAATCGAACACAATTGCATTTTATCAATGTCAATTTGAATGCTGAGATACTGTGACGAGATCCTGAGGCCCATTGTCGTGCAATTCATCCGCTGCCATTACCTCATGTTTCAGCATGATAATGCACGGCCCCGTTTCTAGTCCCTCCACAACATGATGCTGCCACCCCCGTGCTTCACGGTTGGGATTGTGTTCTTCGGCTTGCAAGCATCCCCCTTTTTCCTCCAAACATAACGATAGTCAATATGGCCAAACAATTCTATTTTTGTTTCATCAGAGCAGAGGACATTTCTCCAAAGAGTACGATCTTTGTCCCCATGTGCAGTTGCAAACCGTAGTCTGGCTTTTTTATGGCGGTTTTGGAGCAGTGGCTTCTTCTTTGCTGAGCGGCTTTTCAGGTTATGTCGATATAGGACTTGTTTTACTGTGGATATAGATACTTTTGTACCTGTTTCCTCCAGCATCTTCAAAGGTCCTTTGCTGTTGTTCTGGGATTGATTTGCACTTTTCACACCAAAGTACGTTCATCTATTGTAGACAGAATGCGTCTCCTTCCTGAGCGGTATGACGGCCGTGTGGTCCCATGGTGTTTATACTTGCATACTATTGTTTGTACAGATGAACGTGGGACCTTCAGGCATTTGGAGATTTCTTTTGATTTTCCCATGATGTCAAGCAAAGAGGCACTGAGTTTGAAGGTAGGCCTTGAAATACATCCACAGGTACACCTCCAATTGACTCAAATTATGTCAGTTAGCCTATCAGAAGCTTCTAAAGCCATGACATAATTTTCTGGAATATTCCAAGCTGTTTAAAGGCACAGTCAACTTAGTGTATGTAAACTTCTGACCCACTGGAATTGTTATACAGTGAATTATAAGTGAAATAATCTCTCTGTAAACAATTGTTGGAAAAATTACTTGTGTCATGCACAAAGTAGATGTCCTAACCGACTTGCCAAAACTATAGTTTGTTAACAAGACATTTGTGGAGTGGTTGAAAAACGAATTATAATGACTCCAACATAATTGTGTGTAAACTTCCGACTTCAACTGTATATAAATATATACACACTACCGTTCAGAAGTTTGGGGTCACTCAGAAATGTCCTTGTTTTTTAAAGAAAAGCCCATTTTTTGTCCATTAAAATAACATCAAATTGATCAGAAATAGAGTATAGAGATTGTTAATGTCGTAAATGACTATTGTAGCTGGAAATGGCAGATTTTTTATGGACTATCTACATAGGCTTACGAGGCCCATTATCAGCAACCATTACTCCTGTGTTCCAATGGCACGTTGTGTTAGCTAATTCAAGTTTATCATTTTTAAAGGCTAACTGATCATTAGAAAACCCTTTTGCAATTATGTTAACACAGCTGAAAACTTTTGTCCTGTTTAAAGAAGCAATAAAACTGTCCTTCTTTAGACTAGTTGAGTATCTGGAGCATCAGCATTTCTGGGTTTGATTACAGGCTCAAAATGGCTAGAAACAAATATATTTCTTCTGAAAATTGTCAGTCTATTCTTGTTTGAGAAATTAAGGCTATTCCATGCGAGAAATTGCCATCTTGTAAACTGAACATCGTGTACAATGCTGTGTGCTACTCCCTTCAGAGAACAGCACAAGCAGACTCTAACCAGATTAGAAAGTGGGAGACGCCGGTACACAACAGCGTAAGAGGACATGTACATTAGAGTGTCTAGTTTGAGAAACAGATGACTCACAAGTCCTCAACTGGTAGCTTCATTAAGTAGTACGTGCAAAACACCAGTCTCAACATCAACAGTGCAGAGTCGACTCCGGGATGCTGTCTTTCTAGGCAGAGTTCCCCTGTCCAGTGTCTGTGTTCGTTTGCCCATCTCAATCTTATCGTTTTATTGGCCAGTCTGAGATATGGCTTTTTTTTTGCAACTCTGCCTAGAAGGCCAGCATCCCAGAGTCGCCTCTTGAATGTTGACATTGAGACTGGTGTTTTGCGAGTACTATTTACACACAATACCCCATAATGACAAAGTGAAAACAGGTTTTAAGAAATATTTGCAAATGTATAAAAAAAACAGAAATACTTTATTTACATAATTATTCATAACCTTTGCTATGAGACTTGAAATTGGGCTCAGGTGCACCCTGTTTCCATTGATCATGCTTGAGATGCTTCTACAACTTGATTGTAATCCACCTGTGGTAAATTCAATTGATTGGACATGATTTGGAGAGCAGGCATCACTTTTGACAATGTTATGTCAGAGCAAAAACCAAGCCATGAGGTCGAAGGAATTGTCTGTAGCCCTCCGAGACAGGATTGTGTCGAGGCACAGATCTTGGGAATTGTACCAAAAACATTTCTGCAGCATTGAAGGTCCCCAACTTCACAGTGGCTTCCATCATTCTTAAATGGAAGAAATGTGGAACCATCAAGACTCTTGCAAGAGCAATCGGGGGAGAAGGGCCTTGGTCAGGGAGGTGACCAAGAACCCGATGGTCACTCTGACAGAGCTTTAGAGTTCCTATGTAGAGATGGGAGAACCTTCCAGAAGGACAACCATCTCTTTAGCACGACCAATCAGGCCTTTATGGTAGAGCTGCCCGATGGAAGCCATGACAATCATCTTGGAGTTTGCCAAAAAGCACCTGAAGGACTCTCAGACCATGAGAAACAAGATTATCTGGTCTTATGAAACCAAGATTGAACTCTTTGTCCTGAATGCCAAGCGTCACATCTGGAGGAAACCTGGCACCGTCCCTACGTTTAAGCATGGTGGTGGCAGCATCATGCTGTGGAGAAGTTTTTCAGTGGCAGGGACTGGGAGACTAGTCAGGATCGAGGGAAATATGAATGGAGCAATATACAGTGAGATCCTTGATGAAAACCTGCTCCAGAGTGCTTAGGACATCAGACTGGGGTGAAGGTTCTCATTCCAACATGACAACAATGCTAAGCACACAGCCAAGACAACGCAGGAGTGGCTTCGGGACAAATCTCTGAATGTTCTTGAGTGGCATAGCCAGAGCCCGGACTTGAACCCCCTCGAGCATCTCTGGAGAGACCTGAAAATACCTGTGCAGCAACGCTCCCCATCGAACATGACAGAGCTTATGATCTGTGGAGAAGAATGGGAGAAACTCCCCAAATACAGGTGCGCCAAGCTTGTAGCATCATACCCAAGAAGACTCGAGGCTGTAATCGCTGCCAAAGGTGCTTCAACAAAGTACTGAGTGAATGCTCTGAACACTTATGTAAATGTCATATTTGGAGGGTTTACACATTTGCAAAAAAAAAAAAAAAAAGTTTTTGCTTAGTGATTATGGGGTATTTTGTGTAGATTGATGAGGAAAAAAACAATGTAATACATTTTAGAACTGAATGTGGAAAAAGTCAAGGGGTCTGAATACTTTCCGTATGGACTATCTACCAATCCCAGGCATTTTTAAAGTTTGAGACATTGAAAATCAAGACAACCTAGAGACAAACTAGAATACTGGGCAGCTAAACCAAATGTTTTTTTTTCTGTCTAAGCTAAAAAAAATATATATTGTTTTCACATTGTAATTTGCTAAATGAAGTACGTCAAATGTCTCTTCAATATCACTGTTCACCACTTAATCTCATTTTAACAGGGTGTAATTCACTCAATATTGGGAGATTAGACAAAGTTTACAATACCAGAAAGCTTCAATTCTCCTATTTTCTATCAGTTGCATAGGTGATTCAAAAAATTGTTTCCACTCCTCTCACCTGTATACCATTTGGATCAGCCCAGATGTCTTTGTCACCAAGCTTCATTGGCACCTTGATTATCACAGTAAGATTGAAGCCTCTTTCATAATTTTCAACCTGAGAAAGAAGGGGGTATTTTAATTTATGCTATACATTTCAGACATATTAAGTAAATTACACATAAATACTGTATATTAGTATATTATCCTTACCTCAAAGGATTGTTTCACATGTTTCTGCAAATCATTTTTCCCGGCAGTGAAATTAACATAACTGGTTGAATCCTCATTTCTAAATAAATGGGGGGGAAGATTTAGTGAAGACAAATGTTCCGAACAGCTGGGCTAGATTAAGCTTGAGTCATACACTACCGGTCAAAAGTTTAAGAACACCTACTCATTCACGGGCTTTTCTTCATTTTTTTACTATTTTCTACATTGTCGAATAATAGTGAAAACATCAAAACTATGAAATAACACATATGGAATCATGTAGTAACCAAAAAAAGTGTTAAACTAATCTAAATATAATTTATATTTGAGATTCTTCAACTGACAGCTTTGCACACTCTTGGCATTATCTCAACCAGCTTCATGAAATAGTCACCTGGAATGCATTTAAATTAACAGGTGTGCCTTCTTAAAAGTTCATTTGTGGAATTTCTTTCCTTCTTAATGCGTTTGAGCCCATCAGATGTGTTGTGACAAGGTAGGAGTGGTATACAGAAGATAACCCTATTTGGTAAAATTCCATACTATAGCAAGAACAGCTCAAATAAGCAGAGATAAACGACAGTCCATCGTTACTTTCAGACAGGAAGGTCAGTCAATACGGAAAATTTCAAGAAAGGGCAGTCACAAAAACATTGAGCCCTATAATGAAACTGGCTCTCATGAAGACAGGAATGGAAGACCCAGAGTTACCTCTGCTGCAGAGGATAAGTTCATCAGAGTTATCAGCTTCAGAAATTGCAGCCCAAATAAATGCTTCACAGAGTTCAAATAACAGACACATCAACTGTTCAGAGGAGACTGCGTGAATCAGGCATTCATGGTCGAATTGCTCCAAAGAAAGCACTGCTAACGGACTCCAATATGAGACTTACTTGGGCCAAGAAACACGAGCAATGGACATTAGACCGGTGGAAATGTGTCCTTTGGTCTGGAGTCTGAATTTGAGATTTGGGGTTCCAACCGCCATGTCTTTGTGAGACACGGTGTTAGTGAATGGATGATCTCCACATGTGTATTTCCCACTGTGAAGCATGGAGGAGGAGGTGTTATGGTGTGGGGGTACTGTGCTGGTGACACTGTCTGTGATTTATGTAGAATTCAAGGCACACTTAAACTGCATGGCTACCACAGCATTCTTCAGCGATATGCCATCCCATCTGATTTGGGCTTAGTGGGACATTTGTTTTCAACAGGACAATGACCCAACACACCTCCAGGCTGTGTAAGGTCTACTTTACCAGGATTGTGTCAAGGCACAGATCTGGGGAATTGTATCCCCCAAAAAATCGCTGCAGCATTGAAGGTCCCCAAAGAACATAGAGGCCTCCATCATTCTTAAATGGAAGAAGTTTGGAACCACCAAGACCCAAACTGAGCAATCGGGGGAGAAGGACCTTGATCAGTAAGGTGACCAAGAACCCCGATGGTCACTCTCAAAGAGCTCCAGAGTTCCTGTGGAGCGATGGGAGAACCTTCCAGATGGACAACCATCTCTGCAGCACTCCACCAATAAGGCCTTTATGGTAGAGTGGCCAGACGGAAGCCATTCCTGACTGTATTGACTGTATTACCACCACACTGGCGGTCACGAGTCATGAAGGCAGTTAAATTACATGTGACCGTTTGGTCATGGCAATTAGGCTTCTCCAAGCTCTGATGCTGCTGATGGTCATTAGTAGCCTACCAAACTTGCTAACTGCCTTGTACTCAGCACTCTATTGTTCCTTTAATCACTGACATAAATGAAATGTATTCGAAAATCTAACCAAACACTTCATGAGATCCTATGAGCTCATGTTGCACAACATTTCTACAGGCTATGCAATTGGGGGAGAAAGCAGTTCGGATTGGTCTGCCATAAAGAAGGCTTCTGTCTATTTGAGCTGGTCAGTCTGTGTTGGTAATCTGTCGAATTCAACTTTTTTAATGCATTGTGTAGTGGAGCTCCAGAACTTTCTGGAGGATCATATTTTGAAATCATTGGAATTAGAGTATGATAGCTAAAGAGATGGAGAAAACACCTGTGTCCGGATTACATCTTCAAACTAAGGGCAACCATGTCATGGAATTAGTGACAGGGAGACGCGTTCATCATGCATGATGATGTATACAGGTAAGATAGCTAGCTACATTTTCAGATATTAAACGTTTCGAATTTTGACAGAAAGTGGTTTATTTCAAGCAAAATTGTACTGTTAGCTAGCTAACTAACGTTAGCTGGCTGGCTCCCTAGCTCACGTTATTATTTGTATCCCAGAGGCGTTTGCTTTTCTAGTTAGAAACTAATGTTAGCTAGCTAACATTGAACCTGGTTGGTTAGCTCCCAGCATATTCCCAGCATATAGTCATGACATGATTTGGCACTGTGTTCATTGTTGTTTAACTGGCTAACTTTATGGGACGTGTGATCTTACACCTTTTTTTTTACCTAACTAGGTTCATTCTTTACCTAGCTTGCTAGCTAGCTACATGTCTTAAGCTAAAGTGTACAACACCCGTTGAATATGGCCGTTGTTAGTAAACGTACTAAACGTACAAAAAAGCGTAATGAAATTGTTGCTAGCAGAGCTGATTAGGCTGTTTTCATGTTATCCAGAGGTAAACAAAGTGTGCGCTCTGAACGCTCCGACAGCAAAACGAGATGGGTGGGGCTAAAGCTTAAGAGGGTGTGAACGATGCTGAATGGGTGTAGACAAAGAAGATCTCTTCACTAGTTACCAAAACATTCAAAGGCCATTTTCTCAAAAGTGAGTTTACAAGTTTATCAACTTTCAAAGCAGAATTAATTTCCCATTGTTCCTCACAAATGCAGTGTATGATATACCATTTTGTAGCTCGGAGTCTCTGCTTTTATCCAATGTAAAACACTTTTGTAAAAAACAATGTAAAATGTTGCTACATAAGACCAAATCCAGGTGTTGAGTCACATATTTATTTCCCTCACAGAAAAGAATGTCAACTTTTGTACTATGTGGAATAGTAGATTGACATAGGCTAGTGCTTTTGCTGTTCGTTAGGCCTACTCATCTTGTTGGCTGACGAAATGCAAATGTGGACAGTTCTTCCAATATCTTCAATTTGCACATCGGAACTGGATAAGGATACACACAGTTGCGTCCCCGATGAGTCTGTCTTCACTTGCAGCCTGTGAGAAAGACCCGATCACATGACGGAGAGCCATGTGAGTGAGAGGTGCTTCGTAGTACGCAGCACTCAGGGAGAAGGGCACAACAGCCAGTTGTCGCGAAAGGCAAGTTTTTTTTAGGGTGCATTACGGCCACACAAAGGGGATGCCGCCGGGGAATTTGAGGCGTTATCAAGTGCTTGTCAAATTGTGAATGAGAGACTGATGTAGTGTAGAGTCCGCACAAAAAACAAAGAAAGATCTTTCAAGCAACTTTTTTCAAATCATCATTAGAGTCGCATCATGCAGCCTTACAAAGTATTAAAAATCAAAACATATAGCTCAACGTTTGTAGAACAACTAAAGATACATTAAAACATCTTAAGGCTAGGGGGTGGTATTTTCACTTCCGGATGAAAAGCGTGCCCAAAGTAAACTGCCTGCTACTCAGGCCCAGAAGCTAGGATATGCATATTATTAGTATATTTGGATATAAAACACTCTGAAGTTTCTAGAACTGTTTGAATGATGTCTGTGAGTATAACAGAACTTATTTGGCAGGCGAAACCCCGAGGACAAACCATCCAGGAATTTCTTTTTTTGAGGGCACTATCTTTTCAATGGTTTTCTATGGGCATCTGGATTTGTAAAGCACTTGCTTGCAGTTCCTATCGCTTCCACTGGATGTCAACAGTCTGTAGAAATTGGTTGATGTTTTTCCTTTGTGTAATGAAGAAGTCGCCCTGTTCAGAACAAGGGTCGGGTGAAGTGTACTGTTTGATAGAGGCACATGACCTGAAAAGCTCGCTCACTTTGTTTTCCTCCGGTATTGAACACAGTTTATCCCGTCTTAAATTGTATCGATTATTTACATTAAAAAATACCTAAAGTTGTATTAGGAAAGTTGTTTTAAATGTTTGGACAAAGATTACAGGTAATTTATGATATATTTTGTAGTCATGTTGCACTAGTTAAAAATTGTGTTTTTCTGGATCAAACGCGCCAAATAAATGGGCATTTTGGATATATAACGACGGAATTAATTGAACAAGAGGACCATTTGGGATGTTTATGGGACATATTGGAGTGCCAACAGAAGAAGCTTGTCAAATGCATGAATTATATCTTTATTTCAGAGTTTCGTGTCCCGGGTTGAATTATGATTGTCTGTCTTTGTTTGATGGGATGCTGTCCTCAGATAATAGCATGGTTTTCTTTCACCGTAAAGCCTTTTTCAAATCTGATACGTTGGCTGGATTAACAACAAGTGTAGCTTTAATTTGGTGAATTGCATGTGTGATTTCATGAAAGTTTAATATTTATAGTAATTTAATTTGAATTTGGCGCTCTGCCATTTCACTGGATGTTGTCAAAATCGATCCCGCTAAAGGGATTTGATCCCTAAGAAGTTGTTAATAACTCTAAATTAAGGATATAGTACAACCTATTTATTTGTTACCGCTCAACACAGGATAGCGGCATGTGTCTCAAATTGTTTGGAGAAAATATCCTTTCTATTTTATTCAGCTATTCTCAATTGTATTCTTTATACTATAAAATAATATAAAATAATGCCACGGAATTCTAAGCAAATCCTGTCCGCTGAATGAAGTAGTGAAGCCCACAGCCATTTGGCATAGCCAGATCAGGACCTAACATCAGGACAACTCTGAGTATGCTTGTAGCGAAATCCTGCACGGATTTGTTCATCTGAAGTAGACTACATTTTCTTCATATTATGTTTCTTTAGACCTGTCTGAAGTAAATAATGGATTTCTTGAGAAAGTGTAGGCTATATTACATGGATTTATTATACTTTTTCAAACAGATGTTCCAAAGGTCTGCGTCAGTGGCTTGTAGGCTATGTCTGGAAGTCAAGGAGATGCTGAATGTGTTTATGTTATTAGACTGTCAATTACCGTGAAACTGACAGTTATTTGCTTGACAATCACAGGCGGCCAAAAATCGTGACCGCCACAGCCCTAAGTCTGATGAAACCAAGATTAAACTCTTTGGCTTGAATGCCAAGCATCACGCCTGGAGGAAACCTGACACCATCCCTACAGTGAAGCATGGTGGTAGCAGCATCATGCTGAGGGGATGTTTTTCAGCGGCAGGGACTGGGAGACTAGTCAGGATAGAAGGAAAGATGAACAGAGCAAAGTACAGAGGGATCCTTGATGAAAACTTGCCCCAGAGCGCTCAGGGTCTCAGACTGTGGCGAAGGTTCACCTTCCAACAGGACAATGACCCTAAGCAGACAGCCAAGACAATGCAGGAGTGGCTTTGGGACAAGTCTCTGAATGTCCTTGAGTGGCCCAGCCAGAGCCCAGACTTCAACCTATATTTATACCAGTGAAGGCTACTGAAGGGAGGACGGCTCATAATAATGGCTGGAATGGAGCGATTGGAATGGCATTAAACACATAGGAACCATGTGTTTGATACCGTTCCACTCATTCTGCTCCAGCCATTACCACGAGCCCGTCCTCACCAATTAAGGTGCCACCAAGCCTCTTTGATTTGTTCAGTTTATTGACTGTATACATCTCGTTTATAATTCCTGAAATTAAAGCTAGACAGTCAGGGAATATTGGAAATTCCAAAAACGATGGATAAGGACTATCTTTTGCAAATTTTGACAGTGAGGACATAACACATTTTCAGTGCGACCCTCCAGACCTTGTGCAGCCCCCAGGGCAAACTAAGTTTTACACACCTGAGTTAGAGCATTGATGTACGTGATCCAACTGCAAAATGTTGTGTTTTTAAAAAATGTACGCAAATAATGTCTGAGGGACATAAAAGGCCCTATATTTGTAGAACGAGCTAGACCCACATATAGGAAAATATGGTATAAAAATTAAATAGCACATACCTTTTAATCACAACAAAAATGCTGTATTTCACACCAATCTCTTTCACTTTGGAAAGTTCACTCTTTGGCGAGTGTGTATTTCCACTAAACAGGATGAGACGGGGTAATGCAGTTACTACAAATATTGCTAGACAAAACATCATAAGACATGATAACTTTATCTGAGTGTGTACCGCACATACCTTGAGGCATTTGCAGTGAATGTCATCATTTGGCCAAATTGAGTGTTTCTATCAATCCCATAGGAAATTACTAAGAGAGCCTGAGATGAAGGGAAGGAGAATACAATGTTTATTTAAAATATTACCTTAGACTCCTGTAGAAGCGCAGCAAAAAAAGTATGTCATACGGGCATTAGGCGACATTACCATAAATTCCCTTTTAGGGTTTCAGTGAGACGTTATCCCACTGACGTTCTGAGAACGTTCTATGGACTTTAAAACGTTACATTATCATTGGGACCATAAAGGGATGTTCAGTACAGATCCCGGTTTGGTCACAGTATAAAGTTATAAAAAAGGTATTTTGGTGACGACTAGGGAATTTTACAAATAGGCTCCTATTTGTTTCTGAAAGGACGTTATCCCTGGGGCATTCAATGTCAAAGTTCAGAAGGAGACGTTTCAGGCAGGTCCTGGCCTTCAAACAATAATTGGTCGTTAGGAATTTCCCAGAATGTCACAAAATGGAGAAAAGGATGTTGTGGCATGGTCCTGTGGATGTGTTGTCTAGTTCCCAGTTTGTTCTGGGGATGTCCCCTAGAACGATTTTAGGACATTCTTAAAACGTTCTGTCATGGTCCCCTGTTTTTTTTATTTTATCTTCGTTATGGAGACGTCCCCAACGATGGTTAAAGGATGCTCTTAGAATGTACTGTCATGGTTCCCTGGAGTTTTTTTTGTCTAGTTCACGGCTTGTTCTGGGGACTAGAACAAATCTAAAGATGTTTTTTGTATGTTCCCAAGACATGCATTTTTTCTTTTTCAAAGAAATGTTCTCTGGGGGACCTTTGTCTAGATCCCTGTAAGGTACAGTACCAGTACGTCACTGAGGACCATGTCAGGACTTTGTTTTTTTACATTCTCAGGACATACATTTTACTAATCATTATGACTTTGTGTGATGGTCCCAAGGGAACGTTTTCTGGGGGACCTTTGTCTAGTTCCCTCTAAGTTAACAGGACATTGTTGAGGACAATATAAGGATATCCTCAAGACATCCTCAGGACATTTGTTTTATAAGTTAAGTAATGAAATGGGAGAGGGTGTTTGAGCTAAGTGGGACACTGTTCAGCTAAAATAATGTAAATGACAATAAAATTACATATAACATGATCACTTTTAGAGTACTTACATTTCAATATGACCCCATTTGAGATTTGAACTCACAACCTCTGGATTTGTAATATATAGATGTCTGCTGCACCACAAGATCTGGAGCATACTCAGAAGTCCCCCACACATTTCTTGCCTATAACACATCTCTGCACTTAGCAAAAGAGTGCCATTGGCACTGGTATTTTAGTTATCAGTTAATCTGACTATTCTCTAATCGATTTGATTGATCTATTTCTGCAATTTGTGGCTTTTCTGTATAGTTGTCTAATGTTAGTGGGGCATATTACTCTGTTTTAATGTAACTCCTGAATCACTAAGAAATAAAATAGTTTTTCTTGAGTGTATTTTTAACCAAGCTTAATTTACTTAGAAGTGCAAACTGTAGCAATACAGGTGGAATCAGGCATTGACACAGACATGGTGGCATAGCAGGACAATCCGAATGCGGTGAACCAAGAGGTTGTGAGTTAAAATGCCAGGTGAGGACATGTTGAATAATACTTACTGTATAAATGAACATGTGCAATGTATTCATGTATGTCAAAGTGTGTCAAATATGTTGAAAACACTGTATGTTAAAAGCACTGTTTGTGTGTAGGTGTCCCTAAACCTACCAACAGACAAAGAGCTGTTAATAGATCAGTAGTTCACCAATCAGGGCCTTGATGGGCTCGACAACAGTAACTAGGGGTGATGTGTAATGAAACGAGTGTGTGAATCCCCAGGTAGGTGGGTATAATGTTTTTTGGGGGGGACTATCAGACTATCCTGATGACTGATACACTGAATGTCCTGAGAACGTCCTAAAATCATTCTGACTTGACCTTCAATGACATCCCAGGAACATGGAGGGAACTAGACAAAAGTCACCTGGAGAACATTCCTTTGTGACCATCACACAATGTCCCGATGACAGGAAAAAATGATATCTTGAGAAGTCCCTAAAAACGTATTTAGGGACATCCCCGGGAACTAGACAAAAACCTACACAGGGCCATGACACAATGTCTACAGAACATCCTAAAATTGTCCTTGGGGACGGCCCCGGAACAAAACAGGGAACTAGACAAAATCTCCACAGGACCATGAAACAATTTCCTGACGACTTTCGGTAACCATTTCCTGACTTTCTGTGGACGTCCTAATGACATTTTTTTTTTGCAGGGAGTACAGATTGCTTCTACAGTTCAATAGG
Organism: Oncorhynchus mykiss; assembly: GCF_057628025.1. Classification (NCBI taxonomy): domain Eukaryota; kingdom Metazoa; phylum Chordata; class Actinopteri; order Salmoniformes; family Salmonidae; genus Oncorhynchus; species Oncorhynchus mykiss. Next base: position 28,316,688 of record NC_143037.1, read on the forward strand.
ATGTTTTATTTAGTAAGTAATAGGGATGTTATTACAATACAGTCTCATTTTACTGTTATTGTAATGATGAACATATGTTGTAAGTGAGACAGACCTTAGAATCGCTTTTGAAGATTGGCTTGTCAATGGTGCAGTCACTTAGTCCCCACATTACATTTCCCACACTGTCTGATGAGTTACACTCCACTCTTCCCTGGAGAGCAATGACAGGACAATGACAATTTATGTCAACTTCAGGCAATAGTTCACTGAAATTACCAATGAAACACTGGAAATGTACATACTGGACCTACAGAAATGACTATCACTTAAACAATATAAATCCTTCCTGCCCCTCAAACACCGAGTTTATAGCTACTCACTCCCTCTCCTTCCTTATATGTACTCTTACCTGGAGTATGGTGAACTTCCTGAATGAAAGTCCTGCAGGGTATTTGAGAATAACGTGGCTGTTGTAAGAGTTCTCTTCCCTGCTTTCGACTGACACTGTCACATTTATCACCTCATCTATGCCAACCCTCACCTCTGAACTCCTGAGAGAAGTGAGAAAGAGAGCGCAAAAGTAATAAAGAAATTATTCTCATTGTCATTACATCATGCTTGTTTTCCTCAACCTTTGCCTATCATTGACATCATCATCCTATCCATCTTCATCATCATTTTCATCTTCATCCATTTTACTCGTCAGCTGCTGCAACGCTCTAATCGACATTCTAATCATCATACTTTTTACTTTAAAAAAAAGTGTAATCTTACCCAGTAGAAAAACAGAAAGGCTCTGAGTCAATGCTAGTTATCTTACCTAGTGAAATTAAAATCCACTTTCAGGTTGTCAATGCAGTTGTTATCAGCGCCACAGTTGATCTCAAAACCTAACTGTGGGATGAAGAAAGATGTTCACCAAGTTCACTTAACACGTTACCTTCTTCACAATGACTAGGATATAGATGTATCTTTACCCCCCCCCCCCTCCACACACACACACACACACACACACTCTCAACAGCCTTTTTTGAGGGATTTCAAATCAACTTTGACACAGTTTTTATTGTCAAAAGTTAAGAGAAGAAACATACAGGATGATATGTTGAAGTCGGAGACCGCGGGGAAAGGCTAGAGCTGAGGCCACCAGGAGATGTTGTTGGCAACCCTTCAAATGTGAAGTCAAGTTCATTGGACAGTTCATTGAGGGAGTCTTCTGGGCAAGCCTATAAAAAATAGAATCTTCAGAGACATTTTATCATTCAAACTCCTCTAAAGAGGTTTACTGTACTGTGATATTGTTAACATTGACATGTCAAGGCTCTATGGCTGTATCCTTTAGAGTGTTTAGTAATGACAGAGGGGAGAAACCAATGAGCATACGCTTTTGAGGTTGTCGACATGTGACAGCCATAAAGCCCAGACTTAAAGCTGATACAATTTGATGTGTACTCCACATAATAGTCACATAGTATGTCATTCCAAAGTTTCAGCTGCTATTCTCTCATTGGATCCCGAAAAATACTTTTGACTGCTTAGAGCACTAAAACTCCACCTGAAAAAGGCACATCATTCAACTTATGGTGACAGTAACGCCCTTGTTTGCTGTATTGTTGTAGGCTAAAGCTTCTTCGTCATATGAACCTATCATGTACAGAAAAGGTGGCCAGGAATTTATTCTGCAATGGTTATGAAACTATATATTATGTTTTATGTTTATAAATTAAATATAGTTTACTTGAGACATTTGAAATTACAGTAGACTATTCAGACGTATACACAGTAGCCTAGCTCTGGATAGTTTCTCGTTACTACTGTAAAGTGGGTCCAATTCAATGAGAGATGGGACGTTGTAGGCTACTTTGCGAGTATGAAACCATAACCGTCAGAAAAGGAAAAAATTCTGTTTCCTAGTGTTCCCGGTTCTGATTATTCTGCCTGCTCTGACCCCAAGCCTGCCTGCCGTCCTGTACCTGCCTGACTCTGACCTGATTACGAACCTCTGCCTGCCCTGACCCCGAACCTGCCTGCCGTCCTGTACCTGCCTGACTCTGACCTGATCACAAACCCTTGTCTGTCCTCGACCTGCCCTTTGCCTGCCCTTTGCCGCCCCGTGTTTACAATAAATAATCTGAGAACTGTACTATCCGCCTCCTGTGTCTGCATCTGGGTCATATCCTGAGTCGTGGTAGTCACCAAGTGCATTCAGAAAGTATTCACACCATTTGACTTTATCCACATTTTGTTGTTACAACCTGAATTGTAATTTAATTAAATGTAGATTTGTTTTGTCATTGGCCTGGCCAGTGACAAATGAAAAGCTGAAATGTCTTGAGTCAATAAGTAAAAAAATAAAACTTGTTATGTCAAGCCAAAATAAGTTCAGGAGTAAAATGTGCATAACAAGTCACATAATAAGTTGCATGGACGCACTCTCTGTACCCCACACATGAAATTATCTGTAAGGTCCCTCAGTCGAGCAGTGAATTTCAAGCACAGATTCAACCGCAAAGACCAGGGAGCTTTTCCAATGCCTCGCAAAGAAGGGCGGAGAGAGTAAGGAAACCACTCAGGGATTTCACCATGAGGCCAATGGTGACTTTTAAACAGTTACAGAGTTTAATGACTGTGATAGGAGAAAACTAAGGATGAATCAACAACATTGTAGTTACTCTCCTCATGGCCCACTAGATATCATCAGAATGAGATAAAATAGATAATCTGTAGATTTTCCCGCCTATGCATTTATTTCTGATTTGGAGCCAAGCTCAAATAATGACAAATTAAAAATACTTTGCCGACTAAGTTCACTCACCTGAATGCCAGATTCAAGTTTTTGGTATATGAGCGCTGTGTTGTTGGGCATGAGGTTATACTAATACTGGTCATTTTCTTGATTGATAACTTTTTGGCAAACCCAAATGGAGGGCTAAGTTTCAAACCTACCTCAATAAAGAAGTTATGAGAGAAGCATTGCTCTTGAAGTCTTAATGTAATAGTATTCGTTTCCTCCCGTATCTTTGGACTGATATAAGCACGATAGTTTGGAGCTTGGCGGGTCACATCCAGAGTTAAAGTATAGTTAATCTTTGCTTGAAGATCTGGAGCAAAAGAGATTGCATTTAATGAAAAGGATAAGCTACTCGCATGCATATGTACGGTGCCTGTATTCAGACCACTTTACTTTTCCCAAATGTTTTTAACGTTACAGCCTTATTCTAAAATTGATTAAATAAAACATGTTACTCAGCAATCTACAAACAATACCCCATAATGACAAAGAAAAAACAGATTTTTAGAATGTTTAGCAAATGTATTAAAAATAAAAAACAGAAATACCATATTTACAAAAGTATTCAGACCCTTTGCTATGAGACTTGAAATTGAGCTCAGGTGTATTCTGTATCCTTGAGATATTTCTACAACTTGATTGGAGTCCACCTGTGGTAAATACAATTGATTGGACATGATTTAGAAAGAAACACACCTGTCAATGTAAGGTCCCAAAGTTTACTGTGCATGTCAGAGCAAAAACCAAGCCATGAGGTCGAAGGAATTGTCCGTAGAGCGCCAAGACAGGATTGTGTTGAGGCACAAATCTGGGGGAAGGGTACAAAAAAAATTCTGCAGCATTGAAGGTCCCCAAGAACACAGTGGCCTCCATCATTCTTAAATGGAAGAAGTTTGGAACCACCAAGACTCTTCCTAGAACTGGCCACCCGGCCAAACTGAGCAATTGGGGGAGAAGGGGGGTGACAAAGAACCTGATGGTCACTCTGACAGAGCTCTGGAGTTCCTCTGTGGAGATGGAAGAACCTTCCAGAAGGATAATGTTACGGTGCGTGAATGAGGACCCAAAAGCGAATTAACTTAAACAGAGCTTCTTTAATTACCAAACATAGGTAGGCTCAGACGGACCGGCAGATTCCGACAGGACAAGACATGGTTACAGCAAACATGACGACAGTCTGGTTCAGGCATGAAACACAACAAACAAGAATCCGACAAGGACAGGAACAAAAACAGAGAGAGATATAGGGACCTAATCAGAGGGAAAAGGGGAACAGGTGGGAGAAGGGGTGACGAGGTAGTCAAGAGGAGACAAGGAACAGCTGGGGGAAAGCGGGGGAGAAAAGGTAACTTAACAACGACCAGCAGAGGGAGACAGGGTGAAGGGAAAGGACAGAGACAAGACACAACATGACAGTACATGACAGTACCCCCCCACTCACCGAGCGCCTCCTGGCGCACTCGAGGAGGAAACCTGGCGGCAACGGAGGAAATCCTCGATCAGCGCACGGTCCAGCACGTCCCGAGAGGGAACCCAACTCCTCTCCTCAGGACCGTACCCCTCCCAATCAACGAGGTACTGGTGACCACGGCCCCGAGGACGCATGTCCAAAATTCTACGGACCCTGTAGATGGGTGCGCCCTCGACAAGGATGGGGGGGGGGGGAAGACGAGCGGGGGCGCGAAGGACGGGCTTGATGCAGGAGACATGGAAGACCGGGTGGACGCGACGAAGGTATCGCGGAAGAAGAAGTCGAACTGCGACAGGATTAATGACCCGAGAAATACGGAACGGACCAATGAACCGCGGGGTCAACTTGCGAGAAGCCGTCTTAAGGGGAAGGTTCTGAGTGGAGAGCCAAACTCTCTGACCGCGACAATATCTAGGACTCTTAGTTCTACGCTTATTAGCAGCCCTCACAGTCTGCGTCCTATAACGGCAAAGTGCAGACCTGACCCTCTTCCAGGTGCGCTCGCAACGTTGGACAAAAGCCTGAGCGGAGGGGACGCTGGACTCGGCGAACTGAGATGAGAACAGCGGAGGCTGGTACCCGAGGCTACTCTGAAAAGGAGATAGCCCGGTCGCAGACGAAGGAAGCGAGTTGTGGGCGTATTCTGCCCAGGGGAGCTGTTCTGACCAAGACGCAGGGTTGCGAAAAGAAAGACTGCGTAAGATGCGACCAATAGTCTGATTGGCCCGTTCTGCTTGACCGTTAGACTGGGGGTGAAAGCCGGAAGAGAGACTGACTGAAGCCCCAATCAAACGGCAAAACTCCCTCCAAAATTGAGACGTGAATTGCGGACCTCTGTCCGAAACGACGTCTGACGGAAGGCCATGAATTCTGAAAACATTCTCGATGATGATTTGTGCCGTCTCTTTAGCAGAAGGAAGCTTAGCAAGGGGAATGAAATGAGCCGCCTTAGAGAACCTATCGACAACCGTAAGAATAACAGTCTTCCCCGCTGACGAAGGCAGTCCGGTGACAAAATCTAAGGCGATGTGAGACCACGGTCGAGAGGGAATAGGAAGCGGCCTGAGACGGCCGGCAGGAGGAGAGTTACCGGACTTAGTCTGCGCGCAGACCGAACAAGCAGCCACGAAACGACGCGTGTCATGCTCCCGGGTGGGCCACCAAAAACGCTGGCGAATGGAAGCAAGCGTACCCCGAACGCCAGGGTGGCCGGCTAACTTGGCAGAGTGAGCCCACTGAAGAACGGCCAGACGAGTAGGAACGGGAACGAAAAGAAGGTTCCTAGGACAAGCGCGCGGCGACGGAGTGTGAGTGAGCGCTTGTTTTACCTGCCTCTCAATTCCCCAGACAGTCAACCCGACAACACGCCCCTCAGGGAGAATCCCCTCGGGGTCAGTGGAGGCTACTGAAGAACTGAAGAGACGAGACAAAGCATCAGGCTTGGTGTTCTTAGAGCCCGGACGATAAGAAATCACGAACTCGAAACGAGCGAAAAACAGCGCCCAACGCGCCTGACGCGCATTAAGTCGTTTGGCAGAACGGATGTACTCAAGGTAAACGAAAACAAAGATGTTCAGCATGTCTCTCAGGACATCATTAACTAATGCCTGAAAGACAGCTGGAGCGTTAGCGAGGCCGAAAGGAAGAACCCGGTATTCAAAGTGCCCTAACGGAGTGTTAAACGTCGTCTTCCACTCGTCCCCCTCCCTGATGCGCACGAGATGGTAAGCGTTACGAAGGTCCAACTTAGTGAAAAACCTGGCTCCCTGCAGGATCTCGAAGGCTGAAGACATAAGAGGAAGCGGATAACGATTCTTCACTGTTATGTCATTCAGCCCTCGATAATCTATGCAGGGGCGCAGAGACCCGTCCTTCTTCTTGACAAAAAAAAACCCCGCTCCGGCGGGAGAGGAGGAGGGGACTATGGTACCGGCGTCAAGAGCTACAGACAAATAATCTTCGAGAGCCTTACGTTCGGGAGCCGACAGAGAGTATAGTCTACCCCGGGGGGGGGGGGTGGTTCCCGGAAGGAGATCAATACTACAATCATACGACCGGTGTGGAGGAAGAGAGGTGGCCCTGGACCGACTGAACACCGTGCGCAGATCGTGATATTCCTCCGGCACCCCTGTCAAATCACCAGGCTCCTCCTGTGAAGAAGAGACAGAGGAAACAGGAGGGATAGCAGACATTAAACATTTCACATGACAAGAGACGTTCCAGGAGAGGATAGAATTACTAGACCAATTAATGGAAGGATTATGACAAACTAACCAGGGATGGCCCAAAACAACAGGTGTAAAAGGTGAACGAAAAATTAAAAAAGAAATGGTTTCACTATGATTACCAGAAACAGTGAGGGTTAAAGGTAGCGTCTCACGCTGAATCCTGGGGAGAGGACTACCATCCAGGGCGAACAAGGCCGTGGGCTCCTTTAACTGTCTGAGAGGAATGTCATGTTCCCGAGCCCAGGTCTCGTCCATAAAACAGCCCTCCTCCCCAGAGTCTATTAAGGCACTGCAGGAAGCTGACGAACCGGTCCAGCGTAGATGGACCGAGAAGGTAGTGCAGGATCTTGAAGGAGAGACAGGAGTAGTAGCGCTCACCAGTAGCCCTCCGCTTACTGACGAGCTCTGGCCTTTTACTGGACATGAAGTGACAAAATGACCAGCGGAACCGCAATAGAGACAGAGGCGGTTGGTGATTCTCCGTTCCCTCTCCTTAGTCGAGATGCGGATACCTCCCAGCTGCATGGGCTCAGCACCCGAGCCGGCAGAGGAAGATGGTAGTGATGCGGAGAGGGGGGCGACGGAGAGCGCGAGCTCCTTTCCACGAGCTCGGTGACGAAGATCAACCCGTCGCTCAATGCGAATAGCGAGTTCAATCAAGGAATCCACGCTGGAAGGAACCTCCCGGGAGAGAATCTCATCCTTTACCTCTGCGCGGAGACCCTCCAGAAGACGAGCGAGTAAGGCCGGCTCGTTCCAGCCACTGGAGACAGCAAGAGTGCGAAACTCAATAGAGTAATCTGTTATGGATCGATTGCCTTGACATAGGGAAGACAGGGCCCTGGAAGCCTCCTCCCCAAAAACAGATCGATCAAAAACCCGTATCATCTCCTCCTTAAAGTCCTGATACTGGTTAGTACACTCAGCCCTTGCCTCCCAGATTGCCGTGCCCCACTCACGAGCCCGTCCAATAAGGAGAGATATGACGTAGGCGACACGAGCAGTGCTCCTGGAGTAAGTGTTGGGCTGGAGAGAAAACACAATATCACACTGGGTGAGGAACGAGCGGCATTCAGTGGGCTCCCCAGAGTAACACGGCGGGTTATTGATTCTGGGCTCCGGAGATTCGAAAGCCCTGGAAGTGGCCGGTGGATCGAGGCGGAGATGGTGAACCTGTTCTGTGAGGTTGGAGACTTGGGTGGCCAGGGTCTCAACGGCATGTCGAGCAGCAGACACTTCCTGCTCGTGTCTGCCTAGCATCGCTCCCTGGATCCCGACGGCTGAGTGGAGAGGATCCGAAGTCGCTGGGTCCATTCTTGGTCGGATTCTTCTGTTACGGTGCGTGAATGAGGACCCAAAAGCGAATTAACTTAAACAGAGCTTCTTTAATTACCAAACATAGGTAGGCTCAGACGGACCGGCAGATTCCGACAGGACAAGACATGGTTACAGCAAACATGACGACAGTCTGGTTCAGGCATGAAACACAACAAACAAGAATCCGACAAGGACAGGAACAAAAACAGAGAGAGATATAGGGACCTAATCAGAGGGAAAAGGGGAACAGGTGGGAGAAGGGGTGACGAGGTAGTCAAGAGGAGACAAGGAACAGCTGGGGGAAAGCGGGGGAGAAAAGGTAACCTAACAACGACCAGCAGAGGGAGACAGGGTGAAGGGAAAGGACAGAGACAAGACACAACATGACAGTACATGACAGATAACCATCTTTGCAGCACTCTTCCCATCAGGCCTTTAAGATAGAAGCCACTCCTCAGTAAAAGCCACATGACAGCCCACTTGGAGTTTGCCAAAAGGCACCCAAAGACTTTCAGACCATGAGAAACAAGATTCTCTGGTCTGATGAAACCAAGATTGAAATATTTTGCCTTAATGCCAAATGTCTTGTCTGAAGGAAACCTAGCACCGTCCCTACGGTGAAGCATGGTGGTGGCAGCATCATGCTGTGGGGATGTTTTTCAGTGGCAGGGACTAAGAGACTTAACAGGATTGAGGGAAAGACGAACGGAGCAAAGTACAGAGACATCCTTGATGAAAACCTGCTCCAGAGCGCTCAGGACCTCAGACTGTGACGAAGGTACACAGCCAATACAACGCAGGAGTGGCTTCGGGACAAGTCTCTGAATGTCCTTGAGTGGTCCAGCCAGAGCCTGGACTTGAACCCGATCGAACATCTCTGGAGAAACCTGAAAATAGCTGTGCAGCAACGCTCCCCATCGAACATGACAGAGCTTATGATCTGCAGAGAAGAATTGGAGAAACTCTCCAAATACAGGTGTGCCAAGCTTGTTGTGTCATACCCAAGAAGACTCGAGGCTGTAATCTTTGTCAAAAGTTATTCAACAAAGGACTGAGTAAAGGGTCTGAAATACTTATGTAAATGTGATATTTCAGTTTTTAATTTTAATACATTTGCAAGCATTTCTAAAACCCTTTTTTTTCTTTGTCATTATGGGGCATTGTGTATAGATTGATGAGGGAAAAAAACACTTTATTAATCCATTTTAGAATAAGGCTACAACGTTACAAAATTTTGAAAAAGTATTCCGAATGCACTGTAGATAAGAACAATTTTGAGGTCAGAAACCTTTTGTGTCTGTTGTTTGTCTGGTCATGGTGAAACAGACTTTAACAATGTTTCTCAGAGGTGTACTGCAGTCCACCTGGTTGGTGGGGATTTTGGGTGGGTTGAAGGAAACTCGTGCCATCAATGTTACTATAGGCCTGGACCTGGAAGAAAAAAAATATAATGTATCAGTTTGATACTCAAAGTATACGTACATTCCACAATGAAGGGTGAGTTATTGGCCTCTAAAGCCTCATTTCCATTGACACCTAAATTAGGGCCAAATTCGAGCTGGCTCAATTTTCAAATTTGAGCTGGTTCAGGGAGTCCCGGGCCAACACAGCCCAGATTCACAACTGGTGCTGGCTGGATTAGGTTCAGGCTGTTGACGCCGTTACAATGCAACCACCAGCTAGCTGATCACTCGCTCAATGCTGATACATTTGGCTTTGGATTTGTTGCTGCTAGCTAGCTGAGCTACTGCAATAGTCAGACATGACACTCCACTTATGTTATGTTATGATATGTTACATTCTCATGGTATGTGTTAATTTGTGGATTCCCATCATCCATTTCGGATTGGATTTGACAAATTACAATTCATGTGGTATGTTACGTACAAAGTGTTACACATTTGCCAAACGTTCAATATGTTAGGAATTTGCAAAATGTATTAAATGTTACCAATTCCAATTTTTTTGTTGATAATGTTAAATAGGTGGCAAATGTTAGCTGGGTTCGGGGTGAAGGTTAGGAGTTAGGTAAAACGGTTAAGGTTAGGGTTAGCTAACATGCTAAGTAGTTGCAAAGTAGCTACCTTTGGGTTGCTTCACATTTGCGTAATAAGCCCACCCTCCTTGTGTTTTTGCAACATTCTGTCTTATGCAACGATTCCAAATGTAAGATATCATACTAATTTGAGTGTCCTGGATTTACATTCACTATGAGACCAGGCTGCTGAACAATAACCTTTTATTAGAACAGTGTCGTTTTTGGTTAGCAGCTAGCTAATGTTAGCTTGAAACGACCCTGCAAACAAAAATGAGTCATTAGGACTTTGTGTCGTGGTCCTGTGGAGGTTTTGACTAGTTCCCAGCTTGTTCCGGGGATGTCCCCTTTGATGATTTGAGGACGTTGTGTCATGGTCTCGTGTAGGTTTTTGTCTAGTTCCCGTTTTGTTCGGGGGACATCCCAAAGGATGTTTTTAAGACCCTCTTAGAATGTTCTGTCATGGTTCCCTGCAAGTTTTTGTCTAGTACCCAGTTTGTTCAGTGGACGTCCTTAGAACCATTTTTAGGAGATTCACAATATTTAATTTGTTCCTTTCATCAGGATGTAATGCAATGTTCACAAGGAACGTTTTCTGGGAGACTTTTTTCTAGTTCCTTCCTGGAGTCTACAAAAAAATGACATGAAGTAACAAAACACTGATCCACTTATAGACAAGGACAGTCACACAAATTTAGAATGCAAAAAAAAATACAACAAATATATTGTGTGTTAGAGTGTTTGTGTGTGTGTCCTCACAGTCCCCGCCGTTCCATGAGTTGTTTAATCAATCTAAAGGTAATTTTGCTGTTTTTCTTGAGTAATTGGAGATGGAAGAGAAATCCATGCGATCATGGCTCTGTATAATACTCTGCATTGACGTGAATTCGTTTTGGGCTTGTTGACTGTGAAGAGACCCTTGGTGGCATGTCTTGTGGGGTATGTATGGGCAGGGCTCAACATTCATGGCTGCCTGCTGTCCTGGCCACATCTGCCAAGCTTACAAGGCCAGTTAATCAATCTTTCATATGGTCTGCTTGGGCCAGTACATTTAAAAACACTCCAAAACAGACAATAATAATTTATATTTGTATTTAATCCTTCATAATCTTCCCAACATCTGATGCTTCAAACTTGTTATCAACCAGCATTCGGTTTCCAATTGGAGTCAAGAATGTCAAAACCTTCTCTCTCCATCTCGAGTGAGCACCACCTCAGTACATCCTGGCTACTCAATCAGGAAAGAATATATATATATAGTGAAAAATAAATTGTTCAATATAATTGCTTAAAAAACAGATTCATTCCCGAAGCTGTGCCAATTATTCATCAGCAGAATATCAACTGTCCGGTGGCAAGACCACGCAACTCCTCATACATCTGATTGCTGCATGGAAAGAAATGTGTTCTAATAAGTCCAGACACTGTGCAACATTCCTAAATGCAATCTCGGAAAAGACAACACTTTTGATGGCAATTATTGAAAAGAGCAGGATCCCAGATTTCCAGTACTGTTTGATTTATTTCCCAACTACAGTTTTTGCGCAATTGGCAGGGTTTTACAATCTGGCATGACAATAAAATGTGTCTGGCATGACAATAAAAAAAGTAACTGCAGGAAGTGCGTAACGGCCATTCGAGTGCATAAACGGTAGGCCTATATTCACTGCAAAAATCGCATAATTTTTTTTAGGCTCTAGTGCCATTAGGGTAAACAATGCAGATGAGCAACCCCATGCTTCAGCCATGCATCAGGTGATAATGCTTATTGCTAAAATAGCACACCTGCCAGCAAAATGGACCATGTACAGGACCTAAAGATATTACCTTTCTTGAATTTTTTATTGGGCTCATTTCTGGAAGGGAATATTACATTTCAAACAGTTTCATATGTTAAGGCTATATGTCATCATTGAGAGGGGGGATGGTTTTACATTGAACAAAAATATAAAAGCAACATGGCACAATTTTTACTTGAGTTACAGTTCATATAGGGAAATCAGTCAATTGAAATGAATTCATTAGGCCCTAATCTATGGATTTCACATGACTGGGAATACAGATATGCATCTCTTGGTCACAGATACCTTAAAAAACGGTAGGGGTGTGGATCAGAAAAACAGTATCTGGTGTGACAACCATTTGCCTCATGCAGCATGACACATCTCCTTTGCATAGACTTGATCAGGCTGTTGATTGTGGCCTGTGGAATGTTGTCCCACTCCTCTTCAATGTGCAAAGTTGCTGGACATTGGCGGGAACTGGAGCACGCTGTCGTACACTTCGATCCAGAACATCCCAAACATGCTCAAGGGGTGACATGTCTGGTGAGTATGCAGGCCATGGAAGAACTGGGATATTTTTGGCTTACACAAACTGTGTTCAGATCCTTGCGACATGGGGCCATGCATTATCATGCTGAAACATGAGGTCATGGCGGGCAGATGAATGGCACGACAATGATCTCGTCAGGATCTCGTCACAGTATCTCTGTGCATTGAAATTGCCATTGATAAAATGCAATTATGTTCATTGTCCATAACTTATGCCTGCCCATACCGTAACCCCAGCACCACCATGGGGCACTCTGTTCACAACGTTGACATCAGCAAACCACTCACCCACACAACGCTATCTGCCATCTGCCCGATACAGTTGAAACTGGGATTCATCCCTGAAGAGCACACTTCTCCAGCATGCCAGTGGCCATCGAAGGTGAGCATTTGCCCACTGAAGTCAGTTACGACGCCAAACTGCAGTCAGCTCAAGACCCTGGTGAGGACGACGAGCATGCAGATGAGCTTCCTTAAGAAGGTTTCTGACTGCAAATATTCTTTGGTTGTGCGAACCCACAGTTTCATCAGCTGCCCGGGGCTGGCATGGTTACACGGGGTCTGCAGTTGTGAGGCCGTTTGGACGTACTGCCAAACTCTCTAAAACAACATTGGAGGTGGCTTATGGTAGAGAAATTAACTATAAATTCTCTGGCAACAGCTCTGGTGGACATACCTGCAGTCAGCATGCCAATTGCACGCTCCCTCAAAACTTGAGGCATCTGTGGCATTGTGTTGTGTGACAAAACTGCACATTTTAGAGTGACCTTTTATTGTCCCAAGCACAAGGTGCACCTGTGTAATGATCATGCTGTTTAATCGTCTTCTTGATATACCACACCTGTCAGGTGGATGGATTATCTTGGCAAAGGAGAAATGCTCACTAACAGGGATGTAAACAAATTTGCGCACAAAATATTGGAGAAATAAGCTTTTTATGGGTATTTAACATTTCTGGGATTTTTATGTAGTTTTTTTTTTTTACATTTCAGCTCATGAAACATGTGACCAACAATTTATGTTTTATTAATTACTAATCTTGCTATTTTCAATGTTCCTGATAGGTTGATATTTCATCGGGGCCGGGGGTAGAGAACCAAGACAAATCTGTCTGGTATCTAATTCTTTGACGCATTTTAAGAAGTCCAGCGCTAACCTGCAGCTGCATGTTAAATGTAGCCTGTTGGTTGCATTTGACCCTCAGTGTATCAATCATCAGGACAGAAACATTTTAAAATAATCAGTTTCATTACACATCACACCTTTTTACTATTGAAGAGTCCGTTATGGCCCTGATTGGTGAACCACTGATTCAGTCAAAGGTCTTTGTCTGTTGATAACATGACGGGAAAACCCACATACACAAACCAGTGCTTTTAACATAGTTTTTTCAACTTACATGATTACATTGTGTATGTTCAAATGTACATTATGTCCTCAAGGCAAATATTATATCCTGGGATTTGAATTCACAACCTCTTAGTTCACAGCATTCCAATCATCCTGCTAAGCCACCATGTCTGTGTCAATGACTCAATTCACCTGTATCATTACACTTGACTTCAATGCAAAAAATTCACTCAAGAAAAACTATTGTATTTAATCATAGTGATTCACGAGTAACATTAAAATAGAGTAATATGCCCCCATCAACATTAGACAACTATACAGAAAACCCTCAGTGCTGAATTAAGTCAATCAAATCAATGATGAGAGAATAGTCAGTTTAACTGATATGGTGAAATTGTGGCGCTGCAGAAAGATCAGTGTAATCCAAATCAGAGGTTGTGAGTTTTAATCCCAGATGGGGTCATATTGAAAAGTCAGTACTATGAAAGTGATTGTGTCAAATGTTACCGTTGATAAACGTTTTTTTTAAACTTTAGCTGAACACGGTCCCACTTATCGTAAAATTCCCATCACATTTTATTACTTTACTTATAATGTTTTGGGACACCTGGGACCATAACGCAACGTCCTGACGACTGGTAAACAAATGTCCTGAAAACGTCCTGACATGGTCCTCAACACCGTCCAGGAAACTGACAGGGAACTAGACAAAGGTCCCTGAGAGAATGTTCCCAGAGGACCATCATGCGACATCCTAATGACTAGTAAAATGAAGGATCCTTAGGATGTCCTCCGTTTGCTGGGGAGCTAGTTAGCCAATGTTGCTATCATGGATTTTAGCTAGCCAGGTCATATTGATACATTGAAAGCAAGCTAGATACATCTTATTTAAATATATATATATATATATATATATATATATATATATACAGTGCCTTGCGAAAGTATTCGGCCCCCTTGAACTTTGCGACCTTTTGCCACATTTCAGGCTTCAAACATAAAGATATAAAACTGTATTTTTTTGTGAAGAATCAACAACAAGTGGGGCACAATCATGAAGTGGAACAACATTTATTGGATATTTAAAACTTTTTTAACAAATCAAAAACTGAAAAATGGGGCGTGCAAAATTATTCAGCCCCCTTAAGTTAATACTTTGTAGCGCCACCTTTTGCTGCGATTACAGCTGTAAGTCGCTTGGGGCATGTCTCTATCAGTTTTGCACATCGAGAGACTGAATTTTTTTCCCATTCCTCCTTGCAAAACAGCTCGAGCTCAGTGAGGTTGGATGGAGAGCATTTGTGAACAGCAGTTTTCAGTTCTTTCCACAGATTCTCGATTGGATTCAGGTCTGGACTTTGACTTGGCCATTCTACACCTGGATATGTTTATTTTTGAACCATTCCATTGTAGATTTTGCTTTCTGTTTTGGATCATTGCAGAATGGTCCTGTATTTGGCTCCATCCATCTTCCCATCAATTTTAACCATCTTCCCTGTCCCTGCTGAAGAAAAGCAGGCCCAAACCATGATGCTGCCACCACCATGTTTGACAGTGGGGATGGTGTGTTCAGCTGTGTTGCTTTTACGCCAAACATAACGTTTTGCATTGTTGCCAAAAAGTTCCATTTTGGTTTCATCTGACCAGAGCACCTTCTTCCACATGTTTGGTGTGTCTCCCAGGTGGCTTCTGGCAAACTTTAAACAACACTTTTTATGGATATCTTTAAGAAATGGCTTTCTTCTTGCCACTCTTCCATAAAGGCCAGATTTGTGCAATATACGACTAATTGTTGTCCTATGGACAGAGTCTCCCACCTCAGCTGTAGATCACTGCAGTTCATCCAGAGTGATCATGGGCCTCTTGGCTGCATCTCTGATCAGTCTTCTCCTTGTATGAGCTGAAAGTTTAGAGGGACGGCCAGGTCTTGGTAGATTTGCAGTGGTCTGATACTCCTTCCATTTCAATATTATCGCTTGCACAGTGCTCCTTGGGATGTTTAAAGCTTGGGGAATCTTTTTGTATCCAAATCCGGCTTTAAACTTCTTCACAACAGTATCTCGGACCTGCCTGGTGTGTTCCTTGTTCTTCATGATGCTCTCTGCGCTTTTAACGGACCTCTGAGACTATCACAGTGCAGGTGCATTTATACGGAGACTTGATTACACACAGGTGGATTGTATTTATCAACATTAGTCATTTAGGTCAACATTGGATCATTCAGAGATCCTCACTGAACTTCTGGAGAGAGTTTGCTGCACTGAAAGTAAAGGGGCTGAATAATTTTGCACGCCCAATTTTTCAGCTTTTGATTTGTTAAAAAGGTTTGAATTATCCAATAAATGTCGTTCCACTTCATGATTGTGTCCCACTTGTTGTTGATTCTTCACAAAAAAATACAGTTTTATATCTTTATGTTTGAAGCCTGAAATGTGGCAAAAGGTCGCAAAGTTCAAGGGGGCCGAATACTTTCGCAAGGCACTGTATATATATATATATATATATATATATATTAGCTAGCTAGCTAGTAGCCTATGCCATGGTAAGCAAGGTAAGAATTTAGCTAGCTAGCTTGCCTATTCATTGAGTTAACAAATGACAATGGTAACCATTTAACTAACTAACAAGCTAAACACTTGGCAAGCTGGTACTAGCACTATGGGGTAATGGAAAGTAAATAAAATTGTTTATCAGCATTTTGTTAGCTAGTTATCTAGTTATGATCATTTAGCTATCAGCAAGGGCATTCTACAAATTCTAGTTAGCTAGCAACATTAGTCCATTAGTGTTAGCTAAATTGGCAAATTCATAAGCAACAACATGACATAATTTCTAAATTCTAGAGGCAATGGATAAACAATTCGAGCTGTGCCCATCAAGGCCTGCCCAACTTGGCTTGAATTTAATTGCCAATGGAAACAAAGCTCGAAATATTATTTGGAGATACCTGAGTAAGAGAACAGCCCCCTTTGATCCCACGGCCAAGTCTGGGAGAGAATCCAAACTCATGTCCAGGGAAGTCTGACTGATGGACAGTCCAAAATACTTTAATCCAGACTGTACATCTGAGGCTGAAATTTTCTATCAAGAGATAGAAAGAAAGAGAAAAAGACACAGTAGATATAATCCAATTTTCTATTACACCTTCAATTATCTCTGCTGTGTTTCTCTAGTGGATTTACACTTTAGTTTAAAGAATGGAGACAATGTCTGTCTGTCTCTCTTTATGCTCATATCCTCCACCCTCATTCAATTTCTATCTTTCTCCCATATACCTGAGATTTGATTTTGCTGATTCCACTACTCGTCCCATGGAATATGTAGACACTTCCTTGACCATCGTTCTCTAGAGGTGCTCCGACTGCTAAATCATTAAATCCATCCATATTCAGGTCAGGCAGTGGGGCAAGAGAAGTTCCAAACCTGCCCATTTGTCCTGCATCCCCCACCAGTGTCATCTCAGCATTTAATTGACAGGCCACCCCAGACTGGGAGAAAAACAGGCAATCAGTAAAAGTGATCAGGCTGAAACATGTTTCTATCAATTGTTTTGTCAGATTTGGTCAATTATGAGGTGAATCAAAAAAAGATCTACCAATTACCCTGTCATTGATGGTACAGACATATACCCTGCCCTCTCTGTCTCTGTCTGTGAACATCGGAGCTGATATGAGGACTAGGTCGCTATATGAGTCTTTATTCACATCCATTGCACAGACCTCTGCACCAAAATAAGCGCCAATCTGAAAGAATGAGAGAACCACAATTATGATTATTTCCCCGCCAGATAACAAATAACCTTTCTGACAGATCAAACTAACACTTCATTTTTTTATTCTCACTATTAATTAAATCATGCATTGGCATACATGCCCACATTATTGGTGCATTTCTACTGTCAGGCTTTGTAGCAGTGTTTGGTCAAAAAGTCCAAACATCCTGGGCCATGAACCTACCCAGACTTGGGGCCAGACTGGGAGATAGTGGAAGATACATTAATAACTTCTCTTGGATAGGGGGCACTATTTTCACGTCCGGATGAAAAGCATGCCCAAAGTAAACTGCCTGCTACTCAGGCCGAGAAGCCAGGATATGCATATTATTAGTACATTTGTATAAAAAAACAATCTGAAGTTTCTAAAACTGTTTGAATAATGTCTGTGAGTATAACAGAACTGATTTGGCAGGCCAAACCCCGAGCACAATCCATCCAGGGAAAACATTTGAGGTCAATCTGTTTTCCATTAGTTTTCTATGGGAAGCCCTTTTTAACAGGAATCTGGTTGCAGTTCCTATGACTTCCACTAGATGTCAACAGTCTTTAGAATTTGTTTGATGTTTTTCTTTTGAGAAAAATTCTACTGTTTTCTACTGAATTTTACTGTTTGGTGCACATGACCTGGACCGCGCTTCACGTTGTTTTTATCCGGTATTGAACACAGTATTTCCCATCTTAAAATGTATCGATTATTTACGTTTTAGGGTACCTGAAGTTGGATTAGGAAAGTTGTTTGCAATGTTTGGACCAAGTTTGCAGGTAACTTATTAGATACTTTGTAGGCATGTTGGGCGAGTTGAAACCGGTGTATTTCTGAATCAAAGCGCCAAATAAATTGACATTTTTGGGACATAAAGAAGGACATTATCGAACAAAAGGACAATTTGTGATGTTTCTGGGACATTTTGGAGTGCCAACAGAAGAAGATCTTCCAAGGTCAGGCATATATTATATCGCTATTTCTGACTTTTGTCGCACACCTGCCTGGTTGAAATCTGATTATCATGTGTTTGAATGCGGGGTGCTGTCCTCAGATAATTGCATGGTTTGCTTTCGCCGTAAAGCCTTTTTGAAATCTGACACCTTGGCTGGATTAACAAGAAGTTAAGCTTTATTTTGATGTATTACACTTGTGATTTCATGAAAGTTAAATATTTATAGTAATTTAATTTGGCGCTATGCAATTTTACTGGATGTTGGCCAAGTGGGATGCTACCATCCCACGTATCCATAAGAAGTTTTAACAAAACAATGGTCAACAATTTTACTGAGTTACAGTTCATATTATTAAATTCAAATACATTTTTTAGGCCCTAATCTATGGATTTCACATGACTGGGACCCAGGCCCAACCACTAGAGAGCCAGGCCCAGCCAATCAGAATTAGTTTTTCCCACAAAGGCTTTATTAAAGACATAAATACTCCTCAGCACCCCTACCCTCCCCCTCAGACAATTCCGCAGGTGAAGAAGCAGGATGTGGAGGTCCTGGTCTGCGTTTTGAGGCCGGTTGGACGTACTGCCAAATTATCTAAAATGACATTGGAGGCAGCTTATGGTAGAGAAATTAACATTCTATTCCTTGCCAACAGCTCTGGTGGAAATTCCTGCAGTCAACATGCCAATTTCACGCTCCCTCAAAACTTGAGGCATCTGTGGCATTGTGTTGTAGAGTGGCCTTTTATTGTCACCAGCACAAGGTTCACCTGTGTAATGGTCTTGCTGTTTAATCAGCTTCATGATATGCCACAACTGTCAGGTGGATGGGTTATCTTGGCAAAGGAGAAATGCTCACTAACAGGGATGTTACAAATTTGTCCACATAATTTGAGAGAAAAACAGTGCCTTGCGAAAGTATTCGGCCCCCTTGAACTTTGCGACCTTTTGCCACATTTCAGGCTTCAAACATAAAGATATAAAACTGTATTTTTTTGTGAAGAATCAACAACAACAAGTGGGACACAATCATGAAGTGGAACAACATTTATTGGATATTTAAAACGTTTTTAACAAATCAAAAACTGAAAAATTGGGCGTGCAAAATTATTCAGCCCCTTTACTTTCAGTGCAGCAAACTCTCTCCAGAAGTTCAGTGGGTATCTCTGAATGATCCAATGTTGACCTAAATGACTAATGATGATAAATACAATCCACCTGTGTGTAATCAAGTCTCCGTATAAATGCACCTGCACTGTGATAGTCTCAGAGGTCCGTTAAAAGCGCAGAGAGCATCATGAAGAACAAGGAACACACCAGGCAGGTCCGAGATACTGTTGTGAAGAAGTTTAAAGCCGGATTTGGATACAAAAAGATTTCCCAAGCTTTAAACATCCCAAGGAGCACTGTGCAAGCGATAATATTGAAATGGAAGGAGTATCAGACCACTGCAAATCTACCAAGACCTGGCCGTCCCTCTAAACTTTCAGCTCATACAAGGAGAAGACTGATCAGAGATGCAGCCAAGAGGCCCATGATCACTCTGGATGAACTGCAGAGATCTACAGCTGAGGTGGGAGACTCTGTCCATAGGACAACAATCAGTCGTATATTGCACAAATCTGGCCTTTATGGAAGAGTGGCAAGAAGAAAGCCATTTCTTAAAGATATCCATAAAAAGTGTTGTTTAAAGTTTGCCAGAAGCCACCTGGGAGACACACCAAACATGTGGAAGAAGGTGCTCTGGTCATTTGAAACCAAAAATTTAACTTTTTGGCAACAATGCAAAACGTTATGTTTGGCGTAAAAGCAACACAGCTGAACACACCATCCCCACTGTCAAACATGGTGGTGGCAGCATCATGGTTTGGGCCTGCTTTTCTTCAGCAGGGACAGGGAAGATGGTTAAAATTGATGGGAAGATGGATGGAGCCAAATACAGGACCATTCTGGAAGAAAACCTGATGGAGTCTGCAAAAGACCTGAGACTGGGACGGAGATTTGTCTTCCAACAAGACAATGATCCAAAACATAAAGCAAAATCTACAATGGAATGGTTCAAAAATAAACATATCCAGGTGTTAGAATGGCCAAGTCAAAGTCCAGACCTGAATCCAATCGAGAATCTGTGGAAAGAACTGAAAACTGCTGTTCACAAATGCTCTCCATCCAACCTCACTGAGCTCGAGCTGTTTTGCAAGGAGGAATGGGAAAAAAATTCAGTCTCTCGATGTGCAAAACTGATAGAGACATACCCCAAGCGACTTACAGCTGTAATCGCAGCAAAAGGTGGCGCTACAAAGTATTAACTTAAGGGGGCTGAATAATTTTGCACGCCCAATTTTTCAGTTTTTGATTTGTTAAAAAAGTTTGAAATATCCAATAAATGTCGTTCCACTTCATGATTGTGTCCCACTTGGTGTTGATTCTTCACAAAAAAATACAGTTTTATATCTTTATGTTTGAAGCCTGAAATGTGGCAAAAGGTCGCAAAGTTCAAGGGGGCCGAATACTTTCGCAAGGCACTGTAAGCTTTTTGTGGGTAAGGAACATTTATGGGATCTTTTATTTCAGCTCATGAAACATGTGACCAACACTTTGCATGTTGAGTTTATATTTTTGTTCAGTACAATAACAATACTCTGGGGCTGCTTATATTTGTTCTGTTACACACAGGTGTGGAATGCAAATGCATTTTTTAAGACCTTCCATGGTTAACACCTCACAAAGCAACCGTTTTGATTATGCAAAGTTTGTTGACACTACTCATTTCAAGTTAATGTCACATTAAAGTGAAATGCCTTTCTTGCAAACCCAAAACCCAACAATGCAATAATAAATAACAATGATTTCCTGGAAAAAAAACATGAGAAATAAGAATTGGAAATATGAAATACACAATAAAGTAAGTAAGTAAGCATCCTATATACACAAAATAATTAAAAAGTCAGATCCAATACCATATTTATATGTGCAGGGATACTGGAATGATGGAGGCAGATATGTATAGGGGTAAGGGGACTAGGCAACAGGATGCAAGATAAACAGAGTAGCAGCAGCAGCTTGTATGTGAGGAGTCTGAATAAATATATGTGCATATTATGTGTGCATGAGCAAATTATGGAGTGAGTGTTTGTGTGTGTGTGTTGGAGTGACAGTGTGTTGGGCCCTGTGAGTGTGCATAGAGTGCAAAGATTGAAATAAAAGGTCGATAAAGGTATAAGGTTAACTCAGATAGTCAGTGTAACTATTTTGTTAGCTATTTATCAGTCATATTGTTTGGGGACAAGCTGTTAAAGAACCTGTTGGTGTCAGACTTGATGTACCTCTTGCCGTGCTGCAGCAGATTAAATAAACTTGTTCAACCTCCCGTGGGGGAAGAGGCACTGTAGTCAGTGTGTGTGTGTGTGTGTGTGTGTGTGTGTGTGGACCATTTTAAATCTTTAATGATTTGGACACCGATGAAATTGAAGCTTTCTAACTGCTCCACTGCCACCCTGTCGATGTGGATGGGGGAGTGCTCGTGGTGGAGGTAACGTTGCCTACCCTCACCACCAGCGGTCAACCCGTTAGGGAGTCCAGAATCCAGTTGCAGAGGGAGGTGTTCAGACCCAGAGCCTAAGCTTGGTGACGAGCATAGAGGGGCCAATGGTGTTGAACGCTGAGCTGTAGTCAATTAACAGGATTCTCACATAGGTATTCCTCTTCTCTAGGTGGGTGAGGAGAGCAATTGAGTTTGCGTCATTTATGGATCTATTGGGGCAGTACGCAAAATGGAGTTAGTCTAGGGTGGCTGGGACGGTGGAGTTAATGTGTGCCATAACCAGCCTCTCAAAACACTTACAGAAATGAGTGCTATAGGGCGGTAGTCATTGTGGCATTAAGTTTTAGAGTTCTTATGAACAGGAATGATTGTGGTCATCTTAAAACATGTGGAGATTACAGACTGGGACAAGGAGAGGTTGAAAATGACCGTGAATATGCCTGCCAGCTGTTCTGCGCATGCTCTGAGAACGCGCCCTGGAATATCGTCGAGGCTCCCAGCCTTGCAAGTGTTGACCTGATTAAAGACCCTTCTCACATCGGCCTCAGAGAGCGAGATCACCCAATCCTCTGGGTCGGTGATGGCCCTCACAGCCGACTTGATGTTGTTGTCAAAGTGTGCATAAAGCGCATTGAGTTCGTCTGGTAGAGAGGCATCATTGGGCAGATCACGGATGAATCTTCCTTTGTAATCCGCAATGGACTGTAGCCCCTGCCGGAGTCTCATAGTCCTATAGCATATCCTCAGACTCTGGTGACCATATCTCAATGGAGTGAATCGCAGGAACTTCCTGTTTCAGCTTCTGTTTGTCATGATCTGATTTGTTTAATGGCGGAAGAGGGAGGGCCTTGTATGCTTGCTTGTGGGTAGAATAGCAGTGGTCTGGGACTTTATCGCCTTTAGTGGCATTGGAGACATGTTGATGGATGTTGGGCATCACGTATCTTAGTGACGCCAAAATAAAATCGCTGACAACCAGAAAGTCAGCCTCTGGGTGTAGGTTTTCCTGCTTGTTTATAGCCATGTAGAGTTTGTTAAGCGACAGTTTGTTAATTTATTGTCCTGAGATGGAGTGCATACAGCAGTCGTGATAACACCTGAAAACTCCCTCAGGAGGTAGAAGGGTTGGCATTTGACCGCCAGGTATTCCAAGATGGGTGAACAGTGGGTCAACACTTCCACCACGCTGGAATCATCACACCAGTTGGCAAACCCCTCTCCACCTCAATTTCCCCGACTCTACTGTCCTGTCCGCCCGGTGAATGGAGAATCTATCGAGTTGGATAGACATGGGGGGTATCTTGTCCGATAGCCATGTTTCTGAAAAGCAAAGAATATTGCAGTCCTGAGAGTCCAATTGGTAGAAAATCCATCAATTTTATCATCAAGTGACTGTACATTTGCCAGTAGGATGGAGGGAAGAGGTGTCCGGTTTTCCCTTCACCTTAATCTCACCAGGAATCCCCCTCTCTTGCCTCTCTAATGTCAATGTTTCCTCTTGGGTAGCCCAAAAATTGGGTTGGAATTACAGAGAGAGCCCAGGGCAGATGAGTCGAAGTTGAAGCTAGAATTGTGGTAAGTAACTGCCGATCTGATGTTCAAGAGTTCTTGTCGGTTGTAAGAAATAACAACAAAAATAAAACGTCTAAATAATCACAAAATATCTAAGTTGGGTCGGAGCGTGCAAAACAGCGGCCATCCAGTACAGTACCATCTTAGTGTCAGGCCTGGTGATGGAAACACAAATAACACTACCACTTCCACCCCAAAAATGTCTGCTAACACCAGTGCTATAGTGAAAAAGCACCATATATAGTATGAACAAGTCAAATAATAAGTTGCAGGGACTCACTCTGTGTGCAATAATAGTGTTTAACATGATTTTTGAATGACTCATCTCTGACCCCACACATACAATTTTATTTTTACAATAGTAATACTGCAATGCAATTCTCTTTTTGTCCTGAATACAAAATGTTGTTTGAGGCAAATCCAATAGAACACTTTAATGAGTATCACTGTCCATATGTTCAAGCATAGTGGTGGCTGCATCATGTTTTGGAAATGCTTGTAATCATTAAGGACTGGGGAGTGTTTCAGGATAAAAAATAAATGGAATTGGGTTAAACACAGAATCCTAGAGAAAAACCTGCTTCACTCTGCTATCCACCAGACACTGGGAGATGAATTCACCTTTCAGCGGACAATAACCTAAAACACAAGGCCAAATATACACTAGAGTTTCTTACCAAGAAGACAGTGAATCTTACTGAGTGGCCAAGTTACAATTTTGACTTAATTCTACTTTAAACTCAATGGCAAGACCTGAAAAAAATGGTTGTCTATCAATGATCAACAACCAAAAACAGAGCTTGAAGAATTTTGAAAAGAATATTGAGCAAATGTTGAACAATCCAGGTGTCGAAAGCTCTTAGAGAGACTTACCCAGAAGTACTGACAGCTGTAATCGCAGCCAAAGCTGCTTCTACAACGTATTGAATGTGAATACTATAAATTGGAATATTTGTATTTCATTTTCAATACATTTGCTCAAATTTCTCAATTTGTTTTTACTTTGTCATTATGGGGTAGATCGGTGTGTAGATCGGTGAGAAGAGAAATCTATTTAATCAATTTTGAATTCAGTCTGAAACTCTCAAAATGTGGAATAAATCAAGGGGTATGATTAATTTCTGAAGGCACTGTAGTAGTCTATAGTCTAATTTTGCATTTCAAACAGGCTTAAATTACTTAAATAGCAAGAAATAGGCTGAAACACAATGCCTTGTTGATGTTAGTAGCCTAAAATGAAGACGGTTGAAATCGTTAGATGCCTACTCAAATGTGCCTACTTTCAGCACCATGAGTTGTCCATTTCCGATTGATTGTGCCACGCCTGCGGTTTCAGCACCACAATGTAAGTTACTCGAATCTGGCTTATTGTGAGGTCAATAACTCTGATAAATGCATAATGGGCAAGAAACATCATGTTTAAAAATATATATATATATTATATATATATATTATATATATATTATATATATATATAGTAGTAACAAGCTATTAAAGTTGACCTCCGGTCATTCTCCTCATCTTCTCGCTCTCCTTCTCAAAATGAACAGAACATAGGCTAGTCTGCCAGCAAGATATTTTTTGGGACTAGGCCAAATAAAAATATATTTTCAGAAGAAGCATTTGACTCGCCTCCTGAACTGCCACTGTAGGCCTACACAGCAGAGAATTGATCAGGCAGCACACAAAAGGTTTTGATCAGCAAAAGCAGAGCAGAGAATTGCAGTGTGTAATGGAGCTTAGTTTTATTTATTTATCTTAGAAATATAACTTTTCTGTGTGCTTCTCTGAGCATGCACTTCATAGCCTATAGTCTAAGGCTATGGATAATTTGATTGAGACCACATTAAATAGCCAATAGGTGCACTAGATATTGCGCGGCAGGTGGAGAATCAAAGATGAGGAGTGGCATCGTCACACATTGATATCTAGCAACTAATTCTAAAACACTGAGAAAATTGACATTTCATTAATTACAAATTACATGACTAGATTTTAAAATGACTAAACCTTCCCCTTGACTGTAATTGAACAAGCATGACCCTCCCCCGTTTTTCTCCAAGTATCAATTCTGTACATTTTGATCCATCCCTAAGCATGGAGGAAAGGGGTCTACAACAGACCCATGTTTGTAAAGTCTGTTTAATAATACATTCCTTTAGATATTTAGTCTCAACTCCCTGTCCAACCGTCTTGGCCACCAGCACAGTAAGTTGAAATTAAATTGAATTTAACTTTTGGCTTCCCGCAGACTGTTTATGTGCAACCCAATACAATAGGGATCAACACTAGTGTATGTAAATACACCTGCGTTGCTAAAAGCAGCTATAATTGTTGCAATGATTAGGCTGAGTTCGGAAAGTATGCATCTTATAAATATTTTTCACATAAACTTTATACAGTACATTTGAAAAGTATTCAGACCCATTGACTTTTTCCACATGATGTTATGTTACAGCCTTATTCTAAAATGGATTCAATTGTTTTTTTCCCTCATATATCTACACACAATACCTCATAATGACAAAGAAAAAACAGGTTTTCAGAAATACTTGCAAAATGATTAACATTTAAAAATATAAGTATTCAGTCCCTTTATTCCGTACTTTGTTGAAGCAACTTTGGCATCGATTACAGCCTTGAGTCTTCTTGGGTATGACGCTACAAGCTTGGCACACCTGTATTTGGGGAATTTCTCCCACTCTTCTATGCAAATCCTCTCAAGCTCTGTTTATGTTGGATGGGGAGCATTGCTGCACAGCTATTTTCAGTTCTCTCCAGAGATGTTTGATTGGGTTCAAGACCGGGTTCTGGCTGGGCCACTCAAGAACATTCAGAGACTTCCTGTAGCCACTCCTGCGTTGTCTTGCCTGTGTGCTTAGGGTCATTGTCCTGTTAGAAGGTGAACCTTCCCCCCAGTCTGAGGTCCTGAGCACTCTGGAGCAGGTTTTCATCAAGGATCTCTCTATAATTTGCTTCGTTCATCTTTCCCTCGATTCAAATCCCTGAGCTGAAAAACATATCTACAGCATGATGCTGCCACCACCATACTTCACCGTAGGGATGGTTCCAGGTTTCCTCCAGACGTGACGCTTGGCATTCAGGCCAAAGAGTTCAATCTTGGTTTCATCACATCTTTATTTTGATTGACAATTTTGCGCATTCATCAAAATCCCATCAGGTAGCCTGATTTCAGATGTGTCATGTAAACATGACTGCATATTCAGTGCCAGCCGTGTTCCTATTGGTCAGTCACCAGGATTGGCTCATATCAACAGTCACACTAAAGGCAAACGAAATGACACTGCCAGAACTTTCGGAGCCTATGACCACACGTAGAGGTACTTAATCAGCAGACCTATACGCTGTCTCACTGAACGGTCTCCTGATATGGTTTAAGTATTGTTGTGGACTTCAAACATATCTTTGTAATTTTTCTATAAAACGGTGTGATTTTGAGAGTGAAAACCTGATAAAACTATAGGAAAACATAGCACAAGGCACCTTTCATTCACCGGGCGGGCCATTTGGGCAACTCTTTTGCCAAATTGGGGAACACCCACTTAGCTTTCACATGATCAAATCTCAAACAAACTAAAATGTTGTTCAACATTCATTAATTCATTGGACAAAAATTCTCAGGTTGAATCCATCACCTATAATAATCATGGCAACACTGTGTCATAATTTTATTTTACAATTTGCTACTGGTTCAGGATTTACCTGTAGGTCTGCTGCTACCCACATACTTTTTTTGGAGAACGCAAGTTATGATATTCAACATTGTTTAAGTTGTCTACAAACCTGTCCAGAAAATTCTATCGGCTTGTCTGTGTCTCTGGACGGAAGAACCACCACTCGTCCAGTGTGTTTAAATCTTGGAGCACCTAAAATGGTAAACTGGCGAGTGTGTGTCGTAGCAACTGCCATGGAGTACCCTGAGGTGGGAAATTCATAGGGTCAGAGCCAATAATAACAGTGTACGTTTGGGTATTTTTTTTTCAGTAGATTTTCTCACCCATATAGCTATCTGGTTCCATGTTCTGACTCTGTTGTGGTGTAGGGTCTAAAGTGCTGCCTTTGTATTCCTGGTAAGCCCCACTCCATTGGAAGGCTCCAACAGCTCCCATCTGGAATCCTCTCTGGCAAGGATGGGGAAATGTACTAATTGAAGACTATACATTTTATTTGACTTATATTACATGCAATTATATTTTAATTAGTGACCAGAAAACAGGATTAGTGCTTGGCATGAAAGCCAAGCCAGCCAATGAAGAAGCATGCAGGACTTGAACCATTTATGGACAAGGGAGTATTTCCTACCCTAGGAATGTATGCTGCACTGAATCCCTCCTGGGCCATTTCCATCTTAATAGATTCCCCAGTAGTCTGAGATCCTGCAATACAAAAAAAGACAGTCTGAGATATCACATTCACGTAAGTGGTTTAACAGTGTGAGATGGTCTGATTCCTATCAACATTCACATGAGTTAGTATTATACAGTATGTCCTGTAGGTTACATATTATGTTATTGTTAACAATCAACTAAGGTAGAGGTAGACTCATACAAGCTTTAGCAGGACAGATATTCAAGATGGGTAAACACCTCATTCACACTTCATTAAAAGTTAGATTGCAATGGTGTGGTGGACTGATGAGGACTGTAGTAGCTTGACAGACACATCAAGAAAAGCAACCATACCTTCAATAGGAAAAATGCTGTTCTGTAATGTATCCTTGATTTGGTCAAGTGCTTGGAAGCTGCCCACTTGAAACACGTGGTTGCTTGGTGGAGAGGAGGCAATTGTTTCTAACTCCTTCATTGCTGAGGACGAAGAAAAGGCTCTGCCCACCTGAGGAAATCCAGAAATAGACACTGGTACTTAAAGTCGCTGTTCATTCAAAAATCATAATTTCTGAGTAGTGGCATTATACAGTTGAAGTCAGAAGTTTACATACACCTTAGCCAAATACATTTAAACTCTTTTTTTTTTTTTACAATTCCTGACATTTAATCCTAGTAAAAATTCCCTGTCTTAGGTCAGTTAGGATCACCACTTTATTTTAAAAATGTGAAATGTCAGAATAATAGTAGAGAGAATGATTTATTTCAGCTTTTATTTCTTTCATCACATTCCCAGTGGGTCAGAAGTTTACATACCCTCAATTAGTATTTGGTAGCATTGCCTTTAAAATTGCTGAACATGGGTCAAACGTTTCAGGTAGCCTTCCACAACCTTCCCACAATAAGTTGGGTGAATTTTGGACCATTCCTCCTGACAGAGCTGGTGTAATTGAGTCAGGTTTGTAGGCCTCCTTGCTCGCACACGCTTTTTCAGTTCTGTCCACAAATTTTCTATAGGATTGAGGTCAGCGCTTTGTGATGGCCACTCCAATACCTTGACTTTGTTGTCCTTAAGCCATTTTGCTTAACTTTGGAAGTATGCTTAGGGTCATTGTCCATTTGGAAGATCCATTTGCGACCAAGCTTTAACTTCCTGACTGATGTCTTGATATATTCACATAATTTTCCTTACCTCATGATGCCATCTATTTTGTGAAGTGCACTAGTCCCACCTGCAGCAAAGCACCCCCACAACATGATGCTGCCACCCCCGTGCTTCACGGTTGGGATGCTGTTCTTCAGCTTGCAAGCCTCCCCTTTTTTCCTCCAAACATAACGATGGTCATTATGGCCAAACAGTTCTATTTTTGTTTCATCAGACCAGAGGGCATTTCTTCATAAAGTACGATCTTTGTCACCATGTGCAGTTGCAAACCGTAGTCTGACTTTATGGCGGTTTGGAAGCAGGGGCTTCTTCCTTGCTGAGCGTCCTTTCAGGTTATGTCGATATAGGACTTGTTTTACTGTGGATATAGATACTTTTGTACCTGTTTCCTCCAGCATCTTCACAAGGTCTTTTGCTGTTTTTCTGGGATTGATTTGCACTTTTCGCACCAAAGTACGTTCATCTCTAGGAGACAGAACGCGTCTCATTCCTGAGCGGTATGACGGCTGTGTGGTTCCATGGTGTATATACTTGCATACTATTGTTTGTACAGATGAACGTGGTACCTTTAGACGTTTGGAAATTGCTCCCAAGGATGAACCAGACTTGTGGAGGTCTTTGCTGATTTCTTTAGATTTTCTCATGATGTCAAACAAAGAGGCAATTAGTTTGAAGGTATGCCTTGAAATACATCCACAGGTTCACCTCCAATTAACTCAAATTTTCTGGATTTTCCCAAATTGTTTAAAGGCACAGTCAACTTATTGTTTGTAAACTTCTGACCCACTGGAATTGTGACACAGTGAGTTATAAGTGAAATAATCTGTCTAAACAATTGTTGGAAAAATTACTTGTGTCAGGCACGAAGAAGATGTCCTAACCGACATGCCAAAACTATAGTTTGTTAACAAGAAATTTGTGGTGTAAAACTTTTATCGAGACCTGTGACAAAATCCCAAATACAAAAGAGGCATTGATCAATTTATAATTTATTTTTTTTAAGAATATAATAACACGTAATGAAAAATAACATTATTTTGCATAGTATGGTGAACAAAGAAACATTGAGGCAAACAACTTACCCCAATGGCAAATCGAATAATGTTTTTGGCTTCAGCCTCAGAGGCTGCATTTTTCAGCATCCCGCTGTCATTTGATTGTCCATCTGTAATGACTATCATGATCCTCTTTGCCTTTGGTCTGGATCCTCTACTCGTTGAAAAGACCTCTTGGCTTTTTGATCAGAAACGGTCAAAAAGCCAAGAGCCAAGTTACTTTAACATGTTGTGTGGTAATATTCTGTATGATGACTCTGAGGAAATATACTGTAATATGTCTACATAAATATTATGCACTTACACAACTTTTCTCATGGATGCTGCCGTGTAAGTCCCTCCACCTTGTTGAGTAATACTATTCACTTGATAATCCCGATTCATGACATTAAACGTATTTAAGTCAAAATGTATAGTGCAATAGCCTGAATACTGGGCAACTGCAAACTGTAAAAAGGAAGAGAACAGTCGTGTATACAATTATTGACACAATTGATAAGGATGAACAAAGAAATACTGTATAAAATAATTACAAATACTGAGCGATATTGTACGCTCAGAATTAATATATATATATATATATATTTATATATTATACTAATACAATTGCTATATAAAAAAAAAGAAAAATTGTTAAACAAGTAATCTTTCTTTTCTCAAAAAGATTGAGGTCAAAATTATTGGCACCCCTGTTTTCAATACTCCAGCACCCTCCCTCCCCTTGTGAGGATAACAGCACTGAGCATTTTCTAAAATATTTTATGAGATTTCAGAACACATTGGGAGGGATCTTAAATCATTCCTTCATACAGAATAATTCCAGATCCTTGAAATCCTTTGTCTACACCTATGGACTGCCCTCTTCAATTCAAACCACAGGTTTTCAATGGGGTTCAAGTCTGGAGACTGAGATGGCCATTGTAAAATTTAGATTTCATGGTCAATTAACCATTTCTTTGTGAATTTTGATGTGTGCTTGGGGTTATGGTCTTGCTGGAAGAGCCACTTATGGCCAAATTACAGCCTCCTGGCAGAGGCCACCGGGTTTTTGGATAAAATATCCTGGTACTGAGTAAAGTAAATTGTATTAGTATAAAATAATATAACTTACCTTTTTGTTTTGGCATACAATATAGCTCACTATTTGTATTATTTATTTTATAGTCTTTTTTTCTGATCTTTATCAAGGGTGCCATTAATTTCGGTAGTGACTGTATCTATCAGTATAATGGAGACACTCAAAATACCAACAAGAAGCTTAGTCATATGAATACCTCAGTGGCATTTTTATTGTTGATCTCGTCATAACAAATACAAATACAATTTCCAGTCTACATAAACTAATAACTACATGTTGCATATTTGACTAAATATGGTTATGTTGAGCAATATCAGGGTTGTGGTCAATTATAATTGAAGTCACTCAATTCAGAGTGATTTGAAAAAAACAAAAGGATGATAAATAGCTTATCCTTTTCAGCTTATTGAGAAATCATTGAAAATATATAATTTTTTTCCGACCTCAACCATAATCACCAATGATATTTTGAGTAATCACCAATGAATGCAATTAAAACAGTGCATCTTTTAGCTTTCTTTCTATAATGACATGTAAAAGTAGTTCTTACCTTAGTATCCCTTTCCAGAAATTCCCTGATCAGATCTTTCACGAAGTCTTTCATTTTTTCAAAATCAAATTTGTTAACACTTCCTGACCCATCCAATAGAAAGGCTATGTCTGTTTGTCCAGGACATTCTGGTAAAAATGTGTAGAAAAAGAGCAGAACAGAGCAAAAACAATGTGAAGTCAAATGGTAGAGACTCCCACCATTAGTGCTTAATGTAAAGGCTTTAAATGCAATGTAATATTTAGGCATTGCGTTTGTCATTGTCACATTGCAATTTAGCATTTAAGAATTGGCACTGATAACCCTCCGTAATTATGTGGCGTGCTGTGGCGTGACACACAAAAAGACAGCATCTGTACCACAATAGGTCTATTTTCTTTTAAAATTGACTCAACCAACCAGACTACCTTAAAATACAACCTTGGATTACCTTCCAGAGATGAAGGGACAGGTTGTTTCACATTAAGACTTTGGTCAATTTCAAAGCACATCCCATTGTAGGTGGTGATGGATTTGCACTCTCTTGGGATGGTTGGTCCGCATACCTATAAGGAACAGAAGGTTGGAGAGATGATGAACAAAATGATAATCATCATGAAAAGCAATGCACCAATTTGATTATTTCCTTGTGGTTTTTCATCAATACGGCTAAGACGTGAACACACATTCCACTCACCATGGTGTTTAGTGACTCGGGATCCTTTGTCATTGACAAACCAAGAGACATATTGATCCCATGACTGGGCTCTTTAAAACACAACAGGGGAGAATTTGCGGTATAAACATCTAGATTTGTATTTGTATTTTTAGATCCCCCCCCCCCAATTTTTTTATTATTAGATTTTCTTGTTAGAGATTAGTCAAGTACCGTCTCTCAACTCATCTCTTATTCTACAGAAGTCTATTGTCACTGTCAGATGAAAACCTCATATCTCCAAAATATAAACCTTTTAGGAAATGGAAAAAAGTGCCATATTTTACTGTTAACGAACATACAATTATCAAACTTCAAAAGCTATTTTGAATACATTTTGTTAGTCCTAGAGTCATGTAATGTGTATAGTACATTTAGGGAAGTAACTCCTTTCATTACATGTAAAAAAAATATGGAAAATTGGCAAGAATAGAATTACAAGGTTTTCATCCGACAGCACAGGTAGGCTCAACAGTAATCAAGAAATGTCCCATTGCTAATGAACAGAGATATTTGAGTAGTATATTCTACCATACATACCTTGTATTGACAATGGTATGCAAGATGAATCTCTGACCAGACATCGGTAAACTTGTCCCCTCCTATTTTGCTTATACTGATCCAGGGGGGCACTTATAAGCAAGCTTGTGATAGAGGTCAAAGGTGTGTTTGTTATATTAATTGACAAAAATACAACACCAAAAATGATTAAGCCAATTTTAGATACATAAGATGCGACAAGACATTTTTATACAGATTTAGAACAAAGTTTACTTGATCTGAGCGGTCTAGTTTTAGAACGTCTCAAGACGGCTGCTGGGGTTTCCAAGTTTCAACATGTCAAATCTTGAGCTAAAGTTTTGCTACGAGACTGATCCATTTAGCCAATCAGAGAACAATGTGCTAACGTTTTGTTTTAGCCTTGCAGATTGTTAGCTAGCGATTTTGCTGCAGCTATAGCTAGCCTTGCTTAGCCTTGCTAATATTTCTCTGACAAGTCACAAAGTCTCATCTGTTTGATCTGAATGCCTGGTCTTCAGTCAGCTGTTCTACAACACAACATACTGTAGATGCAGTAAAGAAGTCAATGGAACTCGACCAAAACAATGGAAATGGCATGGAAACATGTGGAGGAAAGGTGCCGTGGGGGAAAAAATTTCCCGAATCTCCTCATTGCCCCCCAGTAAAATGTGTCAACATTTAGGCTATTATTTATATGTGTATTTTACACTATGTTGAGGTAAAAATAGTGTTTTAATGCTTGTATGGATGTCATCCCATAGACTCATGCTGCTTACGGCCAAATGCTGACTCAACAGGAACTGGGATTTGTCGGACCAGGCAATGTTTTTCCACTCCTCAATTGTCCAGTGTTGCTGATCGCGTGCCCACTGGAGCCACTTCTTGTTTTTAGCTGTGTAGTCATCTGCTGCAATAGCCCATCCATGACAAGGACCAATGAGTTGTGAGTCCTGAGATGTTGTTCTGCACAACACTGTTGTACTGCATTATTTGCCTGTTTGTGTCGCTCCTGTTAGCATTCTCCTTCGACCTCTCATCAATGAGCTGTTTTCACCCACAGGACTGCCACTGACTGGATGTTTTTTTGTTTATAGCACCATTCTCGTGCGTGAAATGCCCAGGAGGCCGGACGTTTCTGAGATACTTGGACCGGCACACCTGGCACCATCGATCATACCATGCTCAAAGTCGCTTAGGTCACTTCTTTTTACACATTCTAACATTCAATCGAACAGTAACTGAATACCTTGATGAATGTCTGCCTGCTTTATATCGCAAGCCACTACGAACCATTTTTGTGTACCTAATACACTGACCAATGAGGAAAATCAAATTTTTGAAAATGAAAGAAAAGGTCAAACCAAGTCACTAGACTTATCTCCATATGATTTTTCTTACCTTGATGGGTTATTCTGTACCACCTTGTATCCAAACCCAGCAGCAGGTTCGCTGACATACTTCCAAGCAGCTGGGTCAATGTTAAAAGCCAAAGCACCTTGAGGCACTAAGCAGAGGAGACAATATATCAGAAAGAGCATTACCACAACCCAAACGTTCCACATTTTCTTTCAAAGCATGTATGAGAATCTATTTAAGAGTGTAAGATATTGAAACCGATCACAAAAATCAATCTCAAATACTTGACTAGGACAGCTCCACTGAGTGGAGGATATACACAGTTATACGCCCTATACCCACTTTTTTTCAGTGGGCATTGCCTATACTCATTGCTTAATCCCTACTGTTGCATATCGAAGTAGTGTGGTGGAGGTATACGATTTTTTAATTATGTAGGACAACATGCACAAAGTTGCCTACACAATCGCAAAGCACATGAAATATATTTACGTCTGGAGCACAATTAGCCTCATTTCAACAGTATGATGTATTTATCTAGGCAAGTCAGTTAAGAACAAATTCTTATTTTCAATGACAGCCTAGGAACAGGTTAACTGCCTTGTTCAGGGGCTGACCTTGTCAGCTTGGGGATTTGATTTTGCAACCTTTACAGTTAGTAGTCCAACACTCTAACCACTAGGCTACCCTGCCACCCTGCTGAATATCATTTGAAGGCAGAAAGAGTGTGCAGCTCTCAACTGGTGGTTGCATGGAGCAGCTCACAAAATAATGACATCGGCACCTGGTAGGTAGGAAAGACGTTTCAACTTCTGGTATCGACCAGTAAATGCTAACTAAGGCAACAATCGGTATGCAAACCAGGTATTGAAAAAGGTTGGTCCGTAATCTTGGTTAGTAGGCTATTTGCGATGCACAATTCATTCGTCATGAACATTTCCAAAGGTTTTCCCAAAAAACCTTGCCAATAAAATGTTGACAAAAATGTCAGTCTACCTGACAGAATGACATAATGTTGATTTGTTTCAATAGGGAGAGCATTTGTTTTGCTCGTTTGAATTAAAGGGCAACTACAACCTCCCAGACTTCAAAAACAGTCTCCTGATATGGTTTAAGCATTGTTGTGGACTTAGAACATACATTTTTTATTTGTTTATTATTTGAGAGTGAAAATTAGACAAATCTATAGGAAGACAAAGGATTTTTCACACAGAGCGCATTTCCTTCACAAAGAACCCACTTCTCCAGGCACCACAACATATGGCAGATGGAAAGACAGCAGTCACACACAGCATGATGATAAACAGTCCATTCACTCGGACATAATAAGCCATTAGGTCATCATCTTAAGAATACAAAAACACAACCATTAGGCTAGTATTTCCTAATCAAAATGTACAACTATTACTTCCCATTGCAAAAAACATTTCACATTTAGTACAAAGTAACAGGTGATCTAAAGTTTAAATGCAACAATGTTTCACACACAAGTTATTTTCAAAGAGATGGCTAACAGCATTTCAGCTGCAATAAAAATCACAGTTCCACTCACCAGATGATAATAATTTGAAACTTAACTTCTTGTTGAAACTTAATCTTGAAAAGGGAAGAACTAACAAATTAGCAACATCATCCTCTTCGATATTACCTGCTGCAGCTGCTGCAAACTAGCCTACAACAAAAGCTAGCTAGCTAGACCTGTTGGCCTTCGAGAAGGCAGAAGTTTCCATACGTTTTCCCATGGTCTAGCTAGCTAGCTTTTGTTAATGTGAAGTCAATGTGATTGGTTGACTCCACTGTT
Organism: Oncorhynchus mykiss; assembly: GCF_057628025.1. Classification (NCBI taxonomy): domain Eukaryota; kingdom Metazoa; phylum Chordata; class Actinopteri; order Salmoniformes; family Salmonidae; genus Oncorhynchus; species Oncorhynchus mykiss. The sequence goes on from NC_143037.1 coordinate 28,352,591, forward strand.
ACTCCAACGTTTTGCCCTAATACAGGCAGATGGCAGATGCAACACAGTACACCCACACACTAATCCATTTGGCAAAATATACTGAACAAATATATTATCGCAATATGCAACAATTTCAAAGATTTTACTGAGTTATAGTTTATATAAGGAAATCAGTCAATTGAAATATATTCATTAGGCCCTAAACTATGGATTTCACATGATTGGGAATACAGATATGCATCTTTTGGTCACAGATACCTTAAAAAAAGGTTTAGGGGCGTGGATAAAAAAAAAACAGTCAGTGTCTGGTGTGACCACCATTTGCCTCATGCAGCGTGACACATCTCCTTTGCATAACGTTGATCAGGCTGTTGATTGTGGCCTGTGGAATGTTGTCCCACTCCTCTTAAAGGGCTGTACGATGTTGCTGAATATAAGTGAGAACTGGAACATGGTGTTGTACATGTCGATCCAGAGCATCCCGAACATGCTCAATGGGTGACGTGTCTGGTGAGTATGCAGGCCATGGAAAAACTGGGATATTTACAGCTTCAAGGAATTGTGTACAGGTACTTGCAACATGGGGCTGTGTATTATCATGCTGAAACATGAGGTGATAGCTTATTCCTGCCCACACCATAACCCATAGCTTATGCCTGCCCAGACCATAACCACACCTCCACCATGGGGCACTCTGTTTACAATGTTGACATCAGCAAACAGCACTCCCACATGATGCCATACATGTGGTCTGCGGTTGTGTCTCAAAACTTGAGACATCTGTGGCATTGTGTTGTGTGAAAAAACATTTTAGAGTGGCCTTTTATTCTCCCCAGCACAAGGTGCACCTGTGTATTGATCATGCTGTTTAATCATCTTCTTGATATGCCACACCTGTCAGGTGGATGGATTATCTTGGCAAAGGATAAATGCTCACTAACAGGGATGTAAACACATTTGAGACAAATATGCTTTTTTTGTGGGTATGGAACATTTCAGGGATCTTATATTCCATTTCATGAAACATGGGACCAATACTTTACATGTTGTGTTTATATTGTTGTTCAGTGTACTGTATATAACAAGCACATGCAGTGTAATTAATGCTTATATTGTAACAAGTCTTACAATACATTATTAATGTGATAAAGGGGCTGATATTTATGCATCATGGACAGGTTCATAATTACACTAAGTTTCATGTGTAAAGCTTAGAAAAATGCTCATAGCTGTAAGCATGCTACACTTTCAATAATACTAGTATGGCCCTCTATTAAAGAACTAGAGAGCCCAACATGGTCTGAGGGAGGCAATAACCTGTGGCTTCATAAGAGTTTTCTACCACAAGGTTTCAACATAAAATGTACGCTTGCATTTACTTACACCCTCACATTATATGGAGATAGATTTCTATGGAAACAGGACTTAAGTAGTAGCGTAGCAAGCAAAAAGTCAATACTGTAGTAGTAGTAGTAGTAGAGGTAATAGTAGTTGTAGGAGTTTTTTACGGGGAGGAAAAAATGACATGTGAGAACTCAGGATGTCTAAAATATATCAATGGCTCTGCAAAAACTGGCACAAATGTAGTCTGTGGAGATACAAAATCAAGACTGTAAATATATAACAGTAAGTTGTATGTGTAAAAGTATAATAGTCTCTATCAAGCATTTATGTATGGGAAGACAATCAATCATCTGGGATTAGTATCCAATTGCTACGCATTTAAAGAAGCTTCCCTGACTTATTTTCCAACCTCTTTCCAAATGTACATGTTTTATGTCATTGGATGATACCAAAAATGACCCCCCAAAAAGTCAAATATTGGCAGACAATGGACTGAACATTATTATTTCCAGCAATGTTAGAGTAAATATATTTTGCCTACCTGATAAGTAGAAAGAAAGGGGTATTATCCAATCCATTGTCATGCTCGTATGAACACACAAATGGAAGGAGAGGTCTGAGTTCTGAGGTCTTAAGGCTGTGTCAGTTTGAGAAGAGGAACTTGATAAAGAGGAAATGGCTTAGTTTAACACTTTGTTTGAATAGTTCCAAGTAGCAGCTGAACTGATGGGGTGAAACGCTAACAATATTTTATCCAATCTTTTCCACTCTCTCTCCATTTAGCTTTCCCCCTTTCTCTTGCTGTATAACAGGATTCCCCAATAGGCGGCACGTGGGCCAAATTTGGCTCGAAGGTGATTTTATTTTGGGAAAAAACATTGACAAATGTTTTATTTATTTATTATTTTTCATTGTTTGACATAAAATACTATAAAATCTCCAGGAAATCAGATCAAAGTTATTTCAATTCAGGGAATATTTTCCTAAGTATTCCCATGCTTAAATAGAGAGGCATATGTGATCGTATCTCATTGTAGTCAAGGTTTGAAATTATTCTGTTTTTGTCAAATAATATATATATATTTCTGAGTCGATTTACGCTGTACAACCGTCCGCTCAAGGAAAATTCGGCCACAGCTGAATGTAATTATAATATTCCTCTCTTTCTTGCACTTTCTGTCTGTCTTTGTCTACTGTAGCTCAATTGGCCTTCTTGCTTTGTCCATATTTATCTGTTTTGCTACTCTTCATCTGGTGTGATAAAGGTTTACAAGTTTGAAGATCATGATGATGATGCTTATGAAGATAATGATTATTATTATTATGAAGACGACTATGATGAAACACAATTAATGTATGCAGTCAACAGAATATACAAACATTTTTTTAGTCTCATTTGTACTTTCAAAACAGCCCCATGTTGAGGTCAACTGCTTTGCTCTCTATTTTCTGTTAGCTGCTTGTATCACCAGGTGGATATTCTTGATCATATTTACAGTAATTTCTGTTATTACTATTATAAATTCTTACAAATGCCTTATTTGCAAGAATTTGCCTTCTTGTTTGCTACAGTGCATTGTTCAGTGATACTGGTCTTGAGAAAAGCCTTTGAGTTGGAATGTCAACATTAAACAGTCTCCCCTCCCCTTTTTTAATATGGTAATATGTATCGACATCAATATCCAACAGTACATTCTAAATAAATAGGAAGTAGTCATTGCGCCGAGCAGGATGTTCAATGATGTTGTGTAAATTGTCAGTTACTTTGAAATACAATAAGGAAGGAAGCAAAGCAACATATTGTGGATACATACTTTATTCCATGGCTCCATTACAAACATTATACTGAGTTAGGTGTTACAGACCCAGGAATAATATTACATGTTTTGTAAAAACACAACGATGGGAATCTCTTCACCTTAAAAAAGGTGTGAAATGGTAGGGAGAGGGAATGGAGGCAGAACACATTTTTTTTGTAATCTTCTCTCTGAAGCAAGAGCCCAAAGAAAGGTTTCCGTTTCTCTCTCTTTCTCCGTGCTGAGGTACCAAACGAGTAATGTTGCAGAGGGTCGAGTAGAGACGGCTTCTTAGGAGGTGCCGAATAAGACATGGCACTCCCCATGTGGGGGAGGGTGGCGGGTACAGGGAGATGGTGTGAGGGTTAGGAGAGGGATGCTGGTAAAGTGTCCATGCCTAATAAGCGTGGTTGGCCACGAACAGTGATTCTCCAGCGGCGGTGCTGTCTCCGGACGCGACATACTTGCCTTGGCAGGCCAGGCTGTTAGCCTGTGGAAGGAAAGAATAACAACATAAGAACAACATAAACTTGTATTCTGCTGATATTTTCTAAATGTGGAATTGACATTGTGGCTTCTTATTCGTCTATAATATAAACATGTAGCCACTGTACAGACATAAATAATCACATTTGAAATATGAGCAAAATAAAATATTTGTTATCTTTTTATATATAATGCTAAAAATATGACAGTCACGTGGAATATATGCAAAATCTATAAAAAAAAATGTGGGAAAATATATTTGGGTATTCATACCAGAGCTCTCTTGATGAACTCCTCCTGGGCAGCCTTTCCGTTCGCAGGTTTGCCACCCCATGCCTTCAGGGCGGATGCCTGGAGGGCACGGCCATAGGAAAAAGTCAATGCCCATGGCCTGTGCAGGGGACACTGGTTCATGACGTTCAGGTTGATGGATGCCTCCTCCTCAGACTGGCCACCGGACAGGAAGGTGACGCCTGTGGGTGAAGAGGGGAAGAAGAGAGGTTATTTTTTTGTAAAAACCTACCTAAAGAAGATACAACACATTGTATATTTCACATACAACACAATTGTATGTGAAATATACACAATAATAAATTATATAATATTGTAACTACATACTGTATGTGAAAGTGCCATATCCATGGAGAGTGAGTTTGTGTTTGTGAAAATGTGTCATAACATCGAGTGTGAGAGGGTGAAGGTGGATGTTTAGAAATGTATATGTGTATCGTGCTGTATATTGTGCTGTATTCAGTGTGTTGTCGGCCGCTCACCAGGAACTGCTGGGGGCACGGTGCGGCGCAGGGCCGTGACGGTGGCCATGGCGATCTCCTGGTGGGTATACTTGTGTGAGCAGGAGTGTCCGGCAGTGACCATGTTGGGCTTCAGGAGGGTACCCTCCAGGTAGACATGGTGGTCGGACAGAGCCTTGTACATTGCGGCCAGGACCTTCTCAGTCACGTACTGGGTGCGCTTCAGGTCGTGGTCACCGTCGGGGAGGATCTCGGGCTCAACAATGGGGACAATGCCGTGCTAGAAGAAGGAAGAGGTCATGAGTACTAAAATAGACTTTTAGCCAATGGTGCATGTTGTTGACCTTGACAGTTAACAGTCCAAACAGTAAAGCTTTAGTGGTGAGTGGCTCTCCTCCTATGTTTCCTCTCTATCCCTCTACAGCATGGATTAGCAACTTTGATGTGGGTGGGGGCCACAAAAAATCTGAACTCATCATGAGGGGCTGCAGTCGCCTGCGAGCAAAACATTTTAATGGCCCCTATCTTAACAGTGGAGAGACAATGTTTTAGTTCTACACATTTTGCCATGGGGTGTAGAGAAAATGTTGCTGCTTTAAAGCAAGTTTGATGCATCTCTATAAATTTTGCCATGTGGCGGAGAGAAGATTCTGTAATTTTATAACTAATTAAATGCAATTCTACTCATTTTGGGGCGGGGAGAAGATTTAGCCATTTTTAATAGGATATCTGAGTGAGACTGACTAACAAAATCAGTGGGGGCCCCCCGGCCGGTAATTCAACCATGATAACACGTTTAAATAGCTGGCTGCTAAATTAACTCATCAATCTAAATACATTTAGCTGACATGGACTAATTGACTATCAATGACTGACATAACAAAAACTGCTGATGGACAACCAAATAAAAAAAGTAAGTTGAAACTCTGACTGCCGGGGGCCGCCAGTTGCCCATCCCTGCTCTACACTTACCTGTGTTTTCTGATACTGTGATTTTATAAAAGTGTAATCATTTCTGAGGAATTTACAAGAATTTAAAACATTTATAATAGCTTATTTCATGAAAGTTTAACCCACATGTTTCAAGAGAGTCAATGATTCTAAGGTAACTTGTGGGCCATAGGATAATTGAACCCACAACTTTGTCATTGGTGGCAATGTGCTTTAACTACATGAGCTAATGAACTAACAAGACCCCTGAGGCCTTAAAGGGTTGTGTGATTCTTACCATCTGGCAGATACTGGCATAACGAGCCAAGACATTGCAATTCTCCATGATGGCCAGGCGGGAGGGGGTGGTGGAGGTGATCTTCAGCACACAACGCCACTTGGCGAAGTCACAACCGTCTTTCTTGTACTGGGCGCAACGCTCATACAGGCCATCCAGACCTGATGGAGAAATGGATTGAGATTTGGGAGATAAAATAGAGATGAGTATGGTATCTTGTAAGTAGCCTTGCACAAGAAAACCAGAACCTATATCAAGGTAGCTTGATGTACAAGTACATGCCCAGGACAGTAGTCTATTGCAGAGCCTTTCCCCCAAACTATCTCCTTATTGCTGAGTGCCAAGTGAAGATGTATAGGTCCCATTTTTACAGTCTTCAGTATGACCCAACTAGGGATTGAACTCACAACCTTCCAATCTCAGGGAGGACACTCTAACCATTAGGTCACTAGGCCACTGAGTATTTTAGCTAGGTTGGAATAATATATAATAATTTTTGATCTTATAAACAAATGATTGTATGTTGTTGTACTGTATTCCAATTAGTGGGGAATGCCATCGGTTCTTCCTATTCTTCCTCCTTACCCTGAGTGGTGGTCTCTCCATTGGTTCCAGCAAGGGGGACAACACCTTTGTCAACCTTGATGCCTACAACCCAGCCTCTGGACTTGACGTGCTCGGGGAAGGTCTTGCCGGCATCGGTCTTCTGGTACAGGGTCTCGTGGAAGAAGATGACGCCACCAATGCAAGGACCGGCACGGTCGTCAGCGGTGAAGAGGAGCTGACGGTACAGCCTCCTGTTCTCTTCAGTGTTCTCAGCATTGATGCTCTGGAAGCGCTTGGCAACGCTGCCTGTTGGGGGGGAAAAAGCGATAGGGAATGAAGGTTAGACTCACAGAATGAAATATAACAAATATTATGTTATATCTCTATGGTTAAACTGAATTCCGAATTTGCACAAATCAGTAGTTCAATTGTCCTTAGCCATGTGAATGAAATAAAATTAACTTGAACTGAACTATGAAACGGTTATAGCATTTTATAGCATTATAAGCTGAAGTGTGGTATTGCTTGTTTTTTTCTCATGTAACGTTTTGAAGAAGTTATAATAAGGTGAAAAAAACACTCATTGTGTACATTGTGACAATGTAGTTGATCTGATTATGAGTATGTCTTTGCATGTCATAAAATATGGGTGCCTTTTCTTTCCATAGGTGTGTGTTTAATAATATGTGTGCAACCAGTTTCTGTTGGCCAGCTTTGCGTACCGGTAGACTCGTCAGCGGCGAGGATTCCCTTGCCCTTGGCGACAATCTTGAGAGCGATGTCACTGAGCTCCTTCTTCTGATCAGGAGTGAGGAAGGGGAATGAGTGAGGCATTTTGACTCTTATCAGAAGGAAGAGAAAGAGTGGGGTGACAATGTTTAAAATTCTGAGGGGGGAGAGAGAGGGCTTGAGATACACAGAAGCGCATACAGAAATAGATAAGTAGCAAATAAACAAAGGTATATTTCATGAAAAGCAGTCAGTGACGTGAAAAGAGTGTAGACTACTTTCACTGTAAAATTACAATATGTGGAAAGGTTCAAAGAAAAGAGAAGTAAGCTATCGATGAAGAAAGTGGCAAGTATTTGCATCTGTCCGTTTGGGTGATTGTCTGTACGTTATTTTAATGTACTATTTTTGTCTGTCTTCCTCTCTTGTAATATATAGGCTTAACATGCCTGTCTGTATGTCTGTCCTGTCTGTATGTTTCCTGTCTGTATGTCTGTCCATTTGAGATTGCTGTGTGACTGTTCTTGTCTGCCTTTCTGTCTATAATTTGCATGCCTGCCTACTGCATGTTAAGCTCTGGTATCTGTTGCAGCAGCCACCCCCACAGCCATGATGGGCATGTGAATGACTTTTTCCATTTTCTAGTCTCTGATAACCCTGACCTTTCCATTGGCTGCTCCCCCCTCCTCTCCCCTCCACTACTCACACTACACCTCCTTTATCCAAGCCAGTCTTGTCACAGTACCACTCAACCCAATAGGTCAAACTAAATATAAACATTGGAACACGGCAGCTGTTACCAAAGCACCTCGTGCTTGTGTGGGCCCTCCTTCAGTCGCTAACTCAGATCTATATAGATAACATTATGTGCTGTAGCTGTAGTACAGTACAGTTAATTAAGTACAGTACAGGCTAAGTTAAAAGTGTGCAAAGTGAGTAAAAGCAATTAGTAAGTAATTTACACTTTTTGGTGTAAGCAGGCTAGCGTAAAGCAAAGAAATAATGATACCTAATGTAGCAAAGCAACATTGTGGTATGCTAGCTTGAGTGAGCGTTTAAGAGATTCATTTCGTATGAATGTTTTTTAGCATAGAGATGTGTCTAATGCATGCATAAAATGTTGATTAGCATTGATGCACCATTGATTGTATAATAACAACAATGCTTCTGAAAATTCTACTCATGCATTTGCTCTTGCAGTTTCATATACGTTTTATAATGCCAGCATACAATGTTTGCAGTGCTCTTTCAATTGTATATCACACACAATATAAAGTACAAGCAGTCAGAGCTATCCTAGATTAAAAAATATGTATATATATACTTTTATTCTAATTAAAGATGTGATAAATATATTAGTAAGATATAAGTGTTTGGGGGGAAAAAAATATATGAATTTCCATCTTATTAAGATATGATTTGATTCATTTACCTTGGAGGGTTGGAGGAGAGCTGGGAGAAGAGAGGGGAGAAGATCCGACTAAAGTTCGCGACAACCTCCTGGTCCGCCTGGGACACTTTTTATCCTCCTATTGTGACCCCTCACATTTCAGCCGCCGGCTAAAAAAAGAATGGCAAGCAACCGGAGAAGGCCGGTGACATTAAAAAAAAAGAAACATGCTAGTGTAACGCAGCTAGGCGTCCCATGCAATCTGGGAAAGGAAAGGGCAAAGAGGGAATAAATGGGCGATGAGCAGGAGGTGGTGAGAGGGAGAGAAGGATGGTGAGGAGAACAAATAAGAGTGGGTGCACGTTAAATGATGTGATATATGCCGTTTAGCAAACAGTTTTATCTAAAGCGACTTACAGTAGTGCGAGCACACATTTCCATATGGTGATCATCATTATGTTGCAAAAACCATGCCCTACCAACTGAGCCACACAGGACCATATAGGAGTAAAAAGAGGGTAATATGAAGCAAAATCATTGGAAGAGAGGGGAAAAGAGCTGAGAGGCCATGGGATGAGAGGGTTGGGGAATAAATGTAGACAAATATTCAGGTTGGAATAAAGATAGAGAATCAAGGGCTTTGAGCGAAAATATTTTATATCTGTCAATGTAGAAAGTTTTCAACGAAGATACTTATGACAAGTCATATAACGTATTAAAAAACCACAAAGGATGGAAACCGCTAAATAATGAAAGTTATTATAAACTGTAACTAGTTCAGTTATTATAAAGTGTAACTTGCGAACCAGCTGTGAGTTCACAGAGTTTCACCAGTTAGAATGTTCTGAAAGAGCAACATGGCTAACCTGCTCTTAGAAATCCAATCCAGACATGGCAGCACTGTGTGATGATCCTTGACCTTTTCTTGAACTTCTATGGCCTTTGCTTGGCAGGATGGGGTCAGGTGGGTGTCTTGGCAAAGGTTGTATATGCATGAAAACATTGGACTTGTCTGACCTCAAGTTTTTTTTCACTTTCTGACCCTATATATCTTTGTTTGTTTGTGAAGTTTACTCACTGTTTTGTTTTCGACACATCTCATCTCCTTTAAATGTTGTGTGGTGTAATGAAAGAAATCTGAAGGCCTTGTGTGTTCACTGTCAGAGTAAAAGTGGGCTGCAGCTGCCAAATGCCATATGTTGGCCAAATGCTGGGGCAAGTCATAATGTGATATGAGACAGCTCATGTCACACATCTTTAGGGTTGTGAGAAGCTGTTCGTTGTGTCTGAAATAGTATTCGAGGCAACTTCAGTTTTACCATGGAAACCTGCAGTACGTTTGCTGATGCATTACCAACAATGACACACAGCCGATGTGTCGGAGACTGAGGCACTGAAATAGACTGATGACTTCCTGAAAATAAGTAACACAGAGTTGAGAATCAGCCCCACTCAAAGTTCTACTGATTGCAGCATGAGCTTTCTCGCATTTAGTGTAGTCTCAAATTACGAAATATATCAAGAGCATGGAATAACCAATAGTGAAGAAAATAGTATCTCATAGTAGAAAATGTATATCTCATGCAATTTCAACATGTGCTTCACAATGTGGTATTTAGGACTTAACATGTTAATTAGTTATTTATGCGTTTTAACTTGCATGACTAGTCATATCAAAACCATATCAATTAAACATAGTAAATAAGAGCATGTAACTTCATGTCACGACTCCTACCGAATGTTACTCCTCTCCCTGTTCGGGTGGCGCTCGGCGGTTGTCGTCACCGGCCTACTAGCTGCCACCGATCCCTTTTCCCTTTTCTGTTTGTTTTGTCTGTTTAGTTTCACCTGTTCCTTGTTGAGGTTGATTAGTTGGGCTATTTAAGCAGGTAGGCCCGCCTGCTCTTTGTGCGGGCTTAACTATTTTTCTGTACATATTGTGTTGGGCATTTGTTATTGTGCGCCTGGTATTCTTGGCGAGCGCAATTTTTTCCCTGTGCGTAATAAACGCTATCCTGAACTTTCTGCCTCCTGCGCCTGACTCCGCACCCACTATGCCCAGACCGTTACAGAAGCCCGCACCCTGAGCATGGAGTCAGCAGGAGCAGCGGCCACCCCCCTCCCATCGATGGAGGAACATTGGACCAGATTGGACCAGATTATGGAGAGAATGAACCGATGGGAGAGGAGTGGTCTCCCCACTTCACCTCCGGCTCCTCCCCTGGCGTCCGGCACCAGCGCACTTCGTCTTGCGCCCCCGAGGGAGTACAATGGAGCGGCGGCTGGGTGCCAGGGTTTTCTACTCCAGCTCGAGTTGTACCTGTCTACCGTGAGGCCGACTCCCTCGGGGGAGGAGAGAGTGTGAGCATCCTCGTCTCCTGCCAACGCTGTCTGGAATGGCCCAGACTCGATGAGGGAGCACTATCCGGAGTTCACCCATCCGGAGGGTGGTATTCGACCACCCTCCGGAGGGCTGAGCGGTGGGGGAGCGACTATTCCACCTCAGGCAGGAGAAGAGGAGCGCGAGATTTTCCACCATAATTTGCAAATAAATTCATAAAAAATTCAATGTGATTTTCTGGATTTTTGTTTCTGATTTTGTCTGTCATAGTTGAAGTGTACCTATGATGAAAATTACAGGCCTCTCTCATCTTTTTAAGTTGGAGAACTTGCACAATTGGTGTCTGACTAAATACTTTTTTGCCCCACTGTATCTTTCTGGGTAAGTCTCTGAGAGCTTTGCACAACAGTATTTGGCCATTATTATTTAAAGAAAATGTCAAGCTCTGTCAAGTTGGTTGTTGATCATTGTCTGCTGGAAAGCAGTGTCTACTGGAAACCAGACTGAACCAAGTTTTCCTCTAGGACCTTGCCTGAGCTTAGCCCTATTCCATTTATTTTTATCGTACAATCCTCTCTAGTCCTTGCCGATGACAAGCATACCCATGACATAATGTAGCCGACACCATGCTTGAAAATATGGAGAGTGGTACTCAGTAATTTTGCACGCCCAATTTTTCAGTTTTTGATTTGTTAAAAAAGTTTGAAATATCCAATAAATGTCGTTCCACTTCATGATTGTGTCCCACTTGTTGTTGATTCTTCACAAAAAAATACAGTTTTATATCTTTATGTTTGAAGCCTGAAATGTGGCAAAAGGTCGCAAAGTTCAAGGGGGCCGAATACTTTCGCAAGGCACTGTATAATGTTGTTGATTCATCCTCAGCTATCTACTGTTTTAAAATCACCATTGGCCTCATGGTGAAATCCCAGAATGGTTTCCTTCCTCTCCAGCAACTGAGTTAGGAAGGGCGCCTGTATCTTTGTACCCATCTACCAATAGTGGACCTTTCTTGCGAACCATTGGAAAACCTCCCTGGTCTTTGTGGTTGAATCTGTGCTTGAAATTCACTGCCCAACCGAGGGACCTTACAGATAATTGTACAGTATGTGTGGGGTACAGAGATTGGATAGTCATTAAATAATCATGTTAAACACCATTATTGCACACTGAGTGAGTCCATGCAATTTATGATGTGACTCGTTAAGCACATTTTTACTCCTGAACTTGTTTAGGCTTGCCATAACAAAACGGTTGAATACTTATTGTCTTAAGAAATGTTGGCTTTTCAATTTTAATTAATTTGTAAACATTATTGTATTGTGTGTAGCTCAGTGACACAAAATCGCAATTTAATCCATTTTCAATTCTGTCTGTAACAACAAAATGTGGAAAAAGGGGAGTGAATATTTTCTGAAAGCACTAATCAAAATACATGATCAACTAAAAGAAAATAATAGACATTAAAAACGAATACTTGTGTTTTCTCAGACATATTTTAAAAAAAGGAATGACTTTACTGTAGACGGAAAAAATATCTGATGAACCTACAGTATAGGGGAAGTGAAAGAAAAAGGAGAAATGGTCTGATTATCTTGGACATACTTTTTTTCTGTTGTTTCTTTTCACAGTAAGTGCATATGGAGTACATGATGTCATCACGATAATTAACATAATGAGAGAAAACACCCTATGAGAGAAAGGTTCCCCTTTACCCATACCACTCTGGGGTGTAGTCTCCTAGGTACAGATCTAGGATCAGCTTCCCCTCCCCGAACCTTAACCAATAGCAGGGAAATTAAAATACTAACGTAAGATCATTGTCTAGAGGTAACTTCACTATACACCCCTACGGGTCTGGCTTAAATTGGACCATGTGGCCTGAATGAATGGGAGTAGAGAACCCTAGAGCCAGCGAGAGTGAAGGGCCCTCAAATCACTGTGGGCCAAAACTGCAGAATATCTCTCTAATTTATGTTTAGCCCTAATAATACATCACATTACATGTGGCACAAATTCCCTTACAACACATTAGTTGCTCTGAAAAGGTATGGGACAACAAGTCTGTATGCACGTATCATGCTGTCATTACCATCCATTCTATTTCTATTGCTACCACTTCCCTTTGTTTATGTATCACGAGCATAGCCTTGGACCGTTTTATTAGTTACTGATAGCTTGCAGACACAACCATATTAATGGCAATGACTGCATACTCAACATGGAAATGATGTGCACTCACATGGGATATTATATTATGAATGAATCAATTTGTTCATTTTATTTGACATATTTAAAGGTACATATAGAGCTGTTTCAGCAAAGTAAGCCAAATATACACCATATTAGCCAACAATACATATAATGATTCAAAAATATATATTTACAGAATATTTTTGTTGGTGAGCATTAAGTTGATACCCAGCAAACAGGGGACGTCCTAAGGACATTAGGTGACATTCCCATTAGTTCCCTTTAAGGGATTAATGGAGAACATTCAAGGAATATGAAAACATTACGTTAACCTTGGGACCATAACAGGATGTTCAAGTACAGGTCCAGGTTTGGTTGCAGCATAACATTATAATAAGGTATTTTGATGTCCATTAGGGAACGTTACGAAAATATTATTATCTGGTTCTGATAGGACGGTATCCATGGGACATTCAATGACCACAGAGGGACATCTCATGATGGTCAAGAGGACGTAACGTTCTTTGGGGGATGTTTGTATAGTTCCCAGTAAATTACCAGGACGTCACTAAGGACCATGTCAGGACCTTTTTAAGAAATTCTCAGGACTTTTATTTTACTAGTCTTGAGGTTGTCGCGTAATGGTCCCAAAGGAACATTCTCTGGGAGACCTTTATCTAGTTCCCTGTAAGTTATCAGGATGTCACTGAGGACTATGTCAGGACTTTTTTGGGAGGTTTTCAGGACTTTCATTTTAATAGTCAGTAGGATATTGCTTGACGGTCCAAAGGGAACATCCTTGCCAACAAAAATGTGTCGTTAGGACATCCCCAGAACATCACAAAATGGTCAGCTAAAGAAGTCAGGACGTTGTGTCATGGCCCCCTGGAGGTTTTGACTAGTTCCGGTTTGTTCCAGAGACATCTTGGGAATATTTTTAGAACGTCCTGTGATGTTGTGTCATGGACCCCTCAAGGTTTTTCTAGCTCCTGTCTATACCCCCCCAACTGATAGTGGGATGGCAGAGTCCGAGTTTCCCTAATGGCTCAGATCAGGGTTCTACATACACCATAGACATAAACATAGCCTTCGGAAGGTTTTCAGATCCCTTGACTTTTTCCACATTTTGTACAGCCGTACAGCCGTATTCTAAAATGGGTTGAATATTTGTTTTCCCTTAGCAATCTACAAACAATACCCCATAATGACAAAACGAAAACAGGTTTTAGACATTTTTACTAATTTATAAAAATTTAAAATAGAAATACCTTAATACATAAGAATTCAGCCCCTTTGCTAAGAGACATGAAATTGAGCTCAGGTGCATCCTGTTTCCATAGATGTTTTATTTAATTTAATTAGGTCAGTCAGTTAAGAACAAATTCTTATTTACAACGACAGCCTACCATGGCCAAACATGGACGATGCTAGGCCAATTGTGCAGCGCCATATGGGACACCTGATGACGAAGATTCTCTGGTCTGATGAAACCAACATTGAACACTCTGGCCTGAATGCCAAGCTTCACGTCTGGATTAAATCTGGCACCATCCCTATGGTTAAGCATGGTGGTGGCAGCATCATGCTGTGGGGATGTTTTTCAGTTGCAGGGACTGGGACGCTAGTCAGGATCGATGCAAAGATGAACAAAGAAAATTACAGAGGTTCTTGATGAAAACCTGCTCCAGAGCGCTCAGGACCTCAGACTGGGGCAAAGGTTCACCTTTCAACAGGACAACAACCCTAATCACACAGCTAAGACAATGCAGGAGTGTCTTCGGGACAAGTCCTTGAGTGGCCCAGCCAGAACCCGATCGAACATCTCTGGAGAGACCTGAAAATATATCTTCAACAGGTATTGCTTTATCATTATGGGGTATTGTGTGTAGATTGATGAGGGGAAAAAACGATTTAATACATTTTAGAATAAGGCTGTAACGTAAAAAAAATTGGAAACAGTCAAGGGGTTTGTAAGACACTGTACATAATTTACACACACACACACACACGCACGCACGCACATGAGGGAGAAGTCAGCTCAGACAGAACTAGCTCATGATCTCTATTAATAGCAGAGTTTAATTTAGAATTGAAAGTTAATAATGTTAGTGAAACAAATGTTACTGCATCGAATCGTATTGCATTGAACAGAATCGCATCGATTTGATCCCCTGATCGAACTGAATCTCACCAAATCGTTTCAAACTAAAACGTGTCGCTCCTGTATCGTATCGGAGCCCATGTATCTACGTATATAGCCCATGTAGATACCATTTTGTTGTCATGCAAAGGGGGATTAAAATTGATTTAATTGTCATTTTTTTAGTCAACTATCGACACACATACTCTGTAATGTCAAAGTGGAAAAAAACTTTTAAAATTAAAATAATGTATATTGGAAAATAAAACAATAATATATATTCATGAGATAAGTATTAAAATCCCTGAGTCAAGACATGTTAGAATCACCTTTTGCAGCGATTACAGCTGTGAGTCTTTCTGGGTAAGTCTCTTAGAGCTTTGCACACCTGGATTGTACTATATTTGCCCATTATTCTTAAAAAATTGTTCAAGATCTGTCAAGTTGGTTGTTGATCATTGCTAGACAGCCATTTTCAAGTATTTCCATAGATTTTCAAGCTGATTTAAGTCAAAACTGTAACTAGGCCACTCAGGAATATTCAATGTCGCCTTGGTAAGCAACTCCAGTATATAGTTGGCTTTTTATTTATGGAAATGTTTCTGCTGAAAGGTCAATTTTTCTCCCAGTGTCTGTTGGAAAGCACATTGAACCAAGTTGTTCTCTAGGATTTTGCCTGTGCTTAGCTCTATTCCGTTTCTTTATATCCTACAATCTTTCCTAGTCCTTACAAATGACAAGCAAACCCATAACATGATGCAGTCAACACCATGCTTGAAAATATGAAGAGTGGTACTTAATGATGTGTTGGATTTGCCCCAAACATAATGCGTTATACTCAGGACAAAAAGTGTATTTCTTTGCCACATTTTTGCATTATTACTTTTGTGCCTTATTGCAAACATGATGCATGTTTTTGAAGAATAGTATTCTATACAGGCTTCCTTCTTTTCATTTTTCATTCGTGCTAGTATTGTTGAGTAACTATAATGTTGTTCCATCCTCAGTTATCTTCTATCAAAGCAATTAAACTAACTTTTTTCAAATCACCATTGGCTTCATGGTGAAATCCCTGAGTGACTTCCTTCCTCTCCGGCAAATGAGTTAGGAAGGGCACCTACATCTTTGTAGTGCCTGGGTGTATTAATACACCATCCAAAGTGTTAGTTAATAACAGTTCCATGCTAAAGGGAATATTCAATGTCTACTCCTTTTTTACCCATTTACCAATAGGTGCCCATCTTTGCGAACCATTGGAAACCTCCCTGGTCTTTGTGGTTGAAATTCACTCCTCGACTGAGGGACCTTAAGGAAAATTATACAGAATGTGTGGGGTACAGATATGAGATATGGGTAAGCACATTTTTACTACTGAACTTATTTAGGCTTGCCATGTAGGCCGTCATTGTAAATAAGAATTTGTTTTTAAATGACTTGCCTAGATAAATAAAAATTAAAATAACAAAACAGTTGAATACTTATTGAATCAAGAAATTTCAGATTTTCATTGTTAATTCATTTGTAAACATTTCTAAAGACATACAGTAATTCCACTTTGACATGATTGGGTATTGTGTGTAGCTGAGTGACACAAAAATCGCAATTTAATCAATTTTCAATTCTGGCTGTAACACAACAAAATGTTTAAAAAGTCAAGGGGAGTGAATACTTTCTGAAAGCACTAATCAAAATACATAATCAACTAATAGAAACAAAGACATTATAAACTAATACTTGTGTTTTCTCAGACATACTTTTTAAAAAGGAAGGACTATTAGGCAGAATATTAATTAAATGGATCTACAGTATAGGGGAAGTGAAAGAAAAAAGGAGAAATGGTCCGATTATCTTGCTTTTCACAGTCAGGGCGTATGTGACCGACCGCCATAATTCGGTCTAATGTAGCAACATTTGAAATTGTGTTTTTGTTTACATTGGATAAAAGCAGACACACAGAGCTACAAAATGGTATATCATACACTGTATTTGAGGAACAATGGGAAAGTAATTCTTCTTTGAAAGTTGATAAACTTGTAACCCCACAGGAAAATGGCTCTTAAGTGTTTTGGTTCACCTACTGGAGAAATCTTCTTTGTCTGTACCCATTCATCATTGTTCATACCCTCTTAAGCCAGCTGCACCCATCCCTTAAAGGATTCACATGTGAGGTAATGTGCTAAACAGTGAGTAGTGTAGTAAAGATTAAGACTAAAAGTGGTAAAGGTATTGGCCCACAATAAGGAAAAATTCCAGGGAAACAGTGTCACGTTCTGACCATAGTTTCTTTGTTTTGTCTTTGTTTTAGTATGGTCAGGGTGTGAGTTGGGGTGGGCAGTCTATGTTCTTTTTTCTATGATTTGGGATTTCTGTGTTTGGCCTGGTATGGTTCCCAATCAGAGGCAGCAGTCAATCGTTGTCCCTGATTGAGAACCATACTTAGGTAGCCTGTTTTCACTCTTGAGTTGTGGGTGATTGTTTTCTGTTTTGTGTCTGCACCAGACAGAACTGTTTCGGTTTCATTTCATTATCTTTGTTGTTTTATTCTTTAGTGTTCTGAGTTATAATAAATATCATGAACACTTAACACGCTGCACATTGGTCCTCCAATCCTTCCTACTACTCCTCCTCGTCAGAGGGGGAAGACAACCGTTACAAACAGAATGTGACCAGAAAACAATATTTTAGAAATATTAGATGATGCTTACCCAGACACAATAGTCTAAATTAATGGGTCACGTGAAAGAAATGGTATAACCCCAGCCACATCTTGTAAACGATATAGCGAAATGAATACTTGACACATTTTCTTGATAACTTCATAAGGAAATAATTGTATCCCATAAGGAAATGGGAAAATAGACTAGAGACAGCTCTCTCTCTGTCCTTCTCGTGGTCCAAATCACACATAGGACTATTGATAAATTATAAACTTCTTACATAGCCCATAAAAAACAAAACAATGTCTGCTGTCTTTCTAGGGTGATCAGGCCTCACCAGGAAGTCAGAACAGAGGTCAGTCAGCCCTATTAAGTGAGTGTTTATTTTCCTGTACCTGAGACATTATTTAAAGATATTTCAAACATTTTGCGTATCAGGTTTACATTGCGTTTTCAGTTAATTTCTTCTAATCAACAGAATTTACACTTGTGCAACCAAAACTCTGACAATAGAAACGTTCACTTGTGTACAGCATCCGTTCTAACCTGTGAAGAACCCACTAAAACTCAGAGTTCTACTAACAAATATTCATTAATAGGTGGGTTATGTGTGGGTGCTGGCATGTGTCTGGCAAAAATTGTAGGGTAAACACAAACAAAATGACCAGGCCTTCCTTAATTTGGGAGGTCCCTTAAAAGCTGGATCCAGGCACTTCTAACTGCTCTCCCAAGGCCTTGCCTCAGGAAGCCTTTCAAAGGGAGAGATACAGAATCATTAATCAACATGAAAAAAAAAACTTGGTAGCAGACATTCCATCAGTCTTGGAAGAAAGAATATAAACATGTACTTAGTTTTCACTATGCTACATTTGAATCAGTCCTAAAAATTCTTAATCATTAATTGAGTTTACTGCATCTTGGGCAAGAAGTCTCAATAAACCCATGTCTATACAGAATTATATTTCAGACACATTTATACTTTAGACATATCAGATGATACGGTGTCCCATAAAGCTGAATTGGGCACTTTCTAAAGTAAACACTTCTCTTGTAAACTTAATCTATTTGACCTGTTGCATTGATATAAAATTCTGTACAAACTGTCCCAAATTTCCCCACTGGGTCTCTTACAGCCTGTTTGAGTTCAGTGTGTGCTGGCTATCTATTGTTCGACAGGAAGCTTCTCTCTAACCCAAACAAAAGATGACTTAAACACAAGAGCAGTGGACCAAGCCTTGAAGAGTGTGCGGCCTGTAATTTAATATCAGTCCCAATTCTCAAATCACTCTTCCTTCCTCCTTCAAATCACTAAGATTTTGCATTATTGATTTGCTATCTGAAAGCCAATTACCATTCACTTTGTTACTTTCACTAGTCTCCATATCTGTTTCCCTCAACTTGGACTCCCTTCCCAATATTAATACCTCAATCACTACTGCTTAAAACACACAGGTCACTCTCAAACAACATTTTGCTTTTCCCCCTATTGCAAGGTTTAAAACCAAACAAAACAAACATGATAACTTTCTCCATATTGGAAGGCATTGTTTTTATTTTAGTATACCTTCAAAACGTTACTCTATATTTGTATTACCAATCTCTGTTGGGTATTCACTTAGTTTTAATATTTATTAAATGTCTATTATTTTAAGATTCATCTGTAATGCTTTGGAGGGATCAATATGTATTAACTGGGTTGGCACTGTCTCAGTCCCCAGTAGATGTCATGCTCTGTCCACAATTAAGTCTCTACCTAACACTTTAAACAGTTTAGTAGGTGAATACAGAAAATCATTGGTTCTATTTAAAACATGTAAGAACTCTCAAGAGCAGCATGATTTTGTCCTATATAAACGTCACAGAAATTAAGCACAGCGGAGGATCGATGAAGCTAAGAGGGGTTACTTTGCTGAGAAAATCATTGAAAATCATTCTGCAGAGCTTGACTTTGGGTTAATTTCTCTGACACCATGTTTTTATGTGTATGTGAATAACTCACGTCGGAGAATTTGGTAAAAGTTCAAGCATAATCCTTTTCTCGGGTATAACATGTTACAGGTCACAACATCCTAATCAGACACTCACAATGGACCTGTTTGTATATCCTAGATAGGCGCCCCATCTCTGGGTTGGCATTATGCCCATTATCCTAATCTTAGAACTACCCCTCCCGATCCGGGAGAATTGTCATCAACTGACACTAATTAGCATAATGCAACGGACAAAAAATCTTACTGGAAAATATTCATATTCATGAAATAACAAGTGAAATATATTGAAACACAGCTTAGTCTTTTGTTAATCACCCTGTCATCTCAGATTTTGAAATTATGCTTTACAGCCAAAGCAAGACAAGCATTTGTGTACGTTTATCGATAGCCTAGCATAGCATAATGTCCAGCTAGCAGCAGTAAACTTGGTCACGAAAATCAGAAAAGCAATCAAATTAAATCGTTTACCTTTGATGAGCTTCGAATGTTTTCACTCACAAGAATCCCAGTTAGACAGCAAATGTTCCTTTTGTTCCATAAAGATGATTTTTGTAGCCAAAATAGCTCCGTTTGTTCTTCACGTTTGGCTGAGAAATCGACCGGAAATTGCGGTCACGACAACGCCGAAAAATATTCCAAATTAGATCCATAATATCGACAGAAACATGGCAAACGTGTTTTTCAAATATCTATTCGATAATATATCAACCGGGACAGTTGGATTCTTAAGACATTTTGGATATACAGTGCCTTGCGAAAGTATTCGGCGACCTTTTGCCACATTTCAGGCTTCAAACATAAAGATATAAAACTGTATTTTTTTGTGAAGAATCAACAACAAGTGGGACACAATCATGAAGTGGAATGGCATTTATTGGATATTTCAAACTTTTTTAACAAATCAAAAACTGAAAAATTGGGCGTGCAAAATTATTCAGCCCCCTTAAGTTAATACTTTGTAGCGCCACCTTTTGCTGTGATGACAGCTGTAAGTCGCTTGGGGTATGTCTCTATCAGTTTTGCACATCGAGAGACTGAAATTTTTTCCCATTCCTCCTTGCAAAACAGCTCGAGCTCAGTGAGGTTGGATGGAGAGCATTTGTGAACAGCAGTTTTCAGTTCTTTCCACAGATTCTCGATTGGATTCAGGTCTGGACTTTGACTTGGCCATTCTAACACCTGGATATGTTTATTTTTTAACCATTCCATTGTAGATTTTGCTTTATGTTTTTGATCATTGTCTTGTTGGAAGACAAATCTCCGTTCCAGTCTCAGGTCTTTTGCAGACTCCATCAGGTTTTCTTCCAGAATGGTCCTGTATTTGGCTCCATCCATCTTCCCATCAATTTTAACCATCTTCCCTGTCCCTGCTGAAGAAAAGCAGGCCCAAACCATGATGCTGCCACCACCATGTTTGACAGTGGGGATGGTGTGTTCAGGCTGATGAGCTGTGTTGCTTTTACGCCAAACATAACGTTTTGCATTGTTGCCAAAAAGTTCCATTTTGGTTTCATCTGACCAGAGCACCTTCTTCCACATGTTTGGTGTGTCTCCCAGGTGGCTTGTGGCAAACTTTAAACAACACTTTTTATGGATATCTTTAAGAAATGGCTTTCTTTTGCCACTCTTCCATAAAGGCCAGATTTGTGCAATATATGACTGATTGTTGTCCTATGGACAGAGTCTCCCACCTCAGCTGTAGATCTCTGCAGTTCATCCAGAGTGATCATGGGCCTCTTGGCTGCATCTCTGATCAGTCTTCTCCTTGTATGAGCTGAAAGTTTAGAGGGATGGCAGGTCTTGGTAGATTTGCAGTGGTCTGATACTCCTTCCATTTCAATATTATCGCTTGCACAGTGCTCCTTGGGATGTTTAAAGCTTGAGAAATATTTTTGTATCCAAATCCGGCTTTAAACTTCTTCACAACAGTATCTCGGACCTGCCTGGTGTGTGCCTTGTTCTTCAATATGCTCTCTGCGCTTTTAACGGACCTCTGAGACTATCACAATGCAGGTGCATTTATACGGAGACTTGATTACACACAGGTGGATTGTATTTATCATCATTAGGCATTTAGGTCAACATTGGATCATTCAGAGATCCTCACTAAACTTCTGGAGAGAGTTTGCTGCACTGAAAGTAAAGGGGCTGAATAATTTTGCACGCCCAATTTTTCAGTTTTTGATTTGTTAAAAAAGTTTGAAATATCCAATAAATGTCGTTCCACTTCATGATTGTGTCCCACTTGTTGTTGATTCTTCACAAAAAAATACAGTTTTATATCTTTATGTTTGAAGCCTGAAATGTGGCAAAAGGTCGCAAAGTTCAAGGGGGCCGAATACTTTCGCAAGGCACTGTATATGGACATAATTAATCGAACAAAAGGACCAATTATGATGTTTATGGGACATATTGGAGTGCCAACAAAAGAAGCTCGTCAAAGGTAAGGCGTGTTTTATATTTTATTTCTGCATTTTGTGTAGCGCCTGGAGGGTTGAAATATGCTACTCTCTTTGTTTACTGTTGTGCTATCATCAGATAATAGCTTCTTATGCTTTCGCCGAAAAGCCTTTTTAAAATCTGACATGTTTCTGGATTCACAACGAGTGTAACTTTATTTTAGTATCTTACATGTGTGATTTAATGAAAGTTTGATTTTTATATTATTTCATTTGAATTTGCGGCGCTGCATTTTCCCTGGCTTTTGGCCAAGTAGGACGCAAGTGTCCCCTATACCATAAGAAGTTAAAGACCGAGTTTATGTGGTCAAGTCCACTAGATCAAGAGTCCAAGTGCCCTTTCTTCAATTGTAAGGAACTCAAGTAGAGTAAACTTGAGGACAATATAGTACAGTAAAGCACAGTACAATAGAGCACAGTACAGTAGAGTGCAGTAGAGCACAGTAGGGTACAGTACAGTACATGCAGTACAGTAGGGTACAATACAGGAGAGTACATTACAGTTGTACACTGCCCTACAAAGGCAAAACACAGTATCTAAGTATTTGGTAAAAAATCTTTGATCTGTTTTAATGGCCAGGTATATCTGATTAATGTGGTACTTTTTTTCCTGACACAAGAGCACGCCAGTTGATCAGAATACAGTGCATTCGGAAAGTATTCAGACCACTTGCCTTTTTCCACATTTTATTACATTACAGCCTTATTCTAAAATTGATTAAATTGTTATTGCTCCCCTTCATCAATCTATACACAGTACCCCATAATGACAAAGCCACATTTTTTTAGCAAATTTAGGACAAACAAAATCTGAAATATTACATTTACATAAGTATTCAGACCCTTTGCTCAGTTCTTTTTTGGCAGCGATTACAGCATCAAATCTTCCAGGGTATGACGCTACAAGCTTGGCACACCTGTATTTGGGGAATTTCTCTCATTCTTCTCTGCAGATCCTCTCAAGCTCTGTCAGGTTGGATTGGGAGCGTCGTTGCACAGCTATTTCCAGGTCTCTCCAGGGATGTTCGATCAGGTCCGAGTTCTGGCTTGGCCACTCAAGGACATTCAGAGACTTCTCCCTAATCCACTCCTGCGTTGTCTTGGCTGTGTGCTAAGGGTCATTGTTCTGTTGGAAGGTAAAACTTCGTCCCAGTCTGAGGTCCTGAGCACTCTGGAGCAGGTTTTCATCAAGGATCTCTGTGTACTTTGCTCTGTTCATCTTTCCCTCCATCCTGACTAGTCTCCCAGTCCCTGCGCTGAGAAATATTCCTACAGCATGATGCTGCCACAACCATGCTTCACCGTAGGGATGGTGCCAGGTTTCCTCCAGACGTGACATTTGGCATTCAGGCCAAAAAGTTCAATCTTGGTGTCATCAGACCAGAGAATCTTGTTTCTCATGGTCTGAGTCCTTTAGAAGAGTGTTGTGCCTCGACACAATCCTGTCTTGGAGCTCTACAGACAATTCCTTCGACTTAATGGTTTGGTTTTTGCCCTGACATGCACAGTCAACTGTGCGACCGGTGTATGACAGGTGTATGCCTTTCCAAATCATGTCCAATCAATTGAATTTACCACAGGTGGACTTCAATCAAGTTTTAGAAACATCTTAATAATTAAGGATGATCAATGGAAACAGGATGCACCTGACCTCAATTTCAAGTCTCACAGCAAAGGGCCTGAATAGTTATGTGCACAAAAAAACTAAAACCTGTTTTCACTTTGTCATTATGGGATATTATGTGTAGATTGATGAGAATTTTTTTGAAATAAAAACTTAGACTAAGGTTGTAATGTAACAAAAAAAATAAAACATAACAGTGAAGTCTGAATATTTTCCAAATGCACTGTATACAATACATGACCGAAAGTATGTGGACAACTGCTCGTCGAACATTTCATTCCAAAATGATGGGCATTAATATGGAGTTGGTCCCCCCTTTGCTGCTCTAACAGCCTCCACTCTTCTGGGAAGGCTTTCCACTACAACATTGCTACGGGAACTTTCGGTTGGGGTTGGGCACTGATGTTGGGCGATTAGGCCTGGCTCGCAGTCGGCGTTCTAATTCATGCCAAAGGTGTTCGATGGGGTTGAGATCAGTGCTCTGTTCAATGCCAGTCAAGGTCTTCCACACGGATCTCGACAAACCATTTTTGTATGGACCTCGCTTCTGCACGGGGGCATTGTCATGCTGAAACTTTTGTTACCACAAAGTTGGAAGCACAGAATTGTCTAGAATGTCATTGTTTGCTGTAGTGTTAAGATTTCCTTTCACTGGAACTAAGGGGCCTAGCTGGAACCATGAAAAACAGCCCCGGACCAATGGCGGCGAGCTTTACACCACTCCTGGTGTAAATCATTGTGCATGGTGATCTAAGGCTTGTGTGCTGCTGCTCGGCTATGGAAAAGTATTTCATGAAGCTCTCGACAAACAGTTCTTGTTGCTTACAGAGGCAGTTGCAACCGAGGACAGACGATTTTTACACACAACGTGCTTCAAAACTCAGCGGGCCTGTTCTGTGAGCTTGTGTGTATGTGTCCTACCCCTTCGCGGCTGAGCCGGTGTTGGACCTAGACGTTTCCACTTCCCAATAACAGCACTTACAGTTGACCGGGACAGCTCTAGCAGGGCAGAAATTTGTCGAACTGACTTGTTGGAAAGGTGGTATCCTATGATGGTGCCAAGTTGAAAGTCAATGATGGTGCCAAGTTGAAAGTGACTTCGGTGGAAGTCGTGACATTGGGCTCGACAGACTTTTTTACACTTTGATGTAAGCACTTCTCAGTAGTTGGTACTCAGACTTAATGTATGTAAGTGAGTAGCACGCTCTGGGGTGAGGCTCTCTTGCATGCACTGAATACATTTAATTCAATCCCAGAAAACACACCCACTGAGTGGAAGACCACATTTATCTAAAGCCATACCTTTGAATACGGTGTACGTTTAATTTGAAATTTCAACAGATTCAATGGAATATATCGAGAGATATACCGTGTCCAGAATATTAGGGGTCAATGAAAGAAATCCATTAATAAACTAACTCTGCAATAAAGGGCTCTGGAGACTGATGCCCTGGCCCAATGGCAAAAACGGGTTCATAAACAGTTCACATAAAAACAATTTAACAATGGGTCAATTACTTTAACCATCAATTAAACATTTTTAGACACAATAATAAACAGTTATGGTCCCCCAAGTGGTGTAGTGGTCTAAGGCACGACAACGCAGTTGCTAGCTGTGCCACTAGAGATTTTGGTTAGAGTCCAGGCTCTGTTGCAGCTGGCTCTAGTGACTCCTGTGGCGGGCCGGGAGTATGCACCCTGACACGGTCACCAGGTATGGTGTTTCCTCCGACACATTGGTGTGGCTGGCTTCCAGGTTAAGCGGGCATTGTGTCAAGAAGCAGTGCGGCTTGGTTGGATCGTATTTCGGAGGACACATGGCTCTTGATCTTTGCCTCTCCCGAGTGTGTACAGGATTTGCAGCGATCAGACAAGACTGTAACTACCAATTGGATACCACGAAATTGGGGAGAAGAAGGGCGGAAAAGTAAAAAAATATATATAAAATACATATATATTTTTTGTGAGACAGTCATTTGTGCTTGCCAAATTGTAAGCATATTAAGCGTGGTTGAATTAAAAATGTATTTCAAATTATCATAAGGCCAACTCTTATTCCATCATGTAACATTGCATGTGTTTCACTGTTGAGCAACATTTTCACTTTTGAATGGGATGCATTGGTGCAATCATTTATTTATCCCAGGAATGAAGGCATCATGTCTGACCATCTGCACAACATGCTCAAAATAAGGATGACCTTGAACGTGCCCACGTGTTGACACTGATGTCATGTGACAGTACACAAAGAACAGGGTCCAGAAGAAGGTCAGTGTGCAAAATCCAGACATAAAAGATTGTCCTGAAAGAAACAGTAATATAGATCAAAAACATCAACACAGAAGAGAGAAAGTAAGTTTTCCATGCTTTTTGTTTTGCTTTTATGGATACATGAATTCTGCTGGATGATTTAGCATAGTGAGTCAGCTAGCTAGCAGGGATTTTTGTTTGGCCTACCAACTAGGCTAGCTAGCTAGATACCATCTACAGTAAAGATGTTCCATTTATTAACAATGAGCTGCAGTTAGTCTCAGAATGGTTTGCAAGAAATAAGTTAGTCCTAAATATTTAAAAAACTAAAAGCATTGTGTTTGGGACAAATCTTTCACTAAACCCTAAACCTCAACTAAATATTGTAATAAATTATGTGGAAATTGAGCAAGTTGAGGTGACTAAACAGCTTGTAGTAACTCTGGATTGTAATCTGTCATGGTCAAAACATATTCATACAACAGTAGCTAAGATGGGGAGAAGTCTGTCCTTAATAAAGCGCTGCTCTACCTTCTTAACAGCACGATCAACAAGGCATGTCCTAGAGGTTCTAGTTTTGTGTCACCTGGACTACAGTTCAGTCGTGTGGTCAGGTGCCACAAAGACAGACTTAGGAAAATTGCAATTTGCTCAGAACAGGGCAGCACAGCTGGCCCTTGGATGTACACAGAGAGCAAACATTAATAATATGCATGTCAATCTCTCCAGGCTCAAAGTAGTGGAGAGATTGACTTCATCACTACTTGTATTTGTGAGAGGTATTGGAATGTTGAAAGCTCCAAGCTGTCTCTTTAAACGACTAGCACACAGAACAGACACCCATGCATACCCCACAAGACATGCCACCAGAGGTCTCTTCACAGTCCCCAAATCCAGAACACACTATGGGAGGCACATAGTACTACATAGAGCCATGACTACATGGAACTCCATTCCACATCAGGTAACTGATGCAAGCAATAGAATCAGATTTTAAAAAACAATTAACTAAATACACCTTATGGAAAAGCGGGGACTATGAGGTAACAAACAACGCAGCTCCGCCCTCTCCAGCGTCACTTCTGGCCCTGAACAACCCACCTCCACCCTCTCCAGTCCTACATCTGCCACCCCCCTTTCTCTCCGGTTCCTGTGACAGATTCATATAAGGAAATGTGCTTTAAACATGGATGCAAACTAGTCACCTTTCGGTGAAATTCGCCGTTTTGAATAGGTGGCCTACGTGATTCGTGTAGGGGGGCTTTGGATCACTACTGGCTGTAAGCAAATGAGTGATTTGCGTTTGGAGCAATACTGGCTGTATCCAAGGCTCAGCCAATCGTTCACATTGAATGCAGCACGTGACTGAAGAGAGAAGAGAACCAATTTTCTAGTTACATCATCAGCATGCGCTCTGGAAAGACGGCAGAGAGTGGAAAGGCAGTTTGCCAGTTACAGCATCGCGTCCCCTGAATGATAAAGAACAAGTAGGTGAGAAGCCTGACCATGGAGACGGGGTGAGAAGGTGATGAAGCGTACTTCATGAGCTGTAACCGGGGGAAAAAACTGCCATTTGGAAAGTTTGAGGTGGGGAAGAAATTGTGGTGGAACAAGTATTGTTAGCATTGTTAAGTATCTTGCTAGCTGGATCGAATTCTCCGTTAACTAGCCAGAGAAATGTTGAGCAACATTAGCCAACTTAACGGATCAAATAATTGAGTATGGTGTGAAAATTTGCTTGCTAATAAAGTCAGACAGCTAACGTTAGCTAGCTAATGTTACAACATTAGCTAGTATTAACTGGTATACGACTCCTTGCTGTTCCTCAAGTTATAATGCATTAGTTGCTTACTGGACCATGGCAATCTGTGTGAAATGTTAACTAGCTAACAATCTAACTATCTGTGAACTAATGTTTTCCCTCTACAGTATGTGGTTACTTTTGAGAATGATGCATTGCTTGTTAAACAAGTGGATTCAGGGATCAAGTGTAGCTGAAGCTGGGCCTGGCTTAAGCTGGATGCCACTATGGAGGTGAAAGGAACACCACACACTTTCCCTCTTTCTCACTTTTTCAATACAGTGGATTAAAAGGGTTATGCCAGGTGTACTCTCTGCCTGAAATATATCAATTATGCCAACAAAGGGTATCATGCTCTGCTGGCACATTGTATAACAGATGTCCACAGGCAGAAAGTGTACAATGTAATAATGTGCAGTGTAGGCCAAAGATATTGCTTTCGTTGTGTTGAACTTGACAGTAACATTTGTGTGTGAGTGAGGGGGAATTATTAAATGTTTTACTCAGTAGTAGCCTTGTGCACTTGATCGATGTCTAATATATTGGCCACTATAATAGAGCAAAAATAGAATACCTGTTTGTTTCATTCTATTTCTACTTTTACAATGTTTTTCCCCAAGTGCAATATTTAGATGTGTGTGGTCACAAGAGTGCTATCATAAAGGTGGTCATGGCTAACTGCAATATTAGTGTACTGTTATTTTCTCAAGACTTGAGTGTCATTTGAAGTAAAGTGTAGGCAACAAAGAACACTGGATTGCTTTCTTAATTTTTTTTTTAGCTGTGAGTTAGGTTCAAATTGACCACTTTATTTTACACACAGACTCATCATGTAGATCATATTCCTTGTTGTTTAATTAGCTAAAACCTGCAATTCCCCCTAGCTTCTTATGGCTAGGAGGCAGTATTGAGTAGCTTGGATGAATAAGTTGCCCAAAGTAAACGACCTACTCCTCAGTCTCAGTTTCTAATATATGTATATTATTATTGGTATTGGATAGAAAACACTCTAAAGTTTCTAAAACTGTTTGAATGATGTCTGTCAGTATAACATAACTCATATGGCAAGCAAGATCCTGAAGAGAAATCAAAACAGGAAGTGAAAAATATTAGCTTTGTATGTATTCACCAGAGTCCCCAATGAAATCCCCTTGAGATATTAATGATGTTGCACTGCCTAGGGGTTCCACTAGATGTCAACCATCAATAGACATTATAATGAGACTTCTATGGTGTTGTGGGAGTGAATGATAGCAGAATCAGTCAGGTGTCTGGCAGTCAGCCATTTTCTGACCATGCTTATTCCTCATGGTAGTCACTTGCGTTCCATGGCTCATGAAGACAAGAAGGAATAGTCCGGTTGGAACTTTATTGAAGGTATATGTTAAAAACATCCTAATGATTGATTCTGTACATAGTTTGAAATGTTTCTTCGACCTGTATATAACTTTTTAAAATTTTTGTCCGATGTAACGCCGACCAGAATGAGCGTTTGGATATGTATACCAAACGCGCTAACAAAAGAAGGTATTTGGACATAAATAACGGACATTTCGAACAAAACAAACATTTATTGTGGACCTGGGATTCCTGGAGTGCTTTCTGATATAGATCATCAAAGGTAAGGGAATATTTATCATGTAATTTCTTGTTTATGTTGACGTCAACATGGCGGCTATTGTGACATGTTTGAGCGACGTCTCAGATTATTGCATGGCTGGCTTATTCCGTATTTAAAAAAAAAAATCAGACACAGCGGTTGCATTAAGGAGAGGTATATCTATAATTCCATGTGTATAACTTGTATTTCTGTTGAATGATGTGGCTATGCAAAAATCACTGGATGTTTTTGGAACTAGTGAATGTAAACTCATATTTTGATAAATATGAACCTTATCAAACAAAACATACATGTATTGTGTAACATGAAGTCCTATTAGTGTCATCTGATGAAGATCATCAAAGGATAGTGATACATTTTATCTCTTTCTGCTTTTTTGAACTCCTCTCTTTGGCAGGGAAAAAAATGGCTGTATTTTTCTGTAGCTATATGTGGTGACCTAACATAATCGTTTGTGGTGCTTTTGCTGTAAAGCATATTTGAAATCGGACACTGTGGTGGAATTAACAACAAGAATAGCTTTACAATGGTATGAGATACATGTATGTTTGAGGAATGTTCATTATGAGATTTTTGATGTTTTGAAAATGGCGCCCTACACTTTGACTGGCTGTTGTCATATCGCTCCCGTTAAGGGATTGCAGTCATAAGAAGCTAGCAGGGATTTTTTTGCATGTTTCAGTGCAATTAAAAGTGTTACCTTTTGGGCCCTCACCAGTTTGCATCACCGTTTAAAGGAACATTCATCTATTTTCAGACAATTAATGTATATTATATTTGCATATTTTATTTTATGAAAAGTTTTTTTTTTTTTTATCCCTGTGGGCCTAAGGCACTGCATCAACCGGCCGTGACTGAGGGTCCCATAGGCAGCGCACAATTGGACCAGCATCGTCCAGGTTAGGGGAGGGTTTGGCCAGGGGGGGGGTGGGGTGGGGGGGGTGGGGGGGGGCTTTACTTGGCTCATCGTGCTCTAGGGACTCCTTGTGGTAGGCTGGGCGCCTGCAGTCTGAATTCGGTCAACAGTTGAACAGGCGGCTGTTTGGCGGGTCATGTTTTGGAGGACGCATGACTCGACATTGGCCTCTCCCGAACCTGTTGGGGAGTTACAGCAATGAGACAAG
This sequence comes from Oncorhynchus mykiss, assembly GCF_057628025.1. Lineage (NCBI taxonomy): Eukaryota > Metazoa > Chordata > Actinopteri > Salmoniformes > Salmonidae > Oncorhynchus > Oncorhynchus mykiss. Next base: position 28,383,045 of record NC_143037.1, read on the forward strand.
ATCGTAATTGAACTTGGGAGAAAAAAGGGGGTGAAATACAACAATAACAACAAAAAACTTCCTGTTTCCATGTTTAAATAGGTTGAAATCCATCCAGGGACAGCGGTGGTTGAAAAGCAGGTGTATAAAATCCAGCACACATTGCTGACAGGTGTATAAAATCCAGCACATGGCCAATGTTTTCTCCATAGACAATCATTGGCAGTAGAATGGCCTTACTGAAGAGCTCGGTGACTTTCAACGTGGCACAGTCATAGGATGCCACCTTCCCAACAAGTCAGTTCCTCAAATTTCTGCCCTGCTAAGCTGCCCCGGTCAATTGTAAGTGCTGTTATTGTGAAGTGAAAATGTCTAGGAACAACAATGGCTCAGCCGCGAAGTGGTAGGCTACACAAGCTCATAGTATGGGACCACCAAGTGCTGAAGTGCGAAGCGTGTAAAAATTGTCTGTCCTCAGTTGCAACACTCACTACCGACTGCCTCTGGAAGCAACATAAGCACAATAACTGTTCGTCGGGAGCTTCATGAAATGGGTTTCCATGGTCGAGCAGCCACGCACAAGCCTAAAACCACCTTGCGCAATGCCAAGTGTCGGCTGGAGTGGTATAAAGTTCACCACCATTTAAAACACATTTTCTGGAATGATGAATCAGGCTTCACCATCTGTGGTCCATCATTGGTCTAGGGCAGTCTAGGGCTGTCTTTTATGGTTCTGGCTAGACCCCTTAGTTCCAGTGAAGGGAAATCTTAACATTACAGCATACAATGACATTCTAGATGATGACATTCTGTGCTTCTAACTTTGTGGCAACAGATTGGGGAAGGCCCTTTCCTGTTTCAGCATGACAATGCCCCTGTGCACAAAGCGAGGTCCATACAGCAATGGTTTGTCGAGATCGAAGTGGAAGTAGGCCTATTTCTAGCTGTATTTTTCAAGGCACTTTACTACACTTGTGGAAATATTTCATAGAAATATTTACCTTGTTTGGCACAGATTTTGCTTTTTGAGATAAAATATTTCCAGCACTGTGTAAACACTGCATGAGTGACTCTCCAAGAAGGAGAGTGCTGATTCAGATGACCTGGCCTCCACAATCACCCGACCTCAACCCAATTGAAATGGTTTGGGATGAATATGACCGCAGAGTGAAGAAAAGCAGCCAACAAGTGCTCAGCAGATGGGAATTCCTTCAAGACGGTTAGAATAGCATTCCAGGTGAAGCTGGTTGAGAGAATGCCAAGCCTATGCAAGCTGTCATCAAGGCAAAGAGTGGTTATTTGAAGAACCTCAATATAAAATATATTTTGATTTGTGTAACACTTTCTGGGTTACTACATGATTCCATATGTGTAATTTCATAGTTTTGATGTCTTCACTATTATTCTACGATGTTTGGCAATAGTACAAATAAAAATGAAAAAACTTGACTTGTACTGTGTCTTCTAGTAATTGTTGTGGGGTTTTATATGACTTTTAAAAATAATATCAAACCTATTTAGTAAAACATTTATTTTGTAGAGGTTAAATTTTCAGAACATACACGTTTCTTATAATACTCATCTGGGCCAACTATAATTGATATATTTTGTCTAATATATGTTATACCATATCTTTGTAGGAAAATCACCACAATCACGTATTCAATTGTGTTTGCCACATAAGGAATATATGTTAACACATAAAAATACACCACTGACATATGTCAAAACAAGCAACAATACATGCAAAGAGACAATGTTTTCTTTTTTTCATGGTTAGACTACCAGAGGTGTCAAACATGTGGCCCCCTGGGTTTCCATTTATTTTATGTTCCTGAATATCATTATGGTGATTTTGCATTTATACGTTTAAGTAATGTGTTCATTAGTATTAATACAATTAGCTTTCTATTGATTGTAATTTTCTCATTTGTATTCCTAATAAATTCTGAATAATTTAGTATTGTTTATTTATATGTATTCACATTGAAATCCAGAAGCCAGTGTTTAAATTGGAACATAGTTGCCAGCTAACCAATATTTGCATTTGTTTTTGCAGGAACTTGAACATATGCAATGTAAATTCTGCAAATTAGTCCACTTCAATCAAGAGGTCCTTCTGAAACACTGTCAAATAGGAGGAGCAAACTGTCCCCGTCTTTACTCTGATTGTGTCTGTACCTTTAACTACGGGATTGGTGTCCATAAACCGGGACAGTTGTTGCTAAGGTGGGCTAGTGTGACTACAATGGGTAGAAAGCTTAAATTCTTGTTAATCTAACTGCAGTGTCCAATTTAATGTAGCCATTACAGTGAAATAATACCATGCTATTTTTTTAGGAGAGTGCACAACAACAAAACACTTATCACATCAACAGGTTTGGTACATTCACCTCTGAAGGTAAAAAATGTATATTTTATATTCAACAGTATGAACTGGGTTCTACAGTTTGAACCCTTGCTGTCTCTGTTTTTATACAGTGCCTTGCGAAAGTATTCGGCCCCCTTGAACTTTGCGACCTTTTGCCACATTTCAGACTTCAAACATAAAGATATAAAACTGTATTTTTTTGTGAAGAATCAACAACAAGTGGGACACAATCATGAAGTGGAACAACATTTATTGGATATTTCAAACTTTTTTAACAAATCAAAAACTGAAAAATTGGGCGTGCAAAATTATTCAGCCCCCTTAAGTTAATACTTTGTAGCGCCACCTTTTGCTGTGATTACAGCTGTAAGTCGCTTGGGGTATGTCTCTCAGTTTTGCACATCGAGAGACTGACATTTTTTCCCATTCCTCCTTGCAAAACAGCTCGAGCTCAGTGAGGTTGGATGGAGAGCATTTGTGAACAGCAGTTTTCAGTTCTTTCCACAGATTCGATTGGATTCAGGTCTGGACTTTGACTTGGCCATTCTAACACCTGGATATGTTTATTTTTGAACCATTCCATTGTAGATTTTGCTTTATGTTTTGGATCATTGTCTTGTTGGAAGACAAATCTCCGTCCCAGTCTCAGGTCTTTTGCAGACTCCATCAGGTTTTCTTCCAGAATGGTCCTGTATTTGGCTCCATCCATCTTCCCATCAATTTTAACCATCTTCCCTGTCCCTGCTGAAGAAAAGCAGGCCCAAACCATGATGCTGCCACCACCATGTTTGACAGTGGGGATGGTGTGTTCAGGCTGATGAGCTGTGTTGCTTTTACGCCAAACATAACGTTTTGCATTGTTGCCAAAAAGTTCAATTTTGGTTTCATCTGACCAGAGCACCTTCTTCCACATGTTTGGTGTGTCTCCCAGGTGGCTTGTGGCAAACTTTAAACAACACTTTTTATGGATATCTTTAAGAAATGGCTTTCTTCTTGCCACTCTTCCATAAAGGCCAGATTTGTGCAATATACGACTGATTGTTGTCCTATGGACAGAGTCTCCCACCTCAGCTGTAGATCTCTGCAGTTCATCCAGAGTGATCATGGGCCTCTTGGCTGCATCTCTGATCAGTCTTCTCCTTGTATGAGCTGAAAGTTTAGAGGGACGGCCAGGTCTTGGTAGATTTGCAGTGGTCTGATACTCCTTCCATTTCAATATTATTGCTTGCACAGTGCTCCTTGGGATGTTTAAAGCTTGGGAAATCTTTTTGTATCCAAATCCGGCTTTAAACTTCTTCACAACAGTATCTCGGACCTGCCTGGTGTGTTCCTTGTTCTTCATGATGCTCTCTGCGCTTTTAACGGACCTCTGAGACTATCACAGTGCAGGTGCATTTATACGGAGACTTGATTACACACAGGTGGATTGTATTTATCATCATTAGTCATTTAGGTCAACATTGGATCCTTCAGAGATCCTCACTGAACTTCTGGAGAGAGTTTGCTGCACTGAAAGTAAAGGGGCTGAATAATTTTGCACGCCCAATTTTTCAGTTTTTGATTTGTTAAAAAGGTTTGAAATATCCAATAAATGTCGTTCCACTTCATGATTGTGTCCCACTTGTTGATTCTTCACAAAAAAATAGTTTTATATCTTTATGTTTGAAGCCTGAAATGTGGCAAAAGGTCGCAAAGTTCAAGGGGGCCGAATACTTTCGCAAGGCACTGTATATGCAGACAGTATTACACATTTCTAAAAGTGCAACACAGAATATATTATTTTTGTTGTTGTTGATATTTTGCACTTTTCCAAATTTCATATGCTACAAAATATGCTTAACTCAGAGATACTTACTAAACATAACATACAAATTGGTGGTATTGTTCAAGAACTTATTGATGCAATATTCTAAACAAATCCTCTCAGCAAAGGCCTTTGATTAGTTATCTGTGTTGAAAGTAAGTGCATCACCAACGTGAAACCAGCACTCGCCTCAAACTGTACCGAGCCAGAAGGGGAGCTCTTGGACGGGAGATCCAAGATGTTGTACATTAACACCTGACTGTCCTTGCTTAGAACCTAGTCTAACCTTGCCATTTTAGAACACAGGTTTATCATATCCTGGTGAAAGCCATACACAACTCTATTTATAGGACAGGAAAATCTTCTTGGCATGATTTTCAACCCCAAAAATTACTGATCCATTTCACTTCCCTCTCAGAATTGACACTAGCTGTGGTTTGTTCTGGACTCAGTCTGCCAATTTAAATGTGCGGGTGGTGTATGGTAGGTCAAGGGAGCACCTCAAAATGCTTAATCTTTCAGCAACGTATCACATTTTAGCAATATCTGCATTTAAGGTATCATAAATGCCACAAATTACTCACAAATATGTCAAATAAATCATATTGTTTTCTTTTGTGTATTGTTTTTCCGAACTCAAACATTGTGGCACAGAGGAAGATAATAGTCCTGGAAGGCCTCCTCTTGTTTGTTCGCGAAAATCCAGCAAAGCTACTGAAGACATGCGTGGTGAGTGTTTCATTAAAAGCACCTCTGAATATTTGAAACAGAACTTCATTATAAAGCAGAATTCATTGCTTGGGAAATGTAGATTTTACACTCATTTGGAATGCTTCACACCCTTTGTCCTTGTTTTAACCAGGACACTGCTCCAGAGAAGAGCCAGACCAGAGGTGTAAAAGTTGGCATCCTCATGGTTATTGTGCTGGATGAGGCTGTTGTCTTAAAAAGATCTTCCAGACCTGCCATCTGCATTTGTTTACCTGTTTGGCCTCCTCTTTGCCTTGGAGATACGTTTTTTTGGGTACTCTAAGTACACTTCAGGTAATTGAGAATGTTCTCGTGGACCTGGGCATTCAGTGCTCTGCAAGGGTTAGGTCCCTCCAAACCAAGTTCTTCCTGTGACTAAGCGGGTGATTTGTGATCAAAGCAGCGGTCTCTGAAACTCAAGAAACCCATTTGTGCAGTTGACATCTTCCTATTCTTCTGCTAAAAGACTTTGGGTCTGGTCAAGACTGGGACTACCTGTTTGGCATGTTTTTACTAGCTAGTTGAACACCTTTTAATGGTTTTCAGTTACACTGACAGAATGTTTGCCCTACAACCTGTTGGAATAAAAACAACTAAGGGTTTTGTTCAGTGAGGTTGACAGAATATTTGCACTACAAACAAGATTTCTGAATGTTTCACATATGCAACTTTGGGCTTAAGGAGTATGACTTTGATCTGGTTTGATATGCATTCTTAGGAGTGTAGTGTGTTACCACTGAAGTCCAGCATCATATTTGCTACATTTCCTGAAAAACAAAAAAAGTTTTTTATTGTGAAAACTGCACTATTTTGTGCACTGCTCTTTTGATTTGTGAAATTTATGGGTGTGGTTTTGGAAAAATCAAATGGTACAAAACTACTTATTATGTGCATCGGTTGCTCAGTGGATTGTGGGTATGCATACAATTGGTACCATTGGAAAGAAAACACTGAAGTTTGTAGACATTTTTTAATAATGTAGGAGACTATAACACAATAGATAGGTTAGGAGAAAATCCAAAGAAAAACCAACCGGAATGTATTTTATTTGAGAGCCCATGCTCTTCCAATGGAACGTATAGGGAAATAATGAAATCTAGCTCCCAGTATGCAATTCCTATGACTTCCACTGGGTGTCAGTAGTCTTTGTTCAAGGTTTCAGGCTTGTTTCTTCCAAAACAAGTAAGAAATGAGTTTTACTACAGGGACACAGACTTAAAAATTCTTGAATGCGCGCCCGATGAAGAGGACGCGCACCTGCAAATATCGCTTTCCTATTGAACATACTTCTTTCCGTATGAAATATTATAGTTTAATTACAATTTAGGGTATCTGAGGATTGTACAGAAACGTATTTTGACTTGTTTAAACAAGGTTTTGGGGTACATTTTTGGATCCCTATCTTGCCATGTTGAACAAGTGGATTACTCAAATCGATGGCGCCAACTAAAGACTTTTTGGGATATAAAGAAGGATTTTATCTAACAAAACAACACTACATGTTATAGCTGGGACCCTTTGAATAACAAATCAGAGGAAGATTTTCAAAAAGTGTGTGGATATTTAATCGCTAATTGTGAATTTATGATACCTGTGCCGATGGAAAAATATTTTGATGTGGGCCACTGTCCTCAATCGCATGGCATGCTTTCGCTGTAAAGCCTACTGTAAATCGGACAGTGCAGTTAGATTCTCAAGAATGAGCTTTTAACCCTTTCATAGGTGAGTTCCAAATAATTCTAATGGTCGCCCCAGCGTGAGATTCTTTATGCAGGTGATAATAGAACGTGATTGTTACGCAACAGTACATTTAATCCGTGCTACCCTCAAACCAAGGCACGCAGCGTGTTTTTATTTATAGACAATTTTCAACTTGGCCATTTCAAATTAGTGTTTTATTTTCTAAGAACAGTTTGAATTGAGGTGTGTTCCGCCTCATTCATTCACATAAGTAGTCATTTTTACTTTTGCGGACCAACACATTTTTTTTTACATTTCTGACCCAGACAAAATTCCTCAAACACTTCCCAATTCTTTGTGCAGTTGAAGTCTGCAGACTTGTCCTGTACACACGTGTTCACATTTTCCGTCTGTTGCCTGCATTGCAGTCAGTTGTTTTCGTTATCAATAATAACTTTGGAAATGTGTGCGTTTCTATCAAAGTAAGTGCCTTATTACGTTATAATAGTTTCTGCATGTCGTGTTATGTCTTTTCTACTGTAGCATAATATTTGTGTATATTCCTTATAACCGTGGACACGCGAGGTAACGTTACTCATTTCATAACCTTTATGGTGTTATACTCAATGCTTAGGTAGCTAGCTACATTATTCTATTAGCTCTTGAAAACAATGCTAATTGCGTCAGAGAAGTATTAGCAGGTGTTGTATTTTGAAGCTACCCTGGCCTCATGATTCCCAAGTGGCGCAGTTGTCTAAGGCACAGCATCTTAGTGCTAGAGGCGTCACTACAGACACCCAGGCTCAAATCCAGACTACGTTTCTATCAAAGTAAGTGCCTTATTACGTTATTATATTTTCTGTATGTTGTGTTATACCATTTCTACTGTAGCTCACTGTGTATGGAGCACAATATATTTGTGTATATTCCTTATAACCTCGGACACGCGAGGTAACGTTACTCATTTCATAACACTTTATGGTGTTATAGTCAATTGTGCTTATGTAGCTAGCTACATTCTTCTATTAGCTCTGTAAAACAATGCTAATTGCATTGGAAGTATTGACTTGTTGTAATTTGAAGTTACCCTGAAAACATATTCTTGTACCACTTGGTCGTGAGTGCATTCCACAAAGAGCTATTTATCATGTCCGCCTTATCCACTGCCTCCATTTTGAGGTTATAGTCGAGCACGCAGTCTGGTTTGATTTTTCTCTCTCCCGTCAGGTGGCCGTCATGGTTGCTGTATGGACAGTGGAGGGGACATGGATGCCTCGTTTGTCATGCCACTTTACTAACAGCTGTTGACATTTTTTATTTTGTATAACGTGTCATTTGGAATGGCAGTAGCATTGTTGATGAAATGCAGTCATCGCAGTAGAACTAGGAAGCGGTCTTGGGAAAAGAGGGTAGCAAAGAAGGGAGTAGCAAACGTAGGATCTGTGCTCCAGTATTCTCTTAGGGAGTTCTTCTTTACTATCCCCATGAGAAGGACTGTCACTAGCAAGGTATACATTTCACTAATTGTGGTTGTCCCTCCATTCTCTTGGCTCTCTCTTCTCCTGTAGCTCCAAGGCATAGCGATTGGTCTCGGTTATGTCTCCCTCCAGCTCCTCTGTCAGAAAGAACTTGAAACACTCTGCCTCAGATGGAAATGGCAAAGGGCATTGCACTCCAGACTGGGAGTCAAAGCAAACAGCAGGGCCAGGAGGGGTGAAATTGCTGGCAGCCTTCCAGCTACCACAGAACTCCTGTACTTCATCCATTGTCGGCCTGCCTCCATCACCACCAGCATCTTCAAAGGGACCTGGGACTTCGTCAGTGGACAAGGGTCCTCAGATTCAGGGTTCTCAATGGCTACAAGGTTGGGGGGCAGCTCCTCACTGTCAGAATCTTTCAGACTCATTGTCAGAATTTTAAAAAATCTCAAGAATTTCCGCATTTGTGAGTTGTCTCCTTTTGAAAGACATTGCTAATGCTACAGCTTAGCTCACTAGCTACATACATAAACAACACTGAATGGCTCAGAGTGGGAGTGAGAGGTTACGTGATTGACAGCCGGCACGGGCCACTTGTAGAAATAAATCACTATCAGAAAATGCTTGTGGTAATTATTTCTATATTTACTGTTTGATTCACATGTTTTTAATAACCGATGACAAATCATGCAAATCTTGCATAGATTGTAATGGGCACATATGTGTGTGATATACTTTTTTGAAGGTTGTACTGATTATGATTAGCTAACCTAATTCCAGCTGTGTGTGTATCCATGTTTTTTCAGATACAATGCATTCTGGGTCTTCGGACTAAAGATGTTATAACAAAATGAGGTGAGTAAAGGTTCACTCATTTTGAGAACTTCCAGAAATGAATGGTGGGATGTCAACGATGGTAGACGACACACCCCCTTCAACATGCATACTATAAACTGACCAAACTCATCTTGTCTTCTCTTATTATCTTTGGTTTGTGCGAGAGAAAAAGCATAGCAGCACACAGAAACTACCCATCGTCTGATTACTTTCGATTTTTAGAGTGTTTTACTCAATTATTTTGATCAATGGTGAGCTCACCCGTGATGTGATTAATTATAAATAGTAATTTCTATTAGCTAATTCATTTTGTAGTTTATGTCAAATGAGAGTTATACAAATATGACCTCTTTTGTTAGGTCAATCTTTCCTCAGTTAGCGCTAGGACAAATGTAGCCTACATTTTTCCGGTTTGGATGATTGTGTTATGCTGTAGATACTTCTGTGAATGTCTGAAAATTGAATGCAAAAATAAACTGCTGACATTCTGGACATAACTTTGTAAGGACTGTGTTTGTGAAAAATGCCAGCTCAAATGCTGATTGTTGTGTCATTTGAAACTGGCTAGGGACAGGGACCACTGTAGAATGATCACACCCATGTGATGGTACTTGTGAAAAGGTTCAAGCAAAGCAGTTACATATAGTCAGTTGCACATGTGGTGCAGTTAGATCAATTAGATCAGTTAGATCAATTTGAGTTTGCTATTCACAAGAAGCATTGCCTGATGTGAACCATGCATTGAACTAAAGAGATCTCAGAAGACCCAAGATTAAGAATTGTTGACTTGCATGAAGCTGGAAAGGGTTACAAAAGTATATCTAAAAGCCTTGATGTTTGTAATGGGTGTAAGATGGAACAATGATGCCATCTGTTGGTAAATGTTAATTACTGCAATTCCAGTGTTTTTACCGGTGTGCTTGAGATACCCGGATGTATGGCAATGTACTGAACAAGATGCCTCAGTCACGTTCTTTAACATTCAAACATGGCGTCAGAGTCGGATAACTAACCATGCTTTCCGAAAATTAGAGTCACCTGTTCTGGTTTACCAAGAAGAAAAATGCGTCGCCGGAATTGACCTTAGCTAGAGTGAGTTTGCTAGTTAGCTTCAGTGTTGTTAGCACCGGTTAGACATGGCAGCGAACATTCCCCCTCCCGCCATTATGAAGCTCAGCGGAGATTGGAGCACAAACTGGGATACGTTTAGAGGTGAATGGGAGGACTATGCACTAGGGATTTCTGGAAAAGGACGAAGTGGTAGTGGCTGCCACTTTGAGGACTACAATGGGAACTGAATGCCGACACGTATACAAACACAACCTGAACCTAACAGCAGCTCAGCAAGGTAACGCAACAGCTATTCTTGATGCCCTTGAACATTACTTTAAGACAGCAAAGAATGTTATCTACTAGCGTTATGTTTTCGGTCGTTGCAAACAGGAGGACAGGGAGTCCATTGCCAGCTTTGTCACTAGGCTAAGGGAAAAGGCAGCTACATGTGACTATGGTGCTTTAAGAGATTAACTGATCAGAGATTGTTCTTGGCATAACTGATGAGGGCACGCACAGGTGTTTGCTGAGAGAACGTGACCTGATGCTGGTCTTGGCAGTGGAGACATGCCGTGCAGCAGAGCTTATTGATATATGGATAAGGTCCATGGAGCTAGAAAGGCAACATTTACTGGCTAGCCAGTAAAGAAATTCCCTTTGCCACAGCTAATGCTAACACTACAGCCAATTCTGCAGTAGACAACCCTAATACGTGCCGATATTGTGGCATTTCTCATAGGCGGGGAAAAGAAGACTGCCAAGCCTATGTGAAAATATGCAAATCCTGTGGTACAGCTAATCACTTCGCAAGGGTCTGCATGAAAAGCAAGAGAAAGGAGGGTAAAGTGCACTCCATTGAAACAAACACAGATGAAGGGAACAACAGCACAGAGGATGTATATGCGAGCTACCGATGATGTCCCACGAGCTAGCGATGCGCCCCTGGCAGATAGTGTGTCTAGCACAGTGGCAAAAACTTTCTGTTGGTAGTCGATCATCACTCAGACTTCTGGGAGATTGACCTCCTCCCCGACCTCTCAGCAGAGACAACGATCAAATGCTGCAAGGCTCAGTTTGACGCCATAGCCAGCCAGACAGGGTCATTTTAGATAATGAACCCCAATTCTCTGGATTTGAGTTCCGAACATTTGCTGCAGAAGGGGAATTCGAGCACGTCACCTCATCACCATGACACCCAAAAGCTAACGGGAAGGCGGAGTCGGCAGTCAAAATCACAAAGAACCTCTGCAAAAAAGCTCTGCGAGAGGGCAAAGATGCCTGGAAAGCAATCCTGCAGTGCCGCAATACCCAGACAGAAGGCATGGATAGCAGCCCGGCCCAGCGCCTCATGGCACGGTGTATAAAAGCAGCTCTACCAGTAGCCAGCACTCTCCTGGGCCATATGTGGTGACAGACGTGCTGGTAAAGTTACGTCACAGAAGACAGGTCTCCAAGTTCATCTACAACAAATCAGCAAAAGACTTACCTGAGCTCGGTGTGGGTGAAACGGTACGAATGAAGCCACTATCAGGGGACCGGACGGGCCTCTGGAGCCTCGGATCCTGTGTACAGAAAGTGGCACCACCCTCCTACTTGTTCGAATTGAATGGATCACTGCACCGTCGTAACAGGGTTGACCTTCGGATTGCTGAGCCAGCACCTATTCAGAACCCTGATGGTCAAAGGGGTCCCATGACAAAAGATGGAACCCCAGCAAGTCATATGGGGCCTGAGGCACTGGGCGAAGAGCCAGGGGATCACAGGTCGGCCGCTCCCTCGCCCATCAACACTCCCCTTAGAAAGTCAGATGACACGCCTGTGCGGGAGCCCGCAGTCCTCGCAGACAAGCCCCCTGTCTTTTCACGCTGTGGTCGTCTGTCCCAGCCACGAAAAATACTTCATCTGTAGGTTTCCCATTAGGGATTCTTGACAGACAGAGATAAAAGTGAAGAGTATCAAAATGTGTTAAGTTGTTACCTGGAAAAAAAATGAAAAAAATACTAAACTGTTCATATTAGAAATTATTACTAGGTTTGTTTTGTTAGTGAATTGACAGCTCTTGCCCTATTTTATAAAAGGAAAGATGTTATAGGTGTAAGATGGCACAGTGATGCCATCTGTTGGTAAATGTTAACTACTGCAACTCGTGTTTTTACCGGTGTGCTTGAGATACCCGGATGTATGGCAATGTACTGAACAAGACTGGTTACTCGCATCAATGCCTCTGTCTCGTCATTTAACATTCAAACAATGTTCATCAGTCCACGGTAAGACAAATTGTCTATAAATGGAGAAAGGTCAGACCTGTTGCTACTCTCCCTAGGAGTGGCCGTCCTGCAAAGACGATTGCAAAAGCACAGCACAGAATGCTCAATGAGATTAAGAAGAATCTTAGAGTGTCAGCTAAAGACTTAAAGCAATCATTGGAACATGCTAAGATCTCTGTTGATGAGTCTACAATATGTAAAAAAAAACTAAACAAGAATGGTGTTCATGGTTGAATACCGCGGAAGAAGCCACTGCTGTCCCCCCAAAAATATTGTTGCACGTCTGAAGTTCGCAAAAGAGCATCTGGATGTTCTACAGCGCTACTGGCAAAATATTCTGTGGACAGATGAAACTACAGTTGAGTTGTTTGGAAGGAACACACAACATTATGTGTGGAGAAAAAAAGGCACAGCACATCAACATCAAAACCTTGTCCCAACTGTAAAGTATGGAGAAGGAAGCATCATGGTTAGGAGCTGCTTTGCTGCCTCAGGGCCTGGACAGCTTTCTATCAACGACGTAAAATGAATTCCCAACTTTATCAAGACATTTTGCAAGAGAATGTTTGGCTATCTGTCCGCCAATTGAAGCTCAACGGAAGTTGGGTGATGCAACAGGACAACGACCCAAAACACAGAAGGAAATCAACAATAGAATGGCGTCAATATAAGAAAATACGCCTTGAGTCCTGACCTAACCCGATTGAGATGCTGTGGCATGACCTCAAAAGAGCGGTTCACACCAGACATCCCAAGAATATTGCTGAACTGAAAGAGTTTTGTAAAGAGGAATGGTCCAGAAATCCTCCTGACCGTGCAGATCTGATCCGCAACTACAGAAAACATGTTGATTTGTACTCAGACTTGTGGAGGTCTATAATTGTTTTTCTGAGGTCTTGGCTGATTTCTTTTGATTTCCCATGATGTCAAGCAAAGAGACACTGAGTTTGAAGGTAGGCTTTGAAATACATCCACAAGTACACCTCCAATTGACTCAAATTATGTCAATTAGCCTATCAGAAGCTTCTAAAGCCATGACATCATTTTCTGTAATTTTCCAAGCTGTTTAAAGGCACAGTCAACTTAGTGAATGTAAACTTCTGACCCACTGGAATTGTGATACATTGATTATAAGTGAAATAATCTGTCTGTAAATAATTGTTGGAAAAATGACTTGTGTCATGCACAAAGTAGATGTCCTAACCGACTTGCCAAACTATAGTTTGTTAACAAGACATTTGTGGAGTGGTTGAAAAACAAGTTTTAATGACTCCAACATAGGTGTATGTATATGTTGGAGGAAATTATAGTTGAAATGATTAATTATGTATACATTTAACTTAGAACCATTTATTTTAATAGTATTATGTTATGGTGTGAAATGTATGGGTTCTTGGTTAAGCTGTTACTGAAAATGTAAGTAAAATGAATTAATTGTCTGTACCTTGCGGGTTTAAGGGAGAGGGATGGCATATCTCTTTAGACAGATAAAAATGTTTGTTTTATGATCCATTAGTAGAGGAGAGTATATCTTTTAGACAGATTGGAATGTTTGTTTTATGAGGGGAGTAGAAGACAATTTCCAGACCTGAAGACACTACGCTATTGTGTGGATTGGAGAGAGTGTGAGAAACTGATGACGTCACTTTTATCTTCTCTCTTTAAAATGTAATGTTCTTTGTATTTTGGGTCAGTACTCTCTTGAATTAAATGCTGTTACCTGACTTTTAAGACTGGTCTCGATCTATTTCATGCATAAATGATAAACTTACAACTTATTATGAAATAGAGCGAGTGTGAATTTGGTTTTGGCTACAAAACATATAGGAATTTAGAATTCCTCTAACAGTATACTTCCGACTTCAACTGTATACAGTACCAGTCAAAAGATTGGACACACCTACTCATTTAAGGGTTTTTCTTTATTTTGACTATTTTCTACATTGTAGAAAATTAAATAAAAGACATCTCACTATAAAAAACATAATACTATGAAATTACACACTGAATCATGTTGTAATCAAAAAAATGTATTGTAGATTTTTTTTAAGCAGCCACCATTTGCCTTGATGACTGCTTTGCACACTCTTGGCATTCTCTCAACAAGCTTCTCCTGAATGCTTTTCCAACAGTCTTGAAGGAGTTCCCATATATGCTGAGCACGTTGGCCGCTTTTCCTTCACTCTGCAGTGCAACTCAACCCAAACCATCTCAATTAGGTTGAGCTCGTGTGATTGCGGGACAGCAGGTGCCTAGTGGTTAGGAAGTTGGACTAGTAACCGAAAGGTTGTAAGATTGAATCTCTGTAAATATCTGACGTTCTGCCCCTGAACAACGCTGTTAACCCACTTAACTGACTTGCCTAGTTATGTAAAATAAATAAATACATAAAAATGTGGAGGCCATCATCTGACTCAGCCCGCCGTCACTTTCCTTCTTGGTCAAGTAGTTCTTACACAGCCTGGAGGTGTGTTGGGTCATTGTCCTGTTGAAAAACAAATGATAGTCCCACTAAGCTCAAAACAGATGGGATGGCGTATCGCTGCAGAATGCTGTGATAGCCATGCTGGTTAAAAGTGTGCCTCAAATTCTAAATAAATCACACTGTCACCAGCAAAGCACCCCCACACTATCACACCACCTATTCCATGCTTGTGAACCACGCATGCAGAGATAATCCGTTCATCTACTCTGCGTCTCACAAAGACACGCTAGTTGGAACTAAAATCTCCAATTTGGACGCATCAGACCAAAGGACAGATTTCCACCGGTCTAATGTCCATTGCTCGTGTTTTTTGGCTTGTGTTTCTTTGCAGCAATTTGACCATGAATGCCAGAGTCATGCAGTCTCTTCTGAACAGTTGATGTTGAGATGTGTCTATTACTTGAATTCTGTGAAGCATGTATTTGGGCTGCAATCTGAGGTGCAGTTACTCTAATGATCAAATCCTCTGCAGCAGAGGTGAGTCTGTGTCTTCCTTTCATGTGGCGGTCTTCATGAGAGCCAGTTTCATCAAAGTGATTGATGTTTTTTGTGACTGCACTTGAAGAAACTTTAAAAGTTCTTGAGGTTTTCCCAGATAGACTGACCTGATGGGCTGTCGTTTCTCTTTGCTTACTTGTGCTGTTCTTGCCATAATATGGACTTGGTCTTTAGGGGCTATCTTCTGTACCACCCCTATCTTGTCACAACACAATTGATTGGTTCAAATGCTTAAGATGTCACGACTTCCGCCGAAGTTGGCTCCCCTGCCTGTTCGGGTGGTGCTCGGCGGTCACCGTCCTACTAGCCGCTACCGATCCCTTTTTCGTTTGTCTGTTGGTTTTGTCTTATCAGTTTCACCTGTGTGTATTTTGGTTTAATTAGCTTCCCCATATGTAGTAGTTTGACCCGCCCTTGTTTTGTGCGGGATTGTCTTTTGTTACGTGTGTACATATTAGGTCGTGGTGTATTTTATTTTCTATACTGGACACCCTGTGGTTTTGGGTTGTCTGGTATAGTGTTGTATTGTATTGGGCATATCAGTTTGGTGTGCAATAGTAAAGCACTTTACTCCGTTACTCTCTCTCTGCGTCTGATTCCTGCACACACACCTAGTCCCGCGTGACATAAGAAAGAAAAGAAATCCACAAATGAACTTTTAACAAGGCACACCTGTACATGGAAATTAATTCTATTCCTGGCGACCTCATAAAGTTTGGTTGAGAGAATGCCAAGAGTGTGCAACGCTGTCATCAAGGCAAAGGATGGTGTCACATCTACTCCAGCTCCACCCCTTCGGAGTTTGACATCCCTGGTTTACTTACGACCGGTCCTGGCAACCATCATTATGCGCACCTGGAATCAATTCTTACGCACACCTGCTCCTTATCATTAGGCCTACCTGGACTCCATTTCCTCTCTCATTACCTCACATATATCTGGCACTCTCTTAGGTCTATTCCCCAGGCAGTATTGATGTTGTTCCATGTCCGTACGCTACTCTTGTGTCTTGTATTTTTCTCTATTTCATTTATTATTAAACTCACTATCTGCACTTGCTTCCGGTCTCCCAGCATGGTCGTTACAGTTGGCTACTTTGATGAATCTCAAATACAAAATCTATTTTGATTTGTTTAACACTTTTTTGGTTATGCATGATTTCATGTGTTATTTCACAGTGTTGATGTTATTATTCTACAGTAAAATTAAAGAAAAACCCTTGAATTAGTAGGTGTGGCCAAACTTTTGACTGGTCCTGTGTATATATCTTCTCACCCATCGACACACAATACCCCATAATGACAAAGTGAGAACATGTTTTTAGACTTTAGCACATTTATTGAAAATGAAGTATAGAAATATCACATGTACGTACTGTAAGTGTTAAAACCCCTGAGTCACAGCGATTATAGCTGTGAGTCTTTCTTGGTCAGTCTCTATAAAAGCTTTCTAGACCTGGATTGTGCCACATTTGCTCATTATTCTTTTCAAAATTCTAAAAGCTCTTTGAAATTGGCTGTTGATCATTGCTACACAACCATTTTCAGGTTGATTTAAGTCAAAACTGTAACTCGGCCACTCAGGAACTTTCAATGTCTTCTTGGTAAGTAACTCCAGTGTAGATTTGGCCTTGTGTTTTTATGTTGTTGTCCTGTGAAAGGTGAATTCATCTCCCAACATCTGGTGGAAATCAGACTGAACCAGGTTTTCCTCTAGGATTTTGCTTGAAAATATGGAGAGTGGTACTCAGTAATGTAATGAATTGGATTTGCCCCAAACAGGATGTATTTTTGCAATATTTTCACTTTGTCAATTAGGTTAGTATTGTGGAGTAACTACAATATTGTTGATCCATCCTCAGTTCTCCCTTATCACAGCCATTAAACTCTGTCTTAAAGTCACCATTGGTGAAATCCCTGAGCAGTTTCTTTCCTCTCCGGCAATCGAGTTAGGAAGGACGCCAGTATCTTTTTAGTGACTGGGTATATTGAAACACCATCCCCAAGTGTAATTAATAATTTCACCAATCTCCAAGGGATATTCAATGTCATTTTTTTTATCAATCTACCAATAGGTGCCTTTTTTGCGAGGCATTGGAAAACCTCCCTGGTCTTTCTGGTTGAATCTGTTTGAAATTCACTTCTCGACTGACGGATCTTACGGATAATTGTATTTGTGGGGTAAAGAGATGAGGTATTCATTCAAAAATTACTATTGTGTGTGTGTGTGAGAGATTATTTGCCTCTGTTTCAGTATGTGCACAATAATATATAAATATTAAAGTTTACCCTTCTATTTCCAGTGTCAAATCATTTTTATGTGTCTGATTTTGACTACCTTTGACTCTATTATGCCATATCGACATACATCTGTCTATATGGCATAGTAAATGCTGTATTGGTCCAGACTTGCACTAGCTAGCCTATGATCATGGATGTCCACTGTATCTCAGGATGGTCCTTGCTTATCCCTACCTTTCTAGATACAGTCATCATTGCAGTCTCTTCCCTAACCATACAATCTCTGTCTCTCTCTCTCTATCTCAGCCCCAGGCGGTGTGTCTAGTTTCACATAGCAATTGAAGATGACAGGGAGAGGGAGGAGTGGAGGGTGGACGCATCAAAGTGTCGCCCGAGGATACGAGAGAGAGAAAATGGAGGGACAATTTTCAATTATTATAGTACAATAAAAACTTGAGCCAAAAAAAATATTTTATTCACATTGACCCTGATGATGTGTCCTCTTGTGCCTGAGTACCCTCTCTTTCAGCTCTCTCAGTTATATGCATGCATAACAGGATCCAGTCAGTAAGAGCCATTATAATGCACTTCCCTTTGTTTTTGTTTTAAGGACTTGATGAATAATTGTTGTGGCACTGTTGCTATGGTGACCACTCTTCTTCCCTCCTCCCTGTGCCTATAGCCCCATTCCAGCACTAAAAAGAGAGAGATGGAGAGAGAGAAAGAGAGGGGTGACAGAAATGAACTAACAAGATACCAAAAAATGGATGCCTTGAACACAAACACATGCAGATATGCATGCACACACACACACACACACACACACATTTACCGCCCTTAACCACTCCCTTTCGCCAGGATAATTAACTGAGAGAAACTGGTCAATTATAATACATTATATATATATATATGAACAGTATGGCGTAAAATGGAGCTGTTAAATTATGTGTGATCTCTAAATCTGGCTTCTCTACGGCCTCTGCATGATGAATCAACGATTCAACGATCGGGGTGGCGACAGACAGCCCATCTCAGTTTCTTGTGACAGGTAGGCCTACATTTGCTGCAGCATAGCCCATGCTACATTAATATAAAGACTGAATGTGTGTCTAATTTACCCATCTCCATCTGGCTTTCGGGTTCACCTTGTTTTTAATTGTAAAGATTATACATTTTTAAATTGCAGCTGCTGTTTAAAAACAGCCTATCAACTCCAATCAAATTGCATAGAAAATAGACAATCCTGTTCTAGATTAATATATAGCCCTATATATAGATTTCTTAGGCTACCTCTTTCAGGTAATGTAAGAAATGCAGTATTAGCCTTATATTTAGTTAATTAGTGATGGGTTATGCATAATAAACTTCTAAATTATAGCCTCTATCTCTTGCACAATACGCAAGCACCTGTGCTCCACTGGCCTCACCTTAAATACTCCTTAGCTCTTGGAGTCCCATGCAGGAACAGCTAGAATAGAATACCAATAGACTATTCGAACAGGGCCGGAAGCTTATTTTGCTGAATGTTAAATACAGCAGCCAACAGAACTCACAGTTGGTTTGAAAGAAGAGCACACGCACAATGGTGCTAGGCTATAGCAGTTATTTGTTCAGACCCATAACCATTCAATCTTCGTGAAGAGAAGTGAAAGCCTTTTGCATCTAATTTTAGTGCCATATTATTCAAGGATGTCAAATCAGACTTTATTTGTCACATTCGCTGAATACAACAAGTGTAGACGTTACCGTGAAATGCTTACTTACAAGCCCTTAACAGTGCAGTTCAAGAAGAGTTAAGAAACATTTTAACAAATAAACTAATGCAAAAATATTTAAGAGTAACACAATAAAATAACGAGGCTATGTACAGGGGGTACCGGTACCGAGTCAGTGTGTAGGGGTACAGGTTAGTTGAGGTAATTTGTACATGTATGTAGGGGTGACGTGGCCATTTATTATTATTTATTTATTTATTTTTAAATTTTATTTTACCCCTTTTTTTCTCCCCAATTTC
This sequence comes from Oncorhynchus mykiss, assembly GCF_057628025.1. Classification (NCBI taxonomy): domain Eukaryota; kingdom Metazoa; phylum Chordata; class Actinopteri; order Salmoniformes; family Salmonidae; genus Oncorhynchus; species Oncorhynchus mykiss. The sequence continues at coordinate 28,402,501 of NC_143037.1, forward strand.
GTGGTATCCAATTGTTAGTAGCTACTGTCTTGTCTCATCGCTACAACTCCCGTACGGGCTCGGGAGAGACGATGGTCGAGAGCCATGCGTCCTCCGAAACACAACCCAACCAAGCCGCACTGCTTCTTAACACAGCGCGCATCCAACCCGGAAGCCAGCCGCACCAATGTGTCGGAGGAAACACCGTACGCCTAGCGACCTGGTCAGCGTGCACTGCGCCCGGCCCGCCACAGGAGTTGCTAGTGCGCAATGAGATAAGGATATCCCTACCTGTCAAACCCTCCCTAACCCGGACGACGCTAGGCCAATTGTGCGTTGCCCCATGGACCTCCCGGTCGCGGCCGGCTGCGACAGAGCCTGGGCTCGAACCCAGAGTCTCTGGTGGCACAGTGCCTTAGAACACTGTGCCACCCGGGAGGCAGCTGTAGAGCTTTTTGAGGATCTGGGAACCATGCCAAATCTTTTCAGTCCCCATGAGGTGGAAAAGGTTTTGTCACGCCCTCTTCACGACTGTCTTGGTGTCTTTGGACCATGATAGTTCATTGGTGATGTGGACACCAAGGAACTTGAAACTCTCGACCCGCTCCACCACAGCCCCGTCGATGTTAATGGGAGCCTGTTCGGCCCGCCTTTTCCTGTAGTCCATGATCAGCTCCTTTGTCTTGCTCACATTGAGGGAGAGGTTGTTGTCCTGGCACCACACTGCCATTTTTCTGACCTCCTCCCTATAGGCTGTCTCATCGTTGTCGATGGTGAGGCCTACCACTGTTGTGTTGTCAGCAAACTTAATGATGGTGTTGGAGTCGTGTTTGGCCATGCAGTCGTGGGGGAACAGAGAGTACAAGAGGGGACTAAGTACACAGGCCCCAGTGTTGAGGATCAGCGTGGCAGACGTGTTGTTGCCTACCCTTACCACTTGGGGGCGGCCGGTCAGGAAGTCCAGGATCCAGTTGCAGAGGGAGGTGTTTAGTCCCAGGGTCCTTAGCTTAGTGATTAGCTTCATGGGCACTATGGTGTTGAACGCTGGCCTGTAGTCAATGAACAGCGTTCTCACATAGGTGTTCGTTTTGTACAGGTGGAAAATGGCAGTGTGGAGTGGGATTGAGATTGCATCATCTGTGGATCTGTTGGGGCGGTATGTGAATTGGAGTGGAATCTAGAGTATCCGGGAGGATGTCATTAGAATGATGAAGTTAAGGGCAATGAAACTTATTTCCGTTAGCTTTTGAAAACAAGGAAGGAATTAATTAATCAACAATAGAGAGAGAAAGAGGAGGTAGGCTCATAACACTAGTGAAAATTTTATGAAAGTTATATGCGTCAGCCTACTAATTATACAAATAGGCACTATTATATTTCAAACATTTTTATCAAATTCACTAGCCTATCTCATGTTCTCTACTAGTTTATCATGGTTTGAACGATGTGTGTAATTCCAGTCCATATAATACGGCATTATACCAAACAGTACAGTAATACAGTACAGTACAAACAGTACAGTAATACAGTACAAACAGTACAGTAATACAGTTCACACTCAAAAAGACTAGCCTACTTGAGCTAGTTTAATTTATTTACCAAAAGAGAGCATGTATTTTATGCTTTTCTGTCATGCGTAATATACATTAGCCTATATCATATACGTATTGGATAATGCCACAATCATTTGGGCTTGGGCTCATTAAATGTCTTTAATGTAGGGCTCATAAAATGTTTTTAATGTATGGCTCATCAGGCTTAGGTAGCATCACACACACACACACACACACACACACACACACACATTTTACGCATCACACAGGTTAATAATAATAAAAGATAAAGGCTGACCTCAGCAAAAAAAATTAAACACTGCAATACATGTAAGCTAATGAAATTTCAACTCATAACATTTAAACAATGTTTTCTTCCTGTTTCTTCTATCCTTCACTCTTTATTTTTACTTTTCCTTCCTTCACCATCTTCCTCATCACTCCTTTTCCCCTTGGTCTCTGTCCTTTGTCACATTTTCATTCTCTTAGGCCAGTCTTGAAGGAAAGTAACAAAGATGGAGAGAGAGAGAGAACGTGAGCAAGGATGAGGGAGGTAGAGAAAAAATAGGCAAGTATGAGAGAGAGAGGGAGCACAAAGTCTTGTCAACCGGAAATAAAATAAGCTGGCACCCTCCCCATCCCCAAGCCCCCTCAATCCCTCCAAAGTCACACACTTCCTCATTCTCTCTCTCTCTCTCTCTCTCTCGCTATCTCTCTCTCTCTCCCACAGTGACAAGATATTTATCCGCTGCTCCACTCTCCTCTCGTTCTATCGCTCACACGTCATACCTGCATCATTACTTACACTTTGCATTAGATTTGGTATCCACTGAAGTGGTTTCTAAATAATAATAACAATAAAGTGCTTTTCATTATACAGAATAATATCAAAGTGCATCTGACACAAATAACACAGGTGATGCTACAACAGACAAAGACACCAATGAGCACAGCTATCAACAGAAAGCCTTCACAAAGATAAATGTTTTTAGGCCTGTTTTAAAGGAGCCCAGAGCCTGTAGTGCCTTCAGGTTGTCCTGGCTAGGGGCTGTCGAGCTGAAAGCCAGATCCCCCCCCAAGGTACAGAGTTTGGTCCTGGGAATGTAGAGGAGCATATATATACTGTGTATCCATACATCTACAGTGCTTTCGGAAAGTGTTCAGACCCCTAGACTTTTTACATTACAGCCTTATTCTAAAATGTATTATATATTTTTTTCCCCTATTCAATCTACACACAGTACCCCATAATGAAAAAGCAAAAACTGGTTTTCAGAGATTTTTGCAAAAAAAACTACCCGGAAATAAATAAGTCTCAGACCCTTTACTCAGTACTTTGTTAAAACTTCTTTGGGATAGGGGGCAGCATTTTCACTTTTGGATGAATAGCATACCCAAATTCAACTGCCTGCTACTCATCTCCAGAATATAAAGATATGCATGTTATTTGTAGATTTGGATAGGAAACACCCTGAAGTTTCTAAAACTGTTTGAATCATGTCTGTGAGTATAACAGAACTTATGTAGCAGGCAAAACCCAGAAGACAAACCATTCAGACTTTTTTTGTTTTGAGGTCACTGTCTTTTCAATGGGTTTTCATTGGGACTTGCTTGCAGTTCCTACCGATTCCACTGGATGTCACCAGTCTTTAGAAATTGATTGAGGTTTTTCCTTTGTGTAATGAAGAAGTACGGCCATCTTGAATGAGAGTCACTTGAAGCGGACTGTTTGAGAGAGGCGTGTGACTAGAAAATTAGCGTAAGTTTGTTTTCTTTTTGTGTTGAACACAGACAAGAGATTCTTGTTTTTAATAGTCTGAGAGTCCTTTAGGTGCCTTTTACTGAGGAGTGGCTTCCGCCTGGACACTCTACCATAAAGGCCTGATTGGTGGAGTGCTGCAGAGATGGTTGTCCTTCTGGAAGTTTTTCCATCTCCACAGAGGAACTCTGGAGCTCTGTCAGAGTAACCATCGGGTTCTTGGTCACCTCCCTGAAGGCCATTCTCCCCCAATTGCTCAGCTTGGCGGCCAGCTCTAGGAAGAGTCTTGGTGGTTCCAAACTTCTTCCATTTAAGAATGATTGAAGCCACCGTGTTCTTGGGGACCATCAATGCTGCAGAAATGTTTTGGTACCCTTCCCCAGATCTGTGCCTCGACACAATCCTGCCTCAGAGCTCGACGGACAATTCCTTCGACCTCATGGCTTGGTTTTTGCTCTGACATGCACTGTCAACTGTGTCAAATCAATTGAATTTACCACAGGTGGACTCCAATCAAGTTTTAGAAACATCTCAAGGATGAACAATGGAAACATGTTGCACCTGAGCTCAATTTCGAGTCTCATCGCAAAGTGTCTGAATACTTGAATAATTTTCGTTTTTTAATTTTTAATAAATGTGCCAAAATTACAAGAAAACTGTTTTGCTTTGTCATAATGGGGTATTGTGTGTAGATTTGAGGATTTAAAAATATATAATTAAGAATAAGGCTGTAACGTAACAAAACGTGGAAAAAGTCAAGGAGTCTGGATACTTTCCGAATGCATTGTGTATACATTTAGGATTTGTTTTGATTTATGACCCCCATTAGCCGGCTTCAATGGCGACAGCTAGTCTTACTGGAGTCCAACACATAACGAAAAATACATTATAGACAAAAGACTTTACAATTTACATACATTTATAAACATTAACATGTGTGTGTGTGCATCTATCAGTTACACATACATGTTTTTACATACACACAACAAGTAGGTCACATGGGGGAGAGGTGTTGTTCAATTTGTTTTTTGAAACCAGGTTTGCTGGTCACTTACGCTATAGAAGATGGAAGGTAGTTCAATGGACTCATGGTTCTGTATATTTATATTTGATTTGATTTATTACACCTTTATTTGACCAGGTAGGCTAGTTGAGAACAAGTTCTCATTCACAACTGCGACCTGGCCAAGATAAAGCAAAGCAGTGCCACACAAACACCAACACAGAGTTACACATGGAGTAAACAAACATACAGTCAATAATACAATAGAGAAAAAGAAAAGAAAAGGTACATGTACAGTGTGTGCAAATGAGGTAAGATAAGGGAGGTAAAGGCAATAAATAGGCCATAGTTGGAAAATAATTACAATTTAGCAATTTAAACACTGGAGTGATAGATGTGATAGGTGTCTGAATCCTGGCTTAGGAAGACCACCAAAAATTCAGACATTTTAATTCCAAACTACAACATTTTCAGACAAGATAGAACTGCCAAAGGGGGCGGTGTTGCAATCTACTGCAAAGATAGCCTGCAGAGTTCTGTCCTATTATCCAGGTCTGTACCCAAACAATTTGAACTTCTACTTTTAAAAATCCACCTCTCTAAAAACAAGTCTCTCACCGTTGCCGCCTGCTATAGACCACCCTCTGCCCCCAGCTGTGCTCTGGACACCATATGTGAACTGATTGCCCCCCATCTATCTTCAGAGCTCGTGCTGCTAGGCGACCTAAACTGGAACATGCTTAACACCCCAGCCATCCTACAATCTAAACTTGATGCCCTCAATCTCACACAAATTATCAATGAACCTACCAGGTACCTCCCCAAAGCCTTAAACATGGGCACCCTCATAGATATCATCCTAACCAACTTCCCCTCTAAATACACCTCTGCTGTCTTCAACCAAGATCTCAGCGATCACTGCCTCATTGCCTGCATCCGTAATGGGTCAGCGGTCAAACGACCTCCTCTCATCACTGTAAAACGCTCCCTGAAACACTTCAGCGAGCAGGCCTTTCTAATCGACCTGGCCGGGGTATCCTGGAAGGATATTGACCTCATCCCGTCAGTAGAGGATGCCTGGATATTTTTTTAAAATGCCTTCCTAACCATCTTAAATAAACATGCCCCATTCAAGAAATTTAGAACCAGGAACAGATATAGCCCTTGGTTCTCCCCAGACCTGACTGCCCTTAATCAACACAAAAA